>NC_042959.1:42618478-45018478 GCF_901001165.1 Salmo trutta | reverse complement strand
TATTTGGTTTCAAATTTGCCGCTCTTGAAATGCACCTGCTGTTGATAGCGTGCGCCACAGGTGGCATGCTAACGTCCCACATAGCCCCAAGAAGTTAAAGGGAGTGCTCCTAGTCTCAGCTTGTTACCTGTATAAAAGACACCTGTCCACAGAAGCAATCAATCAGATTCCAAACTCTCCACCATGGCCAAGACCAAAGAGCTCTCCAAGGATGTCAGGGACAAGATTGTATACCTACACAAGGCTGGAATGGGCTACAAGACCAGCGCCAAGCAGCTTGATGAGAAGGAGACAACAGTTGGTGCGATTATTCGCAAATGGAAGAAACACAAAAGAACTGTCAATCTCCCTCGGCCTGGGGCTCCATGCAAGATCTCACCTCGTGGAGTTGCAATACTCATGAGAACGGTGAGGAATCAGCCCAGAACTACACGGGAGGATCTTGTCAATGATCTCAAGGCAGCTGGGACCATAGTCACCAAGAAAACAATTGGTAAGACACTACGCCGTGAAGGACTGAAATCCTGCAGCGCCCGCAAGGTCCCCCTGCTCAAGAAAGCACATATTACATGCCAGTCTGAAGTTTGCCAATGAACATCTGAATGATTCAGAGGACAACAACTGGTGAAAGTGTTGTGGTCAGATGAGAGGAGGAGGAGGAATGCTGCCTATGACCCCAAGAACACCATCCCCACCGTCAAACATGGAGGTGGAAACATTATGCTTTGGGGGTGTTTTTCTGCTAAGGTGACAGGACAACTTCACCTCATCAAAGGGACGATAGACGGGGCCATGTACCGTCAAATCTTGGGTGAGAACCTCCTTCCCTCAGCCAGGGCATTGAAAATTGGTTGTGGATGGGTATTCCAGCATGACAATGACCCAAAACACACGGCCAAGGCAACAAAGGAGTGGCTCAAGAAGAAGCACATTAACCTGTTTGGGATAGGGGGCAGTATTGAGAATTTTGGAAAAAATATGTGCCCATTTTTAACTGCCTCCTACACCAACTCAGAAGCTAGAATATGCATATTATTGTTCAGGTTTGGATAGAAAACTCTGAATTTTCTAAAACTGTTTGAATGGTGTCTGTGAGTATAAGAGAACTCCTATGGCAGGCAAAAACCTGACAAGGTTTCATGCAGGAAGTACCCTGTCTGACAAGGAGTCATGCGTCTTGCATCTGTTTATTGAAAAGTAAGGATCTTAGCTGTAACGTGACAATTCCCAGGGCTCCGATAGGCTCTCAGAACCCGGGAAATACCTGAAGGTTGACGAGGCAGCCTCAGGCTGAAACACATTATCGCCTTTGGTAAGTGGCGGATCAGAGGACCTTTGAATGAGGCGCATGCACGATTCGCTCCTGAGGATAAATTTATTTTGGCTGTTTAGGCTCAATGCATATTCCCGGTCGGAATATTATCGCTTTTCTACGAGATAAATGGCATAAAAATTGGTTTTAAACAGCGGTTGACATGCTTTGAAGTACGGTAATGGAATATTTAGAAATTTTTTGTCACGCCAATGCGCCATGCGCGAGACCGTGATGTAGCATTCTGATAGTGTCTAGAACTCACGAACAAAACGTCGCTGTTTGGATATAACGATGGATTATTTGGGACCAAACCAACATTTGTTATTGAAGTAGAAGTCCTGGCAGTGTATTCTGACAAAGAACAAGCAAGGTAAGAACATTTTTCTTATAGGAAATGTGATTTTGGTGGAGGCTGACCTGGGTGGGTATCTAAATAGCTAGCCCTGTGATGCCGGGCTATGTACTTAGATTATTGCAAAATGTGCTTCATCCGAAAAGCTATTTTAAAATCGGACATATCGAGTGCATAGAGGAGTAATGTATCTATAATTCTTAAAATAATTGTTATGCTTTTTGTGAACGTTTATCGTGAGTAATTTAGCAAACTGTTAGTAAATTCCCCGGAAGTTTGCGGGGGTTATGCTTTTTCTGAACGTCACATGCTAATGGAAAAAGCTGTTTTTTGATATAAATATGAACTTGATTGAACAGACATGCATGTATTGTATAACACAATGTCCTAGGTGTGTCATCTGATGAAGATCATAAAAGGTTAGTGCTGCATTTAGCTGTGGTTTGGGTTTATGTGACATGATATGCTAGCTTGAAAAATGGGTGTCTGATTATTTCTGGCTGGGCACTCTGCTGACATAATCTAATGTTTTGCTTTCGTTGTAAAGCCTTTTTGAAATCGGACAGTGGGGTTAGATTAACGAGATTCTTGTCTTTAAATAGCTGTAAAATAGTCATATGTTTGAGAAATTGAAGTAATAGTATTTCTAACGATTCAAAAATCGCGCCACTGGATTTCAGTGGCTGTTACGTAGGTGTGACGAGTTCGTCCCACATGCGCCAGAGAGGTTAAGGTCCTGGAGTGGCCTAGCCAGTCTCCAGACCTTAATCCCATCGAAAATCTGTGGAGGGAGCTGAAGGTTCGAGTTGCCAAATGTCAGCCTCGAAACCTTAATGACTTGGAGAAGATCTGCAAAGAGGAGTGGGACAAAATCCCTCCTGAGATGTGTGTAAACCTGGTGGCCAACTACAAGAAACGTCTGACCTCTGATTGCCAACAAGGGTTTTGCCACCAAGTACTAAGTCATGTTTTGCAGAGGGGTCAAATACTTATTTCCCTCATTAAAATGCAAATCATTTTATAACATTTTTGACATGCGTTTTTCTGGATTTCTTTGTTATTCTGTCGCTCACTGTTCAAATAACCCTACCATTAAAATTAGACTGATAATTTCTTTGTCAGTGGGCAAATGTACAAAATCAGCAGGGGATCAAATACTTTTCCCCCCCTCACTGTATGTATGTATGTATGTATGCATGCATTCGACACTTTTTCGAAGCCCACCAGAACACGTTACATAACTCATAAGCCTGACAAGGAGCTATCTGGCTTCAAATCAATAAGTCGTCCACTGCAGCCCGCGCAGCGAGAGGACTAAAGAAAGATTATGAAGTCTGCTGCTGAACACTTGGCACAGTAAAAGAAAAATAATCCTACCCTTGTCCTTGAACGTCAGCTCATCCTAATACTGAAGACGTGTGGAGAATTGAATGAGAGAATGACGGCAGCTTTTCACATGCAATTAACTGAGGGGGTTCTCTTCCACGTGCTAGCCCTTTGAAAAATGAAAGAACCCTGGCCAAACAACCGAGCAGTGAAGTAGGAAATTCAATTTTTCATAAAACGCGTTGAGCCAAAGAAGTATACATCAACGGAAACATTGTCTAATTCCAAAAATGCAATGTTAAGTGGATGTATACTGCTCATAATTTATGGCGCTTGACACTGTCCACAGCTGGAAAAATCACATAAAATGGGAGTCGTTCCTGAGAAACTAATACTTCTTAATGAAGCTTCAATCATCGTTCGTTTGCCCTTAAAGAGCTTGCTAATATAAAGCACTGCCCAATAGTGTCCATTTGTCAGTGGTCCAGTTTTTATTCCAAAAACTACTGATGAAGTTAAGGGTACAAATCTGTAATATCAACAAAAAAAAAGTCTCTAGATCTATTAACTTGCTGTGAACATCTAGTATCCAAGGTCCCCAGTTTGATATTTCATAAGAGTACACTGAAATGAGGGGTACTCGACTTACCAGGACACGGAAGAAGTAGAGGTACTCGGCAGCCCCAGAGTAGTTTCCACACTCGTACTGGAACTTGGCATATCTGTACAAAGTGTCCAGGTACTCCTGACGGAACTGGAAGAGAAAAAGGCCGGATCAATGGTTTCGTCCAATAACTATTCAGAGAATAGACACCAGCAATTATTTATTTGATGACCATATTGTCAGCTTTCTCACAGGCATAATGTAAGATTATAGTCCAAGATGAGAACCGTGGTGTTATATCCAGTCAATGCCAGACCACCCCACTGGGAACAGAGTGGCTGACCTAAGGAGGGCAATTCTAGAATTGTGTTCAATTTCACAGCCCATTCTGTTTGATTACCATCACTAATCATTGGGGTGAGCATGTAGCCTAGCAGTTCATATCTGTATTTATTATGGATCCCCATTAGCTGCTGCCTAGACCATTTACACAAGTGGGAGGGTTGCTGGTTCGAATCCCTGCTCAGATGGTAAAACATGGGGCAGAGTGCACAGTCAACCAGAGGTTTGCTGGTAACATCCTAGATACTGTTTTCTGCTGTTGTGCACTTGAGCAATTTCAGTGTGTAATTGTGTGTACAAGTAGCTCCATGTCAACATCCCATACGGAATGTCACAACATTACATTTACATTTTAGTCATTTAGCAGATGCTCTTATCCAGAGCGATTTACAGTAGTGAATGCATACATTTCATACAATCAAACCCACAACCCTAGCGTTGCAAACACCATGCTCTACCAACTGAGCCACACGGGACCACATGTAGGCCTATTTACTTGTGTCACCTGTGGCTATTTGGGAAAAGCCTTCAACAACCGACCTGAGCCCTATACTACGGATAAGGTATGAGGAGTCAACTTTGGTCAAGTCTGAGTTCAACTTGAGATAAATGGTACCAAAGTGGCTAACCTTTTAGCCAAGAAACATTTCTATGAGTACAAATCCTTCAGAACTAACCTGCTCTGGGGCAGGCTAACTCAGAGCCAACTCCACTTCCCTGTGGCTCAGTTGGTAGAGCATGGTGTGTGCAACGCCAGGGTTGTGGGTTCGATTCCCACGGGGGCCAGTACAAAAAAAATAAAAAATAAAAAATGCATGAAATGAAATGTATTCACTACTGTAAGTCGCTCTGGATAAGCGCTTCTGCTAAAATGAAAAAAAAAAACAAAAAAAAAAAAAAAGTACATTTATCCTGAATCTCCCTCCCTCTCGCAAGAGTTATCATCCCCATCATTTTAGGAAAACATATTAAATATTTTATTAATAAGTGCTGTCTCAAAATTATATGAACTCTAACTCAGTAAAATACTTTAAATTGTTGCATGTTGTGTTTATATTTATGTTCAGTACACACAACTGTAGCAATGATAAATTACCATTGGGTGGTGGGGGTAGGGGAACAGTACGTTGGGGAATGTCCATAGGGGCACAGCAGGTGGGAGAGAGAAGTGAAAATAAAAAAATATCTTTACGCCGTAACAATGCTCAATGTCCATTGGGTGGGTGGGGGCCGGGTACATGTTCATGGGGGGGTAGAATATGAATGAACGGTACACTCCTGCTAACTCCGGACATATCACAGCGCGCTGACGTCAGTTTGGGAACCGAGGTGAGTCTCAGACGCAGTGTGGCTTTGACAGGCAGTGGTTGCGAGCCGTTGCGAGCCGCTGCGAAGCGGAGGGAGACCGCCCTTTCCCACAGCCGAGTGGCCTTCACACTGCTGAGGTGCATTGAGGACAGAGTGCAGGTCAGCGGGATGCCAGGATTCTGGGGGGAGGGGGGGGGTCACGCCAAATATAGACACCCAGCATTTTTGCGGGTAGACCAATGTGTCTCGAGCTGTTCTGTATATTCTTAACAATTCACCACAGACTGTAAAATGTCCAGTTTCTTCGGCAAGTTGTAAAGCTAAAAAATAAAAAAGTTAAAGTTTTGGGAAGTCATTACGTCTCCCTGCTTGGGCCTTCCCGTCCCCCCTTCCCTAAATAGCGGGTTCACACAGGAGTTATGAGAAATGCAGTTTAGAAGTGAACCTTCAGCAAAGCGGTCCAAACTTACGCTGTGTTTCTCCGCCAGATAGTTAAAAAGGGCCTGTCCATCCCTGAAAGAAAAAGAATTTCACAGTTAGTGGCCTTGTTTCATTAGAGTTGGCTGATGCAGGTTGGGTGTTGAGCCCCATTCAGGCGTACTTTTTCCAATTTCTGGACTGTAGCAGGTCTAGAGTTCAGGGCAAATCAAGGGCCTTTCATTTTCAAAACAGTTTGAGCTGCACCTTTATACTTCAAGAGTCTGACAGGGAAGTAAAAGCACTTTTATTGTGTGTGAACATTCACAGGCTGTTTAAAACATTCATCACTGACACCATTAAACACATGGTCCAACAACATTTAGGGGGAAGATCAATCTGACTTTACAAAACTGGACTTGCAGCCATAGATTATGACTCCAAATAAATATGGTTTTATATAACATAAACAGTCACCTTTCATGTCTACACAGGGGAGGCATCAAAAATACACACTACATGACCATAATTATGTGGAAACATGCTCAACAAACATCTCTTTCCAAAATCACAGGCATATAGGAGTTGGTCCCCCATTTGCTGCTACAACAGCCTCCACTCTTCTGGGAAGGCTTTCCACTTAATGTTCAGCCACAAGAGATTTAGTGAGGTCGGGCACTGATGTTGGGCAATTAGGCCTGGCACGCAGTTGACGTTCCAATTCATCTCAAAGGTGTTCGATGGGGCTGAAGTCAGTGCACTGAGCAGGCCAGTCAAGTTCTTCCACACCGAACTAGACAAACAATTTCTGTATGGACCTCGCTTTTACCACAGGCGCATCGTCATGCTGAAACAAGAAAGGGCCTTCTCCAAACTTGGAAGCACAGAATCTTCTAGAATGTCAGGATGCTGTAGCATTAAGGTCTCCCTTCGCTGAAACTAAGGGGCCTAGGCCGAACCATGTAAAACAGCCCCAGACCATTATTCCTCCACCAAACTTTAGTTGGCACTACGCAGTCGGGCAGGCAGCGTTCTCCTGGCATCCACCAAACCCAGATTTGTCCATCAAACTGCTTAATGGTGAAGTGCGATTCATCACTCCAGAGAACGCATTTCCACTGCTCCTGAGTCCAATGGCGGCGAACTTTACACCACTCCAGTCGACGCTTGGCATTGCTCTTGGTGATCTTAGGCTTGTGTGCGGCTCCTCGGCCATGGAAACCCCTCACGAACAGTTCTTGTGCCGACTTCGAGGCAGTTCGGAACTCGGTAATGAGTGTTGCAACCGGGGACCGTCAATTTTTACGCACTACATGCTTCAGCACTTGGCAGTCCTGTCCTGTGAGCCCTACCACTTCGTGGCTGAGCAGTTGTTGCTCCTAGACATTTCCACTTCACAATAACAGCACTTAGTTGACCAGGGCAGCTGTAGCAGGGCAGAAATGTAACTGACTGAAAGGTGTCATCCTATGATGGTGCCACGTTGAAAGTCACGGAGCTCTTCAGTAAGGCCATTCTACTGCCAATGTTTGTCTATGGAGATTACATGGCTGTGCGTTCGATTTTATACACCTGTCAGTAAAGGGTGGGGCTGAAATAGCCGAACCCAGTAATTTGAAGGGGTGCCGAGATAGATATATGTATACAACCCCCCCCCCCAACAGAAAGTACTCAGACCCCTTGACACATTTTGTTTCATTACAGCCTTATTCTTAAATACCCCATAATAACGAAGCGAAAAAAGGTTGACTTATTTGCAAAAGTAATTAAAAGAAATAGCTTATTTACATAAGTATTCAGACCCTTTGCTAGGAGACTCGTAATTGAGCTCTGGTGCATCCTGTTTCCATTGATCATCCTTGAGATGTTCCTACAACTTGGAGTCTACCTGTGGTATATTCAATTGATTGGCATGATTTGGAAAGGCACACACCTGTCTATATAAATGTCCCACAGTTGACAGTGCACGTCAGAGCAAAAACCAAGCCACGAGGTCGAAGGAAATGTCCGTAGAGCACCGAGACAGGATTGTGTCGAGGCACAAATCCGGGGAAGTGTAACAAAAAATGTCTGCAACACTGAAGATTCACAAGAACAGTGTCCTCCATTAGGGATGCACCGATGACATTTTTTGGCCGATACCAATATCCAGTATTTTCCTTGCCCAAAAACAATATTTAACATTTTTTGCAGCCTTGTACACATTCTAGTACAGTTAAATAGTTAACACACAGTTGCCTAAGGCACTGCATTTCAGTGCAAGTGGTGTCACTACAGTCCCTGGTTCGAATCCAGCAAGTATCACATCCGGCCGTGATTGGGAGTCCCATAGGGCGGCGCACAATTGGACCAGCGTCGTCTGGGTTTGGCCATCATTGTAAATAACAATATGTTCTTAACCGACTTGCCTAGTTAAATGTTACACACAAAAAAGTTATTTTGTTGGCATTTACATGTCCCCATTACCGGTAAAACAATCAAAACCCATTTCTTTCACTGACTGTGCTGTTTCATTGTTCATTTGTTCAGTCGTTTCATTCTCTGCCAGGATTTCATCATACATGTCAAACAGTGAAGTTTCAGCTCTGTCTGTGGACTCTTCCTCGGTGCGCACTGTCACCATGTCAGTTTCCATCTTGCCCAGCTGTGTATGTAACAATTCACGTAAACCCTTTGCCTGCATCGAAGTAGTGGTCCTTGTACCTAGCATTGAGCATGGTGGCGACAGTAAAGAGGCTCAGAGAATGTAACCGAATCGCTTGTTCAGCCTCGAGTACTTTTCCAAGTTAAATGCAGACAGACTGTGGGGTAATGTTGAGCAGGCATATCAATGCCATGACAGGGTATCACGTCGGCAACAGACGCAGTTGATTAGCTTATTTCGAGTCAGTTGTACAAGTTGCGCTTGGAGCGTGTTCATGGTTCAAACAAGTTCTCAAATGCCATTGAAAATGGCAGCAGCAGGATGAGAACCAGCACATTCTTGAGCATGCAATATGACTTTACTCAGTATGAAATCTCATCAACCCACTGTGCTGTCAGACTCGGCATGCTCACGGGTCTGACATCACCGGTCCAAATTTAAGTCGTGAAGCTAATAGCAGTGACACCCATTGCAAGTAGTTTCAACAATACTGTGCAACTCCGGTAGGGCAACAGCTGAAAAATAGCGCCAACTTCGTAATGTGCACCGGTGCTCGACCAGTTGGCGAAAGCCATAATCCACAACAGAACGGTTGAAGGTCAAGGGCAAAGAATTCCATTATCTTGGCATTAATGGATTTCGCCTTTGAGTTGTCCTACTGAATTTTTTTTGAACTTTCAAATGACTGCTCGACCTGAACTTTAGTTGTTGGAAGTGTGCGCTTAGTATTTTTCAGCTTTTGTTCTGTGTAGCTCTGTATTTTGTGTAGCGTCATTACATCCACCCGTAGGTAGATATATTTATATAGGTACGCACATCAGCGTTGACATCAGTTTTGCACGTCGGCGTTAAACTAGACATCGGGCCGATGTTGCCATTTTTGGCTAATATCGTCCGATTCCAATATGCTCACCGATATATGCATCCCTAGCCTCCATCATTCTTAAAAATTATAGAAGTTTGGAAGCCCCAAGACTATTCCGAGAGCTGGCTGCCCAGTCAAACTGAGAAATCTAGGTAAAAGAGTCTTGGTCAGGGAAGTGACCAAGAACCCGATGGTCATTCTGACAGAACTCCAGCGTTCCTCTGTGCAGATAGGAGAACCTTCCAGAAGGACAACCATCTATGCAGAACTCAAGCCTTCATGGTAGCGTGGCCAGGTGGAAGGCACTCCTCGGTAAAAGGCACACGAAAGCCCACGTGGAGTTGGCCAAAAGGCACCTACAGACTTTCAAATCATGAGAACCAAGTTTCTCTGGTCTGATGAAACCAAGATTGAATTCTTTGGCCTGAATGCCAACCGTCACGTCTGGAGGAAACCTGGCACCATCCCTACGGTGAAGCATGGTGGTGGCAGCATCATCATGCTGTGGGGATGTTTTTCACAGTCAAGGAATGGGAGACTAGTCAGGATCGAGGGAAAGATGAACAGAGAAAAGTACAGAGAGATCCTTGATGAAAACCTGCTCCAGACCACTCAGGAACTCAGACTGGGGCGAAGGTACACCTTACAACGACCCTAAGCACACAGCCAAGACAACGCAAGAGTGACCTGAAAAATAGCTGTGGGGCGAAGCTCCCCACCCAACCTGACAGAGCTTGCGAGGATCTGCAGGAAAGGGGAGAAACTCCAAATACAGTTGTGCCAAGCTTGTAGCTTCATATCCAAGAAGACTTCAGGCTATAACCGCTGCCAACGGTGATTCAACAAAGTACTGGGTAAAGGTCTGAATACTTATGTAAATGTAATATCAGATTTTGCTTGGTCATTATGGGGTAGTGTGTGGATTGATGAGGGGGGGAAACACTTCATTTTAGAACAAGGCTGTAAAGTAATAAAATGAGGAAAAAGTAAAGTGGTCTTAATACTTTCCGAATGCACTGTATAGTGTATGTTTTACTGCAGTGTTTCCCAATCCTCCAGTAGCCCCAACAGCACACATTTTTGTTGTAGCCTCAGAAACTCACCTGATTCAACTTGTCAACTAATCCAAGCAGTTGAAATCAGGTGCGTTTGTCCAGGGCTACAATAAACGTGTGTGCTGTTGGGGGTACTGGAGGGAAACACTTTTACCGGAATTGCTGGTGCTTGCGGTTGAATAGCGTGTAATGCTAAATAATTGCCTCAAATCAAAATCAGTCCAATTCTGAATTTGTGATAAATCTGATGTGATTTTGGCAGGGAATATAGCTTGTCTACATACTTTTTACTTAGATCTTTCATTTTTAATGACTGTTATTTCAGTAATCAGGAGCTTGAGTGCGTGGCATGCACACGTTTAGAGAGTCAGAATGGAATTGAGTGAGAGACGATAATGAAGGGAGAAGTTGAGAATTCTGTGATTACTACAGATCAAATCCCTCAGTTAAATTTCTTGATGTGAGATGCTAAATTAACTTCTTATGGCTTGAGGGCGCTATTTTCATGTCCGGATGAAAAGTGTGCCTAAAGTATACTGCCTGCTACTCAGGCCCAGAAGCTAGGATATGCATATAATTGGAAGATTTAGATAACACTAAAGTTTCTTTCTAAAACTGTTAAAATTATGTCTGAGAACTGAAATGGCAGGCAAAACCCCAAGGACAAACCATCCCCCCCAAAAAAACAAATTCATCCTACCACTGATTTCAATGGATGGCACTTTTATAATATGGTGAAATCGTGCCCGATTGCAGTTAGGGCTTCCACTAGATGTCAAGTCTTTAGACAGAGTTTCAGGCTCATTTTTGTATTATTTAAATTTGCCAGAAATTGTAGTTTTTCTAGGTGGCTCCCATTTTGGCTGTAGTGTTTCCAAGCACGTGACAGATCGAGTTTTGGTATTTTTCGCCAGTAAAGACAATAGCGATTCTCAGTCTTAAATGTTATCGTTTATTTGCGTATTAGGGTACATAAGGATTGACTATAAATGTTGATTTACTTGTTTGGATAAGTTTATTGGTAACGTTTGGGATTCATTTTGTATGCATTTTGAAGGAGGGAAACAGTGGATTATTGACTGAAGCGCGCCAGCTAAACTGAGTTATGGATATAAAGGACATTATCGAACAAAATGACCATTTGTAGTGTAACGGGCCTTTGAGTGACAACAGAAGATCTTCAAAGGTAAGGCATTTTTTATATTGACATTTCTGACTTTTGTGTCGCAACTCCCTGGTTGAAAATGATTTGTTATGCATGTGTACTGGGCGCTGTCCTCAGATATTCGCATGGTTTGCTTTCGCCGTAAAGCCTTTTTGAAATCTGACACCTTGGCTGGATTAACAACAAGTTAAGCTTTATTTTGATGTATTGCACTTGTGATTTCATGAAAGTGTAATATTTATAGTAATTTAATTTGAATTTGGAGCTCTGCAATTTCACCGGAAATTGTCGAAATGGGACGGTAGCGTCCCACTAATCCGCAAGAAATAATTAACAAACATTTAACATCTTCTGGCTTCCACACAGCCTACAAGCCACTGATGCAGACCTTTGGAACATCTACAATTTAACAAGCCTAATAAATCCATGTAATATACCTAACCCCTTCACAAAGCCATTATGTTAAAGAGGTCTAAAAAAACATGAATAAAATGTCTTTCAGAAGAACAGAAAAGCATACTCTGATTTGTCCTTATGTTAGGTACTGATCTGGCTATGCTATATGGCTGTGGGCTACAGTAGTTCATTTATCAGGCAAGATTTGCTTAGAATTCCATGGCATTATTTTATGAGGAATACAATAGAAAATATATTTTCTCCAAACGATTTGAGGGAGTGCACACATCTACTGTTCTGTTATGAGCGGTTAACAAAGAAACAGCTAATCCTATATGCTTAAGAGTTATTTATGTAACTTTAGTTATGATACAAAGGTTGGGCTATGTACATGTTTGGCTCGTTAATACATCCTCTGGCTGTATGATGCAACTAATTATGATTTGGAAAAAGTTGCATAAAAAGGTGAGCTCTGCCTCTTGTGTAGGCACGACACACTTCAGTCTCTCATTCACAATTTGACAAGCACTTAATGCCTCGAATTTCCCGGCGGCAACCCGTGTAGTCGTAATGTCCCCCCCCAAAAATGCCATGCCTTTTGGCGCCATTGTGGACTCGGGGTGAATATGATAATTATAATCCCCTTCTCCCTGCTTGCGCCAAAGAACCTCCCACGGCTCTCTGTCACTGATTGGGTCTTTCTCACAGGCTACAAGTGAAAACAGACACATCGGGGACAGAACTGAACGCGTCCTTATCCAATTCCAAGGCGCATATTGAAGTTATTGGATGAACTGTCCACATTTACTTTGTCAGCCAACAAGAGGATTAGGCCTAACAAACAGCAAAAGCACTAGCCGATGTCAATCTACTATCCCCATGGTACAAAAGTTGACCCATTCTATGCAAGAAATAAATAAATATTTCAAACAGTCTGGGACAGTTGTGGGATGCGATAGAGCCAAAATTAATACAACCACTAGCATCCCCCAAAAAACGTATATTCAAACACAAGGAGGCTGACACAACAGATCAGAATGTTCAGCTTAAAATGCTAATAAAACTATTAGGCTATTTTTTCACATTATAAAGCACAGCAATGCACACACGGCAGTAGGCGATGAGCGCCAATGTTCCATTAACACCATTACAAAAATGACCTCAAATGCAATTATGCATGTAATGCTTTAACCTGTTGGGGATAGGGGGCAGTATTTGCACAGTCGGATAAAAAAACGTACCCGATTTAATCTGGTTACTACTCCTGCCCAGTAACTAGAATATGCATACATTTGTTTGATTTGGATAGAAAACACCCTAAAGTTTCTAAAACTGTTTGAATGGTGTCTGAGTATAACAGAACTCATTTGGCAGGCCAAAACCTGAGAAGATTCCAAACAGGAAGCGCTCTCTCTCTCACCATTTCATGGCCTTCTTGATCATCTCTAACCAAAACAGGGGATCTCTGGCATGACGTGACATTTTCTAACGCTCCCATAGGCTCTCAGAAGGCGCCAGAAAGATGAATGGTGGCTTTGCAGGCCCTGGCTGAAAAACATTAGCGCATTTTGATAGTGGTCGATCAGAGGACAATGAGACTGGAGGTGCACGAGCCGACACCATGTTTACTTTCTCTGTCTTTGAACGAAAACAACAACTCCCGGTCGGAATATTATCGCTTTTTTACGAGAAAAATAGCATAAAAATTGATTTTAAACAGCGGTTGACATGCTTCGAAGTACGGTAATGGAATATTTCAATTTTTTTTGTCACGATACGCGTCGTGCGCGTCACCCTTCGGATAGTGTCTTGAACGCACGAACAAAACGCCGCTATTTGGATATAACTATGGATTATTTGGGACCAAACCAACATTTGTTATTGAAGTAGAAGTCCTGGGAGTGCATTCTGACGAAGAACAGCAAAGGTAATCAAACTTTTCTAATAGTAAATCGGAGTTTGGTGAGTACCACACTTGGTGGGTGTCAAAATAGCTAGCCTGTGACCGGGCTATCTACTCCGAATATTGCAAAATGTGCTTTCACCGAAAAGCTATTTTAAAAATCGGACATAGCGAGTGCATAAAGGAGTTCTGTATCTATAATTCTTAAAATAATTGTTAGGCTTTTTGTGAACGTTTATCGTGAGTAATTTAGTAAATTCACCGGAAGTGTTCGGTGGGAATGCTAGTCACATGCTAATGTAAAAAGCTGTTTTTTGATATAAATATGAACTTGATTGAACAAAACATGCATGTATTGTATAACATAATGTCCTAGGATTGTCATCTGATGAAGATCAAAGGTTAGTGCTGCATTTAGCTGTGGTTTTGGTTTATGTGACATATGCTAGCTTGAAAAATGAGTGTCTGATTATTTCTGGCTGGGTACTCTGCTGACATAATCTAATGTTTTGCTTTCGTTGTAAAGCCTTTTTGAAATCGGACAGTGTGGTTAGATTAACGAGAGTCGTGTCTTTAAAATGGTGTAAAATAGTCATATGTTTGAGAAATTGAAGTAATAGCATTTCTCAGGTATTTGAATATCGCGCCACGGGATTACACTGGCTGTTGAGTAGGTGGGACGAGGTTAATTAGAAAAAAGGTGCATTTATGGTCAAAATGATCTTCCCCAAACTTCCAACTCACACACCGGATATGTATGCTAGTTAGGCTCTACACCCGTTGTAAAGCGGATTAATGTGCCTAATTTTAAGAAGTTATTTGGCCACGTTAGTTGTGATACAAACCTCCTTAAAAACATGAGGTGTTCGACTGATTTGAAGTCCAACAAAAAAGTTTGCATTGTTTCTGTCTTACCCTGGGCATCATTCACAAGCGAAAATATATAATTCACAAGTGATAGGCTAATATTTTCACCCATCATACTATTCTTGATTTAATCTTGTCTATACACATAAATGACTTGCCTAGCTATAGAAAGCTGATGGGATCCTTCTTTTGTTAGAAAAGCCATCACTGTTTTCTCACAACTGCATAGCCTATAGAAATGGGGCGCAACATGAGCCCTCATGAAGTGTTTGATTAGATTTGCATTGATGTCAGAGTGATTAGAGGGGCAATAGAGTGCTGAGTACCAGGCAATTAGCAAGTTTGGTAGGCTACTAATGACCATCAGCAGCATCAGAGCTTGGAGAAGCTTAATTACTGTGACTAAGCGGTCTCATGGAATTTGACTGCCTTCATGACTCATGACCGCCGGTGTGGTGGTAATATGGTCACCGTAACAGCCCTAGTCTTCACCAAGACCTAGGTGACCCAGGTTATCACATCCACAACTGCCTTGCAAGCCACAGTCCCCACAGGAACAACGGCAAGAAACCCCACATATCCAAACGTAAAGATCTACATTGAAAACCCTTTCAAAAAGAGACACAGCATTGCATTACTACCAACAACTTCGGGACAAAAAAGAGCAAAGAAGCAATGGAAGTTGACAAACTCAAGATCCATAGAATTGTTTAATTTCCTTAACCTATCAACATGGATCAGAAACAAGGCAATTATCCAGAAAGTGAATGACAGAATTTGGCTAGGCCTAAACTATATTGGATTTGCTTCCTGGAGATATTAAGTTGAGGGCAGGCCTCCTATTAAGCATGTTGGCAAACAGTGCACCTAAGACAGTCTCTCTCCTACACTAACCATTATCTCTACATCACAGTTTTATCCCAAAGATAGGACTAGGGGATCTAAATATTGAACCCCTCTGCAATTTCCAGTCAGGGCCAGGGATGATCCGCTAAATAAATCTAAAATCATATCAAAAACACACTACCTCATCCAGGGTAACTCTAGCAGATATATGCGCGGTACGCTAAAATGGGTGTGGCTTGCCCTTTTGGTGTTGTTAAAAGTTTTTGGGTGACCCGGGACAAGTCTTGTATTGTTTTGTTTCAAAAGGAATCTGAATAGAAAACAGCCGTAGCTGCACTACAAAAAGTTTGAAGTTACATACACAAGGCTTCAAACTCCCATTACAATGGTCAGTATAAGATGCCTGCTTTGATAAACAAACATGTCTCAAAGTCAAACCTTTAAAGAATTCAAGATTGGCCAGTGGATGAAAAGTGTCCTTTGACGAACTGAACCCACTACTGCAAAGAAGCTATGTAAAGAATGAGGACTTTAGTTTAACCAAGCTATTTTAATCACGGCAAAGTCAGCGCCATCCTTAACATTCACTGCAGCATCGTGTATCGGTCTGCGTTTGCTGAGTTCGTAAGATGTAACCCTAAAGCCACTCTAGGGAAATGGATCCAAAATGTTGGCATATCAATTTTTTGGATTACCATCATCTCAATTTAACACCACTTGAACTTCCTTCATTAAGCCTGCAAAGTCAGAATCTTACACCAGACAGCAAGACCACTACTCTGGGACATCATGAATTGCAAAAAAAATTGTGTTGTCAATGATGGACCATCTATAAAATGCAAACAACAACTCCTAAACCATCCATCGGTTAAATGGTGGGACAGAAGGTTCTAACTCACCTGGTTGACTGCATCTGTTTCGTGGTCTCTGGATCCTCAAACATCTTCACAATGGGCTCCGTCTCACCCTGCAGCTGCTTCAGCTGAGCCACCACTGTGATCCTCTTCTCCTTTAGGGCTTCACATGGACAGAGAGAAACCATTAGAGGCTTTGACCAAGGCAATACCCAGGAGAATACCATTGCATGCAACATTAAAGATTTACGTCTGTTTATACTAGTTTTTGGAACAGTGAAGATTGTATTAAGCATGACTAAAACGTGAGGGGGATGGTGTGCAATCAGTTTCATCGCCATCTTGTGATTTACTGATGAAACAGTGTAAACACTGAACCATGCATAATACTTATCACTGTACAGGTTTCTTTAAGAAAACTGTTAGGAGGTAGACTACGCAGTGTGCAGTCTACTTACTGGCGGGGATCTCCTTCTCAGGGAAGAGGTTTTTGTGAACATCCATGGCGAAGTCCACCATGTTGGTCTCGCTGAGGAGATCCAATTTTCCATGAAGCAGTTCCTTCTCATTGTAGATCTGAAAGTAGAAAGTTAAAAAGGGGAAAATGGGGTTATTTTGGAATATACAGTTTCAAATTCTTAACTTTGCCTACCCAGTTTAAGAGAACTGCTGACAATGACAGAGTTCAGGTACTAAGCTGACTAACAAAGTCAGAAAATGTGTTTAGCTATAATGGATGTCTGGTTGTTAAAAAGGCACCCACCAGAGGGGAACGCCACCCTCATTTTGATGCAATTCCTGCCCTAGAGGGTACAGCTAATCCCTTAGCTCTTGGAGTCCCAGGAAAAGCTAGACAACAATAGCTTGTTATAGACAATTTGAGCATTTCATTTACTACTAGTGATTCCTGCTTGCTCTTGCTTGCTGAATGTAGAATAGGAGAGTTTGAAAGGGGAGAGAAAGTGAGTGATGGCCTGCTGATGTACCTTTCTGGAACTTAATTTGGCAGGTGAATACCATTGCTATGTCTCGGTGTCCAGTATGAAGGAAGCATGCTAACAGATACCCATAGACTGCCAGTTATTGCACTAACGCTAGTTTGAAATTGCACTAGCAACTTCATTCAAACTGCACAGACACCTAAAAATGATATCCATGAGTTCATCTGACTCTGTGGAAGTAGAATCAGGCCTAGGCTGTAAGCAGTCATTTTGTCATTAAGCATTCAAAACAGTATGTTTGAGTGGTTATTCAAATTATCCTAAATCACCGCAGTTCACAGCCCTAGACAATTGTGCATTCTCTTGATCATAATAATACATTCCACTGAGTTGTTGTAGCCTAAGTAGAATAATTGTATTTTCTAAAAACGTAGGCCTAATTAATAGTGGAGCTTTTAGTGTCCGGGACTGCAGAGAGTAGCCTGCAGAGTGTAGATCTGCCATTTCCTAGTCGATTAACTTGTTTCTTGCACTTTGACAGGTAAATATTTATAAACTACTATTTAGCTAATGAACGGCCTAATATTTAGCTTCTTACTTCAGCAACACATCTCTAGCCTCTCTTCCAGCGGTTTCCGTCTGCAATAGGCTATTCAAGCCTCTTCGCTATTCTGCTTCACATGAAATCTCAGGAAAAGCCATAGGATATTTATTTTTTGAATTGTTTATACTAAGCCTAACAGCCTTTCCCTTGAGTGAAGGAGGCTTGCCCTTGCTAAATGTAAAATAGTCCTAGGCCAAATGAACTGTCGCATAGGTCAGCTATTCTGCTTCACATGAAATCTCAGGAAAAGCCATAGGATATTTATTTTTTGAATTGTTTATACTAAGCCTAACAGCCTTTCCCTTGAGTGAAGGAGGCTTGCCCTTGCTAAATGTAAAATAGTCCTAGGCCAAATGAACTGTCGCATAGGTCAGACATGAGCACAGCAAAAAAGAGCCAAACAAATTGACAGTCATTCGAAAAATGGAATTCACTTGCAAACCACGCTTGAGTGGCTAAACTTTTATTTTTTTCATTACTAAATTTAAATATGAGTTTCTATATAACATGTACATTGAAGTATTATGTGCAGTTGTTACTATGAACACACCCTGAAGCACTGAAAGGTCTTGTGTTAACACCTTACTAATAGGACTATAGGGTGTTGTAGGATGCATTGATTGATTGGCAGGTGTCCTGCAGAATGATAAATGATCCGCTGGTAGGCTGGACACATTACATTTTTAACAATGCTTTTTTCCCCTGATAACTAGTTTATTGCATCTGCTGTGGAGCCCAGTTTCATAATATTACCTTATGTCCCAGCTGCTTGCCATAGTTTTGAAGTAATCACAAAAAAAAACAGGCCTTATTTTTGGCCATTTTTCACCCTGCCAGCTCTTATTAGTTCTATTGAGCACCAACTCGCCTTCCGAAAGTTCTATTCCCAGCCTATTGTTCTACGTCACAATGCCTGCTTTGCCATTTGAAATTCTGTTATTGCCTTGTGGTGACGTTACTTTAAGGCATATCTAGTGTTTATAGTAAACTAGTCAACCTTTCTAGGTAACGTTACTAGCTAACTAACAATAACAGTTAACGCGTTAGCTAGTTGAAAAGGACACTAGTTAAATACATTCTCGAGACGAGGATCTAGCTAGCATCTAGGAGTCATGTAACCAAGAACTGCATATATATCAATGTTAAAAAGTAAAAGATATACATGTAGCAAATGTTTGTTCACTAGACTAGCCAGATAACTAGTTTAATTTAAGACGCAGCAGCCGACAGTAACCGGTTAACGTTTGGTAGCTAACTACTGTTAGCCTAGGTTTTAAAATAAAGTTAGCTAACGTTAGCTAGTTTACTTAGCGTGCTGCAGTTAACGCTATGCCATATGTTAATATAAATCAAACTGACACCAAACATAGCGTTTACTAGATCACATATATAACTAGCTAACAGAAGGAGCATATGCTAGTTAGCAAGCTAGCTCGCTCGCTCGCTCAACTGTCTGTGCTGTTGGACCTGAAACAGCGCGAGGCCCCAATTCATGGGCGACTCTTTCACGCACGTGGCATTTACATTATTTACATGGATTATTTACAAACTTCTACCGAAAATCTAGATTGTATGTACAACCTAACATACCACACGCATTTACCTCTTTGACAGAAAGGAATTCCAGCAAAGGAAAGACGAGATGTCTGTCCAAAAAATGGGCAATTTTGGTGGTGAGGTCGTACTCCGCCATTTTCACTGCAAGAGAGGAGGAAGTAGAGAACGTGTTACGTAAATGACCAATCAGCGTCACTTTCAGCATCAGTGCCTGCACGGATTGGCCATATTGATAAAAGTTATACTATTTTAATGAGCATAACGACGATTATGACCATGTCAAATTATACTGTACATTATCTGACCCGGCGGTTCCAACAAAGCGAATTGGAAGCACATTGTAGCGTTCAAGATTCATATTCAAGATGTTGTTTTTTTCTTAGACAGTTTTGTAGACAAGATAAAACAAATGAGTGGATTGAGTAGCCTTCAACTAAGAAAACAAATGTCCAACACTGATAAAGTACCTTGCGGGTCAGTGCAAACACTGTCTCACAATTTTCAAGTCCTAATTTACTTTATTTATTTTTAATTGTTCCTGATAATGGCATGTGCATGAAGGCATTTTCTTCTAATTTAACCTTGCAATTAGAGCATTATTAAGTTATCCCTTTGGCAACCAATTTGGTAATATTGTTTAACTTGTGTTGTGAGTGTACAACTCCTTCTCTTGTGTTTCGCAGGGCTGTCTCATGAAGATATTTTATAATGTGGTGTGCACTACGTGCACGCTCAAATGGAAATGTGTATTCAGCTTTTCTCCTGCATAGGCCCACTTGAAAGAAAGCATGACTATGTAGTAAACCTTTCAAGACTACCATAATTTCACTGTAGTGTTGATACAATGAAATGTTTCATTTATGAAGAGGGAGTTCTTTGCCAAGTGAACTTGTTGAAATCGAAAACATTGGGCCTCCCCAGAACCCACCAATATTTCTCAAACAGAGAAGTATCTAATAGAGTTCACCAAGCTCAAAGACTGTGACTCTTCACAAGGAAATAAAGCACATGGGTTTAAATAAACATAGACATGATTAAATAATAAAAATAATAAGGCTAATTTAACATTTTAGTTTTCTGCCTGCCTAAAAAGTTATTAGTTGTCTTGACTAGCCTTCAAAAGCAAACCAAATTGGATTTGATTTGAAAAGCAAACCCTTTTTTCCTCACTTCAGCAGATGCCTCATAAAGATGCCCATGTGTTGGCCACACCTAGCAGTGAAGAGCCAATATCAGATACTAAAGGGCACATCTCTAATAGGTTCCACTACTACCTTGTTTGCTTGACAACCACATGGCACTGTCCTATAGCCCCAAACAATTGCCCCCTTGTTACTAGGAAGCTCTCTCGCTCTCTCTCTCTCTGCCCTCCAGGACTGCAGGTAGAAATTAGTCATAAACAGACACCACTCACCATGGCTGATGCTGTTTCACCGAGGCTTCAGACACAGCCAGCCCTGGCTTAAAGTCAGTACTCTATAAAACTCGAAGAAGAAGAGGGAAAAAAAAGTTCAGTAAAACACCAGCACTGCTCCTTTGTGTCCTCTGCCCAAGAGTTTTGAGTAAGGCTTTTTTGAGTGAAGGATCTTTCAGATCTTTTAATTGTATTGTTAATGTTATTATTTTTGCGCTAATTTCACAAATGTCCCTGTAATTTGATCTCTAGATGCTCGCTAGTTTGTTATTTTGTTAATTTCTTTCAACATTTTATGTTGAGCTCTCACAATCATCAGTAACTGACACACTGATCATTTTGCATTATTTTGGCCAATGGTAAACTATGTTTACCCAGCCAGTTCTGAGGTGGATAAAATATTTGCCAAAGAATAGATCCATCTTTCAAAAAGACAAACATGCCTCCATTTGGCAGCCACGCGCCTCCATTTGGCTCACGTACTTGTAGGCCTAGCAGTGGCTTCACTCTGAAAATTGTTTTTTGTTGTTGTATCATATAGCCTAACCTCTTTTAACATTTGGATCACCACTGACTGAACAGCGTTCCTTTTGTGAAAATGGCACCAAATTATGTTTGCTTACTGCTTTGACAAATTCTGCCTATTCACTTATTTGCCAGTTTTACTTCTTGGGAGTCCGTCCATGAAAATACCTGTGAAATGATTATTCATGGTTATTATGAATAAATTACCATCTATTACTAAGTGGCTTGGTTTTACTCAGAAGAAGTGCACTGTTTAGTCTTTTATATTTTTTTGTTAAGATTTGTCTTCCTCAGTTTTTTTAATCCAAGTTAAAGTGTAAATATTATGACAACCAACCCTGATACGATTGGTGCTTCTCTTCCAACTTTGACAGCAGATTTTATATTTGACCTATTTTGTTAACATACCCAACAAAACACACCATGGTACAGAAATATACAAATGAATCTGGAGAAGGCAAAACCTAACATTTGCAAACAACAGCCAATAAATATGTTTCAACCATAGGTTAAATACCACAAGCTAAATTATAATTGACAAAGAAACTTGTGTTTGAAAGAGTGATTCAAACACTAAATTGTTTTGTTTTCTCTTATTTCAACCAGCCACTGTTTTAAATGAAGGTGCCCTGGGGAGTATATTGGAAAAATCAAAGCAAGGGAATTCTCTCTCCTCTTAAGATGGCATCAGTTTTCTGTTGAAAGGAATTTTTTAAATTTCAGAAGCTATTTACATTTCCCCGTAGTGGAACACTAAGGGGATACTGTGCTGGATTTGAATTATGTGGCACGCAAATTTCATTTGATAAAAGTCATCACACAAACTACACAATTTACCCCAAATAAACATCTATCAGGTTTCAGAGTCACACTAAAAGCTGTGATCACCTTCCCTTGCTGGATCCTTTCAGCGGGTTATTTCCCTACTCTGAAAAGCAGAATTAGGCCTATGTGTTTTACAGTGAATCATACCCAATTGTGGCTTGGTGGAAGTTTTAGGAAACTGTGAGAGCTAAGGTGATTAACACATCGAGGTTCCAACTAGAGGGAAACACTTACACAGCAAATAGGGGACCTGTTAGTCATTTGAGGTTACTGAACCGAAGCCTTTCTTGGACCTGAACACTGCTCTGAGGTCTATAGACTTCAGGGCAGACCACATTTTGAATGTTGTTTTTTTATAGGGCTACTGTACTTTACTAATGCGCTGAGTGAGCTCATAGCTCACAGCCCATGCTCATGCGTGCACAGTTGACATACAAAGATATATGCCCTCACTGGCGGGCTGCCTGCGACAAAGGTTTAAAGTGCTGTACAGACCAAAACTAAGGTGGTCTTGCCTATCATATTGGAATCTTCTTGAATGTTGTGTTTGCTCACTGTGTATGGAAATGGGTGGTAACATGACTGCGGAAGGCAGAGCTATTTTCAATAGTAGCCCTAGTAGTACTGGATGTTGCACCTTTTTTTACTACTTCTTCTGTCTGGAAACTTTGATGCACATTCCTCAGAATGTACTTGTGAATGCAGAATGCACGCCTACGCACTCTGCCCCTTTTTGACACTGAGAGGTGTTGGCATACATAAACGTGCACACACAATTATTTACCCCTAATTTATTAGATTTTGTTCTCTCATTAGATGGGTTCCAGTCTGGACCGACCAGAACTGGAGGGCCTAGTCCAAGTTCTTGACAGACTAGAATAGAAACTGGAACCTTGGTGCCAGACTCTGGAGACCGCACCAGGAGGTTGGGGTCAACCCAAAGCAGACCTTTCCAGCTAGAGGGCCTGACACCACACTCTCTGTCTGTGTATTGCAAGGCCCCGCTGCATGCTACTCAGTTTAGCTTGTAGCTGTGGGGAGTTATTGTTGAAGCACAAAGTTGAACCTCCTCCTCCCCCATTGTTCTGCATCACACTCAATCTCTGTGGGAGAGGCAGGGTGGTCTCCAAATTAGCGATGGCGGCTGGGCTATATTTCTGACTGTACCTTAGTCTAGTTGACCACTGCCAAGGAGCTTCTCGGTCAACCAAACTATGTAGGAAAGGCAAAAACACATAACTAAAGAGGAGATCCCAGCAAGACACCGAAATATCACACATCCATGCTAATGAAGAAAGTGATCCAGAGTGGAGCCTTGTAAAACACTACACCAATAACTGGCGTAAATACACAGACCCACTTGCTCATTTCTGTTTCCTTGAATTAAAATGAAAAGGTTGTGAACGCTATAGGCGGAGGCCTTTGGAGACTGTGTGGGTTTGTGGCCACACATGATCCATCTGTCAGTATATCCCAGTCCAATAAAAGGATGCTGTCAGAAACAACAACATATTTCTGCATGCAGAAAAATGATCCATCTCTTGATGTGTGTGTCTTTCAGAGGAAAAATACTTTTCAGCTTTTCCTAACTGGATCAACTTAAAGGGCCGATAGTGATAAGCCAGGGATTCCATGAAAAACCTCAGCTCTGTAGTTCTCTGAATGCCTCCTCAGTCAACGATTCCAAGATAGGGATAAAGGCAGACAGTGCCAAAGACACCCACCACCAGCCTCTCTTCTCTCTATTATCTGTCAAAAAAAAAATCTAAACGATCAGAAGACAAATGCCTCTGTGCTGGATGTTGCAAAGCCAAGCATCTCCTCTCAATCTGAATGCCAGTATCTCATATGAATTTCAATTATTCTTTTAGATATGCATCACCTCGCGCGCAGTCCGTGTCAGGTTATAAATCAGCAGCCCACACTCCTAATCCAGAGCCCAATGCTGACATCAGCAGAGTCCAATTCGATGGCAGTGGGATCGGGGTTATCGACCGAGCCAGGGGGCCAGAAAACAATACAAACTCACAGGCAAGGCACCCAGTTGCACCAAGCATGGCAGAACATCTGCACAGCACATGTCCACTTTTTACACCAAGAGTAACATGTAAATACTTTTCTAACCCCAAAGAATCCTCACATGGCCACGTGTCATATTATGTCTTAGGAAACATAGAGGAGAAGTTGTGTGTGTGTGTGTGTGTGTGTGTGTGTGTTGTAAGGATGTATGTTTATGTGATGCTGAAATCCTGTAGTTAGTACATTTCAGTAATATTATACACTAAAAAAAGAGAGAGAATATTTTACCCCCTCGGCCCCAACCCTACAGTACCTCACCAAACCCTGTTCCCATGCTCACTCCTCATGATATGCATAGCTTGATTTCCCCTTTAGAATTATCTCTGAAAACATGACATTACAGGGAATGCAGTTATCTCCAAATGTGTGGTCATGGACATTCTTACTGGAAAAGAAATGTGAAATCCAATAACTCCATGATCATGCCATTTAGCAATGGCTTCCGCCAAAGAAGGGATGGGATTCATTTATACTTCTTCATCTGGATTCAGAATTTCTGGAATGATTGCCGTTACATATATTTATGTAAGTTAGTTGAAGGCTCAGAAGAAAACCAGTCTCAAAACAATTGGAGGAAAGTAGTTATGAGAGTGAACAAGAGCCATAACTTCTCTGAATGGTAAACCTCAACTCGGACCCCCGGGAGGATGTGGAAGTGATCCATGTTTCAATCTGTAACAATAGCTTTGGGCTGAAGGTCAAACCGCTACTGCTCAGGATACAGTTACTGAGAAGTATCCTCTTTAAGGATACTCCCAATTTAGGCTCTACTCAGAGTAAACTTTTTTTCCTAATCTTAATCAGTTCCAGTATAAAGTTATATGAGGAAATCAACATCCAAACATGAATGAGGCTTTCTACAGCAGATGACAGATTGGTCACTGTATGGGGTATCATATGTGCGTGAGAAGTCAACATTCAAAGTCTGAATCTGGATCCTTTCGTTAAGAATACAGTCATTGATAAAGAAGAAATAATGTTCCATATTGCAGCATAATATCAAGCACCTTTTTTTTATTGCTAACAAAGGTTGGCATTGAAAGATGAAACATTTCTCTCACACTATTGTTGAATTAAAATGGACAAGTTAACTCCACTAGACTGCTCAACTACTAGGATAAAGTCAAGGAAATCTGAATTCACCTTCAAGCCTCATACTTAATAAGGGATTTAGTTGATTTTGTACCTCTAAAATTTACCCATATCTTGATGGGACATTTCATACCTGCCTAAATTGCAGTGGGTTACTTGTGGGTGAACACGCCTGGACACACATGGGGAATGAGTCTTTTGAGAGTCTTCTCTTGCCTGGTGATGTTAAACTTGTTTAAAATGAATTTAATGAGAAAGAACGGTGACATTAAATTCAATCCAGCAACACATAATGTACTGCATGTGGTAATACACTACTCTACTATGAGCAATCACACTACTACACTAGGTGTCAGGGGAGCCATACATCCTGAGCTTCTAACTGTGTGAGTAATGTCAATTACTTGTGCGGGGGCTGACATTGAGCTGAATATTGTTCTTGGCATTGAAACCTAGGGAGAGGGAGTGAGAGATTGAGGTAGCTAAATTGTGATGGGTCACAGTTTTCCCGCTCTGGGCCTCTCACGCAGGCTAAGGGTGAGGTCAAAGGGTGCTACGGAGAGGAGATCATCAGAGGCAACCTGTGCTGAAGTCATCTGTAGAGAGTGATTCTCAGTGAGCTGAAAGCAACTTGGCCAGACAGGGGTTGTAGTCAGCTTTCAAAGCAGACACAGCACAGCTGGCTCCATAGGGTTAAGCCCAAACATTGTTGCTAATTGCGTCTGTCTTCATTTCCCGCAACCGTACGACACCGGTGAAAAATAAAGAAAAGGCTGGAAACTAACAGGAACCATTTCAAAACCGCAGAGCACCTAAACGCCACATCAATTTTCAGGCCGTAACTGTTCATTTTAGTGATTGCCAACTCTGATTGCTTCTGTCAGAAATCAAAATATAATGCCTGTGCAGTGTTTCTACTGTAAGCTTGTCTTTTTGAAGACAAGGAAAGGCGAATGAAAGGAAAAAAAATATATACAGTGGACAAAACATTATGAACATGTTCTATCCATGACATGGACTGACCAGGTGAATCCAGGTGAAGGCTACGATCCCTTATTGATGTCACTTGTTAAATCCACTTCAATCAGTGTAGACGAAGGGGAGGAGACAGATTTAAGAAGGGTTTTTAAGCCTTGATACAATTGAGACTTGGATTGTGTATGTGTGCCATTCAGAGGGTGAATGGGAATGGTAGTAGGTGCCAGGCACACCGGTTTGTGTCAAGAACTGCAACGCTGCTGGGTTTTTCATGCTCAACAGTTTCCCGTGTGTATCACGAATGGTCCACCACCAAAGGACATCCAGCCAACTTGACACAACTGTGCGAAGCATTGGAGTCATGCCCCCATGAATTGAGGCTGTTCTGAGGGCAAAAGTGGGGGGTGGGGTGCAACTCAATATCAGGAAGTTGTTATTAATGTTTTGTACACTCGGTGTATTGCCTGTCCCATGTGCCGTATGTGGGGCTCTCGGAGCATGAAAACCTACGTAAGCAGCAGTCAAGGAGCACAATTTGGGTTTTCAGAACGGTTGCTATTGATCTCTCCTCATTGTGACATTCTAGCTGAGTGACCCTCTCCAAGGTAAACAGCAGCCATATATTGAGATTTAATCATTTTTCTTTCACTGCCTCCAGATACCCCTACATCTCATGCTGCCAACGTTAAACCTGTGCACAGTACAGAGGGCCTTTACCATCATGGCCTCATCCTCTGAGTCAGGCCCCACCGTCTTTTCTGGTCGTTGGTGCGGGTCGGGAAGAGAGCAGGGCCCTGGCCTTTAACAGCACCCTGGCAGAGAAGAGAAGGCCCTTTACCCCGAAGGACAGTGTTTGCTTGTTTTAATGTGGTCGCCTCAGTATTTTGGTTTCCAGCGGAAACCCGACCATATATCAACTGACTGCCATGTGCAGACTTGAAAATTACAAGTCCACGGATCGTTTGAGCTGAACGTAAGTTCAACCGCACATAATGTTATTTTTTTGTATCCCTGACAGAGATGATGACATTTTATAGTCCTCTTGTACACTTGTACTTGCCCAATAACGACCATGCTCTGCCTTTATACAATGACAGTGTCCTGTAACAAAACATAGTCCTGTTGAGCTCAGACAATAGAACATTAACAAAGTATCTACATTGCAGTGAGAGGTATTGGGGATGACATCAGGATTCTGAAATGTTTCTGTAAGTGAGTTTGTGTTGAGTCCACCTCAACAAGTGCGTAATGTGGTAGAGGGGTGTGGCGTGTAACTTACAAAGTCATAGACATGGGATCGACAGACAGAGGCCCCTTGAGAGGAAAATCAAGACAAGAAAGGGACAACACAGCATCTCAAATGTGCTTTCAACACACAAGTCTTCCACTCCTGACATTCTGCTTAACCTACCTCAGAAGAAAATGAATTACACAACTAGGCATGCAGCATCTCTGACCCCTTTCCAGTCCTCCCTGGTAACAACCACAAATCTAACCAGGCCTCATGAAAGCTAGGTGTACCATGAATATAAATTTAGCGTGAGCAGCATCGCAGAGCTCGGAGACCTAAACCTCTGGAGAGGGCTAGCGTTACGGTTCAGGCCCTGTTTTCTGGTCAGTTGAAACAAGGTAATTTTAGGCCCAGTTACATAAATAATAACTGGAGGCAGTGTGTTAATCAGCGCTGTCAGATTTAATACCTGGGTATGATGGGGGAAAGGGTGAGAGCAAGTGCATGCATTGCTTTTGTTTACATCTAGTCCTACATCCAGCACTGTCATAACTCTTATGCTAACCAGTCTGTTATGATCCTCTCCGCAGGGACTAAAGTGAGATTTTGGAAGTGTTGAAATTGTGGTCTGCTCTGAGTGTCAATTGTTAAATTAAATAGACCGGGACCCGATGTATCTATGCATCAGATAGTAGGATTCAATTACTCCAATGATTGAACAGTTGCCTCAAAGGAAACATCCATGATAGCCTTGCCTGCTTAATTACACACAGCCTTTTGAAGACGGCATGTGAGCAAGACATGCATAAAGTAACATTTTGTCCTTCTCTCTTACCATTCCCCTTAATCATAAATGATGTGACTTTCATGAATCTTCTCATTTCAATAAAAACTGACAGTTTACACCCCATCACTCAATCACATTACACTCATGTTAATAGCAGAAAAAACAATAGAAGCAGCAGAAATATTAAAGTCCATAGAAATGAATAAAATACATTGAACATGTCTCAAAAATATGTTTGACTATTCTCGAGCTTGTACGTAGATTGAATGATCATTTGTTTTTACACTATTTAGAGCGTAAAGGCTCAGTGAGCATAAAGAAACAAGCCACACCCAGTTCAATGACGTTGAACCTGTGCTGCCAAGAAAGATGGCGTCGGTATCAGAAATGTACGATGTAACCTGGGAAGGTAAACACAGACGATTAAACGTTTTAATGTACTGTATGACTAAAAGTGTGCTGTTAAATCCTTGTATGATTCGACGTAGTGCATTTTAACTATCGTTCGGCGAATGTAGCTGCGTATGTCCATCTCATCAAGCCAACTCCGCTTGCTAACACGAGAGCCACTTGGCTAGCACATTATTTCTGCCTGTCTTTCTTATTTCTATTTTTCTCTAGCGACGTTAGCTAGCTAACGTTAAGCATTGATTAATCTGTTATTGTTGTAATTTTGTATCCCATTGTCGTAGCTAACAGTTCACAGCATGTGTGAGTTTGCAAGGATACACAGCAGGCTAAGCTAGCTAGCCAGCCTAGGTACCTAACGCCTGTCAGCTGATTATAACTAAGTTAGCTAGCTAGCTACCTGCTGTCATTGTTCTGCCTCATTAGATGGCTTGCTAAAATACACGGTCTTGCATTGGATATTACTAATTGGCAGGGAATACCTGTTTTGGTGATTCCTTGTCCATCAAAGTAAATCACAGCACGTTTTTGGAATCTTTCAACAGTTACCTGATTAGCTAAGTACAATGCCATTGGAAATTAATGTTGTAAATGTAATTTATTTACCTAAAACTGACATTTTAAAAGTATGATGTAGCTGCTTCCTGTTGACTAGACATATTGATAATTAGCACATTGCCAAAATACTGTTTTAAAGTGTCCAAATCAATATGCAGAAACAGTTTGCGATGCATTGCCTTTGTCAAGGGAAATGAATACTTTCCATGCGTTATTTGTAACTTATTTTGTACATAATGTTTCTGCCACTGTCTCTTATGACCGAAAAGAGCTTCTAGAAATCAGGACAGCGATTTACTCACCTTGTATTTAAATACTTTTTTATTTAACAAGTCGGACGAGAGGGTTTTACTCCTGACACCTGACAAGGCCCTCATCTACCTACCATAGTACATACCCCAACAAGAAGCCAAGGATTACAGGCAACATCTGTACTGAGCTAAAGGGTAGAGCTGCCGCTTTCAAGGAGCGGAACTCTAACCCGGAAGCTTATAAGAAATCCCGCTATGCCCTCCGCCGAACCAGCAAACAGGCGAAGCGTCAATACAGGACTAAGATCGACTCGTACTACACCGGCCCCAATGCTCGTCAGATGTGGCAGGGCTTGCAAGCTATTACAGACTACAAAGGGAAGCACAGCCGCGAGCTGCCCAGTGACACGAGCCTACCGGACGAGTTAAATGACTTCTATGCTCGCTTCGAGGCAAGTAACACTGAAACATGCATGAGAGCATCAACTGTTCCGGATGACTGTGTGATCACACTCTCCACAGCCGATGTGAGTAAGACCATTAAACGGGTCAACATTCACAAGGCGGCAGGACCAGACAGATTACCAGGACGTGTACTCCGAGCATGCGCAGACCAACTGGAAAGTGTCTTCACTGACATTTTCAACCTCTCCCTGTCAGTCTGTAATACCAACATGTTTCAAGCAGACCACCATAGTCCCTGTGCCCAAGAACACTAAGGTAACCTGCCTAAATGACTACCGCCTCGTAGCACTCACGTCTGTAGTCACAAAGTGCTTTGAAATGCTGGTCATGGCTCACATCAACACCATTATCCCAGAAGCCCTAGACCCACTCCAATTTGCATACCTCCCCAACAGATCCACAGATGATGCAATCTCTACTGCACTCCACAATGCCCTTTCCCACCTGGACGAAAGGAACACCTATGTGACTACAGTTCAGAGTTCAACACCATAGTGCCCTCAAAGCTCATCACTCAGCTAAGGAACCTGGGACTAACACATCCCTCTGCAACTGGATCTTGGACTTCCTGACAGGCCGCCCCCAGGTGGTAAGGGTAGGTAACAACACATCCGCCACGCTGATCCTCAACATGCGGGCGCCTCAGGATTGCGTTCTCAGTCCACTCCTGTACTCCCTGTTCACTCATGACTGCATGGCCAGGCATGACTCCAACATGATCATTAAGTTTACTGATGACACAACAGTGGTAGGCCTGATCACCGACAATGATGAGACAGCCTATAGGGAGGAGGTCCGAGACCTGGCTGTGTGGTGCCAGGACAACTCCCTCAACGTGATCAAGACAAAGGAGGTGATTGTGGACTACAGGAAAAGGAGGACAGAGTACGCCCCCATTCTCATCAACAGGGCTGTAGTGGAGCAGGTTGAGAGCTTCAAGTTCCTTGGTGTCCACATCACCAACAACTATCATGGTCCAAGCACACTAAGACAGTCGTGAAGAGGTCACAACAATACCTATTCCCCCTCAGGAGACTGAAAAGATTTGGCATGGGTCCTCAGATCCTCAAAGTTCTACTGCTGCACAATCGAGAGCATCCTGACTGGTTGCATCACTGCCTGGTATGGCAACTGCTCGGCCTCCAACCACAAGGCAGTACAGAGGGTAGTGTGTACGGCCCAGTACATCACCGGGGAAAAGCTTCCTGCCATCCAGGACCTCTATACCAGGCGGAAGACCCTAAAAATAGTCAGACTACACACTGGCAAAGATTTTCAGCTGGCAGTCAGACACTGGAATAAGTTTGAGTGACAGTGAGGGCTTTGCATAGGCTCTTTGTGTTTTTTTTGTGGGACTGGAATAAAACGTAAAAGAACGTTAACCTGTTCTCATTCTTTTGAAAAAACGGTTCTGTTTCAGAACGGTATAGATAATTTGCTTTCCCGGGTCTGTTTCTGTTCCTCTCAAAATGTAGTTATTTTCCAGTTTCCGGTTCTGTTCCTTGAACCAGTTCCAACCCCTGGTAGTAATACATACTGTCCACATCATGGAAACTCAGATTTTTTTTAATAATCACATTTCTCACTAGTTAAACCATTTTAGATGTAAAAAATGCTCCTAAGCACAATTTAACCAGCCACTCTAGAGTGTCCATAGGGTCTGTGCAACAGGCTGAAAGTTTGACGTCCCTACTACTAATAGATAGCTACTACCATTACTAGCTAGCTAAAATCAGCAAAAGAGAGAGCCTGCGTGTTGACACGGAAGGAGAAAACATTGTTGTGCGAGTTTTCCGGAGTTTACTTTAGCTTGCTTGCTAGGTAGATATTTATATACCTAGCTAATGAGATTCGTTTTAAACGTGTATATACAGTGCCTTCAGAAAGTATTAACACCCTTGACTTTTTCCACATTTTGTTGTTACAGCCTGAATTTAAAATTCACTGGGCTACACACAATACCTCAATCTCAAAGTGGAATTGTTTTCCATTCTTTTTTATTATTATTATTATTATTATTATTATTATTATTATTTTTTTTTTTACAAATTAATTAAAAATATAAAACTGAAATGGCTCGAGTCAATAAGTATTCATCCCCTTTGTTATGGCAAGCCTAAATAAGTTCAGGAGTAAAAATGTGCTTAAGTTGCATGGACACTGTGTGCAATAATAGTGTTTAACATGATTTTTTAAATTACTACCTCATCTCTGTACCCCACACATACAATTATTGTACAGATTCAACCACAAAGACCAGGGAGGTTTCCCAATGCCTCGCAAAGAAGGGCAACTATTGGTTGATGGGTAAAAAAAGAAAAAAGCAGACATTGAATATCCATTTGAGCATGGTGACTTTAAAACAGTTACAGAGTTTAATGGAAACAGAATGGATCAACAACATTTTATTTACTCCACAATACTAACCTAATTGACAGAGTGAAAGAAGGAAGCCTGTACAGAATACAAAACATGCATCCTGTTGGTAGTGCCAAACGATTAGGGCTTTTTGAGTTTGATTATTAAAAAATTATCAAATTTCGGTGTCTGTTTTAGACATTTAATTCACTATGCATTATGTGGATTGAATTCTGTAACACAGAATAAAACTATTAATTAAACTCCCATGATGGTAGTGACTGCCTATTACTGCTTACCACATATTAACCATTTATTCACATTACATTACTTAAAATATTTCAGTTGTGTATATTAAATTTGTTTTTTTGATTACTTTATTTCTTTTGAAGTCATCTCATCTCCGTAGAGCTGCTACCTTTGCTGTCTGACAAAATCAAAAATTTTTTTGTAGTTCTTCAAAGTAAATAAGGCATACTTTTATGACAGCTGAATACCAACTATCAATCACTTAGATCATGTATTATCAGTTAGAGAACTCACAAAGCAGCAACTGCGCTTTATCACCTCACGATCACCTCACGATCGCCTCTTCCGTAGCAGGCGAAAAGAAACTGACCGGACAAGTAGATGCACAATGGATTATGGTCATTGTTAATTACCACTTTTATGCGCTAAACTATGTAGAATATGGGCCTGTTGGAAACTACAACTTCCTACTATGTCACACAGTTCGGGCTTGATCCGATGTATCTCTAGAAAAACTGTGCGATGTACGCATTGAGCTCACAGGAAAAAAAACTAATGTAAAATAATACTGAAACAAATGTGGCAAAGTAATTAATTAACTTGTCCTGAATTCAAAGTGTTATGTTTGAGGCAAATCCAATGCAACAGATTATTGAGTACCACGAACCATACTTTAAAGCATTATGGTGGCTGCATCATGTTATGGGTATGCTTGTAATTGTTAAGGACTGGGGAGTTTTTCAGGATAAAAAGAAACAAAATGGAGCTAAAGCGTTGTCAGGTTTTCTGTTCGTAAATTCAGAGCGTTTCGCTCTCGGAGCGTCTCTGTGGCGTGTGCAGAAAGTAGCCCACCACTTTATCCAAGTGATCTGTCGATAGCACCTGCTAAATTTGGGTCATCAATGTTGTTAAGAAAAGTAGCAAAACTTTTTTAGTTCTCGATGGCAAATGTTATCTTTCAAAACCGGCATGGTAGAAAGGACTGTCACAGCTCACGTTATAGAATATGCTACATGGCCGACCAATCCAAACTCATCTCCCGGAATGTCCAGCCCATCTATTATCTCAGCCAAACTAATTGAACAGTTCAGGTGTGCAAAGCTCTATAGGCTTACCCAGAAACACTCACAGCTGTAGTTGCTGCCAAATGTGACTCAAACATGTATTGACTCAGGGTGCTTATGTAATCAAGATTTGTTATTTTACAAAATGTAAATTCTTATTTTGTGTAGATCGTTGACAAAAAATGACAAATCCATTTTAATTCCACACAATAAAATGTGGGAAAAGGGGTGTGAATACTTTCTGATGGCACTGTATGTCAGGAAGCAGTACGTAGCCCAGATTTTAGAGAGGTGGACCAGTAACCAGAAAAAGTGTGCACTGAACTGTGTACTAGAGTAGAGGGCTGCTGGGTCAGGATCATTACCATCCACTACCTTTGTGCTATTGAGCAAGTTAACCCAATTGCTCCAGGGGCTGATGGTGTGCTGCTCACTCTTTCTGTGTGTGTGTGTGTGTGTGTGTGTGCGTGCTCTACCTGATTCAATATGTTATATGAAAGCATGTCATCTTTATATTGCCTGAATCCTGAGAAATGTTTTGATAATTGTGTTCACAGAAATGAGAGACAAGCTGCGGAAGTGGAGGGAGGATAACCACAGAAATAGTGAGCAAATCGTGGATGTTGGTGAAGAATTGATAAATGAGCATGCGTCCAAACTTGGAGATGACAGTAAGTACATATGCATTAAATCAAGAGTCACATCAGACCAATTTCTAGTGCTGTTGTAGTAGGCAGAATCTGTTTGTACACAATGATCCACAACACCAGCCACCCATCACAGGATGTTTGGGAGACAAGGACTTGATTTGTCAATTTGGTTTCATTCTTGATTTATTTTATTAATTGAAGAAAAAGTATCATTATAATAGGAAGGATGTGAACTTTGATGTAGCCTAGACGTACAGGAGATGGAGATGTATAGTGTTTTCAGGCATCAAAGACATACACAAAGCCAACATTTACAGTCAGGCAGCTTGTTCAATATAGACAACATTTAGTGGCAGAAGGGGAAATTAATTAATAGACTGTATTCTTAGTCTGGCAGAAAACATGGAAATTCTACAATCTAGATTTAATATAGACTGCTATGGTTTGTGGTTTCACTGCAACATGATTGCTAGAACAGGTTGTATAGTAGGCCTATGACTGATTTGGTCTTGTCACAGTTCTCTGCTCATGAAAGCAAGGAAGGGCATCAATCTCTTAAATGACTAGTTGTCCAATGATTAATTAATTCAGTATGGAATCAAGGAGTACTGACTTCTTTTGTACAGGCATAGAATAACAGGGAACCAACCTGAGCTCATAATAATACTGCTGGAGAGATGATTAGGCCTGTGTTATGCTGCGAAGACATTGTATACATGTAGTCCTTTACTCAGTACTTTTTTGAAGCACATTTGGCAGCGGTTACAGCCTCGAGTCTTCTTGGGTATGACGCTACAAGCTTGGCACTCCTGTATTTGGGGAGTTTCTCCCATTCTTCTCTGCAGATCCTTTCAAGCTCTGTCAGGTTGGATGGGGAGCGTGAATGCACAGCTATTTTCAGGTGTCTCCAGAGATGTTTGATTGGGTTCAAGTCCGGGATCTGGCCGGGCCACTCATGGACATTGACACTTGTCCCGAAGCCACTCCTGCGTTGTCTTGGCTGTGAGCATATGGTCGTTGTCCTGTTGGAAGGGGAACCTTCGCCCCAGTTTGAGGTCCTGAGCACTCTGGAGTAGGTTTTCATCAAGGTTCCCTCTGTACTTTCATCCATTCATCTTTCCTTCGATCCTGACTAGTCTCCCTGTCCCTGCCACTGAAAAACATCCCCACAGAATGATGCTGCCATCACCATGCTTCACCATAGGGATGGTGCCAGGTTTCCTCCAGACGTGACCCTTGGCATTCAGGCCAAGGAGTTCAATCTTGGTTTCATCAGACCAGTTAATCTTGTTTCTCATGGTCAGTCTTTCGGTGCCTTTTGGCAAACTCCAAGCGAGCTGTCGTGCCTTTTACTGAGGAGTGCCAGGTCTCTGACCACCTCCCTATAGACTGTCGTCGTCGATCAGGCCTGCCACTGTTTTCATCAGCAAACTTAATGACGGTGTTGGAGTCATGCACTTCTTCTTGTAACTCTTTTTGGAGCATTGGTAACGTGTCTGGCTCTGGCACTTTGAATGCCTAGTTCTCGCCTCGGAAAGCTTACACTGCCCACCCAAAACGCCACAGTATTGATACATTTCTCATGTAATTTGATCGATTTGTTCGTCAAAATCAATTTGTGGGCCAGAAAAGGGGCAGTTTGGGCCTCAATACAGTGCCTTCAGAAAGTATTCACACCCCTTGCCTTTTCCCACTTTTTGTTGTTGTACAGTCTGAATCTAAAATGGATTCAAATGAGATTTTTGGTCACTGGCCTACACACAGTAACCCATAATGTCAAAGTGGAATTATGTTTTTCAAAAAAGGCTGAAATGGCTTGAGTCAAGTATTCAGCCCCTTTGTTTATGGCAAGCCTAAATAAGTTCAGGAATACAAGTTTGCATAACAAGTGTCAAGGAAATGTATGTGAACCATTGGTCATAAAATTTGATCTGGTCATCTAATTCACAACAATAGGCAAACGCAGTCTGCTTAGACTAAGAACACACAAACAATTATACGTTTTCATGTCTTTATTGAACACACCGTGTAAACATTCACAGTGCAGAGTGGGGAAAGTATGTGAACCCTTTACCCTCATATGGCAGCAATAACCTCAACCAAATGTTTTCTGTAGTTGCGGATCAAACCTGCGCAATGGTCAGGAGGAATTTTGGACCATTCCTCTTTGGGGAAGTGGTAAGAGGAGGATAGCAGTGCCAGCTATGTTGTGTGATGATTTTGAAGCACTACATAAATTCAACAGTCACAAGATGGGACTTCAAATAGGTCTATGGCATGTCAAGGAAACTGTGGTCTACTGTTTAAATGTGTTGAATGGAAACTGAAATCTGGACACTGACTGTAAGTCTATAACCGCACTACATAGCCTTATTAATAACTCGTGCAGAATTAAGCATTTCTTGCAGTAAAATTATACACCAAATGTAGGCAAAATTTGAACTTGGGAACAGGAGTGAGAAATATGATTTGTTTATTTCTGTATCTTGAGAGAATGCAATGCTCAATTATATACCATCTGTAGAGGTGCTGTCTATATCATCAAAACTTCATAAAAGCTGCTAGTATTTCAATCACATAAAATATGCACCAAAGCTTAACTGAAATCTTAAGTCTTTTTCACAGCTTTCTTTTTCCTTACATCCGGTCAAACTGATGTAATTTGGACATTTTGCGTTATTTAAATTTTTTTTACGTAATTGTATTTTCTCCCCAGTCCCTAAACGTATTTGCTCTGTGAATGACCGAGAGAACTTTACTGATATCAACTTGATTGAAGCATTCATTCTATCGATCTATTACGTTATTCTGTTGAGCAAGGGTTTATTTAGTCTTCTAGGGCAACATAAAATGACAAAAGAGAAGCTACATGTATCTAATTATAGACAAGTTGACTAACAAATAGCCAACCAAAATGTTGAAAATTACAAGCAGAAACGCATCTAAATCAGGCAAAACAAAATTCTGCACCCCCTGTCAAAAAATCATTCTGTTGTCTTTGACTGTAGCCTATAGCGCTTTTTCTATACAGTGAGGGGAAACAAGTATTTGATCCCCTGCCGATTTTGTACGTTTGCCCACTGACAAAGAAATTATCAGTCTATAATTTTAATGGTAGGTTTATTTGAACAGTGAGAGACAGAATAACAACAACAACAAATCCAGCAAAACGCATGTCAAAAATGTTATAAATTGATTTGCATTTTAATGCTCAGGAATTTCACCATGAGGCCAATGGTGACTTTAAAACTGTTACATACTTTTCCCCTCTCACACCCATTAAACTGAGGATGGATCAACATTGTAGTTACTCCACAAAACTAACCTAATTGACAAAATAAATAAAGGAGGCCTGTACAGAATAAAAATATTCCAAAACATGCATCCTGTTTGCAACAAGGCACTAAAGTAATACTGCAAAAAAAAAAGTGGCTTACAATTTAACTTTTTGTCCTGAATACAAAGTGTTATGTTGTGGGCAAATGCAATACAACACATTACTGAGTACCACTCTCCATATTTTCAAGCGTAGTGGTGTCTGCATCACGTTATGGTATGCTTGTAATCGTTAAGGCCTGGGGAGTTTTTCAGGACAAAAAAAGAAACAAATGGAGCTAAGCACATGCAAAATCCTAGCTCAAAACCTGGGACTGTCTGCTTTCCACCAGACACGGAAATGAATTCCCCTTTCAGCAGGTTAATAACCTAAAACAGTAGGGAAAATCTACACTGGAGCTTACCAAGAAGACAGTGAATGTTCCTGAGTGGCCGAGTTACAGTTTTGACTTAAATATACTTGGTATCTATGGCAAGATCTGAAAATGGTTGTCTAGCAATGAATAACAACCAATTTGACAGAGCTTGAAGATGTTTCGAAAATAATAATTAGCAAATGTTGAGAAATCTAGGTGTGGAAAGCTCTTAGACTTACCCAGACATACTCACAGGTGCTTCTACAAAGTGTTGACTCAGGGGTGTTAATAAGATATTTCTGTATTTCATTTTCAATAAATTTGCAAGAATTTCTAAAACGATGTTTTCACTTTGTCATTATGGGGTATTGTGTGTAGATAGGTGAGACATCTATTTAATCCATTTTGAATTCAGACTAAAAACAAAATGTGTAATAATTCAAGGGGTATGACTACTTTGAAGGCACTAGTATAGCCTCAAGTTGTTATTTTTAATCCAAAATAATCAATTTCCACATCAAAAGACAAACACTATAGGCTAGTATCTATAAAGCTGAAATCCGTTTGAAATTGCCACATTCGTTTGGGTTATAACAACAAATAGTCACTTGAGACACTGTTAGAACAGAGGGGTATACTACAAAGCAGGATCAATAAGTTAGCCAGCTATCTTTGAAAAGCAACCTGAAATAACACATTTCTCGTTCATTAAAAAAGCCAAACTTGTGTTTTTGTCCATTGAATCAATTAGACCATGCCAATTTTTAAGTTTCTTTCTAAAAATGTTAAGCCATCCAAATATTTAGGTTAGTTAGCTGGCTAATTCCTTGATCCTACTTTGTAGTATACCCCTCTGCAGAATATGTACTGTGGCTTATTTTTTTTTATTTTTTTTTTGTTGCAACGATGCTGATCATTCCTCCGTTTCAACAACAAAACAAAAACAATAAGACGCTGGGTCGAACAGGGTTGTTTCACCTTACACGAATTCCATCTTTAATATGTCACAAGTTCTCAGAAGCCTAGGCCTATTCAGTATTTTTAGTAGGCTTACCAATGTGACTCGACTGTTGAATTGAATGATGCAGAAGCTTGGTAAGCCATTACTTGATAAAAAAAAAGAACCCGTATGTGATGGTTGGTAGCGGTACACTCACTTTTGCCTTTTGGCTATATAATAGCCTGCTAGTGTCTCACTATGTAGTCTTGCTGAACGACTCTGTGAAAGTCTATTTTCCTTGTACTCATTATGATTCATTCATACTCTTTATAGAGCAGGGTAAACACTTAACGCCCCGGTTTTATTGAAACCAGTTCTTAAATTGGCTGTGAAACAAGATGGCAATTGTCAAACAAGAGTTGGAATCATAAAAAGGCAAGGAAAACTCCAGGCGTTTGTTTGTTTTGGCATATCAGTTTTCTTGTTGAGTTGGGTTTTATTGTCCTTTCTCAATTTACAGTTAGACAGCATTTGGCAGAGGACGTCTGGCATGCTTGTCAAAACAGACATTTTAGCATTAATTCCATTAATTGGATCCATTAGCCAAGCCTATTATTAATCACTGTCTTTTACTGTTACAGTTGATGGATTGAATAAACACTTCAATAAACATTTCATCTTTATTTTTAAACCGCTAGATGAAATGTATCGGGCAATGTTGATAAACGTTGTGAATAAGGCATCACACCGTAACTGGTTAGAATATCACAGCGAAATGAGGGGAAATGACATATTCTGCTGCCCTGGATAACAGCTGTGTAAGCTTTCTTTCTCTGTGTTTTAGGAAAGGGCTGCGTAACGTTGTCTTTTGTATGGAGTTGTACATTATCTTATGAAGTTTGGAACATTTTCTATGAAGAATGAAATCTTAGAATACCAGCAGAATTTGATCTATATTGCCTTAACTTGGTCAGTGGTCTTTCACCATGATTGATTCTCTAAATTAGGCTTAATATAACTTTTTTTTGTATTGAACTGCATAAAACATACATGGAAGAGATTTTCCCTTGTCCATCCAGTCCTTTAAATACATGGTTTTATTTCTATGCATCACATATTGTTGATTATTAATAAAACAAGTGTGAGGATTTGAGAGAAATTCTACTTGTAACTAGAGGTCAACCGATTTATTGGAGGACCGAAGAAAGCCGATGACGATTTTAAATATATTTTTTTATTATTTATTTATTTAAAAAATAAAATCTTATTTTTTACATTTGATTTATTTATGTGTAATAATGACAATTACAACAATACTGAATGAACACTTATTTTAACTTAATATAATACATCAATAAAATCAATTTAGCCTCAAATAGATAATGAAACAATTTGGTTTAAATAATGCAAAAACAAAGTGTTGGAGAAGAAAGTAAAAGTGCAATATGTGCCATGTAAAAAAGCTAATGTTTAAGTTCCTTGCTCAGAACATGAGAACATATGAAAGCTGGTGGTTCCTTTTAACATGAGTCTTCAATATTCCCAGGTAAGAAGTTTTAGGTTGTAGTAATTATAGGACTATTTCTCTCTCTACCATTTGATTTTCATATACTATTTGATGTTCTTATAGGCACTATGGTATTGCCAGTGTAACAGTATAGCTTCCGTCCCTCTCCTCGCCCCTACCTGGGAAGCATCGTTACCCATCACTCCAAGGGGAACAACTACTTCAAGGTCTGAGCGAGTGACATCACCAATTTTGAAACGCTATTAGCGCGCACCCCGCTAACTAGCTAGCCATTTCACATTGGCTACACAAGCCTAATCTCGGGAGTTGATAGGCTTGAAGTCATAAACAGCTCAATGCTTGAAGCACAGCGAAGAGCTGCTGGCAAACGCACGAAAGTGCTGTTTGAATGAATGCTTACGAGCCTGCTGCTGCCTACCACCGCTCAGTTAGACTGCTATATCAAATCATAGACTAAATTATAACATAATAACACACAGAAATACGAGCCTTAGGTCATTTAATAGTTTCTGGATTTGACCATATCATTTCGAAAACAAAATGTTTATTCTTTCAGTGAAATACGGAACCCGTTCCGTATTTTATCTAACGGGTGGCATCCCTAAGTCTAAATATTGCTGTTACATTGCACAACCTTCAATATTATGTTAAATTCTGGCAAATTAATTGCGGTCTTTGTGAGGAAGAAATGGTCTTCACACAGTTCACAACGAGCCAGGCGGTCCAAACTGTTGCATATACCCTGACTCTGCTTGCACGGAACGTAAGAGAAGTGACACAATTTCCATAGTTAAAAGAAATTCATGTTAGCAGGCAATATTAACTAAATATGCAGGTTTAAAAATATATACTTGTGTATTGATTTTAAAGAAAGGCATTGGTGTTTATGGTTAAGTGCAACGATAGTGCTTTTTTCGCGAATGCGCTTGTTAAATCATCACCCTTTTGGCGAAGTTGGCTGTGATTCGATGAGAAGTTAACAGGCACCGCATCGATTATATGCAACGCAGGACAAGCTAGATAACTACACATGGTTGATGATATTGCTAGTTTAACTAGTGATTTATGTTAAGAGTTTTTTTTTATAAGATAAGTTTAATGCTAGCTGTACTCGCCTAACAGGTAGTCAGCCTGCCACGCAGTCGCCTCGTGGAGTGCAATGTAATCTGCCACAATCGGTGTTCAAAAATGCAGATTGTTATGAAAACTTGAAATCGGCCCTAATTAATCGGCCATTCCGATTAATCAGTCGACCTCTACTTGAAAGCAATTCCCCAGGATTCAACGGCTAGATAGCAGACATTATTTTAGGACTGAGTGGTGTTACGAGTTTCTGGGTTGATAGGAAACCATACCTAGATAGCAGGCAGACATTATTTTCCCTGTTCAAGATATTGTGATATCCCAATGAAAGTGAAAAGTTTGAAATGAATGCCCACAGTTGAAAAGAAGCATGCTTGGAGAGCAGATGGGGCCTATTCCTGTTGAGGCATCACTTAGGGCAGTCTCCTGTCTTTCCTATGATCCAGTAGAAAAAGAAGAAAGCACTTTGAGTTACAGTCAGAACTAATACTGTATTAACAGTCTGTCAATTGATCATGTTTTGATGTTCTGCCTGACACTGTACTGGAATATTAAAACTGCTTTTTCTCCTGTGCCCAGTATGGATAATTTATGAGCAGGTGATGATAGCTGCGCTGGACTGCAGTCGGGATGATTTGGCTTGGGTAAGTGAACTACCAACAGCTGCCACACATACCCACCGACCTCAAAACCCATCTCTCACAGTCATTGCTACTTCGTCACCCACAATGGCAAATTTGAAAATTATTTTTATTTGGCCAAAAATATTACTCCATCTGTCTGTACTTTGGGAAAAAAACATTTGCTGAGCAGTGTTGGAATAATGGAGGGTAAAAAAACGCACTATAGATGAACACAGTGTTAGCTGTAAACCTTTATGGCGTTTAACTCCCCCTTTTCTTGTTGATTCATCTGCCATCACAGAGTTAACTAATAGATATGTTACAGATTGTGTTACTTAAAGTGCCTTCAGAAAGTATTCACACCCCTTGACTTTTTACACATTTTGTTGTTACAAGGTGGGATTAAAATGTATTTAATTGTCATGTTTTGTCAATGATCTACACAAAGTAATCTGTAATGTCAGTGGAAGAAACATTTGTAAATTTGTAAAAGAATTATGAATAATAGAACACTAATATATCTTGATTACATGAGTATCCATCCACCAGAGTCAATACATGTTAGAATCACCTTTGGCAGTGATTTAAAGCTGAGAGTCTTAATGGGTAAGTCTCTAAGAGCTTTGCACAGCTGGATTGTACAGCATTTGCACATTATTATAAAAACACAACAACCAACTTGAGATTTTTTTGATCATTGCTAGACTAGGCCACTCAGGAACATTCAGTGTCGTCTTGGTAAGCAATTCCAGTGTTTTTTTTATTTGATTTTTATTTTACCCTTATTTAACTAGGCAAGTCAGTTAAGAACAAATTCTTATGTTCAATGATGGCCTAGGAACAGTGGGTTAACTGCTTTGTTCAGGGGCAGAACGACAGATTTGTACCTTGTCAGCTCGGGGATTCAAACTTGTCTCCCAGTATTTGTTGGAAAGCAGAATGAACCATGGTTTCCTCTAGGATAAGGCCTGTGCTTAGCTCTATTCCGTTTATTTTTATCCCCCCATAACATGACTCTTGAATTTATTTAGGCTTGCCATAACAAAGGGATTGAATACTTATTGACTCAAGACATTTTAGCATTTAATTTGTAAAAATTTGCCTAAACATTATTCCATTTTGACATTATGAGGTATTGTGTGTAGGCCAGTGACCAAAAAATCTCAATCCGTGTTAAATTCAGGCTGTATCACAACAAGATGTGGGGGGAAAAATCAAGGGGTGTGAATACTTTCTGAAGGCACCATGATTTTTCCTTCCACATCTTTTGATTGAATAACATACAGAGGAGAGATTGATACAAAAGGATGATTATTTTTTTAAATTGACCTTGTCCATCCAGTCCGTTAAATACATGGTTTTATTTCTCTGCAGCACATATTGATTATTCTTAATTATCCAAGTGTCAGGCATGAGAACAGAAATTATACTTGAAAACAATTTCTCAGGATTCAAGGGCTTTATGAAAATGTATTACATTTTAATATGACGAGAGCAAAAAGTTAAGACCACCACACTTTTGTAATATAACATTGGGAATTTAAAACCAAAGTTATTTCTAATGAGTGTTTTTATCTAGTTTATTTTTAAGATCTGATTATTTGCAAATCCAGCACCTGTGATAGAATGAGATTATTCTGTTTTACTCATTTTAGTACTGAATCGTAATTTAGTGAGTTTTAGGTTGATGACAAACCATGCCTAGATAGCAAACAGACATTATTTTAGGACCGAATGGTGATTAAGCGGGTTTTGATTTTCTTGGTTGATCTGAAACGATGCCTAGATAGCAGAAATTCATAATTATTCCTGTTCAAGATATTCTCATATGCAAACGCAAGTGAAACGTTTGAAGTGAATGCCCACAGTTGAAAAGAAGCATGCTAGGAGAGCAGATGGGGCCTATTTCTGTTGAGGCATCACTTAGGGCCATCTCCTGTCCTTCCTATGATCCAGTAGAAAAAGAAGAAAGCACCTTGAGTTACAGTCAGAACTAATACTGTATTAACAGTCAATTCATCATGTATTGATATTCCTATACGTTTTGGCTTGGAATTCAATCAAATTTGCGTTGTTGAATATAACATTGTTCCTGCTTAGCTCGATTTAAATCAAAACATGCATTTTCACTGCAAAGAGCAGGAACCAATAGCATTCCCCCACTCTTCTTGACTGATTTGAATCTGGCTAAATGTACTATTGAAGCCTAGTTAATGTCATGTCAGTTTTGCTCATATCTGCTTAAAATTGAGTGATTTATATAAACTAAAATAATTTTATGGGTGATGGGAATAGTATATGAGGATGTTTTGCAACGATTCCCTATGCATTGCAAAGAATTTTGGCAAAGACAACTAGATTACGGAAAGTTGTCCAATCACCTGCTCCCAGTGAAAAAGACCATGACTGTTGTTGGACAGGTCAAAAGATCAGGGCTGCAGGACATACTTTCCATCTCATCCAGGATATCGTTGGACATGATGATAACCATTCCACACCTTTCTCATGAGTGTGTGAAAAAACAGACTCCAGTTCCCTCATAGAGACGGAGAGAAAAAAACTCACCGTAAAGAGCATCCTGCCTCTCCTTTTTATAGTAGCAAGTGGTGAACTGTGGGTAGGCACAAGACAACATGGTCTTCAACCACGTCAACTGCTTATTTTCACATACAGTGAGGGGAAAAAAGTATTTGATCCCCTGCTGATTTTGTACGTTTGCCCACTTACAAAGAAATGATCAGTCTATCATTTTAATGGTAGGTTTATTTGAACAGTGAGAGACAGAATAACAACCAAGAAATCCAGAAACTCACGTCAAAAGTGTTATAAATTGATTTGCATTTTAATGAGGGAAATAAGTATAATTAAAATTATAGACTGATCATTTCTTTGTCAGTGGGCAAATGTACAAAATCAGCAGGGGATCAAATACTTTTTTCCCTCACTGTAAGTTCTTCAGGACTGTGTGTCTTATCATGGATCCCATTAATGGAAACCATCAACTATCCCTCCTGCCCTGCTCTCAATGGTCTGGGCGGACTGGAATGCGTCATAGCAAAACACAAAACACTGCTCATGATATCTCAAAACCATTCATGTTTTACATGGATACAGTATATTTGTTTGTGTTTAAAGCTGCAGTGCGTGTAACTCGCTGGTGGAGAACAGCAGGCAGGGGAAGCCACAGAGCCAGTCTTTCTTTTGATACCATTCAGATTGAAATGATCGTGTTATTTTCTCCCTAGCTTTTGATTTAAGTCCCTAAGCTTAGGTGTTGGTCTTCCATCCATTTAATAGCCCGTTTTCTAGAAAATTCATATTGAAAACCGTTTCAGATGCAGTATGTTAGCCATCCTGATCAGATACTATGTAAATCAGAGCGATTTAAAGTAGAGGAAGAATATGTACAGCGCCTTCATAAACGAACGTAACTGCCAAAAGGCGGAAGATGACATGTGACGTCCACAGGCAGGAAGGACTCTGCCTATCTCTTTTTTTTTTTCATGCCAATACACATGCACATTTATTATTTGAGTGCAATGAAAATTAATGGAACATATTGAAACATGAAAGGCAGCAAAGCTCTCTGACTGTCTTTCAATGTCCGTTAGCTGGCAGTATAAGGAAGAAAATAAAAAATAAAACATCCTGTGGCGGACTTCAATAGCATCGATATGCAGCTGTTCATGGAAGTCAGGAACCAATACACGCAGTCAGTCAGGAAAGCAAAGGCTAGCTTTTTCAAACAGAAATTTGCATCCTGTAGCTGTAACTCCAAAAAGTTTTGGGACACTGTAAAGTCCATGGAAAACAAGAGCACCTCCTCCCAGCTACCCACTTTCGTATTGTCCAAGAGCCCTAAAGATTGGAAAGCTGCCACGGTCATCCCCCTCTTCAAAGGGGGTGACACTCTAGACCCAAACTGTTATAGACCTATATCCATCCTGCCCTGCCTCTCAAGTCTTTGAAAGCCATGTGAACAAACAGATCACTGACCATTTTGAATCCCACCGTATCTTCTCTGCTGTGCAATCCGGTTTCTGAGCTGGTCACTGGTGCACCTTAGCCACGCTCAAGGTACTAAACGATATCAAAACCGACATTGGTAAGACGGTACTGTGCAGCCGTCGTCATCGGCCTGGCCAAGGCTTTCGACTCTGTCAATCACCGTATTCTTATCGGCAGACTCAACAGCCTTGGTTTCTCTAATGACTGCCTCACCTGGTTCACCAACTACTTTGCCGACAGACTTAGTGTGTCAAATCGGAGGGCCTGTCAAATCGGAGGACCTCTGGCAGTCTATGGGGGTGCCACAGGGTTCAATTCTCGGGCTGACTCTTTTCTCTGTATATATCATCGATGTCGCTCTTGCTGCTGGTGATTCCCTGATCCATCTCTACGCAGACGACACCATTCTGTATACATCTGGCCCTTCTTTGGACACTGTGTTAACAAACCTCCAAACGAGCTTCAATATCATGACACTCCTTCCGTGGCCTCCAACTGCTCTTACAGGCTAGTAAAACCAAATGCATGCTTTTCAACCGTTCGCCAACCATTCGCCTTTTCAACCAACACTCTACTCAGCAAACTGGATGTAGTTTATCACAGTGCCATCCGTTTTGTCACCAAAGCTCCATATACCACCCACCTCTGCGACCTGTATGCTCTAGTCGGCTGGCCCTCGCTACATATTCGTCGCCAGACCCACTGGCTCCAGGTCATCTATAAGTCTTTGCTAGGTAAAGCTCCGCATTATCTCAGCTCACTGGTCACGATAACAACACCCACCGTAGCACGCGCTCCAGCAGGTATATCTCACTGGTCATCCCCAAAGCAAACACCTCCTTTGGCTGCCTTTCCTTCCAGTTCTCTGCTGCCAATGACGGGAAGGAATTGCAAAAATCACTGAAGCTGGAGACTTATCTCCCTCACTAACTTTAAACATCAGCTATCCGAGCAGCTTACCGATCGCTGCAGCTGTACATTGCCCATATGTAAATATCCCATCCAATCTACCTACCTCTTCCCCATATTGTTTTTATTTACTTTTCTGCTCTTTTGCACAGCAGTATTTGTACTTGCACATCTATCACTCCAGTGTTCATTTACTAAATTGTAATTACTTCGCTACTATGGCCTATTTATTGCCATAACGCCTCACGCCATTTGCATACACTGTATATAGACTTTCTTTTTTTCAATTGTGTTATTTACTGTACGCTTGTTTATTCCATGTGTCGCACTGCTTTGCTTTATCTTGGCCAGGTCGCAGTTGTAAATGAGAACTTGTTCTCAACTAGCCTACCTGGTTAAATAAAGGTGAAACATATATATATTTTTTAAAGAAACTCAGATACACAAGTCATGTCAATGAGTTTGAAAGGCGTAAGAAAGGCACAGCGAGGCTGCCTTTCCCCAGGCCTCCTTGCGCAAATTTGTGAAGTAAGTACATGTTCAGAAATCGATTTTATCATGCATAAAAAGCATGACAAAATTATTATTGATCAAACGTGTGTTTATTTTTCATTAGTTCTATTTTTAATTCATTTCACAGCGTAGGCCCTACCTACCCTGACTGCACTTCACTCGGGCTGTGTATGTTAATATATTTAAATTTGCATCAATATGCCCAGACGATCAGGCTGAGCATTTCAATGGCAAAAGTAGGCTCAGGGGGGAAAAAAAAAATACATTGGGCGGCAGGTAGCCTAGCGGGTAAGTGTTGGGCCGGTAACCGGAAGGTCTTAACCCTAATTTCTTTTGTAGGGCATATAAAATCTGCAATGCGGAAAACGCAGACGGAATCCAGATTTTCTAAAGTAATTCAGCAATATTCAAATATGTATTTAACTTAGTAGGAAATCAACTAAATGTATTAAACGTATTAGAAAATGTATTATTTTGCTGAAGTTAATCATAAGATATGAACGTGCATCAGTGATACTTATTTTTCTGCAACCTTCTGAAATAGCACAGGAATGCCCGTTTGTGTGCAATGCAAGTATGTCTAGTCTGCACTCTGTGTAGCCGTTAACGGTAATGCTAATGATAATCGTCTGCTGATAGATGGAAAGGCTTTCCCCAAAACCTTTTAAACTTAATGTTAACTACAAAGTAGCCTATGCCTACCTGGCAGAATGACATAATTCTTTGCATCAATCCACTGCCCATTTGTTTTGCAAACTCTGCAATCACATGAGCGCTACAGAAACACAGCTAACCAAACAACGGTCTCTGGATGGTGCACACTTGTAATAAAGGGTAACTACACCCAAAATGCAACATTTCTTAGATGTTTTTCCCAGACCTCAAAAGTGGTGTCCTGATGTGGTTTAAGCATTGTTGTGGACCTGTTTTTTTGTTTTAAAGTGTGATTAAAAAAGGGAAAACCTGGAAAAACAAAAAGGAGAAAACGGAATTTGGGAAAAAATGGATTGGAATCAGGCACAAAATATAACAGATTTTAAAGTGCCCTTAAAGTTCTGGATAAGAACATCTGCTAAATGACTAAAATGTAAAACATTTCTCAGCTAACTATCGTTAAGACATGCTTTGGCGACTAAGGGCTGAATGTGTCGATGTGTACTTCAATCATGCAAAGTTACTGTTTTAGCTCAATTAGCCATAATATTATAATATATGCCATTTTAGCAGATGCTTTTATCCAAAGTAATGCTTGCATACATTTTACGGTGAAATAAAGGTAAAATAAAAAATACATTTTACGTAGGGGTGGTCATGAAATCCCTAGTTTGAAAGCAACTGTTTTCTTGACGCTGTGCCATTTTTCCCTACATTTCCCCCCACGTAGGCCAATCCCTTAACAATTAGAGTTCTCGCCAAAGAGCTTCAGCTCCTCACATTTGAGTGACAGCTATCAGGAGGCCTGCCCAGCGTTATCTGCGGGGCGGACCCAACGGCACAGTGGGAACCGTGGAGACCGATATAGAGCGAGCAATGATGTGGTGCACATATGTGATGAAGTACACAATTTTCAGGGGACCATTTTTGGTTCGTGACTGCTAGTTTCAGAACTAATGGCAAAAAAGTTTACAAAAGTACCAGAGAATCTCTAAGATGAATGAACTAACTATGTAAGTCACTCTGGATAAGAATGTCTGCTAAATGACTATAATGTAAATGCAAAATGTTATTTTCATGAAATTAACAGAGTGATCATTTGCAGTGATTTTAAAATACAATTACAGACTGCATGGGGGCTTTAAGTAAAATAAAGTGTATGTGTCCTGAATGTTTGTAGCATGTTGCACCCAGCCAACTCTAATTGCACCTCCCCTCTGCCCACTTCCCTTGCAGACTTGTCTACAGGAACTGAAGAGGCAGTTTCCAGGTAGCCAACGAGTGAAGCGATTGGCGGGCATGCGGCTGGAGGCTTTGGAGAAGTAAGCTTCAGAGTCTCTCACTGTAAAATGGCTGAAAGACTAAAGGGTAAATCCATTTGAATTCAATCAGTTTTTGACAGCATCCCTTTTGATTTGAACGAAACCTTCCATACATATTTGCCCATTTGTTGAAGTGCTCAGAAAGTGACTTTGGACCTGAATGCCAAAACATTCAAGAGATAAAGGTGCTCGGTTGAATGCATTCAGTTGCGCAACTGACTTGATATCCCCTTTCCCTTCCCTTTCAAAGTTGACCCGTTGAGACAGGTCTTCATCACTGGAAAAGAAAAACAGTTGATTTATATAATTGAAAAGTTTACAAACAGGATTGTCAAACTATTTTATAATGATTTTTTTTTTAAATCGTAGGGCGGTACACAATTGGCCCAGCGTCTTCTGGATTTGGCCGGTGTAGGCCGTCATTGTAAATAAGAATTTGTTCTTAACTGACTTGCCTAGTTAAAAAAAGGTTAAATAAAAATAATGTTGTAGCTTAGACCCTATTTTTACATTATTTAAGGTTTTTGTGGTGTGCACGCCATCAGTTGAGAGACAACATTCTCTTGAACATAGGTTGGTTGTCATGTTTTGGCTGATAAATGTACTAAAATGGGAATAACATTTAAAATTTCAAATGGTACCACAAAGATGGTTGGAGGTCCACACATCACAGAATGTTGACTTGAATTGGAATATGTTATTTTGATTTATACTGTCAATCCTCCATAGGAAACCTATTGAAATCATAGAAATGTAGATACTGTAATAGAAAAGGCATGACCATTTTAAGTTGAAATTTGCTGGTGAGTGGACAGGCGGTCATATTTGTGGTAGTAATTAGAAATGTCAATTCATTTTACATTTCCATGATGTACTGCCTAAATTGCAGTGGTCTGAAGGGATTTGTCCATTATATGAATTATATTGCTGTGATCGAAATAACACTAGGGCTGTCCCCTACAAAAAAAAAACAATCGATTGGTCATAATTTTTTAAATATGTATTTTCCCATATAGACACACCCTATGTGTTTTAATAAAATCAACTATATGTACTGAGCTTGTCTGATGCTTTAACCCTTTACACTCGTAACCGTATACGGGTTTAAAATGGAAGATTTGGGCACTAATAAGTGCCTAAATTGGAACCTAGTGGCTGTACAGTAACATGCTAGAGCTCTGACAGCAGTTCTGAATTTGAGCACCTCACATGACAAAAAGTTGCCCCTTCCCTCCCAGTAATTGGGCAACTTTTGCAATTTTTTGTTGTTGTGTGAGGGAGGGAAATGCTGTAAATTAAGATGACTTGATGCATTTTGAAAGATGAGACATGGAAGATTATAGTAAATACCACATTGATGTCATACAAGCTAGCCTAACACCCGTCAGTCCAAATGTGTACTTCACATTTCCAAATCTTAAAACATTATGTTGTTTAACATGCAAACCAGCATTGCGCTAATTCAACAGCGCTCTGAAGATTGTTTCAGAACGCAGGAGAGCGACTGCTATCCAATGCAGGAGAAAGCACTCACTGATGATTCAGTTCATCACCTTGGAGAGCTCCATCCACTGCAGCGGCCGCTGTCAAGCATACACAATCTGTCAACTAGAATCTGCAACTAGAAAAACAAAGTCGACTAATTTACTGTTTAAGTGTTATGTTTGTTGTCCAACTATGGTAAGCAAACCACTGTTTGCAGGTTTTGTATTCCCCTTTTTTGGCGTCATCCTTTACTACAATGAAATGCTGCCATACTGCAGACTTTTTTGATATTTTGTCTTAAGTAGGCCTAATAGAGCCCCACAATGGAGGTGTCATAATACCCATAAAACCTAGCGGTCATTTGGGGAAATGGTTTCCACCATAAATTTTTCCCGTAGGGAATTTTTTTGAACACTTAAATAGTGTAGGCTTACCTTGGTGAGCCATGTAAATCTCTCTCGGACAAGTTGACTTTTATCAATATATTCAGCTCTTTATTCTTTCAAAAATGCTAATTAGCCACAAAGTAGACCTCATGCAAGACTACAAATCCTTGCAAGGTCCTGCACGTCATCTCTAGCTGATACCTTTTGTTAACATATATTATGTCAACAGTTCACAGAATTGTCCATTTTAAAGAAACGTATCCAATTTATTCATTCCTAAATTATTGTAAAATGTAATGGTTAATCCAGAGATGCTTACCTTTGCCTCGATTCGTCAGTGTCGTCCAGATCATCATGACATTTTGTAGTTCTTTATGATAGCCACATAAGCTGCTAATTAGCATTTCATTCATATTGATAAGTCACCTTGTCCTAGAGTGATTTACACTGTTATCAAAACGTAATGCCAGGGAAAGCCTACACGAAACACAGCCCCATATTTTAAGTGTTTCTAAAATTCTCCATGGGAAAAATAAATGGTCTATAAACAATTGGAAACATTTCCTTGTTTGACCACTAGGTTTTATGGGTATTATGACTCATACTGTGGTAGTTTTATAGAGTATCAAGTAACTACAGTATGTACCGGTAGTTAAGTCTTAGGCTACAATTAGGCTCATTTGCATGTGCCATCTACAAAACAATCTTGTGGATACCCAGTTCACTAGAATCGCTAAAGCAGTCATTTGGCCTGCTCATGAATGAAAAATAAAAAAAGTATATCTCTGCCATTTTGGCCTCCTCCGTCCTTGACTTCTCCTAAATAAGTCTTTACAACACACTGCCGTAGTAAGAATCTTAATATCACAAACAGAACTGGAGTTATAACCAGTTTTAGCAGGACATTATGGTTTTCCCCCATTGCCCCTCCTCCCAACAGTAGGACCTGCTCCGTTCCTTCTCCCGACAGTAGAAGGTGCTGTGTCCAATTGATAATCACTCTGATAATTGCCTTGAAACTGAACTTAAACTATACAGAAAAAAATGTCTCTCTCTCTCACACACACACACAGATGAAATAAATGAAGTTAAGTATAATGAGGGAGAATGGGTGAGTTGATGAGCGAGGTGAAGTGAAAGATGCATAATTATGTAATCACCAATTGTGAATGAAGAATAGGGCAGGCCATTATATTGAATTAATCTGTTCTCAAAATGGTATGTACCCAACAGTGCATTCAGACCCCTTCCTTTTTTTCCCACATTTTGTTACGTTACAGCCTTATTCTAAAATTGATTGATGAGAATAAATGATAATGTAATCTACACACTACCCCATAATGACAAAGCAAAAGTTTTTTTTTTTTTTTTACTTTTGCAAAATAATAATAAAAATAAAAAAATACCTTATTTACTTAAGTATTCAGACCATTGCTATGAGACTCGAAATTGAGCTCAGGTGCATCCATTGATCATCTGTTTCCATTGATCATCCTTGAGATGTTTCTACAACTTGATTGGAGTCCACCTGTGGTAAATTCAATTGTTTGGACATGATTTGGAAAGGCACATTCCTGTCTATATAAGGTCCCACAGCTGACAGTGCAGGTCAGAGCAAAAACCAAGCCATGAGGTCGAATTAATTGTCCATAGACCTCCGAGACTGTGTTGAGGGGAATGGTACCACCTCTGCAGCATTGAAGGTCCCCAAGAACACAGTGGCCTCCATCATTCTTAAATGGAAGAAGTTTGGAACCACTAAGACTCTTCCTTGAGCTAGCCGTCCAGCCAAACTGAGCAATCGGGGGAGAAGGGCCTTGGTCAGGGATGTGACCAAGAACGCAATGGTCACTCTGTCAGAGCTCCAGAGTTGCTCTGTGCAGATGGGAGAACCTTCTAGAAGGACAACCATCTATGCAGCCCTCCACCAATTAGGCCTTTATGGTAGTGTCCAAACAGAAGCCACTCCTCAATAAAAGGCACATGACAGCCAGCGTGGAGTTTGCACTTCACCAATCTGGGTTTTATGGGAGGGTGGTCAGACGTAAGCCACTCCAGAAGAAAAAGCATGTGTGAGAAATCGATTTAATGCATTGTGAATTCTGGCTGTAACACAACAAAATGTGGAATAAGTTAAGGGGTATGAATACTTTCTGAAGGCACTGTATGTCTTAGAGCAATGGTTTCAAACATTTTTCACGTACTGAACCAACAATTGCATGTTTCTCTTCCTGGAGTACACCTGAGGTACCCCCCTATGTGCATTTTATCAGTACGCCAATGGTCTCATGGTTCTAATCAAGTACCCCCTGTGGATAGGCCAAGTACCCCCAGGGGTCCTAGTACCCCTAGTTGGGAACCACTGTCTTATGGTGATGGACTGTGCCATCCCCACGGCCTACGCAATAGATTAGGCTACTGAGACAGGCACAAATCAGACAGGTGTCTCGTCTGCCATCAAATTTTTTTAACAATTTGGGACCGCTCGACTAAAAAAAATCTCTGCCGACCAAAGGCCTATAGACCAAACAATCGACCTGTCGACTAAATGGCGTCAGCCCTTAATGGAAACCACCCTGTATTCAAGAGCATGTTGTCTCAACCTATGGCAGGCACAACACAAAAAACACAGATCTTGTGAAATAGGGTCTAAGCTCCAACGTATGCGAATATGGAAAAAAATTGTGTTTTTAGGTAATTGACGTTACATTTTTTTATGATTATTTTTTTTCAATAAATAATTAGTTTGACCACTTTTTGTAAGCTTTTAAATTCTCAAACTCAACCGTTGATATTTTCCAGTGACAAAGAAATGGATGTCACATGGTATGGTGGGGAATGGAAAATGGTTGCACTTTGAGCACCTTTATCTCCTGAATGTTTTGGCATCCAAAAAGTCACTTTCCGACCACTTTTTCCATGGGCGAACATATGGCAAGTTTTTTGTTTAAAGCAAAAGGGATGCTGTCAAAAAGTGATTGAATTAAACTGAATTTACCCTATAGACCTGGGGTGGGGTGTACTGTAGATCCTAAGTGGTATGATGGTCTGTGTGTGTGTGTGGTGGGCTCAGATTGTGTTGGAAACGACCATTCCACTGGCAAAAAGGGGGAGAAAAAATAAGTGAATGGTTCAGTGCTCGGCCCTTTCATCCTGTGCGAGGGATTCTCCAGGAAGGAAGTGGTTTGCTCCCACTGCTGTTCTGGGGGTCCCCTCAATCTTCTGTTTAAAAAAAAATATTATTATTCTCTTGTTGTGCTTTTTGTCTCTGAGCTGAGAGACGAGGTCTTGCCTGCCTGTAAATATTGACATGCCACCACAGTTTCAGCTTTGTATCTTCTCAGCACTGTTTATTTGTACATCCATCTGCAATTGTGATTCATAAAAACAGAAAGGGAGTGAATGTAAGGGAACAAGATAAACACAGTATTTTTGACTGGAACTGGAGTAAGGGTAATTCAATTTGTTTACCACCCCTGATCACCATGACTCGTTTATCGGTTATGTCGGAGTTGATGTGATAATTGAACTCCTGCACTGTCAGATTAAATAAATGGCACACACTGGCCTCTAATTGGCTTCAGGCGGAGGTACACTGGAATGACACAGCTTCAAACAACTAACTATCCCCCCCCTGTAAATAAAGCATATCAAAGTGGCTCATGAGTGGTTGTCTGGTGCCATCTGAAATCTCCCAGAGTGCAGTTGAGTAATAAAGTGGATGTGAGGGAAGGAGTGGCACTGGAAGTGGGGCTGCTCACTGCTAATGGGAAACAGAGTTGCTTCTGTTGTAGGTTGTGGTGGGCAGAACAGGTTTTGATCATGGAGCCCCGGCTTTTTGGCTGCTAAACCGTTAGCATTGTAGTTCGCCTCTAATAAAAAAACAAGTTCAAAATCATCCCTGCGGACCCATGATTTGACATGACAAGTGAAGTGAACACGCCTCCCCACCTCCCTGTTGCCAGGAAATTTCTGCATGGTTTGATATTTACAGCTCATAACTCACTCATTTTAAACAGAATCATATGGATTCCCCCTTTGCTCCGTAACTTTAAAACACACATTGTGTTGAATATAGCTCCGATCAGACTATTATTCTACACGGCTCAAAAGAAAGGCCTTTAAAACGCAAACTGAACAGATTGATTTGATTCACCTTTTAAGCAAATCAAAGGCAATAATTGTGTTTACACTCATCAAATCAGTGTGCTTCCCTACTCTTTGTATTGGTTTCTTGACTCATTGTTAAGTGGTGTAAGCCTCTCACAACGCAGGCTATTTGAGCAGCAACAGTTATGACTGTTTATTTCCTCTTTTAGATCACTGCTGATTTCGGCAAGGGTTCACAGTGTAACCATAGAGACCGGCTGCATTGTGTACAGAAACTTGATTGCCTTGAACTCTGTTTGATTTCAACACCACCTAATTTGTCTTGACTGGTCAGTCTTTTTTTTCTCCTTCTGCCTTTGAAGGTACGAGGATGCCAGCAAGCAGTATGATTCAATACTGCAAGACGATCCCACCAATACGGTAAGAGAGGGGAAATCACACACTTATTCTTATTTTGTTACAGTTGTGGTCCAAACTTTTTTGGACAGCTTGGAATCTGCTGAAAAGCTTTGGTATTAGTGGTGCGAGTTTGCATAGTTAAACTCCCCTTGGCCTTTTTGACCTCAACCACATTGCTGATCAGGCTCTCACCCACACAAATGACAAGTGTTTGAGGGAGTGGGAGAGGGGGGAGTGGTTCATGGTCTCAGGCAGTGTTGGACATGTGTGGTGGAACTAAGGCTAAACTAAATGCCTGCTCTTTGAAGACGGTGATATATAGGTAGTCCTTAGACCCCTTCTGGGGTGAGCAGGACTGTGCTCCTGTATTACGTCCTGTCTTTAGGTTAGGAGTGTTTCATGAAAATGCATTTTACCGGTCATGCTTATCAGTCTATAAGTACATTTTCATAGGTTAGTGGTATTAAATTGGCACTTGTGTATTTTCGTTAGTCATCATGTATATTATTTATTACACGTGCACAGCATACATAACCTTGTTTGAGGAGCGGAATAGCCAATCACCTTTAAAACAGCGTGCGAGAGTAGCTCCTCAAAAAGCTGGTACTTGAGTGAAACCAGGGAGATCGTTCAAGATTGACTTCGAAATTGGACGTCTATCCATGTCCTGAGGATGTCGGGAAATGCCTTCAAAACCAGCCACTAGGGGCAACAGTGAGCACTATTAACAAGTCAGTTTTGTTTTGCTAGGGCTTTGTGGACGGGGATGTGCCTAATCCCACGACTCGTGGATTAACATCTAATTCTGCAGTGAGACTGCGAGAGCTTGAATGAAACATGCTTTTGTAAGCCGATGGCTACGATTTAAAAAGTGCTAATATTTTTGTTTCTCAATCTCAACTCGTAATTAAAATGCACCTCCCTTTCATCATTTGAGTGCATAGGCTATAGTCAACGGTACGCAGGCTATCAGCGTGTCACACACCACTTTGCAATGTAAGCATGAGGCATTATAATTGTATGAAACCTGAAAGTTTTTCTTTACCTTAAATAATGAGGCATGTCTTACCTTGCTTCAAAGTAACCTAGTAGCCAAAATCCATCCATAGAAACGTGGAGGCAATTATTTTGACTTCATCATGCCATTAACCAGCATTTCTCTCCTGATTTATTGGTTTTCTTATCAACTTTATTTCATTGTCCAGAAGCCAGTGGCCATCCTAGTTGTTGCTATTCGAGTCCCCCTCGTTCTATGTTTCTAACTGAGATTTTCATCTGTCACATGAAACCCCTCGCATTAGGTGTGCTGTTTTAGAACAGGGTTTTTCTGCAAATTGAATTTTGAAAATGATTAGCTGCTTCGTTACAGGAGTTCCATGTTCAATAACAGGCTAAAACCGTTTGACTGAAAGACGATAGGCTTGCTATTGTTGCATGGTTCTCTTAATGAAAAATGTATATTTCTTGTATGCATGCATAGTATTTTCTGTTAGTCACACAATTTTATTGTTTGGATTTTTTTTTAAATTGTACATTTTGTTGACCGGTTAATGAGGGTCGGTTAGTCGACAGCAAAATGTATTGAAATGTGCATCCCTTCAGGTGTAAAGACCAGTGTTCACTTCTAAACAGTAGAAACGGATACAGGAAGCCGTTTGGCTTTTACTCATGTTCTTGTTATATTATATCTTAGGCCCATGCACTATGCACTGTGAGATTTGTAGAGTATCTGGGCTCTGACAAGGCTGCTACTTTCCCACTATCTTGATCGCCACTTGCTGTATCAGTTCTATCCACATGTTGTCTTTTGTGTGTCATCTGTATAACTGTCTATCTGCCAATTAGTCTGCATTATCATAGTGATGTAGCAAAACTGTTAACACAGAACAATTCCAACAAATGCAACCCTCTGGTTTACGCAGCAGTTTACCATTTGAGTCTGTCATATTATAAATGAGTATAGCCTTTAGATTTACACTATTGTTCCCTTATTCCATCCAATCTCTCAATTTATATAGAATTTCAGCTGAATGACTTGCAAGACCATGTCTATCCAGTGTTCTGCCAATCCCCGACCACCAACCCAGAACACATTGTACCTGCTGTTAATTGTTTCCATAAGGACATGTGGCCACGCAAGAAAATACATGTTTTAAAGGGTTTTCAAAAGAAACCATGACCTTATTTGTTTTGGCAGTCCTCCTGTAGACGTTCGACAAGTTTCTGTGTTGCACCGACACATGGACTTGCTTAGATATATTAAACATTTTCTCTTGGCTGGCAAAGTGCGAGAGACGAAGCATAAACATTTTGTTTTTTGGACACCTTGTGAGGATTCTGCACCTCACCGACTGTCTGTTTCAAACAAACGGAGGCCTTGCTGACAAAATCAATAAATTTGGGTATGCTCTGATGCAGTCACCTCCCCTTCTTTCTGGTGTGGAAGAATTGCCCCCTCATCTCTATTGGTTCCCTGGAGTGTAACTGTCTGCTCCCCCTCGTTCAGAGCCCTTTTCACCTTCACTTTGTCATTTACAGTCATTCTTTATTTTTCTCTCTGTTTCTGTTGGACCAAACCAGTCACCGTTCTTCTATTAAAATGAGAGATCTATTTGTTTTACACAGGTTAGATCCACCATGTCCTATTTCAATTATAAGCACATTGAATACTCTGTCATGGAAGACAAGACAGGTGGTGGGAAGGGAAGCGCAAGTTAGTTTGTATAGGCCGTGATGCCTCCAGAGCAACTGCTTTTGGTCGTCAAGTTGCCAGTGCAGGCACTTCCACAACCTCAGCAATAAATATACTGAACAAAAATGTAAACACGACATGTAAAGTGTTGGGTTCATGAGCTGAAATAAAAGATCTCAGAAATGTTCAATATGCACAAAAAGCGTATTTCTCCAATGTCTCTCCAATTTCTCTCCAATGCCAAGATAATCCATCCACCTGACAGGTGTGGCATATCAAGAAGCTGATTAAACAGCATGATCATTACACAGGTGCACCTTGTCCTGGGGACAATAAAACATCACTCTACAATGTGCAGTTTTGTCACACAACACAATGCCACAGATGTCTGAAGTTTTGAGGGAGCGTGCAATTGGCATGCTGACTGCAGGAATGTCCACAAAAGCTGTTGCCAGGTCATTGAATGTTTAATTTCTCTACCATAAGCCGCCTCCAATGTTGTTTTAGAGTATTTGACAGTACATCCAACCTATGGAACTCTGTTTGGGTCCTTGCGTGTCAAAACAGATACACGTCAAATAACACTTTGTTGACCAATCAGGACCTGAATATGACTGCACTTTACATAATTATTTAACGTGTTCATACATTTTTTTTAACTTAGTTATTACACATTGATTACACTCACTCGTATTTCATATGTCACAACGATTAATCGATTTACGTATGCTATGATGCTGGTAAAGTTGCCTCGCGCACCTACTGTGCTGGTCATAAAAAAAGCTGATGGATGCAAACAATGTTCTTGCTCAAAAACAGCAAAACGACAATCTGTTTCAGTAGCTGTAGTTAGCTACATAGCTAGCTAGCTAACTATATAGCTAGGTCTCGTCATCTAAAATAACCCACATTTATAAAACAGTTATTTGATTAATGGTGGTATGACCCATTTGTGAAGCTAGCCACAATAAGGATTAGCCACAACAGTGGACTTTGCGGTTAGCCTTCAAAATAAAAGTATGTCATTGACAGTGATGCAAATGAGTACAAATAGTAGAATTATGCCATAATTGAATAGATCATAATAAACGAGGTTGGAATGTTGTTATATGAAATCAACAAAAGACAATCATTTGTTAATTTGACAAATCTGTTGAAATCACACTGGCTGTGTTAGACTTAAGAATTGCATTAGGGGCATACTTATTTCACTATACAGCCTTACCTATGGATTGTGGATCAATGACATGGGGTATCAGTCTACTCAGTGACACCCAGAGAACATTAGCATTGTAGCTCTTCTTGCGGGACTCTGAAACAACTGAATTGAGCCACATTTATTGTCAACCTACTATGTGTATTGAAAATTATTCCAGAGAAACAATACTGCACGGATGTTTTGGAGTCTGAAAACTGTCTGGGAAAAAAAATATTGGGTATTGAGTAGACTGATACCCCATTTCATTGATCCCCAATCCTTGGGTAAAGCTGTACAGTGCAATATGAATGTCAGTACACACAATAGGCTGACTGGGGAGGTGATTTCACACAGTCACATTCCCGCGATAAGAGCTACAATGCTAATATTTGCGTGAACTCTAAACAGTTGTATTCTGTGGGTGTCATCGAGTAGACTGATACACCTTCATTGCTTCACATTCCAACCTTGTTTAACATTGTCTAGTGTAAATATGGCAGGATTCCACCAATTGTAACGTTCTGCATCACTTTCAACGAGGTACTTTTATTTTGAAGGCAAACCGCAAATTCCACTTGTGCCTAATCCTTACTGTGGCTAGCTTCACAACACATAACACGGTCCGGTCGAGCCTCACTAGCCAGATTAAGGTAGCTAGCTGTTTATAACGTTAGCTTTGGGCAACAGGGTTAAGTAGTTGCTATTTATTTTCATGAACTGAAGGTCAATTTCAATAGGTGAACAAGTGGCTACCTAGCTAATACTTACTCACAAGGCTGGTTGTATTGGTGCTAGCTAGGTACCAAGCTACCCCAGAAGTAGCGGTCGAACAAATAATGCCTTATTACCAACGCGGTATTGTAAACTCATCGTTCGTGGCCGGTGTTTGCAGACTTTTTTGTACAGCTTTGACAGTGCTACTAATAGTAGTGGTAGCGCTTGGCTGGCACGTGTAAATTCAGCACACACAACATTCTAATAATATAATTGTGTTATTTGACATGTCAAATTAAAATGTTATTTAACGCGACCCAAACGGCGTTCCATACCAACTGGCCTCACAACCGCAGACCACTTGTAACCACACCAGCCCAGGACCCCCACATCTGGCTTCTTCACCTGCGGGATGGTCTGAGACCAGCCATCCCGTGCAGCTGATGAAACTGAGGAGTATTTTTGTCTGTAAGAAAGCCCTTTTGTGGGAAAAAACTAATGGTGATTGGCTGGGCCTGGCTCCCCAGTGGGTGGGCCTATGCCCTCCCAGTTATGTCAAATCCATAGATTAGGGTCTAATGAATATACACTGCTCAAAAAAATTAAGGGAACACTTAAACAACACAATGTAACTCCAAGTCAATCACACTTCTGTGAAATCAAATTGTCCACTTAGGAAGCAACACTGATAATAAATTGCACATGCTGTTGTGCAAATGGAATAGACAACAGGTGGAAATTATAGGCAATTAGCAAGACACCCCCAATAAAGGAGTGGTTCTGTAGGTGGGGACCACAGACCACTTCTCAGTTCCTATGCTTCCTGGCTGATGTTTTGGTCACTTTTGAATGCTGGCGGTGCTTTCACTCTAGTGGTAGCATGAGGCGGAGTCTACAATCCACACAAGTGGCTCAGGTAGTGCAGCTCATCCAGGATGGCACATCAATGCGAGCTGTTGCAAGAAGGTTTGCTGTGTCTGTCAGCATAGTGTCCAGAGCATGGAGGCGCTACCAGGAGACAGGCCAGTACATCAGGAGACGTGGAGGAGGCCGTAGGACGGCAACAACCCAGCAGCAGGACAGCTACCTCCGCCTTTGTGCAAGGAGGAGCACTGCCAGAGCCCTGCAAAATGACCTCCAACAGGCCACAAATGTGCATGTGTCTGCTCAAATGGTCAGAAACAGACTCCATGAGGGTGGTATGAGGGCCCGACGTCCACAGGTGGGGGTTGTGCTTACAGCCCAACACCGTGCAGGACGTTTGGCATTTGCCAGAGAACACCAAGATTGGCAAATTCGCCACTGGCGCCCTGTGCTCTTCACAGATGAAAGCAGGTTCACACTGAGCACGTGACAGACGTGACAGAGTCTGGAGACGCCGTGGAGAACGTTCTGCTGCCTGCAACATCCTCCAGCATGACCGGTTTGGCGGTGGGTCAGTCATGGTGTGGGGTGGCATTTCTTTGGGGGGCCGCACAGCCCTCCATGTGCTCGCCAGAGGTAGCCTGACTGCCATTAGGTACCGAGATGAGATCCTCAGACCCCTTGTGAGACCATATGCTGGTACGGTTGGCCCTGGGTTCCTCCTAATGCAAGACAATGCTAGACCTCATGTGGCTGGAGTGTGTCAGCAGTTCCTGCAAGAGGAAGGCATTGATGCTATGGACTGGCCTGCCCGTTCCCCAGACCTGAATCCAATTGAGCACATCTGGGACATCATGTCTCGCTCCATCCACCAACGCCACGTTGCACCACAGACTGTCCAGGAGTTGGCGGATGCTTTAGTCCAGGTCTGGGAGGAGATCCCTCAGGAGACCATCCGCCACCTCATCAGGAGCATGCCCAGGCGTTGTAGGGAGGTCATACAGGCACGTGGAGGCCACACACACTACTGAGTCTCATTTTGACTTGTTTTAAGGACATTATATCAAAGTTGGATCAGCCTGTAGTGTGGTTTTCCACTTTAATTTTGAGTGTGACTCCAAATCCAGACCTCCATGGGTTGATAAATTGGATTTCCATTGATTATTTTTGTGTGATTTTGTTGTCAGCACATTCAACTATGTAAAGAAAAAAGTATTTAATAAGATTATTTCTTTCATTCAGATTTAGGATGTGTTGTTTAAGTGTTCCCTTTATTTTTTTGAGCAGTATATTTCAATTGACTGATTTCCTTATGAACTGCAACGCAGTAACATATTTGAAATGGTTGCGTTTTATATTTTTGTTAAGTATAGATAATTAACACGAGTGAATCACCAATAGGGTCTAAAGTATTAGAAATGGTTTTGTTCGCTGGCTTTAACAACAAAATGGCATAAAAATCAAGTCAGGTGTTTGTCAAATGTGTTCAATCGTGGATTGCCCAGCCTACATATTTTGCTGAACTCATCTCTGGCGAACTCCAATTCACCAGTGTCTATGACAGGTGGAAGAGAGATTTAAGTGTGTTTCCACCATCTGCTTTATATTCACAAAAGTAATTATGGTAGCTAGATTTAATCTTTCAAGCTAACTTTTTAGATAGTTGTTTTCCAGTTGGGAAACACTGAACTCTTTTAAATGGATACTTATGGTTTTTGGCATTGAAGCCCTTTATCTATTTCCCCAGTCAGATTAACTAATGGATACATTAAAAAGGGACATCAAATTTGTATCTCTCACCCAGTATTTTTGTTAGCCCATTAGCTAGCTAGCGTTAGCATTGATAGTTCTGTCAATTAGCCTGATTGTGCTTAGTTGTTAGTGCCATTTACTGTATTTGAGTATTATGGCTTCAAACTGAACTAAGGCTGGGCGGTAAACCATAAGACTATATACCAGTATCCATTCATTGACCGGTTTGGATTTTTACTTTACCTTCTATAACGGTATTTTTATGTATAATTTAGTAATGACTCAAAGTAATGATGGCAATCATCCGTTTTTATTAACAGTAAGAAACTACTAACAGCTGAGAACTAATCGCTAACTTGCTAGCACGCAAGTCAATGATTTTATAGACAGCCTGAAATCGCTGACTACCCCCTAGTGGCCAAGGTAAGAACTGCAGTTTAAACTGAAAATGCACAATCAAAAAGGAGAATAATCATTTTTTTGTTGACAAAATAGAGGCATACTAAGACAGTGAAAACATGACAGTGTGTAAATGATAACAAACTTGTGCAGGAAATTGATTAAAATTAGGTTTGGGTGGTATCCAAATTGTCATACCTTTTTATACCAACCTTGTGCCCTACAAGCTGAAGGTTAGCCATGCTATTAACTACATGTAAAATCTCATAGAGAATAACTAAATGCTAACGAGCAAATTGCGAAAATTTTATACAGTTTCTGACCTAAACTATGCAAGTAAAGTATACAAGTAACAAAAACATGCTGCTCAGTTTGCTGCACGCACAAAACAAATATTAGACAGCAAGGCTGTTGATCCAGGAAGGGATTCTCCGCTGTTACCAGACAAAGCTTGATTTTGGAAGACGCTAACTAGATACTAAATTAGCAAACCACATGCACAACTGCAGAGCATTTAGCACATTCTAGACAGTTAACTGAATAATTATAAGATATCTAGCAGGCAAACATTTAGTTGTCAATGCCTGTAACTAGATCACTTGGCGCGTGCTGCACAACAGTGAGTGACTCACAAGGCTTTGGTCTCTCGTTGTTGTCTACATGTTAACAAACACCACGTGATTGGGGACTACTGGTAAGCTCCATAATGAAAAATGATGTGGTAGGTGAAATGAAGAATGCAGTCTTTTTTTTCTTCTAATGTATTACACAAGTTGACTGCAGGTATTTACTTAAAATGAAACTACAAATATTTAAATGTATTAAAAAAAACGTGGCCATTTCCAAATACCCTGGTATACCGTAAAACATTTCAACCTAAACTGAACTTGGAAGTGCAGAGAGTAAAATCAGCCTTCGCCAAAGGACAATGTTTTAGGCAGACTTTGCTAAAAGTCTACCGGGTCCTGAATTATCAAAGGCTTTCTAGGAGCTCTACCTATGACACAACAGTTTACTTTATGGGTAAACAAGTTAAAATATGCATTGCCCTTTTCATTCCTTGGGTAGTGAGATCTTCTCCAATAGGAAATGGGAGGTGCCTTGGGAATTGTACCCTTGAGGGATTGGTGGGTACTAGTACTTGCTAGTCAGAGCACCACCCAGGCAATGTCCTGGGATGTGATCGGTCTGTTTCCTGATCTCCAAAGGCAGGGTGGATGTCACCCATAACACCAGCGCCCTTTTGTTAAACCTGAGGGCTGGAATGGAAACAGATACTCACTGTCCCCTGGTGTCTTCCAGACCAGCTTTTTCCCACCAACCCGTCCTGGCTGGTGAGGATATGGTGTGGATGGGGGCTGACATCATTTGGGTCACCTGTCTTTGAATGAAGGATCTCCACTGCTCCCAGTCCAGCATGTTTTCTAACATGTTCTGTACAATGAGGGAGGGGATGGAGCTCAAAGAAATGGCGGAAAATTGGCGACCACAGCAAGGACTTGTGAGGCATCCCAGCATCCCGAGCTGGAGATTGGAAACTGAGCTGTTGTAATTACAGGCTTTGGAATAGATGTGGTACCCATTAACCAAAATTGTTGAATCAACAGAAATTGCTCAAGGTTTCTCTGCCATGGCGGTGTCCAAAGAATGTGTCGAACTCTGAGCCCTTCCATAGTTTTATTGTGTTCCAATACCTACAGCAATGATCTGGCGAAATTCTCATTTGCTTGCGTAAATGCATTTTTGTCCTTCTCCCGTCCTTTTTTTCTTTTTCTTTAAGAACTTTGACTAAAAGGCTATAGCCTAGCCTAGTGTCTGTCTACCATATTTTCAAACAAAAGGTAACTTCATTAATTATTCATTCAAAGTCCAAATGACACTGTGGATGATTCATCTAATATATGGAATTCCAACCCTTATTTCATCCTAATTGGTGTGTAGAAACATAGCTAGTATTTATTGAGAAAGCAATTGAGGTCACTGAGAATCCCTTACTGAGGTTGAACGGGAATTGTATGCAATTAGAGTGGGACAAGATAGTTTTTACGGAGGTCAAGATGCACTCAGTTTTCTACTGAGCTGAAACTAGATCCTGTTGAAATTGAAAATATTGGCTTTTTGCAACCATATGATTTAGGCACTATTTAGACAATGCTTCTGTATTTGATTCCTGGATGCCTTAGTATACTTTGGTTCCAAGTAATACAAGTAAAACTCCCTAAGCTCTTAGGCATCTGAAACATCTGTGTAACAGTTTATTCGTTTACTGTACACAAATGTTTTACTCTGAATTGTTTAGTATTATTGTTGCCTTTAATGCATTAATACCTTCATCTACTAGCTATTTCACAACAGCGGCACATAGCGTCGTTCATGGTCCCTCCCCTTTTCTCTGTATTCTTTTCTCTCTCCATCTCCTCCCTCCATTCTCGACCCCTCCATCTCTCCCTCCATGTATGTTATATAACACTATTATAACATAGGCTATCTAGGTGTCCTGTGGAGTCCTCACAGTCAGAGCCTGGGTTGTGGTCAGTCCTTCTCAGCGAGAGCCAGGGGTGATTTAAACAATCCAGTGCTCTGAGTGCTCCTCGAACCCCAATTAAAAAAGAATCATGACAACGGCAGGATTATCCCTGCTGCCAGGTTCGTCTGGATCATTAGTTTGGAGAGGGGGAGAGAGCGAGAGGAGCGGTTTGGAAGAGCTCCGCATTTAATAAAGATCTGTGTGACTCCTTCAGGGTGTGACTCCTTCGGGGCTACCAACTTCCATATGTTCAGAGTGAGCCCCAAGTGGTTCTTTATCGGGAAAGAAGGACTGGGAGAGAAAGAGAGGAGTGTGGGTTAGGCCAACAATTGCAACATCCACACTGAAAGTTGGTGTTCTGACATAGTTTTGGTATCGGACGGGGAAAAATACATATGTTAGCAATTTGGTTAGAAGTGAGTATAAATTCCTTAATCTCACATAGCATCAAGCCCCAGTAGAATATGGTCCATGTAGAATAGTTAGATTTTTTGCGGAGATATGTGTTTTATGGGCAGAGGGGGGAGAGAAGTAGTTGGTGTCACCCCCCCCCCCCCCCCCAAACTCACTCAGATTGCTCTATAAATGAATCCTAATCCTTTTGAATAATATTTTCTTGACAATGCTTGTGTTTAATTGTGTGAGGACCACTCTCAAACAGAAATTCACATGGTATGTGTTTATTTTAGAACAAAGGCAAACAATAATACAGGTCATGAATAATATAGATATTTATAACATTTGCTGACTTTAGGTTAGTGTGTGTCTGTGTGTGTTGTCTAAGTAAGCACCATAGCCAGGCTGTAGTGCAGGTCCCTGTCCCAGGGTGATGAATAAGTGGATTGATTGTGACGGTGGTGTCAGTGGATTCCCAGATTTATGGCCGCTCAGACATGACTCATGCACAGCCCACAATGGCTTTGGTTTTGAGTGTGGGAGAAAGGAAGCCCCACTCAATCAAATGCCAGTCCATAAATAAAGTGGTCCGTGGCAGGCAGGGCAGCACCATTCTAATGGCAACAGCAGCCCGCCGTTAGACACACACACACACCCTCCAAAACGCCGCCTGGAAAAGTCAGAGGGGACGTAATACTTTCTGATTCAGATTGATGAGAATCCAATCCACTTTAAGGTCACTTCAACATCAAAATGAAAGAAAAGGCAAGTGGAGGCTGATGTAAGTCAGCTAGGCTTCAGAAGCTCATTCTGAATGCGCTGGCCGTTGGATTTGGGGTAAGGCGCTGTTTTCCCCACTTAGACGGGGATGACTCACCACTATATCTCAGACACTAAGCTCACACGCCGACTCTCAAATGTTGACTCATGATTTGTGTTCTTCCTTCCACAGATATAGCCTAGCTAACCATGACCTCTTATGAGATGCTGGCACATCAATTTAAAGTTGCCCCATAACAATATCAATAATAGTAGGGACATCAGCATTTTAAGTAGCGAGGCTTCTCACCGCTGTGTAAGAACTGTAACAGAAAAGTGCTCAGTAAGGCTGGTTCATGCAGTCAATATCTCTCTCCTAATTTGAAGTTCTCTTAACTGAAATGATTTGGTACTGAACATCACCACTTCACATCAACGCTGTTGGCTGATGTTTCCGTAGAGAAAATGTAAAATCCTGATTCCCACCACTACAGTCCTCCACTCCCCATAGATTTGGCGTTCTGTGAACTCACGATCCCTATCCCCAGGGGGCTTGGCCAGGAGCAGAGGGGGGTGGCTTTGACCAACATCCCAAACCCCACCCCATCCCCAACTTCCACCTGAGCACAGTTCCAAGACTCCCTAACTCATTTAACACGTACCCTCCTCCTTTCTCTCCTCTCCCTTTTTATTTGCGTGAGCTCTGAGGAAGACCCCCCTCTCCTCGGTCAAACACTTGAGGAGCTAAGACCTTACTAATCCTCTGTTGATGCTGATCTCCACAGGCGGCGAGGAAGAGGAAGATCTCGATTCTGAAGGCCCAGGGGAAGAGTGCCGAGGCCATCCGCGAGCTCAACGAGTATCTGGAGCAGTGAGTAGTGTTTTACAAGGGGATTTGGACGCCCTCCTCCTCACGCACACCTCCCCTGGTCTTTTTAATTAAAAGGGGGTTTGCATTCGATTTGAGCCGGGCTGGGCCACAACCTGTCCATGAGACCCCCTCAACTCTACTTAACCCCCCATCTTGGAGCTCTGCCTGTCTGACATGACTGTCTATGTTAGCCTAGTTATATAATGCCACGATTTGGATTGATTTGAAACGTGGCTATTTCAGCTATTGTACTATACATTAGAGTGGTTATTGTTGATGATCCTCTTGCTAATAAGGATTCTAAATAGCATGGTGGGATGGTGCTGAAAAGCATCCTCAATGGGAGACTCCCTAAATTTCTCACTGTTTTACAGGTTCGTCGGTGACCAGGAAGCGTGGCACGAGCTGTCGGAACTCTACATCAACGAGCACGAGTAAGCATTGCATTTCTTTATCACATTAATTTAACTCATTATCTACATGACTTGTGACGTTTTGACTGACTTATTCCAGTGGTGAGAAAAACCTGTGACCGTTCCAGATTTGCGAGTGTTCTCACTCTAGTGCTGTGCCAGCACTCCCTGGTGTCAAGACCTGGAGGCGGCACCTTTATCATATCTCCCAGGGGCATCTGTCAGCTTCTTACAGACTCGGGGGCGAGACGGAGTGGAGAGTGTCTGTAAGCAGTAACTCCTCTCCTCTCCCAGTCTCGGTGGCTGAACTGACGGCTTGATCCCAGAGGGGATATATTAGGATGGGCACAATGGAGAGGGGCGTTGAAATACCTAACTCAGCCAGGGGTCCGCATTGAGCCCCTGTCTATGTTTGTCACATGGAGAGGAGGGTAATATGATTTTGACCCTAAGCCACACGCTCATACATATGGGGGTAAGACAACCCTACTGATATCTCTGTTGCCAGGGGTAATTGTCAGCCTCCCAAGACAAGAGCATTGCAAGAAATGTTTTTGTTTTGTTTGTTTCACTTTTTATCCCTCCTTAGTTGTCTTGGGGACTTAGGAGTCAGGGAAGCAGCCATCTTTCACGGTGGTGTGTTTGTGTGTGTAAGCGCTCTGGTGCGTGTGTGTGTGAGCAGCACACCGGCTCTGCGGTCACCCTGGCAGGAGGGCAGTGTCTGCAGGAATGTTTAGCGCAGTGAGAGGGCTGCTTATTGGATATTTCATGTTTTTGTCTTGAGGGGCTTTATTGCTGTAGTAGATGGAGGAAATCCAGGGGTGAGCGGATTATCTCCCAGCTTAGCCGAACTTTTGTAATATCACCCCATTCACTTCCCGAGCCCCTTATCTACAGGCGTGTCCATTTCTTTACTCTCTTTTCTTTATTTTGGGTTATAAACTCCCTTTTTTCCCTCACCCTCTTCCGGACAGCATGGCATTATCGCCTCTCTTTTCCACACAGAGAGAGAGAGAGGGAGGGAGAGTGGCTGCGGAGAGATTCCCAGGAGAAGTTGATGGCACTTTCTTTCCAGAGCCAGAAAAACCAGAGGCTGATGGAGAAGAGGGGAAGAGAAATAAACGCCTCTGCCCTCACTGTGTAGCGCCCCGCAAGCTAAAAATATACAAATCACTCATGGTTTCTCACCTGACATTGTTATATGGCTCGACAGGCATTAGTGTTCAAACATTGACAGTAATTAATAGCCTAACACAGTGGGAACCTTTTTTAAAAAATAATCCTCATACTGCTGAGTGATATTCAAATGTTGAGATTGCGCCTTTCTGTTATTGTTGCGTTGAACCGCTTAGACGCTTCGACTCATTGGGAATCATCTGAGCTTGTAGTGCTGTTGAATTAGTCTTTATTTAACTACTGTCTATCGGTTCAGATTTGCCTGGTCATCCGATGGCGCATGATGACTTTCTAAATGGAGGAATCTTGATCCGTTTGCCCAGTCTAGTTGGGGAAAAAGCTTTGGGCTGGAATTCAGTCCAACTGTAGTATTACAGTTGGTAGCACCAAAAAACCAACCATTGTCTGGTTTGGCGTTCAAAGAAAACAAAGCAAATGTGTGAGTCAAACTAACAGTGCCACCACCACGAGCTAGCAGCGTGGTCTCTGAGCCCAGGCTTAGGGAGTTGGAGCTGAGTGGTGGTGATGATGGTCGGAGGGTGGAGATTGGACGGTGCGGTACTGCAGTCAGCCAGGGCTCTGCCTGGTGATGGAGGCTGCCTCTCCTCTCTCCGCTGCAGGCCACTTCAGGAGCACATCTGAAAGTCTTTATGGGGAGGAAGTGGTAATTGTAAACAGCCCCCCAACCTTCCAAATACCCCGATCTCGCTTGCGCCCCCCCCCATTCTCTCCCTCTCATTCGAACTTGCCCCTCACTCTCCCCTACCACTCTAATGCTGCTGCTCTCTGTCTTTTGAAGTCCTTTAAACAGATTCTAAATGGGCCGATAGTCTCTTCATGTCGTGCGAGGCAGCATTTGGGCGTGTCTGTTCCCACCAATACACCCAGCTTGCGTCAGAGTGTCCCACCCCCCTTCTCCCTCCATGTCAGTGAAATGGCTACAAATTTGCATCCTTATCTTGCGTCATTTATGATCCCACCACCACAAGCACAATTTTTGGTTTATCTGCACATTTCCAAGCACTGATACAGCGTATGCTGGATCACGTACAGTCTCTCCCTACACTAGACTTGAGTGCTGGGTTTTGTTTTGTCCGATTTGGTTTAATAGCCCTGTTTTAGTGTTCTGGGTTCATGTAGTCTGTCAAGGCGTGGGAAATTGTGTGTGTGGACTGTGTAATTCTGACTGTGTGCGTCTGAGTGTTTGCTGGAGAGATAAACTTGCATTCCCTTGGACGGGTCCCCTGAAGGAGAAACTGTGTATTAGATGTGTAATGGTTGTAGATTAGCGTGAGGTCAACAGCTCAGCAGTCTGCTGAGAAGTGATCTCATCTGAGTAGGGCACAGTGTGCCAGTTTCTACTGTAGCGCTGACCACAGGAAGGTATTTAACTAGACATTACCAGAGTGAAAAACACATCGCCAGACAGACAGATTGATCCTGTGTGTCTGGAGACCCCCGCTCCTCTCCTTTTCAATGTTCCACTTTCCAAAACTGAAGAGTTTCGCCAATATAGACATAATCACATAGGCCACCAGATCCCCTTAGTCTGCAAATAAACTTAGTTTGTTGGATGCATCTTCCTCGACTCAAACTTGCCAAAATGTACAGTAAACCAAGACAGCAGTAGAACTTCTCTGCCGGACAAATTTACACTCGGATTGGAATGGGTAGACTACGTCACAGATGAAATAGAGCACATTTCCCCCCTTACTATTTTAAAGCTGAAAGATTTAAATGTCCATCGCTAGTGGTCATCAATCTATCTATTCATTGTTCCCTTGTTTCCACAGCTATGGAAAAGCAGCTTTCTGTCTGGAGGAACTGATGATGACCAACCCTCACAATCACTTGTACTGTGAGCAGTACGCTGAGGTAGGTATGACTCTGCATGTCCATCATCAAGCGGCCTAACTATGGAATAATGTTTTCTCCCAGCCCTCTACGTGAATGCTCTCTCTCACATGGAGGAGCCGGCCGCTGCACTTATTAACGTCAGTGGGAATACACGCTCATGAATGTCAAAAATGTTTACACGGCTTGTCATGTCGTGCTTATTCAGATGCCATGTAGACATTACGTAAGCCCCCCGGTCGGCACGCCTCATACCCGTATTTTAATGCCTTGTCTCACAGGTGAAGTACACCCAAGGTGGGCTGGAAAACCTGGAGCTGTCCAGAAAGTATTTTGCCCAGGCTCTGAAGCTGAACAACAGAAACATGAGGGCCTTGTTCGGTCTGTATATGGTGAGTTCGAACATCTAACCGTCGCATGATAGAGGAGCGAGGGAGGGGGTGAAAGAGCAACAACTCATCCTTTTTCTCCTGTGGTTTGTCAAAATGTACAGGCCTGCTACTGCCTTTGTGTAGCGACCACAGAGCCCAGCTTTCAGATTGAGTCAGCATTGACCTGACCTGTGGGTAAACCCCCTCGGCTTGGAAAAGTCTGCCCCTTCAAGCTCTCTATTTTGGTAATATTACCCCTCTAAGCTTTGGTACGGGACTTTTTTCATGTTTATGACCAAAATGACTAAAATAAATAAATAGAGCAGTGGTAGTACGAAAAAAGGAAAGAGAGGGCGACTGCCTCCCTCCCGCGCTCTGTCAGTCCCGGCAGCTCCCAGCCCAGGTTAACGTTTTAATTTCATCTGCGCCAAATGCCCCCCTTTCATCTCCATATTTATTTAAACAGGAAGTTGTCCGTTAGCACCAATGCATCATATGTAAGTGAGTCCTGACATAAGAACACAAACGGAGAGTGCAGGAATAAGGGCGGGTGGATGGCCAGAGCAGAGAGGAGCAGCGACACAGGCCTTCCAGTGTTTTCTCTCTATTGCAACAGGGGTTCGAGCAGGTAAAACATCTCATACCCGGAAAGGGGCACAACCACTGGATCTGTTCATGGTCTTTGAAGGGATAGCTTCACTTTTATAGACTACCCTTTCATTTTTCTTAAAGTAGTCAATGGGGTTAAAATTAGCTAATGTTATTTAAACAAATTCAAACTGTAAATGACTGCCTCCACTACTTTCAGGGTAAATGGAGAAAGAGGTAAGTCTAAAAAGGTCTTCAAGGTGCTAGCTAGCCGCAGAACATGCTTAAAAAGCAGCATCAATTCAAGACCTTCAGATCCCTTAACCTCCAATGTTATTCCAGTTCACCTATGGGGTAATTCCGACCCGAGTTAAGCGCACGTAAATGGAACGTAATTATCTTTGTATGCACTTTTCTCTCGACACATTGGTAAGAGCTAGGTAGATGAGTAAGCCATTCGGATAAGGGGATTGGAAATATAAATGACAATTGTTTTAGATCTATTTCACCATGCCACTGTCAGTTATACCCACATTTAGAACTGTCACTAGTGTTCCTTTCCTTAGATTTTGCATTATTCCATTACAGAGTTAGTTTAGCTTTCTTTCCTCTGTCACATTTGTGTGGTTGTTCCTGAGGATCGCTAGAAATAGTGGATCATACTGGGCTAACTAACGTATTACAAGTTGCGCAATCATTTGGGACATGTAGCCTATTTGAATCATTATGGAATCATACGTAGCAGTTTAAACCTGGGGCCTGGCGCACGGTTTGCAACGACTGGACTGTTCTCATTACAGTTCCATGATTAGTGTGGATTATTAGGGTGGACTTAATGACTACTGTTCAACCCCTACTGTACACTTTTCTCACCTTGCGGTATTTTATGGATTGAACAATTTGAATATGTCCGCTTTCAGGATAAATCGAACCACTGTATTTTTGATTCACCAATATAGTTTGTGTGTGGTGTTCTTTAAAATTATTCATAAATACATTCCTAACCATAAATAATATACAAGATCAGAATATTTTTTTAATCTAGCAATTGGTGTTGGAAATGAGACAAATATGCATGTATTTAGGCCTACAAGGCTTACTTTAATTGATCCCTAATATCCTGAACCGTTCTCTCCATCTATTTTAGTGAGCCTGTCGAGACAATTCAGATTAAAGGTACACAAAATTAAAAGGGATGGCTTTAGATAAATGTACTGAGAACTCCACGAGAAAATCTGTTGGCCAGCAAGTGGGAGGGTTTTCAGTGGTTTGAATTGAATTTATTCAGCGCGCGCAAGGGAACCACGCCTGCAAAGCCCATTACGCACCTGCATAAGGTAAGTCTGAATACCAACTACTGAAGTGCGAAGGAAAGGCATACACAGTTACATAGAGGACTTTATGTTCCTCTGTCAAATCATCCACTGCCACTTGTATTTTGGCCTAATGCTGGTTTCAGGTTTAAATTTGATCATAAAAAAGTTAGTGTCCACAAGGTCCAGAGTTGAAATCCTTGACAAGTGCGAGTTAGTTCCTGACATGGGATTGTGCCAAGGCAATGACTTTCTGACCATTTCATCTGATTCTGGGCGACAGTGAAGCTTCGTGAACACCACCAAAGGGCAGCTCCTCACCGAAGAGCTATTTGATTGGTTCAGCTTAGTCGTTCAGAGCACCTGGTACAGCTGAGTCGTTGGTAGCCGTGACCACTGTGAGGTTAGTGTTAGCCAGTGCTGTGTCACCGCACTAGCGGCATCTTCTCACAGAGGACGACATCATTCTGGGGTAGTCTGTCAGAGCTGAAATAAGCCGGAGGTTATGAAGAAGAAATCCAGAAGCAAAAGTGTGTTAAAAAAAAAAAAAATGGGGGGGGGGGGGCGGCAAGGTTGATTGAGGTGTAGTTAAAGTTTCAGCATGTCCATGGGGACGCCTTTGGAGTGCTGCCCGTTCAAGCCTAGTGGGGTTTGCACTTCGGAGACGATGGCAGTAGCATGGGAAAGACATGGGTTTTGTGGTTCTGAGGGGAGCTGGGGGCGGGCAGAGAGCATGATTCACATCGCGCTTCGCTCGCCACAGCACCGCGGGTTCTGAAGACATACTGAAGACATGCCGGGCCCTGTCATCACCGACTATCTATGGTGTTGGAGAAATTAGGGCCCATTAGGTGACATTGCCCTTGGGGGCTGGGGAATTAAATAAAGCACTCACTTTTTCCTCTCCTGTTAACGTTTTTTTTTTCGTGTCGTCGGGCCAATTTTTTTCTCGTCCTGCCCACGGTGGAATTGGTTGCACATTCATCTCAATTATGCTTTTATTGCGATTTTTGATATGACGACACCTTTCTTTCCTCTCCTCTTTCCTCTCTCCCTTGCTTTCCACTCCCTTCTTCTTCCCCTCCCTTCTTCTTCCCCTGTGTAGTCGGCAAGCCACATTGCTGCCAGCCCCAAAGTGAACGCCACGGTGAAAAAGGCCAATGTGAAGTATGCTACTTGGGCCACCAATCAAATCAACCGAGCCTATCAGGTGAGTTACGCCAGGTGTCGTCTATTTTTAATAATGAAAGCTACACTATTTACATTTTAGTCATTTAGCTCTTATTCAGAGCGATTTACAGTAAAGTGCATACATGTTCCTACTTTTTTTCCGTACTGGTCCCCCGTGGTAATAGAACCCACAACCCTGGTGTTGCAAGCGCCATGCTGTACCGACTGAGCCACATGGGACCTTTCCCACTTGCCTTTTCAACTTAACTGTTCCTATACAACAAGGGTAGTCAGCCTTGGTTCTGTACTGCCACTGCTTTAGACCAGGTGTCATTAATCTAGCCAATCACTGTTGGTGAGGTTATTTGCAGAATTGGGTGTGGTGCCTAGGGCTGTTGCGGAGACCATATTCATCAAAACAATCATGCTTTTAAAACTCACTGTTAGGGGGAAAAAAAGTCACCTCTCTGTGATGATCAGTTTGAAGAAAGAAGTTTAACAACAGGTTGAAACTGAGTGTAAAACATGGTCGTTGTGGATGTTGTTTCAAAGCCAAACACAACGAAATGGACAGCGCTTTCTAAGGTGATGATTAATTCAAAGCGTTAAGAGGTCGCATGTAGGACACCCATACATATATTACAGCTTATGCATAAACATTTGCCTATGTATGAGCCCATGCCCGAAAAAGAAACAGGAATTAAAATAATGATTGTGCCATCGTGAATTTGATTTGGAATAGCCTAGTAATAGGGAATTGTTTTCTATTTTCATAATCAATTGGCTGGTACATTACCTTTTTAGCTACAGAATCTCACCACTGTATTTCCATGTCCTCCTCTCTCCTTCATTCCTTTCTCGAGCGAGCAGAGATGGGGAGCTGTCAACAGTTTAATTAAATGTTTTGTTGTGAAAACATGTTACTATCGATGTTCCCGAACAGATTTCACTTGGTTTCCCAAATGAACACTGAGTAACTGCAGGAACACAAGTTGGAGAGCCCATGGCATACAGGGTTTGGGCGGAGTATTACCTGTCACGCAGCGAGAGGCTGTATGTTCCTCAAACAATGGTTGATGCATGTTCTTAAATAAGTCCAGACATTTCTATATGCAATCCCGTGTGAAAGCAGAGTTTTGATGGGTTGCCACTAAAAAGAGGAGGATCCCAGCTGCTACTATATTTAGGCGCATTGCTCAGCTGCTCCACTATTAAACTGGAGTAGCCTTCCCGGCATGATTTAACTGCGGGAACGCGGCCTCCATTCGCTATCCAAGTGCATACGGATGACTTGTCTTTTTTCCCCCTTCCACTACCCATTTGATAATGGGCCATTCTAAGTCAAAACCAATTTGACATATTAGTGAAGATTTAATTGAGAATAGTCTGATGGGTGATATATGATCACTTGATGAGAGAACAGGGTGTGCGGCAAGGAATGGCAAAGTTTTTTAGCAATTAAAAAAAAATAGTCAATAGCCTGTAGTTTCATCATGCAGCCCATATATGTTTTGATTTCTAAGACATTCTAAGGTTTGAATCATTCACAACTAACTCTAAATATAGAGTATAGGACCTGTTTCAATTATCACTTTTACGCCCAACATAGCCACTTCATATGCGCACTGTCCTTTCTATTTTAGTTCAATTATATTATACTTACAATAAAATCATAACATCATACAGCCAGATAACATACAGTAGGCCGACTCATATTTGGTTCTTCTGAAATACATTTTCTTCATATCATAATGTTTCTTTAGACCTGCCAAAAATAAATAATGGATTTATTGTGTTGGGGTATATAAAATGGATTGATTTGACTTTTTGTAGAATGTAGATGTTCCAAAGGCCCGCATCAGCGGCTTGTATGCGTGGAGGCCTGGAGATGCCTAACATGTTTATGTTAATTAACAGTAATTTACCTTGAGACCGGCAGTCTTGACAATAACCAGCTGCCAAAATGTCATGACCACCACAGCCCTAGTGGTGCATGACTGTTTGGGACGAAATCCTGCAGTGGCACTTCAGGACCAGGTTTACCTACCCATGCTATGCAATAACTTAATCCCTTGCATTCTCTTGAGTTCTTACTGTATCCTCCCCCTGGTCTATGCGAACCACCCTACTTACCCTCTGAGGCCACGGCTGTACTGGGAATGGTTTTGACCAGCGGGGGGGGGGGTCCAGACGGTCCACCTCAATTCAGTGTCTTACTGTTCGGGTAGATTTCAGCTAATGTGTTGACTTAAGACCACAAGGCCCGCTCTGATTTTTTTATTTTTTTTACTGTGCCTTTATGTGTGCTGCTGGGCTATCAATCCCCCCCCCCCCCACACACACACAGTTAAATCATGTAAGATTTGAGTGGAACAAAGATGTCTAGTGGTGGGACGGGGAGGTATGACGGGTCTACCTTTCTGAGAAAAGGGTCGGGAAAGAGCGAGGGGGATACGTGGGGAAAGAGCGGAAAAAGTGAAACACAGCTCAGATGGCATGACTAAACCGGTTTAGGCTGTTGCCATGGCACCTTTGGCACAAATGTGTATTTAATATAACCCTCTGCTGCCATAAGGGGTGATATACATTGCTTATTTAGGCATTTACAGTTAAACATGCAATAAGCAGTTCCTTGCTCTGCATGTGCGGACTCTGTCGGGAGAGTGGGACCACGCTGAGCCACTAAAGCCCAAGTCTTTACACACTCAGCGCCGTCTTTCCCTCCTGGAGTGCTGGGAGGGATTCCACCACAGAGGCACGGAATGGCTCTGTTAGTTGTAGTAGGGCTGTTGGGTATCTAACAGGGATGCATGATATATCTGTGAACATATCGGATGTCTAGTTTAATGCCCGATGTACAAAACCGATGTCAAAGCTGATGTGCATACCTATATAACGAAGGTACATGACGTAATGATGCCATATTGTGGGTGATGTTGGCTTTCGCCGACTGGTCGAGCACCGGTACACACTACCAAGTAGGCGCTATTTTTCCGATGTTGCCCTACCGGAGTTAGACAGTAATAGCGTCACTGCTATTAGCTTCACAACATACATACTATGGAACGCCGTTTGGGTCTTTGCGTGTCAAAAAAAAATAGAGTAGCACTGTCAAAGCTGTACAAAAAAAGTCAGCAAACAAAACACCGGCCACGAACAATGTGTTTACAATACCGCGTTGGTAATAAATTATAATTTGTTCGACCACAACTTCTGGGGTAGCTAGCTTTAGCTTGGTACCTAGCTAGCACCAATACAACCAGCCTGAAAACAATGACCAGTAAAAACTGCAGTCATTTTCATTATTCTTAGCAATGATTTATGAATCCTTGTGAGTAAGTATTAGCTAGGTTGCCACTTGTTGATCGGCTATTGAAATTGAACTTAAGTTCATGAAAATAAATAGCTAGCCAGCTACTTAACTCTGTTGTCCAAAGCTAACGTTATAAGCAGCCAGCTAGCTTAATCTTGCTAGTGAGGCTCGACCAGACCGGGTTATGTGTTGTGAAGCTAGCAACAGGATTAGGCACAATAGTGGAATGTGCGGTTTGCCTTCAGTATAAAAGTATGTCATTGACAGTGATGCAAATGAATACAAATAGTAGAATTATGCTGTACTTTTATTTTGAAGGCTATCTGCAAAGTCCACTATTCTGGCTAGCTTCACAGAGATGGGTCCGACCACCATTAATCAAATAAGAACTGTCTTATTTTAACAAAAAATGTTCACCTTTATTTAACCAGGTAGGCAAGTTGAGAACAAGTTCTCATTTACAACTGCGACCTGGCTAAGATGAAGCAAAGCAGTTCGACACATATAACAACACAGAGTTACACATGGAGTAAAACAAACATACAGTCAATAATACAGTAGAAAAATAAGTCTATAGGCCATGGTGGCGAAGTAAATACAATATAGCAATTAAAACACTGGAATGGTAGATTTGACAGTAGATGAGTGTGCAAAGTAGAAATACTGGGGGTGCAAAATAAATAAATACAGTAGGGGAAGAGGGAGTTGTTTGGGCTATTTATAGATGGGCTATGTACAGGTGCAGTGATCTGTGAGCTGCTCTGACAGCTGGTGCTTAAAGCTAGTGAGGGAGATAAGTGTTTCCAGTTTTAGAGATTTTTGTAGTTCGTTCCAGTCATTGGCAGCAGAGAACTGGAAGGAGAGGCGGCCAAAGGAGGAATTGGCTTTGGGGGTGACAAGTGAGATTTACCTGCTAGAACGCGTGCTACGGGTGGGTGCAGCTATGGTGACCAGCGAGCAGAGATAAGGCGGTACTTTACCTAGCAGGGTCTTGTAGATGACCTGGAGCCAGTGGGTTTGGCGACGAGTATGAAGCGATTGCCAGCCAACGAGAGCATACAGGTCGCAGTGGATAGTATATGGGGCTTTGGTGACAAAACGGATGGCACTGTGATAGACTGCATCCAATTTGTTGAGTAGGGTGTTGGAGGCTATTTTGTAAATGACATCGCCAAAGACGAGGATCGGTAAGATGGTCAGTTTTATAAGGGTATGTTTGGCAGCATGAGTGAAGGATGCTTTGTTGCGAAATCGGAAGCCAATTCTAGATTTAACTTTGGATTGGAGATATTTTATGTGAGTCTGGAAGGAGAGTTTACAGTCTAACCAGACACCTAGGTATTTGTAGTTGTCGACATATTCTAAGTCAGAACTGTCCAGAGTAGTGATGCAAGAGCGACATCAATGATATATACAGAGAAGAGAGTCGGCCCAAGAATTGAACCCTGTGGCACCCCCATAGGGACTGCCAGAGGCCCGGACAACAGGCCCTCAGATTTGACACACTGGACTCTGTTGGAGAAGTAGTTGGTGAACCAGTCGAGGCAATTATTTGAGAAACCGAGGCAGTTGAGTCTGCCGATGAGGATGTGGTGATTGACAGAGTCGAAAGCCTTGGCCAGGTCAATGAATACGGCAGCACAGTACTGTTTCTTATCGATGGCGGTTAAGATATCGTTTAGGACCTTGAGCGTGGCTGAGGTGCACCCATGACCTGCTCTGAAACCAGATTGCATAGCGGCGAAGGTACGGTGGGATTCGAAATGGTCGGTGATCTGTTTGTTAACTTGGCTTTCGAATACCTTAGAAAGGCAGGGTAGGATAGATATAGGTCTGTAGCAGTTTGGGTCAAGAGTATCCCCCCCTTTGAAGAGGGGGATGACCGCAGCTGCTTTCCAATCTTTGGGAATCTCAGACGACACGAAAGAGAGGTTGAACAGGCTAGTAATAGGGGTTGCAACAATTTCGGCAGATCATTTTAGAAAGAAAGGGTCCAGATTGTCTAGCCCGGCTGATGTGTGGGGGTCCAGATTTTGCAGCTCTTTCAGAACATCAGCTGACTGGATTTGGGAGAAGGAGAAATGGGGAAGGCTTGGGCGAGTTGCTGTGGGGGGTGCAGTGCTGTTGACCGGGGTAGGGGTGGCCAGGTGGAAAGTGTGGCCAGCCGTAGTAAAATGCTTATTAAAATTCTCGATTATAGTAGATTTACCGGTAGTGACAGTTTCCTATCCTCAGTGCAGTGGGCAGCTGGGAGGAGGTGCTCTTATTCTCCATGGACTTTACAATGTCCCAGAACTTTTTTGAGTTTGTATTGCAGGAAGCTAATTTCTGCTTGAAAAAGCTAGCCTTGGCTTTTCTAACTGCCTGTGTATATTGGTTTCTAACTTCCCTAAAAAGTTGCATTTCACGGGGGCTGTTCGATGCTAATGCAGAACGCCACAGGATGTTTTTGTGTTGGTTAAGGGCAGTCAGGTCTGGAGAGAACCAAGGGCTATATCTGTCCCTGGTTCTACATTTCTTGAATGGGGCATGCTTATTTAAGATGGTGAGGAAGGCATTTTACAAAAATAACGAGGCATCCTCTACTGACGGGACGAGGTCGATATTCTTCCAGGATACCCGGGTTATTTTAGATGACACTTAGCTATACAGTGGGGGGAAAAAGTATTTGATCCCCTGCTGATTTTGTACATTTGCCCACTTACAAAGAAATGATCAATCTATAATTTTAATGGTAGGTTTATTTGAACAGTGAGAGACAGAATAACAACAAAAAATCCAGAAAAACGCATGTCAAAAATGTTATAAAATGATTTGCATTTTAATGAGGGAAATAAGTATTTGACCCCTCTGCAAAACATGACTTAGTACTTGGTGGCAAAACCCTTGTTGGCAATCACAGAGGTCAGACGTTTCTTGTAGTTGGCCACCAGGTTTGCACACATCTCAGGAGGGATTTTGTCCCACTCCTCTTTGCAGATCTTCTCCAAGTCATTAAGGTTTCGAGGCTGACATTTGGCAACTCGAACCTTCAGCTCCCTCCACAGATTTTCTATGGGATTAAGGTCTGGAGACTGGCTAGGCCACTCCAGGACCTTAATGTGCTTCTTCTTGAGCCACTCCTTTGTTGCCTTGGCCGTGTGTTTTGGGTCATTGTCATGCTGGAATACCCATCCACGACCTATTTTCAATGCTCTGGCTGAGGGAAGGAGGTTCTCACCCAAGATCTGACGGTACATGGCCCCGTCCATCGTCCCTTTGATGCGGTGAAGTTGTCCTGTCCCCTTAGCAGAAAAACACCCTCAAAGCATAATGTTTCCACCTACATGTTTGACAGTGGAGATGGTGTTCTTGGGGTCATAGGCAGCATTCCTCCTCCTCCAAACACAGCGAGTTGAATTGATGCCAAAGAGCTCCATTTTGGTCTCATCTGACCACAACACTTTCACCAGTTGTCCTCTGAGTCATTCAGATGTTCATTGGCAAACTTCAGACGGGCATGTAAATGTATTCTTTAGCAGGGGGACCTTGCGGGCGCTGCAGGATTTCAGTCCTTCACGGCGTAGTGTGTTACCAATTGTTTTCTTGGTGACTATGGTCCTAACTGCCTTGATCATTGACAAGCTCCTTCCATGTAGTTCTGGGCTGATTCCTCACCGTTCTCATGATCATTGCAACTCCACGAGGTGAGATCTTGCATGGAGCCCCAGGCCGAGAGATATTGACAGTTCTTTTGTGTTTCTTCCATTTGCGAATAATCGCACCAAATGTTGTCACCTTCTCACCAAGCTGCTTGGCGATGGTCTTGTTGCCCATTCTAGCCTTGTGTAGGTCTACAATCTTGTCCCTGACATCCTTGGAGAGCTCTTTGGTCTTGGCCATGGTGGAGAGTTTGGAATCTGATTGATTGATTGCTTCTGTGGACAGGTGTCTTTTTTACAGGTAACAAGCTGTGGTTAGGAGCACTCCCTTTGAGTGTGCTCCTAATCTCAGCTCGTTACCTGTATAAAATACACCTGGGAGCCAGAAATCTTTCTGATTGAGAGTTGGTCAAATACTTATTGATTTGCATTTTAATGAGGGAAATAACATTTTTGACATGTGTTTTTCTGGATATTTTTGTTGTTATTCTGTCTCTCACTGTTCAAATAAACCTACCATTAAAATTATAGACTGATCCTTTCTTTGTCAGTGGGCAAACGTACAAAATCAGCAGGGGATCAAATACTTTTTTCCCCCCACTGTATGATTACCTAGCTACTGAAACAGATTGTGGTTTTGCTATGTTTTGGGGGAAGATCATTGTCTGCATCCATGATCTAGCTAGCTTTTTTTTATGACCAGCATTGTAGGTGTAATCAATGTGTAATAACTATGTAAAAAAAATGTATGAACTCGTTAAATTATCTGACTTATTCAGGTCCTGATTGGTCAACAAGCTTATTTGACACGTCAAATAGTGTTTGATAGTATATTTTTTGACACGCAAAGACCCAAACGACTTTCCATAGAAATCCTGGTTGAGAATGAAAAGGCTGAACAAATGAACAACGAAACAGCACAGCTAGTAAGTGAAGAAATAGGTTTTGATTATGTTTTACAGGTAATGGGAACATATGTAAATGCCAACAAAATAACTTTTTGGTCAGTGTGTGTTTTAATCTTTATTTAACTTGGCAAATCAGTTAAGAACAAATTCTTATTTACAATGATTGTGCACCGCCCTTTGGAACCCCCGATCACGGCCGGATAGTGACTGTAGTGACGCCTCTTGCACTGAGATGCAGTGCTTTAGACCGCTGCGTCCATGTGTGTATGTTAACTATTTAACTGTACTAGAATGCTTAAAAGGCCACTATAATTTTAAATATCGGGTATCGGTATCGTTTTTCTTTTGGCAAGGAAAATAGTGGATATCGTCATCGGTGCATCACTAGTATCTAACACTTTGGGTGTTGATTAATCAAGAACACTTAACTGTGTTGGTTTTTTACACTAAGTGTTGTCAATCAATCAGTCAGGCACACTTTACAATGTTAAGCTCAACATCGTGGGTGTGGAAAATGTATTAACATTTAAAGTATTTTTATTTGTTTTTTGAGTAAATGCACAAGGGAAAATACCATGTGTGTGTTTGGTCTCCACTCTCAGACAGAGCCAGAGCCACACCCTTATCAGCCAGGGAACAGGAAGAGGCTCCCGGTGGGCCCGGCTAGCAACCTGTCGGGCTGTGTTTGTTTTAAGTTGGCTGGTAATGGCAGGGGCAGCAGAGTAGCGGGACCCCACCCTGTGTGTGAGAGGAAAAATGACAAGGCGCAAGGTTGACTTGACTCTTAACTCTAACTCTAAGGGGTTTTTTCTCCTCCTTTTTAAATGGGCACTGGGCTATTTGAAAGGGAGCCGCTGTGGAACATTGTGGGCCTCCGCAGGGCTGGCCTGGCTGCTTGTGCTGACTGATTGATGGGGGCTTTAAAGGGCTACTCGTGTCAACCCTCCCGCTTTTATGACCCGCTGTCCCTGGTGATTGTCATACCTCAGTGTGAGGAAAGGCGGCAGGTGAGTAGTGTTGTGGGAGCAAACGTCACAATGGGGTCAAAGCGACTGGGGCAAGGCCATTAAACATTTTAAAACTGAAAGAAAGGGTCCGGCTTTGACATGTAAAGGACCCAGAGGAGAGAAGTCCTGATAGCGTCATATTGACTCAAAACAAATTAACATTTTTAATTACTCTGTCGTTGTTAGAATCTTAATATCACAAACAGAATTTGTGTTTTAAGAGGACATGTCATTTTTTCCCAGCCTGCCCGTCATTCACCGCCAGTCATTCACTGGCAGTCAGAGTGAACAGCTAATGGCCCATCGAAACTATACTGAACAAACATTTAAACGCAACGTAAAATGTTGGTTTCATAAGCTGAAATAAAAGATCCCAGAAAGCTTATTTCTCTCAAATGTTGTGCACAAGTTTATTTTACATCCCTGTTAATGAGCATTTCTCCTTTGCCAAGATAATCCATCCACCTGACAGATGTTGCATATCAAGAAGCTGATTAAACAGCACGATCATTACACAGATGTACCTTGTGCTGGGGCGAATGAAAGGCCACTCTAAAATGGGCAGGTTTGTCACACAACAATGCCACAGACGTCGGAAGTTTTGAGGGAGTGTGCAATTGTCATGCTGACTGTAGGAATGTCCACCAAAGCTGTTGCCAGAGAATTTAATGTTAATTTCTCTACCATAAGCCGCCTCCAACATCGTTTAAGAGAATTAGGCAGTCCGTCCAACCGGCCTCAAAACCGCAGAACACGTGTAACCTTGCCAGCCCAGGACCTCCACATCTGGCTTCTTTACCTGCAGGATCGTTTGAGACCAGCCCCCCAGACAGCTGATGAAACTGAGGAGTATTTCTGTCTGTAATAAAGCCCTTTTGTTCAGAAAAACAAATTCTGATTGGCTTAACCTGGGTCCCCGGGGGGGGGGGGGCTTGCTCCCAAGTGGGTTGGTCATGTGAAATCCATAGATCAGGGCCTAATGAATTTATTTCAATTGCCTGATTTCCTTATAGGAACTGTAACTCAGTAAAATCATTGTAATTGTTGCATGTTGCGTCTATTTTTGTTCAGTATATATCCTAACTAATTTCACATACAATAGTTACCCTAAAGACAATATTACATTGATAATAGTCTGATGTGTGACAATAGTATCAATTGTTAATTGTATATGAAGAATCTGATGAACAGCGCAGCTTGGAATTGACACAGAGGCAGGGAAATGAAAGTGAGTGCCAAAAAATGACGTATCAAATTCTCATACAGAGTCACTGTCAGGTAAGATGTTTGATGTCTATATAGTATCAGAAAGAGCAGATTATGCCGTTTTCAAATCACCTATCCTTGCCAAACAACAACAAATGTCCCCTTGAGTCGACGTGAACTTCAATTAAGGCAGCCCTTTGCCCTCTGCTCATGATGGTAGTATGGCAGGCCATTTTGGGGTCAACAAGACGTGTGACCGTATTTTGTTTAACAACTTCTGGTCTGAAACAGGATGTTTTGTCTTACTGTAAATCCTGTCGCGTTTTCCAGCGGACGGGTAAACCGAACCAAGCTGTACCGGTTGCATCTTTGCAACCTATTCTTGCTTTTGACTAACCTTTCAGCAGGGTTCTGGTGGTCTTTTGCCCCAAGCAAAGAGTGGTAACCAGTTTCTCTTAACCAACAATGCAGTTCAAGAAATAGATGGTTAAGGGCTTGTAAGTAAGCATTTCACTGTTGTATTCGGCGCATGTGACAAATCCATTTTGATTTGATCATGTGTGCTGCCACTCTTTTCCATTCCACTAAAGAAAATCAAGAGAGGAAAGTTGGTATGTATATTACAGGAGTTTCCCTTTGAAACGTCCGTGGTAAGGACAACTTGGTTGCTGATTTGTCTTTCAAGAATGGGCAGTCAATACGTTTTGTATTTAGCCCGTGTGTAGCCCTGGCTCACAAATGATTTTGACTGCACATTTTTCCGTTTTGGAGACCAGTTTTGTTTTGGTTGCGCTCGTTCGAAGGGGATGAGAGTTATAGAAGCATATGTGAGTTTTTCGAAAACTTATGTGTGTTTGGCAAATTTAGAAAAAAAATTGAGGTGGCTGTTTTGTCTTGTATTTAATTGTTGACAGCCAGTAGACGCCATGTTTATATTGGAAAAGGCGACTCATTTTTAGTAGTGATGGGTTTATGTTGGTTATGTTGTGCAATGGAAGTTGTTTTCTGTTGGTGGTGAGCAACTATAGGATATATTTGTAGTCTGAAGGGGGAAGGTGTTACAGGTTTTGGTTTTTCCATTTATGTTATGAGGTTGAGCTTTAGCACGTATAGCTCGTTCGCACGCAGGGCGCATCGATTGCCGTCACCTCGTTAGTCATTATGTGTTACACCTGTGCTGGTTGCCATCTCGTTAGTTGGAAGGTGTTTCACATGTGCTGGCCCAGTGCTCCAGTTGTCTTGATAGATGCGGACGTTTAACACCTTTAGTTGGCTCTCCCCTATTTTGATTTTGACGCAAACAATCCTCTACCTGAATTCCCAGATTTTCGTTTTGCGCCACCTTTTTGGTTTGCTTCCTGTCTTTAAGTTTGGTGTGGGTTATTATTTTGTTTGCCTCTTAGTGGGCAAATTTAGTGGGGAGCTCATGGTGGGTGTCTTTTAGGTCCCAGTTGTTGTTGCTATGCAACTTTCAGTGGACACCCCAATGAGTGTTTTTAGAACCCCTCCTAAAACTCCACCTGTTTCGTTTTAGTTGTTGTCAGTGACTCTTTGTTAGTTCCCCCTTCTGTTTGAGTGACATTTTTTTGGGAACGTAACAAATAGAGTCTCAGGATATTAACCAAGATATGGTCACTATGCCAGGGTTCTCCCCAAACAAGAGGGGCACTGCGCCACCTGTTTGGGTTGGCTGCGCCATTATGTAAAGAATTTTAAGAAAATGTAACCGATATTTAGTAATGATGGAGTAACTGTCTTTGATCGGCAATGAATGACATTATTGTGAATTGCGGAACAGGCCACTCGTTAATTCCGAGTGTTATCATTTTCCTCAGTTAATTCAGCCTGCTTCTAAAATGTGCTACCTCGACACAGAGCGCACTCTGGACGCACAGGGTGCATCTGGAGAATGTCTTTGTTGAATCATAGGTCTCGTATGGGCAGCAAGTACGAAACCGCACGCATTCTTTTATAGCCTATACTGTAGGGGTTTCCTGTAGGGTTTATTACCTGCATTTAGATGTGGTATCTTGGCCATATATCACCCCCCCCCCCCCCCCCCAGGTGCCTTATTGCTGTTTATAAACTGGTTACCAACATAATTAGAGCAGTAAAAATACATGTTTTGTCATACCCATGGTATACGGTCTGATATACCACTGCTTTCAGCCAATCAGCATTCAGGGCTCGAACCACCCAGTTTATAGTGTGGTTTTCATAATGATTTCATTGATAAAAGGCCAAAGATGTCCTCCGATGTGTTGCTCTGACTTGTCTGTGTGCTCTCCACCCAGCAGCATATGTGGCCTTACACTCACACACAAGACACACACACACACACACCAACCCTGCTCTCAAGTCTTAGGAAGCTTACCTCGACGCTGCTGTCCCTGTGCCCAAGTAGCAGTTATTATAATGAGAACAGAGGCGTAGTCTACCGCACAACTCACTAATGCCAAGTGCCTGTGGGTGTTGTTGCAGGGGACACATGTCCTAGCCTAGCGTGGCTAAATTAGGTTCTGTTAGTCTCTGTAGTTTGGGGACAGGGCTGAGAGGAGAGGACCCCCTCCTGAGTTCCGATAATAGCAGGGCTGATTGTGGTTTAATTGGGAGATTGAGGGGCTGTGTGTGTGAGTCACAGAGGAAGTCCAGTCTGGCCCGTGTACGTACACACACACACACACACACAGAGGGAGGCAGAGATTAGTAGCAGTGCTTTATGGGTTTGTTTGGGGCTGTCCAGGCGAGGGGCCGTGAGACAATGAGTCATCAAGACGTCCCGGCTCTCCCTCTCTCTCACCTCTCCCCCTCCTCACACACAGACACACAGCTTTTTTGCAACAGGCCAGGAACATCCTTGACTCCAGGTGGTGCTTCTCTTCTCTTGGCCCTGTTAGTCACTCTGGAATTGCACATGGCCAATCTGTATTCATCATGGTGCTTCATGTGTTTCTGTCAAGTTAGCATTCTAGGTTTGTCAGGCTGCTGGTGTGACATTCCAACGTTGCCCCATTATGCTGTGGAGTTATATACACTGAGTATACAAAACATTAAGAACATCTGCTCTTTCCATGACTGACTGACCAGGTGAATCCAGGTGAAGGCTATGATCCCTTATTGATGTCACCTGTTAAATCGACTTCAATCCATGTAGATGATAGGGAGGAGACAAGTTAAAGAATGTTTTTTTTAAGCCTTGAGATAATTGAGACATGGATTGTGTTGTGTGTCATTCAGAGGATAAATGTGCAAGACAAGATTTAAGTGCCTATGAACGGGGTATGGTAGTAGGTGCCAGGCTCACCGGTCTGTGTCAAGAACTGCTACGCTGCTGGGTTTTCCGTGTGTATCAAGAAGGGTCCACTACCCAAAGGACATCCAGCCAACTTGACACAACTGTGGTAAGCATTGGAGTCAACATGGGCCAGCATCCCTGTGGAACGCTTTCAACACCTTGTGAGTCCATGCCTGGACGAGTTGAGGCTGTTCTGAGGGCAACTCAATATTAGGAAGGTGTTCCTAATGTTTGGTATACTCTGTTTAGTTTTGACCTGATGTGGTGTAGCGTGATATGGGGCTATGAGGTTATCGTGACACTCTGTGTGCGCTAGTCTTTTAGCTTGGCTGGCTCTCCCTCAGCCAGCCCTGTGCTTTGGTCTCTTTTAAAGATGTGATGAGCTGATGTTTTTTTCTCTTCTCTGTCATGCAGCTGGCCGGTCGCGGGACAAAGGAGAACAAATGCTCCGTGAAGGCCGTGGAGGAGATGCTGGAGTCCATCACCATGTCCTAGGCCCCACCCCCAACTCTTACACCACCCCCCCTTATACATCGCTCAACAAGACAACTCTGTTGGCTCAATGCTGTGCACCCTCCACTCCCCCCTCCAGACTTGACCACCACCTCCCCTCCCCCTGTTTTTACATGATTTAGAGCAGGATTGTGTCTGAAATGACACCCTACGCCCTACATAGTGCCCTTTATAGTGTAGTACTTTTAACCCAAGCCCTATCTGAGCAAATATAGTGCACTATATGAGATATAGGGTGACATTTGAGATGTAGGACAGGTAGAGGATGCTCCTGCATTGAGATCAGGGACTGAGATGTGAGTAGAGAAGAGGCTATAGTAAATGCTAATGTAAAGAGAGGGCTTAGACAGGTCCGTCTGTATGCAGCTTGGCCCTCCGACATTTCCTTGTCTGTAAATGAAATAAAATCAAATGTTTTTATCATAACTATAGTTTTTTTTCTCTGTCAGCCCATCCAGATGTCTTAATAAAGGTTTCAATTGTTTGCAGTCTGGAGCAAATTTTCTCATTTCAGTGGGTTGGGTTTTTCCTGGGTTCTATTAGGTTTTGTGTATAGGACCAATCTTATCAGTACATTGGCTCAACTGCTAATGATAACGGCAGATTCATTACTTTTATGATGATAATAATGATAAAATCCTCTCTGTAAGCTTTCTCTGAACTTATGGTGATTGAGCCCCAGCCACTCTACCCCACCAGTAGCAACAGCAGAGCAATCAGCAACACTAGAGCAGTCTGCTTAAACCATTTTCCAGTGAGCGGGAGATTAAACGAGCAGCAGCGAGGTTAAAGGCCTTTGCTTCTCACACTGGATCCAGCTGTGAATCCCGCCCTTCAATTACCCAGACACCATAAGGGCTCTGTAACGCTTGGTGGCGTGGGAGAACACCTCTGTCATTTCAGTTTAGGGAGACCCAGAGCACACGGACTGGCTGCCAGTAATTAAAAAACGCAGACAAATCAAATTCATGAATCTGGGAACGTTCAGTGGTGGGAAAAGTAACCAATTTTCATACTTGAGTAAAAGTAAAGATACCTTGAAATAAAATGACTCAAGTAAAAGTCACCCAGTAAAATACTACTTGAGTAAAAGTCTAAAAGTATTTGCTTTTATATGTACTTAAGTATCAAAAGTAAAAGTAATAATCATTTAAAATGTCTTCTATTAAGCAAACCAGACGACACAATTTTCTTGTTTTTTATTTACGGATAGCCAGGGTCACAGTTCAACACTCAGACATAATTTTCAAATGGAGCAATTGTGTTTAGTGAGTCTGCCAGATCTGATGCAGTAGGGATGACCAGGGATGTTCTCTTGATAAGTGTGTGAATTAGACAATTGTCCTGTCCTGCTAAGCATTAAAAATGTCACGAGTACTTTTGGGTGCCAGGGGAAATGTAAGGAGTAAAAAGTACATTATTTTCTTTAGGAATGTAGTGGAGTAAAAGTTGTCAAAAATATAAATAGTATACTACAGCTACCCCCAAAAAACTACTTAAGTAGTACTTAAAAGTATTTTTACTTAAGTACTTTATACCACTGGGAACATTTATAACTGAGGGGGGAAAATAGATATTAATGCTGTGAAAAGGTCTGGTTTCCTATACCACACTCATTTGTGATTGTCGGACCCGGGCTGGTCCAAATGAATGTCTTGTTTCTCGCTCACCCGTGCAGGGTCAGCTGGTACTTCCATCGCTTTTTGTTTATTAAGTTGCAGCAATTGTCTCATAATTTCACTCGCAGACTGATGGAAAAGTTGAGCGTTGAGTTTATGACCTTTTTTGGACAGCTTTGGGATTTAAAGAGGTCGCGGAGCTCTAAGCCGACGTGGAGAAAGCGATTTTCCCCCCAGTTTTTAATACCCTGGTCAGTGTATGATGTGTCTGCCTTTGATTTTGAACACCAATCTGGCAGAACCAATGAAAGCCAAGGGACTTTTTCTGAGCATAAACTGATAGTGGTCACTTTTACAGGATTCGCTGAAGGTAAATGACACCTTTGAAGAGCTAAAGGGATGTTTAATTTGAGAGAGGATGTAATTTACTTGCCGACCCAGGCAACTAGGTCTGTTCTTGTGGTGAGGGTAATTAAATGCCTGTAAACGCTGCCTGTAAATGGTCCATAAAGGCTCATTGTCAATCCTAGTGATGTGTGAATGATCAGTTCAATGCATTGACATGGGGACACTGTCCAATAGTGACTGATGCAATAGTGCCATCTGTAGTCTGGAGGTAGAACTTAGAGAACTTCTGGGAGTTCAAGGAAGAAGTTCAGAGAATATGGAGTTATGACTATGAGTGTCGGAATGCAAGGTTACGCTCTCATCAGAAGTTCTTTCCTACACGTTATAATACATTTGAAGTGATAGCCTATCTTGATAAACATCTTATATGTAAGGATCATGATCAAAGGATCATGATCAATTACAGACCCATGGATATGAAAAGGGTCTAATTAATAATAAGTCTGTCAAAAGGTAGAAATTATATGTCGCGTAAAGGAAATACCTAATCCTGTATAAATGCACTCCAGCCAAGTCAGTTGCTGCGTTCACACGTTAGTCGGAACTAGGAAACTGAAATTTCCGACTTGCTAACTGGTTGAACGTGTATAACTACAACCAGATAGCAAGTCAGAAATGTACGAGTTTCCTAGTTCCTACTAGCACGTGAACGTGAATATTTTATATGGAAGTGTTTCCACTGGCAGCCCAATTCTGGTCTTTTGCCAAATTATGTGCAAAAGAGCTGTTCTGATTGGTCAAAAGACCAATTAGTGGAAAAAGATCGGATTTGGTCTGCCTGTGTAAACGCAGCCTTATAGTCCTGTTCTGTTTTTTTGTACTCTACATGTACTGTAGAGTCAGCTTCAGTCCACTGCTATGCACCACACACACACAGCAGTGTGAAGATTCCCAGACAGACCAGCAGCATGAAGGGAAACCCAGTCTGCCCTAAACTGTTGGCTTTCTCAGCGGGTTACAAAGTGCAGTGGATTAGCCATTAGTGTTGCCTGTAATCCCTTATTCCCAAAGAGATTAGCTTGAAGAGGGCTTGCTAGTGTCTAGAGGCTCTATTGGATCCAGGCTCCACGGTGGTCAGGTCAGCTGAAGTGGATAATGCTCTGTGATGAGCTTACACTGTGACTTAGCCGTCCTCGGCCAGAACATCAGTCAAGATCGGGATGATATCTGAACTCCGCTAGCCACGGATTGGACGTCTTGATCGGGAGCTAGGGACACGATTAGAAGACCTCCAGAAAAATAATCCTGAACCATGCAATGCATATCTATTTTTTTTTTACCAAAGAAATCCATATAGTAAATTTATATTTCTGCCAGGGTTGAAGAGAAGGAAAAAAAGAATATGTCATCATTAATGTGAACTATGAGTGGATGTTCTTGAGTAGCTTTGTGTGAACCATCTGTCATGCGTCGCAGTGAAACGTGTTGACTCTGGGACCGGGGCGAGGGTGTGGAGGATGAGCAGGCCCCGCCCCATCCATGGTGCGGACTGGAGAGAAGTTTCTCAAGGTGAAGGAGTGGAGTGGGTGAACGGGGGAACGGGGAGCCCATCCGTCTCTTTCTGTTTTGGGAGGGGGGGGGGGACAGGCTGGGACTGCTAAAGATGGATGAGACATGCGGTGCTAAATCCTGCCTTGTCCAGTCACAGAGTGAGAGCGAGGTGATGAAAGTGTTTGGATAGGAACGGAGACCCCCGGGACCAACGAGTACGGATTGCTCAAATAACACCAGACACAAAGTGGAGAGATGTCAGGGGCTCGTCTGTCAGAAACATACATGCCCACAGATGCAGATGGTGTCTAAATAAGAAGTGTCATCGGTGTTACTCAATTTAAATGTGAGCAAAATGATTAATCATATCACTTTAGTAAATCATTTGGAAAGGGTTAATGATCTCAGATTTGACCATCTGTGGCCTATGAAAATCCTCAATTACCTAACATTTGTCATTGATGTTATCGTCTTTAGTGTTACTACTCCTATTGGTGGCACAGTGTTATCATAATGGTACATTTTATGTAAAGTCATAAAGGTATTAGTTTAGAACGAGACGGAAGATGTACCCAAATACATTTAAATAAATAAAAAATACATGCCCAAATGCCACCGCAATTCATGAATGACTTTTTCCTATAAAGCTATTCAATGACTTATCAGTACGGACCAAGATTCCACAGGCTTGCGTGTCTAATCATGAGGATCAAAAGCAGTATTTTATCTTGAGGTCCTGGTCTACTGATGTGATCAGATCCCTGTTTTACCTACACGAAAAGGGCTTAAACCCCCTTTGAAAAGAGCATAGAAGATCAGCATGTTGCTCCTGAAAACTCAACAAAAAGGACTGCTTTCAATCTGTTAATCTGAGCCATGATTCTATGAATATTAGCTCCACAACAATAAATTCACCCCCAATTTATGCACATCTGTTACCATACGGATACACTTGAAAAGTCAACAGTAACTTATTGTGATTTCAAGTAACTTTGTTTTTCAGAGTGAAATACATATGACGGAAAATCTGTTTTGACAACCAGTGACCCTCCAGTTTCATGCCATGAAAAACACAGAGTTGGGTTTAGAATTGAGTAAATTTCTCATTCAACTAGTTGAGACGGAATCTATGCCACAATGCAGCGTTTTGACATTAGTAGCGAGTATGGTTATTTTCAGTATAAAAGATAGGTATCACATAACTTTCCACATTGGAAAATAAGAGATCGCTATTGCATAATAAAATGGCAACATTGCAAAAATGAAACTGTGAGGTCAATTGGCAAATTACTAAATGCTAACCTTTCTCTGTTGCTGCACAATGTCTCCTTTCAGAACCCTGCCAATTCACAGATTCTGAACAAACTGAGTTTACTCTCAAAGGGCAATGATGCTGGGAAATAGTTTTCTCTCAAAGCAAAAGGACAACTCACAGCCAGTGTGTATGTGTGTGTGTGCGCGTGTGTATCTCTGTGTGCGTGTGTGTGGTCATTTCTGAGATACTGTGAGCTTTGCATTGGGAAATGAGACTGGCTCTGAACGCAGCTCATCTCCCAGGCCACTTGACCATGAGGCTCCAGACGGCTGCCATATCCTTCCAGCCAGGAGATCTTCTGTGGCCTCTAGAGGCCTGTCTCTGCTCTGGTCTGGTCGCTGGGCCCTGCATTGGGCTCCACATGGCCGTGGTGATGGGTTGGCCATCCACACCCCGAGCAGCATCCTGTCTGCACACTCCGTCACAGCACATGGCATGTGCTGAATTAGAGAGATAGAAAGGGGCAGGCTGCTGGCTTCAGTAGACAGTTGTTCTTTTCCAGCACAGGCTTCACAGACCACAAATCCCCTCTCAGAGCGTCTTCTCAGCCAGAAGGCATGCGGCTTACCCCACAAAAGGCCTAAGACCTAATTACAAAAAATAAGGAAAAAGTAGGAGCGGCTACTGATTGAGCTTCCTGGGTGAACGTTGCTTGCAACCACAGGGATATTTTGTACCCGGAGCTGGATATAAGAGAAAGACTGGGAGGATGGCAAAGTCAAGAGAGTTGGGGATAGAGAGAGAGAGGTTTCTGTAACCTAGAACACTTTTATGAATGGCGCCCTCAAGCCGTTACATGTTTGCTCACCAACATGGTGGGTGTTTTGTGTTTCAGACACCTTGTCAGTGTTTTAACTCACAACAGAACACAACACAACATAGCCAGGTAGGTAGGTATGGGTAACATATCTTTAACTGCTTCAACAATGCTTGAGTCAAGGGAGTTCCGGGGCCGTGTGCCAGACCTCATTCCTTATGGCAACAATGGGACATGACAGGAATTTTTCTCCATATTTCCACAATTTCTCCTTTGATGTGAACACTTCCTCCCCAGGGATTTGATTTCACTGTGACAGCTGTACTCAGGACCCACACGTCGCAGGCCTCGCCTGCCTGCCTCCATCATGACTCAGCTTTTTCCTGCTTTTCCTTATCATCTTTTTAACCTTTTTTTTATAGCCTCAATAGCACACTGAAGTACACCTCACCCATCTCTGGAAATGTGAGTATTGTTGTTTTCATTACAACAACATGTTTCTTCTTTTTCTAATCTCTAAAACCAACAACAGCGTTATTGACGGCATCCACATTGGGCTCGTGAGGATCTGTGGACACGCATGGTTTGACTTATCAGTAGTCTGGTTAGACCTCGCCCCATGGAAGGGATTCAAACTCCTCCACAGTCTCTAGGGGTAATTGGCCACTGCTAATTCCCAACAATGATAATTGGGAAACATGGAAGAGTTTAAGACTAACCCCAAAGATCTCGTCTGAGCAGATGGACTCGCTAGTCTTTTGTGTGATTTGTTCATCGGTTGAAATTAAAGATCGAGATTGACGAACAACTGTGCTAACTGTACGTTTGCAGGACAAACTGTGGAGAGCTTAGGATGACAGAGCGGTCGGTTGCTTCGACTGGGATGAATTCCCCCACTCTCTCAGTCAGTGTATAGTGTGCAATTGATTCACTCTGTTAATGTATGGCATGCTAAGGTTGCCAGACATATTCTCTTGGATAGATGTTTGGCAGGGAATATATAAAAAGTAGTAAAAGTAGCAACTAACATTCCTGTCTCACTCTCTCTGATATCTGCTTCTGAGAGAGGATGAGCTCTTCTGATTGAGGTGACATACAATCCTATTTATTTTTGGGCTGACAAGAGGAATAGCAGAGCGGCGAGTGATGAGATTTTAAAAGTGTTGTTAGTGCTGTGTGTGTACGCGTGGGTGCACATACAGACGCTTACACGCGTACGCAAACACACAAACACACACACACACATTCGCCTCCCAGTAAACTTGATGTTACCATCTGTTTGTGGGGAGAGTCGAGGTGATAGTGATGGTTCCACTTAGTCTCGATCTCCGAGACAGTAGAAGGGACTCTTCTCTTCATTCCTTGACCAGAATTACGCACTGGGGCAGGCTGACGCTGCAATTACTAATGAAAGCAAGGGCCCTAACTATTATGCTGCACATGGAAACTTCACAGCTTGTTGTTGTCTAGCATTTTATGATTGGAAATAAGATTCATTTAATTTAAAATGTGCTAGTTGTCACATTGTCTCTTAACTTACGATATGTGGACTGATGGTATATTATTTAAGAAGTTTCATTACCACTCTCATACTACTCTAATACTTCCATTATACTATTGTTGCCCAACTGCCCAGATATGCGAGCCTACCAGATGGGCTAAATGCCTTTTATGCTCACTTCGAGGCAAGGAACACTGAAGCATGCATGAGAGCACCAGCTGTTCCGGACGTCTGTGTGATCTCGCTCTCCGTAGCCGATGTGAGCAAGACCTTTAAACAGTTCAACATTCACAAGGCCGCGGGGCCAGACGGATTACCAGGACGTGTACTCAGAGCATGCATGGACCAACTTGTGTCTTCACTGACATTTTCAACCTCTCCCAGACTGAGTATGTAAGACCTACATGTTTCAAGCAGACCACCATAGTCCCTGTGCCCAAGAAAGTGAAGGTAACCTGCCTAAATCACTACCGCCCCGTAGCACTCACGTCGGTAGCCATGAAGTGCTTTGAAAGGCTGGTCATGGCTCACACCTACCTCCTTAACACCTTCTACCCCCTGCATATAGCCTCGTTATCGTTATGTCTTTTCTTGTGTTACTTTTTGATAGTTTTCTTTACTTTACTTTATTTAGTAAATATTTCTTGAACTGCATTGTTGGTTAAAGGCTTGTAAAGTAAGCATTTCACGGTAAGGTGAAACACCTGTTGTATTCTGCGCATGTGACAAATAAAATGTGATTTGATATAGCCTCATTGTTATTTTATTGTGTTACTTTAAAAAAAGTTTACTTTAGTTTATTTAGTGAATATTTTCTTAACTCTATTTTCTTAAAACTGCATTGTTGGTTAAGGGCTTGTAAGTAAGCATTTCACGGTAAGGTCTACACCTGTTGTATTCGGCCCATGGGACAAATACAATTTGATTTGATTTGATTTGTTGTCTGTGATCGTGCCGACTGGGTGTGCAAAATCTTTTATGCATATGTTGTCTTCACAAAATATTTTTCCTCTTTCCCTCCTATTTCCAATTACTTTTTATGAACTGCTGATCGGGAATGTTCTGTCTGGAAAGGATATTTTGGTCTTGGGAAATATAAGGGGAGAAAAATAAGGGGAGAAAAATAACATATTTATAGAGAGAAAAATAATATAGCAGGTCCAAAGAGAAAGGTTAGCCATATGCTGAGCCAATAATAGAAAGGCATTAGAAAAATGAAATGAAATAACTTATTTTTATGAGTTGGGTCCTCTACCAAATGAACACTTTAAATCATTGGCCTGAAAATGAATATAAAAAGCATTCAAAGTCATTATCAATGGCACCCTTTTATAGACACAATTATGTTCAACCAGACTCTGTAGACTCACATAACGAATACTAATCATGCACAGACACTACAAAATATCTATCCAGCGATATTCTTAGTGGAACTAATGAAACTTGTTAAATAGAGTTGAAATGAGCAGAAATATTAAAAAAACAAGTGGATGTTATGCAGCTGAGTTATTCAAATATAATTCAGAGTTGGCCTTCAATACTTGTTTGCGGGAAGTTTGAGGTGACTATTTATTTGATAATTTGTTATCATATTACAGGATTTCTCATTAGCTTGAATTAATGTATGTATTATGTATTATTTTCACAAGGGGTATCTATGGGTTAAACATGGAACATTGAAATTAAATTATCATTAAAAAATCTCAGGAAACATTTAATTGGAACATCACCAAAATCGAAGCATTGATGTATAATGCCTCACATTTACTGTGGTGGCCAGTCCATCCCTTTAAGCAATCATTAATTATGATTCAAAACACAAAGTGGCAATGAGTCATAGAAAATGTAAATTCAATGTCATATTGTTAAGTAATATCATCACGCGGTCTTGAGATAATATTACATGGCTGAAACCGCTCTGGTTGGAGAAGCTGTGCATTTAGCACATCCAGTGGAGCTTCAATGTCCCCACAATGAATCTGAAGAGGAGATTGAGTTCTCCTTAAAGGGGGGGGGGCACATTTTGCTACCGGTTTTTAATGCTAATTTCTAGTGACTTTTGAGAAAAAGATACAGACAAAAATCTGCAAATTTACAAGGCTAAGGGGGACCTTGCAGAGGGGCACTTACTCCGGTACAGTCCATACGTTCAATTAAACAACCATTTTGTCCTCGTTCTCTGCTACCGATAGTATTTTTTTTAAACTTCCGCTATGTCAGGTTGTTACTACTGCTGCTGTACGTACTGTATGGTTTGAAATATAACTTCATATTTCCAATTTATAATACAGTTATTACACATAAAAAAAATGCATGAAAGGTTAAACTGAAAATCAATCTCCGCTACACAATTATCAAAAATAAAATACCTCGGCTGCCTTTCTCCTACATGAAGTTAACACGTGCAATACATCCTCTAGACATAAGCTGCTATCATTTCATCAGAGATAATATAATATGGCAGATGATCAATCTATGAACTCTATGAGCTTGGAGAGGCACTTCTCATGAGCTTACCTGTTGGTTTGTGGCCTCTCTCTCCCTCGCTGCCTGTCTGTCTGTTCATGGCTGTCACTCTCCTGCCATGATCATGATAGCACCAAACAAAGTCTTAACACATGGAACACACCGTCATGACCCATAGTCACTGTGATGAAATGAAAGACATCTAAGCTGAAAGCACAAAAATTTGCCGTCTAGTTTGCCAGGGATGGTGTGCGGGTTGTACTTTACTTACAGTCCTTTGCACTCCTTTGAAAAAAATCTTACGACCTCTTTTTTTCCTCTTCTTGACTGCTGTAACATTCACTATCAGTTTTCACAGGGCCAGAACTACCCACCCAGCATTAACCAGAGATAAAACCTGACACAGCTAAAAATGACTAAACTGTAAATGTAAAGCTACAGGAGAAAGCATATAGTTGCATATAGTTGCTCACGTATGTTCTAACATCAAAGTTTATTCACATTCCTACACTTTGTACTTAAACTTACTTTGTTGTTGCCAACAACAATTACTTTCCCCAGTGCAGTGAGTAATGATGGTGGTGCTGTACAGTGCACTTTCTCTCACTCACACACTGCCACACTGCTTGTAATAACCGAGAGTCCGATTGAAGCAGTCAGTAGGGGCGGGGGAAAAGTATTTCAGCCAATCTGGCAACTCGTCTTTCAAAATAAAAGTCTAACAAATTATTATTATTTGGGAGGGACATGTCCCCCCTGTCCCCCCGTCACCTAAGCCGTTGCACATGAAGAAACACTGTAGTGTCACTCTTAAAACCTCTTACATCTAGACGTTCCGCTAGCGGAACGCCTCACCAATATCCAATGGTATAGCGTGGCGCAATACCTAAAAAATGCAAAAACGTCAATTTTTCAAACATATGACTATTTTACACCATTTTAAAGACAAGACTCTCCTTTATCTAACCACATTGTCCGATTTCAAAAAGGCTTTACAACGAAAGCAAAACATTAGATTATGTCAGGAGAGTACCCAGCCAGAAATAATCACACACCCATTTTTCAAGCTAGCATATAAGTCACAAAAACCAAAACCACAGCTAAATGCAGCACTAACCTTTGATGATCTTCATCAGATGACACTCCTAGGACATTATGTTATACAATACATGCATGTTTTTTTATTATACAATACAATACATGCAGCTTTTTACATTAGCATGTGACGTTCAGAACTAGCATTCCCACCGAACACTTCCGGTGAATTTACTAAATTACTCACGATAAACGTTCACAAAAAACATAACAATTATTTTAAGAATTATAGATACAGAACTCCTTTATGCAATCGCGGTGTCCGATTTTAAAATAGCTTTTCGGTGAAAGCACATTTTGCAATATTCTGAGTAGATAGCCTGGCCATCATGGCTAGCTATTTTGACACCCACCAAGTTTGGCACTCACCAAACTCAGATTTACTATAAGAAAAATTGGATTACCTTTGCTGTTCTTCGTCAGAATGCACTCCCAGGACTTCTACTTCATCACCCAATGTTGTTTTGGTTCCAAATAATCCATAGTTATATCCAAATAGCTGCGTTTTGTTCTTGCGTTCAAGACACTATCCGAAGGGTGACGCGCCGGCGCATATCGTGACAAAAGAAATCAAAATATTCCATTACCGTACTTCGAAGCATGTCAAACGCTGTTTAAAATCAATTTTTATGCGTTTTTTCTCGTAAAATAGCGATAATATTCCAACCGGGAGACGTTGTATCCGTTCAAACACTGAAAGTAGAAAAGGGAGTCTTCACATGCACGCGCGTGCCGGTGTCATTGTTCTCAGAACGACCACTTTCCAAAACCCCTACTGTTTTTCGCCCAGGGACTGCAGAGTTATCATTCCACGTTCTGGCGCCTTCTGAGAGCCTATGGGAGCCTTAGAAAATGTCATGTTACAGCAGAGATCCTGTATTTTTGATAAAGAGGCTACAGAAGGCCAAGAAATGGTCAGACAGGGCACTTCCCATATAGAATCTTCTCAGGTTTTGGCCTGCCATATGAGTTCTGTTATACTCACAGACACCATTCAAACAGTTTTAGAAACTTTAGGGTGTTTTCTATCCAAATACAATTATATATATTATATGCATATTCTAGTTTCTGGGCAGGAGTAATAACCAGATTAAAATCGGGTACGTTTTTTATCCGGCCGTGAAAATACTGCCCCCTATCCTAAACAGGTTAACCTCTATGGGATCGGTGTCCCTAAACCGGGACAGTTGTTGCTAATGTGTGCTAATGTTTTAGCACACATTTTTAATTAGTATTCAGGATCACTTGTCAATGGAAAAAGCTCCAAAATGTACACACCAAGTTGACAAATAAATAAAGCTACAATAAAGTGCCAAACTCTTGTGTGAGAAAAAAGTTGGCCATGTTTCCCCATTTGACTTTAACAGTTAAAGGGATACTGCGAGTTTCTGGCAATTAAAAGGTTTTTCTGCTTGCAGTATGAAGGAAGTTAGCAGTAGTTTCGCGAGCCATTCTTACCTAGCATTAGTGTTGTCACATCTCCTCCCGCTCCCCCTCTCTGGCGCTCGAGGTCGCCAGGCTGCTCATCATTACAGACACCTGTCACCATTGTTACACGCACCAGCGCTTCATCGGACTCACCTGGACTCACGTCATTGATTGTTTAGTTTCATGTCTATTTATTATTAAATCCTCACCCTGTACTTGCTTCCCGTCTCCCAGCATCTGTAGTTACGGAACCATTACAAACGTAATGACTGGAAGTCTACAGGTAGAGTAGCCATGCTATCGCTAACTTCCTTCATATTGCATGCAGAGATATTCCTTAAAGAGAGACTGCGAGATTCTGGCATTTAAAAGGACCAGACTCTTTTTTTCAGAGACAGCTGGGGTTCAAACTATAGAACCCAGTTCCTACAATATAAAAATAGATTTTATCAAACAAAACTATGCTACATTTTATCTCTGGGACCCTCAGGATGACAAATCAGAGCAATATTACTGAATGAAAGTACATTATTTACCTTCAGAGATGAATGTATCAAACCAGTTGCCATGCTAAAAGTGTTTTATTGTTGTGCACTCTCCTCAAACAATAGAATGGTATTTTATCACTGTAATAGCTACTGTAAATTTTTCAACCTCAGGAGGCTGAAGAAATTTGGCTTGTCACCAAAAACACTCACAAACTTTTACAGATGCACAATTGAGAGCATCCTGTTGGCTGTATCACCGCCTGGTACGGAAACTGCTCTACCCACAACTGTAAGACTCTCCAGAGGGTAGTGAGGTCTGCACAACGCATCACCGGGGGCAAACTACCTGCCCTCCAGGACACTTACACCACTCGATGTCACAGGAAAGCCAAAAAGATCATCAAGGACAACAACCACCCGAGCCACTGCCTGTTCACCCCGCTATCATCCAGAAGGTGAGGTCAGTACAGGTACATCAAAGCTGGGACCGAGAGACTGAAAAACAGCTTCTATCTCAAGGCCATCAGACTGTTAAACAGCCATCACCAACATTGAGTGGCTGCTGCCAACATACTGACTCAAATCTCTAGCCACTTTAATAATGGAAAATTTGATGTAATAAAGGTATCACAAGCCACTTTAAACAATGCCACTTTATATAATGTTTACATACCCTACATTACTCATCTCATATGTATATACTGTACTTTATACCATCTACTGCATCTTGCCTATGCCGTTCGGCCATCGTTCATCCATATATTTTTATGTACATATTCTTATTCATTCCTTTACACTTATGTGTATAAGGTAGTTGTTGTGAAATTGTTAGATTACTTGTTAGATATTACTGCATGGTCGGAACTAGAAGCACAAGCATTTCGCTACACTCGCATTAACATCTGCTAATCATGTGTATGTGACAAATAAAATTTGATTTGATTTGTGAAGTCAAAATGCTTTGACCTCTCACTTTCAAATCACAGTTCAAACTCGAGAGAACAGAGAGTTGGAGAACTAGTGTGTTCAAATCTGCCTCTCAAGTCAGCTCCATATGGGCCCTTCTTTTTTTATTTCAAGGGAATATGTGGATGCCAAAGTATTTTTGTAGGGATTCTGTTGGTGAGGGAGGTAGGGAGGCAGAAATGGAGAGTGGGAGCACAGTAAAGGCAAGCCTCAACTTCCCCTTCTCTCCTATCCTTTCTCTCCTTACCCTTCCCCTTCTCCCCTTTCTCCTTCTCCCTTCTCATTTCTCCTTCTCCCTTCTCCCCTCTCCCCTGGAAGAGCCCTGCCCCGGTACATGTGTGTTGGGTTTGGGTATAAGAGCGGTGCACAGCCTGATCTCTGACGGTTGACTGCCTGGGAATCCGTCACAGGAGATTAAGAAGGCGGCCTCCATAAACCCCAACGTCCCACAGACAGGTCGGCCATTTTTTCACACTGACAGATCAAGGCTTGGCATTTTTGGCATATTTTATGTTAACACTTAACTCTCCCCGGTGACGTATCCTTCCCCAGCGTCTAAGAGACCAAGGCTACTCGGTGCAGTCGAGAACAGACATTAACGTCATAGCCACCACCAACTCCCCTGTCCATGTCAACGACCTTGTGACCTGGGGTCTCTCTCTCTCTCTCTCTCTCTCTCTCTCTCTCTCTCGTGTGAACAACAGAACAGGGTGAGGATGAGGAGAGATAGTGTACTCGGTAAGCGGTGGAGGAGAGGAGATGGTGTGATATGTCCCTGCCAGTTTCCAACCTTAATACTATAATTTATGGCATGCTCCCTGCAGCTCTCCCTGACATCTTAGCCTGCTCTCTCTGCATCCTCACCTGCTTTGAAGTCCTGGGGTCGGGGTGCACTGTCACTCACATGTCAGCCAGTGAAGTGGAGAGCCAAGGCTTTCCATGGACCAGGGCCCAGTGGAGCGCCTACTAGAGGACCTCATCTGTGGAGCCCAGTCAGGTCGGAAATGTGCTAGAGTCACGTCCTGAACCACATCGTGAAATCGTGATGAACACAAGTCCTCTGTCTCCAAATAAGCCCCTCTCATGGTTTTCCAATAAATGTGATGGCTCAATGACGGGAGAACAGAGGTTCTGGGTCGAGAACGTCCAAAACAGAGCATGATTGACAGGACTCCATTTTTGGGTTGAGTTGTTCACACAATCCGACAAACCCGATCACATGGCAAAGGCTGCTCATGAGAACACTTAACACATGCTCTTGGAACCATATACTTTTCAAACATTATGATGTTTTTTGGTATGTTCCATCTGGCCTTTAGATTCTATGGTGTTTTATCTTTGTGTTATTGCATCCTTGCTTATGGAAAAATGTGGTGTGACTTTTCCCATGCAGTGGTAAGTTCCCATACTGATCCCAGCAGGTCATAGATCCCACAGTATATCCATCTAAAAATCAGCACATTCCTGAAATCTCCTTGTGACTGTCAATTTTTCTGGGTGTGGGGAAAGGATGTTTGAGCAATGGGGGTGGTGCTTATTAACCGGCCTCTGGTTGAGGAGTCTGTGGGAATGTGTATATGGTTTCTGTGTCCCATTTGTCTCCTGGAGAGCGCTTGGCTCGACGTGAAAGGTGCCGGGTTACTAAAGAGGCTCATTAGGGCCGGGGGACAGGTCTCAGGACAGCAGTGATCAATGGGGTTCCAGGGGGGGCCGGAGGGGGGTCAGTAGTGTTTGGCGGGAGTCTGGGAGAGCGTGAAGCTCAGGACACATGGCCGTCCGCACTCCACACGATATCATGCAGGAGAAAGAAAGGGAAGGCTGGGAAAACGTGCGTGTTCTAGATACATCACATACCTGTGTTTCTGTCTCTGTCTTGAATATCGTTGACCTTTTCAACTGAATTTGTTTAGGCTGACTCTTTCTCTCAGTCTCTCTCTTTAGGCCTCTCTTTCTTTCTCTCTTGTTCTCACTTTTTTTCCCCTCACAGTCTCTCTGCACTGTAACAGCTATACAACTGAGACAATGTCTTATGAGAGCAATAAATATATGGAAATGGAGGAAGATAATGTAGGTATGCATTGCACGGTTTTGTCTTTCAACAGGAAATTAGCAAAGCAAATCGCCCCATCAGTCCATAGGAGCGGGGGAATTGCATGTGTTTGATCCAGTCACTGTAGTGATTAGACCAATCACTACAGCGGAGGAAACACAGGGGACAACATACAGTACATCTTCAGTCTACCGCACATGGCATTGTTATTACGTGCACTTGAACTGTGGACATGATTGTATTTCATTGGAAAAACAACACATACAAAACTTAGTAGTGCTGCTGTAGTTAATGTTTGAGTAGTTTGAGACTACCTCAGATAAGTACCGTATTGCGGGCGGCACTTCATTTTACAGACAAAAATGAAAACCTCTCCTGTGAACTTTTTTAACCCAGCGCCGTATTAATCTAATGGATATCACTTCAAACACGTACCGAATGCTCTTTGTATCCAGGTGAAAAAAACTGAAATGCATGCAAAACTGCTCCGTGTATAAAAACCAATGGTTCATTTGTTTACTTTCAACAACTCTACTTCTCTTTCATGTGATCTATGTTTGGGGAGCTACTGGCATCTGCCAGGGACTTTTGGGAGGCACGGGGTTAGCACCACTCACGGGTCTGGAATTGAACAGAGCTTTAGGTCCAGCAATCACTCGCATGTGGGCGAATCGAGCCCACGAAGGGCTGGACTGCTATGAAATAACACAAAGGGCTGAGTCAGTCTGGTATTGTGATTCTGAATATCCACAGTGATAAGTGCTATCTCTGAAACCCATTATATTGGGGGCAGTGACTTGTCCACTTCACATATAGATGAATCAACAACATACGACCTCTGTTAGCATCGATCCCTGTACGTCAACAGACATTAATCCTCAAGTAATACAGTACATGCTTTGTATATGATACATCTGTGTGTATCTGACTCATGACAGACCCAACCATGTACAAGAAAAACACTCAAATGGATGCATTCTTTCTGCTCCACTTGGCTCTGTAGTCAACACAGTGCATTTTGGGTATGCTGTCTCCTTTGTCGTTCCCCTGCGTGTATTTGACTCACGACACCCCAACCATAGATACTGAACAAAAATATAAACACAACATGTAAAGTGTTGGTCCCATGTTTCATGAGCTGAAATAAAAGATCCCAGAAATGTTCCAGATTTTGTTTACCTCCCTGTTCGTGAGCATTTCTCATTTGCCAAGATAATCCATCCATTTGACAGGTATGGCATATCAAGAAGACGATTAAATGGCATGATCTTTGCACAGGTGCACCTTGTGCAGGGGACAATAAAAGGCCACTCTAAAATGTGCAGTTTTGTCACACAACACAATGCCACAGATGTCTCAAGTTTTGAGGGATTGTGCAATTGGCATGCTGACTGCAGGACTGTCTCTACCATAAGACGCCTCCAACGTCGTTTTAGAGAATTTGGCAGTTCGTCCGGTTCGGTTTCAACAGTACTGGGTAGATGGCAGACATAGTGTATTGCAATGTGTGGGTGAGCGGTTTGCTGATGTCAACGTTGTTAACAGAGTGCCCCATTGTCATGCCATTCATCCGCCACCATCACCTCATGTTTCAGCATGATAACACACGGCCCCATGTCGCAAGGATCTGTACACAATTACTGGAAGCTGAAAATGTCTAAGTTCTTCCATGGCCTGCATACTCACCAGAGATGTCACCCATTGAGCATGTTTAGGATGCTCTTGATCGAAGTGTACGACAGCGTGTTCCAGTTCCTGCCAATATCCAACAACTTCGCACAGTCATTGAAGAGGAGTGGGACAAAATAAATATGTGGACAACTATAAATTCCTAGGTGTCTGGCTAGACTGTAAACGCTCCTTCCAGACTCACATTAAGCATCTCCAATCCAAAGTTAAATCTAGAATTGGCTTCCTATTTCGCAACAAAGCCTCCTTCACTCATGCTGCCAAACATACCCTCGTAAAACTGACTATCCTACCAATCCTTGACTTCGGCGATGTCATTTACAAAATAGCCTCCAACACTCTACTCAGCAAATTGGATGCAGTCTATCACAGTGCCATCCGTTTTGTCACCACGGGGGACCAGTACGGAGAAAAATGTATGAAATGTATGCATTCACTACTGTAAGTCGCTCTGGATAAGAGCGTCTGCTAAATGACTAAAATGTAAATGTAAATGTACTACCCACCACTGCGACCTGTATGCTCTCGTTGGCTGGTCCTCGCTACATATTCGTCGCCAAACCCACTGGCTCCAGGTCATCTATAAGTCTTTGCTAGGTAAAGCTCCGCCCCATCTCAGCTCACTGGTCACCATAGCAACACCCACCCGCAGCACGCGCTCCAGCAGGTATATTACACTGGTCATCCCCAAAGCCAACACCTCCTTTGGCCGCTTTTCCTTCCAGTTCTCTGCTGCCAATGACTGGAACGAATTGCAAAAATCACTGAAGTTGGAGACTTATATCTCCCTCACTAACTTTAAGCATCAGCTGTCAGAGCAGCTTACCGATCGCTGAAGCTGTACACAGCCCATCTGTAAATAGCCCTTCCAACCAACTACCTACCTCATCCCCATATTTGTTTTTGTTTTTCTGCTCTTTTGCACACGAGTATTTCTACTTGCACATCCTCATCTGCACATATCACTCCAGTGTAAATTGCTAAATTGTAATTACTTCACCACTATTGGTCTATTTATTGCCTTACCTCCCTACACTGTATACAGATTTTTCTATTGTGTTATTGACTGTATGTTTGTTAATACCATGTGTTGTTTTTGTTGCACTGCTTTGCTTTATCTTGGCCAGGTCGCAGTTGTAAATGAGAACTTGTTCTCAACTGGCATACCTGGTTAAATAAAGGTGAACAAAAATAAATACAGATATATAATTCCACAGGCCACAATCAACAGCCTGATCAACTCTATGAGAAGGAGACGTGTTGCACTGCATGAGGCCAGTTGCGTGTATTCATGGGTCCCAAGGAAAGCTAGGCTTTCCCCAAAAAAATTCAAAGAAAAAGAGACAAAAACATATAAAATAATTAATCTTTCATCTCTCTGTGTTTCATAAATGTCCTTAATTCGCAAGAGGCTGAATGTATCTCACCGGAGAAAGCATCCTAGCAAACAAAACCATGCCACTCTGTGTCAGTATGTTTAGTGTATCTATCTGAGGCTGTCTGGTCAGAAAGTGTATGGCCTGTAGCATTGAATGCAGGAGAAGACAGCGAGCATTTGGCCTACCTACTAGCCAATCTGCATTGAGTTAAACTGAGTGAGCTCAGCTGTGAATGGTCCTGGGGCACCAAAAAAAAGTGTCATGGGAAGCCAGTTTGGATCTGGCTTCAGACCAATCACATCACAAGCCAAATGTCATTAAATAAACTTGAATTGTTGCATCTTGTTGTATTGTTGTCCTCCGGTGGCTAGCTAGCTAAAATTGTCCCTTTCTTAAATTAGCCATGGATGGAGATAAGGATTTGGACTTTTACTTACAGTAATTCTCCGTACTGGCCAATGATTATAACGGCGATTCTGATCCAACCATAAATTCATGCATTGTGCCCCTGGCTTGAGAGGATGTAAGTTCAACATGTAGCTAGATGTAGTGTGCAAATGTTAACTAGCCAGGCACATCATTGCCAATGAAAGGAAGTTAGGCTAGCAAGTAAGTATTTTAACCAGGTAGCCAAGTACAACAAAAATTAAAGTGTGTACTGTATGACAGAGTCATAGACCGTTTCGTCAACATGAAAGAGAGGAGGATGACATTGGCGTTTCTCTCTTACACACACGTACACGCACACACACACACACACACACACACACACACACACACACACACACACACACACACACACACACACACACACACACACACACACACACAAATCAGTACCATGGACAGCCACATCATATGTAGCTTATGTTGATTGGACTAAATAGTTTTTGGTATCTTTTAGTTGTTACTGTATTAGACTAAGCACAGGTGATTAGTTGATGTTGAAGTTGAAATGGTGTTGGAATAGTGTAGGCAGCTCATGTTTTCTTTGTGCCTTGTGGTAACTCCCTGTGGTTCTAAATCAATAGTTATATAGTAGTCCAAAAATGTCGGAAACATTATCTTGCTTACGTGCAATATGTTTTGTGGACTTGCGGACAGATGTTGCTCTCTGGTTTTGTAATGAAACAAATGTGTGGTTGAATTTATTCTGCCACCGTGTCTTCTTATTTTCTCGGCCTTACACCGTACTCAAACCGACTGCGGCGCAAATTGATTTTGTCCCCCCACACCAAACGAGATCACGACACGCAGGTTAAAATATCAAAACAAACTCTGAACCAATTATATTAATTGGTTCAGGTCGAAAAGGTCGAAAAGCATTAAACATTTATTTCAATTTAGTTAGCTAGCTTGCAGTTGCTAGCTAATTTGTCCTATTTAGCTAGCTTACTGTTGATAGCTAATTTGTTCTGGGATATAAACGTTGAGTTGTTATTTTACCTGAAATGCACATGGTCCTCTACTCCGACAATTAATCCACACATAAACCGGTCAACCAAATTGTTTCTAGTCATCTCTCAGGCCTTTTCTTCTTTGGACTTTATATGGCGATTGGCATCTCATACCATGACGACAGACTGAACTCATTTCATCTTTCAATCACGTCCGTGGGTATAACCAATGAGGAGATGGCACGTGGGTATCTGCTTCTATAAACCAGTGAGGAGATGGGAGAGGCAGGACTTGCACTGCGATCAGCATCACAAATAGAACTGACTTCTATTTTAGCCCTTGGCAAAGCAGACGCTCGTTGGCGCGTGCGAGCAGTGTGGGTGCAATAATTGAATAACATGTATGTTTAAATTTATTTTGCAACGCTTGCACACGCGACACGAGCGGTGTGGTCAGCATGTTAGGCCTATATATCATGGTCTCAAGGCATATGAACTAGCAGGTTACAGAGCAAACAGCGCAATTATCACAACACATAAGTGTTGGCTTTTTTTCACATATGGCTTCCCCGGTGGTTTTACCGAGGCACAGATACTGCATGAGGCAAATTGTGGTCACACCAGATACTGACTGGTTTTCTGATCCACGCCACTGCCTCTTTTTAAGGTATCTGTAACCAACAGATTCCCAGTCTATTAGGGTCTAATGAATGTATTTAAATTGACTGATTTCTTTATATGAACTGTAACTCAGTAGAAAATGTTGTATGTTGCATTTATATTTTTGTATTCATAAAAACACACTTACATACAGATGCATGCACACACATACATTAACCATTTATACAAGGTGATTCATTGTGTTATTGTATTCATTGTATTGTTTTGCCAGTGTCTTCCAGCAAACCCAAACATATCCGAGAGGGCCAGTAGTTCAGAAGAACGTGAAACTGGGACATCCAGGACATCCGGGTTAGTGATTAATGCTCCTCGTCTCCACATCCCTGGCGAGTGGAACATCTGAACTCGATCAGAGAGGGTGTATGCTCGCTCCTCGCACGGAGGCCCGTCTGAACCAGCCATACAGAGGGGACACCAGATCCTCCGGGTGCAGAGCAGGATGACTCATGCTGGGTTATATATTGGTCCCAGCAGGGCCTCCCATTTTGGGCCACGACTCCTGAGAGGATGGCCTCCAACAACCACTATGGGGCTAGATTCCACATGTGCGTGTTAACTTCTGTTACTTCTACCTAGAGGGAAGAAGAGAGATTAGCAGGTGTTATGTGTTACGTAAAAAATGAGGATGGAGAGCCCCTTCACAACATGAGACAGTGATAATGAACTCGGTCAAACCAAATGACCTGTTTTCTTTAAAGGGAATAAAAGGAAAAAGAGTGGAAATGGCTGTGCATCCATCCAGAATACTGCACGGAGTCATATTTCATAAATATTGCCAAAATGATCTCTGAACATCTACTTTGAACTGTAACTTAGACGGTTCATTGAGAGTGTATTTCGTTTTCCATAATATTGTCCTTCATGAGAGACCACTGTTCCAAATCAAATCAAGTGATGCATGGTACGGTGAATTCATTCCAACAGCCAGTATAACGATACAGTGATACTTTATCCATCCTAATACTACCAGTGGCCTGTTAGCCTGGTTAACAGTGTTTATGTAACATCAAATCAGTCATTACCATGCAACGCAACGCCAATCAAACAATCATATTCACACCGGCCCGGGCATACTTGTAAACTGACACTGGCTGTCTCCATAGACACATTTTTTTCAGTGATGATCGCCTAGCACTCATGGTTCCACCATCATCTTAAGATCACATGACAAACTGTGAACTGTTCTGGCTGAGAGTGGAGAGTGGAGTTCAGCATCTCTATACATTCTCTGTTTTCCTTTAGCTTCTTCTTTACTCCCTCGCCTGCCTCGGATTTATGGAGGGGCCATTCTTACATCCACCAGAGGTTTATGAACCCAGTAAAATGTTATTGTATGCAGTCTTCTAAATGGTTAGACCACAAAACATCCAATCATGAGCTTTTAACGGTCGGTATTGACCTGTTTTTCTGCCTAGGCCTTCTGTCGTGGAATCCAGTCAAAAAACTGAAGAGAGAGTGAAAGATGGGCCTTATTCAGCCCAAACCTTTGATTTGGACGCACCGAGCAGAGCGAGCAGGAAAAATGATATTCAGTGCTCCTCCGAAAATCTTGGATGTCTGCCGTGGTTCTTTTATATTGATTCAGCTCAGCTTGGACCGGTGCGGTGATCAAAGCATAAAATCCTCAGTTGCTGGGATGTTTTCACATATCCCGACATGAACCGAAGAACACACAAGGTCAAATAGTTGATATATTTTCATGTGGTATTCAGCAAGAAATACAATAATTATAGATTTTACAGTGTATGATGGAGATTGATTATGAAGGCGTCATAAATATTGATATACTGTATAGCTAGCAATATAATGTTGATAAACAGGCTTGAGTTCTTTCTCCACTGAATTGAATGACTTTGCTATTATTACAATTATCTGCCTGTTTTCTGTCTGTACTCTCTACAGAATAACAGCAGTGTAATAACAATGTCATAATAATAACCATGTAGGTATTATCTCAATTATGTTGCTAAGTCAGGATGTCAATATTACAACTCAGGTTACATAAGTGTAAGAGGAGACGTGAAAAGAGATGGAGAGTAAAAATGCATATTTGTTAGGGTAAAATTCTAACTTTAGAAAGGAACTTATTTCTGTGTGCAAATCTCCCATTGATATAAATGCATGATTTATGCTACAGTGAGCATTAACGTGTCTGGCCTGTTTCCTTTATTTATGGTCATTGTTGTTAAATAGAATTGGCGATAAATCCACTTTGAGTGATCATTCAGACCAATGACTAACTTTGAGGCTATTCCTCATAAATGACGTAGAACTGATGTGAGACGAGTCACAATATTGGTTGGTTACTTGGTTTGATGACATAGAAACATTTAGCCTCTGAACATTGACACATCTATGCATCGGTTCACCATAATCCATCTGTGAAAATGCATCCCTTTCAGTGAAAATAAATGACAACATGAAGTCAACCTTGAATATTGTCTTCTTAGGGGAAATCTCAGGGTTATTTCCAATCACTTGGAATGGCATTTTGTGCGTCATCGATACTGGGTGCCCTTCTCAATTTAGCTGTGTATCCTGTCGGCCATCATGTTGGTCATGCACATCCTTCCGCCCGTTAAACAATTCCACTCTGAGGCTTCAATGGCCGCTACACACCACTCCACGCCATCTCCACTGCAGCAGAGCCTCTCTCTTTCGCTCCCATGGAGGTCTGAATGGACTGAGCGCACAGAGACTCCATGCTTACTGGAGGGGCCATCTGAGTTTTCATCTAATCAGAGCGATATTGACCAAATCACTCATCAGATAAAGCTCTCTAGGCCCAGGATAGAAAATAGAAAAAGTATGTCTGGCTGTGGGGGGTTAAGAATAGATTTGGTAAGGGTTTCTTCGTCATATTGGCTGTTGTTAGCGGTGAGGATCTATTTTGTGTTGGCTTGGTGTTTAAATCCAAACACTTGGCCTTTTCATTGAGCCGTACCCCCATATCTATAAAGTCAGGTTGAAGTTGCCAAAGACAGGTTGGGGATGAGCTGATCGCTGAGTGATTATTTTGAGTCCCTCTCTGATCCTGGGCTTTGTCCATCTTTAGCCTCAGTCGTTTAACAGGATCAATATTATTTTGGCAGCTAGTATAAGGGCACAAGGCGAGACCCAGATGCAGACACGGGAGGCAGATGTTTAGAGTCTTTGAAGTTTATTAATAATCCAAAAAGGGGTAGGCAAAAGAATGGTTGTGTACAGGCAAAGGTCAAAACCAGTTCAGAGTCCAGGAGGTACCATAGGGCAGGCAGGCTCGAGGTCAGGGCAGGCAGATTGGTCAGGCAGGCGGGAATGGAGTCCAGAAAACAGGCAAGGGTCAAAACCGGGAGGACTAGCAAAAAGAGAATAGGAAAAGGAGTCCGGGAAAACACGCTGGTTGCCTTGAAAAACAAACAAGACGAACTGGCACAGAGAGACAGGAAACACAGGGATATATACACCAGGAATAATAAGTGACACCTGGAGGGGGTGGAGACAATCACAAGGACCGGTGAAACAGATCAGGGCGTGACAGCTAGTCATGGAAATGGTCATGAGGGTCTAATTTGGTTCTTATATGATGGGTTTAATAGACATTAAAGGCAGAGAAAAGTAAAAAATAATGTAAAATGCTCTAATTGACTAATATAAGAGAGACAGAATCCTTACATTTTAGATCAAGTAAAATATACTGTGAAAAAAATAGGAGTCTTAGTCCATATTGTGTTACTTTTAACGTAACCTCGGTTCCAGGTTTACTCACATCTCCGTTTGGTACATTTGGAGAACCAAATTCTCAAAAAAGTGGAGAAAAGTTGACACTTACAACCAATCAAATATTTTGTATAGGTGGCGCTCCAAAGAAGAGGTGGAATTTTTTAACTACTGAGTGTACAAAACACTAGGAACACCTGCTCTTTCCATGACATAGACTGACCAGGTGGATCCAGGTGAAAGATATGATCCCTTATTGATGTCACTTATTAAATCCACTTCAATCCGTGTAGATTAAGGGGAGGCGACAGGTTAAAGAAGGATTTTTAAGCTTTGAGACAATTGAGACATGGATTGTGCATGTGTGCCATTCAGAGTAATTGGGCAAGACAAAAGATTTAAGTGCCTTGGAAGGGGTATGGTAGTAAGTGCTAGGCTCACTGGTTTGAAAGTGTCAAGAACTGCAACGCTGCTGGATTTTTCATGCCCAACAGTTTCCCGTGTGTATCGAGAAATGTTCACCACCCAAAGTACATCCAACCAACTTGACACAACTGTGGGAAGCATTGGAGTCAACATGGGCCAGCATCCCTGTGGAAGGCTTTGGAAACCTTGTATAGTCCATGCCCAAATGAATTGAGACTGTTCTGAGTGCAAAAAGGGGTGCAACTCAATATTAGGAAGGTGTTCCTAATGTTTTGTACACTCAGTGTATATCGGTTGGTGACAATAAAGTCACAATAAAGTATTTATAAAACTAAAAAACTTTCTAACATAAAACTTTCTAACAATCCGGTTAAATTGCTATCTAACAATAGCTACCACATGGTTGGATCTAGTTTCAGAGCTTTCAGAAAGTATTCATGCCCATTGACTTATTCTACATTTTGTTGTGTTACAGCCTGAATTTAATAGATTTTTTGTCACTGGCCTACCCACAATATCCCATAAAGTCAAAGTGAAATCATGTTTATTTTTATTTTTACAAATTAATAAGAAATTAAAGTCAATAAATATTCAACCCCTTTGTTATGGCAAGAATAAATAAGTTCAGGGGTAAAAATGTGCGTAACAACTCACATAAAAAGTTGCATGGGCTCACTTTGTGTTCAATAATAGTGTTTAACATGATTTTTTCATGACTACCTAATTTCTCTACCCTACACATACTGTAAGGTCCCTCAGTCGAGCTGTGAATTTCAAACACAGATTCTCACAGAAGGGCATCTATTGGTAGAAAAAAATCGGACATTTAATATCTCTTTGAGCATGGTGACGTTATTAATTACACTTTGGATGGTGTATCAATACACCCAGTCACTACAAAGATACAGGCGTCCTTCCTAACTCAGTTGCCGGAAAGGAAGGAAACCGCTCAGAGATTTCACCACGAGGCCAATGGTGACTTTAAAAATAAATACTAAATACCATAGGACTGCTTGGTGTTCTGTAGAGTAGACCCCTTCATCAGTAATATGGCTAACTGTCTCACCTCCTATGGTTCTCATCCCAGATACATGGACACAGACAAACACTGCATGGCTGTTCGTGGTCCCTGGAAACAGTGATACTAGGGTCACGAAACACTCTGACAAATACATTCCCATGTGCTCCTTCCAAGGCAATGAATCAATCAAGCTTACATGCAATAAAAGCAAAAAGGGGGCATGGTTATTATTGCAATAAATACCATGTTGTAACAGAGCCAAGATTTATTAAAATAAATTCTCTGCTGCTGCTTTTATTGCTGGTTACAGATGAGCGCTTTATGGTCCCATGGGCCCCTAGCGCACGGGACGGAGCAGTAATAGGGCCCTAGCATTCCCATAAGGCTGCGTTTTGAAACAGGCGGACATTGTAATTACGGCTGTCAGAGCGCGATGACACATCGTTGGCGATGGGTATATCTTCGTGTGGCCTGAGAGTTAGAGCCTCTCCAGGAAGCCGGAGGCCAGACCAGACAGATGACCGTAAGAGGGGCGGTGTGGTGTGGGTGCCTCTGGAGACGAGCTCACACGACCCTCGCCCAGTGGCCAGAGAAAACCATCCTTCATGGGTTTTTAAATTCTAAAATAACAAAGAAGGAACAATGCAGGCGCCGGCGGCCGTGGCATAAATTAATCTGGACACACCTAGAACAGTATTTTCGGACAATTGAGCACCCTGTACTGAAAATGTTGCAACTGTAACTGTGTGCTGTTTGTATTGTAAAAGAGTGGGGGAGACAAATGAACAGAACATTGTTTGGGAGTTATGGGGTGAATTTCTGGGCCGCAACCGAGAAGAACCCTTGTGTACCCTGTAAGGTGTGAGGTCATTCAGTCAGTCAGTCAGAGGCTGGGAGCTGTAAGGCTGCTCATGGCCGTCTCTCTGTGGGTGGTGCAGGCAGAGTGAAGGGGAGTGTGGGGGCCAAGTTATTAACTGTCATAGTCGTGCCCACATATTGGATTTCGCTGCAATAATATTTTACTTCCTGGTGACTCCTGCCTGACCCAAGATTCTGTACAGACGGTTCATTGGGCCCAGAAGCCCAGAGAAGCAGTGTGTGAAAATGGAGAATAGGATGCAACCGTCTCAACAGTGTTTAAGAAAGTATGACAATCCCCTTGGGCATTACTCCTGCTTCCCCTCTACCATCTCTCATTAGGCTAAGAGGTCTGACGTACAGCACAGCTAACAGAGTGTGCCAATTGTAATATATCCTCACGTAACCCGTACCGTGAGTTCACAAAGACTCGTATTTGGACACAGCCTAGGAAACCTACTTTAGTTGATATTGAGGAAAGTTATTGAAGAATAATCTAAACACTGTCTTCATAATGTCTCATTTTTTCATTTGAATATGGTTTCAAATAAATAGGGATATGTTTCTCAAAACAGTCTCTCAAATAAACTTTGCTGAAGTGAATGTCCTCTTTTTATGCTTTCTAAAATATGTTGATGAGGAGAATCCAGTGGAGATAGGCAGGATGACACCAAAATGTTATCGATGGAACCACTTATACGTTAGCAAAGTCGGGAACATCGCGGAAGGGGGGTTTACCATAACCCTCTTATACAGTAGACGTGATCAGCCACTCTTAGGCATTCACGTCTCGTCCTACAGCTTTTTAACACTGATTGAATTGGACGTGGCGTCTGGGGGCGAGCGTGCTCAACCGCCTGTCCATCAGACTCATACAGGAAACTGCACAGTCGATCACAGATTCTCCCTTCCTGTGTCATTTCTCAACAGGTCCGTTTTAAGGGCATTTCACACTACTGAGCTAGAACCAAGTCAAGCCAAACCAAGCTGAGCAGTACTGAGTAGTTCTGGTTATTCATCCACCATATTTGATGGAACTGTGCTTTTAACGTCAATGTAAAAATAAATGATCCAATACTAATTGGCACGGTATGGTGTGAAAAGGGTATTGTACACTAGCTAAAGGCTCTACTCCGGATAAAAACGTCGAAGGAGTGTTTTTCGCACAGATATACAATATATACTGTACGTCAGTCTGGTGTCTGACACAGTGCCAGAGTACAGGATAAAGAACACAGCAAGCCCCCAACCAGAAAGAATAGAAGGGGAATAACCACGACTGACCATTACTGTAACCATAGTTAGCAGTCGTAGCATAGCGATAGCGAGACCCCACAGTCCTATTTCTGCAGAGGAGCTGTCCGTTTAAACTGAGCCCAGAAGCCGAATAAAAACGAAACACCATCAAGGTCAGGGTGCCACAATCCACTCAAGCACATTGCTGTTGGGAAGAGGGAGATGTTGAAACAGATGTTTTTCATATTGCCGTTTGCGGACGTCGAACTGATGAGTGTTCTGTTGCGTTAGCACAGCGAGCTCTGCTGCTGAAAGAATTTCTCCCTAATTACACACAACCTGTCTCCCAGCGTCCATTTACACGGATGTCTCAGAGGATCCACTCCAGAGCATGAGTGATCAACTCGTCTCCATCCTTTTCAAAAGGTAATATTAGTATGTTTCAATGCCCTCGAAAGGTCCACAAAAAAACGGCATAACATCATTCAGACAATTTGCATTCAAGTGTTAAGTCGAAGTCAGTTTGTGTTTTTCAAGAGTAAACCTTTCCCACAAGAAACAGAAACGTAATCCAAACACAGGAACCCAAAAATAAATAGCCTTTTATGATGAACTTTATTGACCTGAATGAGGTGGGAATATTTGGGAGTTTCCAACCTGCACGTCGTCAAAACCCTTACCGGTTTATTACCAGGATATTTAATATTATTGTACTGGTATGCCCATACACACCCTACCACCTGGCTCTATAAATAATAATACATAATTTTGGAATTGTTTATGAAGTTATAAGACAGGATATTGTAATGAAAACATAATAGTTAAGTACCCAACGTTGATTTCGGCCTATACTGTATATGCAGTCTAGCAGGAGACAGGAATCTGACGTTGTCCTGCTTCACTCTGAAAAATGGCAGCCGTATTTGTCTTCTCCTGTCCTCTCCTCTGTCACTCTCCCCCTCTCTCCTCCTTGCCCTCCTCCCTCTGCCCTCCTCCCTATACATTCATGTACATACTACCTCAATTGGGCCGACCAATCAGTGCTCCCGCACATTGGCTAACCGGGCTGTCTGCATTGTGTCGCGCCACCCACCACCCGCCAACCCCTCTTTTACGCCCCTGCTACTCTCTGTTCATCATATATGCATAGTCACTTTAACCATATCTACATGTACATACTACCTCAATCAGCCTGACTAACCGGTGTCTGTATGTAGCCTCGCTACTTTTATAACCTCGCTACTGTATATAGCCTGTCTTTTTACTGTTGTTTTATTTCTTTACCTACCTATTGTTCACCTAACACCTTTTTTGCACTATTGGTTAGAGCCTGTAAGTAAGTATTGCACTGTAAGGTTTACATCTGTTGTATTCGGCGCACGTGACAAATAAACTTTGATTTGATTTGAAATGGACAGGCAGTTAACGATATTAAAGATAGTCTGACGTCGACCGTTTGCATTAGCCCTGGCTGCCTCCATCTCTCTCCATCATATCCTTGTCGTTTGAGAAAGAGGTAGGGTATATGGTTGATAAAGTCTGTCATTACTCTCTCACCAGATGGGCCAGAGGGCAACACGGAGCAGCCTTCCTCCGAAACATAGGTTAAAATATTACTATCACTCGCCTCAATCAACTTTGAAGGGCAGAGGGTCACAGTGAAAACACACATATACAGACATGCACGCACGCACCCACACACACACACACACACAATTGTAGAAAGAGTGCCATTATATAATTCTCAATATTCTGTGTTGACAATTTTATCACTGATGATCATGAAACCAACAGAGAAAAAACTGACTAGACCAAGACTCCCAAATATTAGACTAATGTTAAAATAAACCAGACTATTATTGCAACCAATCACCCTGTCAGCAATACGGTATTTGATGTTGTTAGACATTGTTTTTGTCATGTACTGTACATTCAAGTCTAAGTGACTCATCATTTTTGTGAAGAGCAGCCTTAGCATACGTCAGAATTCCTCTCCTTTCCCTCCCCCTCACCCTTTCACCTCCAGAAAAGGGTTTACATTCCAGTGAAACGCCAACAGCCTCTAAGCCCACAAGTGCTTCTTATTTTCACTGCAATCTCTGTATGTCTCTTTTATGAGGCTTTTGCCAGAGCAGGCCGACTCCTCGAGTTTAGGAATAGAAAAGGGCTGGTGGCTGCCAAAAACTATCTGTGGTTGGGAAACAATGGCACGCCCTGTGAGATTCTCACTGCTCCTCAGACCTCAGACGTCCTCCGAGCAGTAATCCTCTGTTCCTTTTGTTTGTCAAATCACAGTTGCCTCCGCAAATTGGTTATGTCAGCTTTGGCCCAGGAACACCGAGACGACTTGACCAACATGGGTTGCCTCTGCTGCCAAAGGGACAGAGAAGAAAGGAGCAGGGAATGGGAGAAATGCTTTAATTGCTGCAGGAATCTAGACAATCTAGTTTGGGAAAATTTGTTTGAGAAATGTGCGGGTAATAAGACAGAGGTGAGCGGTGTGATCCAGCGGGCTCCGTCCTTGCTGGACTTGCAATGGCAACTCGTGTGGCAGTCCCGACTGAGCCCTGGCCATGTTGAGACAGCACTGGAGAATTATGACCAATTATATAAGCATGTGTGTATGTGTTTGTGCATCAGGGAGGGGAGGAAGTCGTTGTGTAGAGGCAGTGTTAATCCAGGGGTAATTGATGTTGACAGATGTGGAACGGGCTTGAGCAGAGTTCCCATAGACATAAACCCAGTGCACTTTTCGTTAATAAAAATGGGAAGCGTTTTTTTGTTCTATACATATAAAGGAATGAGTGAGATCACGCTCTGAGATGACGTAGTCTGCAAGGAGTGGAGTATTGGGTCAATCTTGAAATATCGTTTGACAGAATATCGAGGATTCACTTTTTCAATCTCACCGATTCCGAATGAATTATGCATAAGGTAGAGCTAGAGCACCGTGTTGAGTCTAGTCTAGGCTGAGTAGGGCTGTGTTATACAGCCAGAGGCTTTGGGGTTACATTGCAAACTGTGAAAGTGATTACTGTCATGATTTTGTCCATGTTTCAAATGTCTGCAAGAGTTTTATTCACTGCTCAATATTGGCAGTATACATTTGAATAAAACACAAACTTCTGTCATCAAAAAAAGACCTTCTCATTCCCTCCTCAGAAATGCATAGCACAGAGACGTTTATGCCCATTTTATTGAGTTTATTGGAAGGGACGAGTGAGGAGTGGGGAAAAAAAACGATTAATAGCTCAAGCTTTATCTTGGCAAATCAAATTCCAATAAAGCTTAGAGAGAAATTAAAATCTGGCCGGTGTGAGAACTAAGCTTTGCACTTGATTGATATACTGTAAGGAGGGAGAGGAGTTCCAAAAGGCTGCAGGTGATTCTTTTACAGCCTGATATCTAATGCGAGCTGGAGTTTTTATGAACATTAGACTGTTGACACAGGACAGCTCATTTCCTAAACGAGAGACTGGCTTTCTTGGAGACATCTGACAGGGAGTATGATTTATAATACTCTGTTCATGTAAGGTTTCAGTGTATAAACTACAGGGCATTTAACTTAAACACTATCTGTAAATATAGTGTAAATACAGTGTAAATATCTGTAAAATAGTTGAATATTAGAAAAATACAAACATTGTGGAGGCTAGTTGCTCGGTTGCACCCTGCTGCCACGTTTTGTCATTATTAGCTATTTGGTGTCAGACTTCATATAATGCCTATAGCAGAAAGAGGGACATGACGTGCTTCCAGAGGTGACTGATGGGGAGAGTATTGAGACGGGGCGTGAAATTAGAAACCAAAATGGAGAACAAGTGCTTCTTGGGAAATGGAACACTTAGAACAGTGTCTGTGGTATAAAACAATTGGTTTACCATGACTCCAATAAGGGGGCTCCTAGATGCCCCACCCTACAAAGACAACAGACAACAGACAGCGGCCTCATCTTTTGATAGACAGATTACAATTTTATCTCACTGTAAGATTTGACCATTCTTTCTTTGGGTAAGATGACCGCATTGTTAAAAAAGTGCCCTCTCATTGGATAGGACTTCTCAGTAAGCATTAGCTAAGTTTTACTATGTTCCCGATGGCCAGTACCTCATATTGCACATAAATAAAGTGGCCTTGTTTTTCATTCCTTTTAGCATAATTGATAACCCTGCGAGTGAGAGCCATAGCCAAATACAGATATAGCCTGTGCTTCTGTTGCACAACAGACACATCTTCAATCCTGTGATGCGATATGAGGTATAAATCTGTTTGAAACCTGATTCATTGCATGTGGGGGACACGTTGATCAACTAAACAGTGCTGTAAATCATGGATTTTCTGGTCATCTTGAAGCGCTTATACCCCATTGCCAGTACAGCATGTAATTGAGGGAGACCTTTCCAACTGAAATCCGTTTAGAATTATGACCTTTTTCTCATTACTATTTCTCACTCCCTGCCTTTATTTATCCCTGTGTCTTTCTCATTTACTTCTCCCCCTCATTTTTCCTGTCCTCCTCTCATTGCCTTCCTCTTTTTCTCATCCTTCTCTTTTAAAGGTTCCCGAGGTGTGTTTGCAGGGTTGTGAAGTTGGGTCCAGTCAGTCCCTCGTCCTCCAGGACGCCCAGCTGGCCGCATCATTTCAGGGGGAGGGCAGCCCAGGCAGGGCTGCAGTACTGGGGCCAGTGGGGGCCAGAGGCCAGGGGGGAAGGGCCTGATGGATGGAAACCATTAAGGGTGCAGGGCCCCTCCGGGCCTGGGTTGGAGAAGGCCAGGCTGAGGCCTAACAGAGAACCCCACTAGACAAATATGTTTAACCTGACAAGAGAGGGTGAGTGTAACCTCCCTCATCCTACCAGACCACGAGCATGTGAACTGAAACCTCCACGTCAATGGTAATAGAAGTCAACCCGCTCACAGACACACCCAGAATTCGGTATAGGACACAAATTGACATCACATGCTTCACACAAGTACAAGACCCCCCCCCCCTCCCCCCTTGTAAGGGTAGGAGACCATAAAGAATGGGGCTGAAGGAGTGCGTTTAGGTATGGTCTGTAGTCGGCGGGTGCCAGTCAGGCCATCAGACAGAAGAAGCCGATCCCTGAGGGGGAAGATATCACCATAGCCTGGTCGGCTGACAGATCCATGGCTCCTTATTGAAAAATCTATGTCCATTTGTGCGTCCAGCTCACCTGGCTACCTGCCAGCTCGCTTGAAGTCACCTAAATTAGCCTGATCCTGTTACCTGAGTCGTGATTCGCTGAGCCGAAGTGACTTTGCAGCTGAAGTCATTGATTTTCCTGGGAGCGACAGGCACTAGCCGTGGCTAGCCACTCTCTGTGTTGTTGTGCACAGTACACACTATAGCAACGGCCCTCCTGACATGTAGATCTGGTGATTAAGATTACCTTATTGTTGTTGTTGAATCATCCTTCAGTAAAGCCCTCATTCCTACACAGTCCTGTGTCGAAAAAGTATGTTTTCAAATACTTTAGACGCACTTGATTTAGCTCACCCACTGTGCCGGATGGGCAGGACTTGCACCTTTGGGACTATTCTATTGTTTCTATAATGCCAGGCAAGCTACTGAAAATCAAGCTCACCTAAAGTATTTAAAAGAAAACCCAGGTTTGAGGTATAGTCATTATTGGTAAATATTCCATTGTGAATTTTGCCTTAGGCAATGGGATTTTGCCTTAGGCAATGGGTAAACTCATCATTCCTCATTGGATTACATTTGATGAAGTAGGCTATTATTATATCATTATAATAATATAATGTGGACGAATGGGTATAAACTATGAGCTACAACAGCACTGCTTGATGCAGGTGGATGAAACATCCAACAACAAAACCTATATCCAAATTAAAATCCAAATAACTCCGAATGTGTGATGCTATTCCAAGTAGCAATTACAAGATCCAGGAATGCAATCCTCTCTGGTTTACAGTACATTGTGATCCTTTCCACTCAAATAAAATGTATTTTAATGAAGCGTTTGGAAGAACTTCGCTGATTTACCTTTAATGCATGGTGAACTCATCGGGTGAAGGGGTGGGGGAAGGGGGATGAAGGAGTAGGAGGAGGACGGGTTGTGATTGACTCATTGCGCAAGGGCACACTTGCATGTGTGTGTGCCCATGTGTGTGTGTACATGCACTCTGCGCTGATCCTCTGGAGTTGACTTGGCATTCATAATCAAGATGACGTAGCCGCCCGTCTGTAAGGTATAGGACTCGGATATGACATACGTTCCACATGTCACAGTCACACAATTTTTTTGTTGTAAACGTTCCCCTCGGAGCATCCGGTTGGTCCCTTCTGCCTGGCACAGTCAGACTCTCCCCTGCTGCTTTCCTGCCAGGGAGCCTTGCAGCGGAAGGTAGCACTAGGTGTATAATGCAATTTAATTGATTAAAATAAAACATTAAAGCACTACCTTATTGAATTTGACGGCACGTACGGCTCCGGATCTCACTGGCCACTCTCTTTTATTGGCTGGGATAAAGGGGATCACGTCATCCCCCCCAGACAAACCTTGGCAAGAGGACGTCCTGCAGGACACAGATTTATTTAGACCCCTCCCCCCATTACATCACTCCCCCTCTCCCTCGCGCCACTCTAACCTTGGGCATTGGAGAGAGAGAGAGGGAGTGCGAGAGAGAGAGAGAGTGAGAGTGTGAGAGAGAGCGAGTGAGAGAGATCCATTGTTTTAAAAGACTCCAGCGCTGGGTAGGAGAGAGGAGGCGGGAGGATGGAGGGAGGGGACAGAGAGAAGGGGAGTGACTCCCCACAGGGTAAAAACTAATGGAATCAACATATTTAATAAATAAAAAGAGCTTAAATAAATACATTTATGTGGATATTTTAGGTGTGCTACAGAATTTTATATCCCATCAAGTTGTACCACTGTTAAGCCTAAAATGTATTTATATTTATACCGTTTTATTATTAAATAGGGTTTATTTATTTTATTTCATGGTTTATATAGTTCCTTACTCATGATGGTTAATTTGTGTGTACCCCTTTAAGAGCATCCCGCGAATCTAGCCACTGGTGCAGACTAAAGATGCAACAAAGAAATTCTTAATCATCATCAACTGACAGCTCAATGGATTAATGAAAAGAGAAACAGAGAGGAAGAGGAAGAGGAAGAGAGGCCCAATTCGGCTGAAAATCCAGCTCCTTCCAGCAGGTGGCGATTTTTCATTGTTTTGCCCACCAAGCAAGGAGTTTTTGTAAGGAGGTCAGTGTATGGCATATTTCCTATGTGACGTTTATTTGATTGAATAGAAGTTTCGTAATGCTTAAATTGTTATGGGTGTACTGATATTTACATTTACATTTAAGTCATTTAGCAGACGCTCTTATCCAGAGCGACTTACAAATTGGTGCATTCACCTTATGATATCCAGTGGAACAACCACTTTACAATAGTGCATCTAAATCTTTTAAGGGGGGGGGGGGGGGGGTTAGAAGGATTACTTTATCCTATCCCAGGTATTCCTTAAAGAGGTGGGGTTTCAGGTGTCTCCGGAAGGTGGTGATTGACTCCGCTGTCCTGGCATCGTGAGGGAGCTTGTTCCACCATTGGGGTGCCAGAGCAGCGAACAGTTTGGACTGGGCTGAGCGGGAACCGTGCTTCCTCAGAGGTAGGGGGGCCAGCAGGCCAGAGGTGGATGAACGCAGTGCCCTTGTTTGGGTGTAGGGCCTGATCAGAGCCTGAAGGTATGGAGGTGCCGTTCCCCTCACAGCTCCGTAGGCAAGCACCATGGTCTTGTAGCGGATGCGAGCTTCAACTGGAAGCCAGTGGAGAGAGCGGAGGAGCGGGGTGACGTGAGAGAACTTGGGAAGGTTGAACACCAGATGGGCTGCGGCGTTCTGGATGAGTTGTAAGGGTTTAATGGCACAGGCAGGGAGCCCAGCCAACAGCGAGTTGCAGTAATCCAGACGGGAGATGACAAGTGCCTGGATTAGGACCTGCGTCGCTTCCTGTGTGAGGCAGGGTCGTACTCTGCGAATGTTGTAGAGCATGAACCTACAGGATCGGGTCACCGCCTTGATGTTAGTGGAGAACGACAGGGTGTTGTCCAGGATCACGCCAAGGTTCTTAGCACTCTGGGAGGAGGACACAAGGGAGTTGTCAACCGTGATGGCGAGATCATGGAACGGGCAGTCCTTCCCCGGGAGGAAGAGCAGCTCCGTCTTGCCGAGGTTCAGCTTGAGGTGGTGATCCGTCATCCACACTGATATGTCTGCCAGACATGCAGAGATGCGATTCGCCACCTGGTTATCAGAAGGGGGAAAGGAGAAGATTAATTGTGTGTCGTCTGCATAGCAATGATAGGAGAGACCATGTGAGGATATGACAGAGCCAAGTGACTTGGTGTATAGCGAGAATAGGAGAGGGCCTAGAACAGAGCCCTGGGGGACACCAGTGGTGAGAGCGCGTGGTGCGGAGACAGATTCTCGCCACGCCACCTGGTAGGAGCGACCTGTCAGGTAGGACGCAATCCAAGCGTGGGCCGCGCCGGAGATGCCCAACTCGGAGAGGGTGGAGAGGAGGATCTGATGGTTCACAGTATCAAAGGCAGCAGATAGGTCTAGAAGGATGAGAGCAGAGGAGAGAGAGTTAGCTTTAGCAGTGCGGAGAGCCTCCGTGACACAGAGAAGAGCAGTCTCAGTTGAATGCCCAGTCTTGAAACCTGACTGATTAGGATCAAGAAGGTCATTCTGAGAGAGATAGCAGGAGAGCTGGCCAAGGACGGCACGTTCAAGAGTTTTGGAGAGAAAAGAAAGAAGGGATACTGGTCTGTAGTTGTTGACATGGGAGGGATCGAGTGTAGGTTTTTTCAGAAGGGGTGCAACTCTTGCTCTCTTGAAGACGGAAGGGACGTAGCCAGCGGTCAAGGATGAGTTGATGAGCGAGGTGAGGTAGGGGAGAAGGTCTCCGGAAATGGTCTGGAGAAGAGAGGAGGGGATAGGGTCAAGTGGGCAGGTTGTTGGGCGGCCGGCAGTCACAAGACGTGAGATTTCATCTGGAGAGAGAGGGGAGAAAGAGGTCAAAGCACAGGGTAGGGCAGTGTGAGCAGGACCAGCGGTGTCGTTTGACTTAGCAAACGAGGATCGGATATCGTCAACCTTCTTTTCAAAATGGTTGACGAAGTCATCCGCAGAGAGGGAGGAGGGGGGGGAGGGGGAGGAGGATTCAGGAGGGAGGAGAAGGTAGCAAAGAGCTTCCTAGGGTTAGAGGCAGATGCTTGGAATTTAGAGTGGTAGAAAGTGGCTTTAGCAGCAGAGACAGAAGAGGAGAATGTAGAGAGGAGGGAGTGAAAGGATGCCAGGTCCGCAGGGAGGCGAGTTTTCCTCCATTTCCGCTCGGCTGCCCGGAGCCCTGTTCTGTGAGCTCGCAGTGAGTCGTCGAGCCACGGAGCAGGAGGGGAGGACCGAGCCGGCCTGGAGGATAGGGGACAGAGAAAATCAAAGGATGCAGAAAGGGAGGAGAGGAGGGTTGAGGAGGCAGAATCAGGAGATAGGTTGGAAAAGGTTTGAGCAGAGGGAAGAGATGATAGGATGGAAGAGGAGAGAGTAGCGGGAGAGAGAGAGCGAAGGTTGGGACGGCGCAATACCATCCGAGTAGGGGCAGAGTGAGAAGTGTTGGATGAGAGCGAGAGGGAAAAGGATACAAGGTAGTGGTCGGAGATTTGGAGGGGAGTTGCAATGAGATTAGTGGAAGAACAGCATCTAGTAAAGATGAGGTCAAGCGTATTGCCTGCCTTGTGAGTAGGGGGGGAAGGTGAGAGGGTGAGGTCAAAAGAGGAGAGGAGTGGAAAGGAGGCAGAGAGGAATGAGTCAAAGGTAGACGTGGGGAGGTTAAAGTCACCCAGAACTGTGAGAGGTGAGCTATCCTCAGGAAAGGAGCTTATCAAGGCGTCAAGCTCATTGATGAACTCTCCAAGGGAACCTGGAGGGCGATAAATGATAAGGATGTTAAGCTTGAAAGGGCTGGTAACTGTGACAGCATGGAATTCAAATGAGGAGATAGACAGATGGGTCAGGGGAGAAAGAGAGAATGTCCACTTGGGAGAGATGAGGATTCCAGTGCCACCACCCCGCTGGCTCGATGCTCTAGGGGTATGCGAGAATACGTGGGCAGACGAGGAGAGAGCAGTAGGAGTAGCAGTGTTATCTGTGGTAATCCATGTTTCCGTCAGCGCCAGGAAGTCTAGGGACTGGAGGGTAGCATAGGCTGAGATGAACTCAGCCTTGTTGGCCGCAGACCGGCAGTTCCAGAGGCTGCCGGAGACCTGGAACTCCACATGGGTCGTGCGCGCTGGGACCACCAGGTTAGAGTGGCAGCGGCCACGCGGTGTGAAGCATTTGTATGGCCTGTGCAGAGGGGAGAGAACAGGGATAGACAGACACATAGTTGACAAGCTACAGAAGTGTTGTTTCTTGTATTATTGTCTCTTGTGTCTTTAGAGAACTGTTTCACTTTGATATCCTTTTTCTTCTGTCCTGATTTTCTCTTTCTTTTCTTCTGTTAACTAGATATTCTTTGTTATTCTTCGTTAGCTAGCTAGCTTCTTCCAAAAGAGTCCCTAGCAACTGCTTAGCAACTGGTAAACAATTCAGCTATATAAGCAGATATAAGCCCTGGCAACTTGAAAAAACAACAACTTTATATTGCATTCATCTCGAGATGGCTATGCATATTCCTGTAATGAGGCTAGTAGCATAGCACCTCTCTCCATTGAATACAGGCAGTTGACGTCAACAACCCTCATTGAATATTAAAAAAAGGATTACAATAATGAGAGGTATCCACCAATTCAAAGAAATGAGTGGGAGCTAGACAGCCCGCCGTGCCACTTTGTGGACAACAACTCCCATTGTTAGGGCGGAGAGAGGTGTCTGTCTTGTCAGTATATCCATAATCTTTGCTCTGAAGAAGAAGAGTGAGGTACTATGTATTTACAGTGAACCAGCAAAGATCCACGTTGATCTGAAGTTTCATAAATCAATGTGCTGAGTCAGAATCTTAGTGATAACTATTGGTTACGAATTTCAACAAGTGAAGATGAATTAAGTAGTTTGAGAGATAATTCCTTCAAGTGGGACAAGTTATATTAAGTACTGGGTTGGATGTAAACATTTGCTGAACAGTGATGACATTAAGTGACATGATTGTTGCATTTCGAACATTGATAGCCATTTTATTGGGATTATATTTGGCTGCTTCCCCAGAATCAGATTAACTCGTGGATACTATTTTTATGTCTCTATGTCCAGTAGGAAGGAAATTAGAGGTAGTTTTGCCAGCAAATGCTAACTAGCATTAACACAATGATTGGAGGTCTACAGGAACAGTTAGCATGATACAGTGGCTTGCGAAAGTATTCGCCTCCTTGGTAATTTTCCTATTTCATTGCCTTAAAACCTAGAATTAAAAAATATTATTTGGGGGTTTGTATCATTTGATTTACACACCATGCCTATCACTTTGAAGATGCAAAATATGTTTTATTGTGAAACAAACAAGAAATAAGACAAAAAAACAGAACACTTGAGTGTGCATAACTACTCATCCCCCAAAGTCAATACTTTGTAGAGACAGCTTTTTTTGCAGCAATTACAGCTGCAAGTCTCTTGGGGTATGTCCCTACAAACTTGGCACATCTAGCCACTGGGATTTTTGCCCATTCTTCAAGACAAAACTGCTCCAGCTCCTTCAAGTTGGATGGGTTCCGCTGGTGTACAGCAATCTTCAAGTCATGCCACAGACTGAACATTGGATTGAGGTCTGGGCTTTGGCTAGGCCATTCCAAGGCATTTAAATGGTTCCCCTTATACCACTCGAATGTTGCTTTAGCGGTATGCCTAGGGTCATTGTCCTGCTGGAAGGTAAACCTCCGTCCCAGTCTAAAATCGCTGGAAGACTGAAACAGGTTTCCCTCAAGAATTTCCCTGTATTTAGTGCCATCCATCATTCCTTCAATTCTGACCAGCTTCCCAGTCCCGATGAAAAACATCCCCACAGCATGATGCTGCCACCACCATGCTTCACTGTGGGGATGGTGTTCTCGGGGTGATGTGTGGTGTTGGGTTTGCGCCAGACATAGCGTTTTCCTTGATGGACAAAAAGCTCAATTTTAGTCTCATCTGACCAGAGTTCTTCCATATTTTTGGGGAGTCTACCACATGCCTTTTGGCGAACACCAAATATGTTTGCTTATTTTTTTTCTTTAAGCAATGCCTTTTTTTCTGGCCACTCTTCCGTAAAGCCCAGCTCTGTGGAGTATACAGCTAAAAGTGGTCCTATGTACAGATACTCCAATCTCCACTGTGGAGCTTTGCAGCTCCTTCAGGGTTATCGATGGTCTCTTCGTTGCCTCTGATTAATGCCCTCCTTGCCTGGTCCGTGAGTTTTGGTGGGCGGCCCTCTCTTGGCAGGTTTGTTGTGGTGCCATATTCTTTCAATTTTTTTATAATGGATTTAACAGTGCTCCATCGGATATTCAAAGTTTCGGATATCTTTTTATAACGCAACCCTGATCTGTACTTCTCCACAACTTTGTCCCTGACCTGTTTGGAGAGGTCCTTGGTCTTCATGGTGCCGCTTGTTTGGTGGTGCCACTTGTTTAGTGGTGTTGCAGACTCTGGGGCATTTCAGAACAGGTGTATATATACTGAGATCATGTGGCACTTAGATTGCACACAGGTGGACTTTATTTAATTCATTATGTGACTTCTGAAGGTAATTGGTTGCACCAGATCTTATTTAGGGGCTTCATAGCAAAGGGGGTGAATACATATGCACCCACCACTTTTCAGTTTTACATCTTTTGTAATTTTTTGAAACAAGTAATTTTTTTCAATTGACTTCACCTATTTGAAATATTTTGTGTTTGTTCATTATATGACATCCCAAAAAAATCTATTTAAATTACAGGTTGTAACGCAACAAAATAGGAAAAACACCAAGGGGGATGAATTATTTGCAAGGCACTGTAGCTGTTCCCATAGACTACCAGTTAGCATGCTAGCTGTTCCCATAGACTTCCAGTCATTGTGCTAATGCTTGCTAGCAATTGCGCTAATGCTAGTTGGTAACTTCATTTAAACTGAACGCAGAGACAAAAAAATGGTGTCCACGAATTCCAAAATGTGACACAATAAAATAACTATAATGAGGCCATACACAGGGGGTACCAAGTCAATGTGCGGAGGTACAAGTTAGTTGAGTAGCAGCAGTGTAAAAACAAGGGGGGGGGGGTCAATGTGAGTAGTCCGGGTGGCCATTTGATTAATTGTTCAGCAGTCTTATGGCTTGGGGGTAGAATCTGTTAAGGAGCCTTGTGGACCTAGTCTTGGCGCTCCGGTACCGCTTGCCATGCGAAAGCAGAGAGAACAGTCTATGACTTGGGCCTTCCTCTGACACCCCCTAGTATGTAGGTCCTGGATGGCAGGAAGCTTTGCCCCAATTATGTACTGGGCCATACACACTACCCTCTGTAGCTCTTCATGGTCAGAGGCCGAGCAGTTGCCATGCCAGGCGAAGATGCAACCGGTCTAGATGCTCTCGATGGTGCAGCTGTAGAACTTTTTTAGGATCTGGGCACCCATGCCACATTTTTTCAGTCTCCTGAGGGGGAAAAGGTGTTGTCATGCCCTCTTCACGACTGTCTTGGTGTGTTTGGACCATGGTAGTTTATTGGTCATGTGGACACCAAGGAACTTGAAACTCTCGACCCGCTCCACTACTACCCCGTCAATCTGGATGGGTGCATGTTCGGCCCTCCTTTTCCTGTAGTCCACAATCATCTCCTTTGTCTTGCTCATGTTGAGGGAGAGGTTGTTGTCCTGGCACCACACTGCCAGGTCTCTGACCTCCTCCCTATAGGCTGGCTCATCATTGTCAGTGAATAGGCCTACCACTGTTGTGTCGTCAGCAAACATAATGATGGTGTTGGAGTGGATCTGTTGGGGTGGTATGCGAATTGGACTGGGTCTAGGGTTTCCGGGATGATGATGTTAATGCGAGCCATGACCAGCCTTTCAAAGCACTTCATGGCTACCGACGTGAGTGCTCTGGGGTGGTAGTCATTTTGTCAGGTTACCTTCACTTTCTTGGGCACAGGGACTATGGTGGTCTGCTTGAAGCATGTAGATTTTACAGACTCGGTCAGGGAGAGATTGAAAATATCAGTGAAGACACTTGTCAGTTGGTCGGCGCATGCTCTGAGTACATGTCCTGGTAATCTGTCTGGTCCCACGGCCTTGTGAATGTTGACCCTAAACGTCTTGCTCACATCGGCTACGGAGACTGTGGTCACACAGTCATCTAGAACATCTGTTGCACTTATGCATGCTTCAGTGTTGCTTGCCTTGAAGTGAGCATAAAAGGCATTTAGCTCATCTGGTAGGCTCGCGTCACTGGGCAGCTCACCCTTTTGTAGTCCAAAATAGATTGCAAGTCCTGTCACATCCGACGAGCGTCAGAGCCGGATTCAATCTTCTGAGGGCATAGCGGGAATTCTTATAAGCATCCTGATTAGTGTTCTGCTCCTTGAAAGAGCCAGCTCTAGCCATTAGCTCAGTGCGGATGTTGCCCGTAATCCATGGCTTCTGGTTGGGATATGTACGTACGGTCACTGTGGGGCGGATGTCGTCGATGCACGTATTGATGAAGCTGGGGACTGAGGTGTTGTACTCCTCAATGCCATTGGATGAATCGAGGAGCATATTCCAGTCTGTGCTAGCAAAACAGTCCTGTAGCGTACCATCTGCGTCATCTGACCGCTTCCATATTGAGCGAGTCACTGGTACTTCCTGCTTTAGTTTTTGCTTGTAAAAAAAACGAAACAAATAAAACACCACCCTACTCCACTATTTCAATCTATTTAGTCCTGTTTCAGGCCTGAAAGGATGGGACACCACCACTTAATACACCCTGTAACTCTTCTGACTTCAAGTCTCGCACACCCAAATACCTCTCTGCAGCTGCCACCACAACCTCAATTTTCTGCGACTTACTATCCATCCCTGCAATACATTTGATAACCATTGCTATAACTGCTACAAATCCAATCTTACTGCAACATGTATCACTTCAAATAAAATCCAATTTTATTTGTCACATGCCCCGATTTCAACAGGTGTATGCATACCTTACAGGGAAATACTTACTTACAAGTCCTTAATCAACAATGCAGTTTGATTTGAAGTGATACATGTTTCAGTAAGATTGGATTTTTAGCATTTATAGCAATGGTTATCAACTGTACTGCAGGGACTTGTTAGCCTATCCCTCTGTACTGGTACAGATCTACTACTCACATCACTCCTCTCAGGATCCCTCCCCCTTGACCCATCTTCCTCTACTTTCTTCACTGCCTCAGTATATGACAACTTCTGCACTACTCTCACCCTGGAAACCTCAACCTTCCTCTCTCGCACCGGACATTTCTCATCCCTAACCCCATGGGCATCCCTACAATTAACATACAGTTGAAGTCGGAAGTTTACATACACCTTAGCCAAATACATTTCAACTCAGTTTTTCACAATTCCTGACATTTAATCCCAGTAAAAATTCCCTGTTTTAGGTCAGTTAGGATCACCACAGAATGTGAAATGTCAGAATAATAGTAGAGAGAATTATTCATTTCAGCTTTTATTTCTTTCATCACATTCCCAGTGGATCAGAAGTTTACATACACTCAATTAGTATTTGGTAGCATTGCGTTTAAATTGCTTAACTTGGGTCAAATGTTTCGGGTAGCCTTCCACAAGCTTCTCACAATAAGTTGAATGAATTTTGCCCAGGTTTGAAGGCCTCCTTGCTCGCACACAAATTTTTTATAGGATTGAGGTCAGGGCTTTGTGATGGCCACTCCAATACTTTGACTTTGTTGTCCTTAAGCCATTTTGCCACAACTTCGGAAGTATGCTTGGGGTCATTGTCCATTTGGAAGACCCATTTGCGACCAAGCTTTAAATTCCTGACTGATGTCTTGAGATGTTTCTTAAATATATCCACATAATTTTCTGTCCTCATGATGCCATCTATTTTGTGAAGTGCAGCAGTCCCTCCTGCATCAAAGCACCCCCACAACATGATTCTGCCACCCCCGTGCTTCACGGTTGTGCATGATGCCACCCCCGTGCCACCCCCGTGCATGATGCTGCCATCCCACGGTTGGGATTGTTTTCTTTGGCTTGCAAGTCTCCCCCTTTTTCCTCCAAACATAACAATGGTCATTATGGCCAAACAGTCCAATTTTAGTTTCATCAGACCAGAGGACATTTCTCCAAAAAGTACGATATTTGTTCCCATATGCAGTTGCAAACCGTAGTCTGGATTTTTTATGGTGGTTTTGGAGCTGTGGCTTCCTCCTTGCTGAGTGGCCTTTCAGGTTATGTCGATATAGGACTCGTTTTACTGTGGATATAGATACTTTTGTTCCTGTTTCCTCCAGCATCTTCACAAGGTCCTTTGCTGTAGTTCTGGGATTGATTTGCACTTTTCGCACCAAAGTACGTTCATCTCTAGGAGACAGAACGCATCTCCTTCCTGAGCGCTATGACGGCTGTGTGGTCCCATGGTGTTTATACTTGCGTACTATTGTTTGTACAAATGAACGTGGTACCTTCAGGCATTTGGAGGATGAACCAGACTTGTGGAGGTCTCCAATTTTTTTCTGAGGTCTTGGCTGATTTATTTTGATTTTCCCATGATGTCAAGCGAAGAGGCACTGAGTTTGAAGGTAGGCTTTGAAATACATCCACAGGTACACCTCCAATTGACTCAAATTATGTCAATTAGCCTATCAGAAGATTTTAAAGCCATGACATCTTTTTCTGGAATTTTCCAAGCTGTTTAAAGGCACAGTCAACTTAGTGTATGTAAACTTCTGACCCACTGGAATTGTGATACAGTGAATTATAAGTGAAATAATCTGTCTGTAAACAATTAATTGAAAAATGTGTTGTGTCATGCACGAAGTAGATATCCTAACCGACTTGCCAAAACCATAGTTTGTTAACAAGAAATTTGTGGAGTGGTTGAAAAATGATTTTTAAGTGTATGTATACTTCTGACTTCAACTCTATATCATTACTTTCCCCAATGCTACACATTCCTTTGACCCTTCTGCACACTTCTCACACCTAGGAACCTCCCTCCTATGCACTCAATGTCAACAAAACAAAAGAGATGATTGTGGACTTCAGGAAACAGCAGAGGAAGCAGCCCCCTATCTACATTGACGGGACAGTAGTGGAGAGGGTGGAGAGTTCGGCGTACACATCACGGACAAACTGAAATGGTCCACCCACACAGACAGCATGGTGAAGAAGGCATAGCAGCGCCTCTTCAACCTCAGGAGGCTGAAGAAATTCGGCTTGTCACCAAAAACACTCACAAACTTTTACAGATGCACAATCGAGAGCATCCTGTCGGGCTGTATCACCGCCTGGTACGGCAGCTGCTCCGCCCATAACCGGAAGGCTCTCCAGAGGGTAGTGAGGTCTGCACAACGCATCACCGGGTGCAAACTACCTGCCCTCCAGGACACCTACACCACCCGATGTCACAGGAAGGCCAAAAAGTTCATCAAGGACAGCAACCACCCGAGCCACTGCCTGTTCACCCCGCTAACATCCAGAAGGCGAGTTCAGTACAGGTACATCAAAGTTGGAACCGAGAGACTGAAAAACAGCTTCTATCTCAAGGCCATCAGACTGTTAAACAGCCACCACTAACATTGAGTGCCTGCTGCCAACATGCTGACTCAACTCAAGCCACTTTAATAATGGGAAAATGTATGTAATCAATTTATCACTTGCCACTTTATATTATTTATATTAGATAATGTTTACATAACCTACATTATTAATCTCATATGTATATACTGTACGCCATACCATCTACTGCATCTTGCCATCTTGATGTAATTAGATGTATCACTAGCCACTTTAAACAATGCCACTTTATATAATGTTTTCATAACCTACATTACTCATCTCATATGTATATACTGTACTCTATACCATCTACTGCATCTTGCCATCCTGATGTAATGTATCACTAGCCACCTTAAACAATGCTGCTTTATATGTTTTCATACCCTACAATACTCATCTCATATGTATATACTGTACTCCATACCATCTATTACATCTTGCCTATGCCGTTCCGCCATCACTCATTTATATATTTTTATGTACATATTCGTATTCATTCCTTTACACTTGTGTACAAGGTAGTTGTTGTGGAATTGTTAGGTTATTACTTGTTAGATATTACTGCATGGTCGGAACTAGAAGCACAAGCATTTCGCTAGACTTGCATTAACACCTGCTAACCATGTGTATGTGACAAATACATTTGATTTGATTTGATTTGTGGCCACATGGTGATAACCTTAACACCTGTAACAATGTAATGTATTCGGCACAAAAGCTTGTACAGGATATCTTATATACCCTAACATCACTTTGTCGGGCAAAGACTCAGCATCAAAACTGTTTCACCACTCATGCCACCCTGTCTGCATTGCACCAAATGACGAGCATCACAAACACCTGGAATCTTCTTCTTCAGTTGGTCAACTTTCACATTTACCGCTACCCCAGTAATCACTCCTATTAATGGCGCCCTTTTCTTGTGAGCAAAACAATTCACATCTCTTGCCCCATTCGTTTAATGCGGAGTGCCTACTCCCTCTGACCAGCAGAAATGCCAACAATTATCACAAGACCACTTCTGGTTACCCTCACCGATTCTACAGCATCCAACTCTGTTTTCAGCCACCTTGAAACCACAAATGGATCAGCCAAAAGGCAAGGGTCCACTTTTTCCAAAAACTTCACTCATACTGTTAAAGACTCATCTTTATCCTGACCCTTGGTACAAACTTCCTTCCCACAACTTTCTGTGAACAGTGCAGGATAGTTGCTTGGCTTAGGAACATTCTCAGCACGTTTAAGGATCTTGACAAAAAAACATTTATTTATTGGTATTTCATTACTTTAACCTTTTCACACATACCAACAAACAGGTGTGGTCATTCTACAGTGGTCCCTGCAGCGTATGATCAAACCGGTGTGATTAGAGTGCTTATTTAGAAAGTCCAGTTTCGATTGACGCAACAGTCAGCATTTGAGCAAGCCACATTGATTTTGATGAAAGATTGACATAACACAAGCAGTCATATTTGGAGAAACCACAATATGAATTAGCTAATCAAAATTGCTATTTATAATTCATCACATCACGGTTGAGCTCAACATTGATCAAAATAATTGAGTTAAACACCTTTCTAGAAATCAAAAGTAATCTGATGATGGGTAGTTTGTGCACGCCACCATGTTTGTTTTTTCGTGTCAACCAAAGAGAATAAGAGGAGACAAGATGAGTTTGGTATGTTTACAGTATGCATGTTGAAGGGGGTGTATCACCTACAATCATTCACTTCCCTTCATTCAGTTCTGGAAGTTCACTCGAAACATAAGTGATTGATTCCTTCACCTCATTATAACATCTTTGACCTGACAGACATTTACGTGACACCCAGAATAACAAACATGGTGCCACACATAGCTGGCAAATAGCTTAGCATTAGCTCATTAAAATCAGTACAACAAAATACCCCAAAACTATTTCACATACATCATAGGTGTCCATTACAATCTATGCAATAATCGGAATGCATGATTTGTCACCAGTACTTGAAAACATGTGAATAAACTGTAAATACTTTATGCTCTATACATACACTACCGTTTAAAAGTTTGGGGTCACTTAGAAATGTCCTTGTTTTGAAATATATATATTTTTGTCCATTAAAATAACATAAAATTCATCAGAAATACAGTGTAGACATTGTTAATGTTGTAAATGACTATTATAGCTGGAAAAGGCAGATTTTTAACACGATATACGACAACACGATATACGGAAAGTAAGGCACTTACTTTGATAGGAACGCACACATGTCCAATGTTATTATTTGTAAGGAAAACAACAATGCAATGATGCAAGCACCAGCCAGAAAGGGAAAGGGCTCTCCTTGAAGAGGAAAGTTTTGTCCGCGCAGTAAAGCGTTAAACATAAATTGTCCGCAACACTGAAATGTGCTACTTCTATGTGAACACACCTCAATTCAAACTGTTGTTAGAAAATACAACTTGTTAGAATTTTTTTTTATTGACAAGTTGAAACATAGCCTATCGATAATTAGCAGGCAGTGTGTGTTAACTGTCCTATTGCGTAACAATCACATTTTGAAACAGAGTGCATTCTGACATCACGTGCATATAACAACTCACACTGGGGTGACTGTTGGACATATTTGGAACTCACATATGAAAATGTTAACCGAATTTTTCATCCAAGTTAAAACCTGCTTACATTTAATTTTGATAATGTTCTAGGAAAGTTCTCCAACTGGTTTGACATTGGGAATGTTCTCAAATAGGTCAGAAACAACATTCTTCTGTGGTAATTTCAGTATAAATGTTTTATGCAGGTTTCCTCATGGTTCTATTTAAAGTCGTGTTCTAAAAACATTCATAGAATGTTTTTTTTATTTAACCCTTATTTTACCAGGTAAGTTGACTGAGAACATGTTCTCATTTACAGCAATGTCCAGGGGAATAGAATGAACCAATTGGAAGCTGTGGATGATTCGGTGGCCATATTGGGAATTTAGCCAGGACACAGGGGTTAACACCCCTACTCTTACAACAAGTGCCACAGGATCTTTACTGACCACAGAGAGTCAGGACACCCGTTTAACGTCCCATCTGAAAGACGGCACCCTACACAGGGCGATGTCCCCAATCACTGCCTTGGGGCATTGAGATATATATTTTTAGACCAGAGGAAAAAGTGCCTCCTACTGGCCCTCCAACACCACTTCCATAAGCATTTAATCTCCTTTCCAGGGACCAACCAGGACAAACTCTGCCTAGCTTCAGAGGTAAGCCAGCAGTGGGATACAGGGTGGTATGCTGTTGGCAAGTTAAGAAACAACGTTATTCTGTGGGAATTTCAGTACTTCGGCATAACGTTTCTACAGGTTTCCTTATGGTTCTATTTAAAGTAATGTTCTCAGAACAATAAGAAAACATTCCATATAAACTACAAGAAAACATTAGAAATGTTCAAATAACATTCTAAGAATGTTTTTTAAAAACATATGCATTCCGTTCTCAGCATCATTAAAACAATCTCTATCCTCTATCTTGTTAAGTGTGTTCATGTGTGTTGGCCACACTTTATCTTAATTTATTGCTTGTTTCCTTTGAAATGGGCTGTTTGAACAGACTAAAATAAACAGCTTTGTATTAGCTAGCTGTATCCTGGTGGCGCAGTGGACTAACTCCATGAATAGAGAACAGAAGATCATAGATTGGAATCTCACTGATGCTTTGACACAATAAAACAGAAATGTGTTTGCATTAAGCAAATTGCCTAAGCAAATTCATTTCTATCTGACCTATCTGTGCTTGGAGTTCAGAACAGTTAACCCAAACTAAGCTAGCAGTGTTATTAAAAGTCTTATTGAAACATTCAGTGACAGTCTAAGGAAGTTATTCAAAAACCTCCAAATAACCTTTACATTTTGTTGAAAACATTCACAACATTTAAAGAATGTTCTCAGAAGGTTATTTAATTACTAATAAGTAACCTACAGTATACTTTCTGTTCTCAAAATGTTAATAAAACCTCCCAGGAAAACTTTCAGGGAACCATAGTAAAATGATCTCAGAACCTCCCTGCAAATAAAGGTCTCAAATTAATATAATATATTTGGTTTACAGGAAACTCTTTCAACAATTTTAGATGAAGTTGTGTGGAAAAAGGACTGGTGTGGCGAAATATACTTCTCCCATGTGCAAAGAAACTCTTGTAAATTGAAAAAAAATGTTTACAGCTTATTAGCATACACCTAATATGTTCCCACTGTTGATGATGCTCATTATATATTAAGGTTGAACCAAAAGATTACATGTAACAAAAATGAAATGAAATATGAAATTATTATGTGAAATTGAATGAAACAATAATGTATGTTGATGCTGAAATGATGTACAATATTCCATTATGTTTCTATATGATAACAATAGCGTAATATATTTAATATGCCATATACTATTTTTTAACAGTTTCACTAATTAATTTTAATTAACTTAATCATTATGACACACCCCTCACTACTGTCATCAGTTACACTAATTGCACTGTGTGTCTACATAACCTGGTTCAAGTATTCATGACATTACCCTGAGGAAGGCACAGTAATGCCGAAACATTGGAAAATACCCATTAAATTGCTGGGAGATTATACATGGAGTGTGCGACTTTCTTTATTTTGATAGTTTATAATCAGTTGAATTTAGCATAGGTGGACTCCAATCAAGTTGTGGAAACAGCTCAAGGATGATCAATGGAAACAGGATGCACCTGAGCTCAATTTTGAGTCTCATAGCAAAGGGTCTGGATATCTATGTAAATTAGGCATTTCTGTTTAAATTTGTACTAAATTTGCAAACGTTTCTAAAAACTTGTTTTTGCTTTGTCATTATGGGGTATTGTGTATAGATTGATGTGGAATAAAGTGTATTTAATACATTTTAGAATAAGGCTGTAATGTTAACAAAATGTGGAAAAAGGGAAGGGGTCGGAATACATCCCAAATGTACTGTAGTAACCCAAGGTGTAAAATAGTAAATAATGGCTACTTCTCAGAAAGTATTAAACTGTCAAGAGGAGTAAAAAAGGTTGTCCACTATCGGCATATCTATTTATTATGGCCATCGAAGTATCAGCTATTAAAATCAGATCCAACAATAATATCAAGGGGCTAGAAATCCAGGGATTAAAAACAAAGGTGTCATTGTACGTTGATCATTCATGTGTTCTTTAATCCACAATTTGAATCCCTCCACAGCCTCATAGAGGATCTAGATACTTTTTCTAACCTCTCTGGATTACAACCAAATTCTGATAATTGTACTATATTACGTATTTGATCACAAAATAATACAACTTTTACAATACCGTGTAGTTTACCAATAAAATGGTCTGACGGTGAAGTGGACATTCTCAGTATTCATATCCCAAAAGAAAGAAATGATCTCACTACAAAACATTTTAATAGAAAGTTACGAAAAATAGATAAGATCTTCTACCATGGAAAGACAAATCATTGTGTATTTGTGGAAAAATCTCCCTGATTAAAATTTCCTCTTTAGTCATATCCCAGTTTACCTATTTGCTTATGGCCCTAACTACATCTAACGACTTGTTTTTTAAATTATATGAGCAAAAAATATAAAACATTTTTTTTGAAAGAGCAAGCCAGACAGAATTTAACAGGCCTATTTAAATAATGAATATGCATTCGGAGGGCAGAAATTATTACATAGTAAAGCATTAGACCTCTCACCAAAGGCTTCAGCCATACAAAAGCGATACATAAATCGAAACTAGTTCTCTAGCATATTAGTAAGAATGGCTCACCCATGTTCAAGAATGTCCTTTTCCCCTTTATTCAGATTACCACCTCTCTCTTTAGGTTATTTGAAAATGAAATAATCTCCAAAATGTTGCTAATTTTAGAACAAGCCATAGAAAGTTGGTTGCAATTTAATTTTAATCCACCAGAAAAGACATAACAAGTATTACAACAAATAATATGGTTAAACTCAAAGATACAAATTGATAAAAAAAAATGGAAGATGCAAGTGGGATGGGGAGAAAGTAAGGAACTTGTCTGTTGGCCCTGCATTAAAGACCAATATTGGTTAAAGAAAATTGTCAAGTAAGAAAGTATTCCAGTTTCATTTAAGGACCAAAAAATGTACAGCTGTGACATACAGATTGCAAAATAGTTAGAAAGAGATTTTTGATGTACCGATTCCATGACACATGGTTTATGAACTGACAGACAAAACGACGCCGGATTCAAAACATAGTTTTTCAATTAAAATTATTATACACAATTCTTGCAACCAATAGAATGTTATATATATGGGGGATACAACCATCCCAGCTCTGCAGATTTTGCTGCGAAGAGACAGAATCATTAGATCATCAGACAGTGACATTCAATACCGCCTTACACACTCTTGCCTGCATCTACCTGATCTAGGGTGTAATCATTAGTCCAACAGTTGCAAACGAGAGTTTCTATTGGACAAATTCAGGTATGTTTATCCCTGTTTTGTTCCGTTTGCTTCCATTTAAGAAACGTATTTCAACAGAATTGGCGGAATGAATACACCCCTGATCACGCGTAAAAACAGTTCACTTTCATAGCAGCCACCTTGTATTCCTTCTCGCATCTCTCCTCCTCTCACCTCTTCCCTTCGCTTGTGGACTTCAATACACAACACATCAGCCGATACACACAGCCTACATCATTGTCACCATCATGCAATTATGCAGTAACGTTACAGTCGACAGTCAGTAAGCAGTTACACCGGCAGGCCCCGGTGGCAATATATTAGTAATATCAAAAGCTTACCTTGACTTGGAAGAGTTCCAGTGTTGTGTTGGAAAGTCATAGCCAGCTAGCTAACATAGCATCCCTCTGTTACTTTGAGCAGGGTGTTTCAGTAGGCTAAACTAGCTAGCTGCATTTGCTAGCTAAGTAAGTAAAACTGAAAGTGGAAAAAATTACAAAATCACTCTTGCTCTCTATTTCTCTCTTGCTTCTCCTTCATTTTGGAATAAATTAATTAGTTCAAAACCGTTTAACTATTGTCTTTCTCTCTTTGAGTCAACTACTCACCACATTTTATACACTGCAGTGCTAGCTAGCTGTAGTTTACGCTTTCAGTACTAGATTAATTATCTGATCCTTTGATTGGGTGGACAACAAGTCAGTTCATGCTACAAGATCTCTGATAGGCTGGAGGACATCCTCCAGCAGTTGTCATAATTACTGTGTAAGTCTATGGAAGGGGGTGAGAACCATGAGCCTCCAAGGTTTTGTATTGGACGGAAGATAGCTGTTCTCCGGCTACACCATGGTGCTATCCTACAGAGTGCTGTTGAGGCTACTGTTGACCTTCTTTGCAAAATAGGGTGTTTTAATCAATTATTTGGTGATGCAATTATATTTTATTATATTTATTTATTATATTTATTTATCTAAAAAGGATAACTTTTTAAATGTTTTACCATTTACATTTTTATGAAGTTCACTGAGGAGGATGGTCCTCCCCTTCCTCCTCTGAGGAGCCTCCACTAATAATTTATTTTGGTACGCCCATATGTAGCTTGTTTTTGGTCGCAGGTTCAGGAATGGCTGAAGAATTACAACATTTACTTGGAGGTAACTTTGCAAATAGCACTGCTGGGTGATCTGAAAAGTAATTGTTAATCGATCCAATAATATAATAATACTCATAGCAAAAATGTTTATCTTTAATTTACAATCCGTAGAAACTATGAGAATAGAAAGGTTCAGAATGTTTGTGAAACATCACAGCACAGTTAAAAAAGAAATGGGGGATTGGAAATTATGTAGACAATTACATTTGCAATATTAAAACTCATCCACCACCTATTTTTACAAAAACAATTATACAAAAAGTTCACAGAACAGGGAAAATATTTACTTCCATTCTCAGAACATTTAAAAAACGTGTTGCTTCACTCCCAGAACCAATGGGAAACCAAAAATATACATTCCCACAACTTCCAAGGAACCAAATGTGCTAGTTGGGGCCCTCTCTAAAACCTTTCTAATAGCCAGCCCCTTCACTTAACATGGATCTATTTTGGGAGGTATTGACTTTAGAAGCTAGTCACAGTGCACCAACACTCTACGCATGAAACCTTGGCAGGGCAAAGTCTAGGAGAGCAGCTCCAGCTGGTATCCACCAGGCCCAGATGTTTTTTATTGTTTGGGGGGTAAGGGACAGAATACAATATCAAGTAGTTTAACGATGATGTCAGGACACAAAGACCTCTCGACTGCTTTATTGTGTCAATGTCTTCTTTTATCTAGAGCATATGCTTGTACAGTACACAGTGGCAACACCTGTTTTGAGCCTCACATTGTTAGCAACATTTAAAAAAAAATGTTTCAGCCTAGCATAGGGCTTTCTGTGGTGGTGGGGCAAACCAGCATAAAATACGGAGCGTTGAGCCGTGATTGGCTCAGTGTTCTGTCACTCTTGGGGACACGACGTCACTGCTAAGTCTAAGGGTAGACATAAAAAATTCTAGCCCTTTGGGTGCTGCCATAGAGTTACATTAGAAGTGCCCATCCAAGAAGGCTCAAGGTCATTGGCCACAGATAAAATTACATCAAATCACGTTATATCTACAGAAGCTTTGATTGGACTCAACATCATACTTTCAAAATCTTAGCGAGTAGTCATCATCATGAATCAAGTCGACAATCTACTGGCAAGTTATTTTTAATCCTTGTCATATGAAGAGAAATAATGAAGAGAAATTATCGATAAAACTTATCGGTGCTCATTGGCCATCGGACATAAACATTATACAACAAGTTGGAAATCGCAAATTCAACAATAAGTGGTTTGGAAGGAATTAGTGGCTAACTGCAAACATTGCAAAACAATCATTAGCCTGGAGTGGCTGTGGCTGTGTGGTCCCAAGTCTAAGATTCAGGGTCTCTTTTCCTAGTTTAAAATGATAAACGTTCAACATTGGCCATGCTGTCAAAGAAGCAAGATTTGTGCTGAGCACAAAAACAACTGTTAACTCGGAACTGCAAAATCTGACTTTAGTGAGTTCAAGACAACATGGAACTCGAGAAAAACAATATACGACTGGGAAAATACATTTTGAACTTTCATCCAACTCGGAATTGTAAATCGGGAACTAGGGCCTCTTTCTATAGCTACGACCTGAAGATCACTTTTTTTCCCCTCGAGTTCCCAGTTGTCTTGAAAGCGCCATAAATCCAGACTAACAGACTTTCATGACAAAGTTTGATTTCAAAATTTGCCCACGAAGGACTGCCCCACCACCTTCCTGTTCAAGTGAGCACAGCACAGCACAACAAGGTGAGTCCAAAATGTATTGTATGCTGCTGCATAAATAATGTAATATGCCAGGGAGATATGTATATTGTAGCTAAGAAAGTAATACTAAGTATGGAAGCTGTTAGTAGCCCATGTGCCTCACCCTAATAATTTGGTCTATTTTCACCTTTTAATTTCGCCTCCTGTTCTGACTTGATGGTGCACATGTAGCCTATAACCTGTTTTTGAGAAATTATTGATATTGTAAGAGTTTTCATTGTCTGCTTATATGACCCCTTTATTTATCCTACGGTTCTGACTTGGTGTGCAGGGAGAACTCTGTAAAAACGGCCCATGTTTGGAATTCTGTCGCTGTGCATTTCAAAAGTGCTGAACAAATAGCTATATTGACTACATCCATCCTAGCTCGCTCATTAATGTCTTAATCAAAATTACGGATTGCCTCTTATACGCTCGTCGTCCCCTTATGCCATAGTTTGTACATCTCAATTGTCAGTAGAAACCACATTTGTTTAAGCAAGTCATCCATATAAGCTATGTTTTTTTAAAGGCAGTAAATGAGGCTGAATTAACTGTTTCGCTGACAGACAAGGCTCCACTGATAGTGGTATAGTGCAATTAATGTATTGTTTAGTGTTGCGTTGTATAGTGGCTTTGCTGGCATGCATCCCACTTTAATTTTTTTTTGCCCCATCAAGATATACATGCTACTGCTTGTACATATCACCTTTCCACTCCTCAAGTCATATCTCTCTCTCTCTATCACTCTCTCCCCCCCTCTCTCTCCTCCCCCCTCTCCCTCCCTCTCTATCTGTGTTACGGTGCGGGCCGGGGAGCTGGCTGAAGGTTAGAGTGATGAGTATGCACCACTAGGAAACCTGTGCCACTAGGAAACCTGAGATGGGAGCAGATGCGATTGTATGCTACTGTTTCCCGCAAAGGGGCTCTTTCCTCCAGTACACCTCAGAGGGGGGCAGGGTGGAGGTGGAGATTTTATTACGTTAAAGACATCAGATCACCGGTCTTATCTATATCAGTGCAAAACCCCTCCATGCCACAGCAGAACGATAAGAAGAAACTGTTAGAGAGAGAGAGAGAGAGAGAGAGAGAGAGAGAGAGAGAGAGAGAGAGAGAGAGAGAGAAAGAAAGAAAGAAAGAAAGAAAGAAAGAAAGAAAGAAAGAAAAAGATGAAGAAAGTGAGATCCATGGAAAGGAGGTGTATTTGTTTCTACAGTCTGCCATCAGCCCAGACTGCTGGTGCTCTGAGGGGCATTGACCAGACCTGGATGAATAATTCAGCTCCTGGTGAGTTGGTCTCTGGAGGGATCCTGGGTCGGCGAGGAGAGCTCAGCTCCACTTGATGGTACATGTGCAGGAGTGAGACAATCAAGAGGTCTTTAAAAAGGCCCTGTACACTTAACTCACAGGAGCCTCTCCATGTTGACCCCAGCCAAGATCAATACAGAGCCTGGGCCAGATGTTGTCCAATAACACGCTAGGGTCTAGCCGGAAGGCAAGAAGGGGGCTGTTACTTAGGAGAAGGACTCTAGAGAGCCTGGTCTGTGGGATTGCATTTATGCATGTACTCAAGGGTGAGTGGATCCATTGTGGAAGAAATACTGTAGAGCACGTGTCAAACTCATTCCACATAAGGCCGAGTGTCTGTGGGTTTTCCCTCCTCCCTTGTACTTGATGATGAATTGAGGTCACTAATTAGTAAAGAACTCCCCTCACCTGGTTGTCTAGGTCTTAACCCTTGTCTTATCTTAACGGTCAAAAATGACCCGCCACTATGTTTAACAGGAGAGAAAACCCCCTAAATGATATTTTTTCAACTTGAAATGTAATTACTTTTCCTAGAGTGACCACAACATTATAAAAAGTGAAACATCGCATTTGTTCATATTTCAATGAAAGCTGTACACCACCAAGGTACAAAGATTGTCTTAGGGCCATTTTTGACCCGGCAGTGATAAAATCCTTTACACACCACAAAAACCACAAAGACACACACACACACACACACACACACACACACACACACACACACACACACACACACACACACACACACACACACACACACACACACACACACACAATGAGAAATTGAGATTATGTGTGCTACTGATTGAACTAAGCCAGCAGCTCCTGAAGAGGAAGATCACCATGGTTGGCACGGTTAGAAAGAACAAGTCTGAGCTCCCCGTTGCACTTGCAACAAGTGGGAAAAATGCAATCTCATCAAAGTTTGTCTTCACCCCCACCACCACTCTAGTTTCTTACCTCCCAAAGAGGAACAAGAATGTGGTCCTCCTGAGCACACTGCACAAAACAGCTGAGATCAGTGATCGTGAGACAGGAAGCCAGCCATCATCCTGGACTACAACCACAACAAAGGAGGCGTGGACAACCTGGACAAGGTGATTGGAACTTACAGCTGCAGGAGGATGACTGCCCGCTGGCCCCTGGTCATCTTCCATAACATCATTGATGTGTCCTCATACATGCCTTCGTGATATGAAACAAGATCAACCCTACCTGGATGCCTGATAAGCGGAACAAGAGGAGGGTGTTCCTGGAGCAGCTGGGAAAGGCACTTGTAACCCCACACATTCAAAGAAGGGAGTGCCTCCCCTGCACAGCAGCCTCTGCAGCGCTTGTGAAAGCTGTTCAGGGGGCTGAATCTTGTCCTGATCCACCTGAGGCTGCAGCTGGGGCAGGCAAGAAGAGGAGATACCAATTCTGACCCCCAAAGAAGGACTGTAAAACAAATACTATATGCTGCACATGTGAGAAATACATCTGCAAAGTCCATGCACGCACACTTGTATACTGTCCTACATGTACTAATTAGAGTTGATTGATGTATGTTCTTCAAGTTTTTGTTTTGTATCTATTATCTTATTTTATTCGTATTTATTGTTGTTGTTAATACACCTTATGGGTGGGGTTAATGGTTCAAAAAATGGGATAAGACTAGTATTTTGTAGTTGAATTCTTCATTGTACCGTATATAAGAATATATCACTATGTTGCCAAAAAAGCTCAAGACTGTTATTGTTTCCCTTTAATAAAATGCATTTAAAACTACTTACTGTACATTTCTGCTACTTTCTTAGGCTATACAAGTGCTATCTCTTGCTAAAAAAATTATATTTACACCTATGCAGTACCTTTAGCATTAATAATAATAATAAACCATTACTTTAGTAAAGAAAACAACTATGACAGGTGTGTTGTAATAAAAATGTGTGGTGTCCACTGATTAAATGCAGTCTTTCTGCATTGTGAAGAGGGAAAACCCAGATATTCACAAAGTTTGTGATGAATGACAGGTTGTTTCTTCATGCAAAATAGATTTGGCGTTTAAAATTCAATAAAACTGCTTTATTTTAGGGGTTTAGTGAAGGCGGGTCATTTTCTACCCTTGGGACAAGGGGAGAATACAGAATGTTAAGACGACACAAGGGTTAATTGAATGGAAAGAAAACTAAAACCTGTAAACACTAGGCTCTCCATGGAATGAGTTTGACACCCCTGTTGAAGAGGAGTTGGTTGTTGTTGCTGTTTGACCCGCTCAGAATCACGTTGGTTTAAACCTTTAACTGAAAGTGTGACTCATGAAAGCATACACTCATCCTGAGTGAGAGAGAGAGAGAACAAAAAAAATATTCAAACAATTGCAATTTATTCCTTTCAACTCGAGACATCTTGTATGTTCGAGGTAGTCTCCCCCAAGATGGCGCCGATAGAGATGGCAGCTTCGCTTCAAGTCATGTGACACACTCGACCACTGCTACTCTAACTTCTGCGATGCATACAAGGCCCTCCCCCGCCCTCCTTTTGGCAAATCTGACCATGACTCCATCTTGGTGCTCCCCTCCTACAGGCAGAAACTAAAACAGGAAGCACCCGTGCTTAGGTCTATCCAACACTGGTCTGACCAATTGGATTCCACGCTTCAAGATTGCTTCGATCACGTGGACTGGGATATGTTCCGGGTAGCCTCAGACAATAACATTGATGTATACACTGACTCGGTGAGCGAGTTTATAAGGAAGTGTATAGGAGATGTTGTACCCACTGTGACTATTAAAACCTTCCCTAACCAGAAACCGTGGATTGATGCCACCGCATTTAATCAAGGCAAGGCGACTGGAAACATGGCCGAATACAAACAGTGTAGTTATTCCCTCCGTAAGGCAATCAAACGAGCAAAGCGTCAGTATAGAGACAAAGTGGAGTCGCAATTCAACGGCTCAAACAAGAGACGTATGCGGCAGGGTCTACAGACAATCACGGATTATAAAAAGAAAACCAGCCCCGTTGTGTACATTGACATCTTGCTCTCAACAAATTAAACAACTTCTTTGAGCGCTTTGAGAACAATACAGTGCCACCGACACAGCCCGCTACCAAAACTGTGGGCTCTCCTTCTCCGTGGCTGATGTGAGTAAAACATTTAAACGTGTTAACCCTTACAAGGCTGCCGGCCCAGTCGGCATCCCTAGGTGCGTCCTCAGAGTGTGCGCAGACCAGTTGGCTGGTGTGTTTACGGACATATTCAATCAATCCCTATCCCAGTCTACTGTCCCCACATGCTTCAAGATGGCCACCATTGTTCCTGTTCCCAGGAAAGCTAAGGTAACTGAGCTAAATGACTATTGCCCCGTAGCACTTACATCTGTCATCATGAAGTGCTTTGAGAGACTAGTCAAGGATCATATCACCTGCACCCTACCTGTCACCTAGACCCAATCCAATTTGCTTACCGCCCCAATAGGTCCATAGACGATGCAATCGCCATCACACTGCATACTGGCCTAACCCATCTGGACAAGAGGAATGCCTATGTAAGAATGCTGTTCATTGACTACAGCTCAGCATTCAACACCATAGTACCCTCCAAACTCATCATTAAGCTTGAGACCCTGGGTCTCGACCTCGCCCTGTGCAACTGGGTCCTGGACTTCCTGACGGGCTGCCCCCAGGTGGTGAAGGTAGGAAACAACATCTCCACTCCGTTGATTCTCAACACTGGGGCCCCACAAGGGTGCTTTCTCAACCACCTCCTGTAATCGCTGTTCACCCATGACTGCGTGGCCACACACGCCTCCAACTCAATCATCAAGTTTGCAGACGACACTACAGTGGTAGGCTTGATCACCAACAACGACGAGGAAGTGAGGGCCCTCGGAGTGTGGTGTCAGGAAAATAACCTCTCACTCAATGTCAGCAAAACAAAAGAGATGATCGTGGACTTCAGGAAACAGCAAATGGAGCACCCCCCTATCCACATCGGCCCTTCTTTGGACACTGTGTTAACAATCTTCCAAACGAGCTTCAATGCCATACAACACTCCTTCCGTGGCCTCCAACTGCTTTTAAATTCTAGTAAAACTAAATGCATGCTCTTCAACCAATTGTTGCCCGCACCCACCCGCCCGACTAGCATCATTAGTCTGGACGGTTCTGACTTAGAATATGTGGACAACTACAAATACCTAGGTGTCTGGTTGGACTGTAAACTCTCCTTCCAGACTCACATTAAGCATCTCCAATCCAAAATTAAATCTAGAATCGGCTTCCTATTTTGCAACAAAGCCTCCTTCACTCATGCTGTCAAACATATCCTCGTAAAACTGTCTATCCTACCGATCCTTGACTTCGGCGATGTCATTTACAAAATAGCCTCCAACACTCTACTTAGCAAACTTGATGTACTCTATCACAGTGCCATCCGTTTTGTCACCAAAGCCCCATATACTACCCACCACTGCGACCTGCATGCTCTTGTTGGCTGGCCCTCACTACATATTCGTTGCCAAACCCACTGGCTCCAGGTCATCCATAAGTCTTTGCTAGGTAAAGACCCACCTTATATCAGCTCACTGGTCACCATAGCAGCACCCACCCGTAGCACGTGCTCCAGCAGGTATATTTCATTGGCCATTCCCAAAGCCAACACTTACTTTGGCCTCCTTTCCTTCCAGTTATCTGCTGCCAATGACTGGAAAGAATTGCAAAAATCACTGAAGCTGGAGTCTTATATCTCCCTCTAACTTTAAGCATCAGCTGTCAGAGCAGTTTACCGATCACTGTACCTGTACACAGCCAATCTGTAAATAGCACACCCAACTACCTCATCCCCATATTGTTATTTATCCTCTTGCTTTTTTGCACCCCAGTATATCAACTTGCACCACAATCATCTGCACATCTATCACTCCAGTGTTAATGCTAAATTGTAATTATTTCGTCTCTATGGCCTATTTATTTTCTTACTTCCCTACTCTTCTACATTTGCACACGCTGTACATATATTTTTTTATTGTGTTATTGACTGTGCGTTTGTTTATGTGTAACTCTGTGTTGTTGTTTTTGTCGCACTTTTGCTTTATCTTGGCCAGGTCGCAGTTGTAAATGAGAACTTGTTTTCAACTGGCCTACCTGGTTAAATAAAGGTGAAAAAAAATAGATTGTGTGTATTAGGTTTTATTGTGGAATTTGGTAGATATTAGGTTATGTTGTGGAATTGTTAAATATTGCCTGTTAGATACTGCTGCACTGTCGGATCTAGAATATTAAGCATTTCGCTACACTCGCAATAACATCTGCTAACCATGTGTATGTGACCAATAACATTTGATTTGGAAAGCATTGTTGTGTTGTTTTTGTTAGGTCTAATGCTGCCATCTTCTGGTTATATTTGGAACAATCACCATGCCAAGATAATGAATGATAGTACTTTACTGTATGTGTGATATAGTTTGATCTGCTGAGTTGAGAAACATCACGAAATGGGAGATTATATGTAATTAATCTGTGTTTAGAGTGTGAGTGAGTGAGTGAGTGAGTGAGTGAGTGAGTGAGTGAGTGAGTGAGTGAGTGAGTGAGTGAGTGAGAAAGAGCCGGACTGTACTGTGCTGGCTCAGATATTTTATAAAGAAATTGTCCTGTCCAGCACCATTCAGCACCAACTATAGTGGATGTGTAACCAGGCCATCACAGTACAGATCAGCTCTGCTCTGCTCAGTAGTTAAAAAGGGTAATAGTGTGTTGGTGTTCGGGCCTGTTGGTATCTCACTCTCCACATCACATACTGTTAACTGGCACTCTCCCACCAGACCAGTGTGTATCATCTCTCATCATCAGTCCACTTCTCTCCAGAAACACAACACTGGGAGCAAATGAAATGAAGCGCAAACAATCAGCCCTGGACTAGACTGTCTGTTTCTCACAATCTTGCCCAGGCTCTCGGGCCGACCCCTAACTCTATACAGGCATCCAGGGCCTATTGTCTAACAGCAGCAAGGCGTCTCCCAGTCTAAACAGAGCTGATTTGATCTCTGACTCCTCTTCGTCAGCAAGCCATATTGTAGAGCCTTGAACAATGCATCATAGGTGCTGCTAACTGCAAACATGGAGCTCAGTTGGGGATTTCAGAGAGGGCTTCCAATAACAAACACCAACTAAGTTATACTAATTATCTCACTCTCTCTCATGCCTGCTCGCTCGCACGCACGCACGCACGCATGCACACTCGCACAGACACACACACACACACACACACACACTCGCACAGACACACACACACACACACACACACACACACACACACACACACACACACACACACACACACACACACACACTTCAACATGCCAAATTGCTCAGGATGCTAGGTCATTTGTGTTGTATTGTTCTTCAGATGTTGCTCCAGGCACTGGGAGTTAAGATGAGACACATCATTCCTCTGGCACGCTGATAGCTTTCTAAAAGCTTTCCACTCCACTAATTAAGTACACCAAATTTGAGAGCAATCATTCTTAGTCGTAATTAAAGGCAAATGTAACGACCCACTGGACACAAGTGGTGGCTGGTGGGAGGAGCTATAGGATGATGGTCTCATTGTAATGGCTGGAACAGTATCAAACACATCAAACATATGGAAACCACATGTAGAATAATAGAGGAGGAAGGGAAACGGTGCTTATGTACACAATGGTAGATGTTGGTAGACAGAAGGTGCTCTTTGGTAAAGGGGTGAATTGGTCATCAAAAAGAAAGAAGGACCAAGGCACTCTTCATATTATTTATTAAAATGCCTTATTTGTGTGGCATGTTCAATGGAAACAAAGTTTAAAAACTCCGAAGCATTTCGGGTGCATGGCATTCATCAGGGAGTACAAAGAAATGATAATACAATGTCCTCTTTTGAACAGCTTTTTAAAATCAGCCCTGATTTGAAGAGGGAATTCATTGGACAACACCTAGAAAGCAATACTATACACATTAAAAAGTGAAATACTGTAGATATGTTATCAAAAAATTCAACTCAAAGCTAGAAGCATCAGAATGCCTATAAAGGTAGTTCTAACATTAAATATGACTGGGCAAAGTGCCAAGAATAGGAGAACCATCTATTCCACAGTACACTAGAACACAGCAAACATGGACATCAACAGTCTAAACATAGCGGAGGGCAATAAAGCAAAATGTCCACTAGAGGAGAGCAAATGGACCTATCATGACCCTAAAGGAAAGGTGACAAATACATATCTTCATTTAAACCAGGGTACTTTGTGGCCTGCAGTTTGTAAATCCCAAAACTTTCCCTTTGGTTCAGCTGTTTAAGACGGCCCCCTTTTCTAATTGAGGCTGCAACATGATCAATACCCATAGCTTGTAGGGAGGCAGGGTTGCCATGGTGTAAGGACTTGTAGTGCCTTGCCATGGGGTAGTCTTCATTGCCTACCGGTATGTCCTTCTTGTGTTCCGCTAAGCGGTCTTGAAGGTGTCTCTTTGTCCGTCCAATGTAGAACATGTGCAATGCACTGTGGACATTCCAATCTGTAATGACATGAGTGGTTTGCAAGTTAATGAAATGCTTGACTTGATACTCCATTTTAGAAGCTGTGTCAACAAAGTACTTTTTATGTGCAATATTTCTGCAATGGTTGCACTGGTTGCATTTAAAAGAGTCCTTGGGTTTGTGGTCTGTCCAAGTTTTCTGAGAGTCACCAGGAAGATAGCTGTCGACTAATTTGTCATTTAGGTAGAACATCTCTTAAAGCTTATGACCGGTGGCTCTTGGAAGACTTGGCGTAGTAGCGTATTGCTTTGGATGATTCACAAATGATTTTTAATTGTTCTTTTAATGTTTTCTGCTGTATTTTGTAAAAAAAAAAGTACACTCTGACGTATCACGAGGCACTCCCCTTCGCAAACAAGTTCTCTCTGTCAAGTCGTCCGGCCCTTATACTGTAACTGCATCTTTCAGGACCTGAGTGCTGTAGCCCCGATTCAAGAAGCGAATCTCCAGTTCAGCAGATTCAACACTGTAGTTAGTTACCTGATCGCAAATTCTGCGGACTCTTTGGAATTGGCCATATGGAATGTTCTCTTTTAGCCTTTTGGGGTGAAAGCTGTCTGCTCTCAGAATGTTATTCCCATCTGTAGGCTTCCTAAAGATTGATGTGTGCAAACAGCCGTTGTCATTTTTACATTCCACTATTTAAGTACACCGAACTTGGGCGCGTTCATTCTTAGCCGTAATCAAAGGCAATTGTAACAACCGGCTGGACACAAGTGGTGGCTGGTGGGAGGAGCTATAGGATGATGGTCTCATTGTAATGGCTGGAACAGTATCAAACACATCAAACATATAGAAACCACATGTTTGACTTCGTTCCTTTCATTCCATTCCAGCCATTATAATGAGCCAGTCCTCCTATAGCTCCTCCCACAAGCCTCCACTGCTGGGCACAGACATCAGTTCAATGTCTAGCTTTGATTTGCATTTATTTGAGGTGTCAGCTAAGGTGAATTCAATGTGAAATCAACAAAAAATTGTCACCATGTCATTGGATTTATGTTAAAAGATGGGTGAAAAAAGACTGTAAGGTACATTGTTATTATGACAAACTCTCTTGCAAGATGATGCCAACAATCATTTAACAGCAACATATGCAATACATTTCTGAATATGCCTTTGATGGTGCAGTAAGATCAACTTTGAAATAAAAATATATTTTTCACTGCGATGGAGTACAAGTTAACATTTTAATAATGGCTAGATTACAATACTAGCTGTATGAAAAAATATTACATTTTACATGTTGATTCAACGTTATCACATTACATTTTCTGTTGAAATTATGTGGAAACAACGTTGATTCAACCAGTTTTTGCCCAGTGGGAGGTGGTACAACGTAGAGGCTGATACACTCATATGAGAGGCCACAAAGCACAATCGCATTAGCAATTTAACACAAATAGGAATCAAAGTGTAAAAAGGAAAGAAGATAATCTCTGATATGTGCCATACAGGAGAGCCAGCAAAGCACATTTTTACACATTTTGTTACATTACAGATTTATTCAAAAATGTATAACATTTTTTCCCCCCTCATCAATCAACACACAATACCCCATAATGACAAAGCAAAAAATGTTTTTTAGAAATATTTCCATTCCAGGTGAAGCTGGTTAAGAGAATGCCAAGAGTGTGCAAAGCTGTCATCAAGGCAAAGGGTGGCTACTTTGAAAAATCTCAAATATAAAATATATGATTTGATTTGTTTAACACTTTTTTGGTTACTACATGATTCCATATGTGTTATTTCATAGTTTTGATGTCTTCACTATTATTCTATAATGTAGAAAACAGTAAAAATAAAGAAAAACCCTTGAATGAGTAGGTGTGTCCAAACCTTTGTCTGGTACTGTAAGTATTCAGAACCTTCACTCAGTTCTTTGTTGAAGCACCTTTGGCAGCGATTACAACATCGATTATTTTTGGGTATGACACTACAAGCTTGGCACACATGTATTTGGGGAGTTTCTCCCATTCTTCTCTGCAGATCCTCTCAAGCTCTGTCAGGTTGCATTGGGACCGTTTCTGAACAGCTATTTTCAGGTCTTTCCAGAGATGTTCGATCGGGTTCAAGTCTAGGTTCTGGCTGGGCCACTCAAGGAAATTCAGAGACTTGTTCTGAAGTCACCCCTGCGTTGTCTTGGCTGTTTGCTTAGGGTCGTTGTCCTGTTGGAAATGCACCGTCGCCCCCAGTCTGAGCAGATTTTCATCAAGGATCTCTCTGTACTTTGCTCTGTTCAACTTTCCCTCGACCCTGACTAGTCTCCCTGTCCCTGCCGCTGAAAAAAATCCTTACAGCATGATGCTGCCACAACCATGCTTCACCGTAGGGATGGTGCCAGGTTTACTCCAGACGTGATGCTTGGCAATCAGGCCAAAGAATTCAATCTTGGTTTCATCAGACCAGAGAATCTTGTATCTCATTTCTATATTTCTGTTTTTTATTTTTAATACATTTGCAAACATTTCTAAAAACCTGTTTTCGCTTTGTCATTTATGTGGTATTGTGTGTAGATTGCTGAGTATTTAAAAAGAAAAAAAGGCTGTAACCTAAAAAAATTTGGAAAAATTCAAGGGGTCTGAATACTTTCCGAAAGCACTGTGTGCTAAGTGTCACAAATGGTACCAATATTGCATTTCGGCCTTTACAAGCAGGCTTTTATATCCACATTAATTCCTACGGTACTCTTTAACCACCACACTGGTACGACTATTATGGCCAGTGTCGTAGCGAACAGCATATACTATACACTACTACTCATCCAATATACACTACTACTCCAATATACACTACTACTCATCCAATTTTCAATATGCCCACTTTGCAATTCTACTCTCCTTCAGCATTTGAAATAAACACACATGTGCACCATGGCATTTCCTTCTTGCTTACATTGGTTAAGTGGTTAAGATTGACCAAAACAATAACCTAATTTCCTTTTGGACTAGATGCCACCGCACAGAGTAGGCAGAAGGAGGCAGGCCGACTGATAGTTTCAGCTGTAGAAGAAAGTGATTGGAAGTGCCGAGGACAACACAGGAAATGACTGTGACAGACTTGATTGTGGGGCTGAGGGATGATGCAGCTCAAAGAGCTCAGTGCATTTGGCTACGGAGCGAGTGACAGCGTGCCGCCACTCTCGACCGCCTCAATGTCAATGATGCAGAACACAGACAACCAGAAGTTGTAGAAGTGTAAATCGATTTGACATAGAGCTGCACACGTTGCCTTTTGATTTTAAGAATGTCTCTCTAATATGCCGTATAATACAGTTGTGGCCAAAAGTTTTGAGAATGACACAAATATTAATTTTAACAAAGTCTGCTGCCTCAGTTTGTAATGATGGCAAATTGCATATACTCCAGAATGTTATGAAGAGTGATAAGATGAATTGCAATTAATTGCAAAGTCCCTCTTTGCCATGCAAATGAACTGAATCCCCAAAAAACATTTCCACTGCATTTCAGCCCTGCCACAAAAGGACATACTGACATCATGTCAGTGATTCTCTCGTTAACACAGGTGTGAGTGTTGACGAGGACAAGGCTGGAGATCACTCTGTTATGCTGACTGAGTTCGAATAACAGACTGGAAGCTTCAAAAGGAGGGTGGTGCTTGGAATCATTCTTCTTCCTTTGTCAATCATGGTTACCTGCAAGGAAACACGTGCCGTCGTCATTGCTTTGCACAAAAAGGGCTTCACAGGCAAGGATATTGCTGCCAGTAAGATTGCACCTAAATCAACCATTTATTGGATCATCAAGAACGTCATGAAGAGAGGTTCAATTGTTGTGAAGAAGGCTTCAGGGTGCCCAGGAAAGTCCAGCAAGCGCCAGGAGTGTCTCCTAAAGTTGATTCAGCTGCGGGATCGGGGCACCACCAGTACAGAGCTTGCTCAGGAATGGCAGCAGGCAGGTGTGAGTGCATCTGCACGCACAGTGAGGCGAAGACTTTTGGAGGATGGCCTGGTGTCAAGAAGGGCAGCAAAGAAGCTACTTCTCTCCAGGAAAAACATCAGGGACAGACTGATATTCTGCAAAAGGTACAGGGGTTGGACTGCTGAGGACTGGGGTAAAGTCATTTTCACTGATGAATCCCCTTTCCGATTGTTTGGGGCATCCGGAAAAAAGCTTGTCCGGAGAAGACAAGGTGAGCGCTACCTTCAGTCCTGTGTCATGCCAACAGTAAAACATCCTGAGACCATTCGTGTGTGGGGTTGCTTTTCAACCAAGGGAGTGGGCTCACTCACAATTTGCCCTAAGAACACAGCCATGAATAAAGAATGGTACCAACACATCCTCCGAGAGCAACTTCTCCCAACCATCCAGGAACAGTTTGATGACGAACAATGCCTTTTCCAGCATGATGGAGCACCTTGCCATAAGGCAAAATTGACAACTAAGTGGCTCGGGGAACAAAAACATCAATATTTTGGGTCCATGGCCAGGAAACTCCCCAGACCTTAATCCCATTGAGAATCTGTGGTCAATCCTCAAGAGGCGGGTGGACAAACAAAACCCACAAATTCTGGCAAACTCCAAGCATTGACTATGCAAGAATGGGCTGCCATCAGTCAGGATGTGACCCAGAAGTCAATAGACAACTTGCCAGGGCGGATTGCAGAGGTCTTGAAAAAGAAGGGTCAACACTGCAACTATTGACTCTTTGCATCAACCTCATGTAATTGTCAATAAAAGCCTTTGACACGTATGAAATGCTTGTAATTATACTTCAGTACTCCATAGTAACATCTGACAAATATATCTAAAGACACTGAAGCAGCAAACTTTGTGGAAATTAATATTTGTGTCATTCTCAAAACTTTTGGCCACGACTGTACATTGCTGAACCACTGGGTATTCTGAAATAGAAGGGCATAGAGGTTCGGGTACGATTCAAAATGAGGTGTGCTTTAAGAGGCCATGTCAACATAAACCTGGATTTCCAAAGAGCTTTAGAACTAATTTCATGCAAACATGAAAAATATGCAAGAGGACCTACATGGGCTGAACAATGGAAATCGATGTTTCGCATTCTAAATGCAAAACATGGGAGGGCTTAGTGGTGTATTCTGAGCAAGAAGCTTTCTGGACTAAATTCACAATACAATAAGATACTCCAACTAATGTAAATAAGAGCTTGTAAACATTCCAGAAAAATGCATTATGCACTTATTAAAAATACCCCCTCTGAGTAAGGCTGGTGAGAGTGGCCAAGAGCGAAGTCACGTCCCTGGAGTGTTTGCCTTTAGTGTGTCCCTCATGAGCAATCAATAGAAACTTTTCCTGAGTCTCTTACCATACGCCTGAGATGAAGGGCGAGCTCACCTCACAAAAGCCATATAAATCAGTTGTATGGCAGAGGAAAGGAGCTCTGCCTGTCTCACCCTCATATAGATACACACACACATGCACACACATATACTCATGCGCATGAACCCCCATGCATGCATACACACACACACACAGACGCATGCACACACACATACACGCAGACACTCAAACGCGGGTGAATTAACATAAATGACAGCTCATCATTTATGTGCATGTACACTTGGGAAATTAATGCTAATGGCAGCTCAGCCCCTCTTTCTTGTCTCAGATCCTGTCTTACCTGGATAGATCTTCTAACACAGGGAGCTACAAAATATCAATCAGTGTGTCTTAGCTGTGAAGCGCTCTCTCACGGATGAAGAGCTTATGCATGAAACCTCTGGAAATACACTTGAGCTTGACTTGTAAAATGCTGTCGCACTGAGCAAATCCCTGATCAAATCCCTTAGAGACATTTGGATGGCAGAAAGATGAAGGCATGGTGGGAGCTCTACAGCTCTATGTCAACAAGGAGGAAGGGATCTATCACATCCTCCACCTCACCTCCTTTTGAAAATGTATTGGAGAATAAAGTCAGAGGGGAGGGACCTGAGACCTCCTCCAATATGGTTGGGAGGAAGGCAAAGGGATAGAATGGGAGGAATCGAGTTGGCAAAGAGAAAGGATGTGAGGAATCGAGCAAATCGAAATTGAAATAGCATTCTCTATTATCTTTCCTTGCATCTTGTGGCCTCTCCCCTCTTCATCTCCTTGCTTCCAAACATATTAATCTTGGATGTACAGAAATATTTTAAATTTTTTTATATAACTTTCCCGGAAAGGTCTCTGATTTGGCACTTTATTCCCCTTTAACTACTAAAACACGCCGTTTCTCTGGTGCAGATGCAGATACCTTTTTCCATTACCCCTCTGTGACCAGAGAATTAGGAGTATGTCCCAATAATGTCTCCTTCTTCCTGAGTTGTGCTCCCAGTCACTGCTCCCAGTCACTACTCCCCACAAATTTAATAGCATTGGATTGGTGTAGACATGGGCTAGAGGATTTTCTTATGACTGTCATTTCCTGTCAAATCAATTAAGGGAAGTGCACACTTCAAAATAAAGGAGAGATTAATGGGATGCATCCTAGAAGTGAAAAGGGAAGAGGGAACAAGGAAAGTGCTTTTCCACTGGAGGTATTTAGATTGAGATAAACTTGCCATCCCGTGTAGCTCAGTTGGTAGCGCATGCCACTTGCAATGCCAGGGTTGTGGATTTGATTCCCACTGGGGACCAGTACGAACAAATAGGAAAACGTATGCACTCATTACTGTAAATTGCTATGGATAAGAGCGTCTGCTACAAATCTAATCCGGCTAGGCTTGGTCGTGTGATGTTAAAGGTACTTAGGACAGGCATCAAGTAATGCAGTGAGTTGAAGAGTTTATGTTTCACCATCAGTCTGCCACTGTACACTACCAGTATGTTTCTGTAGTACTACCGTACCATACATCAGCCATAACTATGCAACTGTCACAAAAGACAGGGTCTCATACAGTTAAAGTAACAACAGTCTTACCATGTTTCTGTAGTTCTTGGGGTGTATATTTTATTTCATTGCCGTATATGCATCATCGAACAGTATGGAAAACACACGATGAGGGCGAACGAATGAAAGCATAATTAACAGCCAACTAAATGAATTTTGCCCCACAAAATGACAACATGAATTAGCTGTTTCTAGTGATAACCAAAGAGCGTCGTTTCCCTGGAGGCAAACACTTGTGATTCTGAATAAAGGCTTTGAAGAATTGAAATCAGAGGTGGAGCAACGATGGAACCATTTTCAAGGTATCAAGTTTCCTTTGATGCCTCTTGTCTTATAGGCTACTGTAGTAGCCCTACAATACAGAGATGATTGCAAATTATAGTGGTGGTGTGTCTCACTTCACCATGAAAGAAAATAATTCTCAACCAACAGTTCTATGAACTGAATAGAACATTTTCTGTTTTTGTTGCACCTATCATTTTTGGTTTGTTGAAAGAAATAGATCCCTATTCCAGTAACATTTTAAAGGCATATCTGAGACTTCTCAAAGGAATACAATACGGCTTAGAGTGTTGTAGGATGTACGTCCATTAGTAGCTTATAATCAAAACATTGGTAGCGTAGGCCTAGCCTATAAATTAAACCCTATTTCTCTTAAAGATACCTATTAATTACATTGTTATATTGTGATCCAGTGAGTTCTCATATTGCGTGATCATTCAAGTATGATAATTGCATTTACTGCAGGTACAGTACATTAGAAGTAAGTAGGTTCTTTGAAGTGTACAGTACAGCACAGCACAGTACAGGACAGCTTTATAAACTGGGGCAAGTCTTTCATGTGTGATTAAGTGACTCCCTTCCATACACACACACATATACACACACAGTGAGGAACCAGTGAGAATTATGCTCACCCACTTTGAGGAAGTAAAAAAGGTCATTGGATGTTAGCATGTGCACCACTGAGCAGATTCTGTCATATCAGATTTGATATGGTGCACTAGACTAGTCTAATACATCTCACTTTCTAAACTCATGGGACTGACACTTTTCCCTCTAAAATGTGTGTAAGCATCATATTACTGACTGTCGGACACTTTCACATAAAACACCTATTGCCTTAATAATAAATGAAATCTCTCAGAGATTTCATCTATGAAAAATGTGACCCAGCATTTTCCATTTCCAATAACAAGTTTTTAAAAGACGTAGTTGTTTTTTATTTAATTTTTTGTTGTCATGCTTATTCATTCTGTATCATTTTGTTAATTTGCTTACCTGGTTAAATAAGCCTATACCTTGCATGTCCATCCAATTATATGGAGATGATAATATAAAACGATTAATATTTCATCATCTTGAATATTAAAACAAATTAATATTTTAACAGTTACGCTAATGTTCTGTAGGTAGACCGACTGATGGGTTCAGGTTGCACGCTTTGGGTCTGGAGTACCTGCATCATGCTGTATTGTGTTGCTCTGTAGTAACACAAGACAAAGTATTTTCTCAACAGGATAGCGTTTTAATTCAAGGTCTCATCTATCTCTTCCTTCATAGACAGGTGCGTGGACGACCGACTAGGGCTAGATCTCGTTTTTAAAATGATGGAGCCATATAGTTTCCCTGAGTGCTTGGAATATGCAAAGGCTTTTCTCCTGTACATCTCTCCCTTCCACATAGATACCATTAGCAGAGTGGACAGCACTACCCCGCCCAGCGTCAGTAGACAAAGCCCTGCTATCACGCACCTATCCAGGTGTGCCCCTACCCTGGCACTTTCGATTTCCAGCCTCTCCATCTCCCTCGCGGACACGCTCTCCGGGTCCACTTTGACCTCGCTAGGGACTGCATAGGATATAATTACTAACGAGATCCCGGTGACTAGGAAAGTGACCGCGCTTATAAAACCGTAATCTACAGATGCCCCCGAATTTTCTGATGCGAGATCATCATCTGACATTAGGGAGAGCTCATGCAACCCCTCGGGCCGAATGTCGCTCGCACAGTCATTAGGCCTACACCAGGATTTGTGGATACTTTCCCCACTTTTCCCAGGGCTTGCCAGGCGCAAATTCACATTCTCGTCGACGTAGGTGAAAGATGTCTCTAATTCTTCGTCGCAGCACACGTTGACCTTCTCCACCGCAGGGTGACGGTGTTTAGAATGCGGACCTCCGTTATGGGGAACCGTCCTTGGTGCTGAATTACACAGTCCTTTGCAGCCCGGAGCTGAGATAGAGAGCGCCCCTCCGGCTGAACTGCTATCTTTACGAACATGCACCGGATTGGAAGCCCAGTCAAGGACGCAGGGAGGAACGGGTTGTCTGCCTCTTCCTTCCTTATCTATATAAAGCAGCTCTACAGAAGCCATTCGATTCTTTCCGCTGGTTCACTTCAATTATTTCTCCACGGCGTTCTCAGTCCGCAGCATCCCTGATGAGAAATAATTGACAAATCAGATGTCACATAGGGCCTGATTATTAAACACGATCAAATTATTGCATAGAGAAAACCTGTGCGTAATTTCTGGCGTTTCAAGCGCATTTTGGGCACGTATGCTCATGATGTTATCAGAAATACTTAGTCTAAACATTGACAATTGTGCGTAATTTCTGGCGTTTCAAGCGCATTTTGGGCACGTATGCTCATGATGTTATCAGAAATACTTAGTCTAAAAATTGACAATTGTTTGGGTTTAAATAATTTGCTCCATGTATACAAAGCGATTAAAGTGACAGATTAGCCGAATCCAATTAGTGCGCAATCCCGTAAACCCACAGATGAACTGTAATTATTTTTCAAACATAATGTCTATCATATTATGGAAGAACACACTCTTCACTATACCTAGTCATGAGAAGTGTATATAACTGTATCATAGGGCACATACAATTTCCAATAGACTGTTATGGAGTTAAATCTTTTCAGTAGGCTGTTTTGTGTGGGAAAGAGGGATGTTTTTGAAGTAGATCAAACGCTTTCCACGCCTTGCAATATGCTTCTTCACAATATCGCTGTGAAATATTGAAGATTAATCAAATAACGTGATAGTTTTTGCGATGTGTATTTGGAGCATGCATAGCATTATCTTCCCTATAGCCACAGCGCATCTGTTTAGTGTGCTCAGCTAATATAAACTACTGTATTTCAGAATATAATTCATATAAAAGCACTTACTTCTTCTTAATTCATTATGTCGAATTTTCTTCATATGCCAGAATACTTTGTATAGACTAATCATAAAAGATCGATGACTAAATGCCTTTAACGAAAATGTAGCCTACATGATGTTAGAGTCCTCGTCTGCTTGAGAGGAAAGATTTTCGCTGTAGTCCCTCCCTCCCACGCAAGGTTTAAGCTGCCTCGCTATGGTGCTGAAATGAGCTGGCTACCCCCGGTACCCTTGAACAGATGCAGATTACTCCACTGTGCAGTCAAATAAACACACACCAGAGAGGATTTCATTCTTATGGACCTCTGCATTTGAAGTCCATATAGACTTGTATAAATATTGCTAAAAATAATGTTGCCCCTATAGTATCAACCTTATGGAAATTCGATATCGTTTATTTGATCAAATGTCCATTAATGTTACTAGAGCTGTGTTAATAATCTGCTCAAGATGTATACTTCGTGTAGATGCTTGGTTGCATCAAATGAAAACATGCATAGGCCTAAACCATAGCCAAGGTGAATTGTCAATTATCTAGAAAAAAGAAACGCACACCTATAAAGGCGAGGTGCTGGCTAGCGGAGCAGAACACTAGAAAATAAAGGAAAGCCGCACACTAAGAGCTCAGATGCAAAAATTTTAATAACCAACGTTTCGACAGCTAAGCTGTCTTCATCAGGGTCTTCATCAGGATACCCTGATGAAGACAGCTTAGCTGTCGAAACGTTGGTTATTAAAATTTTTGCATCTGAGCTCTTAGAGTGTGCGGCTTTCCTTTATTTTCTAGAATTGTCAATTATACCACATGTGGGAAAGGGAAAGGGGGCACCTAGTCAGTTGTACAACTGAATGCATTCAACTGAAATGTGTCTTCCACACTGAATCAGAGAGGTGCGGGTGGCTGCCTTAATCGACATCCAGGTCATCGGCTCCCGGGGAGCAGTAGTTGTTGGGGGTTAACTGCCTTGCTCAGGGGCAGAACAACAGATTTTTACATTGTCTGCTCAGGGATTCTCCCTTTCGGTTATTGGCACAACAATCTGTGTCCTGGCCCCATGGAAGATTAGTGGTCACTATGTCAAAGGCATAATTTAATCCATGTTTAATCTAGAGAGCTAGCCCTGAAAATCTTAGTACATGTCATTAATTCACATATTCTGAGTCCATCCTCATCTTTGTAAAGCTTTAAAGCAATCCAAAAGATGCAGTACAATGATTTTCCTGAATGACAACACTGGCATCAATTGCATTTCAATTGATGCCATTGTCACATCCACCTGCATATTTGTTAGTATAACCCTATCCCTTTATGCAGCTGTGTCCCATGTACCACAATTCAAAGCTATTGAGGCCATGCAAATATCAGAGAGCCAACTATACATTCAGAGCACAAACAGACAACAGAATCAGACAGAATTGCCCAATCACCAGCAGACCATCATGACCCTGCATTATGAGAGCGGCCAGGCTGCTGTCTATTCCAAGTATGAACAGAGCTGATACAGTATATGACTGTGTACTTGTCTAAGACTTACAGACCATCAGTTGTTATCTGCTACAGCTAGGCTACACCACTCCGCCAAGGACAAACGCCCTGCATGCGGCAAAGACACCAACCCAGAGGCCAGTAAATCTTCATAGAGTGTCTCATGCCACTGGCACATCCAAAGGGAGAATGGGCTGTACAGTGCCTTGCAAAAGTATTCATCCACCTTGGCTTTTTTCCTATTTTGTTGCATTACAATCTGTAATTGAAATTAATATTTATTTGGATTTCATGTAATGGACATACACAAAAAAGTCTAAATTGGTGAAGTGAAATAAAATTTTAAACTTGTTTAAAAAAATTATAATAAATAAAATCCGGAAAGTGATGCGTGCATATGTGTTCACCCCCTTTGCTATGAAGCCCCTAAATAAGATCTGGTGCAACCAACTACCTCCATAAGTCACATAATTAGTTAAATAAAGTCAACCTGTGTACAATCTAAGTGTCACATGATATGTCACATGATCTCAGTATATACATGATCTTAGTATACCTGTTCTGAAAGGCCCCAGAGTCTGCAACACCACTAAGCAAGGGGCACCACCAAGTAAACGGCACCATGAAGACCAAGGAGCTCTCCAAACAGGTCAGGGACAAAGTTGTGGAGAAGTACAGTTCAGGGTTGGGTTACAAAAAAATATCCGAAACTTTGAACATCCCATGGAGCACCATTAAATCCATTATTAAAAAATGGAAAGAATATGGCACCACAACAAACCTGCCAAGAGAGGGCCGCCCACCAAAACTCACGAACCAGGCAAGGAGGGCATTAATCAGAGAGGCAACAAAGAGACCAACAATAACCCTGAAGGAGCTGCAAAGCTCCACAGCGGAGATTGGAGAATCTGTCCATAGGACCACTTTAAGCCGTACACTCCACAGAGCTGGGCTTTGCGGAAGAGTGGCCAGAAAAAAAGGCATTGCTTAAAGAAAAAAATAAGCAAATCACTTGGTGTTCACTAAAAGGCATGTGGGAGACTCCCCAAACATGTGGAAGAAGGTACATTGGTCAGATGAGACAAAAATGTAGCTTTTTGGCCATCAAAGACAACACTATGTCTGGTGCAAACCCAACACCTCTCATCACCCCAAGAACATCATCCCCACAGTGAAGCATGGTGGTGGCAGCATCATGCTGTGGGGATGTTTTTCATCAGCAGGGACTGGGAAACTGGTCAGAATTGAAGGAGTGATGGATGGCACTAAATACAGGGACATTCTTGAGAGAAACCTGTTTCAGTCTTCCAGCAGGACAATGACCCTAAGTAAACTGCTAAAGCAACACTTGAGTGGTTTAAGGGGAAACATTTACATGTCTTGGAATGGCCTAGTTAAAGTCCAGACCTCAATACAATTGAGAATCTGTGGTATGACTTAAATATTGCTGTACACCAGCAGAACCCATCCAACTTGAAGGAGCTGGTGCAGTTTTGCCTTGAAGAATGGGCAAAAATACCAGTGGTTAGATGTGCCAAGCTTAAAGAGACATACCCTAAGAGACTTGCAGCTGTAATTGCTGCAAATGGTGGCTCTACAAAGTATTGACTTTGGGGGGGTGAATAGTTATGCACGCTGAAGTTTTTAGCTTTTTTGTCTTATTTCTTGTTTGTTTCACAATAAAAAATATTTTGTATCTTCAAGGTGGTAGGCATGTTGTGTAAATCAAATGGCACAAATCCGCAAGGCAACAAATAGGAAAAATGCCAAGGGGGGTGAATACTTTCGCAAGCCACTGTAGATTATAAACAAGGATATGACACTTCTTAAGGGTGTGCATTATCTTTAGGGAGTAACAAATTTAGATTCCGATTCAGAAAACGTTCATGTCCTCAAAGAGACAATTCATTTTGCAGCGATCACAATGAAGACAAAATAACATATTAAAAAACAACATCAAAATAGCAAAGGATATTTACAAGCAAGTATGCTGGATGTTTAAAGAATATTTATGGACTTTAACAGCCATGACGCTTTTTATAAAACCCCATACTTATTATTGCAGTATAGATGGGTTGTGGTATTTAGTTATTTGTTATGGCACGGAGGTGCGGGCATTGTCCTGTACATAAATAGAACATAAGCCCTACGTCTACAACCTCCCACTGTACATGCCCATGTCATGTGATGATATATGATTAGATTAATCTATTTCACTAATTTCAATTACCTTTATGAAGAATTTCAAGTGTACAGAAGGACATATGATCAAGCATCAGCCTCGGGGCATCTAAAGGCCAATGCTTGGTGGATTATTAATAAGCAGGTGGCTCAGTGGCGTATGCCTTAGAGATTGTTTTGGAGAGTTGGCACGCAAACCCTAGCTGCATTTGAGATGTTTTGACAACATCTTTCAGGGGAGGACAAGGCAGGGTGGCTAGAGCATTACGAGAACATAACATTGGAGTATATTCTTTTTCTATTAGAGAAAGAAAAGGAGGGCGTATAATAGAGAGAAAGGGAGTAGTAGAGAGAAATGAAAGACTAAAAGGTTGGGCATCCGAGAGCGTTTGTAGAGGTTGATAACGGTTAGACAGGCTCATAAAATATTCAGTAGTTGGCACTGAAGGTTCATTGAATGGTTTTTCTAATTGGACCAAGGTCTTGCCCTGACATGTATACTATGGATTATGTTGTAACTTCTCATAATGAAGTCCTGTTTTCTCTCATCTGAATATCTTTCTGCTTTTTTTATGCCTTTCAGAAGGAATACACTTCAAAAGATGGAAGCAAAAACAGGAAGGCAGGCTGTGTGTGTGTGTGTGCCCCAGATTGGCAGCTTAAAGAAGACAATCATCTTTTGATGAAAAGATAAAGAGATAAAAACAACTTGCAACAATCATTAACTCATGCTGCTCATGTGATTAAACTTCTAGGCAGGGATAATTTAATATTATTTTCCATCTACTCGCACTCTCTGCATTATAATTAATTTAATGCTATCAATTAAGGCCTCTACCATAGCATGGCTTGCTTTGCATACTAATTTATCTGGTAGCTGTTTTGTGCAATTCTATGGCTTGCCCGTAAATGTCTAAGCAACTGAAATATTAGTCCTATCTCTTCGTGACATTTAAACAATTTTACTGTATCTAATTATAACAGTATTACAGCATACAGTTGCAAATCTTATTTTAGAGAGAGCAATATTTGCTATTAAAGTGATCAAACCTTGTCATGGGGATTTAGTGTTAGGTCATACAAACAGCTCTGGTGTTTTTGTATGCAGAGCATACTTTTGCAGGAAAGCTGTTTATTATGGAAAACACACAGGTTGGAAGCAGGGATAGGTTTTGTTCATTAGTCAAATTAAATAAGCTTTACTTCAGGCCAAATGTCATTCATTTTTGGAGAAAAAAATATGCCAAACCTTGAGAGGTCTGTTGGCAAAGTAACCACGGCAAATACGAAATATAAAAAAACATTAAAGTTTAGCTTGAAAGTTAAATTAGAAAAGGAATGTTCTCACAAAATGCTTTGTAATAAATAATTCATGGAATTAGCATAAAATAGAATTACATCAAAGTCAAAGCTTTAGAATAGATAGATATTCATAAATTCATAACCTCCTACCTGACAACCCTGCAATAACTTAGTGAGATACACATTCACGTGTCAGTTTAAGATTAATGACAATCCATCACAGCCAGTCAACTATGACCCCAACATTTTGATTATATTTCAGACTACTTGCTCAGCAAACACACCCAGGAGATTATTTAGCCTGAAGGAATACCCCCCTCCTGAGAGAATGCAGCAGTTCAGAAATTGAAATATGTTTGGTGATAATAGAGGAAACCTGTCCACATGGTGAAAAACAAAGGGAACAAAAGCATTTTTTACCTCTTCCTCTATAATAACATTACCATTTTGCAAGAGTGCAGTTGAATTGATACCAAAACAGTTTAGGGATTCAATTGACAGTTTGACTATTTTTGAAAATACACTGACTGTACAAAACATTAAAATATTGAGTTGCACCCCCTTTTGCCCTCAGAACAGCCTCAATTCTTCGGGGCATGGACTACAAGGTGTCGAAAGGTGTCGAATTCCACGGGGATGCTGGCCCATGTTGACTCCAAGTTGGCTGGATGCCCTTTGGGTGGTGGACCACTCTTGTTACACGCGGGAAACTGTTGAGCATGAAAAACCCAGCAGCATTACAGTTCTTGCTTGACACAATCAAACCGGTGGCACCTACTACCATACAACGTTCACAGGCACCTAACCCTTGTGTTGTCTTAAGGGTGAAAAATGACCTGCCACTATGTTTAACAGCAGAGAAAACCCCCTAAATGACATTTTTTTTCAACTTGAAATTTGATTACTTTTCCCAGAGTGACCCCAACATTAGAAAAAGTGAAACATTGCCTTTGTTCATATTTCCATGAAAGCTGTACCCCACCAGGGTACAAAGATTGTCTCAGGGCCATTTTTGACCCGGCAGTGATAAAATCATTTACACACCACAAAAACCACAAAGACACACACACATACACACACACAATGAGAAATTGAGATTATGTGTGCTACTGATTGAACTCAGCCAGCAGCTCCTGAAGAGGAAGATCACCATGGTTGGCACAGTTAGAAAGAACAAGCCTGAGCTCCCCCTGCACTCCTCGCAACAAGGGGGAGAGAGGCCTTCTTATCAAAGTTTGCCTTCACCTCCACCACCACTCTAGTTTCTTACCTCCCAAAGAGGAACAAGAATGTGGTCCTCCTGAGCACACTACACAAAACGGCTGAGATCAGTGATCGTGAGGACAGGAAGCCAGCCATCATCCTGTACTACAATCACAACAAAGGAGGCGTGGACAACCTGGATAAGGTGATTGGAACTCACAGCTGCAGGAGGATGACTCCCCGCTGGCCCCTCGTCATCTTCCGTAACATCATTGATGTGTCCTCATACATGCCTTCGTAACATGGAACAAGATCAACCCTACCTGGATGCCTGATAAGCGGAACAAGAGGAGGGTGTTCCTGGAGCAGCTGGGAAAGGCACTTGTAACCCCACACATTCAAAGAAGGGAGTGCCTCCCCTGCACAGCAGCCTCTGTTCTTTCACGTTTTTGTTTTGTATCTATTATCTTATTTTATTAAAAGTTCAAGACTGTTATTGTTTCCCTTCAATAAAATGCATTCAAAACTACTTTCTGCACATTTCTGATACTTTCTTAGGCTATAAAAGTGCTAAAAAATGTATGTTTACACCAACGCAGTACCATTGGCAATAATAATAGTAATAATAATAAACCTCTACTTTAGTAACAAAAAAACAATTATGACAGGTGTGTTGTAAGAAAAATGAGTGGTGTCCACTGATTAAATGCAGTCTTTCTGCATTGTGAAGAGGGAAAACGCAGATATTCACAAAGTTTGTGATGAATGACAGGTTGTTTCTTCATGCAAAATAGATTTGGAGTTTATTATTCAATTAAGCAGCTTTATTTTAGGGGTTTAGTGAAGGCGGGTACTTTTTTACCCTTAGGACAAGGGGAGTATACAGAATGTTAAGACGACACAAGGGTTAAATCTTTTGTCTTGCCCATTCACCCACATACACAATCAGTGTCTCAATTGTCTCAAGGCTTAAAAATCTTTCTTTAACCTGTCTTATCCCCTTCATTCAGTCCATGCCCTGATAAATTGAGGCTGTTTTGAGGGCAAACGTGGGGGTGAGGGACTGTGTTAAGAGTCCTGATTCCATATTGCGTTTCATACCTCTTTAGGTATTCCTTGACCAAAACAAAAGCACACAATTTTAGTGGATGCATTTCCCCAAGTCCTTCTATTTGCAATTTGTCCATAAGATGGCAGTGAAAGCCCATTCTAATAATACTTGTGAGTACCTGCAGAATCACGCCTATGCGATTATGAGAACACTCCATTGATCAAGTCACTTGTTTTCTGAGCGGTGTCCATTACTCTTATTTAGGTGGTGTGGTATATTAACTATAACTATTCTCTTACTGAATCATGCTTAAATGTCCAATCACAGTGAGGTTTTAGAATGGGATATTTTTATTGGCCATTTGCACATTGATTGTTATTTTCGCTGTAACAGAACTGGAAAGAACACGTACCTTGCTCCAGAGCACAATAGCAGTAACCTGACGTATTGATAACAGCAGCCATTTGATTGATGTCAACCCAGAGATGAATCACATCAGCCTTGGGATTCGAGGCCCCAAATCAACCCTTCAATCTGTATCGATAACTTATTAGACTGAGGTAATCTTGAACCTCTATAGTAAATGTATTGTGCTAAGGGTGTCCAACTATAATTATGTCTTTCTCCGTCTGTACTTTGAAAAATGTGTGATCTTAACCTCCTGAACTCTGTGAGGACGGATATACTGTGAGGACGGATATACTTCTGTTAAATTGTGATGATATTCTGCTACATAATATATTTCTCACGCTACTGATACGGAATGGGTCGATAGAGTCATGACAATAAAATAATGACACACAGGAGCAGATGGGTCTCAGCAGACAAGACCGTTAACTAATTGATGCATTATCAGCATTCACTGTTTCAGCCATTCAGCCATTGCAATTTGTGTGATATGTTATAAATCCAATTCGTGGAATATGTGACACATGTATTGCGCTTAAAACCCCCTAGAGTCGATTGATGAACCGGTACGTCAATCTCACTAACATACAATCCCCATCAAAATCTGTCAATTTAAACTAGCAATATCATTTTTTGCATTGGATGCCTTTCAATCCACCGCATCTGCCTACAGTTAAAGTCGGAAGTTTACATACACCTTAGCCAAATACATTTAAACTCAGTTTTTCACAATTCCTGACATTTAATCCTAGTAAAAATTCCCTGTCTTAGGTCAGTTAGGACCACCACTTTATTTTAAGAATGTGAAATGTCAGAATAATAGTAGAGAGTGATTTATTTCAGCTTTTATTTCTTTTATCACATTCCCAGTGGGTCAGAAGTTTACATACACTCAATTAGTATTTGGTAGAATTGCCTTACAATTGTTTAACTTGGGTCAAACGTTTCAGGTAGCCTTCCACGAGCTTCCCACAATACGTCACTAATGATCCCATGGCACTTATCGTACGACTAGGGGTGTTAACCTCAGTGTCCTGGTTAAATTCACATTCTGGCCTTCATACCATCATGGCTACCTAATCCCCCCCAGCTTCCAATTGGCTCATTCATCTCCCCTGTAACTATTCCCCAGGTCTTGGCTGTAAATGAGAATGTTTTCTCAGTCAACTTACCTGGTAAAATAAGGGTTAAAAAAAAAACATTGTCTGAATGTTCTGTTGAACCCGACTTTTAATAGAACCAAGAGGAAACCTGCAGGAAACGTTTATGTTGAAGTACTGAAATTCCCCCAGAAGAACGTTGTTACTGAACTATTTGAGAACATTCCCAATGTCAAACCAGTTGGACAAATTTCCTAGAACATTACCAACATTTTTATTGAATGTAACCATGTTTTAACTTTTATGAAAAGCTCTGTTGAAGTAAAAAATATTTTGTAGTCAAGTTCCTTAAACGTGCTGATAATGTTCCTAAACCAAGCAACTATCCTGCACCATTCCCAGAAACTTGAGGGAAGGTTTTACACAAAATAACCATAGGACAACCACGTTCTCACCAAGCCCTATGAAACATATAGTTCTCAGAACGTTATGTGCTAGCTGGGAGGTCACTGCAAGTAAGAGAAAGACACTGAACATGTGTGATGTCATGATGTCCAAGCAAGACATTTAGATAGCCAATACATCTGAAAAGTCAAATTTTGTAGGATTTTACAGATTTATAACTTGAAATATAGGTTTAGTAATAATCAAAATATAACAGTTGGCATTGAATCATATATTTGGTTTCACACAAACGTAGTTTTCTAAAATTGAGAAACCCTAACTCATTTATTGTTTTAGGCTTTTCCAAAGAGTACCTTTATTAAAATGAACACCGTCAAAACAACAAAATACAAAAAAAAACATGCGTAAAGTTCTGCAGGCTTCTAAGCAGCTATACAAAAACAAGACCCCACAAAAACACAGTGGGAAAAAGCTGCCTAAATATGATCCCCAATCAGAGACAACGAAAGACAGCTGCCTCTGATTGGGAACCATATCAGGCCAACATAGAAATACAATAAGGTAGAATGCCCACCCAAATCACACCCTGACCTAACCAAATAGAGAAATAAAAAGGCTCTCTCCGGTCAGGGCGTGACATTGGAGCTCTGTGCGTAATGACAAGGCTGTCTTCTCAGACTGGAGTTGCGCATGCCATGTCACACCTCTTTACTTTACCTCTTTGCTTTAACTTGCAGTTTGCCTAACTTAGTGCATAAAGAGGACTAAAACATGGGTAAACAGCACTAAAATCCAAACGTGGTCTTCGTATTAATCGAATATGTTTTGCTAGCTCGATTTTATATGATATATATATATATATATATATATATATATATATATATATATCTCTCTTTCATAACCTCATGAAAATAGTTTACTCTTATTTTGGATAAGTAATACAAAATACTTTATTGAATAATGACTTGGTTTTGGAACTAATAGATTTTTAAAGGGAGCTCTTTTGATGTAAAGTCTATGTCTGAAATGAATTACTCCTCCAGTTGAAGTGGACAGAACTAAACCATGGAGAATGTTACTTCAATTCCAGATAACCAGACGCTTGGTCCATGGACTGATTATAGCATGGACTACAAAGTGGTCAGCATATTTTTTGTGATTCTCATCTGTGGGATAGGAATAGTTGGAAACGTTATGGTGATCCTAGTTGTTCTTACAACCAAACACATGCGGACACCCACCAACTGTTACCTGGTGAGTTTGGCGGTGGCCGACCTGATGGTTCTGACGGCGGCGGGACTGCCGAATATTACACAGAGTTTGTATGGAGGAGGCTGGGTGTACGGATACGTCGGGTGCCTTAGCATAACTTATTTCCAGTACTTGGGCATCAACGCGTCTTCATGCTCCATCACAGCTTTCACAATTGAGCGGTACATAGCCATCTGCCACCCCATAAAAGCGCAGTTTATGTGCACTCTGTCAAGAGCAAAGAAAATTATAGTGGTGGTTTGGGCTTTTACCTCGCTCTACTGCGCCATGTGGTTTTATCTGTCTGACATGAACGAGTTGATTTACGACAATATTACCTTGGTCTCGTGCGAATACAAAGTGTCAAGAAATCTTTACCTGCCATTTATCTACTTCACTGACTTTGCCATGTTCTATGTGGTGCCCCTCATGCTAGCCACTGTTCTGTATGGATTTATCGCTAGAATTCTTTTCCTCAACCCATTGCCGGCAGACCCCAAGGAAAATACAAAGTGGAAAAAAGAATCATGCCAAGGAAATAGGATGATGAGCACCAACAATTCATCATGTAGCACAACCGTCCGCTCTCGCAGGCAGGTAAGTTGCCACTCTACTGTTTTAAAGTTTGCTATCTTATAACGGTGTATCTACAGTGTAATAACTACACTGTGTGTGTGTGTGTTTGTGTCCCTCGTGAATAAAGTGAGGGGAAACAAATTAATGATACAAAAAAACTCCAGTATAATTGGATTATGAATTCAACAGTTTCATAATTGCACTGGTATGATATGTCGTGAAGTTGGGGTGTTCAATCCAAGCATATACTGTACACTCTTAGAAAAATAGCTTCCAAAAGGGTTCTTCTGCTGTCCCCATAGGAGAACCCATTTTGGTTCCAGGTAGAACCCTTTTGGGTTCCATGTAGAACCCTGTGTGGAAAGGGTTCTACCTCCAACCAAAAAGGGTTCCTCAAAGGGTTATTTTATGGGGACAGCCGAATAACCCTTTTAGGTCATAGATTAGACGTCTTTTTTTCTAAGAGTATATGGTAACATCCTAGAGAAGGGAACATTTGCCCACTGGGCACAGACGTCAATTCAACGTCTATTCCACGTTAGTTCAACGTAATTTAATTGAAACGACGTGGAAACAATTTTGATTCAACCAGTGGTAATCATTGTAAGTAGGTTACAGTGTGCAGCACTAGCAAGTCAACATGCAACAAACCACATTAATATAGACTCATAAAGCCTCACCACTATGCTGACAGCACACGCCACTGAATAATGTAGTTTGTAACACATATAGAGCATACACAGCACCTGAGACTGAGCATGCGAATGGGAGGGGTGTGAGTTTATCTGAGGAAAGGGAGAGCTCCACTATAAGGAGTGGATTTTCAAGTATTGTGGTGCCAGCATCATGTTATGGGAATGCTTGTCACCATTAGGGACTGGAGGTGGAGTACTGGCAAAATAAATACTGGGGTATGTGTACACCATACCGGTTGGACATGAGCCAACACAATATTTAAAACGAAGAGGTCAAGAGACCTGTAGGCTGTAGGCTCATTATTTATCATTAACGCATGTCACCCTCATGGAAATTAGTGAATGGACTAGAAAACCTATAGAATACACTCCAAAATGCGATGTGGTTCGTCAATAACAGTGACATTTTGTGAAGCCAGAGATGAGTGGCTGTGAACGAGATGATGAGTGGACAGTGAACTCGTCAATTCTGGTTACAAGTGTAGGCCTAATGAATGAGAATCACAGAATGTTTGTAACCGATGTCTCTTTCCATTCATCAAATGGCTGCTGCACAGTGCACTGTATGGATGTGGGAATTATTTCAGAGTGGACTAACATGCTGACCACACTGCTCGCGTCACGTGCGCGAGCATTGCAAAATATATGTACACATACATGTTATTCAATCATTGCACCCACACTGCTCGCGTGCGACAGCGAGCGTCTGCGTGGCCAGGCACTGAAATAGAAGTTAGTTCTATTTGTGACGCTCAACGCTTTGCAAGTCCTGCCTCTCAAATCTCCTCATTGGTTTTTAGGAGCATATACCCACGTGGGTGATTAAAAGATGAACTGACGTCCACACTCCAGTCGGTTGTAGTAATGCACCTTAAAGTTGGTTGCCAACTGCCATATAAAGTCCAAAGAAGAAAAAGACACATGTAAGAAGGAGGAGATATGACGATAAACGAATTGGGTTTACCGTTTTATCTGTGGATTAATTGTCGGAGTAGAGGACCTTGTACATTTCAGGTAAAATAACAACCCAATGTTTATATCCCAGGACAAATTAGCTAGCAACATCAAGCTAGCTAGCTAAATTGCCATAAATGTTTAATGCTTTTCGACCTGTCCCCAAATGAATATACTTGGTTCAGAGTTTGTTTTGATATTTCAACCTGTGTGTCCTGATCACTTCTGGTGTGGGTGAACGAAATCAACGTGCGCGCGATGGCCACAGAGATCCTATTAAATTAATAGGGATTCAATATGTAATTCTACCTGTAAGAAATGAAATCTATAGTACTTTCACCCCTGTTAAAAATGAAAGTAGCAAAGCCCAGGTAAAAAGTTAGAGGAAAACCACCTCAGTGTTCTATTTTTCAGTGGGAATATTACACACATTTTAATTCCAAAGACACACCAGAATGATTTTCCAAGAATTGTTAAGTGTTCCTGAGTGGACCAGTCTCAGTCCTGAATGAAATTTGCTTGAAAATCTGAAACCAGGTTTGAATATTGCTGTCAATCAATGACTCCCAACCAAATTTACTGAGCTTAAACAATTTTCACAAAAACATCAGATATACATGTATGTTGCCTGAAGAGTTGTGCAAAGTTGGTAGAATATTATACAAAATTATTCACAGCTGTAATGGCTACCAAATGTCCTTCCACCAAGCATTAACTCTGGGGTGTGAAGACCTACACAATCAAGACATCTTAGTTTTTTTTACTTGTAATTAATTAGGTTACCTTGGTTGCACGCCCTCAGCCTTGTCTGAAACATGGACCAAGCCAGCCTTGGGCTTTTTCTGTCTCAGACAGATGATGGATCTGTGCTCACTGCTAGGTCATTTAGCAAAACAAGTCAGGATAAGGCTCTGACATAACACACACATCTCTAACTGGCCTAGCGATGAATGGAAACCAGTGCAATCCATACCACTTACCAAGGCCTGATTGAATTAACTCAAAAGGTCCAAATTGAATAAGGATAGTGATCAGGAATCTTCCCTTAGCAATGATGATAGTTGCTCCCTGGCCCTATCCAATAAGAGACACATCACTGGCGTGAGACCTCACAACATAAATAAGGATGGTACAGTTTAATATAAACATTATCAAATCATAATTATATTTGCAATTAAACTGCTCTCTAGGCTCTGTTGGTTTAGTCTTACAGATGCTGTTTTGTCAGTCTCTTCAGTCTGTGGTTGATATTAATTGTCAGAGGGTGCTCTCTGACCCATTTCAGCCACTTTTCTTTGCATAGCAGGAACATACATTTTTTTCATACATTTTTTAGCAGGAGTCAAGCTGAATTCTATTCTTTCCCATGTCCTTTGATGAACATGGCTCTTGATTTTCTTCCATGTGTTGTTGTCAGGTGACTAAGATGTTAGCTGTGGTGGTGGTGCTCTTTGCCCTCCTCTGGATGCCCTACCGGACGCTGGTGGTGGTAAACTCCTTCCTGGACAAGCCTTACCTGGACCTCTGGTTCCTACTCTTCTGCCGCATCTGCATCTACCTGAACAGCGCCGTCAACCCTGTCATCTACAACGCCATGTCTCAGAAGTTTCGCACCTCCTTCAAGAAGTTGTGTCACTGCGGTCCGCAGCGATTGGAGAAGCCGGCGTCTTACAGCTTGGCCCTGACCTACAGTGCCATCAAGGACACAACCAATGGAGAGAGCCCTGACCACTTCACTACCGAGATGGACGAGCTGGTCACACCCACACCCAGTGACCAGTTCCTGCCCAGCACCAAGAGGATATCATTTGAGGACCCCTTTCTGTCAGGCAGGGTTGCCCTTTGCACTCCCTGATGGAAAAAGTAACTCCATTCAGGCAACAATGATAATCTGAAAGGATCTTCTTATCCTTAAGCTCTAGTTTGTGAATTCAAAATGGTCTCCAGCAGCATACTTCCAATTCTATAACTAATTTTCTGTAGAGGAATTGATTTAATATTTGAGCAGTACAACGGCAAACATAAAATGCCAAAAAATGTGTTGTTAATAGAGGAAGGAATGCTTCATTTCTTTATCTAGCATGGTGAAAATATATGATCCCCTCTCTCTGTAGCCATCTTAGCACAAAGCACCCAATTATAGGCATTGTTTAAATCAATCCTAAACATTGTGTGACACACACATTTAATTGGCAAGGTAACAATCATACTGCTTTCACATACTGAGCAACAGTTGCCATCTCTGTAAAGTGTTTTCCTACAAGGGAAATATAACAAGGGAAAGATGTTATCCCTCTTTTTATCTGGAGAAGTGTAGGCTAGGAACTCAGTGTGTGTGTGTGTGTGTGTGTGTGTGTGTGTGTGTTAGTGTGTGTGTTTAAAAGATAAGCTCACTCTACAGGAGGAGTCAAACTGTCTGGGCTAAGTTGTTAAAAACCATCCTGCTACTTTGCATGTTTTAAAACAGCACAGAGAGAATGTGATCACTGACCACATTTCAAAGGCAGAATTCAAAGGAGGCAGAGTATCAAAACCATCTTTGCTCTAGGGGTGTAAATATCACACATTGCTTTAAATTGAAACCTGCCTGTCAGGGAACTAGAGATCTGTTGGGATGAAGTTTCTTTAAAGGTCACAGATGATGAGGACAAAGCAATGACACGCCGGATCTGTCATCCGTTTGATTGCGCAATACCATTTGACTTTATAGTAACCTTATTGGCTAAAAGGTTCACCCGATATGAAATGTTCCGCAGGGGCTAGTGTAAAAAATACAGCATGGTTAAAAATCCTGCTGTACCTGTAATGGACTACTGTGGTGTGGATTCAATCAAAAAGGAAAAAATAGAAAGTTTGTTGTTGTTTATTTTATACTGATGAAACACCCTCTCTGTAAAAATGCTTGCAATTGATTGTGCGTTGCCATGTGAAATTGATGTACGATGTACATTTTCGATGTTTGGACCCGTTTTCAATTCATACCTTTGTACCATTTAAATTGTGTCTGCCAGTAGAGCTATTTTGTAATTAACGTAGTTTGTTTTGTTCAGTTTTATTGTTTGTCACATCAACGTACAGTATTTTACTATGGAGCGATCAATGTGGAGCTACGCTGTTCTTCTTTGGTAACACTACAACTACAGTATGTTTCAAATAAGGTACGTGAAATAATGATCTGTCCCTCTTGCACTTTCATCTACTATCTCCGTTGCACAGTTTCCACCATAAAAGGGAGTGGTGCCTGGTAGCGAGTTTGCAGCATGGACACTGTAAAACAAATGATGTTGTGGTGTGATTTAAAAAAGAATAGACATCTATGTGCAGTATACAGTTTATCTTCAGTCAGCAATATTGTGTAACCTGGTCTCTCTTTGCTGGCAGTTCTCTGCATTGTAAAAACTACTCTTGTTGTTTGGATGGTTTGTGTTTTGTTTTGTTATTTGTCTATAATAAAATGATCAATGATCATGTAGTCTGTCAAATATTGATAATCACTCGCAGAATCCCGAAATTCATGTGTCGTTATTTGTAATTAATCTCAGTATATTTTGACACATCTTCACTGCCTTTTCATCTATTCCATTAGGATGCAATCAAAACATATGGTTACTTTTGCAACTTCATCAAAACACTATTAACATACTCACATAGTGATTTTATCCAGATGACTGCACAAATAAATATCAGGAATTGTAACATATATAGCAGCCAACAATATGGCAGTTTCCATCTGTTCTTATCACAGCACATTCATTTGGAGTAATACATGGGATAATGGTGTGGAAAGCAGCATTGAAAGCATCAGTTTATTTTAAAAGTGAACCCATGTTTTATGCAGTGCTCAAATGTATTCTCCACACACACACTATATTAAATAATGGTCAACTGTGATGACAATTACATAGCAAATCATCAAAATGTTCTTCATAAATCGTAAATTGAGATATATTGAGACATTAAATGGGATGATTATATTGACCACATCAATCTTTAAACAGGTCCCCTGATTGAGCACTTATTCGGAGGACCTGGAATAATCTGGCCTCTTGTGGCAAAGCACTCCATTTTTGGATAGTTGGATGGTCCCACTAGACCTGTCAATGTAATGGGATTTTAAAGCAAATAGCCTAGCTCAAGTAGATATGAGGTTTACCAGACGCACATTTCTTCTTTTATTACCGTAAAAAGGATTGTTATGGTTAGCAAATTTGCATATAAATTTGGGCGAATGCTTTGTCTATTAAACACGGCTTGTTCTTTATAGAAGCTATTAAAGCAGCCTGCTCAGTAGTAACTAGATGAGAAAGACAAGAATAAATGAAGGTTGAGGTGAAAGGAAGGCAAACAGAATACAGATAAATATAATAGCCACCGCAATATCGTTCAATCACTCTATTTCTTTTTGTTTCTCTCACTCTATTTTTCTCTCTCTCAAACGCACACACACACACACACACACACACACACAAAGACTTCTCCCAAACTGGGGTAGGTTGTAAGGATTAACACAGCCAGACGTGTCTCAAAGTTGTTAGGGAATGAATGTGTGCATAGCCTGTTAACAACATAAACTGGTCCCAAGGACATTCCCATTGGTAAGGAGTTTGGGTATCCAGATGTTTCCCCTTTATATTCTCCTCTGAGTCCAAGGTCACTCACATACACATCTGTCACCCTCTGATCAACAGCTCTATAAATAACCAGCAGAATACCTGAATTACAATTTTCTCAATGAAATTATTTCTACAGATATGCACAACATGGCCTTTTGCAAACAGGTGGTATAAGGGCACAAGGCGAGACCCAAATGCAGACACAGAGGGCAGATGGCTGAGCTCCGATATTTATTACAACAAAAGCGGTAGGCAAAAGGCAGGTCGGGGACAGGCGAGAGTTCATAAACCAGGTCAGAGTCCAAACAGTACCAGGTGATAGGCAGGCTCGAGGTCAGGACAGGCAGGGGTTCAGTCAACAAGTCCAAGTCCAAACAGTACAAGGGGATAGGCAGGCTCAAGGTCAGAACAGGCAGAGTGGTCAGGCAGGCAGATTCGGCGTCAGGACAGGCAAGGGTCAAAACCAGGAGGGCTAGGAAAAAACAGAGACTGGGAAAAATAGGAGTTAGGAGAAACGCTGGTTGACTTGGCAAAGCAAGACGAACTGGAACAGAGAGACAGGAAACACAGGGATAAATTCACCGGGGACTAATGGGGAAAACAGGAGACACCTGGAGGTGGGTGGAGACAATCACAAAGACAGGTGAAACAGATCAGGGTGTGACAGGTGGCTATTGTAGGATTTATGATGAGAAGGCCTAAGAAAACATTTATACAACTTTTTGACGAAATAAACAAATTAACACAATCTTCCAAAGTCATACCAAGGAACATGCAGTCAGTCATTTTCTTAACTCATTATTTTCAAAATTGCTTGTTAATCGACAATATAATGTTGCTCATACTAATTTAAACTGCTTTGTTCTTTATAGAAGCTATAAAAGCAGCCTGCTCAGTAGTAACTAGATGAGAAAGACAAGAATGAAGGAAGGTTGAGGTGAAAGGAAGGCAAACAGAATACAGATAAATATAATAGCCACCGCAATATCGTTCAATCACTCTCTATTTCTTTTTCTCTCACTCTTTCTTTTTTTCTCTCTCAAACGCACACACACACACACACACACACACACACACACACACACACACACACACACACACACACACACACACACACACACACACACACACACACACACACACACACACACAAAGACTTCTCCAAAACTGGGGTAGGTTGTAAGGATTAACACAGTCAGTGTCACGTCCTGGCCAGTATAAGGTTAATTGTTTTGTAGTTTGGTCAGGGCGTGGCAGAGGGTATTTGTTTTATGTGGTTCAGGGTGGTGTGTTTTTGTAAAAAGGGTGTTTGATTAGTAATTCCGGGTGTTGGTTTATGTTAGGTATTTCTATGTAGAGTCTAGTGAGTGTATGTCTATGTTAGGTTAATTGGGGTTGGGACTCTCAGTTGAAGGCAGGTGTTGTCTATCTGCCTTTGATTGAGAGTCCCATATAGGTGGGTGATTGTTCTGTGTGTAAGCCTTATGCTTAGCCAGACTGTTTGTAGTTGTTCGTTCGTTCTTTTGTTTTTGTTATTGTTATTTTGTACGTTCATTTTTGAAAGTTATTAAATAAACGTCAAGATGAGCATATACGTACCTGCTGCGTTTTGGTCCACCTTCACCGACGACAACCGTGACAGTCAGATGTGCCTCAAAGTTGTTTGGGAATACATGTGTGTATAGCCTGTTAACAACATAAACTGGTCCCAAGGACATTCCCATTGGTAAGGAGTTTTGGTATCCAAATAAAGCAATATACAGTACCAGTCAAAAGTTTGGACACACCTACTCCTTCAATGGTTTTTCTTTATTTGTACAATTTTCTACATTGTAAAATAATAGTAAATACATCAAAATTATGAAATAACACATGAAATCATTTACATGTAGTAACCAAAAAAACAAATCAAAATTAATTTTAGATTTTAGATTTTTCAAAGTAGCCACCCTTTTCCTTGATGACAGCTTTGCACACTCTTGGCATTCTCTCAATCAACTTCACCTGGAATGCTTTTCCAAACAGTCAGGAGCTCTTGTTGGCAGCTTTTCCTTCACTCCGCAGTCCAACTCATCCCAAACCATCTCAATTGGGTTGAGGTCGGGTGATTGTGGAGGTCAGGTCATCTGATGCAACACTCCATCATTCTCCTTCTTGGTCAAATAGCCCTTATACAACCTGTAGAGATGTTGGGTCATTGTTTTTTTGAAAAACAAATTATAGTCCCACTAAGCGCAAACCAGATGGGATGGCGTATTGCTGCAGAATGCTGTGGTAGCCATGCTGGTTAAGTGTGCCTTGAATTCTAATTAAATCACAGACAGTGTCACCAGCAAAGCACCCCCACACCATCACACCTCCTCCTCCATGCTTCACGGTGGGAACCACACATGCGGAGATCATCTGTTCACCTACTCTGCGTCTCACAAAGACACAAAAAATCTCAAATTTGGACTCATCAGACCAAAGGACGGTTTTACAATGGTCTAATGTCCATTGCTCGTGTTTATTGGCCCAAGCAAGTCTCTTCTTATTATTGGTGTCCTTTAGTAGTGGTTTCTTTTCAGAAATTGGACCATGAAGGCCTGATTCACGCAGTCTCCTCTGAACAATTTATGTTGAGATGTGTCTGTTACTTGAACTCTGAAGCATTTATTTGGGCTGCAATCGCTGAGGCTGGTAACGCTAACAAACTTATCCTTTGCAGCAGAGGTAACTCTGGGTCTTCCTTTCCTGTGGCGGTCCTCATGAGAGCCAGTTTCATCATAGCGCTTGACGGTTTTTGCGACTGCACTTTAAGAATCTTTCAAAGTTCTTGAGTGTGCAAAGGTGCCATCAAGGCAAAGGGTGGCTACTTTGAAGAATCTCAAATATAAAACATATATTTGTTTAACACTTTTTTGGTTACTACATGATTCCGTATGTGTTATTTTATAGTTTTGATGTCTTAACTATTATTCTACAATTTAGAAAGGTAGGTGTGTCCAAACTTTTGACTGGTACTGTATATATATAAAAAAGAAAAACAAACAAGCATGTAGCCAACCAACAGTCTGTGTCCCTTCAGCTCCTCTCACCCCCTATCTCACCCTCTCCCTCCCTTTCGCATAGGGAGGGTTGGACAAATGGAGCCAGTGAAGCTGTGGAGCGTAACAAATGGATACTAACCTCAGCTAACATTTTATGTCCGGGAAGAGACACATTGATCTGGGCTAAAGCTCCGGGCCTCTGTGGGTTGAAAATTAGATGTTGAGCTGGACCGAAGTGGCTGAGAAGAGGAGGAAGAGAGGAGAGAGGCTGAAGGAAGGAAGGAATAGTTGCAGCACTAGGCTGATAAGCAGCATGGTTAATGGGATTGCCATGACCCGTTTTAGCCTCACTTATAACTGGATCTGTCTTCTGGCTGTGGGGTTGGAAATGCTCTGCACTTAAGATTATTTTAGGATGAGGAGCTTCAGAGAGTGACGGGTCTCTGTCTAGTCACAATATGTTCAGCATTCACACACACACACAACAAGACAAGCACAGGTAGCTGCTTAAATGGACACATTCAAATACTGTATGCATACAGTGCATTTGGAAAATATTCAGACACCTTCCCTTTTTCCACATTTTGTTACATTACAGCCTTATTCGAAAATGGATGCAATAATTTTCCCCCCTCATCAAACGACAAACAATACATAATGACGAAAACAGTTATAGAATTTTTGCAAATCTACTTAAAATTAAAAATAAAACAGAATAACCATATTCAGACCCTTTGCTATGAGATTCGAAATTGAGCTTAGGTGCATCCTGTTTCCATCAATCATCCATGAGATGTTTCTACAACTTGATTGGAGTCCACCTGTGGTATATTCAATTAATTGGACTTGATTTGGAAAGACACACACCTGTCTATATAAGGTCTCACTGATGACAGTGCATGTCAGAGCAAAAACCAAGCCATGTGGTCGAAGGAATTGTCTGTAGAGCTCCGAGACAGGACTGTGTCGAGGCACAGATCTGGGGAAGGGTACCAAAACATTTCTGCAGCATTGAAGGTCCCCAAGAACACAGTGGCCTCCATCATTCTTAAATAGAAGAAGTTTGAAACTACCAAGACGCTTCCTAAAGCTGACCACCCTGCCAAACGGAGCAATCAGGGAAGAAGGGCCTTGGTTAGGGAGTTGACCAAGAACCTGATGGTCACTCTGACAGAGCTCCAGAGTTCTTCGGTGGAGATGTGGGGAAACTTCCAAAAGGACAACCATCTCTGCAGCACTCCACCAATCAGGCCATTATGTTAGAGAAGGAAGCCACTCCTCAGTAAAAAGCACATGACATCCTGCTTAGAGTTTGGCACCTAAAGGACTGTCACGACCGTTGTATGAATAATTGGACCAAGGCACAGCGTGAGTAGAGTTCCACATTTTGATGATAGTGAAACTTCCAAAACAACAAAGATATAACGATCGTGAAATACGTAGCACACATAGGCACTCAAACAAAACAAAACAATATCCCACATCGCAGGTGGAAAAAAGGCCACACTAAGTATGATCCCCAATTAGAGGTAACGATTATCAGCTGCCTCTAATTGGGAACCATACACACACACCAACATAGAAATATAATACCTAGAAACCCCCCTAGTTACATCCTGACCTAAAACACCATAGAGAACCTTGAGGGCTCTCTATGGTCAGGGCGTGACATATATATATATATATATATTTAAGCTGGAAGTAGAAGCATAAGTATTGCTGTCCATTAGTTTACTCCAATTAAGGTAGGGGTGGTAAGGTTAGGGGAAAATAATCAAGTAGGAAAATATATTTAAAAAAAATATACATGGGGGATTGGAAAGGATGCTGATGATTACATTGATAGAAGCCACAATCTATCTGCGATATTAAAGCTGATCTACCTAAAATACCTAAAATAATAAAATTAAAATAATGAATTTGTCATCTGCCCTCTTGGTACTGGCATCGGCTGCAGCTGAACTTCTAATGTTAACTAAATCCAACACATTTATGGGAATCCTCTTCGCTATATTCTGGTTGAAACATGTATGCTTGAACATCACCATGTAGCTAATAAATGCTCCATCGTCAAATTCCTGTTGATGAGAGGAATCACTTGAAGCCATAGCGCCATGTCAGTTCTTTCAGTTTTGCCCAAAGGATTGTTGTTAGTGTCCGCCTCCTTTTCATAAAAACCCGCCTTGGGGGAGGGACAGGGGCCAGAGCAAGAACCACCTGCCAACACAAGTTGTAGTCTCTCGGAGACTGGAGAACATTTGTGTGCTTGTATATTTAGCAATGACTCCACCGTTACGAACATCGCTGAAAGACGTCCAATGGCTCTATTGAAAAAGGACGACCATATCTACACCCACAAAAACATATAGTGCAATCAGTATGACAGAGCCTTTGCGAAATTCCGCAAAGCAGAACTACATTAATTTTTAGACTCCCCACCCATCAATAAAACGGAAGCCGCCATAGGGTGTATCATTCGGCATGCGAAGCCCTGACCTGCCTTCCTCCTGGGCAATTATGTGTGAAACACATCTCAGTGTCCTTGAAATGCCTCAGACATGATAAAAACAAACACAGATTCTCCTGGGTGAAATTCCTCCTTTAACCTGTTTAAACGTTTTGCTCACGTCGGCCACACAGAGCGAGATCAGACAGTCATCCGGAAAAACATGGGCTTCCATGCAAGGCACAGTGTTATAGTCCTAGAAGCAAGCCTAAAAGGCATTTTGCCTGTTTTGGAGTTCTGCATTGCATGGCTGTTATTGAAAACTCAACTGTAATACTCAAAACTCAACTGTGATATTCAAAAACGCAATAGTAATAGCTTCTTATAAATATCTAACTTAATTGAATATTAAAAATGTTGTCCTTTAGCAGATGCTCTTATCCAGAGCAACTTAAAGGAGGGTTAAGTGCCTAGCTCAAGGGAACATGGACAGATGTTTCACGTAGTTGGCTCAGGGATTCAAACCAGAAACCTCTTGGTTACTGGTCCAAACACTCCTAACCACTAGGCTACCTGCCGCTCTGGCATAAATAATAAGAGCTCTAGACAGCTCCATTTGACAGCATTAAATCAAGCTTGAGTGATGCCACTATAAGCACTTTATGAACAGGAGAGATGTTTTATTTATTGGATTTAGTGCATTTACACTGAGCCTGCTGTACTGGGCTGAGATGTGCTGTAAAAGAGGTATGGGGAGATAAGAGCTTCTGTGTGTTGCTATAAAACATGCAGGGAGTGGCAATAAAAAAGGCATTGTGGTATGGGAAGAAATGATAACGGAGCCATTTCATTAACACTCAGCGTTGTCTCTGCATGATAACAACCTTGTTGTTCTGGGATCTGCTGGCGGTAAAGTGACATATCAATCCTGTAATTGTCAAAGAAGCCAAGTGGAGAATCAGTCTTGCAAAGCAGCCAAATCAACACTAAGACCGTGATGGAGTACATGAAAAGAGCCACCTGCTGATAATGTACATGATGCAGACTGTGACTAAAGCTATAGAAAATCAGCGGAGGCTAATGTTACCGTCATCGGACAAATCAAATGGTGAACAGAAAGAAAGAAATGGCGTGAAAGAGGGCATGTGATCCCAGCTTGTTGCTCTCGGGCCCACATGGCAATATAAAGAGCAGTAGTGTGTAAGCAATTGATGCCTGCCCAAGGAGAGTGAAAAGCCACAGGAGTAGAAAGCAATCCATATCAACACGACAATATTCTTCACGGAGGATGCTGTATAATTGCAGGAAGTAAAGTGCAGCTACTTCAGAGTGACATGTGCCTGCAGGAAAGGCTCTGTGTAAGATCTAACTTGAAGACAAAGTGTTCTCACTGTACAGAAGCTATCTCTCAGCTGTTTGATGTGTCATACAAGTTTTGTGTGTATTTTTGCAGCCACTGTTAAAAGATTCTGTCCCCGTCATGTGAAAAGTGCCATAATGGATCTTTGGGGTTTGGGGTCATTTAGCACACTCATGTCGGGGCACTCCCAGTTCACATACTTAGACCACAGGAAACTTTAATCACTTCATGAGGCATGTACACGCAGCACACCACAACCAAGCCTTAATTCTAAACCATCTATTTGGTGTTTAGTGGTAGGAAGCTTTGTCACACTTTTCTGTTTCCCAACAAAGATAATTACAGAAAATATACATGTACTGTACTGTAAGCTGCCTATGCTAAATTTAAAAGTGAAATATTTTACCAAGAACCAAAACAAAGATTAAGCTATCACCTTTAAAACGGAAACTATATTTTGTTCAGTAGTTTATTTAGTATGAATGTACAGGCATGCATGACTCAAGATAAGTATCAAAACATGTATTTTTGTTGTTTTGAATTTGCCGCCCTGCACTTTCACTGGCTGTCGTCATATCGATCCCGCTAACGGGATTCAAGTCATAAGAAGCAAACCCAACACCTCTCATCACCCCGAGAACACCATGTTTTTCATTGGCAGGGACTGGGAAACTGGTCAGAATTGAAGAAATGATGAATGGTGCTAAATACAGGGAAATCCTTGAGGGAAACCTGTTTCAGTCTTCCAGAGATTTAAGACTGGGACGATGACCCTAAGCATACTGCTAAAACAACACTCGGGTGGTTTAAGGGGAAACATTTAAATGTCTTGGAATGGCCTTGTCAAAGCACAGACCTCAATCCAATTGAAAATCTGTGGTATGAATTAAAGATTGCTGTACACCAACGGAACCCATTCAATTTGAAGGAGATGGAGCAGTTTTGCCTTGAAGAATAGGCAGAAATCCCAGTGGCTAGATGTGCCAAGCTTATAGAGACATACCCCAAGAGACTTGCAGCTGTAATTGCTGCAAAAGGTGGCTTCTACAAAGTATTGACTTGGGGGGTGAATAGTTATGCACGCTCAAGTTTTCTGTTTTTTTGTCTAATTTCTTGTTTTTTTTCACAATAAAACATATTTTGCATCTACAAAGTCATGTTGTGTAAATCAAATGACACAAACCCCCCAAAAAATCAATTTTAATTCCAGGTTGTAAGGCAACAAAATCGAGATTGGAAGACAGAATTTTTGTGTAATTGCAGGGAGAGAATGAAGCACCATGTTGAGGATGAATTACACCACTTCCTGTTGCCACAGTAAGCTAAACCTCAACACAGGGCATCCCTATAAAGGTCATGATGGGTTATGTGGAAGAACGGTTAACTAGCTCAATCGCAGTCCTTGGAAGCATCATGGTTATGAGAGGGCTGTAGGTAATGCTTTTCTATGGAAGAAAGGCCTTATTCTGCGTGGGACCAAGTTTTCACTGTGAAGAGTTTATTTCACATGGTCAGGTGTAGGCTGTTGAACGAAATCATACATTAATATTGTTTGCAACCTCAACCATTCTGCCGATGTCACTCAAAAGCATATGAACTCTAGGTCAGGATTCAAGTGAGGCCTACCTTTCTGCCATTTAGTGGGGGGAGGGGCAAATTCTTTTTTTGTATTTCGTATGTATTCGGATCCCCAGGCAGCAGCTACTCTTCCTGGGGTATAAACAGGAATAAAACAATTAAATCACAACAAAACAACAGCCTACATCATACAAAAATCAATACATCATACCAGACAATACTACGTTTTTACTACAAATTTACAATATTAAATATTGCATTGTATCTTGTGATCCTTATCTATTTTCAAAAACGTCACAGGATTACGTTTTCCTATGATATCATGTTGCTTTTAATGGCATTAATAAAATATGTATTATGTAGAAATGAAAGCAAATGTTGCAAGGGGAGATGAGGGGAAATGCAAGCTGGCTGATGCCTCATTTTGCACGCAACCCACGCAACATGTGTTGTTCGAACAACCAGCACAGTGCAGACTTGTATACTATAAACATTACATGGTGGGAGGTATGTATGTATATACAGCACAAAGTCAGGATTAATCATTAACCCCCGATCATCCACAGTTTCTTGGTATAGAGACGTAGAGAGACAACTCAGGCGCCACCCAGATGATGCCTCCTATCTTTGACAAGAGAAACTATGTGTTGCAGAGCAAACGCGGACAGTTGTTCCATTTTATCCAGCCTAGCTGTCCGGCTTAGAACTGCATGTTAGGATAATCATTTTCCCATTTGTGTGTGAGGAATGGATAGAAAATCTTTTCATTATATATTTTTGCTCCAAATTGATTATATTGTGAAAGACTGTGATTCTTTTTTTGCCCTAATCACTTTGGATAAAACATGGCTCAGTTAATGCTTTATGCAAACAAATGGAAGTACATTCGTAATGATCTAATTCCATTACTAAATGTCTAATTATGGGCTCTGGATCCTGATGGCTCATTGACCCATCTTGGACATAATTTCCCGTTTTGTGGTATTAACACAAGATGATTGATCACCCTCACCCTTTTAAATGAGGATTCAACCCACACAGTCAGTTTTTTGCCTCCAAGAACCTCACTCACACTCAGGTCTGATTGAGGGTGATGGCATGTCAGACAGATGAACTGAGCCTGACGTGCATACAGCACGAGAACCTGACACACAGGATGAGCACAGCATTGGAACTACAGTATGCTGTGCAGACTGGATAGAGAGAGGTAGGGATCCTCCTGAGAGTCCCTCACAGATAAAGGCACCTGATCCCTCCACTTTCCAGTATATCCAGAAAAAGAACAGTTGGGTGAAAAAGTCCAAACACACAAGAACATACACATATGAACCCTCTCATTCAAGAGGGGCTTTACTGTGAAACTAAAAAGTCCCTATCCATTCAAATCACCCAAACCATGCAGTACATACTGTATGGCTTATTGTGCAAACAAACTCTAGCTTCCTACAGTATCCCATATACTGCTGATAACATTGAGTGAAAGTATATTATACAGACCATTTGTTGGTTGAACTCTGAAACAGACACAAAAACACTGTACTGATTGCTAACCATTTCAAGTATCATTCTTTGAGAACGATGAATATTGAGAGAATGCTGCAGCCTTCAGATACTCGTCGTAGCTGATGAGTAGAGAGAGAGACAGGCAGCCAGATGGTCAACCTTTTCCATTTACTATGTTGTAATGCCCAGCAAGACTTATCTTCTCCTTCACATATCCTCTACCAAAGATAGGACAGGAGTACAGGCCAAAATAGATCAAGGATGTCAGGAAGGCTTCTGGAGGATACAGTCTAGAAAACGCTCAGAGACTAAAACTACAAAGAACATTGTGACCTCTGGTGGACAAACCAGAGACTTCTGTCGAACTACTCCCCATAGACAGACTGGGTGATTTCAACAGAGAGACGACAAAGGCATACAAGAGTAAATATATACATTGCAATTCTTTTCAAATGAGCGGTCATTCATGTGCAAAGTATTCATTCTCATGAACATAGCTCCCACATGTATGTACCAACCCACTCTCTTTGTCTCTCCCGCTCTCTTTAGCTTGCCCCTCCCTTTCCATTGTGTAGCTAAACGATCATATCGGGTTGGTTACACAATGAAAAAAAGATGGCGCTGAAGAACATGGTTGACATTTTACATTCTCCCAACCAATTGTGATATATATTTTTTTTTTTTGCATTTTGTGTAACTTATTTTTTTGCTTATTGTGTACATAATGTTGCTGCTGCTGTCTCTTATGACCGAAAATAACTTCTGGTCATCAGAAAAGCGATTACTCACCGCGGACTGGAAGAAACCTTTTCCTTTTACGAGTCCGACAAGAAGGATATCCTGCTTTCACTGGAACAGGCCCAGATTCACGCCTTCTGCGTGAAGAAAAGACGCCGGAAAAAAGGTCGCAGATCGAGCACACTTCTGAGAATCCAGAGGCGAGCGAGTAAACTCCCATTGCCTTCCATTCTTATTGCTAAATTGCAATCATTGGAAAATAAAATTGATGATCTATAATTAAGATTATCCTACCAACGAGACATTAAAAACGGTAACATCTTATGTTTCACCGAGACGTGGCTGAACGAAGATACGGACAATATAGAGCTAGCGGGATTTTCCCTGCACTGGCAGAACAGAGACGCTACCTCTGGTAAGACGAGGGGTGGGGTTGCGTGTCTTTTTGTCAACAACAGCTGGTGAGCAATGTCTAATATTAAAGAAGTCTCGACGTATTGCTCGCCTGAGGTAGAGTACCTTATGATAAGCTGTCAACCACACTATCTACCAAGAGAGTTCTCATCTGTATTATTCGTAGCCGTCTATTTCCCACCACAAAGCGAAGCTGGCACTAAGTCCGCTCTCAACCAACTCTATAAGGCCATAAGCAAAGAAGAAAATGTTCACCCAGAAGCGGCGTTCCTAGTGGCTGGGGACTTTACTGCAGACAAACTTAAATCAGTTTTACCAAATTTTTACCAGCATGTCACATGTGCAACCATGTAAAAAAATCCTAGACCACCTTTACTCCACACACAGAGAAGCATACAAAGCTCTCCCCCGCCTCCAATTGGCAAATCTGACCATAATTCTATCCTCCTGATTCCTGCTTACAAGCAAAAACTAAAGCACGAAGTACCAGTGACTCGCTCAATACGAAGGTGGTCAGATGACGCGGATGCTACACTACAGGACTGTTTTGCTAGCACAGACTGGAATATGTTCCGGGATTCATCCAATGGCATTGAGGAATGCACCACCTCAGTCATCGGCTTCATCAATATGTGCATTGATGACGTCGTCCCAAAGGTGACTGTACGTACATTACCCAACCAGAAGCCATGGATTACAGGCAACATCCGCACCAAGCTAAAGGCTAGAGCTGCCGCTATCAAGGAGTGGGAGACTAATCCGGACGCTTATAAGAAATCCCGCTATGCCCTCAGACGAACCATCAAACAAGCAAAGCGTCAATACAGGGTTAAGATTGAATCCTACTACACCGGCTCTGACGCTCATCGGATGTGGCAGGGATGAAAACTATTACGGACTACAAAGGGAAACCCAGACGCAAGCTGCCCAGTGACGCGTGCCTACCAGATGAGCTAAATGCCTTTTATGCTCGCTTTGAGGCAAGCAACACTGAAGCATGCACGAGAGCACCAGCTGTTCTGGATGACTGTGTGATAACGCTCTCGGTAGCTGATGTGAACAAAACCTTTAAACAGGTCAACATTCATAAAGCCGCTGGGCCAAACGGATTACCAGGACGTGTACTCAAAGCATGCACCAACTGTCAAGTGTCTTCACTGACATTTTCAACCTCTCCCTGACTGAGTCTGTAATACCTACATGTTTCAAGCAGACCACCATAGTCCCTGTGCCCAAGGAAGCGAAGGTAACCTGCCTAAATGATTACCGCCCTGTGGCACTCACATAGGTAGCCATGAAGTGCTTTGAAAGGTAGGTCATGGCTCACATCCACAGCATCCTCCCGGACACCCTAGACCCACTCCAATTTGCATACCGCCCCTACAGATCCACAGATGATGCAATCGCAATCACACTCCACACTGCCCTTTCTCACCTGGACAAAAGGAACACCTACAGTATGTGAGAATGCTGTTCATTGACTAGAGCTCAGCGTTCAACACCATAGTGCCCATGAAGCTCATCACTAAGCTAAGGACTCTGGGACTAAACACCTCCCTCTGCAACTGGATCCTGGACTTCCTGACGGGCCGTCCCCAGGTGGTAAGAGTAGGCAACAACACATCTGCCACGCTGATCCTTAACACTGGTGCGCCTCAGCGGTGTGTACTTAGTCCCCTCCTGTATTCCCTGTTCACCCACGACTGCGTGGCCAAACACGACTCCAACACCATCATTAAGTTTGCTGACGACACAACAGTGGTAGGCCTGATCACCGACAATGATGAGACGGCCTATAGGGAGGAGGTCAGAGAACTGGCAGTGTGGTGCCAGGACAACAATCTCTCCCTCAATGTGAGCAAGACTAATGAGCTGATCGTGGACTACAGGAAAATGCGTGCCGAACAGGCCCCCATTAACATTGATGGGGCTGTAGAGGAGCGGGTCGAGAGTTTCAAGCTCCTTGGTGTCCACATCACCAATGGTCAAAATATACCAAGACAGTTGTGAAGAGGTCACGACAAAACCTTTCCCCCCTCAGTAGACTGAAAAGATTTGGCATGGGTCCCCAGATCTTCAATATGTTCTACAGCTGCACCATCGAGAGCATCCTGACCGGTTGCATCACCGCCTGGTATGGCAACTGCTCGGCATCTGACTGTAAAGCGCTACAGAGGGTAGTGTGAACAGCCCAGTACGACACTGGGGCCAAGCGTACTGCCATCCAATACCTATATCATAGGCAGTGTCAGAGTGGAGAATTGTCAGAGACTCCAGTCACCAAAGTCATAGACTGTTTTCTCTGCTACCACAATGCAAGTGGTACCGGAGCGCCAAGTCTAGGACCAAAAGGCTCCTCAACAGCTTCTACCCCAACCCATAAGACTGCTGAACAATTCATAAAATCGCCTCCGGACAATTTACATTGACCCCCCCCCCCCCCTTTGTACACTGCTGCTACTCGCTGTTTGTTTGTTATCTATGCATTGTCACTTCTCCCCCACCTACATGTACAGATTATCTCAACTAGCCTGTACCTTCGCACACTGACTCGGTTACCGAAGCCCCCTGTATATAGCCTCGTTATTGTTATTCTCATTGTGTTACTTTTTATTATTACTTTTCATTTTAGTCTACTTGATAAATATTTTCTTCTTCTTGAACTGCACTGTTGGTTAAGGGATTGTAAGTAAGCATTTCACGGTAAAGTCTACACTTGTATTTGTCGCATGTAACAAATAAAGTTTGATTTGATACATTTCATGTTAAAGCCATTGTGACGCTTTTTCTTTCTCAGCAGGACCTAAACTCCATTATTTGACAATGGATGTTACAGGTGAATCTTCATTAAACCTTTCCCCTTTCAAAACCTTATAATCTTCCTTATCCACCTCATGCTCTTCCCTGACTGAGGTGATATCAGCGTTTTGCCACCACTGGATACCAACTATGAGACCTCAACAAAGAATAACATCCAAAATAGAAATGAAAGCATGCTCTGAAACACAGATGTTGACAAACCAGCCATTTATTGAGAGAGGGAGGGATGTGAGTTTAGGTAGGCCTCTGCACTACAGTAAACAAAGAAAAAAGAGATTACCAAGAAACACTTCCAAAAGGACTAATCCGAGGTAGACAGGAGTTGTAGCACTCAACAAAAAAGGCAGAGATTAATTTAGTATTTGTTCAGCCTTCATCCATTGTTAGGATGAGTTAACAGACACAAACTCTGACTCCTATCATATGTATAGTAAACCCGATTCAGCCTTAGGAAATTTACTTCTTTCATAATCACGCCTTTTCTGCGCACTTCTCAGTAGTTACACACCTTATTCAGGTGCATAACTGGCTTTGCAGGCATGGTTCTCTTGCTCACACTATGTAAAGGTAATTCAAACGCTGAAAACCCTCCCACTTACTGGCCAACAGATTATCTTGTGGAGTTTTCATTCAATAGGGTTTTCAGTACATTTATATAAAGCCATCCCTTTAAATTTGGTGTACCTTTAATTAGAATTTAGTCGACAGACTCACTAGAATATATTGAGAGAACTGTTCGGAATATTAGGGATCAATTAAAGAAAGCCATGTAAGTACACACGTATTTGTCAATTTTCAGATCTTGTATATTATTGTATTAGGGTTAGGAAAGTATTTATGAATTATAAAAAAAAAAAAAGTTTGAAGAGCCTTTACGCACAAAATATATTGGTCAATAAAAAATACAGTGGTTCGATTCATCCTGAAAGGTATCATATTCAATTGTTAAATCCATGAAAAAATTGGAACGTGAGAAAAGTGTACAGCTGTATAATAATCCTCACTAATCAAGGAACTGTGATGACAACGGTCCAGTCGTCGGAAACAGTGCATCAGGCTCCAGGTTTAAACTGCTACGTATGGTCTGCGTTCCATAATAATTCAAATTATTGCACAACTTTTAATACGTTAGCCTAATATGATTCACTATTGCTAGAGATCCTCAGGAACAACCACACAAACGTGACAGAGGAAAGAAAAGTTAACCAATCCATTGCGCATAAAGGTGTTCATTATTAAGGAATTAAGCCAAGGTCAGAATACGAAATATTTCTTGACACACCTCTGCCACACCTCCATATATGTGATCTCCACCCTGAAAGAATAGCTGGCTGAAACATGCGTTACCTCATGCCTAAGTTTAAGGTCAGAATACGAGTAGAGAGAAAAGTGCATAAAAAGGGAATTAAGTTACATTTACATGCGCATGACTCTGGTCTGAATCGTCCACGTTAGTACTAAGTTATTTCTTAATGGGAGTTTAGATTTCCCTTCCATCACACTCAGATCCAAAATTATTGACACTCTTACATTTACATTTTAGTCATTTAGCAGATGCTCTTATCCAGAGCGACTTACAGTTAGTGCATTCATCTTAAGAAAAATTGGTGGAAGAACTACAGTACCAGTCAAAAGTTTGGACACACCTACTCATTCAAGGCTTTTATCTTTATTTTTACTATTTTCTACATTTTAGAAAAATAGTGAAGACATCAACACTATGAAATAACACATATGGAATCATGTAGTAACCAAAAAAGTGTTCAACATATCAAATTATATTTCATGTTTTAGATTCAAAGCCACCCTTTGCCTTGATGACAGCTTTGTGCACTCTTGGCATTCTCTCAACCAGCTTCACAAGGAATGCTTTTCCAACAGTTTTTAAGGAGCTCCCACATATGCTGGGCACTTGTTGGCTTCTTTAACTTCACTCAGCGGTCCAACTACAAATTTACAATATAAAATGTACAATACTACAATATTACAATATTGCAATGTGTGTGTGTGTGTGTGTGTGTGTGTGTGTGTGTGTGTGTGTGTGTGTGTGTACAGTGTGTGTTAGTGTGTGTGCATATGCTTATGTGTGTGTGTCTCTTCACAACCCGCGTTGTGCTGTGAGGTGTTGTTTTATCCGTATTTTTTATCTGATTACACTGCTCACTTGAGCTACTTGATGTGGATGAGAGTTCCAAGTATACATGACTCTATATAGTGCTGTACATTTCCCAGCGTCTATTCTGGACTTGGGGACTGTGAAAAGACCCCTGGTGGCATGTCTTGTGGGGTATGTATGGGTGTCTGAGCTGTGTGTTAGTTGTTTGAGCATACAGTTTGGTGCTTTCAACATATCAATACCTTTCACAAAGACAAAGCAGTGATGCAGTCAATCTCTCCTCTACTTTGAGCCAAGGAGAGCCATGCACGTTATTGATATTAGCCCTCTGTGTACATTTCAGTGCCAGCTGTGGTGATCTTTTCTGAGCCAACTATAATTTGCCTATGTCCTTTTTTGTGGAACTTGATCATATACAGTAAACTGAGCAGTAGTCAACGTGTGATAAAATTAGGGTCTGTAGGACTTGTTTTGTTGAATACAATTGGATTAAGGTTAGGTTTATTTCTATGGTTGGGGCCCTAACCCTAACGCTGGCTTCATGTCCAAATCCCTGCACAACTCTAACCCTAGCCTCAACCCTAGCCCTAACCCTAGCTTAATCTCTACATTAACCGAAACCCTACCGATAACCCTAACTAACTTATTGTTCACATCCCTGCTCAACCCCAACTCCAACCTCAACCCAAATCTGGTTAGAATGTAATGTATTCACTTAGGCCTCAATTGGTTGACACTCCCAACTGGGTACAGACATCAATTCCACATTGGAATAGTGGTCCCTACAGTGGTCCCTACAGCATACACTCAAACCGGTGTGATTAGAATGCTTATTTAGAACGTCCAGTTTCGATTGATGCAACGGTCAGCATTTGAGATGGCCCCCGTTGTTTCACAGAAACATTTTGGACAAACACAGTCCTTACAATGTTATTTCCTGAATGTTCAGACATTTACAGAAGTAGCAACAGCATAACACAATCATCCAAACTGGCAAATGTAGGCTACACTGGTTGTAGCGCTAAATTATGAAAGATTGACATAACACAAGCGATCATATTTAGCTAAATCTCAGCTGACAGAAACCTGACAGAAACCATAATATGAATTAGTTAATTATCACATCACAGGTGGGCTCAAAATGGATCGATAATTTTTTTGGTTAAACACTTACAAAAAATCTAAAGTAATCCGACGATGGGGAGTTTGTGCGCGCCGCCATGTTTTTTTTTTTTTCCGCATCAACCAAAGATAAGAAGAGGAGACTAGATGAGTTTTGTCTGTTTGCAGTATACATGTTGAAGGGGGTTTGTTATCTACCATCATTCACTTCCCTTCATTCATTTCTGCAAGTTTACTCAAAAGATGAGTGAACCATCCTTCACCTCATTTAGTTATAACATCTTTGGTCCGACAGATGTTTACGTGACACCAAGAATGCATTGTATAATGTCAATAAACATGGCACCACACATAAACTCTGTAAAAAAATAAATGTCCCTTTTTCAGGACCCTGTCTTTCGAAGAAAATTCGTAAGAATCCAAATAACTTCACAGATCTTCATTGTAAAGGATTAAAACACTGTTCTCAATCTCATTGAGCATGTCTGGGACCTGTTGGATCGGATGGTGAGGGCTAAGGCCATTCCCCCCAGAAATGTCTGGGAACTTGCAGGTGCCTTGATGGAAGAGTGGGGTAACATCTCACAGTAAGAACTGACAAATCTGGTGCAGTCCATGAGTACTTAATGCAGCTGGTGGCCACACCAGATACTAACTGCTACTTTTGATTTTGACCCCCCCTTTGTTCAGGGACACATTATTCCATTTCTGTTATTCACATGTTTGTGGAACTTGTTCAGTTTTGTCACGCCCTGACCTTAGAGAGCCTTTGTTATTCTCTATTTTGTTAGGTCAGGGTGTGACTTGGGTGGGCATATCTATGTTTCTATTTCTTTGTTGGCTTAGTATGGTTCCCAATCAGAGGCAGCTCTTTATCGTTGTCTCTGATTGGGGATCATACTTAGGCAGCCCCTTTTCCCACCTGTGATTGTGGGATCTTGTTTTTGTATAGCTGCTGTGAAGCCTGCAGAACGTTACGTTCGGTTTTTGTATTTTGTTATCTAATAAAAGAAAGATGTACGCTTACCACGCTGAACCTTGGTCTCATTCCAACAACTTGCGTAACAAGTTTATGTCTCAGTTGTTGAATCTTGTTATGTTCATACAAATATTTACACATGTTTAGTTTGCTGAAAATCAACACAGTTGACAGTGAGAGGATGTTTCTTTTTTTCTGAGTTTAGCTGGCAAAGTTTCAAAGTTTCAGTTTCATAATCAGTACAACATTCAAAAAAGTATTTTACGCACATCATATGTGTCCATTACAATCTTTGCAAGAATCGGAATGCATGATTTGCCACCTGTACTTGAAAACGTGAATAAAACAGTAAATACACTGTGCTCCATACATACATACATACATACATACATACATACATACATACATACATACATACATACATACATACATACATACATACATACATACATACATACATACATACATACATACATACATACATACATACATACATACATACATACGATATGCTAGAGTTGTTACGACAACATGACATACAGAAGATAAGGGACTTATTTTGATTGGAACGCACACATATTCAAAGTTAATATTTGTAAGGGAAACAACAAAGGCAATGCAAGCACCAGCCAGAAAATGTACCGGAGTGGAAAAAAATTGTACAAGACTACGCAAATGTCTGCATCCTTGATCTGGGGAAACACTGGGAAACTAAAACATATTCAAAGATGACAAAAAATGTATTGTGATACAATTTTGGATCACTTATTTTCAATTTAAATCCATATAATAAAATGATAGCAATACCAATGCTAAACATACAGTCTTGGAACTGTACAGTTCAGGTACGGCTCTCGTCGAAGAGAGAAGTTTGCAAGGCACAGTAAAGCCTCACAAATAAATTGTCCGCAACAGTGATATGGGCACCTTCTATGTGAATTAATGAGGAGGCGGAACACACCTTAATTCAAATTGTTGTTAGAAAAGAAAATGTGTCTTGTTTGAGGGCAGGGTGGGTTAACTGTCCTGTTGCGTACCATTCACATATTGCAACAGTGAGTGCATTCTGACATCACATGCATAAAAAAACTCATGCTGGGGGCGACCGTTATAGATATTTGGAATTCATTTGTAAAAAAGTTAACCAGCGTGTGCCCAGTGGGTCATCTTTTCCCATTGGTTGCTATGTACTGACATAAGAGTCAACCCTATGACACTCTTCTTTAACCATTGAATGCAAAGTATTGACATAAGCATCAATTGGTTGACGCTCCTCTTTTGCCATTGACTGCAATGTATTCACATAAGTGTCAATTGGTTGGCACCTATCTTTTCCCATTGGCCACAATATGTTGACTTAACTATCAATTGGTTGACGATAATCTTTTCCCATTGACTGTTATGTATTGATGAAAGCTTCAGTTGGTTGATGTTCATTTTCCCCAATGAATGCTGTGTAATGACGAAATAATCATTTTGGGTGACGCTCATCTTTTTCTCTGGACTGCAATGTTTTGACATCGTATCTTGTGATCCTTATCTATTTTCAAAAACGTCACAGGATTACGTTTTCCTATGATATCATGTTGCTTTTAATGGCATCAATAAAATACGTATTATGTAGAAATGAAAGCAAATGTTGCAAGGGGAGATGAGGAGAAATGCAAGCTGACCGATGCCTCATTTTGCACGCAACCCACGCAACATGTGTTGTTCGAACAACCAGCACAGTGCAGATCTGTAGACTATAAACATTACATGTATCAGGTGTGTGTATATGCAGATGTAGCATGTGTGTGTGTATATACAGATGTAGCAGGTGTGTGTATATACAGCACAAAGTCAGGATTAATCATTAACTCAGATCATCCACAGTTTCTTGGTATAGAGACATATAGAGACAACGCAGGCGCCACCCCTATCTTTGACAAGAGAAACTATGTGTTGCTGAGCAACCACAGCCAGTTGTTCCATTTTATCCAGCCTAGCTGTTCAGCTTAGAACTGCACATTTTAGTGTGAGGAATGGATAGAAAACCTTTTCATGCTTTCACAGGATGAGGACAGCACTGAAACTACAGTATGCTGCGCTGACTGGATAGTGAGCGGTAGAGATCCTCTTGAGAGTCCCTCACAGTTAAAGGCACCTGATCCTTCACTTTCCAGTATATCTAGAAAAAAAACAGTTGGGGAAAAGTCCAAACACATAAGAACACTCACATACGAACCCTAAAAAGTCCCTATCCATTTCAATTACCCAAACCATGTAGTACATACTGTATGGCTTATCTTGAAAACAAACTCTAGCTACCTATATTATCCCATATGCTGCCGATAACATTGAGTGAAACTATATTATACAGACCATTTGTTGGTTGATCTCTGAAACAGACAAAAAAGCACTCTACTATTGCCAACCATTTCAAGTATCATTCTTTGAGAATGATGAATATTGAGAGAAGACTGCAGCCTTCAGATACTCGTCGTAGCTGATGAATAGAGAGAGAGAGACAGGCAGCCAGATGGTCAACCTTTTCCATTTACTATGTTGTAATGCCCAGCAAGACTTATCTTCTCCTTCACATATCCTCTACCGAAGATAGGACAGGAGTACAGGCCAAAATAGACCAAGGATGTCAGGAAGGCATCAAACATTTCATGTTAAAGCCATTGTGACGCTTTTGCTTTCTCAGCAGGACCTAAACTCCATTATTTGACAATGGATGTTACAGGTGAATCTTCATTAAACCTTTCCCCTTTCAAAACCTTACAATCTTTCATATCCACCTCATGCTCTTCCCTGACTGAGGTGATATCAGCTTTTAGCCACCACTGGATACCAACTATGAGACCTCAACAAAGAATAACATCCAAAATCGAAATAAAGGCATGCTCTGAAATGTTAACAAACCAGACATTTATTGACAGGAAGGGATGTGAGTTCAGGTACGCCTCTGCACTACAGTAAACAAAGAAAAGTAGGAGGGGTCCTCGTCAACAATGACAAGTCCCAGAAAAGAGATTACCAAGAAAAACTTCCAAAAGGACTAATCCGAGGTAGACAGGAGTTGTAGCACTCAACAAAAAAGGCAGAGATTCATTTAGTATTTGTTCAGCTTTAATCCATTGTTAGGATGAGTTAACAGACACAAACTCTGACTCCTATCATATGTATAGTAAACCCGATTCAGCCTTAGGAAATGTACTTCTTCCATAATCACGCCTTTCCTGCGCACTTCTCAGTATTTGGTATTCAGATTTACCTTATTCAGGTGCGTAACTGGCTTTGCAGGCATGCTTCTCTTGCTCACGCTATATAAATGTAATTCAAATGCTGAAAACCCTCCCACTTGCTGACCAACATACTTCCTTGTGGAGTTTTCATTCAATAGGGGTTTCAGTACATTTATATGAAGCCATCCACTTAAATGTGATGTACCTTTAATTTGAATTTAGTCGACAGACTCAGTAAAATATATAGAGAGAGCGTTTCAGAATATTAGCGATCAATTAAAGAAAGCCATGTAAGTACATACAGTTGAAGTCGGAGTTTACATACACCTTAGCCAAATACATTTAAACTCAGTTTTTCACAATTCTTGACATTTAATTTAATCCTGGTAAAAATTCCCTGTCTTAGGTCAGTTAGGATCACCACTTTATTTTAAGAATGTGGAATGTCAGAATAATAGTAGAGAGAATGATTTATTTCAGCGTTTCTTTCTTTCATCACATTCCCAGTGGGTCAGAAGTTTACATACACTCAATTAGTATTTGGTAGCAATGCCTTTAAATTGTTTAACTTGGGTCAAACGTTTGGGGTAACCTTCCACAAGCTTCCCACAATAAGTTGGGGGAATCTTTGACCATTCTTCCTGACAGAGCTGGTGTAACTGAGTCAGGTTTGTAGGCCTTCTTGCTCGCACATGCTTTTTCAGTTCTGCCCACAAATGTTCTATAGGATTGAAGTCAGGGCTTTGTGATGGCCACTCCAATACCTTGACTTGGTTGTCCTTAAGCCATTTTGCCACAACTTTGGAAGTATGCTTGGGGGTCATTGTCCATGTGGAAGACCCATTTGCAACCAAGCTTTAATTTCCTGACTGATGTCTTGAGATGTTGCTTCAATATATCCACATAATTTTCCAACCTCATGATGCCATCTATTTTGTGAAGTGTACCAGTCTCCCCTGCAGCAAAGCACCCCTACAACATGATGCTGAAACCCCCGTGCTTCACGGTTGGGATGGTGTTCTTCGGCTTCCAAGTCTCCCCCTTTATCCTCCAAACATAACGATGGTCATTATGGCCAAACAATTCTATTTTTGATTCATCAGACCAGGGGACATTTCTCCAAAAAGTATGATCTTTGTCCCCACGTGCAGTTGCAAAACGTAGTCTGGCTTTTTTATGGTGGTTTTGGAGCAATGGCATCTTCCTTGCTGAGCGGCCTTTCAGGTTATGTCGATATAGGACTCATTTTACTGTGGATATAGATACTTTTGTGCCTGTTTCCTCCAGCATCTTCACAAGGTCCTTTGCTGTTGTTCTGGGATTGATTTGCACTTTTCGCACCAAAATACGTTCTTCTCTAGGAGACAGAACGTGTCTTCTTCCTGAGCAGTATGACAGCAGCGTGGTCCCATGGTGATTATAGTTGCGTACTATTGTTTGTACAGATGAATGTGGTACCTTCAGGCGTTTGGAAATTGCTCCCAAGGATGAACCAGACAATTTGTTTCTGAGGTCTTGGCTGATTTCTTTTGATTTTCCCATGATGTCAAGCAAAGAGGCACTGAGCTTGACGGTAGACCTTGAAATACATCCACAGGTACACCTCCAATTGACTCAAAATGATGTCTATTAGCCTATCAGAAGCTTCTGACATCATGACATCATTTTGTGGAATTTTCCAAGCTGTTTAAAGGCACAGTCAACTTAATGTATGTGAACTTCTGACTCACTGGAATTGTGATACAGTGAATTATAAGTGAAATAATCTGTCTGTAAACAATTGTTGGAAAAATGACTTGTGTCATGCACAAACTAGATGTCCTAACCGACTTTCCAAAACTATAGTTTGTTAACAAGAAATTTGTGGAGTGGTTGAAAAACGAGTTTTAATGACTCCAACCTAAGTGTATATAAACTACAGCGTTGTACGAGATCTTCAGTTTCTCAGTAATTTCTCGCATGGAATAGCCTTAATTTCTCAGAACAAGAATAGACTGATGAGTTTCAGAAGAAAGTTCTTTGCTGATGCTCCAGATACTCAACTAGTCTAACGAAGGCCAGTTTTATTGCTTCTTTAATCAGGACAACAGTTTTCAGCTGTGCTTAACATAATTGCAAAAGGGTTTTCTAGTGATCAATTAGCCTTTTAAAATGATAAACTTGGATTAGCTAACACAACGTGCCATTGGAACACAGGAGTGATAGTTGCTGATAATAGGCCTCTGTAAACCTATGTAGATATTCCATTAAAAAAATCTGCCGTTTCCAGCTACAATAGTCATTTACAACATTAACAATGTCTACACTGTATTTCTGATCAAATGTATGTTATTTTAATGGCCCCAAAAAATAGCTTTTCTTTCAAGAACAAGGACATTTCTAAGTGACCCCAAACTTTTGAACGGTAGTGTATATATATATATATATACACTACAGTATATATATATATATACACTATATATATATATATACTGCTCAAAAAAATAAAGGGAACACTTAAACAACACAATGTAACTCCAAGTCAATCACACTTCTGTGAAATCAAACTGTCCAGTTAGGAAGCAACACTGATTGACAATAAATTTCACATGCTGTTGTGCAAATGGAATAGACAACAGGTGGAAATTATAGGCAATTAGCAAGACACCCCAATAAAGGAGTGGTTCTGCAGGTGGTGACCACAGACCACTTCTCAGTTCCTATGCTTCCTGGCTGATGTTTTGGTCACTTTTGAATGCTGGCGGTGCTTTCACTCTAGTGGTAACATGAGATGGAGTCTACAACCCACACAAGTGGCTCAGGTAGTGCAGCTCATCCAGGATGGCACATCAATGCGAGCTGTGGCAAGAAGGTTTGCTGTGTCTGTCAGCGTAGTGTTCAGAGCATGGAGGCGCTACTAGGAGACAGGCCAGTACATCAGGAGACGTGGAGGAGGCCGTAGGAGGGCAACAACCCAGCAGCAGGACCGCTACCTCCGCCTTTGTGCAAGGAGGAGCACTGCCAGAGCCCTGCAAAATGACCTCCAGCAGGCCACAAATGTTCATGTGTCTGCTCAAATGGTCAGAAACAGACTCCATGAGGGTGGTATGAGGGCCCGACGTCCACAGGTGGGGGTTGTGCTTACAGCCCAACACCGTGCAGGACGTTTGGCATTTGCCAGAGAACACCAAGATTGGCAAATTCGCCACTGGCGCCCTGTGCTCTTCACAGATGAAAGCAGGTTCACACTGAACACATGTGACAGTCTGGAGACGCTGTGGAGAACGTTCTGCTGCCTGCAACATACTCCAGCATGACCGGTTTGGCGGTGGGTCAGTCATGGTGTGGGGTGGCATTTCTTTGGGGGGCCGCACAGTTGGCGGATGCTTTAGTCCAGGTCTGGGAGGAGATCCCTCAGGAGACCATCCGCCACCTCATCAGGAGCATGCCCAGGTGTTGTTGGGAGGTCATACAGGCATGTGGAGGCCACACACACACACAACTGAGCCTCATTTTGACTTGTTTTAAGGACATTACATCAAAGTTGGATCAGCCTGTAGTGTGGTTTTCCACTTTAATTTTGAGTGTGACTCCAAATCCAGACCTCCATGGGTTGATAAATTGGATTTCCATTGATTATTTTTGTGTGATTTTGTTGTCAGCACATTCAACTATGTAAAGATAAAAGTATTTAATAAGATTATTTCATTCATTCAGATCTAGGATGTGTTATTCTAGTGTTCCCTTTATTTTTTTGAGCAGTGTATATATATATATATATATATATATATATCACATACACACACACACTCCAGACTCTGACATTGCTTGACCTAATATTTATATATTTCCACACTTTTACTTTTAGATCTCTGTGTATTGTTATGAATTGTAAGATATTACTGCACTGCTGGAGCTAGGAACACAAGCATTTCGCTACACCTGCAATAACACCTGCTAAATATGTTTATGCGACCAATAACATTTTATTGGATTTATTTTCAAAACACTTGCGCTAGGATTGGTAATTTACCGGCCTTATATGAGTTTGATTGCACTGAGGTGGGAGGAGTGGCAATATCTCAGGTGTGTCCTTAAAACATGCACCAAATTGCCAATGCTTGGATTTTGATAGCAGAAACGCAGCTGATCCATCCGAGTCCATGCCCATGGTATAAGAGAGACATAATTTATCATGTTTTTACCCATTTTGTTTCATTTGATTATAAACCAAGCATATAGCCTCCCCTCTCAATGACGCCATTTTTTCTTGTCCTGCACAATGTAATATCCAAGGAGTCAAGACTATCGATGAAGGGTTTGGCTCATGAGACCAATTTTAAATAAATGTAAGCGGCACCATGAAGACCAAGGAGCTCTCCACACAGGTCAGGGACAAAGTTGTGGAGAAGTACAGGTCAGGGTCGAGTTATAAAAAAATATCAGAAACTTTGAACATCCCACGGAGCACCATTAAATCCATTATTAAAAAATGGAAAGAATATGGCACCACAACAAACCTGCCAAGAGAAGGCCGCCCACCAAAACTCACGGACCAGGCAAGGAGGGCATTAATCAAAGAGGTGAAAAAGATACCAAAGATAACCATGAAGAAGCTGCAAAGCTCCACAGCGGAAATTGGAGTATCTGTCCATAGGACCACTTTAAGCCATACACTCCACAGAGCTGGCTTTATGGAAGAGTGGCCAGAAAAAAATAAGCAAACATGTTTGGTGTTCGCCGAAAGGCATGTGGTAGACCCCCCTAACATATGGAAGAAGGTACTCTGGTCAGATGAGACTAAAATTGAGTTTTTTGGCCATCAAGGAAAACGCTATGTCTGGCACAAACCCAACACCTCTCATCACCCCGAGAACACCATCCCCACAGTGAAGCATGGTGGTGGCAGCATGATGCTGTGGGGATGTTTTTCATCTGCAGGGACTGGGAAACTGGTCAGAATTGAAGGAATGATGGATGGCGCTAAATACAGGGAAAATCTTGAGGGAAACTTGTTTCAGTCTTCCAGAGATTTGAGACTTTGACGGAGGTTCACCTACCAGCAGGACATTGACCTTAAGAATACTGCTAAAGGAACACTCAAGTGGTTTAAGGGGAAATATTTAAATGTCTTGGAATGGCCTAGTCAAAGCCCAGACCTCAATCCAATTGAGAATCTGTGGTATGACTTAAAGATTGCTGTACACCAACAGGAACCCATTCAACTTGAAAGAGCTGGAGCAGTTTTGCCTTGAAGAATGGGCAAAAATCCCAGTGGCTCGAGGTGCCAAGCTTATAGAGACATACCCCAAGAGACTTGCAGCTGTAATTGCTGCAAAAGGTGGCTCTACAAAGTATTGACTTTGGGGTGGGGGGGTGAATAGTTATGCACGCTCAAGTTTATTTTTCTTGTCTTATTTCTTGTTTGTTTCACAATAAAAAATATTTTGCATCTTCATAGTGGTAGGCTTGTTGTACAACCCCCCCCCCCCCCCAAAAAAAAAATATATTTTAATTCCAGGTAAGGCAACCAAATAGGAAAAAGGCCAAGGGGGTGAATACTTTCGCAAGCCACTGTACTTTTTGCCTGCCTCACTAACAACGCCTTTTGCCTATTCCCTGCCTGTACTTTAGCCTATCGGATTTCCTGTTATCTACCTATTGCCTGATCCCCCGGACTACGTTACTAGCCTTTTCCCTGCCTGAACTGTTGCCCTTTTGGACCCCCAGTGTATGACATTCTGCCTGCCCCTGGACCCAGCTACCTGCCTCCTCCTGTTGTCCTTTGCAATAAACACCCGCTGTGCCCTGTGCTTGAAACCAGCCCTCTGTCTCCCCTCGTGTTCATTACAGATCCATCTACCTTGAGGATCTGTTTGCACAATTTGTACATTACTATTAATTAATATCACCCATTTTGAATTTTTACCCATGGGAGAAATATATTTTGCCCCCGCAGTCCTTTTCCACAAAACATCATCTACAATTGTTGAATGAGTTTCCTGTAAACAATAGATATTATATTCCTTCTCTTTTAGCCAGGTAAAAACTGACTGTCTTTTCTTATTATCTGCTAAGCCATTAACTGCCTATACTTATTTCACCATTTACCATAATGAAATGTAAGTTTCAAATCTATTTATCATCATATATGTTTGTAAACTCACCCTTAAAAAGTACCATAGTGACTGAGTGTCCATATAGCTATACCATGATATTTGCATTGCTACTAAGTAAACCTACAATTGGTCCCCACTATTCCACCCACTAAAACCCCTCCTCATCCCGAGTTGGGTTGTCATCCCAGTGACTGGCAGGCAACCCCGACCCCCCAGATCCCATGGCCCCCGAGAGACCGGCACCCATCCTTCGAAAAGAGCACGCAGTGCCACCCACGGAACAGAAACAGATCAGGCGCCAAAAGCATTTCCATCGCCCTCACCTCGATTTGTATTATATATAGCTATTAAAAATATACTGTATATATTTAAAAAATCCTGCTTATCTTAATTTCCATAATTAACAATTCATATGTGTAATAATGTAGGTAGTTTATGCAAATGATTGTTATCTCTTATCAGTATTGCCATTACAAAAATTCCATTTTGGCAAGCAATTATTATTTTAGCAAACAATTATTGTGATTCATCCAATATTGTCCCTAATATAATTTACTCCATAGCAACAGTTGTGGGACACACACACACACACACACACACACACACACACACACACACACACACACACACACACACACACACACTCAACCCCTTTCCCCCACAAACATACACTCATACACTCAGATGCTCAACAGTTGTTCCATCCCAGAGCCCAACTCAAGAAAGGCCTTGATTTACGAATGCATATACAGTTGCAGATGTATGAGAAGCAGTGGTGTAAAGTACTTAAGTAAAAATACTTTAAAGTACTATTTAAGTAGTTTTTTGGGGTATCTGTACTTTACAAATTAATATTTTTGCCAACTTTTACTTTTATTTCACTACATTCCTAAAGAAAATAATGTACTTTTTACTCCATACATTTTCCCTGACACCACTCGTTACGTTTTGACATGAAAGTGGTCCAAATAACTTTTACAATTGAGCAATTCCATTTACTTTTGATACTTAAGTATATTATAAAAATAATACTTTTAGACTTTTCTCAAGTAGTATTTTACTGGGTGACTTTCACTTTTACTTGAATACTTTTCTATTAAGGTATCTTTACTTGTACTCAAGTATGACAATTGAGTACTTTTTCCACCACTGATGAGAAGGCATGCAAAAATGGGGAGTTTAACTATTAACTATTGTCACGTCCGAGGCGATGGAGATCAGAAATACCCCCTTCCCCTGAAACACCCACACGCGGTCCCCCGTTGTGATCATGTTCCAAGTATCTCTGTGCAGTCAGACTGATTTTGTGCCACCAGGGCTACAATAATATGCCCCCTCTCTGAATGTCCGAGTGTGACCCCCTTCCCATAGGTTACCGCAGCTAATGTTGCCAGCACTGCCACTGCCTGGGTGGGGGCACCCCACCGGAATCCCAACCGGCTAGGTACAAGGTCGTCAAGGTTCTCATTAGCAGCTTTGAGAATTTCCTTGTATATTATGCTCTCCCATTAGGGGGCTTTAGCTTTGTAGGACCAACCCTGCCATGCAGACTCAGAATCTTGAGAGGGCGGTGCTGTTTTAGTAGGTCTCTGACCACATTCATCTTTCTGATTTGGCAGCATATTGGCTACTTACAGTAGGCCCATAAAACAGATAAGGAGTTCTCCTTAGTGTATAGGTCGCTCCATCATGTTTGGGTGTTGCTTGTTCTTGTAATATTTGTCGATACATTTCTCTGGCCTTATGATTTGTTTTGTGTTGTTATCCAGATTGAAGGTTATAACCCACCAGTTTGTGAAGTGCTAATATTTAATCTAACTCAGCGATATTGGACATTATGTTTTTATCTTGAGGGGGATCTACATTGCTGTGTTCAGTCCCCCATCTTTTCTGTCTGTTGAAGCACCTTTGGCAACTATTACAACCTCGATTCTTCTTGGGTCTTTTCTATCACATCTTGATAGAAAAATGTACATGAGGTGAAAGTTTAGAAATAATGATTAAAAAAAACACATTTGGGGCTTCATTAACAGAGTAGTGTAACCTTTAGCAGAACAGGTTATGGTAGAGCAGTACCCTTTCAACTTTTATAATAAGCGTGTAGGTTATATAATTGATCTTGACATTCAAATGATAAGGAGGTCTCTGTGATAAGTACCTTGCCCATTCAGAGCAGTGCGTATAGGCTATTGACAATGTTTCATTCTGTTTTAATGACCTCACATCAATTATGGAGAGATGATCATATGATTGGAGCAAAGAAAGGTCACCAACACATGAAAGAAAATGCAGCTTCAATTTTCTCAACAGAATGGGCCTTTGCTAAGAGTGTCTATGTAGAAATTTGACAAAAGCATTAATAACCATGCCATTTTGTGGACTTTCATTATTACTCCGATGGAGACCTATAGAAGATAAGGCTTGTCTAATGATCCTGATTCCCAAGGCAACGCTAGTGGGCCTGGATGACTCATCTGCCTCTCCCTGCAAATACAGGATGATGAAAATAAGAGACTGGGCATACAGATATGCATCCATTGGTCACAGATACCTCGGGGAAAAAGTAGGGGCTTGGATCAGGAAACCAGTCAGTATCTGGTGTGACCACCATTTGCCCCATGCAGCGCAACACATCTCCTTCGCATAGAATTGATCCTCTTCAGTGCCTGTGCGAGGTTGCTGGATATTGATGAGAACTGGAACACGCTGTCGTATATGTCAATCCAGAGCATTCTAAACATGTCTGGTGAGTATGCAGGTTATGGAAGAACTGGGACATTTTCAGCTTGCGACATGGTGCTGTGCATTATCATGCTGAAACGTGGTGATGGCGGCGGATGATGGCGACGTGGTGATGGTGGTGGATGAATGGCATGACAATTTGCCTCAGGATTTCGTCACGGTATTTCCTTCAATAAAATGCAATTCTGTTCGTAGCTTATGCCTGCCCATACCATAATCCCACCGCCACAATGTGGCTCTCTGTTCACAATGTTGACATCAGCAAACTTCTCACCCCCACAAGTCTGCCATCTGCCCAGTACAGTTGAAACCTGGATTCATCTGTGATGGGCGCAGTTCTCCAACCTGCCAGTGGCCATTGAAGGTGAGCATTGCCCCAATGAAGTCATTTACGACGCCAAACTGCGGTCAGGTCAAGACCCTGGTGAGGAGGATGAGCACACAGATGAGCTTCCCTGAGATGGTTTCTGACAGTTTGTGTAAAAATTATTCGCTTGTGCATACCCACAGCTTTATCAGCTGTTTGGGTGGCTGGTCTCAGACGATCCAGCTGGTGAAGAAGCCGGATGTGGAGGTCTTGGGCTGGCGTGGTTAAACGTGGTCTGCGGTTGTGAGGCCGGTTGGACGTACTGCCAAATTCTCTAAAATGAAGTTGGAGGTGGCTTATGGTCAAGAAATGAACGTTCAATTCTCTGGCAACAGCACTGGTGGACATGAAGAATAGTGCCGAAGGAGATGGCTGCCGTTTTACGATCCCGTAACTAATTGTGCTATTGTGTACATTGTTTACGTTATTTGTAACTTATTTTGTACATAAAGTTTCTGCCATCGTGTCTTATGACCAAAAATAGCTTCTAGATATCAGGACAGTGATTACTCATCCGGTACTGGAGGGATACTTATTCTTCAATGATTCTGACGGGAAGGATTTACTTCAGATGCCCGACAAGGCCCTCATCCCCATCATTCGCAGGACAAAGTGATGGAGGTATCGAGGAAGAAGATCCGGGTGCCTTGTAAGGATCCGTCGCCGAGAGAGTAATCTACCGTCGGTCCTATTAGCCAACGTACAATCAATCGATAATAAAATAGACAAACTACGATCGCATATATCCTACCAACAGGACATTAAAAACTGTAAATCTTATGTTTCACCGAATTGTGGCTGAACAACGACATGAAAAACATACAACTGGCGGGTTTTAAGCTTTTTCACCAGGATAGAACAGCGGCCTCTGGTAAGACAAGGGGGGGTCTATGTATTTTTGTATACAACAGCTGGTGCACGAAATCTAAGGAAGTCTCAAGGTTTTGCTCACCTGAGAGAGTATTTCATGATAAGCTGTAGACCACACTATTTACCAAGACAGTTTTCATCTATATTCTTCATCGCTGTCTATATACCACCACAAGCACTAAGACTGCACTCAACGAGCTCTATAGGGCCATAAGCAAACAGGAAAATGCTCATCCGGAAGGGGTGCTCCTAGTTGTTGGGGACTTTGATGCACGGAAAAACAAATCCGATTTACCTCATTTCTATCAGCATGTTAAATGTGCAACCAGATGGGAAAAAAATATTGACCACCTCTACTCCACACACAGAGATTCGTACAAATCTCTCCCTCCGTTTAGCAAATCTGACCATAATTCTACCCTCCTGATTCAGGCTTATAAGCAAAAACTAAAGCAGGAAGCACCAGTGACTCGGTCAATAAGAATGTGGTCATATGAAACAGATGTGAAGCTAGAGGACTGTTTTTTTAGCACAGACTGGAATATGTTCCGGGATTCTTCCGATGGCATTCAGGAGTACACCACATCAGTCACTGGCTTCAACAATAAGTGCATCGATGAGACAGTGATCGTGCATACATACCACAACCAGAAGCAATGGATTACAGGCAACATTCCCACTGAGCTAAAGGCTAGAGCTGCCGCTTTCAAGGAGCGGGACTCTAACCCGGAAACTTATAAGAAATCCTTCTATGCCCTCCGACGAACCATCAAACAGGCAAAGGGTCAATTCAAGACTAAGATCGAATCGTACTACACTGGCTCCGATGCTTGTCGGATGTGGCAGGGCTTGCAAACTATTACGGACAACAAAGGGAAGCACAGCCGCGAGCTGCCCAGTGACACGAGCCTTTAAGGATTAGCTAAATTACTTATATGCTCGCTTCGAGGCATGTACCAGTGAAGCCTTCATGAGAGCATCAGCTGTTCTTGATGACTGTGATCACTCTCTCTGTAGCCGATGTGAGTAAGACCTTCAAACAAGGCCGCAGGGCCAGACAGATTACCAGGACGTGTACTCCGAGCAGGCGCTGACCAACTGGCAAGAGTCTTCACTGACGTTTTCAACCTGTCTCTGTCCGAGTCTGTAATACCAACATGTTTCAAGCAGACCACCATAGTCCCAAAAACACTAAGGTAACCTGCCTAAATGACTACCGACCCGTAGCACTCACGTCTGTAGCTGTGAAGTGCTTTGGCTCACATCAATGCCATTATCCCAGAAACCCTAGACCCAGACCAATTTGCATACCGCCCTGACAGATCCCACAGATGCAATCTCTATTGCACTCAACACTGCCCTTTCCCACCTGGACAAAATGAACACCTATGTGAGAATGCTATTCATTGACTACAGCTCAGCATTCAACACTATAGTGCCCTCAAAGCTCATCAATAAGCTAAGGACCCTGGGACTAAACACCTCCCTCTGCAACTTACCCGGGTGGTTGGGGTAGGTAACAACACATCTGCCACGCTGATCCTCAACACAGGGGCCCCCCAGGGGTGCGTGCTCAGTCCCCTCCTGTACTCCCTGTTCACTCATGACTGCATGGCCAGGCACGACTCCAACACCATCATCAAGTTTGCAGATGACACAACAGTGGTAGGCCTGGTCACCAACAACGATGAGACAGCCTATAGGGAGGATGTCAAAGACCTGGCCTAGTGGTGCCAGGACAACAACCTCTCCCTCAACGTGATCAAGACAAAGGAGATGATTGTGGACTACAGGAAAAGGAGGACAGAGCCCCTATTCTCATCGACGGGCCAGCAGTGGAGCAGGTTGAGAGCTTCAAGTGCCTTGGTTTCCACATCACCAACAAATTATCATGGTCCAAACACAGTAAGACAGTCATGAAGAGGGTCAACAAAGCATATTCCCCCTCAGGAGACTGAAAAGCTTTAGCATGGGTCCTCAGATTCTCTAAAGGTTCCACAGCTGCTCCATCGAGAGCATCCGGACTGTTTGCATCACTGCCTGCTATGGCAACTTCTTCGCCTCCGACCGCAAGGCACTACAGAGGGTAGTGCGTACAGCCTAGTAGATCACTTGGGCCAAGCTTCCTGTCATTCAGGACCTCTATACAAGGCAGTGTCATAGGAAGGCCCTAAAAATTGTCAAAGACTCCAGCCACCCTCGTCATGGACTGTTCTCTCTGCTACCGCACGGCAAGCGGTACCGGAGCACCAATTCTAGGTCCAAAATGCTTCTTAACAGCTTCAACCCCCTAGACAACCCCCTCCTGAACAGTTAATCAAATAGCTACCCAGACTCCTCTTTTACGCTGCTGCTATTTTCTGTTTATTATCTATGCATAGTCACTTTAATAACTCTACCTACATGTACATATTACCTCAACTTACCGGTGCCCCCGCACAACCTCTTGAGAGTCTCATCCCGTTAGCGGGATCATTTTCCAGCGAAAACTCCTAGCGACATTAGCATAACGAAATTCAATATTTTTTTTTTTCAAATATAGGGCTGTCTCATATCGTTTTATAGATACAACTCTCTTGAATCGACCCTCGTTGTCCGATTTCAAAAAGGTTTTACAGGAAAAGCACAATATTAGATTATGTTAGAGGAGTACTTTGTAAAAATTGCATCATATGAATTTTCCAACCAAGCACATGCATCACATATAACCAAAAAACAGATAAATGCAGCACTAACCTTTTACAAACTTCATCAGATGACACACCTAGGACATCATGTTACACACAGCATGCAATCTTTTGTTCAATAAAGGTCATATTTCTATATAAAAACAGCATTTTACATCGGCACTGACGTTGAGTAACTATTTTCCCATAAAATGCGTCCCGGGAAACAGTGCTACAATTTTATAAATTACTATTCGAAAACGATTTTTTTTTTTTATATTGTCAATCTAAGATTTATAGATGAATATCTCTTGAAAACACCTGTCATAACAGATTTTAAATTAACTTTACAGGGTAATCACACTTTGAGATCAAATGGGATGCGATACCCCAGAAAATGAGCTCCAAAGCCTAGCTCGGCGCCATCTTTGAACAATTGCAAATCACATCTGATCTTGTATAATATCGCCAATAATCCCTCACCTTTAGTTGTCTTCATCAGAAAGCACTTCCCGATATCCCAGGTCCATGACAAATGTATTTTCGGTCGAAAAAGTCCATGCTTTATGTTCCATTAGCTTCCTGTTGTTAGCGCGTCCTAAGGCTGTAATCAAATGTTGATCCGTGCGCGGCACCTGTCTAACGCAAAATGACTGTTTGCGATTAGTTAGGGTCGTTCAAACATGTCAAACGTTGTATAAAATAATCGTCAGGGCCTGTTTCAACAAGAGAGCCAATCAGATTCGAGTGGGACGATTTCATTGTGTTTCAAAAGGTTTCCAAAGGTGGGGGCAGACACGGCCGCCGACGTCACAATGCTCATGGCCCTACTACAGTGACCAATTGCCACATCGTCTCTTTCACTGAGTTTCTACCGCAGAACCCTCAAAACACTTTGTAAAGACTGGGGACATCTAGTGGAAGCACTGGAAAGTGCTCAATTATCATTTTTTCACGTTGTGAATTATAGGTAAGGCTGTGAAGTCGAGTCGACAATTCAGATTCCCACTTCCTGGTTCAATCGGTCTCGGGGTTTTGACTGCCATACGAGTTCTGTTATACTCACAGACACCATTCAAACAGTTTTAGAAAATTTAGGGTGTTTTCTATCCATATAAAATAAGTATATGCATGTCCTAGCTTCTGACTTTGATTAGTAGGCCGTTGAAAATGGGAACGATTTTTTTTCAAAATGCGCTGTGGCGCCCCCTATCCTAGGGTAACGTCAAGAGGTCAAGAGGTCTGTAGCGGTACCCCCTGTATATAGCCTTGCTATTGCTTTTTACTGCTGCTGTTGAATTATTTCTTACTTTTATTTTCTATTTTTTATTTAACACTTTTTTCTCTTAAAACATTGTTGGTTAAGGGCTTGTAAGTATGCATTTCACTGTTGTATTCGGCGTATGTGACAAATATATGAAAAATATTTGATTTGTCCTGCAATCAGCATTCCAATTGTACGCTGTTGCACTGTGTTGTGTGACAGAACTGCATTTTAGAGTGGCCTTTATTGTCCCCAGCACAAGGTGCACCTGTGTAATGATCATGCCGTTTAATCAGTTTCGTGATATACCACACTAGTCAGGTAGATAGATTATCTTGGCAAAAGAGAAATGCTTACTAACAGGGATATAAACAAATTTGTGCACAACCTTTTTGATAAATAAGCTTTTTGTGACTATGGAACATTTATGGGATCTTTTATTTCAGCTTATGAAACATTGGATGAACACTTTACATGTTGCGTTTATATTTTTGTTCAGTGTATTTGTGATATCCTCAATTTTAAGAGTGCAGACTTTCTCTTTTTCAAAGACCTTTGAGATAAACAGCACCTATTTGTCTTCCAGAAACTACCTGACTAAACGCTGCTGGCATTCTGGTTGCAACATCTGCCATGCTTGAAGCTTAAACCAATTGATTTCACTGATACGTTGTGGTTGTTGTTTTGACTCAATGCAATTACCTGTGGCAGTTATTCAATTCAACAGAACATTATTATTGAAAAATGAAACCATGAAACATGGTGACATTTAATTATGGGGCGCTTATTCACAGTGACATACAAAGCCGTATAGTTCAGCTTTCTAATCACTATAAACATTGAAACGGAATGATGGATAATTGACCGATTTGTCAGGGGAGGAAATATATTTCCCATATCGCTTCTTCTGTCCGTCTTCTACAACAGTCACTTAAAGATGTCACATTTGTACCCTGAAAGAAAGTTGAGCAAAGGTCAGCAAATGTTTTGCAGCCATAGTATTGGTGGCTTGTCTCCCTTCTGATCACAAAGTGACAAGAGAAGCAGAGAAGTTAAGTGGGTGTCGTTCATCCAAAAGAGTCCCCAAAGCACAACAGCCTCATCTCTCCTCATAAACCTCTGAGACCTTGAACATACACCAACCAATATGGTTACTTTGAAATAGTCATACAACAGAGAAAGGGATTGTGTCTATTCATTTCAACCAGAACTGCTCTTTTCTAACATGGTGGGAGGCTGATGCAGGCATGAGACTCAGTTTATTTGCTTGTGACCTTCAACGTGGGCTGATTTCATCCTCAGCCACAGACAATCTCATACCAGGATGTCATCTGTCCAGGGGTGGTTCTGGGGGGGGGGGGGCAGAGGGGCCAGTGCCCCTGTGACAACAATTTTGGACCCCCTTGTGGCCCCCCTAAATGTGGAGTATGAAATAATTTTTACTTAACTAATTTTTGTTATCGTTCTTTTTTACATCCGTTATTAGACAGTGGCAATGCGGAACACTAATGATGATGAACATGGTATTTTGCCTGCTAACGCCTGCAATGCAGTGAAGAAAACGATATGACAACAATAACATCTAATGTAACTGTACAACTGGCCCCAGCTTGGCCCCCCTAGTTGAAATGGTCTAGAACCGCCACTGCATCTGTCACAAGCGTGTACTTCACTTAGGACTTGTCTATGTTACTGTGCTGGGGGAAAGATCAAACCATAGCCAATACCTAAGTGAAGGACATCCATACAGCTCTCGCTGTGGTTCACACGTGCAAACACAAATAGACCTTCCAAGTTTTTCTTTTTAAGATTTAAGCAATACCTGTGAGAACATAGATGCAACTGTATAGTGCTGTTGCAGCCTCTCAGGTAAGATATTACATGCAGCTTATAGAGAAGCAGGATGAATCAATGTTCTTGTTTCATCCTTTCACTGAAAGCTAAAAGGGGCATGTGTTGTGCTAATGCATGATGAGAGTGTCCTTGAGTATGTTGTTGAGATTGGACATGAAAAGAACAGTCATTATCTCGGCTCACACATTATACTGTATGAAACTACAAAAGCCTCATTAGGCATCCATTGATAAAAACAGACTATAAAAAAGTTATATTTGGACTGTGTATACTGTTTTTCCAAATGTTCCCTCTGTACCTGGAATCAGGACGCATATATTTCTGTAGGGACTTTTCTAACGAGAAATGCTTACTAGCTTGTATCTTGGTTGTTTGCCAATGTGCTGCCCCCTCCGCCAAAATAAACAATATTGATTTACCCAATGTTTTATTCATGCCTTAGGAATGCTTAACTATCATATTTCACAAATGTGCTAAACAAAACAAAAACTCCAGAAAAGGAAAACGGTAAAAACAATTGTACAACGGCAGTACAGCATGGAGAGGGGCTCATCCATAAACATTGGCTCTGAAAATGAGAGGAGATAGAGTAAGTGGTATGGGGGAAATACATGTATAAAGAAGACAAACACCACTGCTCAGGACATGATTGAGCACGGCGACCAGCAGAAAAAGCTTCCACGTCCTGGCACTGGGAGCAGCACTCATTCATTCCCCCATAAATATGCAAGAGGCACAATGTCAAGCCTGCGTCTAGAGCTGTGCCAAAGTTTTGACAGCTAAAATGTCAGGCCAATATGAACCCCTGCAAGCTGCTTATCCTTTAATAAACTGGTAATAACTTGGATGCCTACCAGTTGCTATGAGGGCAACAAGTTCACTGTCAGTAGCCCACCCAAGGGGAATCACTATCTCATGTCAATGAGGCCTACTGTAGCTACCCTCAAGAGCTGAGAGAAAAAAATGAAATGGATACATTGGGAAAAAACGGCCATTGCACAAAGAATGATTTTGCTGCTTTGGCTACTATGGAAATTGTGACTATGCTTGCACATGGAAGTGTGCTTCTACATTGGCTATCCATTCACGTTAGGTGAGCTGTCACTCAAGTAGGAAATGCCCACATTTGTCAAAGAAAGTCTTAAAATAAAATGTCCTTGGATTTCATATTGTAGTCAGAGAGGAACTGTATTAAAGCTCTCTCTTAAACGTATGTCCATTTTGTGTTCCTTTCAATAATGCATTCACATCAGAGAGCATTTGCTATTTGCCACCAGATGAGTATATGGCCTCCTTCATCCCTGCCTGAAGTAGAGGTGGGCTTATCATAGGAGCGGATGAAATAGTTAAATGTTAATGGTTTGTAGACCAAGCAGAGGTGGGGAGCTGGCGTCGTGATCAGCCTCTCAATGAACCACCCATCAGCTGCGGCTCTCAAGCTTGAGTTGGCAGGGACGATAGTGCAGCCGACCAAAACCTAGCCTTATCACTACCCACTTCCTGCTTTCTACTGAATATGAGGAGTATAATTAATGTTAAAACTTTGTTTGTTTACACTGCTTGGTAAACAGAGTTGAGAGGTCTTTGTTTTCTCCTCATGTGGCCTGTTATTCTCCATTTGCAGCTTATTGAAATTAGCACTGTGCAGTACGACTATATCATTTACCTTCATTTCATTCTAATTTACAGCAACAGGGAAGAGTTCCAGAGGCGAGAATAAAGATTTGGTTGAATGAGTTAACTTGAAGATGCGAGTGATTTGTAGTGCGAGGGGCTGGGTTGGGAATTTAGCTAGGTCCTTGGGTAAACACCCCGATTTTTGTGACAGTTGCCATTGGATCTTTAATAATCATTGAGTCAGAGCCAGAGGATGAGGAAGTGTTCCCAATCACTGCCCTGGTTTCCTTTAGATCTGAGGAAGAGTGCTCCCTATACTGGCCCTCCAACCCTACACCCAGCAGCATCTGGTCTTCTGTCCAGGTATAGAGCAGGCCAACCGTTCATAGCTTCAGAGGGTGGATGGGGGAGAGTGGGTAGGTATGGATGTTTCAATGATAATTTGTTCATATTACAGTTTTTTCCGAATGCTTAAACACCAACAGTGATTCTTGAAGCACTATCTCTGAAACCATTAACACTTGTAGCCAATGAATTTACCTAGTGTGCCAAACTGAATGCACGTTCTCTGCTTTACACTCAGTTTGTAATTTTATAACACACTTTTTGCAAAACTGTAAACACAACTCACTGCTTTACACTCAGTTTGAAATTTAATAACACACTTCTAGCAAAACTGTAAACATTGGTCTCTACATTGCTACAATATTTCTCCAATTGCCTTTCCACATTGACACATGTGAAAACACTTTTAGATAATGAGTTCACTTACAAATCAGCGCTTGAGCACTATAAATAGGCCACAGGTAAACATTTGGTTTGGACAACAATGAAGGCCAATATTGGACAGAGAGTAAGAGGGGTGAGAACTACAGGAGGACGAGGAGGAAGAAGAGGAGGACGAGGAGGATGAGGAGGTGAAGAAGTAAGAGGAGGAGGAGGAAGAGAAGAAGGAAGAGGTGAAGTAGGACAGGGAGAAGGAAGAGGAAGGGGAGTCAGGAACACAATAACTGATGAAATCAGAGCGACTGTGGTTGACCATGTTGTCAACCATGGGATGAGCATGAGGGAGGCTGGGCAACGGGTTCAACCAAATCTGAGCCGCTGTACTGTTGCAGGTATCGTCCATATATTTCGAAATGAGAACCGGTAAGTAACTGTAAGTACTGTAGTCTTACTGGTACAGTAATACGTACTGTACTTTCATAATGAGAAGGATCTATTACTAAAAACGTTCAAATGTTTTTTACAGAACTGCAAGAAAACCAGTATCTGGTGGAAGAGGTCGACTGATCACCCCAGAGCAGGAGGCCCACATTGTAAATATGGTCATTGCAAATAACTGCATCAGACTCAGAGAACTGCAGGACCACATAATGGCAGATAACACCATATTCCACAACGTCGACAGAGTGAGTCTCTCTGCACTGTCTCCTCTACTGAAACGCAATAGAATTAGGATGAAGCAGCTGTACAGAGTCTCTTTCGAAAGAAACTCAGACCGTGTAAAACAACTGAGATATGAAAATGTGCTGGTAAGCTATACTATCCTATCATTGGTACTGCATCTGGAAGTGTATGGTGCTACATCATATTGACTCATCCCTGTCTTTTCGTACTGTGCTACATTGTTTTGTCTCGTCTCTTTCAGAGTCATGGAGCTAGAAGCAGATGCAGTACATCATGAGCTAATATATGTGAACAAGGCAGGTTCAACCTTGCAAAAACAAGGGGCCGCGGCAGAAATATCATCGGACACCGTGCCATCATCAACGTCCCAGGACAACGTGGTGGCAACATAATAATGTGTCCGGCTATTAGTCAAAACGGCGTCCTTCACAATCATTCAATCCTAGGACCATACAACACTGCACACATTATCACATTTCTGGACACCCTCCACAACAGACTAATCCCTAATGACCAGGGGCCAGAGCAGCCCAGGTACGTTATCATCTGGGACAATGTTAGTTTCCACCGGGCTGCTGTGGTCCGCAATTGGTTCACAGGTCACCCACATTTCATCGCACTCAATCTCCCACCATACTCTCCGTTCTTGAATCCTATTGAAGAATTCGTCTCTGCATGGCGTCGGAAGGTGTATGTTCGCCAGCCCCACCAACGCTTACCCCTTCTACAGGCAATGGAGGAGGCTTGTGGAGACATCGATCAGGGGTCATGCCAGGCATGGATACGGCACTCCAGGCGATACTTTCCACGCTGCCTAGCTCAAAACAACATCGCATGTGATGTGGATGAAGTCTTATGGCCAGACCCACAAAGAAGGTGAGATGTAGCCACATTTATTTCTGTTCTTTTTTGTCTAGCACAAATGTTTTTGTTTTCTTCTTCTGCGCTTTTGGTGTTTGAGGAGTGTTAGAACATTTTGAGAGAGAAGAACAAAAATCCCCCTTATTTGTATTGATATTGTGTTATGTTCGGAATACACATCCATACACATCCATATGTGTATGTGTGTTTACTACATGTATGACTATACTTTATTGCAAACTGCTATGCCCTGCACACAGAAAAAGCAAAAGCCACAAGTGTTTTTCATTTATACTATCAGTGCGTAGTTGGTGCTTCGTGTGCTTATTCAAATGATGGTTTGGGTGTACTGTATTGACGCAAAAACACAATTTTGTTTTTAAAGAGTTTGAAGAGTTTTGCAAGAATTGTTTGATTTTGCAAGAGATGTATAATGTTTTGCTGGTTTTGTGTAAGGTTTTGTGGTTAGTGTGTAGAGTTTTGCAAAAATAGCCTATAGTTTCAAAGGTAGTGCCAAAGCAAACAGAAAAAACTGTAAAGCCGTGTGTGTGTGTGTGTGTGTGTGTGTGTGTGTGTGTGTGTGTGCGCTGTGTGTGTGCACGCATACGCAAGTGTGTAGCATATGTGATTGCATTTTGTTGTAAACATGTACTTAAGTAGATGCTTCAAAATGTTATTCCGGCATTTTGCATTTTGAATGTGTAGGAAATTATCCCCGGTGATGCATCTAGTGGAGAGCAGGCCAGGCAGTGTAAGTGGTCTTTCACAGAGCTCCCGAAGGCTTTTCCACACCAATGTGGCCCTTAAGACCCTCTAAGTGTCCTATAACAGTCTCTTCCAAATCAAATCAAATCAAATGTATTTATATAGCCCTTCTTACATCAGCTGATATCTCAAAGTGCTGTACAGAAACCCAGCCTAAAACCCCAAACAGCAAGCAATGCAGGTGTAGAAGCACCTGCAAACTCCCTAGGAAGGCCAAAACCTAGGAAGAAACCTAATGAGGAACCAGGCTATGAGGGGTGGCCAGTCCTCTTCTGGCTGTGCCGGGTGGAGATTATAACAGAACATGGCCAAGATGTTCAAATGAGGGTGGAATGGATGTTTCAATGTTAATTTGTTCATGAAACAGACGCCTCAAGTCCTCAACTGGCGACTCCGGGGATGCTGGCCTTCTAGGCAGAGTTCCTCAGTCCAGTGTCTGTGTTCTTTTGCCCATCTTAATCTTTTCTTTTTATTGGCCAGTCTGAGATATGGCTTTTTCTTTGCAACTCTGCCGAGAAGGCCAGCATCGCGGAGTCGCCTCTTCACTGTTGACGTTGAGACTGGTGTTTTGCGGGTACTATTTAATGAAGCTGCCAGTTGAGGACTTGTGAGGTGTCTGTTTCTCAAACTAGACACTCTAATGTACTTGTCCTCTTGCTCAGTTGTGCACCGGGACCTCCCACTCCTCTTTCTATTATGGTTAGAGACAGTTTGCGCTGTTCTGTGAAGGGAGTAGCACACAGCGTTGTACGAGATCTTCAGTTTCTTGGCAATTTCTCACATGGAATAGCCTTCATTTCTCAGAACAAGAATAGACTGATGAGTTTCAGAAGAAAAGTCTTTGTTTCTGGCCATTTTGAGCCTGTAATTGAACCCACAAATGCTGATGCTCCAGATACTCAACTAGTCTAAAGAAGGCCAGTTCTTGTACGACTTCTGCCGAAGTTGGTCCCTCTCCTTGTTCGGGTGGCGTTCGGCGGTCGTCATCACCGGTTTTCTAGTTGCCACGATCCAGGTTTTCTTTTTCCATTTGTTTTGTCTTCATTGTACACACCTGTTTCCATTGATTAGTTATTGTTCCCTATTTAACCCTCTGGTTTCCCCATTGGTTTTGTTTGTGTTTGTTCCGTGTTAAGCTGCCGCATATGTTTGTGAGCTGAGTTTTTTTCCCTACGTGGAATATTTTGTTGTTTTGTTGAGTAAAGACCTTTATTACTCATTCTTGGTGTCCTGCGCCTGACTCTGTCCCACCTGCTGACTCTTGACAGTTCTATTGCTTCTTTAATCAGGACAAGTTTTCAGCTGTGCTATCATAATTGCAAAAGGGGTTTTCTAATGATCAATTAGTCTTTTAAAATGATAAACTTGGATTAGCTAACACAATGTGCCATTGGAACACAGGAGTGATGGTTGCTGATAATGGGCCTCTAGATGACCTATGTAGATATTCCATCAAAAATCAGCCATTTCCAGCTACAATAGTCATTTACAACATTAACAATTTGCTGTTATTTTAATGGACAAAAAATTGCTTTTCTTTAAAAACAAGGACATTTCTAAATGACCCCAAACTTTTGAATGGTAGTGTATATTTTTGATATTTTCATGTTTATATAAGAGAATTCATACTTTGTCATCTTTTGGTCGCTAGACATGATCCAGTCGTTTGTTCGATTAGTTAGATATTTATCGACTTGACCCAGTCGTTCGTTCTATACTGTATGTTCCGTTGCCATGCTCGCTGGCAATGTTCTTGTCCCTTGCTTGCTAGCTAACCAACTAGCTATGACTAACACAGTCACGACCTTTGCAGCCAGAATAACAGAAAATTAGCTGCATTTGCATTTGTTTAAGCTATTGAGATTCCTTTGGATACATCCACAAGAAGGAGCTGATGATGCCCGATTTTGGCTGCATAGAAAAACTAGAAAAGTTTGCCGTCTCGTCAGGACATTCAACTCTGTTCATTAGGAGGAGATCGCATTGCATATCAAACGCTAGCTAAATAGTTTGTTGTTAGCAAACCCAAAAGTATGGCAACAGAATTCAAAAATACCAGTTGCTGACAAAGGTTGGTCATACTAGAAACATGTGGGAGGATTTGACAGCACAGCGCCACTTGTGTCATGACTGCAACATAGGGACCGGAGAAATTCATGTCCTTCACTCACCACGTTAGGCCATCAGATGTTTAAAAAAATAAGTGTCTATTGGACCTGCATTTACAATGTATCCAATTTTAGTTTCTGTGGTTGTTGGTTTAGCTTTCTCTAACTTTGTAGAAAGTACGGTCTGCATGTGTAGGCGATATTGCATCATGATTGCAAGGTGTCCCGATATCATTTCCAACTGTCCCATTATCTAGTTTTAATGTCCATTCTAGAATGCCCTTCTAGGAAATGAGAAATGAGCATTCAACAATGCTGTGGTACACGGTACTGTATAAATAGTCATCTATAATGTGATGAAATCACAACAAAATATGATGGGCAGAGATTGATTGATTGAATTTATTGGATAATTAAAAGAATAGGCTGTGGAGTGATTGAATCTACAATGACCAGGCCACATATACTGTACACCTTCTGTCTAACTCTATTGCATTGCCCCTACGGGCCGTTACTTCCTCTGCTGCTGATCACTGCTCTATGGAGGCCAACTCTAGCGTTACCTCCTATCGAAGCTTAGCACAGGGCTGGTGTTCAACCACAGCTAAGTCTGATGACTATCTACTCCTCTAGCCCTTCAACTTTCCATTTCACTGATTTCATCAAAGAACAAATAACCATCTTCCTAGGAGGAGTGAGAAAATGAAAAGTGGGGAGAGAGAGAGAATACACATGAAGGGGACAAAGAAGGATACACACGGAGGGGACAAAGAAGGATACACACGAAGGGGACAAAGAAGGATACACACAAAGGGGACAAAGAAGGATACACACAAATGGGACAAAGAAGGATGCACATGAAGGGGACAAAGAAAGGACACAGAGAAAGAGGGGAGGGAAGGGAAGGAGAGAGGTGGTCTGAAATAAAGTGTAGAAAGCCTACCTGGAATGTGAACCTCTGTCCCAGTCTCAAATCTCTGGAAGACTGAAACAGGTTTGCCTCAAGAATTTCCCTGTATTTCAATTCTGACCAGTTTCCCAGTCCCTGCCGATGAAAAACATCCCCACAGCATGATGCTGCCACCACCATGCTTCACTGTAGGGATGGTGTTCTCGGGGTGATGAGAGGTGTTGGGTTTGTGCCAGACATAGCGTTTTCCTTGATGGCCAAAAAACTCAATTTTAGTCTCATCTGACCAGAGTACCTTCTTCCATATGTTTGGGGAGTCTACCACATGCCTTTTGGCGAACACCAAAAGCCAGCTCTGTGGAGTGTATGGCTTAAAGTGGTCCTATGGACAGATACTCCAATCTCTGCTGTGGAGCTTTGCAGCTCCTTCATGGTTATCTTTGGTCTTTTTTTGCCTCTCTGATTAATGTCCTCCTTGCCTGGTCCGTGAGTTTTGGTGGGCGGCCTTCTCTTGGCAGGTTTGTTGTGGTGCCATATTCTTTCCATTTTTTAGTAATGGATTTAATGGTGCCCCGTGGGATGTTCAAAGTTTCTGATATTTTTTTAGAACCCGACCCTGATCTGTACTTCTCCACAACTTTGCCCCTGACCTGTTTGGAGAGCTCCTTGGTCTTCATGGTGCCGCTTGCTTGGTGGTGCCGCTTGCTTAGTGGTGTTGGAGACTCTGGGGACTTTCAGAACAGGTGTATATATACTGAGATCACTTAGATTGTACAGAGGTGGACTTTATTTAATTAATTATGTGACTTCTGAAGGTAATTGGTAGCACCAGATCTTATTTAGGGGATTCATAGCACATGGGGTGATTACATATGCACGGACCATTTTTCAGTTTTTATTTTTTAGAATTTTTTTGAAACAAGTTATTTTTTTATTTCACTTCACCAACTTGGAATATTTTGCATATGTCCATTACATGAAATCCAATTAAAAATCAATTTAAATTACAGGTTGTAATGCAACAAAATAGGATAAATGCCTAGGGGGTGAATACTTTTGCAAGGCACTGTATTTTCAGAGCTTTGAGTTGGTAGAAGAAAAAGACTGATATTACCTTTCGAATCTTGACTGGCAAAACTGATAACTAACCCTTTTTGTCGGTGCTACTAGCTGGCTAGCGCTACTGGCTGTAACGCACCATCCTCTCTGTCACCATTCGACATCCTACAGTTACACAATGTGATCATCTAGTTTCACATATAATCTTTCTGCCAGTTCGTATATGTGTGTAAAACAGATTGGTAGCCAGTTGTTCTTGAGCTTTGCTTTTACTGTGCCCAGTTGGTTTTATATACAATGAGTGTACAAAATATTAGGAACACCTTCTTAATACTGAGTTGCACGCCCCTTTTGCCCTCAGAACAGCCTCAGTTAGTCACGCCATGGACTCTACAAGGCGTTCCACAGGGATGCTGGCCCATGTTGACGCCAATGCTTCTCACAGTTGTGTCAAGTTGGCTGGAACTTGGCTGGAACACGGGAAATTGTTGAGCTTGAAAAACCCAGCAGCGTTGCAGTTCTTGACATACTCAAACCAGTGCGTCTGACACCTATTAAAATACCAAAGGCACTTCAATCTTTTGTCTTGCCCATTCAAAAAAGGGATCAAAACTTTCACCTGGATTCACCTGGTCAGCCTATGTCATGGAAAGAGCAGGTTTCCCTAATGTTTTGTACACTCAGTGTATGTATTTATGTGTAAAAAATTCAACAAAATAATGTATTTGAAGTATTGTAAATTGAGATAGACAAACACCCTAGCCACAATCCCAATAACGATATCCCAATTTGAGAACAATGTAAGGCACCTATCCCCTAGGGTCATTACAATACATTGTGTCTTCAATAGCAGACTCTCTGTCTGTGGTGGGAAAGGTGATTGTTAGAATGGGGTTCACCTTGAAATGTACATTATGTATATACTTCGTCTCGGGACTAACATCACCCGTGCCAATATATCCAACAAACACAGGCGTGTTGGGCATTATCACTTAAGTAGAATGTAATTTGAGTCTGGAAATAACAATAATAGATGTATTTAATGTAGCAATTTTCATACAGAATCTCAAAGTCACTTTAAAGAAAATAACTGGCACTTCGACTGCAAGATGATGATGCAGTTCAGTACAGGAGTAGCTTGAGTGGAGGTGGCATCGATGGTCCAGCAAGGGAGAAACATCAGTCAGACAGGCACACCCGGAGCTCTTTATCAGGCACCTCCGTCTCTGAAGTTCACAGCTGTAGCTAGGCTAGAACAGATCCACCACCAAAAAGTGTAGCACCCACCTGGGCGATGCTTCGGCAGCTATTAGCACCTGAGAGACCACCACACCTCAGCAGTAATCAGCAACAGTCTCCCACGAGGCGAGCCTCTGTCATCCCCTCTCTCTGCTCCCACTTCCTCTCTTTCCTCATCTCTCACACATCGGTATACTCTCCATTTCTTTTGCATCTTCATAAGTAATCTGCTGTAACATCCCAAATGTCTCCAAAACCTTTATACCGTCACTTCACAGGAAGTAGCAAACATCTGAACTGTAGGTAGTTAACTTCAATTACATTTTGTCTTGATGTGTGAGTAGCAGTGAAGCCAATTATGCATGGAAGAACTTGTAACCCTCACCTCTCCTTCTTACTGTATCGAAGGCTTATTTGCATATTCAAAATGTATCTTGTCATGGTAGACATGGAAGAGAAGCACAAATATTGGATTTGCTTCTTTTTACCGCAAATCGCTATGTTCTGTTTTATATAAATTCTAATTTGAAATCATAATGTTTATAAATAGGTCATTCGGGTAAATGGTCATAATGAAGAAAAAGGAAAAGCACTGTGTGGAAATTGCATAAGTGCATTAGCGTTAAAGTATTGACTAATAATATGCAATATCTCTCCAAACCCATTCAGAGAATAGGAAATCTATGGCATGGAAGGGCATTGATACTCATTTTATCTACTGAGGTTTTATTCAAAGCAGCAGCATCAGTTCAGCGGTCACTATAGCAACCTAACAATTTGAACATTGTAGTTTCTTAGTTCCAAAGTGACTCAAGCTTTTAAGGATTGTGAAGGAAATAGGCTTACTGTATAGAATATGAAAGGAAGTGTGTCTACTACTGTGTGTTGTGTGTGTACTACTCTGTGTTTGTGTGTGTGCGTGTGTACGTGTGTGTGTGCGGTTGGAAGGGCAACAGGAGTGCTAACAACAATGATTTCATAACAAGGCATAGATGATAAGAGGCTAAGATGGGTTTAATGTGGGGAATTAAATGTGTTTTTAACACTGTATAAAAATGGGATCCATCTCTGTCTGACGTCAGTAGTGCACTCAAGATGGAAAACATCTACACAAATAAAACAACCATAATTTCCTAATGGGCCAAATGGACAGCAAACAAAAAGTGAACATTATGAGCAACTAAACCAATACTTTATCATGAAACATGTCACACTTACCAAAGAGGGTCAGAAATGGCCGAGTGCAGTTATGTTTACAGCAGAGTTCAAATCAGTGTTGCCATTTGATGGTTCAGGATCCACTAGCTGTGGCAGATGCTTTTTAGATCACAACATTAGACTGGATCCTGGCCAGGAACATTGCTTTGGTTTATAGGGTGGATCACACAAATCCTCCACAAGTTGTAGGTATGTCACAGCAGGGAATGATGAGTACTCGTGTGGCATACCCATGTTAAATCTAATTTACGCAGAAAGTGTCCTCACAGTCATCCAAAGAAGCCAATCAGATATGCCTTGGATACATTCAGTTACAAACAACGTTAAACAGATTTATTCCATTTGGAAAATGAGATGAGCCTTGATCTTGCTGCCCTGAAAACTTGAATGCTCATTTTTTTCAACGTCACTACTGGGTTTGAGTTATTGCTTGGTTGTGGCCTAACCATGGACTGACCCAGTATTACCCTCAAAAGTTCCTCTCAAGTCAACAATCATTAAGGCATTTGAATGGTAGATATAACACACTTGAATAAACAGAAAGCAGTGTGCATAGCCATTCAGAATACCTTATGCAACAGTAACTAACGTTACATTGGCAATAACTGAGAGTGATCCTGTTTTGGAATGCAGAGGAGCCTCTATGATAGCTGGACTGATTAGGAACACTGATTCATGGGGATGCCAGACGAAATGGGAAGGAAATCAGATTAGTCTATGGACACAGTGAGAAGACACTGCATGTTAAACTGCTATTTACACCATACAGCATGGGGATATTTGTATATTCTCATTGCTCCTTCTCCTCTGATCATAGTCATTCATCAATGTCCTGTGTGTTGGGAGCCAATGTCAAGGGAGTCAATGGGATGTCACCAATGATTCCCTAGTGTTCCCTCCTCCTCATACTGGTGCCTCAGGTAACACACCTTAGTCTATAGACATTTACATTCTAGTCACTTAGCAGACACTCTTATACAAAGCGACTCATAGTTTGTGAGATACATATACAGTCTCATCAGAAATGATTGGCACCCTTGATAAAGATGAGCAAAATACTGACCTATATTGTATGCTCAATTTGTTTTGGAAATTATACTATTTTATACTAATACCGTTGATCAGAGAATTTCTATTAGTTTAACAAATAATGTAAAAAACCTCAAGAAATCGGTGTCAAAATGCAATAATTTGTGCACCCTACCCTTGAGAGGATAACGGCACTTAGCCTTTTTCTATAATGTTTTTTGAGATTGAAGAACACATTGGAAGGGATCTTCGACCATTCCTCCATATGGTCTGCACTTATGGACTGGCCTCTTCAATTCAAACCATAGGTTTTCAATGGGGTTCAAGTCCGGAGACTGAGATGGCCATGCAAGATGTTGATTTTGTGGTCAATTAACCCTTTCTTTGTGGATTTTGATATGTGCTTGGCCGTCAAGGGTGCCAATAACTTTGGATGTGAATATACGTATTGTTTACTGCATACATGTTTATAGTAGTAGTGTTCTGTTAATTTATATTTTTTTATTGAACCTTTATTTAAATAGGCAAGTCAGTTAAGAACAAAATCTTATTTACACTGACGGCCTAGGAATAGTGGGTTAACTGCCTTGTTCAGGGGCAGCACAACATATTTTTTACCTTGTCAGCTCAGGGATTCAGTCTAGCAACCTTTCAGTCACTGGCCCAACGCTCTAACCACTAGCCTATCTGCCGCCCCTGTTTAATCCCCAGTGTGACTAAGATTATGTTTTTACGAAACATTCAAATGTAAATTCTTTTGTTGTACAATTTAGTCATTGATAAGGTACATTCATAAGATTTATCATTATGTCTCCTGATAGTCAATGTGTCTTGAATCAAGCACATAATATTTAGGTAGTTGCCAATTGATTGCAGAATAAGAGTGGACATCAATATGCCGATGCAAATGATAAGTATTTTTTATGTTGTGCTGGCATAACTGCTAGTGAATTAAGGGACGCCTGAGCTCATCTCTGTGGTGATGAATGGGTAGCTGTGACAGCCTCTAGCTAGTGTCTAATGCCAAACTCCAGCTCCCTCAGCACAGACAGCATGGAGTTGGCTGGCTCGCTGTAATCATCTGCCACACATAATTTCAGCAAAAAAAGAAACGTCTTCTCACTGTCAAATGCGTTTATTTTCAGCAAACTAAACGTGTAAATATTTGTATGAACATAACAAGATTCAACAACTGAGACGTAAACTGAACAAGTTCCACAGACATTTGAATAACAGAAATGGAACAATGTGTCCCTGAACAAAGGGGGGGGGGGGGGGGGGGGGGGGGGGGGGTCAAAATCAAAAGAAGCAGTCAGTATCTGGTGTGGCCACCAGCTGCATTAAGTACTGCAGTGCATCTCCTCCTCATGGACCGCACCAGATTTGCCAGTTCTTGCTGTGAGATGTTACCCAACTCTTCCACCAAGTCACCTGCAAGTTCCCAGACATTTCGGGGGGGAATGGTCCTAGCCCTCACCCTCCGATCCAACAGGTCCCAGATGTGCTCAATGGGATTGAGATGTGGGCTCTTCACTGGCCATGGCAGAACAGTGACATTCCTGTCTTGCAGGAAATCACGCACAGAACGAGCAGTATGGCTGGTGGCATTGTCATGCTGGAGGGTCATGTCAGGATGAGCCTGCAGGAAGGGTACCACATGAGGGAGGAGGTTGTCTTCCCTGTAACACACAGCGTTGAGATTGCCTGCAATGACAACAAGCTCAGTCCGATGATGCTGTGACACACCGCCCAAACCATGACAGACCTTCCACCTCCAAACCTATCCCGCTCCAGAGTACAGGCCTCGGTGTAACGCACATTCCTTCGACGATAAATGCGAATCTGACCATCACCCCTGGTGAGGCAAAACCGCGACTCATCAGTGAAGAGCACTTTTTTCCAGTCCTGTCTGATCCAGCGACGGGGGGTTTGTGCCCATAGGCGACGTTGTTGCCGGTGATGTCTGGTGAGGACCTGCCTTACAACAGGCCTATAAGCCCTCAGTCCAGCCTCTCTCAGCCTATTGCGGACAGTCTGAGCACTGATGGAGGGATTGTGCGTTCCTGGTGTAACTCGGGCAGTTGTTGCCATCCTGTACCTGTCCCGCAGGTGTGATGTTTGGATGTACCTATCCTGTGCAGGTGTTGTTACACGTGGTCTGCCACTGCGAGGATGATCAGCTGTCTGTCCTGTCTCCCTGTAGCACTGTCTTAGGCGTCTCACAGTACAGACATTGCAATTTATATCCCTGGCCACATCTGCAGTTCTCATGCCTCCTTGCAGCATACCTAAGGCACGTTCACGCAGATGAGCAGGGACCCTGGGCATCTTTCTTTTGGTGTTTTCAGAGTCAGTAGAAAGGCCTCTTTAGTGTCCTAAGTTTTCATAACTGTGACCCTAATTGCCTACCATCTGTAAGCTGTTAGTGTCTTAATGATCGTTCCACAGGTGCATGTTCATTAATTGTTCATGGTTCATTGAACAAGCATGGGAAACAGTGTTTAAACCCTTTACAATGAAGATCAGTGAAGTTATTTGGATTTTTACGAATTATATTTGAATGACAGTGTCCTGAAAAAGGGACGTTTCTTTTTTTGCTGAGTTTAGTAAAAAACTCTCACTCAGCATTCGGTGTCACAATTGTGTGTGTTTGTTTATCTGTGTGAGTATGTGTTTGTGTGCATGTGTGTGTGCGTCCTCAGTATGATACAGCTAACATGTTGACAAATTAATCTCACCAAGTGGGCCGTTTATCAGCGAAGGCTCCCTTCCAGCTAATGATGTCTCGGAGCAAAGGAGCACCTGGCCCCTGAATGCCTGCAAACCAGCATGGATACCCAGCTAGCATATAACGTTGTGAGAACCTGTTTCTTAGAGCTTGGTGACAGCATGGTAGTGCTATGGTTATTTTGCAGCCACCTTCCTATAACATTTCCTCCAGGTTTCTTCATGGTTCTATTTAAAGTCATGTTTTCAGAACGTTCAGAGAATATTAAAAAACAACGTTCGTCTGTAGGAAGTTCAGTACTTCAGCATAATGTTTTCTGCAGATTTCCTAATTCTACCATAAGCAAGTGAATTTCCATGTGTCCCATCTGTGCTTGGAGTTCAAAACAGTTAACCTAAGCGTTATTAAAAGTATTATTGAAACGTCTCAGAACATTATTTAATTACCTTCAAATAACATATAACTTGCGTTCTCAGAACGTTTAAAAAAGGAACCAAAATGTGCTAGCTGGGAAAACAGTCTCCTTCCTCGCTATCCGTTTGGCTCACTCAACAATCACCTCCTTTAAACCCTATATTTCTTAGAAAGACTCTGGATGCCATGCTGTACAAATGAATACCAAGGCGCAAATGTAGCAAAGCTGCTAACTCTATTCCATTCATCAAAGCATTAAAGAGTCAGGTTCAGAAGCCACTCGGGGCTTTGACTTTGTGCCCTACTGGCTGTGTTTGTTTTTGTGGTATAGGAGCTGACACACACAGATGATGTCCCTGGCATGGTAGTGTCAGGGAGCTTGACATGCGGGCATTACCCAGCTTGAGTAATGTTTGCAGGAACCACTGGCTTGGAAGAGGTAAAAAAGGAGAGAGTATGGTATGATTCAGCCATTGTATAGTTAAGCAATAAGACCTGAGGAGGTGTGGTTTATGGCCAAGTGGTGTTCTTGGGCACTACCAGAGGTGCCTTATTGCTATTATAAACTGGTTACCAATGCAATTAGAACAGTAAATAAGTAATTTTGCCTCATAACTGTGCTATATTTAAGCAATAAGTTACGAGGGGGTGTGGTATATGGCCAATATACCATGGCTAAGGGCTCTTCTTATGCAAGACACAACACGGAGTGCTTGGATACAGCCTTTAGCCGTGGTATATTGGCCAAATACCACAAACCCCTGAGGTGTGGTATTGCTATTATAAACTGGTTTCCAATGTAATTAAAGCAGTAAAAATAACTGTTTTCTCATACCCGTGGTATATCAGCATTCAGGGCTCGAACCACCCAGTTTATAATGTCTGATACACCACGACTTTCAGCCAATCAGCATCCAGGACCCAAACTACCCAGTTTATAATACCTTATATCCATTTGCCTCCAAATATGTGCCCAATTAATCTACTTAAAAATGTGCACCTCAGCAACATATTAACATTATATTTAATTTACATTTACATTTACGTCATTTTGCAGACGCTCTTATCCAGTCCTTACAGTACATTTCAATGTAAACTGTGTAGAGTAATCAGTCTAAAAACATCCCCCTTCCAATGTACATACATAGACTCTATGGCTATGTGTAGCACACACACATTGATAATGTTGGCATTTATCTTTAGTGTAGTAACATTGTTTATGTCTGAGATTAAAAACCAGTGAGAGAACAGCATCACTATATAGACATTCAGATTGCAGTTATCTTGATTTACTACATAAGAGTGTTAGACTGTTCTATTTTAAACCCACTAACCAAAAGGATGGGAGCTGTGTTTAAACATGGCATTTGGAATTCATACAAATGTATCAAGAGCAATGCAACCACAAAAACGTGAAAATACAAATGATCAAAATACAAAAACGGCCAGATGTATGACTCACAGAAATATATTTTGAAATTGGCATTGTGGATAATAAATACTCTTTCAGACAATTAAACATTTATATTATTTTTGGTACTGTATGTATTGAGGGAGTTCATTATGATAGTGCTCAACAATTACAACTCTTATCTCAAGAGAACCCCGAGTCAATACTCACTATTGTATGGTCCCTTCTGAATGCAGTTTGTCAGGTAGATTTACTCTGTGATATGTTATCTACCCTTGACCCACAATGTTATTCATCATTATAGATTCGTCACAACTTAATTTCACCCAACATGTCACATTATCCCACGGGCCTTCAGCTAACAGACACTGTTTTTCGTATTCCTATGGTTTTACTGTAAAGTGAGCATGTGCTGGGCTAGCAGTGTTTTTTTTATCCATCTGTGAAGGAGGGGGTAGAGATGTACATAGATGGAGCCTGTTCTGGGAAAGCCATTTTTAGGATGCTGGATGGATGGATTTATTGGTGTCACTAAGGGACCAGGCAAGAGGGGAGGCTAATATGAAAAGCATCTGAAATGTGTTAGTGTGAGTGTCTTTGTGTGTGTGTGTGTGTGTGTGTGTGTGTGTGTGTGTGTGTGTGTGTGTGTGTGTGTGTGTGTGTGTGTGTGTGTGTGTGTGTGTGTGTGTGTGTGTGTGTGTGTGTGTGTGTGTGTGTGTGTAATGCATGCATTTTTGATAGAGACAGAGAGGGAGAGAGAGAGATGCTTATTTATTTATGCTTATTTATTTTCCCTTTTGTACTTTAACCATTTGTACATCGTTACAACACTGTATATATACATAATATGACATTTGTAATGTCTTTATTCTTTTGAAACTTCTGTGAGTGTAATATTTACTGTTCATTTTTATTGTTTATTTCACTTTTGTATATTATCGACCTCACTTGCTTTGGCAATGTTAACATATGTTTCCCATGCCAATAAAGCCCCTTGAATAGAATTGAGAGAGAGAGAGAGATCGAGGGGAAGAGAGAGAGAGTGTGGTGAGAGAGAAAGAAAGGTGTGTGGTGAGATTGGGTAGTAATTCCTATGATATACAAAGGTTACATATTCTTATTGAGAAATATTTTCTAACATGTAACAATAGTTATTTTTTACGTGCAACAGTAGTTCAGACTAGTTGTGCTCGTAAATTATGAATTATTCATTAGATGATGAGGCAGAGGGTAATCAGTAGACAGAATAATAGTGTACTGTTGCAGTTGGCTTCAAACACTCCATTTCCTTTTGCATATGTACAGTGCATTCGGAAAGTATTCAGACCCCTTAAATAAATTAAATCGTTTTTTCCCTCATCAATCTACACACAATACCCCATAATGACAAAGCAAAAACTGCAGAGGATGTTAAACCAATTTGTTTGACCGGCCACTGTTTATTTTGTGTTGTCCTGTCGCTCCTGTCATCTGGTTCATGCTTCCTGTGTGCAAAGGTTGCTGAGGTCTGGGGAGGACAAGGTTGGTTGGGGCAGTGGGGCAGCTCTAACCAGGACATAATTGTACCTGTGTTTATGTATATATATTTTGTTTTTTCTGGTTGGTATGGTGTTCCGGGGTCCTTGGTGGTCCTTGATGTTTTTTCAACAGGACAATGACCCAACACACCTCCAAGAAGGAGAGTGATGGAGTGCTGCGTCAGATGACCTGGCCTCCACAATCACCTGAACCTCAACTCAACTGAGATGGTTTGGGATGAGTTGGACCGAAGAGTGAAGAAAAAGCAGCCAACAAGTGCTCATTATATGTGGGAACTCCCTGTTGGGAGACTGTTGGAAAAGCATTCCAGGTGAAGCTGGTTGAGAGAATGCCAAGAGTGTGCAAAGATGTCATCAAGGCAAAGGGTGGCAACTTTGAAGAATCTCAAATATTAAATATATTTGATTTGTTTAACACTTTTTTGGTTACTACTTGATTCCATATGTGTTATTTCATAGTTTTGATGTCTTCACTATTATTCTACAGTGTATAAAATAGAAAAAAATAAAGAAAAACCCTTGAATGAGTAGGTGTGTCCAAACTTTTGGCTGGTACTGTAGATCGAAGAGACACACTGTTGTTTTGTTGTTGTGGCATTTTGGGGCTTATTTGTGTTCGGTTATTTTGGCACCTCATAACACCCTTCATTATCACCATCTATGCACGCATCCGCTCACTTACACTACTGACTACTGGCTACACACACCGTTGTTACTTGTATATAGTTTACTTTATTTAATAAATATATTTTTATTATTCTTTTATCTCCATGTTGTCTCCCTCAGCCTCAAGTCTTCTTGAGTATAACGCTACAAGCTTGGCACACCTGTATTTGGGGAGTTTCTCCCATTCTTCTCTGCAGATCCTCTCAAGCTTTGTCAGGTTGGATGGGGAGCGTCGCTGCACAGATATTTTAAGGTCTCTCCAGAGATGGTCGATCGGGTTCAAGTCCGGGCTCTGGCTGGGCCACTCAACAACATTCAAAGACTTGTCCCAAAGTCAGTCCTGCGTTGTCTTGGCTGTGTGTTTAGGGTCGTTGTCCTGTTGGAAGGTGAATCTTCGAACCCAGTCTGAGTTCCTGAGTGCTCTGGACCAAGTTTTCATCAAGGACCTCTCTGTACTTTGCTCCGTTCATCTTTGCCTCGATCCTGACTAGTCTCCCAGTCCCTGCCACTGAAAAACATCCCCACTGCATGATGCTGCCACCACTATGCTTCACCATAGAGAAGGTGCCAGGATTCCTCCAGACATGACGCTTGGAATTCAGGCCAAAGAGTTCAATCTTGCTTTTCATTTAACACAGGTGGACTCCAAGTTGTAGAAACATCTCAAGGATGATCAATGGAAATAGGAAGCACCTGAGATCTCATATCAAAGGTATGCATACTTACATAAATATGGTATTTAATTTGTATTATTTTGAATACGTTTGCAAAAATTTCTAAAAACCCTTTTCGCTTTGTCATTATGGGGTATTGTGTGTAGATTGATGAGGAACATGTTTTATTTAATCAATTTTAAAATAAGGCTGCAACGTAACAAACTGTGGAAAAAGTTAAGAGTTCTGAATACTTTCCGAATGCACTGTCACATTGACAAGAACACAAATGCGTATGGCTTTGTTTCAAATGATTCCACATGCATGAATAGTATAGCTAAAATTTAGCTGCAACTGACATCTGTTCTAAATCACTGTCTGCAGCATTTTGGGAGGAACACATAAAGCTACCAATTTCTTAGCTCAGTTTTGATGTTTTGAGGGTTTCTCTTGGGCTAGCATCCACTGAGAGAACGTCTGCATATCCCCTTGAACCCTGTAAGTGCCTTGATGAATATTTCACTCACTTTCTCACTGCTTTCTTTCCCACTATATATTCTTCTCACCTAAACTCTGTGGCTTCCGCCGCAGAGATAACACTGAGGTAATGGTGGAGGGCGAGGAGCAGGGAACGGAGATAAGGAGTGCCTCAAAGGGCCAGGGAGGAAGATTATTCTGTCACTTCACTGCATTGAGTCTCTCACTTAGCCTGTAGCATCCCATTCATTGAGCATGCTCACTGATCTCCACTGTGTCACAGTGCACAGCAGCAGGCACCTCAAAGACCAAGTGCAGCTGAGCCGAAGAAGTAATGGTAAAGATTGAGTGTTAATTACCGTTTTAATTATATTAAGCATGTTACATTAATCAAACAGCCCCTTGTCAAAACACACAAATTAGCAATGATTTGCAATTACTACAGGTGATTAATTCAAGATGAACAAGTGCTCTGCTTCGGTATTATAGAGCTGCTGACATGGGAGGTCATTAGTTCATCCAGACCAGGTAACCCATCAATCATTCTTTCAACTTTGTAGAAGCATTTCTGTCAGGTGTGCCTTCAGTGGGAATCTCTTTGCTGCTTTTTTAATTGCTTCTGTTTTATTGAATTTAAACCCAAACTCCAGCAGACCTCTGACTAAATTGACGTTTTTCATGGATTCCATAAGTCAGGAAAGTGTTTCATTAAGCTAAACTCTAAACTCTTAACTCTTTTTGAGCAGAACAGATGTAATAGGCTGTCATGGGGGTTTTGATATCACACATAATAAGGGGTTGCAGGGGTTCCTTTACTTTAAAGAGAGATTTTTTACCAAAAGCCCAGACTTAATTAATTATGCAGTCAGGTAGTCAGTGTTATGATATTCCGGTGACCACTAGACTCTGAAGAATGGTATGTTTTTACCTCAACCCAGAAAGAAACCTCCAACTGGTCAGTTTAAAGCAATACTTGAATTTCAGTTTGAGATTTATTTATCCTCTGATAACTTCTTCTCATTTGAATACTCCGGTAGTGTCATGTTCAAACATATTTTAGCAGACATTGCATGTTTTTCAAGCACCACACAAAGTATATATAGTAGGCCTATATGATCTAGAAAGGATGTGATAAAGTATCTGTAGTTTTTGCTCATTGTCTTTCTCTACAAGTTAACAGCTAAATCAATTTTTTTATCCATGCCCTTTTCCCACGTATTAGACTGAGATGTAAAGGGTTATGCACAGATAATTAATCAAAATGCTTCTAAGAAGAAAAAAAATCTCGGTAACCTCAGGTGGCCAATGGTTGGCAGAAGTTCACCCACAAGAAATTAGGAGATCGTGCCAAGTGTCTTAAAAAATCCACTATCCTCCTTTGATCCTCCTTTAAACCAACCCTAGGATACCATTTCAAAACTGCAGCATATTCAGCCTGGTTAACTTTGTTTTCCATTCAGATACTCTATTACTTCAACTTGTTTGCAAAACAATGTTATCCTATCCCTCTCTCCTTTGACTCATTTGAAAAGGAGTTACAGACACATGGGCTGCATTTACACAGGCAGCCCAATTCTGATATTTTACCCAATTATTGGTCTTTTGAGCATTCACATCATATCCTTTGACAGTAATTGGGCAAAAGATCAGAATTGGACTGCCTGTGTAAACAGTTTGCCATAAGTAGAGATCTTATAAAAAAAATGACAAAATATATAAAAAGAAGCAATGAGGTTTTGAAAAGCCCAACAGTGAGAGTTAGGACATTTGTTTGCTATTGTAGTGAATTCAAGGGGTAGCCTCAACCAGGACTTGAATATGGGTCTAGCGACTGTCAAGCCAACACTTTAACCAACACTCTTAACTAGTACTTGTATTCCACCTCGCCCTCGTGTGGGTGTTGGCAGGCATGCTAGGTATCAACAGCCAATCCAGTAGGAGCTGGAAGCTATAGTGAGCTTTGATTGGGCAATAGCACCACGATATCACGATATCTCCCCAACGATATCTCCCCAATGGGTACCCCCGACCAGGGCTTGAACCCTGGCCCAGCGACTGTCAAATCAATACCTTAACCATAAGGTCAGAACTTTTTCACAAGGTTACTGTTGGTTTAACGTTGTTACAATATGTGGTTTCTTTAGCTTATTGTTTTCCATACAATTATGAAGATTTTCCAGGTAGGGCATAGACATTAGGATAAAACGTCACAAAATAAGGTAATATTACCAACACCAATAACACCAGAGATTGAAACTGAAATACAGTATCTTTGACAGCACTACAAATTGATGGAAGTAGATTTTTAGACAGCTAAAAAGAAACAGAACACCTGACGACTAAACTGATGTCATAATATTTCTATTTTTACATTTTGTCATTTAGCAGTATGTATTATCCAAACTGACGATCAGTGCATTCAACTATGGAGTTTCATGATTTAATAAAATAGTTTTAACGCAGACTCAGTGTTATTCTTCTTACCGAATATTATTCAAATTGATCAACCATCTAATACTTGCCAAAAACAGCACTTCATGGTCACATGTACAATAAAAGGCATTGTAAGAACATAAAAATCCACTGATCTCATCTACAGTTGAAGTCAGAGTCATTACAACTCGTTTTTCAACCACTCCACACATTTCTTGTTAACAAACTATATTTTTGGCAAGTCGGTTAGGACATCTGCTTTGGTCATGACACAAGTCATTTTTCCAACAATTGTTTATAGACAGATTATTTCACTTATAATTCATTGTATCACAATTCCAGTGGGTCAGAAGATACCATACACTAAGTTGATTGTGCCTTTAAAAAGCTTGGAAAATTCCAGAAAATGATGTCATGGCTTCAGAAGCTTCTGATAGGCTAATTGACATCATTTGAGTCAATTGGAGGTGTACCTGTGGATGTATTTCAAGGCCTACCTTCAAACTCAATGCCTCTTTGCTTGACATCATGGGAAAATCTAAAGAAATCAGCCAAGACCTCAGAAAAAAGTTGTAGACCTCCACAAGTCTGGTTCATCCTTGGGAGCAATTTCCAAACACCTGAAGGTACCACGTTCATCTGTACAAACAATAGTATGCAAGTATAAACACCATGGGACCACGCAGCCGTCATAACGCTCAGCAAGGAGACGCATTCTGTCTCCTAGAGATAAACGTACTTTGGTGCGAAAAGTGCAAATCAGTCCCAGAACAACAGCAAATAACCTTGTGAAGATGCTGGAGGAAACGGGTACAAAAGTATCTATATCCACAGTAAAATGAGTCCTATATCGACATAACCTGAAAGCCCACTCATAAAGGAAGAAGCCACTGCTCCAAAACCGCCATAAAAAGCCAGACTACGGTTTGCAACTGCACATGGGGACAAAGATCGTACTTTTTGGAGAAATGTCCTCTGGTCTGATGAAACAAACAGAACTGTTTGGCCACAATGACCATTGTTATGTTTGGAGGAAAAAGTGGGAGGCTTGCAAGCCGAAGAACACCATCCCAACCGTGAAGCACGGGGGTGGCAGCATCATGTTGTGGGGGTGCTTTGCTGCAGGAGGGATTGGTGCACTTCACAAAATAGATGGCATCATGAGGTAGGGAAATTATGTGGATATATTGAAGCAACATCTCAAGACATCAGTCAGGAAGTTAATGCTTGGTCGCAAATGGGTCTTCCAAATGGACAATGACCACAAGCATACTTCCAAAGTTGTAGTAAAATGGCTTAAGGACAACAAAGTCAAGGTATTGGAGTGGCCATCACAAAGCCCTGACCTCAATCGTATAGAAAATTTGTGGGCAGAAGCAAGGAGGCCTTCAAACCTGACTCAGTTACACCAGCTCTGTCAGGAGGAATGGGCCAAAATTCACCCAACTTATTGTGGGAAGCTTGTGGAAGGCTACCTGAAACATTTGACCCAAGTTAAGCAATTTAAATGCAGTTTTACCAAATACTGATTGCGTGTATGTAAACCTCTGACCCACTGGGAAGGAGATGAAAGAAAGAAAGAAAGAAAGAAAGAAAGAAAAGCTGAAAAAAATCATTTTTTCTACTATTGTTCTGACATTTCACATTCTTAAAATAAAGTGGTGATCTAACTGACCTAAGACAGGGAATTTTCACTAGGATTAAATGTCAGTAATTGTGAAAACTGAGTTTGTATATTTGGCTTCCGACTTCAACTGTATGTAACGTTATCACCCTGCAACAGTTGAGTGTGTTATAATCTGAGTTGTTGATAAACGCTACCACCTAGTGCATAACGATTGTACTTCATTAAAATGTAGGCACCTTTTTCTGTTATCAACGGTTTCCTGGGGGTCCTTATTCATTGTGGGACACAACAATTAGCTGTGGCTAACTATCTCGCCAGTTATAATTTTATTGGCACTGTGTGCAACAGCATGCAAATTTCATCGAAAGTTTTGGGTAAGTGTGACATTTTTACGTCCTTGATAGCTATGTAGCTTATTATTGCCAATTATCAGATAGTGAACTAGCGTTTTTGCCTGGCTAGTGTTAGAAATCTGTTAGCTTGTCAACAGTTAGCATATAGCTAGCAAGCAAAGCCTAGCAATGATTTATACTGCTCGTAAGTTGTTCTAAATATGAGTGATTTAATGTTAACTACAGCCCAACCATACCATTTTGCATGATAGACGGCTGTCCACCTTGTTTGTAGACTGTTCGAGTAGCTAGCTAACGTTAACTATTAAACTGATCCCTGCCTCAGCAGTTGACTAATGAAAGCTAGCTAGCTAACACCACAACATAAACTCATTCTGAATCTCACTTTTTCAGTTAAAAGAATATGAGCAAAGATTCCAAGATGAGAGCAACAATTAATCAGAAGTTAACTGAGATGGGTGAACGAGAGCGGTAAAGAACATTTCACAAATTTTATATTTAATCATTAGAAGACCCATCGACTCTATGGTCACTGGTGGTCACTGTTCTTGCTTATTTTGGTTGATCCGCAGATTGAAGGAGTTGCTCAGAGCTAAACTCACTGAATGTGGATGGAGGGATCAGCTGAAAGCTCATTGCAAAGGTAAGAGTTACTATCATGTGTGGTGGGGATGTCATGAAATGTGGCTAATGGGAAGGATGACTATTTCTCAGAGCCATCATGCACCATAAAAATCTAACGGGCCCGAAGTACGTGAGGATGACTGGGGTGGTGATCCTGAGGTAGCCGTGTGTAAATTGTAGAATTTAGCATTTTTGAAAACACCTGAAACACCCTTTTCCAGCAATCTAGCCATAATCATTGTGTAATTTTATGTAAAAATTATATTGATCTTTTTCTACACATCTAAGCATACCTCTTGAGCTATCTGTATCATCCTGACTGCTGTTTTTACATTTTTACATTTTAATAAACTGAATATGCTGCTCTGTAAATTCTGGGTAAAAGATTTAAAGGAATTTGAGTCTTATTCAGTACATTTTGTAATTGCTTGCTTTTCTAAAGTCTACCAACCTTGCCAGCATTCAGACTAGCTACTCTAACGTCATTGATAGCCTGAAATGGCTTCTTGGCAGCTAGTTATGAGTTTGGGAATATATCTGCTAGCTAAAGCCAACTGAATAAATTGCTAGGTGGCTAGTAGTATTACAGAGAACAACAATATTTTAAACAGAACAAATCTGAGGGGGCATGTGCACCCTTTGAGCACCCTTTGATGACACTGTAAAACACGGTGTAACCATCATGCCACTCATCAAGTAACTGTTTTGCAGATGTCATCAAAGAAAAGGGCTTGGAGCATGTGACTGTCGAGGACCTTGTGGTAGAAATCACCCCTAAAGGAAGAGGTATTTAGGCCTTTTTGTTGTTGTTGTGTATACAGTATCTTTTTTCCTCATCCCTCTGTTCATTACCTTCCATGAAGTTCATCGACACTACTATCATAACCCGAACCCGAATACTGTATCTTTATTTCCCCCTCAGTTCTGGTGCCTGACAGCGTGAAGAAGGAGCTGCTGCAGAGGATAAGAGCCTTCCTGGCTCAGCATGCCACATAATTGAACCAGCGTCATCTTTTTTAAACCCTTTTGGTATCAGATTTGTTATAGAGAGCTTGTTTTCTTTTTGCCATCATGCTGTTATTAGTTATGTGACGCAATCTTCCATCATGATTTAGACTTATTCAATTGCTTTGTTCAATGTCCGATTTTTAAGTTCTTTACATGATGCAGTTCTTTACATGATGCAACGATTCAACTTGTCAATAACTATACATTGTATTAGAATGCATAACATGCTATGCTGTTTTTACAACAATGACTTTTGTTCTGTGGATTGTCTATTTACCAACCCCTTTTGAGAGGGGTTGGTAATAAAGCTGGTTCTGGGTTTTGTAAGAAGTTCAAAGCGATGTTTTTGTTTTTGAAAAAAGGCTTGCAATGACACTCAAGCTTTTAGATCGTGTTACATTTGGTCTGTGTAGATTAACCTATTTAATACTCAGATACTCAATTAAGTATCTGCCCTATAGTTAATCTCATACTAGAGGTACTGTAAAAGAATATGCACAAAGAATTAAATCATTTACTTAAACTCAAAATCTGTAGCTGTATGGGCAATTTACCATGGTAGCCTGAAATGCACTACAGTGGTGCATTGAATGCTAATAAACAAACATACACTACCGTTCAAAAGTTTGGGGTCACTTAGAAATGTCCTTGTTTTTGAAAGAAAAGCACATTTTGTCCATTAAAATAACATCAAATTGATCAGAAATACAGTGTGACATTGTTAATATTGTAAATGACTACTGTAGCTGGAAACTGTTGATTTTTAATGGAATATCACATGGGCGTACAGAGGTCCATTATCAGCAACATCACTCTTGTGTTCCAATGGCACGTTGTGTAATCTAATCCAAGTTTATCATTTTAAAAGGCTAATTGATCATTAGAAAACCTTTTGCAATTATGTTAGCACAGCTGAAAACTGTTGTCCTGATTAAAGAAGCAATAAACCTGGCCGTCTTTAGACTAGTTGAGTATCTGGAGTATCAGCATTTGTGGGTTCGGTTATAGGCTCAAGATGGCCAGAAACTCGTCAGTCTATTCTTGTTTTGAGAAATGAAGCCTACTGCATGTGAGAAATTGCCAAGAAACTGAAGATCACGTACAACGCTGTGTGTTACTCCCTTCACAGAACAGCGCAAACTGGCTCTAACCAGAATAGAAAGAGTGGGAGCCCCCGGTGCACAACTGAGCAAGAGGACAAATACATCAGAGTGTCTAGTTTGAGAAACAGACGCCTCACAAGTCCTCAACTGGCAGCTTCATTAAATAGTATGTGCAAAACACCAGTCTCAACGTCAACAGTGAAGAGGCGACTCCGCGATGCTGGTCATCTATGCAGAGTTCCTCTGTACAGTGTCTGTGTTCTTTTCCCCATCTTCATTTTTATTGGCCAGTCTGAGATATGGCTTTTCCTTTGCAACTCTGCCTAGAAGGTCAGCATCCCGGAGTCGCCTCTTCATTGTTGATGTTGAGACTGGTGTTTTGCAGGTACTATTTAATGAAGCTGCCAGTTGAGGACTTGTGAGGTGTCTGTCCTCTGTACTTGTCCTCTGTACTTGGATTAGCTAACACAACGTGCCATTGGAACACAGGAGTGATGATTGCTGATAATGGGCCTCTGTACGCCTGTGTAGATATTCTGTAAAAATCTGCTGTTTCCAGCTACAATAGTCATTTACAATATTAGCAATGTCTACACTGTATTTCTGATCAATTTGATGTTATTTAAAAAAAAAAATTTGCTTTTCTTTCAAAAGTAAGGGCATTTCTAAGTGACCACAAACTTTTGAACGGTAGTGTACATGTTCACATAATGACAACCCTGCTGCTGCTTTACTTCCTAGAATAACAGAGTGGTCCTGACAGGGGGGAGCGATTGGGATGGAGAGGGGGAGATTATGAAAAGATAAACACGAGTGTTCACAGGGAGAGACATAACTCATGTGGATGCACCAAGGGACAAATTGCTTTTACGGAGAGGGTTTTCAGATTGTTCCAAGGTCCTGTGAGTGTAGTGTGTGAAATTAGCAAGCGTTCATATGGGAGACTCCTTGTTTTGACAAGTCCAGAAACTAAAGTTATATGATGGTGTGATGGTTAAAGAAAATCTGCAATAAAGCTGGGTCACGACCCCTCTCCACAATGTTCTGGCTGCTACTTTAAATACAATAGACAGTTTATTTGACTCTGAACACAACTGTATAAACTGCATTTTCACAGATAAGAATGAAAGGCTCTGATCTGTTTTGTACTTTTATTGTTTTGTCAATTCCACAAGATGACTCAGATCACTTTGTTTTGTTTAAACCACTCTTGTTACGGACCAAGAACAGCAAATAGGCTACAGATTTCATTCTGAATGGCTGTGAACCCGTGCAGCGCACCCCTTGGCATGAGTAGCACATTACCAGGTAGTGAGTGAGCCTTTGCACTGGTCACCGACTGAAGACAGACTGCGTGTTTTCTTTGCCGAAGGACCTGCCGTGACATCAGCCCAGGTGACAACATGCTGATATACAGTGCTGCTGGCCCGGAGAGGGGAGGGACGCTGCCTGCCTGTAACCCCCGCAGCCCAGAACTCTAGCTGGCTCTTTTAATGGCCAACATCAATCCCCATGTTATCGTCAGGGCAATCTCGCTGGGCCCCCAATATATAAAGGGTTCAACACGCTAGCTGGCCCTGCGCTGCCTATAGAATTACTGGTGAATGACGTATTTATTATCATACAGATTCTATTTACTTTCTCACTCCATTCTCAACTTGCCCTCAACGCTCTGGACCCACACAGTGCTGTTGAAGAGGCCAAGATACTGAACAGTAACCAGATGAAAAGATCTGAATGGCTTCTCAAATGAAAGAAGGACATAGGCTGGATCATAAAGCTTGAACTGTAAAGACAAAGGTAAACAACACCAGATGGCGCCTATTAGTCCACTCAGAGGTCCTGCATACTAATTGGTGGAATCCTGTGTGGCATGTCTGCGGCCTCTGAGAAACCAATCATAAAGCAGAGAGCGCCACAAGGCTTGGATGACATCATCTGCACTGATGGAGATATCAAGCAGTGGCTGTGCAGAGAAAGGAAAAAAGACAAAGGAAAATAGTCTGTGTGTGTGTGTGTGGTGTGTAGATATGTTCAGTAATTGGAATCATATCATTTCAACATGAAAACAGCTGAGTCAATAGTTAATTAAGCCAAAAGTGTGGTCCTGTATATTGAGTCCCTTATGGGCAATGTAGTCTTTTGTCTAACTTGGCAACAAGTAAGTGCCATAAACACATTTCTTACAGTACAAACAGAACTGAGGTACAGTAACATTATAAAAAAAAATATAAAAAAAACCACACATGACAGCAAGGCAAAGCACATAAGAGAACTGTGAAATGAAATACTCATTTTAACATGGATGACGGAATAGAAAGGTATGCTGGTCAATCCAAAATATGTATTATAATAATTTTAACACGCATGCACTTCACTGTTTTACCATTTATGTGATCTGATTTAACAACTGTAATGTCAATACTCCATCATAGAAGTTATATAGATTTAGAATGTATAACTTTCCATGACGGAGTTTTGTAATTACATTTGTTGAATCAGATTACATAAATGACAAGTAAGTGTATGTGTGTTAAAATGATTATAAAATAGATTTAGAATGTGTTATCTACTCTGAGTATACCAAACATTAGGAACACCTTCCTAATATTGAATATGGGGATGCTGGGATGCTGGTCTATGTTGACTCCAATGCTTCCCACAGTTGTGTTAAGTTGGCTGGATGTCCTTTGGGGGCTGGACCTGTTCTTTTTTTCAATGGAAGGTAGGCTTACTAGTATTACATAAGCATCGTAAGCACAGAAAAGGTCCTGGAAGAAATAGTCTAATGTAGATATCCCCCCCCCCGAATCAAAAGGTCATGAACAGTTGCAAACTCCCATGATCCTATACGGTGTTGACTTTCTACAGTATCAGCGTGTGTGAATGCTATGCTCAATGAAATTCTCTTTGAATTCCTTCTCTTAAATTTATGAGACGTGCAACGTGGGTTACAACTCTTTTGGAGCCTGTGCTTGTGCTCGATGCCATTTTCATTCTGGCTCTAAGGAAAGAGGGAGAACTTGGCATGGGGTTAACTGCATTCTGAAGGGGTTTTAACCATATTTACACCCTGTTGTGTCTTCTGGGAACCGTTTCCACACGCTAATGAGGCTAAGGAACGAGGTCCGCTCTGTTATTCCTGGCATGGCCAAGTCCAGTCACAGGCATACCTCCTCTCGCTTTCTCTTCCCACTCAGTAGCCCAGTGCAAATACTAAATAAGAGGAAATACATCATCCCTTTCAATGTTAAAAGCCAAACCCAGGTCTGCCAAAGTTAACACAAAGCAATCTTAGGTAATGATCAGCAAATGTGTATAAAGTTTCATAGAGCATGACAACATAATTCTTGTTTAGCTTATGTTGGCTTCGTCTCAGCTCTTTTGGTAGGTGTGCTCGTGCGCTCGTACACATGTAGGCACACGCATGCAGGCACACACACACACGCACACAATCATGAGTGCAAACATGCAACAACACGCATGCACACGTATGCACACCCAAAACACACACACACACACATGCAAGGGTGCGCACTCATAAATATAAACGCCAACACACACAAATAAATGAGTAGGCGGTATGTAGGCGTCACTTCTCTTTTTATAAGCGATTCTAACGGACTAGGCCTAAATTGGTCATTCATTGTTAAAACCTGTGTGAGGTTGCTTTACTTGTTACACCTAATGGATTGGGAAAACTTGTATTGGAGCCTATAATTGTACATTACGGATGAAAATAGTCAGATTTTCCATTGCTTTAGTACAGTATACATGGGTGGCAAATTGCAATGTTTAACTACAGTACATTCCATTACAACTCAATTGATGCAATTATCAATGATTTGCTCAATCTAAAACATTTCATTCAACCATTTTAGTACACTACCTACAGCATAGAAGTGTGCAGATGGAAAAGCTGGGGGGTCGCCATGCAACAAAACAGAGCTATGGAGAGAAACATAAACCAGACATTGTTTACCCTGTTTCTGATGTAAAGGGCACTTACTGTCATGTCCAATGCTCCAGCTTAATTTGCCGCTGCTCTGGCCTTTGAAGTGTGTGCGTTTTCTACTTCCTGATACTACCTCTCTGACTCTGTGATATTGCAACTGGATACCTCATGTTTCCATGTTGGGGCTCTCTCTCTCTCTGTGCTGATAAAAACCACCAGAGAGAGGCTGCAGCCGGTCGGCCCGGTCGCAGGGATCCTTGGAGGCCCCCATGCGTCCCAGACAACGCTGCGGGGGATTACAGCACACCCTGGCAGCAGAATGGTTTCACTTAAGAATTTCAGTAATCACTTTTAGGAGTGTAATATATTGCTGACCTTTGGCAGCGACACACGACCCCCGCACCCCACAGCGACGTGATCAAAGGAAGCGGCAGTGGCTATGCAAACAGCCACTATCAGTGGAACCCTATTTCTCTCTCTCTTTCGCTCTCTCACTTTTTCTGTGTCTCTCTCGGTCTCTCTCCCCCGCCGCCCCTGCACTAATTTACAGGCCGGATCATGACTTGAGGAGGGGAAAGGGAGTGGAGGAGGGGTGGGAGCGGTAGGCCCTGATCCACTGCCTCCACTGCCTGCAACAGTCTAGTTATCATCATGGGAAAACCCCAGTGGGTCGTCTCCTCTCAGCTGGAGCAGGCAAACACCATGGCCTGCCCTGTGCTCCCAGACAACAGCAGCAGCCAAAGCATGTGAGTGTGAGTGCAGCGGAGTAATCTGGGCCATAACAGTAGCCAGGAGGCTTTATGTGGTTCCCTAAATCACAGGAGGGTCTGACAGAGCAGAGGGAGCGAGATAGAGGGACAGAGAGAGAGAGAGAGAGAGAGAGAGAGAGAGAGAGAGAGAGAGGATATGGGATTCTATAGCAACAGTTAAAGTGAATACTGGTATGCAACCAGGAGAGGTGCAACACCATATACATCATAGTCAATGTTAATCACATAGGATACAGTATATCAATTCATTGATTCATGGAGTGCTATTTACTTTACTACTCGGTAATACAGCGTAGGATTTGGATCTTTCTGACTGTATTGTTCTTGCATGGAGTCGCGTTGTTGATGTCCATGTTTTAGCAGCTTATATTACCCAGCTGAAACCATGGCATTTTCATGGACTATTTTATTGCCAAATCCTCAAGAAAGCAACGTAACATTTAAATCAATTATGAACATTACATTTAAATCATTCATGAACGGGACATTTCTGTAAACAATGCTTAATGAAAAACAGACATTGTAATTGTCAGAGAACAATGTCAACATGTTGACCTTCTCCTTTTAAGAGAAATGTTTTTCAGCCACACTGTTACGATTTGTGAGACATCTGTTTATGCTAATTTGAGCTCCACTGTCGAAACTCACACTGCTTTTAAGCCAATTTGGTGTTTTGCTGTTTTTGGCAGACAACTATTTGTTTGATTCCAAGAAACACACATTAATGCCTTGGTACATTATGTCTCAATACCAATTACAAGCCATTGAAAACAAATGCTTAGAACTGACACCAAAGAATCAACTACCCATTTCAACCAGATGATGGCGATGCATAACAGATAACACGCAGAGACTGTCTCGCAATAATATGTGTGGCGAGACCCAGTCATATTACTACGGTTAAACACACAGCTACTAACTAGCTTTTCCTTTCTGGCACTCATTGAGATTACATAGAATACATCTGAGTGCCCCCTAAATCGGACATAAAAGTTTTAAGAATAAGCCAAATGCTTAACAGTACGACTGCTATGGTTAACTGGTTTGGTTTAACTGTCTACTTGCAATTTTTAAATGTCATAACTACCGTCAAATATCTATTTTCCAAAATATGTCACATTTTGGTTTTGCCCGCGAATATGTGTGTGTGTGTGTGTCCTTCAACCCCGAACGGCATCCCTCTATGTACTACAATCATTCATCAGATCCAAAACAATGTGATTCTTAGGTAGACAGTTTATTGGATGGCATGACTAGGAGTGTTTATTTGACTCATGTGTGCCGTGTCATTACATGACTGCAGGATGTCCTGTGCTTTTATGAGGTTCTTAGACAAGCTTGGGAAAAAAAAGAAATGCTTCCTGGTTCCTACTACCACATGTTATGTCTGTCCTTGAAACAACAGGGAAGGATCCAACAAAAAAAAACACTTGGTTGGACTGCGGTTATGGCCTTGTTTACTCTCACTTTCAAATCCCAGGTCAACGCAGGTCAACATGGTTGGAAGGATTTCTAACAACAATTATGTGATATTTTATTCATTTAGCATCTTGACTAGAATTCAAGTCAACACTGTGGTAATGTCATTCCTGTCTTCAATCATTATCATATATTCCTGAGCTCCGCTAGTCAGCTGATAAGATTCCAGTGTTTAGTGAGTAAACTGGAGGAAAAGCACCTGCAATAAAAGTCTCTGGCCTCTAGGTGTGTGTGTGTGTGTTTTATGGCTCTGCTGTGACGCCATTGACGGGCATGGTTCAATTAGCCAGATATCTCAACACGTGCCATAGCATTACCGTAACACAGCCTGGAGGCGGCTGATGTTGTTGACAGTGACGATGTTGAGTCGGAGATACAGTAAGAAATACTCATAATCTCTTCCAGAGAGAGAGGGAAGAGTGGTGATAATGGTTCTGCACAGCAGGCCTTACCCACGATTAGGTATACTGTTTTGCACTCTCTATTATCATTATAATCTCTAGAATCATTATCATCAGTCAGCGTCATTATCAGGTAGTGGATGAGTTGAATTTGCCCTGAATAAAAACCCTCTGAGCACCTGGAAGATCCCCACTGGGCACAGACGTCAGTTCAACGTCTATTCCACTTTGGTTCAATGTAATTTCATTGAAAGGAAGTGGAAACAATCTTTATATGATGCCCAGTGGGGCGTCATATAAACGCAATTCATCATCATCATCTTTGTTGTTGTGATGGTCCTCCTCCAAGCCCTCCAGCTCCTGTCACATCCCAGGAGCCCTGAGTGAGCGTTTGTCCTCGTGTGTGTGTGGAGTTGAGTGGCTGGCTGGCTGAACCAGCTGAGCCTCATGTGGCTGGCCTGGCCGTGCTCCCCATGACCCAGCAGGGCTAAGCCACTAGCCGCCTAGCACCTAACACACATACCTGATGCTCTATTCCCATGGCCAGACAGATACAAATCAGGGCAAAATGTACTACTATACTGTGCTGTACTGTAACAGCCTACCCCGAGAGATACAATACACGTCCTGCATAAGACAAACATGTTCATACAAAGTCACAGGAACAGAGACGAAGAGATCAAAGACACGCAGACCTGCATTTTTATACCCAGGTATTGTAGACCGAAGAAGCCTCCTCAATGCACACTCACACATGCAGGTTGACATTTATTTGGATGGGTCTTGTGCTGGAGGCAGAACTGAGTGATTTCCGCTAGATGGGCCAGCTGCAAAGTCAAAATTGGCCATATTGTAAATGCATGAAATGTATAAAAACAAAAGTTTGCTTTTTGGTCTTAATTTAAGGTCAGGGTTAGGCATTCAAATCAAATCAAATGTTATTTATCACATGTGCCAAATACAACTTACCGTGAAATGCGTACTAACAAGCCCTTAACCAACCGGTACCAAGTTAATGTGCGGGGGTAGAGGTTAGTTGAGGTCATTTCTACACATAAGTAGGGGTAATGCGACTATGCATAGATAATAAACAGCGAGTAGCAGCAGTGTAAAAAACAAAGGGGGCGGGGGGTGTCAATGTAAATAGTCTGGGTGGCCATTTAAGGTTAGCAGTGTGGTTAAGGTTAGGGTTAAGATGAGGGTTTGATTTAAAATCAGATTTTATGACTTTGTGGCTGTGCCAGGTTACTCGTGATACAAGTCGGTATTTGACATCCATCCATGTCTGAGATAGGACATGGAAACTGGCCACTAGGGGCAACAGTGAATGCTGTAACCTTCAAGTAGGTTTGGGTTTTGCTAGGGCATTGCGGACGGGGATGGCAGATTGGCGTAAGCATCTATCTCTGATTCCAAAGGTTGAAACTTTGAATCCAGCGATAGAAAGTTGTTTTAGATATTTAATTCAACCCTTTCCTAAACCTTAACCCTTACCTTAACCATTTCGGACTTAATGCCTAACCTTAAAAAATCAGAGTTGACACTTTGAAATTTGACGTTTGGAACAACTCGGTAGAGTGACCACTCTTCAGAGCTGCTTCCAGAACAAGATTAATGAGGAAAAAACACTAACCTGCCTCACACACACTCACTCAGGCAGACATACACACCCTTCCCTCCAGACTGCCGTCACAGCGATCCAAGCACAGCTGTCAAAACGCTGGTACTTCCAACACAACAATGGTGAGCCGGGGTGCAGGGAGGGAGGGCTGGGAGAGGGAAAGACAGAGACAGAGAGAGAGACAGAGAGAGAAACAGAAAGAGAGACAGAGACAGAGAAAGAGAGAAAGAAAGAGTGTGTGTGTGAGAGAGAGTTAGAGAGAGAGAGAGAGAGAGAGAGAGAGGGGGGGGGATACAGACAAACACAGAGAGAAAGAAAGAGAGAGAGACAAACAAACACACAGAGCGAAAGATAGAGAGAAAGACAGAGAAAGAGAAACAAAGGAAAGAGAGGGGAATAGAGGGGGAAATAGCCCAGCCTCACATCAGCAGAGTGGAGGTTTCTATGTGACATGTGAACTGACAACACAAGAGCTCTCAGACACTCTGGAGTAGAATAGGCCTTACTGGGCTGGGGTGCTCCACTCTTCCTACTCTCCTCTTTGCTCTCTCTCTCTTTTTATTGAGTCACGATCGCCCAGCATTCTCACAACATCTCCGGGAGTAGACCTCCGCCCGACACACCCCACATACATTATGTGAATCTAGCCTACAGTATGCCTGCACTCTACACAGACATAATAAGTGATTTCTCAGAATCAGGTCACATCAAATTAGGGAGGTATTTTAGGGCACCCACCCTGTTCCATCCTCCAGAGATTGTAGGAGAGACAGTCTGCAAAAATTATACCCTTGGATTAAATAAAAACATTATCAAACACTAGGTATAATAGGTTACAGTGTCATTTTTGTGTGCTATTGTTAAAATGGTATCATAGAATCTACAATAGAGGTAAAGAGATAAGTTTTATCTTAAAGTTAATCTGGGTCTGAGATATTGGAGATAAGTCTGACACTGATATGGTTTTGACCGTCCTTGGACTTACAGTTCATCAGTGGGCAACCATGCAAGCATTCCATGGGCGTTCATTGTGAGACAAAATTATTTATTGACATGAGGTGTCTACACTACTACATACTGTACATGCTAGGGTTGGGGTCAATTCCTTTTCAATTCAGGAAGTAAACAGAATTTTCCTCATTGGAAAGCAATGAGGAAAATTGGAATGGGAATTTCAGTTTACTTTCTGAGTTGACTGATTTTGGAATGAAATTGACCCCAACCCTGATAAATAAATATGTGTTTTTATTTTACCTTTTTTAACTAGGAAAGTCAGTTAAGAACAAATTCTTATTTTCAATGACAGCCTAGAAACAGTGAGTTAACTGCCTTATTCAGGGGCAGAACAAAATATTTTTACCTTGTCAGCTCAGAGATTTGATCTGGCAACTTTTCGGTTACTAGTCCAATGCACTAACCACCAGGCTACCTGCCGCCCCATAGTTTAGCTTGCATAGCTCGCGGTAACTTTTATACTTGAATAACTTTGAAAAAATTGACCCATATATAGAATAAAACGTGTTAATCTGTGTCCATATTGTCCATGAATTTCTAGTAGATTGATCATATGGTTCAAGAGAAAATAGCCTAATTAATAAGCATCTAATCAACAATGGCAGTATTTTAAGTAAATATATAAAGGACATTTCATGCTGAAACCCTCATACTAAACACCAATGTTATTCACGAAGTTGATGGTTTATATTAAGGATAATGTTTTACAGCTTTGTCATTCTATTTTTTATTTTAAAATCATCTTATTTAATTATTTCATATATTTTACATGTCATACGGCCAGAGAGAGAGACAGAGATAATTACAGACACCTGTGATAATCGGTAGTACCCAAAAGAGCCACTAGATGTCTCGTGATAGATTGCATAAAATCCTTTAAAGATGCCAACATTCGGGTAGTTTACCGGTAAATTTTAGAATGTTTACAGTAATATACCCTCCGTTTGCAACCCTATACATAAATACAGTAGGTCCTGTGTCCTAAATGGTCCTATGTCCTCAGTAACAGGTCAGAGATTGAAAATAGGCCACACCAATCAGGGAGGCAATCCGGAAGCTGTTGAGAGGGTAATTGAGTGGAAAGGGGTCCTGAGGGAGCTTCTCTCTATTGTTGTTGTTGTGTAACAACTTGTCTGAAAATGCCCAGTAATCCCAGTCTACACAGTGGTTATTATAACGAGGCGCGAGGAGGAATGCGCCCAGGGCTGGGTTTCTACTTAGCTAAAATATGGAATTGATCTTATATGGTCATACCAAGGATTATTTATCTAATTTTATTTTGAATTTTAGGACCGCTGTACGTAGGTCATTTTCATTAGATTTTTTACGATTTGATGAATCATTGAATTCAGCCTTACTGCTATTACCCATAGAAAGCATTGACTACCAGATTCATACATGGAAAAACAGTCCAAAAATAAATCAAAAGGATTGAGTGCCTGTCCTATATCTGAGAGATATAAGAAAGCAAAATATATATATATAAATCTGTATACCTTTGACATGGAAATGCCCCTTCTCTTCCATTCATTTTTCGGCCCAGTACCTGGTTACCTTCGGACCCTACAGATATTTTCTTGAGAAGACCGATTTTCGGGATTGCCTCCTGGTCTGACAAACAGAGCTGTAGCTCAGCCACCTTCCACCGCAGATGCGGAAGGCCGACATCGGCGGACGCGATAATAGAGTTTGCATCCCATGCAAAAAACAGATAACTCTAGCTTGAACAGACATATTTGAATACGCTAATTATGTTTCTGCGGGGGTTCGGACATCTACTCTAATGCTCTCTTTCTAACGCTCTCTGTCTATCTGTGAGTGAAAAGTATGCTGGGGATCAGGCCTCTAATGCATGGGTAGTGTTCACACACACACACACACACACACACACACACACACACACACACACACACACACACACACACACACACACACACACAAGGTCAATCAGAATTGGTGTAGTGGGATAATGCAGCACAACTTAAATGCTCTGGTGCTCTTTTCATGTTTTCAATCACTTTGGTGCAATTTAGACAAGTATGTGGTACATATTTCACAACTCACAAGCATAAAAATCAAAACAGATAATCAAAATGTCTCTTGTTTAAAAACTCTAAGCACCTTTGCAATAGACTGAGTATCTCCTTTTCTCAATGCAATATTCACTTTACTTTTGCTATGACTTTCTTGTCATTTGTTAACAATCCGATTAACTATCACTTAATCAAACTGCTCAGAACTGAACCAAAACGATATACTGTCTAGTTAACATGCATAGTTTGAAACCTTTATACACTATGCAGTATATACGTCAGAATGTGGACACCCCATTAGTGGATTCAGCTATTTCAGCCACACCCTTTGCTGACAGACATGTAATCTCCATAGACAAATATTGGCAGTGGAATGGCGTCATTGAAGAGCTCAGTGACTTTCAACGTGGCACAGCCATAGGATGCCACCTTTCCAACATGTCATTTACGTCAAATTTCTGCCCTGCTAGAGCTTCCCCGGTCAACTGTAAGTGCTGTTGTGAAGTAGAAACGTCTAGGAGCAACAATGGCTCAGCCACCTCACAGAATGATACCGCCGAGTGCTGAAGCGTGTAGTGCGTACAAATTGTCTGTACTCAGTTGCAACACTCACTACCGAGTTTCAAACTACCTCTGGAAGCAACGTCAGCACAAGAACTGTAAATGGAAGCTTCATGAAATGGGTTTCCATGGCCGAGCAGCCGCCCACAAGCCTAAAATCACCATGTGCAATGCTATACGTCGGCTGGAGTGGTGTAAAGTTCGCCACCATTGGACTCTGGACCAGTGGAAACGCATTCTCTGGGGTAATGATTCACGCTTCGCCATCTGGCTGTCCGATGGACAAATCTGGGTTTGGCAGATGCCAGGAGAATGCTACCTGCCCCGATGCATAGTGCCAACTGGAAAGTTAGGTGGGGGAGGAATAATGGTCTGGGGCTGTTTTTCATGATTCGGGCTAGGCCCCTTAGTTCCAGTGAAGGGAAATCTAAATGCTACAGCATACAATGGCATTCTACAATTCTGTGCTTCCAACTTTATGGCAACAGTTTGGGGAAGGCCCTTTCCTCTTTTAGCATGACAATGCCCCCGTGCACAAAGTGAGATCCAAACAGAAATGGTTTGTCGAGATTGGTGTGGAAGAATTTGACTGGCCTGCACAGAGCCCTGACCTCAACCCCATCGAACACCTTTGGGATGAATTGGAACGCCAGTGTGCCCGACCTCACTAATGCTCTTGTGGCTGAATAGAAACAAGTGCCCACTGAAATGTTCCAACATCTAGTGGAAAGACCTCCCAGAAGAGTGGAGGCTTTTACAGCACCAAAGAGGGGACCAACTCCATATTAATGCCCATGATTTTGGAATGAGATGTTCCAAGATCAGGTGTCTACATACCTTTGTTAATCTACAGTATTGTATATTTGTACCTCATAAAGGTATCAATTTGACATCAATTTATGTTGGAAGGTAAAACCAAATCATACATTATGGATGCGGTGGCTGTAAGTACTACAACTACATCATCATTCTCCATTAGCCAGTGTGCTTCAATAGGACAAAGTGAAAATAGTCATTTTATGTGCTACCATTTGGAATTATAGCATAGTGTAAAATGCACTGCTGAAATATCTCTGTTGTGTATGATAATATACTGCTCAAAGAAATAAAGGGAACACTTAAACAACACAATGTAACTCCAAGTCAATCACACTTCTGTGAAATCAAACTGTCCACTTAGGAAGCAACACTGATTGACAATACATTTCACATGCTGTTGTGCAAATGGAATAGACAACAGGTGGAAATTATAGGCAATTAGCAAGACACCCCCAATAAAGGAGTGGTTCTGCAGGTGGTAACCACAGACCACTTCTCAGTTCCTGCTTCCTGGCTGATGTTTTGGTCACTTTTGAATGCTGGCGGTGCTTTCACTCTAGTGGTAGCATGAGACAGAGTCTACAACCCACACAAGTGGCTCAGGTAGTGCAGCTCATCCAGGATGGCACATCAATGCGAGCTGTGGCAAGAAGGTTTGCTGTGTCTGTCAGCGTAGTGTCCAGAGCATGGAGGCGCTACCAGGAGACAGGCCAGTACATCAGGAGACGTGGAGGAGGCCGTAGGAGGGCAACAACCCAGCAGCAGGACCGCTACCTCCGCCTTTGTGCAAGGAGGAGCAGGAGGAGCACTGCCAGAGCCCTGCAAAATGACCTCCAGCAGGCCACAAATGTGCATGTGTCTGCTCAAACGGTCAGAAACAGACTCCATGAGGGTGGTATGAGGGCCCGACGTCCACAGGTGGGGGTTGTGCTTACAGCCCAACACCGTGCAGGACGTTTGGCATTTGCCAGAGAACACCAAGATTGGCAAATTCGCCACTGGCGCCCTGTGCTCTTCACAGATGAAAGCAGGTTCACACTGAGCACATGTGACAGACGTGACAGTCTGGAGACGCCGTGGAGAACGTTCTGCTGCCTGCAACATCCTCCAGCATGACCGGTTTGGCGGTGGGTCAGTCATGGTGTAGGGTGGCATTTCTTTGGGGAGCCACACAGCCCTCCATGTGCTCGCCAGAGGTAGCCTGACTGCCATTAGGTACCGAGATGAGATCCTCAGACCCCTTGTGAGACCATATGCTGGTGCGGTTGGCCCTGGGTTCCTCCTAATGCAAGACAATGCCAGACCTCATGTGGCTGGAGTGTGTCAGCAGTTCCTGCAAGAGGAAGGCATTGATACTATGGACTGGCCCGCCCGTTCCCCAGACCTGAATCCAATTGAGCACATCTGGGACATCATGTCTCGCTCCATCCACCAACGACACGTTGCACCACAGACTGTCCAGGAGTTGGCGGAGAGGAGACCATCCGCCACCTCATCAGGAGCATACCCAGGCGTTGTAGGGAGGTCATACAGGCACGTGGAGGCCACACACACTACTGAGCCTCATTTTGACTTGTTTTAAGGACATTACATCAAAGTTGGATCAGCCTGTAGTGTGGTTTTCCACTTTAATTTTGAGTGTGACTCCAAATCCAGACCTCCATGGGTTGATAAATTGGATTTCCATTGATTATTTTTGTGTGATTTTGTTGTCAGCACATTCAACTATGTAAAGAAAAAAGTATTTAATAAGATTATTTCATTCATTCAGATCTAGGATGTGTTATTTTAGTGTTCTCTTTATTTTTTTGAGCAGTGTATATTCCACTCATTGATACACTGTAAGCTGATGAATTTCAAGCAGAGAGACAGGCGATACTGTATCAGTTGACAAGTTACGTAGAAAAGGTGATCTTGTGTAATGTTGCATGGGGCAGAAATGGCATGCAACAGCAGCCAACTGCTTTACAATACAACTATTTCTGATGATTTGTCCTACGTATTGTGGCGTCCAGCAGGTCAGCCACCAGGGGGAGACTCGTCGAGGCCTGGTGACAGACGGAGTATACATCACGAGGCGATGGCTCCATCTGCTGGACGTGCCAGGTCTCGACGGGCTCTCCGCCCAGGACTAATTGGGGCTGATTGGGGAGTTGGTGAGTAATCAAGGGCTGATTGCTCACCAGCTATACAAGCCCCATAAAGCTGCCAGAAGGGCAGCACACAGGAGAGGACTGGGGGAATTAAGGTGACTTAATGGGGGAGTTCATGGCCCTATGGGGGCACAAGTTGAGGAAGAAGGTACGAGCCAGCCGAAGAAGAAAGCGGGGACGACCAATAGCCTGTGCGGCCCGGAAGCAACCGGTTAACCAGCATGGGTCTACGGCTCCGGAGTCGGAGGGGGCACTGGAAACCGAACCCTCTGGGGAACCGCTGGCGGCCAACTGAGGGGACAATTCGGGAAGGCCCAGTGGGAGGATCCGAACTTGAAAGCCGCCGCAGCCCAAGTGATAGCGGTGGATGGACAGCTACTTCCGGGGGTGAGTGACTGGCGATACCCCCATTTCCAAATCAGGAATAACCTTTTGTATCAGGTGTCATGCCAACAGGGAGAACTTCGAGAGGTATTGTTGCTGCCCCGACGGCACGTGGGAACCGTTCTTCAGCTGGCCCACACCCACCTATTGGGGGCGCACCTGGGAATAGAGAAGACTCGGGAACGGATCGCCGCCCGGTTCCACTGGCCCGGTATGAGGAGGGCCGTGGAAGACTACTGTCGCAGCTGCCCAGAGTGTCAACTCACGGCCCCGATAGCCCACTTCCGAAGCTCATTGGTCCCCCTACCGATCATCGGGGTGCCCTTTGAACGCATCGCCATGGACATAGTGGGGACCCCCAGTCAAAACAGCATGAGGACACCGGTACATCCTGGTGATAGTAGATTATGCCACCCTGTATCCCGAGGCCATTCCACTACGGGCGGCGGTATCCAAGGGAATCGCCCGGGAGCTGTTCCACCTCTTTAGCCAGGTGGGAATCCCGAACGAGATCTTGACAGACCAAGGTACGGAGTTTATGTCTCACCTCATGAAAGAGTTGTGTGCCCTCCTGCAGATCAAGCAGATCCGGGCCTCCGTTTTTCACCCGCAGACAGATGGGCTCGTCGAGCGCTTTAATAAAATGCTCAAACAGATACTGCGGAAGGTCATCGAACAGGACGAGAAGAACTGGGACCAGCTACTACCCCACCTAATGTTTTCAATCCAAGAAGTACCCCAATCCTGAACTGGGTTTTCGCCGTTCGAACTCCTCTACAGGAGGAGTCCACGCGGCCTACTGGACCTCGCAAAGGAGGTGTGGGAAGCCCAACTGACCCCATTACGCACCATGGTAGAGCACATGGAGACGATGAGGGAGCAGATGACAGCCATATGGCCCATTGTGAGGGAACATATGGAGAAGGCCCAATGCCCCCTAGCCCAGGTCTACAATCGGGGAGCCCAGCCCCGAGAATTCCAGGTGGGAGACAGGGTGCTGGTCTTTATCCCCACGGCCGAAAGCAAGTTCCTGGCAACATGGCACGGACCATAGGAGGTGGTCGAGAAGATGGAACCTGTCAATTACTGCGTACGGCAACCGGGGAGACGGAAACCTCAACAGATTTACCACGTGAACCTGTTGAAGAAGTGGCACGAGAGGACAACCTTGGCCGTGTTATGGTTGGGACCCAGGACGCCAAGTCCCGAGCAATGAGGACCTCGACCCGACCCAGAAGCAAGAGCTCAGGGAGCTTGTAAATCGGAACACGGCGGTGTTCTCCGAGAAGCCGGGCCGCACGACCCTCATTGAACACCACATCCATACCCGGCCCGGCGAAACGGTAAGAAAGAGGCCATATCAGACTCCGGCGGCCCGAAGGAAGGCCGTGAAACAGGAAGTGGAGGGTATGCTGAGGATGGGGGTCGTTGAAGAGTCCCACAGTGCATGGTGCAGCCCCATCGTGTTGGTGCCTAAACCAGACGGTAGCCTCCGCTTCTGTAACGATTTCCGGGGGGTGAATGACATCAGCTTGTTCGACGCATATCCCATGCCGAGGGTGGACAAGCTCATTGACCAATTGTGAAAGGCCCGGTACATCAGCACCCTTGACCTGACCAAAGGATATTGGCGGGTACCGTTGGCAGCCTCCTCCCGGGAGATGGGGTTTTCGACACCAGACGGGTTGTATCAGTACCGGGTGCTCCCGTTCGGTCTCCACGGAGCCCCACCAACATTCCAATGGCTGATGAACAAAGTACTTCGACACCACCAGCAGTACGCAGCGGCCTATTTGGATGTCATCATCATCATCATCATCCACAGCCAAGGTTGGGAAGAGCACTTGACGCGCCTCCAGGCGGTGCTGGATGCGCTCAGACAAGCCAGGTTGACCGCGAACCCCAAGAAGTGCAAACTAGGTTTCGAGGAGGTGGAGTACGTGGGGTATTTGATCGGACGGGGGAACGTCAAGCCCCAGGAGAGGAAGGTGACTGGCCCGTTCCACGCACCAAGACACAGGTCAAGTCCTTCCTGGGACTGGCAGGATACTATAGCCAATTTATCCCCAACTTTGAGGCTATAGCTTCCCCCCTCACCGATCTAACCCGCCTCCCGAAAACAGTGAAATGGACGAACGAGACAGAAGCGGCGTTCAGCCGTCTGTAGCAAGCGCTGTGCTCCCATCCGATTCCCGTAACGCCCAATTTCCAGCTGCCGATGGTGGTCCAGATGGATGTGTGTGATACGGGACTAGGCGCCGTTCTGTCCCAGATACACGATGGGGAGGATGCAACCCATGTACATCAGCAGAAAGCTGGTTCCTAGAGAGAAAAAGTACTCCATTGTGGAGAAAGAGTGTCTAGCGGTGAAGTGGGCGCTAATCACTCTCAAGTATTACCTGTTGGGTACCCACTTCATCCTGGTCACGGACCATGCTCCCCTGGTCTGAATGGCCAGTGGAAAGGACACAAATGATCAGGTTACCAGGTGGTTCTTGTCCCTTCAACGCTTCTCTATTTCTGTTGTGCACAGGTCAGGGGCGAAGCATGGAAACGCGAATGCCCTATCGAGAAGGGAGACGTACGTAGCACTGACGACAGTCCCCTCCCTGACAGAGCTAAGGGGGTGTGTGGCGTCCAGCAGGTCAGCCACCAGGGGGAGACTTGTCGAGGCCTGGTGACAGACGGAGTATACATCACGAGGAAATGGCTCCATCTGCTGGACGTGCCAGGTCTTGACGGGCTCTCCGCCCAGGACTAATTGGGGCTGATTGGGGAGTTGGTGAGTAATCAAGGGCTGATTGCTCACCAGCTGTACAAGCCCCATAAAGCTGCCGGAAGGGCAGCACACAGGAAAGGACTGGTGGAAGTAAGGTGACTTCCGTGTAGTTGGAGACGGTGCCCGAGCTAAGACGAGGGAGTTTGTGTGCCCGACAGGATACAGCAAGACCCGAAGCTTAGAAGACGGTATCCCGGCAAGGGTCTCATGGGGGAGACCTATCCTTTTCTTTTGATTTATTATTTAATAAACACCCTTGAAACCGAGCTAACCATACTCTGTCCTTGTCTGATCTGTGTAAACATCTTGACCCAACCCCCAGGTCTGCCACAATATGTACTGTATAAGAATATTAAGTTGTAAAACATATTTCTCAACATGCTCTCAACCTGCTGTTGGATACAAATTATTTTGACAAATTTGACAATTATATTTACCATCTACGATTCCTACTCAGCACTTCAAATGTGTATCTTATATTATTTGCTGTTGGATTAAATGGTAGTTAAAATTACTAAATGGTGAGCCTATCATAATTGAATGTACTGGTGACTAAATAAAATATTCAAACGGTATCTCTAGAAAAACTTAGATTTTGCATGAATGACTTAGTAGTGAATGATTTGTGAAACCCCAGTGAATGCACAATCAAAGGTTCTTCACATAAGATAGTGGGCATTAAAAGTGTTCTCGAGCTGTCTCTTTAAACTACTGGCACACAACTCAGACACCCATGCATACCCCACAAGACATGCCACCAGAGGTCTCTTCACAGTCCTCAAGTCCAGAACAGACAATGGGAGGTGCACAGTACTACATAGAGCCATGGAACTCTATTCCACATCAAGTAACTCATACAAGCAGTAAAATCAGATTTAAAAAAATTATACAAATTCACCTTATCGAACAGCGAGGACGGTGAAGAGTCACACACACAGGTACAAACACACAACATACATACTATACACACACTTACACTTGGATTGTGTGTTGTAGTAGAATAGTGGCCTGAGGGCACACACTTAATGTATTTTGAAATCTGTAAAATGTATTTTAATGTTTAAACATTTCATTATAATGTACTGTATATTACTACCTTAATTTTTGCTGGACCTGAGGAAGAGTAGCTGCTGCCTTAACCACAGATAATGGGGATCCATAATACTTAGAAATACAAATGATCAGTCCAGAGAGTTGTACTTAGAGATTTGAAAATATATGACTTATATCTGAAAAATGTGATTGAAAGTGATTGAAAAACGCTCACTACAGTGGCCTTTTTTTTAACTATATTTTTCCCTGGTTATAACATTGTAAAGGTAAATCATGGCAAAAGAGGCATAGTTACACCATACAAAATGTTTGGACATGATCACTTCTCCTATGTTGAGGTCTTTAAGAGCAGAATGATATGCCAAGCACACAGGCGAACTGTGACCTTTAGAGCGCAAGGAAATAGTGCGGTTTCACAAAATCAAGATTAGGATTGAAATCTGCCATCCCCCCGCCAGATTAAGTGGTTGTGGTGCACACACAAACCCACAGAGACCCTAGAAATATACACAGCGGTGTAGTGTTGGGCTCTGGCCAAGATAAATGGCTGCTTCAGGTGAAAACAAACGTTGGCCTGAGCACATTTTCTTTCCATTCGCAAGTTTTGGGGAAAACTTTTCTCTGTTCGTACATTATGCTGCTCAGTCTCGGCTCCTCCGCCCTCCCGGTACAGTAAAGTTCGCTGGGCTTGTGAATTAATTAAGATGAAAATGTAATGTTGAGTGCCACTCTGCAGATAGAGCTGCTTCAAAGATGTTTCAGGCTTGATGAGAAATGACCTCTTTAAAGCTGTTACGGCAGATATTTGTGACATGAAGTGATGGATTTGCCAATTCTTGGGGGGGGGGGGGGGGGGGGGATAAATGAAAATGTCCCCTCCCCTAAACACACTCAAGCGCACTCGCTGGCTCTCCTGGCGTTTGTGTACAATTGACAATAACTGGTGTAAAAGTACTGGCTATGCACAGGGTAGTCATAAATACAGAAGAGGGAATTTTACCACTGCTATTTCACAGGGTCATTTCCCTGTATGCGGTTTCAGATTCAGATATTTATGTTTACGAGCGACCAATACATATTATGAGCTACTATAACCACAGACATCAGATAAGGCCCCATATAATGTCCTACTGCGTCCTCTGATTCTCTGAAAGGGGTAGGAGTAAACGACACAACACTGAGAGATGCCTGTTTGGAGGTAGGTGCAGGAGAGCTGAGATGCGTGGACAAGGTATTTAATTCAAGAAAACACCAGTATAAACACAATACTATGGTGCTGGAAAAATACCGCAGGTGTTAATATAGTAGCAGTGAATATATAGTGCTGACAGTAGAAGATGCAACACGCCGGTCATTTTTACATGTCCAATTTCTCCATCATCAGACATTTTATCAGCGACATTAGATGTGTGAGAGTGTTTCAGAGTTCCATACACATCTTTCAATCGTCACCTGAGTCACTCTTGAGGGTGGTGGGTTGGGGGAGGGGCGGTGAAAAGGGGAAGGGGAATGTAAACGGCTTCAATTAGAAGAACAACTGGTTTTAGTCACACAATTATGAGCTCAGGTTGACTGAATGCAAAAAGGCCTGGAGGAGCATGGCTAAGGATGTCTGGCATCCAATCAATCTAGCCTCCACTTCCTGCCCCTCACAGACTACTGGGACACCATACTGGGAACAGTGGGAACCATGCTGCTATCTGTCCCAGTCCCACGTGAGCAAGACCTCATCTGAAATGGGATTGTGGGAGAGACACGATAGTGGGACTGGCATGAGTGATACAGCTCTTTGAAGATGTATATTATTTTAATGTAAGCAAAAATGCGGAATTATGGGAAATGCACAGCGATCAAAGATATGGTGCTTGCTAGTACTATACAGAAGCATGGCTGTCTATCAGAGCTGTATGCGGATCAGATACATCACCTTTCCCTGGCTGTACTTCCAGCCTGTATATTTCTGTATGTCTCAGTTGGTGGAGCATGGTGCTTGTAACACCAGGAATGTGGGTTCAATACCAACCATACGTAAAATGTAGGCACGCATGACTGTAAGTCACTTTGGATAAAAGTGTCTGCTATACGGCATTTGCTTATACACTATGTTACTGTACCTTCCAGGCTGATCAGAGTAATTCAAATGAGTGCAGTTAAATATCACAGGCAGGTTCAGAGCTAATCATTGCCATTATTACATACTGTACAAAATATACTCAGCTCCTAGAAAAGCCGTAGATGAATTGTCCTCTGATCGTGTAAGATATTGTTATGTATACAATTAGTAGTAAGATTGAGCAATGAATAATAATTCCACCTGCTTACATGTACGTAGCAAAGTCTCCGTCACATGCTGAATGACCTCAAAGCACATATTCACCTTCCAGAAGATTCTTTCTATTCCATGCTTGTTGTCTATGTGAAATTCACACATAGACCCAATTTAAAAACGGATCCCACTTTCCTCCCTTCCTTAGGTAATCACTGATCTGACATCTCAACACCTGCTCTCACCTATCATGCTCTCACCTATCCAATCATGCTAGATAGATCAGTGATTACTTCAAGGAAAGGAGGAGGGAAGAAAGGATGAATTTTAAGAGCATTTGAACAGGGCCCTAGTCTGAAACACACTTACTTCCCCATTCGTGGGCCTTTGCTTTGGCAGCAGCCAGGCTTTATCCTGAGACGAGACTGAATATGCAAATGTGCTACAGGTGGGATTCATTAAGCTTTGACTTGGCACATTTGTACTTGCTCTGCATAATTACGTTGTTACCAAAGGAGGGAGATGACGAACGTGAACATTGACACACACACACACACACACACACACACACACACACACACATACATACATACAACACACGGACACACAAATGAGCACATAGTTTAAAGGCAGATTTCATTGCTCTCCAATGAGCTGTTCAAAAGAAAATACCCTATTAATCCTGCAGTTTGTGCCCAAGTTATTTCACAGAGGATAAATCTAGAAAAAGTTTATATTTCATAGGATTTAGTCTCCGCTTCCTTCAGCTTCTCAAAGTGGGCAAGATCTATGTCACGACTTCCGCCAGAGTTGGTCCCTCTCCTTGTTCGAGCGGCGTTAGGCGGTCGACGTCACCGGACTTCTAGCCATCACCGATCCACTTTTCATTTTCCATTTGTTTTGTCTTTGTTTTTTACACACCTGGTTTCAATTCCCCCATTACATGTTCATTATTTAACCCTCTGGTTTCCCCCATGTTTGTGTGCGTGTTTGTTTTATTGTAAGGCTGTATCTGACGGCTGGTATATTGTTACCGGGTTTTGTTATTACGCCCGTTTATTTCGTGGTACAGGTATTTTTCCAGCACCATAGTATTGTGTTTATACTGGTGTTTTCTTGAATTAAATACCTTGTCCACGCATCTCAGCTCTCCTGCACCTGACTCCTTTCACTAGTTACCCACAGCCTTGACAATCTATTTTAGTTGTTAACTTTCGCTAACCTGAATTAACTGTAGGCCCATCATTCATTCCAATTCCATTCTTATGCAAGAAAGCTTTTTTTAATCTTCTCTGTAATTAGTCTAGTTAGCATTCAGGTCAATCTATGGTTAGGTTACATCTAACCCCGTCCCCAGGCTTATGAGAGACGGCTGGTGGAAAAGACTATTGTACTATGTTTAAGAAGTAAAACATAAGTTCATAAACTTGTCTGTCTCACATTATTTTACTCTGCAAACCCACCATAAGAAAGCTAAGGCTTTGTAGAGTAATATGCATCATGTAGCATGATCCCGTTCACCATCTACTACAACGCATAGAATTCCCCAATGCCGGTCACCGTAGATGTGTGTGTTCTCCAGAAGTAGTGTTTGGCTAATCTCTCGTGCGGCATACTTACATAGAAGCTCCCTGATTGACAATAGGCCTATCACACACACACGCGCACACAATCACACAATCACAAATGATGCATCTAAAGGAGAATGTGGGCTTGTCTCCCATCGGACATCACATGTCAGTCACACATCCAACCTCAACACCTGGTGATCAGAGCAGGGTGCGTCCAAATGATCCGCTTCCCAGAGTATTCACGCGGGTAATTATTTCCAGTTGCAATTAGAATAACTGCAATATTTTTCTCTCTGAGTAGAGGGGGATCAGCAAATATCGTTACCCTCATTTCTGTTCTTTTTTGACACGCTTATATAAATACTCTCCACCTGGTTGAGGGAGTGCCTTTAGGGGAGCTATCAAAGCATTCATAAAAATCAAGATGTATGTGACATCCAGTGGGTCTCCCCCAGCACGAGGCAGCACTCAGGACTGAGGGCTGGTATAGGGTTTCTTCCCTCTCTCCCCTCCCTGACTAGCCTCCGCTGCCTGATTGACTGTGATGGGCTTTTTTACGCACCGCACGTATTGTTGCGCAGCTCGGCCCACTCCGCACCATCAGTCTTTTCAACACTTTGTTTGACTCGTTTCCCTGGCCCTGCTCCTGGCCCTCTCTTCTGGGGTGCGTTCAACAACACAAATAAGAAAAACTTTACTTAAAGAAGAAGAAATTTGGCCTGTTTTGTATTGCACTTTGTGACATCTGCTTATGTAAAAAGGGCTTTATAAATACATTTGATTGATTGATTGTTTGGCCTCTTTTTTTGCGTGTACTTAGTGCTGCTACACAACTTTCTTCCCACAAAGCCTTCTTTCTCTCACACTTCATTGACAGATTAGGGACTTGGACAGGAGCAGAAAACATAAGGAGAAGATATTAGATGCATGCTTGAGAATGAACATGTGGACAAATGTATTTGAATATGCAGATTTGTCAGCTTGCATGTAAACCACTTAGAAAGCTAGAGCCGATGACATGCATCCTCATATCTGCTGATCAGAAACTCTGGGAAGGTGGCCATTTAAGACTGACTGACTGACTCCTGTGTTAGAGCCGCAATCCTAGAGGGACGCTGGGAAAGCAGAGTGCTTTGTCTGCAAAACACGAGGACAGCTGAACGGCCAGAAATTGAAAGAGGACAGATAATGATCGCTTATTTTCATGTCGGCTAACTTAATATTATGACAAAACGTTTTGCATTGACAGTGAATTACAAGGTGAGGGGAAGTGTTGACAGTAGGAATAGAGAGAGAAAGAAAGAGAGGGAGGGAGAGAGAGAGCTAGAGAGAGAGAGAGATAGAGAGAGAGAGAGAGAGAGAGAGAGAGAGAGAGAGAGAGAGAGAGAGAGAGAGAGAGAGAGAGAGATGAGTCGGGACCTGCCTGGGGGGCTTACTAGAGAAACAGAAGGGCCTGTGGTCATTCTTAACATGGATTAACCCCAGTTAGCTGGCATGTGAGATAAGCATGTAGGGAGAGGAGTGGACAGGGATTCTTCAGACTATCGGACAGGATGGGAATGACGGGAAGTCTGGGAGTGTGCATGAGACAACCAAAGCACTGTAAAGAAAGTGCCGGTTTTGAAACTGTTCATTGCAGTCGGACTGCGCAACCATTGATCTACTAATAACTTTACTAATAACTTTGCATCCCAAATAACTACTCTATTATGTGATCAATATTGGAGATTCTGCACCTTGCCGTGCTCAAACTGATCCCCTCAAACAGGCTTATTCACCTCAGTGAAGGATGCAGTGGCAGCATCAAACCTGTTGAGGGAAGTGTTTGTTCTTTCCAATAGAGAGATTCAGAATCCAACCCTGCAATGGGCATATATGGTATGCTACAGGTGAGAGAGAGAAAGAGAGAGAAAGAGAGAGAGAGAGAGAATGGGGTGGTCGAAGGAAGAAGCAATCTGGCCGTGCCTGCCTGCAGCGATGGCCACATACTTTCCATTCTTTAATGTGGCACTTCACTGAGTCCTACACTACTTAACATCGCCCCCCTTCCATTGGTCCAAGGTTCCTGATAATAGATACTAACTAGGAGGGCTGTGAACTATTTAGAAATGCCAAACTTGAACTTCAGAGTGTAGACATTTGAAGGACACTAATGTAGGAGGCTGAGGCCTAATATAAGCAGCATTACTCAACATGAAAGTTCAGCATGGACCATTAGCAGCTCTTGGAGAGGTGGCACTTCTGAAGCAGCTCCCTAATGGCACTTGTTGTTTAAACAGGAATATTTCTGTTAAACGTTATCTTATCCCGACAGATCTACATCTGTACCTTAAGATATTTGGCTGAACATAAGCGTCTACTGTTAAACTTTTGATCGGCTTTTGGTTGTACATGGACATTCCACAATCTTGAAAATCCATCAACAGATCATAACAATCTACACGGAAACCTTTGGAAATGTTAATTCAATGGTGAGTATATCCGGAGCCAAATATGGAGACTGTATCTAACCGTGCATTCAAACTTACATTAAACTTACATTACATTCAACTTCCCCATTATCCTGACATAACAATCAATATTCCAGCCCAGAACCCTCTAAAGCAGCTGTTAAAATATATTCTCAGTTCCATTGTGAAATAATGAATTGTGCCTTTTTTTTCTCAACTCATATTTGAGCATGTAATTTACAACCGCCTGGAGAATAACGCTGGCGTTCACTCTGTCTCTGACAAAATTATTAATCCTGGAGAAATTCTGGCCCACCACATGATTTAACCAGAAGAAGCTGTTGCTCCACTCGAACGTCTTGTGAGGCCAACGCGGCCAGCTCTGACCACTGTCAACAGAAGTCTAACATTGCCATCCCAACGGCGTCTTACTGTAATTCGAGGCAGAACAAAATGCCCTTTTAATCTTTGAGGACGATCCAATCGGAAGAAGCTGCAGAACATGAAAGGCAAAGGGATATTGTTGAATTAGTCATTTCTGTTTCTGGCTTCCAGTACACCAGCCCTTCTTTATCGAGACATAAAACAAAGAAAAATGTTTTAGTAGTCAGGGAAGGCAAGGATAAATTAGGTTTGAATTTGTTTCAGCCAGTTGAAATCTAATCTTGCCTTGTAGTGTATGGTTTCGATCAGTTTAGTGGTGTAATGTCCAAGTTGGTATTGCTGCATGGGCTGCTTTTCAATTCACCATCCTTTTTCATCACTTTCAGTGACCAACCAACCAGCCTCAGTTTTGACCGACCAACTGTAGAGTCAGACAGATTAGGAGTTACCACAGAGTTGCCACGGCAACCCTCAGGCCAGTGTTGATCATACCTTGCAGGAGGAAACATGAGATAATGAGGCCTTTGGCTACTTTTTTAATTGGCTCTTTTTTCTATTGTAGTAGAAAATCTTTTCCACATCAGAGGGATCGTGGTCCTCAGGAACAAGAGCAGGGGGTTGTGGGGGGAAGCCGTGAGGCCACTTTAGAATTTCCCTGTTGCCCATTATACACCCCCCGCCCCCTCCATCTAGTTCACAGGTCACACCTTAAAGTTGACCTTAAAGGCAACTGCCACCAACACTTTGACATACTACCACCACTAATAATACTACAACTGCCTTATTTACAACTGCCTTAATACTACAACTGCCTTATTTAGGTAGAACTGCCTTATTTATCATAACCACCACAACTACAATAGCTATCATGACAACATGATTATCCACCCACCCATTCATTAATTGTTTATTCAGTCTTAAATATTATTTTTTAAGAAAGTTTATATTGGGATTGTGATATTTTGCTGTTATTTCACGTTTGAACTACAGATTGCTCTTAACAGAATGTTTAGAGTAATGTTAAAATGTCAACATTGATTCTTTCTCTTCCTCTCTTATCTTTCAAAAACCTAAAGGTACTTGGAACAGGAGGAAACTCCTCACATGCATTTGCGATTGAGTGGCACAATTTTCTATGACATTTAAACAAACCATTGAGTAGTTTGGGTTAAATCCTGCAGTACCACTCTGTGACCCTTTCACTGGTCAGTTATATCAGAGATTAAAGGTGAACACAGGGGCAAATCAGTTATCAAGTCAGAAGCACTAATCGTCAACTATCCACTGTTCCGTTTCTCCCCCATTCACACATTCACACACAGGCACCCAAAAACAGGAAGGCACGCACGCACGCACGCACGCACACACGCACACACACACACACACACACACACACACACACACACACACACACACACACACACACACACACAGAAGCCCCCTTCCCTCTTCCTGAACACGGGGTCATGGCCCCACCACCAGGAAAGGAATGAAAAGAAGAAGCATAGAATATAAAAACTATTACTGATCCCTTTAAACTCTAACTGCATGCAACGCAATGGACTGATCTCCACCTCGCTGTCTCTGAGTGCATCTTAGATGAAATGGCGACGATAGAGAGGGCAGCCGAGCTTCTAGCCCCTAGGCAACTTAGCAGTATTTTTTATGTGTTATTTCTTACATTATTAGGACAGAATTTTTGGTGTTATTACATACAGCCGGGAATAACTTTTGGATATCAGAGCAGCGGTAACTCACCAGCATTACCAGCATTGCGACCAGGAATACGACTTTCCCGAATCGGATCCTTTGTTCGTACCCCCCAGGGCAATTGAATTGATTCCAGAGGCTGACCCAAAACATCGACGGCGGAGAAGAGGTACTAGGAGTATATTACTCGCTAATGTTCAGTCTCTGGATAATAAAGTTTACGAGCTGAGGGCTAGGATTTCCTTCCAGAGAAACATCAGGGATTGTAACATTCTCTGTTTCACGGAAACATGGCTCTCTCGGGATATACTGTCTGAGTCCATGCAGCCAGTTGGGTTCTCAGTTCATTTCGGTTATAGTCACAGCAGTGTATATTCCCCCTCAAGCCGATACCGCGACAGCCCACAAAGAACTTCACTGGAGTTTATGCAAACTGGAGACCCTATATCCTGAGACCACATTTATTGTAGCTGGGGATTTTAACAAAGCAAATTTGAGGAAAACACTGTCGAAGTTCTATCAACATATTAACTGCAGTACTCGCACTGCTAAAACACTTGACCACTGCTACTAAAACTTCCGGGATGACTACAAGGCCCTCGCCCGCCCTCCCTTCGGCAAATCTGATCATGACTCCATTTTTTTGCTCCTCCCTTCCTATAGGCAGAAACTCAAACAGGAAGTACCCGTGCTAAAGACTATTCAACGCTGGTCTGACCAATCGGAATCCACACTTCACGATTGTTTTGATGACATGGTCTGGAATATGTTCCGGGTAGCCTTCAAGAAAAACATTGACGAATATGCTGATATGGTGACTGAGTTTATCAGGAAGTGTATAGGAGATGTTGTACCCACTGTGACTATTAAAACCTGCATACAGTTGAAGTCAGAAGTTTACATACACCTTTAGCAAATACATTTAAATTCAGTTTTTCACAATTCCTGACATTTAATCCTAGTAAAAATTCAATGTCTTAGGTCAGTTAGGATCACCACTTTATTTTAAGAATGTGAAATGTCAGAATAATAGTAGAGAGAATGATTTATTTCAGCTTTTATTTCTTTCATCACATTCCCAGTGGGTCAGAAGTTTACATACACTCAATTAGTATTTGGTAGCATTGCCTTTAAATTGATTAACTTGGGTCAAACGTTTGGGGTAACCTTCCACAAGCTTCCCACAATAAGTTGGGTGAATTCCTCCTGACAGAGCTGGTGTAACTGAGTCAGGTTTGTAGGCCTCCTTGCTTGCACATGCTTTTTCCGTGCTGCCCAACAGTTTTCTATAGGATTGAGGTCAGGGCTTTCTGATGGCCACTCCAATACCTTGACTTTGTTGTCTTTAAGCCATTTTGCCACAACTTTGGAAGTATGCTTGGGGTCATTGTCCATTTGGAAGACCCATTTGCGATCAAGCTTTAACTTCCTGACTGATGTCTTGAAATGTTACTTCAATATATCCACGTAATTGTCCTGCCTCATGATGCAATATATTTTGTGAAGTGCACCTGTCCCTCCTTCAGCAAAGCACCCCCACAACATGATGCTGCCACCCCCGTGCTTCACGGTTGGGATGGTGTTCTTCGGCTTGCAAGTCTCCCTCTTTTTCCACCAAACATAACAATGGTCATTATGGATGAACAGTTCTTTTTTTGTTTCATCAGACCAGAAGACATTTCTCCAAAAAGTACGATCTTTGTCCCCATGTGCAGTTGTAAACCGTAGTCTGGTTTTTTTGGAGGCGGTTTTGGAGCAGTGGCTTCTTCCTTGCTGAGCGGCCTTTCAGGTTATGTCAATGTAGGACTCATTTTACTGTGGATATAGATAGTTTTGTACCTGTTTCCTCCAGCATCTTCACAATGTCCTTTGCTGTTGTTCTGGGATTGATTTCCACTTTCACACCAAAGTACGTTAATCTCTAGGAGACAGAACAAGTCTCTTTCCTGAGCGGTATGACGGCTGCGTGTTTATACTTGCGTACTATTGTTTTTACAGATGAACATGGTACCTTCAGGCATTTGGAAATTGCTCCCAAGGATGAACCAGACTTGTGGAGGTCTGCAATTCTTTTTTCTGAGGTCTTGCTGATTTCTTTTGATTTTCCCATGATGTCAAGCAAAGAGGCACTGAGTTTGAAGGTAGAACTTGAAATACATCCACAGGTACACCTCCAATTGACTCAAATGATGTCAATTAGCCTATCGGAGGCTTCTAAAGCCATGACAACATTTTCTGGAATTTTCTAAGCTGTTTAAAGGCACAGTCAACTTAACGTATGTAAACTTCTGACCCACTGAAATTGTGATACAGTGAATTATAAGTGAAATAATCTGTCTGTAAACAATTGTTGGAAAAATGACTTGTGTCATGCACAAAATAGATGTCCTAACCGACTTGCCAAAACTCTGGTTTGTTAACAAGAAATGTGTGGAGTGGTTGAAAAATGAGTTTTAATGACTCCAACCTAAGTGTATGTAAACTTCCGACTTCAACTGTATACGGCAGAATAGAAACAGTGCAGTTATTCCCTCTGTAATGCAAACAAACAGGCAAAACGTATAGACGTAACGTATAATATAGAGACAAAGTGGGGTCACAATTCAATGGCTCAGACACGAGAAGTATGTGGCAAGGTCTACAGACAATCACGGACTACAAAAGGAAAACTAGCCATGTCACGGACACCGACATCTTGTTTCCGAACAAGCGAAACACCTTCTTCACCCGTTTATAGGATAACACAGTGCCACCGACGCGGCCCACTACCAAGGACTGTGGGGCTCTCCTCTGTAGCCAACTTAAGTAAAACATTTAAGCATGTTAACCCTCGCGTCCTCAGAACATGCACAGGCCAGCTGGCTGGTGTGTTTACGGAAATATTCAATCTCTCCCTATCCCAGTCTGCTGTCCCCACATGCTTCAAGATGGCCACCATTGTTCCTCTACCCTAGAAAGCAAAGGTAACTGAACTAAATGACTACCGTAGCACTCACTTCTGTGATCATGAAGTGCTTTGAGAGACTAATCAAGGATCATATCATCTATACCTTACCTGTCACCCTAGACCCACTTAAATTTGCTTACTGCCCCAATCGATCCACAGACAATGCAATCGCAATCGCACTGCACACTGCCCTATCCCATCTGGACAAGAGGAATACCGATGTAAGAATGCTGTTCATTGTCTATCACTCAGCATTCAACACCATAGTACCTCTCAAGCTCATCATTAAGGTCGAGTTCCTGGGTCTGAACCCCTCCCTGTGCAACTGGGTCCTGGACTTCCTGACGGGCCGCCCCCAGGTGGTGAAGGTAGGAAACAACACCTCCACTTCACTGATCCTCAACACTGGGGCCCCACAAGGGTGCATGCTTAGCTCCCTCCTGCGCTCCCTGTTCACCCATGACTGCGTGGCCACACATGCCTCCAACTCAATGATCAAGTTTGCAGATGACACTACAGTAGTAGGCTTGATTACCAACAATGATGAGACAGCCTACAGGGAAGAGGTGAGGGCTTTGGGACTGTGGTGCCAGGAAAATAACCTCTCACTCATCGTCAACAAAACAAAGGAGATGATTGTGGACTTCAAGAAACAGCAGAGGGAGCACCCCCTATCCACATAGACGGGACCGCAGTGGAGAAGGTGGAAAGCTTCAAGTTCACTGACAAACTGAAATGGTCCACCCACGCAGACAATGTGGTGAAGAAGGCACAACAGCACCTCTTCAACCTCAGGAGGCTGAAGAAATGTGGCTTGGCACCTAACACCAGCACAAACTTTTACAGATGCAAAATAGAGAGCATCCTGTCGGGCTGTATCACCGCCTGGAACGGCAACTGCAGGGCTCTCCAGAGGGTAGTGCGGTCTGCACAACGCATCACCGGGGGCAAACTACCTACCCTCCAGGACACCTACAGCATCCAGTGTCACAGGAAGGCCAACAACCCCACTGCCTGTTCACCCCATTATCATCAAGAAGGCGAGGTCAGTACAGGTGCAGCAAAGCTGGGACTGAGAGACTTAAAAACAGCTTCTATCTCAAGTCCATCAGACTGTTAAATAGCCATCACTAGCACATTAGAGGCTGCTGCCTATATACGTAGACTTTAAATCACTGGCCACTTTAATAAATGGAACACTAGTCTCTAACAATTTCACAACAATACACAGAATACACACATCTAAGTAAAGGAATGGAATTAAGAATATATAAATATATGGACGAACAATGTCAGAGCGGCATGACTAAGATACAGTAGAATATAATAGAATATAGAATATACATATGAGATGAGTAATGCAAAATACGTAAACATTATTAGATATTACTTGTTAGATACCACTGCACTGTTGGAGCTAGAAACACAAGCATTTTGCTACACCCGCAATAACATCTGCTAAACACTTGTATGCGACCAATAAAATGTGATTTGATTTGATTTGTAGATCTCACTAATCAGTTTGGTAAAAGTGGGATAATGTATAAAGTAAAAACATTTCCAAGGAGCTTTTGCATTGACTAAGAAAGACTCAGTTTCCATGCATGCTGAAAACCTCTTGTCCAACTAACGTTGCCAGTGTATCAGGTCTAATGTTTTGTTGGTTGCAATTTTTATGAAAATGTGATGACAACATTGATTGATATCATTTTATTAATTAATGGATTGAAGTCACTCGATGATGTCACTCAACAAATCATTTTAATGAATGAATTAAAATGACACCATTACCAACAAGACTCCTGTGGTAAGATCCACATTGGGCTAATATAATTGTATGTGTGGGCATGAGAGAGGCATCTTGTAAGGCCATCTGTGTTTTCTTTAATGTGGAAAGACCAGAGTGTGTCAGACTCAAATCGTCACTTTGAAAACTTCCGACAAACAACTAGAGGAACACGTAATCACTGTCTGCCGTAAGCAAAGAGTGTTAATTCTCATCACTGATTCTGTCTCGTCACACTGTAAAGAGGACCGCAAAACACAGCCATTTCTGGATTCTCTCCAAAAAGGCCAAAAACATTAGAATAGAAGAGAAGTGAAAGCTTTTCCCCTTGATAAGTTCAACTCCGCCATTGAACTCCTTTGAAGTTCTAGGGTGAGAAATGAAGGACCAGGAATGCAGGACATTTCTAGAATGTCCCTTTTTTGTGTTGAAGGACTTGCCTATTTACTGTCTACATAAAATATGGGATTTTAATCTGGGCAATAAAATATGTTTTATGGCAATATATATTATCCTAACCCCCCACTGTGAGAATACTGCATTTACTCTCCAAATGAAGCTTACTGCTCCTTTTACATAAACTCACCGACTCTGAATAATATAACATATTAATCAAAATGAACGCATAATCTGTTAATGTTATGGTTGATTCAGGAGGGTGTAATGGAGAATGTTATTCATATGTAGTACATATGCATTTACTGTTCACATACCATTAACATTTTTAATTTGACCATGTGTGGGAGAAGAATGGGAGTGTGTAAATCGGAGTAAAAAGTCACATTACAGTCACAACTAAATAGTAAAATGTCCCATCCATCTGTCTTCCACACACGGAGAGTGAAGAGGATGAGAAAGAGCAGAGGGACAAAGTACAAACAAAAGAGAGTGGATAAACAACAAAGGAGATGGCTAGGTCAGAGAGGAGAGGAGAGAGAGAGAGAGAGAGTGAGAGAGAGCGAGAGGGTGTTGTGTGGCCAGGTGATGACCAGGTGACAGAGGTCATATGTGACAATCCCGAGTGTCCTGTCTTGAGCAGAAGGCCAGGGGAGGGGTGAGGCGATGTGTGTGAGGGGCAGTGGAGGGTTACCGAGGCTGACCTGAAAAGGAATCTCTCTAAACAAAAGGGCAAGCTGGGGTGCAATCAGATCCGGTGTGCTGCACTGGAGAGAGGGGGAGGCTCTCGCACCTCTGCTAACAGACAGTCCAGATCATGTGTGACAGTCCAGCTCCCATGGGACCCATGGTGGCCTGTGGAGGGGTGAAGAGAGAACGGAGTAGGGGGGTGCTCTACTTCTACTAGACAGAGAGGTCACACATAGGAGACGGACACATAACCAGGCTTACCAGGTCACAGCAGGCTTGCTAGAGACTTTATACTTGACTAACAGTGCTGTTTCTATACTGTCGCATTCGCCATTTGATACTAGTGGACTAGAGTCACTATTTATCGGCACTGTGCACTGCAGTACCGTAGGTTTTTAAACATGGCTTTAAAATCCACTTTGGCACAGTAGTTCACTCCCAAAGTCATGACTGGCTTAGTAGATTGTAGAGTAAGTGCATCCCCAATTGGGAAAACAGTGCTTAGTTATAATGACCTAATCAAGCATTAGGTCACACACTGCTCAGTACTTCTACTCCATTACTCTCCCTCTAAAGCACCCTGGATGGAGGGAGAAGAGAGAGAGGAGGAGAGGAGGAGAGAAGGAGAAGAGGATAGAAGTAGAGGAGGAGAGAAGGCAAGAAGGAGAGGAGGATAGAGGGGAGAATACTGATATCACTTGGGCTAATCGTTTACCTGAACAGTAAACTCACACTCCTTGTTACAACTCCTCAGTCTCTCTCAGCCTGGCTGCCCCCCATAGCTCCCTCCCTACGACCCACCGCTTCCTTCATAGCTCTGTTTGACAGGTATCTGCTCCAGCGATTACTAGTAAACACCAATGAAATGCTTAGTCCAACAACAGGCTTCCTTTTTCACTCCCACCCCATCTCCCTTAATCAAGGCTACCATGCGGACCCCCCCCCCCCCCCCCCCCCCCCCCCCCCCCCCCCCACACACACACACCATTCAGTCTAGATGGGGTGGGGAGATAAGCTCGGGTGGAATTCCTGTCTGGGTGTTCTTATGGAGTGATCTGGGTGGCAAAAGAGAGTCAATGAAAATCACTCAGCACTCGACTCAATAAGGCCAGGCGCATTCGCTCTCCGCCTTTCCTTTCCTCCATTTCATTTCTTTTTCTTTCACTCTCTCCCTTTCTTTTTGCTCTTAGTCTGAATGATACAGACGCAAGGAAAGAAAAAGAAAAAGAAAGAAAATCAATGGGGTTAAAACATGAACTTTTCACAACCCCCAAATAAACCAGGATAATAAACAGCCTTAACAGTCATATTCTGCATAAATCGAGGAATAAGCTCAGCATTAAACATACAAATGGAGTGAAGAATGTGACCTCAGACAAATCCGATTTCTCGTAAAACAAGTTCCATTGCAATAAAAAATGCTGCATTGTTGTATGTTGGAACTGAATAAACAAATGGCGTAAACAAACAAACCTTATCAGATCTGCCCCAATGCGGTTTAACCATGCCTTAACCATGCCTCCTCTGGAACGTCCTCAGGAATGTTCCATGTTCCAGGCCCTTAATGGTTATTATTATACCTTTATTTCAACAAGGAACACAGACTGAGACCAAGGTCTCTTTTACAGCTGGGCCCTGCGTATACATGTTTACACATACAGTTTAGGTACAATTATTAAGAAACTACACAAGACAAACAAAACGATCACAGATAACACAAAAAAATACAGCAACAGATTACATTTACACACAGGTTATTCCCCTAGCAGCACAAGAACTTGCATTACCCGAAACAGTTACAAGCAATTCAAAAATAAAAATCCTCCAATAAATATTTAAAATGGGCAAGGGGGACAAGAGTCTCAAGTTTAAGTTTAGTCTGCAGGCTATTCCGTAGGCAAGGAGCGTAACAGGAAAAGGCAGCCATACCCAACTCTGTGGAAAACGCATGGGCCTCAAGTGTAATCCATGCTTGAGACCTGGTTTTAGGAATTCTAATTCTAATATTGATGAGTGATGATAAATAAGAAAGGTAGCTTATTCAGAAGTGCTTTATAGACAAACACGAGAGCATGTTGTTCTCATCTCACGGACAGCGAAGTCCAACCCACATTTTGATATAAAACACAGTGGTGAGTTCTGTAGCTAGCACCCGTAATAAACCTAAGTGCGCAATGATAAGTAGCATCCAGCGATTTAAGTGTTGATGCCGTAGCATGCATGAAATTATATCCTCATAATCTATAACAGACATAAAAGTAGCTTGCACAAATTGTCTTCTATTTGTAGAGGACAAACATGTCCTGTTTCTATAGAGGAAGCCTCGCTTGATTTTTAGCCGTTTACAAAGTTGTCAATATGCATTTTTAAAAGACAGTTTATCATCCAACCATATCCCTAAGTATTTATATGCAGAGACCTGATTAATTCGAGAACCATCTAAGCTCGTAAGTGCAAGTGTATTTTCAACCAACTTTTTGAACCTATTAAAAATCATAAAATGTGTTTTCTTTGCATTTAAAACAAGTTTCAGCTGTATGAAAGACCCTTGTAATATCTTAAAATCTGTCTCCAATAGTGATAATGGTTGCTCAGCCATTGAAGCGATAGAGTACATGACAGTGTCATCAGCATATAAATTAATTTGGCACTTTCTTATCTCGTCACCGATATTGTTTATGTAGAGAGTGAACAGTAATGGACCAAGTATAGAACGTTGTGGGACCCCTTGAACCAACTCCAATGGCTCCGACTGGATGCCGTCGACTCTAACAGCCTGACTTCTATCCTTTAGATAGTCATGAAACCAACGACAAGCATCCAATCCCAGTCCTATTGACGACAGCTTACCCAAAAGTATTGCATGGTCTACAGTGTCAAAAGCTTTAGATAAATCTATGAACAAGGCGGCACAGTACTTTCTATTATCTAGGGCATTAGTAATATCATTTACAACACGTATAGTGGCCGTAATAGTACTGTGTTTAGGTCTGAAGCCAGATTGATTACTAGAAAGAGTATTGTTAACAGTTAAAAAAGATTGTAGTTGCCTAATCACCAATGACTCTAGAATTTTAGCCAAACAGGAGAGCTTAGAGATGCGCCGATAATTATCCAATTCACTACCATCACCTCCCTTGAGGAGTGGTAAAACAAAAGCTGTTTTCCAAAATTTAGGAATCTTTCCTACGACAAATGTTTGATTAAAGATGCGTCACTACACCAGCAATAATAGGTGCCGCACACTTGAGTAAATATGGATCCAGATTGTCAGCGCCTAATGATTTCTTAGAATCTATAGCAGATAGTGCAGATAAGACAGAGAAGGCTGGGTGTGCCCCAGCCAGTGTTAGGCCACGGCCTGTTCATTGTGCCCCAGCCAGCCAGGAGAAGTTAACTAGGAAGTGAAACTTTGACCAGTTAACAGCAGGTTTTGTTCAGAACCGAGAGGGCCAAGAGAAATGGTTTTGAAAGCTAGTTCTCTTTCTTCGCCGAGGTGACCTCAACCCCCCTCCAAAGATGTATTTGGAGAGATCAGAAGTGTTCAATGAAACAAGAAGGTGATGGTGGGGGTGAAAACATTAAGGGCTCTATTCAATCAAATCCGCTTTATCTGACATTCGCATAGAGGCTGTTTTGGCTGTGTTTTAGGTGGAACTGTGTTAGAGCTGCCAAATCCACAGTGGCTCCTGGCATTATACTGTACCTAAAGCGAACATTGCCATTGGCTATACAGAGTCGCAATAAGAGAAATCCCATGTAGCCTTGTTTACAAGTCCGAACACTGGAATGTAAGATGTCATCTACACCTCGATTAGGATGATAAAAATCCTCATTGTTTCGTTGAATGATTTTTCAATTTGAGCTATATAGTCCACACTTTCTCTTTCTGAACTTCTAAGGCGAGTGGGGAGGGTGTGGTGTTCCTGATAATGATCTCAAGAGCTGCTGCACATCAATTTGAAGGCTCCAATGCAGTTCCACTTCCAACACCGCCAAAACATCCGCTATGCGGCTGTCTGCAATCGCCGGTTAACGCTTGTTCTGAGTCTTTACATTGAATTTAGGATAATTCAATTTTATCCAAAATCATGACAGATTTTTTACAAAAAATGGATGGTTCATAAGATTATTGTAAAATAAATGAAAATACAAATAGACATTATGCTGTGTTCTCACTGTTCTGCTTTAAGGAATTCTTGCATATATAAACTACTTCACTGTTATTAGCTCTTCTCTCTCTGACCAAACAAATCAAGACTTTGACATTGACCGTGTCGAAGTAACAATGTTTATTACAGCAACAGAGGTACAGGACGGCAGGCAGGCTCAGGTCAGGCAGAGGTCAGAAATCCAGATGGGGCAAAGGTACAGGATGGCAGGCAGGCTCAAGGTCAGGGGCAGGCAGAGGGGTCAGGCGGGCGGGTTCAGGGTCAGGACAGGCAAGGGTCAAAAACCAGGAGGGCGAGAAAAAGAGAGGCTGGGTAAAGACAGGAGCTGACAGGACAAATGCTGGTAAGCTTGACAAACAAGACAAACTGGCAACAGACAAACAGAGAACACAGGTATAAATACACAGGGGATGATGGGGAAGATGGGCGACACCTGGATGGGGGTGGGGACAATCACAAAGACAGATGAAACAGATCAGGGTGTGACACAATCATGCTGAACAAAGATGCAAAACCTCAGCCTCTGTCATCCCCTGGTCAATGTTAAGAGGGAGCAGACAGCTTTAATGAACTCCTACATGCTCCAGTATTCCTTACAAGACTCTTGAAATGGGGACCTTTTTATTCCAAAGCGGAGTTATAAGCCATCAGACACACTGTCCACTTGTGACAACCAGCCATATCGTGGGATTGGGTGTCACAGAGTATGGGCAGTGCTTGACTTGTACTAAAATAGGTGCCGGTACTCATGTTGCGTGCTGATACTGTTTACATTTAGGTGCAGGAGCTCCACAACTTTTGATCTAATATTCTATAAGAGGAACAGGAGCTCAAGCAATAGAACATTTGAGGTGCTCCTGCCCAGTCAAGCACTGAGTATGCAATTGTTTTTTTGCTAGTAGCTTATTCATTATGTAACAGGAAGTGAAGCAATATCGTGCACAGAGACTAAGAAATAGCCAAGCCTTTCTATGATCCAACAATATTCCTAATAACATAAAGCATTTTTATGCCATTACAATATCATATGACATTTTGAGTACAATTGTGTGCGTATGTGTGTGTTTGCACACGCATGTGTGTGTGTGTGGTTGTGTGACAGAAATAATATGTATGTGAGGGAGAGGCAACGAAGGGAGCTCTTTATAGCACAAGCACAAAGGAGCTTGGGATTTATTATAATGGAGATAGTAGTGACAACCAACCCCCACATTCCATGTAACAACCATCCACAACCATCGTCATGTGGGTAATTAAGAAACTAGTTACCACATGGCTTAACCTAGGAACACATAAAAATGTGTAAAATATGGCTCTTTCTTTTCTCTTTTCAACAAACATAATTGTTCATGGATATTCTCATAATTCAAATTTTTTTGAAAGAAAATATGTTCAACGGAAATCACTCAGCACTCGACCCAATAAGGCGAGGTGCACTCGCTCTCCACCTTTCCTTTCCTCCATTTTGTTTCTTTTTCTTTCACTCTCTCCCTTTCTTTTTTCTCTTAGCCTGAATGATACAGATGCAAGGAAAGAAAAAGAAAGAAAATCAATGGGGTTAAACATGAACTTTTCACAACCTCCAAATGAACCAGAATAATAAACAGCCTAAACAGTCTTACTCAGCATAAATCAAATCAAATCAAATTGTATTTGTCACATGCGCCGAATACAGCAGATGTAGAGCAGCAGTAAAATAACAATTGCGAGGCTATATACAGGGGTTACCGGTACAGAGTCAATGTGGCTCGAGGAATAAGCTTAGCATTAAAAACATAAAAATGGAGTGAATAATGTGATCTCAGACAAATCCGATTTCTCGGAAAACATGAAAAAAATATATATTCAGTTGAAGTTCCATTGCAACAAAAAATGCTGCATTGTTATATGTTGGAACTGAACAATGTATTTTCATAAAGGCGCACACACACACACACACACACACACACACACACACACACACACACACACACACACACACGCACACACACACACACACAAGCCCAAATTTGTTTTGGCCAAGCATATTAATCATTCTCTGTGTTTTCCAAGGATTGTGGATTTCAGAGCTCAGTGTAAACAAACAAACCTTATCAGATCTGCCTGAACGTGGTTTAACCATGCCTTAACCATGCCTCCTTTGGAATGTCCTCAGGGATGCTCCATGTTCCAGGCCCCTATGGTTAGGAGAAAAATGCCTAAGGGGTATAGAGTGGCCCACGTTAGGCCATGGCCTGGCCATTGTGCCCCAGCCAGCCAGGAGAAGTTAATTAGGAAGTGAAACCTTGACCAGTTGACAGCAGGCTTTGTTCAGGACCGAGTGGGCCAAGAGAAATGGTTTTGAAAGCTAGTTCACTTTCTTCACCGAGGTGACCTCAACCCCCGCTCCAAATACGTTTTTGGAGAATAAGAAGTGTTCAATGAAACAAGAAGGTATTGGTGGGGGTGAAAACATTAAGGGCTCTATTCAATAAAATCCACTTTATCTGATATCTGCATAGAGGCTGTTTTGGCTGTGTTTTAGGTGGAACTGTGTTAGAGCTGTCAAATCCACAAGCGGCTCCTGGCATTATACTGTACTTAAAGCGCATACTGCCATTGGCTACACAGTCACATTAAGAGAAATCCCATGTAGCCTTGTTTACAAGTCCGAACACTGGAATGTAGGATGATAAAGGATGATAAAAGTCCTCATTATCTTTTTTAATGATATTTCAATTTGAGTTTAATTACTTCAATATTGTCTATACTTTCTCTTTCTGAACTTCTAACGCGAGTGGGGAGGGTGTGGTACTCTACTCACCGATATGACGGCTCCAACGCAGTTCCACCTCCAACACCGGCTAAACATCCACTATGCAGCTGTCTGCAATTGTTGGTTAACCGTTGATCTGATCAAATCTAGGCCTAAGTCTTTACATTGAATTTAGGATCATTTAGGATGATTCAATGTCAACCAAAATCGTGACACATTTTTTACAAAAAATCTATAAGATATTTTATAAGATTATTGTAAAACAAATGAAAATACAAGTAAACATGGTGCTGTGTTCTCACTATTCTGCTTAACGATACTCTTGCATATATAAACTACTTCATTGTAATTGACTCTTCCCTTTCTGACTAAACAAATCAAGACTGTCAATCATGCTGAACAAAGATGCAAAACCGCAGCCTCTGTCATCCCCTGGTCAATGTTGAGAGGGAGCAGACAGCTTTAATGAACTCCTACATGCTGCAGCTGTGTCCACCAGCCAGCCAGCCCCATAATCAACTGTACTGTGTACTTTTCCAGAGGTTTGGATTTCAGGCAGCATTATCATCAGGCCTTGTGAATGAGCCAATTAGCATCATTCTTGTGAGGGCATGCAGCCCCAGGGCCCAGCCCTGAGGACCTCTATTCTGCTCAACTCTGCTCCTAATGTGACGGCACAAGTGTGAAAGCAGCACTGGCAGGCGAATGAATGGCAATGTGGCCAACAGCTCCACGCTAGCTGTGAAGTGACTGACCACAAGTCATGTGATTATGGCCTCATTTACAAGTCTGGAGTGTTCCCAAGTGGTCAGACACATTTAAGTCCTCATGGTCCCAAAAATTACCCCTTTTACACCACTGAGCCAAGCTGAGCTGTACTGCACTGGCCTGGCCTGGTTACGCATTCAGCATAGTTGCTTTAACCATGCTGGAAATGACAATGTAACATGAAAATATCAGAACCAGCACAGTACAGTTCGGGTCGTCACGACAGAGCAAAAAGGGTTAAGTTGGATTAGTAAAGAAGGCAAGTGTGACTGTGAAATAGTCAAATGTTTCCCAAAACATGATCATCTTCATTGCTCAGAAGATAGTTCTATATAGTTATTGTAGCAACATTTCCTTCTCTAGTTAGCCTATAGGGGTGACCGGGGTCAAATGTCACAATTTTTACTCTAATGTGTTGGTTGTCACACTGTATGGGCATTGCTTGACTATATTGTTTACATTTAGGTGCAGGAGCTCCACAATACTTTTCAGCTAATATTCTACAAGAGAAACAGAACATTTGAGGTGCTGGAACTTAGCTCCGGTGAGCTCCTGCCCAAGTCAAGCACTGAGTATGGGATTGGTTGTTTGATAGTAGCTTATTCGTTCAGTTACAGGAAGTGAAACAATATTGTACAAAGAGACTAAGAAATAGGAATATTGTTCTTTGAACGAACAATATTCCTAATAAAATTCGGCATTTTTATGCCGTGAGAATATCATGTGACATTTTGAGTACATTTGTGTGTGTACGCCTTTGTTTGCACACGCATGTGTACATGTGTTGTTGTGTGGCAGAAAGAGTATGTGTGTGAGAGAGAGGCAACGAAGTGAGCTGATAGTGACAACCAACCACACATTCCATGTAACAGCCAACAACTAATTAAGATACTAGTTACCACATGGCTTGACCTAGGAACTCAGAAATAGGTGTATAATATAGCTCTTACTTTTTTCTTTTCAACAAACATAATTGTTCATGGATACTCCCATAATTCAAACATTTACAAAGAAAATATGTTGTTTCTTCTTTTACTTTCACCTATGAAAAACATAATTTCCCCTCACCTCAATGTTTTCTCATTCTGACATGAATTGACTCGGCGGATGAGTTCTTTCAAAGAATTCACGTTTGAAATAGGGTTGGGCGGTATCCAGATGTTCATTCCGTCATACTGTTTCTGTACAATACCAGTGTATAGAGTATTACTGGAAGTGCACACAAGGTCCGCTATTTCTTTAAAAATGTCATCAAGAAGCTTGATCTTCCCATCTAGCCACTTAGCTAGCCTGTTGGGGCTAGGGGGCAGCATTGAGAATTTTGGAAAAAATATGTGCCCATTTTTAACTGCCTCCTACACCAACTCAGAAGCTAGAATATGCATATTATTGTTCAGGTTTGGATAGAAAACACCCTAAAGTTTCTAAAACTGTTTGAATGGTGTCTGTGAGTATAACAGAACTCCTATGGCAGGCAAAAATCTGAGAAGGTTTCATGCAGGAAGTGGCCTGTCTGACAAGGAGTCGTTCTTCTTGCCTCTGTTTATTGAAGAGTAAGGATCTTAGCTGTAACGTGACAATTCCTAGGGCTCCAATAGGCTCTCAGAACCCGGGAAAAAGCTGAACGATGACGAGGCAGCCTCAGGCTGAAACAGATTATCGCCTTTTCCAAGTGTCCCATTAGGTGACAATGGAATGAGGCGCGTGCGCGATTCGACCCCGTGGAGTATTTTAATTCGGCTGTTTAGCTTATTGCAGATTCCCGGTCGGAATATTATCGCTTTTCTACGAGATAAATGGCATAAATATTGGTTTTAAACAGCGGTTGACATGCTTCGAAGTACGGTAATGGAATATTTAGACATTTTTTGTCACGTTCTGCGCCATGCTCATGACCGTGATTTACCATTGGGATAGTGTCTAGAACGCAAGAACAAAACGTCGCTGATGGAACATAACGATGGATTATTTGGGACCAAACCTACATTTGTTATTGAAGTAGAAGTCCTGGGAGTGCATTCTGACGAAGAACAGGAAAGGTAAGACCATTTTTCTTATAGGAAATATGATTTTGGTGAAGGCTAATCTTGCCGGGTGTCTAAATAGCTAGCCCGTGATGGCTGGGCTATGTACTTAGAATATTGCAAAATGTGCTTCATCCGAAAAGCTATTTTAAAATCGGACATATCGAGTGCATAGAGGAGTAATGTATCTATAATTCTTAAAATAATTGTTATGCTTTTTGTGAACGTTTATCGTGAGTAATTTAGCAAACTGTTAGTAAATTCCCCGGAAGTTTGCGGGGGGTATGCTTTTTCTGAACGTCACATGCTAATGTAAAAAGCTGTTTTTTGATATAAATATGAACTTGATTGAACAGACATGCATGTATTGTATAACATAATGTCCTAGGTGTGTCATCTGATGAAGATCATAAAAGGTTAGTGCTGCATTTAGCTGTGGTTTGGGTTTTTGTGACATTATATGCTAGCTTGAAAAATGGGTGTCTGATTATTTCTGGCTGGGCACTCTCCTGACATAATCTAAATCAAAATCAAATCAAATCAAATTTATTTATATAGCCCTTCGTACATCAGCTGAAATCTCAAAGTGCTGTAACAGAAACCCAGCCTAAAACCCCAAACAGCAAGCAATGCATGTGAAAGAAGCACGGTGGCTGGGAAAAACTCCCTAGGAAAAACTCCTGAGAAAGGCCAAAAACCTAGGAAGAAACCTAGAGAGGAACCAGGCTATGAGGGGTGGCCAGTCCTCTTCTGGCTGTGCCGGGTGGATATTATAACAGAACATGGTCAAGATGTTAAAATGTTCGTAAATGACCAGCATGGTCAATAATAATAATCATAGTAATTGTCGAGGGTGCAACAAGCACGTCCGGTGAACAGGTCAGGGTTCCGTAGCCGCAGGCAGAACAGTTGAAACTGGAGCAGCAGCATGGCCAGGTGGACTGGGGACAGCAAGGAGTCATCATGCCAGGTAGTCCTGAGGCATGGTCCTAGGGCTCAGGTCCTCCGAGAGAAAGAAAGAGAGAAAGAGAGAATTAGAGAGAGCATATTTACATTCACACAGGACACCGGATAAGACAAGAGAATACTCCAGATGTAACAGACTGACCCTAGCCCCCCGACACATAAACTACTGAAGCATAAATACTGGAGGCTGAGACAGGAGGGATCAGAAGACACTGTGGCCCCATCCGATGATACCCCCGGACAGGGCCAAACAGGCAGGATATAACCCCACCCACTTTGCCAAAGCACAGCCCCCACACCACTAGAGGGATATCTACAACCACCAACTTACCGTCCGAAGACAAGGCCGAGTATAGCCCACAAAGATCTCCGCCACGGCACAACCCAAGGGGGGGGCGCCAACCCAGACAGGAAGACCACGTCAGTGGCTCAACCTACTCAAGTGACGCACCCCTCCCATGGACGGCATGGAAGAACACCAGTAAGTCAGTGACTCAGCCCCTGTAAAAGGGTTAGAGGCAGAGAATCCCAGTGGGAAGAGGGGAACCGACAAGGCAGAGACAGCAAGGGCGGTTCGTTGCTCCAGCCTTTCCGTTCACCTTCACACTCCTGGGCCAGACTATACTTAATCATAGGACCTACTGAAGAGATAAGTCTTCAGTAAAGACTTAAAGGTTGAGACTGAGTCTGCGTCTCTCACATGGGTAGGCAGACCATTCCATAAAAATGGAGCTCTATAGGAGAAAGCCCTACCTCCAGCCGTTTGCTTAGAAATTCTAGGGACAATTAGGAGGCCTGCGTCTTGTGACCGTAGCATACGTGTAGGTATGTACGGCAGGACCAAATCGGAAAGATAGGTAGGAGCAAGCCCATGTAATGCTTTGTAGGTTAGCAGTAAAACCTTGAAATCAGCCCTTGCCTTAACAGGAAGCCAGTGTAGGGAGGCTAGCACTGGAGTAATATGATCAAATTTTTTGGTTCTAGTCAGGATTCTAGCAGCCGTATTTAGCACTAACTGAAGTTTGTTTAGTGCTTTATCCGGGTAGCCGGAAAGTAGAGCATTGCAGTAGTCGAGCCTAGAAGTAACAAAAGCATGGATTAATTTTTCTGCGTCATTTTTGGACAGAAAGTTTCTGATTTTTGCAATGTTACGTAGATGGAAAAAAGCTGTCCTTGAAGCAGTCTTGATATGTTCTTCAAAAGAGAGATCAGGGTCCAGAGTAACGCCGAGGTCCTTCACAGTTTTATTTGAGACGACTGTACAACCATCCAGATTAATTGTCAGATTCAACAGAAGATCTCTTTGTTTCTTGGGACCTAGGACAAGCATCTCTGTTTTGTCTGAGTTTAAAAGTAGAAAATTTGCAGCCATCCACTTCCTTATGTCTGAAACACAGGCTTCTAGCGAGGGCAATTTTGGGGCTTCACCATGTTTCATTGAAATGTACAGCTGTGTGTCGTCCGCATAGCAGTGAAATTTAACATTATGTTTTTGAATGACATCCCCAAGAGGTAAAATATATAGTGAAAACAATAGTGGTCCTAGAACGGAACCTTGAGGAACACCGAAATTTACAATTGATTTGTCAGAGGACGAACCATTCACAGAGACAAACTGATATCTTTCTGACAGATAAGATCTAAACCAGGCCAGAACTTGTCCATGTAGACCAATTTGGGTTTCCAATCTCTCCAAAAGAATGTGGTGATCGATGGTATCAAAAGCGGCACTAAGATCTAGGAGCATGAGGACAGATGCAGAGCCTCGGTCTGACGTCATTAAAAGGTCATTTACCACCTTCACAAGTGCAGTCTCAGTGCTATGATGGGTCTAAAACCAGACTGAAGCGTTTCGTATACATTGTTTGTCTTCAGGAAGGCAGTGAGTTGCTGCGCAACAAACTTTTCTAAATTTTGAGAGGAATGGAAGATTCGATATAGGCCGATAGTTTTTTATAATTTCTGGGTCAAGATTCGGCTTTTTCAAGAGAGGCTTTATTACTGCCACTTTTAGTGAGCTTGGTACACATCCGGTGGATAGAGAGCCGTTTATTATGTTCAACATAGGAGGGCCAAGCACAGGAAGCAGCTCTTTCAGTAGTTTAGTTGGAATAGGGTCCAGTATGCAGCTTGAGGGTTTGGAGGCCATGATTATTTTCATCATTATGTCAAGAGATATAGTACTAAAACACTTTAGTATCTCCCTTGATCCTAGGTCCTGGCAGAGTTGTGCAGACTCAGGACAATGGAGCCCTGGAGGAATACCCAGATTTAAAGAGGAGTCCGTAATTTGCTTTCTAATGATCATGATCTTTTCCTCAAAGAAGTTCATAAAATTATTACTGCTGAAGTGAAAGCAATCCTCCATTTGCGAATGCTGCTTTTTAGTTAGCTTTGCGACAGTGTCAAAAGAAATTTCGGATTGTTCTTATTTTCCTCAATTAAGTTGGAAAAATAGGATGATCGTGCAGCAGTGAGGGCTCTTCGATACTGCACGGTACTGTCTTTCCAAGCTAGTCGGAAGACTTCCAGTTTAGTGTGGCGCCATTTCCGTTCCAATTTTCTGGAAGCTTGCTTCAGAGCTCGTGTATTTTCTGTATACCAGGGAGCTAGTTTCTTATGACAGATGTTTTTAATTTTTAGGGGTGCAACTGCATCTAGGGTATTGCGCAAGGTTAAATTGAGTTCCTCGGTTAGGTGGTTAACTGATTCTTGTCCTCTGACGTCCTTGGGTAGGCAGAGGGAGTCTGGAAGGGCATCAAGGAATCTTTGGGTTGTCTGAGAATTTATAGCACGACTTTTAATCTTCCTTGGTTGGGGTCTGAGCAGATTATTTGTTGCAATTGTAAACGCAATAAAATGGTGGTCCGATAATCCAGGATTATGAGGAAAAACATTAAGATCCACAACATTTATTCCATGGGACAAAACTAGGTCCAGAGTATGACTGTGGCAGTGAGTAGGTCCAGAGACATGTTGGACAAAACCCACTGAGTCGATGATGGCTCCGAAAAGCCTTTTGGAGTGGGTCTGTGGACTTTTCCATGTGAATGTTAAAGTCACCAAAAATTTGAATATTATCTGCTATGACTACAAGATCCGATAGGAATTCAGGGAACTCAGTAAGGAACACTGCATATGGCCCAGGAGGCCTGTAAACAGTAGCTATAAAAAGTGATTGAGTAGGCTGCATAGATTTCATGACTAGAAGCTCAAAAGACGAAAACGTCATTGTTTTTTTTTTTGTAAATTGAAATTTGCTATCGTAAATGTTAGCAACACCTCCGCCTTTGCCGGATGCACGGGGGGTATGGTCACTAGTGTAACCAGGGGGTGAGGACTCATTTAACACAGTAAATTCATCAGGCTTAAGCCATGTTTCAGTCAGGCCAATCACATCAAGATTATGATCAGTGATTAGTTCATTGACTATAACTGCCTTGGAAGTGAGGGATCTAACATTAAGTAACCCAATTTTGAGATGTGAAGTATCACAATCTCTTTCAATAATGGCAGGAATGGAGGAGGTCTTTATACTAGTAAGATTACTGAAGCGAACACCGCCATTTTTTATTTTGCCCAACCTAGATCGAGGCACAGACACGGTCTCAATGGGGAAAGCTGAGCTGACTACGCTAACTGTGCTAGTGGCAGACTCCACTAAGCTGGCAGGCTGGCTAACAGCCTGTTGCCTGGCCTGCACCCTATTTCATTGTGGAGCTAGAGGAGTTAGAGCCCTGTCTATGTTCGTAGATAAGATGAGAGCACCCCTCCAGCTAGGATGGAGTCCGTCACTCCTCAGCAGGCCAGGCTTGGTCCCAGTTTGTGGGTGGAATCCCAGAAAGAGGGCCAGTTATCTACAAATTCTATCTTTTGGGAGGGGCAGAAAACAGTTTTCATCCAGCAATTGAGTTGTGAGACTCTGCTGTAGAGCTCATCACTCCCCCTAACTGGGAGGGGGCCAGAGACAATTAATCGATGCCGACACATCTTTCTAGCTGATTTACATGCTGAAGCTATGTTGCGCTTGGTGACCTCTGACTGTTTCATCCTAACATCGTTGGTGCCGACGTGGATAACAATATCTCTATACTCTCTACACTCGCCAGTTTTAGCTTTAGCCAGCACCGTCTTTAGATTAGCCTTAACGTCGGTAGCCCTGCCCCCTGGTAAACAGTGTATGATCGCTGGATGATTAGTTTTAAGTCTAATACTGCGGGTAATGGAGTCGCCAATGACTAGGGTTTTCAATTTGTCAGAGCTAATGGTGGGAGCCGTCGGCGTCTCAGACCCCACAAACGGGAGGAGCAGACCAGAGAAGTCTCGGCCTCTGACTCCGACTCGCTTAACGGGGAGAACCGGTTTGAAAGTTTCTGTCGGCTGAATAAGCGACACCGGTTGAGCATTCCTACAGCGTTTCCCTCCAGACGCCATGAGAAAGATGTCCGGCTGCGGGGACCGTGCGAGGGGGGTTTATACTAACGTTACTATCTGTACTTGCTGGTGGCACAGACGCTGGTTCATCCTTTCCTACACTGAAATGACTTGCCTAACGATTGCGTCTGAAGCTGGGCTTGCAGCATCATGTTAATGTTACTTAGCTTCGGCTGTGTTGAAGTCCTGACGAACCATGTCCAGATAAAAGCTCCGGGGTAGGAAAGTTGAATGAAAAAAAAGTTGATTGAGGGAAAAAGTAAAAATATACGGTAATTAAAAGTAAAAACCGTCAGGTAGCAAGTAAAAAAACCGGCAACAAAAACGCACAGCAGCGTAAACAAGTCTGCAAGTTGTGAACGGAAACAGGAAACTCAACCTGACAATCTAATGTTTTGCTTTCGTTGTAAGAGCCTTTTGAAATCGGACAGTGTGGTTAGATTAACGAGAGTCTTGTCTTTAAATAGCTGTAAATAGTCATATGTTTGAGAAATTGAAGTAATAGTATTTCAAACGATTCAAAAATCGCGCCACTGGATTCAGGTGGCTGTTACGTAGGTGGGACGAATTCGTCCCACCTGCGCCAGAGAGACTAGCAAGTTAGCAAACCAAATGCACAGCTGGAGTGTTTATATAATTTATTTGACACATAAGTAGTTAACTTATAGTAATAAGCAGTGGGGTACCCCATCGGTAAGTTAATACCCAGTATACGGTAAAATAGTACACAGCACCATTACACTGAGTGCACAAAACATTAAGAACACCTTCCTAAGGTTGAGATGCACCTCCCATTTTGCCCTCGGAACAGGCTCAATTCCTCAGGGCTGTGGACTCTACAAGGTGTCGAAGCATTCCACAGGGAAGCTGGCCCATGTTGGGCTCCAATGCTTCCCACAGTTGTGTAAAGTTGCTGGATGTCTGTAACGCCCTGGCCAAAGAGAGGTTTTTTTTGTTCTTTATTTTGGTTAGGCCAGGGTGTTACATTGGGTGGGGCGTTCTGTTCATTTCTCTATGTTTTGTATTTCTTTGTTTTGGGCCGTGTGTGGCTCCCGATCAAGCACAGCTGAAGCTCGTTGTTGCTGATTGGGAGTCACACATGGAGCATGTTTTTCCTTTGGGTTTTGTGGGCAATTGTTTGTTAGTGTTTTGCACCTGACAGGACTGTTTGGCTGTCAGTTCTCTTGTTTTTTGTATAGTGTTCACGTTGTTTGTATTAAATTCTCATGATGAACACTACCTCCGCTGCACCTTGGTCTTCTTCCGACGACGGCCGTTACAATGTCCTTTTGGTGGTGAACCATTCTTGATCACACAGGAAACTGTTGAGTGTGAAAAACCCAGCAGCGTTGCAGTTCTTCAAACAAAACAGTGCGCCTGGCACGTACTACCATACCCAATCAAAGGCACCTAAATCATTTGTCTTGCCCATTCACCCTCTGAATGGCACACACACAATCCATGTCTCAATTGTCTCAAGGCTTAACATTCTCTTTAACCTGCCTCCTCCCCTTCATCTACACTGATTGAAGTGGATTAACAAGTGACATCAATAAAGGATCATAGCTTTACGTATATGATGGAAAGAGCAGGCGTTCTTAATGTTTTGTATACTCAGTGGTAATTAGCACTGTGACAACCAACTCATGACACACCAACCCTGGTCTCCCCCTATCCTATACAGCTGCATGTTCTTCTGCCTACATTGTCAAGAGTATTGGAAGAAACAAATACAGGAGTGTGAGAGAATCGAAAAAACAAGGGGCTCTTGTCCTGAACAATGTTGCACATAACCTGAATGCATGACCACAACAGCTTCCTCCTTGCTTTGGATTGTGCATTAGACTTGCAGCTATTCTATTTAACACCAAAGCAGGAGAGGAGAGGAGTCACTCTGTCCTTCGTACTTTCCTTATCAGAAGAAGCTGTTTAGCTTTGCTCCATGCTATGCACTGTTCTGAGCTAACAATGCTTCAATGACTTTGGCAGGTTCCCAGACACATTTTTAAGCCTAAAAAGCATTGTCTGTGGAGATTCTCCATTGATAGTGCTTCTAGGCCCAAAACCAGGCTTACAGTTTTCCACAATTGTTTACACATTTGCTGAATCTTTTGGGCCATTTTCACAAAACTCTAAACACAAACTCTTACAAATCTCTAGGAAAAGCAAACACTGCTGTCACGGATTTCGTCGTGTTGAGGAAAGGAGGACCAAAATGCAGCGGTATTGTGGACACTCATGTTATTACTGATAAACATGTAAGGTATCCACTTAAAACAAAACTCACAACGGCAACAGTGTGGCAGGCTCAAACAAACGCAGCGCACACAAACAATCTCCCACAAAAGACGCATACAAACACACCCTAATATATGGGACTCTCAATCAAAGGCAAATGGACAACACCTGCCTTCAATTGAGAGTCCCAACCCCAATTGACCACACATAGACATACAACAGCTAGATCAATCATAGACATACCTAACAAGGAACAGTGCCCAAAAACCCCGGAATACACAAATCAAATCCCCTACAACAAACACACACCCCGAATACCATAAACGAATACCCTCGTGCCACGTCCTGACCAAACTACAATAACAGTTTAACCCTTCTACTGCCAGGACGTGACAACTGCATTCAAACTGTTTTATCTCTTCCAAAATGTTTTTTTTTGCATCAAATATGACACAGACTGGAATATATTCTGTGATTCCTCCGATGGCATTGAGGAGTACACCTCAGTCATTGGCTTCATCAATAAGTGCATCGATGACGTCATCGCCACAGTGACCCTACGTACATACCACAACCAGAATCCATGGATTACAGGCAGCATCCGCACTGGAGCTAAAGGCTAGGAGCTGCCGCTTTCAATGAGCGGGACTCAAACCCAGAAGCTTATAAGAAATCCCGCTATGCCCTCCGACGAATCATCAAACAGCCAAAGCGGCAATACAGACTAAGATCAATCATACTACAACGGCTCTGACGCTCGTCGGTTGTGGCAGGGCTTGCAAACCATTACAGACTACAAAGGAAAGCACAGCTGAGTGCTGCCCAGTGACATTAGCCTACCAGACGAAGCTAAACTACTTCTATGGCTCGATTCGAGCAAATAACACTGGACATGCATGAGAGCACCAGCTCTGTAACCAGTGTAATAAAAACTTTAAAACAGGTCAACATTCACAAGGCCGCAGGGCCAGAAGGATTAAAAGGACGTGTACTACGAGCATGTGCTGACCAACTGGCAAGTGTCTTCACTGACATTTTCAACCTCTCCTGTCCGATCTGTTAATACTAACATGGTTTAAGCTGACCACCATAGTCCCTGTGCCCAAGAACACTAAGGTAACTTGCCTAAACGACTACCGACCCAATAGCACTCATGTCTGAAGCCATGAAGTGCTTGAAAGGCTGGTCGTGGCTCACGTCACACCATCAGCCCAGAAACCCTAACCCACTCCAATTGCATACCACCCTACAGATCCACAGATGATGCAATCTCCATTGCACTCCACACTGCCCTTTCCACTTGGACTAAAGGAACACCTATGTGAGTATGCTATTCATAGACGACAGTTTAGCGTTCAACACCATAATGCCCTCAAAAGCTCATCAATAAGCTAAGGACCCTGGACTAAACACCTCCTCTGCTACTGGATCCTGGACTTCCTGATGAGCCGCCCCAGGTGTGAGGGTAGGTAACACATATCTGCCATAATGGGCGATGGTGCCAGGACATCAACACAGGGGCCCCTCAGGGGTGCATGCTCAGTCCCTCCTGTACTCCCTGTTCACTCATGACTGTACGGCCAGGCACGACTCCAACACTATCATTACATTTGCAGATGACACAACAGTGGTAGGCCTGATCACCAACAACGACAAGACAGCCTATAGGGAGGAGGTCAGAGACCTGGCCGTGTGGTGCCAGGACATCAACCTCTCCCTCAACCTGATCAAGACAAAGGATATTATTGTGGACTACAGGAAAAGGAGGACAGAGTACTCCCCCATTCTCATTGATGGGGGCTGCAGTGGAGCAGGTTGAGAGCTTCAAGTTCCTTGGTGTCCACATCACCAATAAAACTAACATAGTTCAAGCACACCAAGACAGTCATGAAGAGGGCTCAACAAAACCTATTCCCCCTCAGGAGACATTAAAGATTTGGCATGGGTCCTCAGATCCTCTAAAGGGTTTACAGCTGCACCATTGAGCGCATCCTAACTGTTGCATCACTGCCTGGGTGGCAACTGCTCAGCCTCCGCCGCAAGGCACTACAGAGGGTAGTGCGAATGGCCCAGTATATCACTGGTGGCCAAGCTTCCTGTCATCCAGGACCTCTATACAAGGCGGTGTCAGAGGAAGGACCTAAAATTGTCAAAGACTCCAGCCAACCCTAGTCATAGACTGTTCGCTCTGCTACCGCATGGCAAGCGGAACCAGAGCGCCAAGTCTAGGTCCAAGAGGCTTCTAAACAGCTTCTAACCCAAAGCCGTAAGACTCCTGAACATCTTGTCAAATGGCTACCCAGACCATATGCGGTGCCCCCCCCCGCGCAATACACCACTGCTACTCTCTGTTGTCATCTCTGCATAGTCACTTTAATAACTCTACCTACATGTACATACTACCTCAAATAACCGGTGTCCCCGAATTGACTCTGTTTCGCTAACCCCCCCTGTATAGTCTCCGCTATTGTTATTTCACTGCTGCTCTTTAATTACTTGTTACTTTTAGCTCTTATTCTTATCTGTATTTTATTTAAACTGCATTGTTGGTTATCGCTCGTAAGTAAGCATTTCACTGTAAGGTCTACACCTGTTGTATTCAGCGCATGTGGACTAATACATTTGATATGAATAGATCTGTCTACCAACCAACATACACTGAGTGCTCAACACAAAACACTACTATGAATATCCCATCAGTATGGGATGCCTTTTGCATTTTCAGTGTTACACTGTAGCCGGTGTAAAAGATTGTTACAGTAATGTATACCTACTCAAATATACATAAATAACACACACAAATGCCATACAGTAACAAAAACATTGGTCATTTATTTCCAAAATGCAGTATTTTTGAACACCTTGTGTTTTGTATTAACACTTTCCATACCCAACAGGAGAAAACTTCAGTAAGATAAAGGGTTTTTCTGTACAAAAATAAAAAATGAAAGTGGTCATTCTTTCAAAACTCTAAACACAAAAAGACAAAACCATGCAAAAATGGTAAGAAAAAAGACATTAGGCTGCATCCTGCCTCCTATTTTGGTCTGGCCACAGCACCTCATCTACATCACAAGCCAATGCTCTCCCTGGCTAAAACAGTGGGGAAAGAATCTTCTGGAGTGACGGATCCAGCCGCCGAAAGCCCCACATCAACTCACCACATGCATCCTCATTGCCTGGAGTAGAGGCATGCGTGCAAGGGGATGGTGGTCATACACCTTCCATTGCCATTCCGAAAAAAAAAACTCTTCAATTGTGTTTTAGGAATGGGGAATATGGTGGGAGGGTATAGAACAAATAAATTGTGGGTGGTCGATGAACCAGTTGTGGACCAGAGCATCCTGGTGGAAACTCACGTTGTCCCAGATGGACAACATACCTGGGCTGCTCTGGTCCACCCCTCCACTCGGCTGGAATGAGGATGCCATGTAGTGTGTCGAGAAATGTGATGAGAAGGCGGTGTTGTAGGGACCAAGGTTGGCATGGATGGAGGATGCCTTGCTGGCTAACGCCTGCGCACATGTGATATTCCCTCCCACACTGTCCAGGGACATTCACAATGGCACGGTGGCCAATAATGTTCCGTCCCGGTCCCCTTTCTTTGGCTAGGTTGAAGCCAGCCTCATCATGTAAATATAAAAGTGCTGAATTGCAGCGGCATCCAGCTCCAAGACTTTCTGAAACAGACAACAAGACAATAGGTGACATAGACCTAGAGCAGTCATTATTGTTCAGGTTTGGATAGAAAACACCCGAAAGTTTCTAAACTGTTTGAATGGTGTCTTGTGAGTATAACAGAACTCCTATGGCAGGCAAAAATCTGAGAGGTTCATGCAGAAGTGGCCTGTCTGACAGGAGTCGTTCTTCTTGCCTCTGTTTATGAAGAGTAAGGATCTTAGCTGTAACGTGACAATTCCTAGGGCTCCAAAGGCTCTCAGAACCCGGAAAAGCTGACGATGACTGAGGCAGCCTCAGGCTGAAAACAGATTATCGCCTTTCCAAGTGTCCCATTAGGTGACAAGGAATGAGGCCGCGTGCGCGATTCGACCCCGTGGAGTATTTTAATTCGGCTGTTTAGCCTTATTGCCGATTCCCGGTCGGAATATATCGCTTTTCTACGAGATAAATGGCATAAATATTGGTTTTAAACAGCGGTTGACATGCTTCGAAGTACGGTAATGGAATATTTAGAAATTTTTGTCACGTTCTGCGCCATGCTCATGACCGTGATTTACCATTGGGATAGTGTCTAGAACGCAAGAACAAACCGTCGCTGATGGAACATAACGATGGATTATTTGGGACCAAACCTACATTTGTTATTGAAGTAGAAGTCCTGGGAGTGCATTCTGACGAAGAACAGGAAAGGTAAGACCATTTTTCTTATAGGGAATATGATTTGGTGAAGGCTAATCTTGCCGGTGTCTAAATAGCTAGCCCGTGATGGCTGGGCTATGTACTTAGAATATTGCAAAATGTGCTTCATCCGAAAAGCTATTTTAAAATCGGACATATCGAGTGCATAGAGGAGTAATGTATCTATAATTCTTAAAATAATTGTTATGCTTTTTGTGAACGTTTATCGTGAGTAATTTAGCAAACTGTTAGTAAATTCCCCGGAAGTTTGCGGGGGGTATGCTTTTTCTGAACGTCACATGCTAATGTAAAAAGCTGTTTTTTGATATAAATATGAACTTGATTGAACAGACATGCATGTATTGTATAACCTAATGTCCTAGGTGTGTTCATCTGATGAAGATCATAAAAGGTTAGTGCTGCATTTAGCTGTGGTTGGGTTTTTGTGACATTATATGCTAGCTTGAAAATGGGTGTCTGATTATTTCTGGCTGGGCACTCTCCTGACATAATCTAAATCAAAATCAAATCAAATCAAATTTATTTATATAGCCCTTCGTACATCAGCCTGAAATCTCAAAGTGCTGTAACAGAAACCCAGCCGAACAACCCCAAACAGCAAGCAATGCATGTGAAAGAAGCACGGTGGCTGGGAAAAACTCCCTAGGAAAAAACTCCTGAGAAAAGGCCAAAAACCTAGGAAGAAACCTAGAGAGGAACCAGGCTATGAGGGGTGGCCAGTCCTCTTCTGGCTGTGCCGGGTGGATATTATAACAGAACATGGTCAAGATGTTAAAATGTTCGTAAATGACCAGCATGGTCAATAATAATAATCATAGTAATTGTCGAGGGTTTGCAACAAGCACGTCCGTGTGAACAGGTCAGGGTTCCGTAGCCGCAGGCAGAACAGTTGAAACTGGAGCAGCAGCATGGCCAGGGGACTGGGGACAGCAAGGAGTCATCATGCCAGGTAGTCCTGAGGCATGGTCCTAGGGCTCGTCCTCCGAGAGAAAGAAGAGAGATAAGAGGAGAATTAGAGAGAGCCTATTTACATTCACACAGGACACCGGATAAGACAAGAGAATACTCCAGATTAACAGACTGACCCTAGCCCCCGAACACATAAACACTGCAGCATAAATACTGGAGGCTGGAGACAGGAGGGATCAGAAGACACTGTGGCCCCATCCGATGATACCCCCGGACAGGGCCAAACAGGCAGGATATAACCCCACCCACTTTGCCAAAGCACAGCCCCCACACCACTAGAGGGATATCTACAACCACCAACTTACCGTCCGAATACAAGGCCGAGTATAGCCCACAAAGATCTCCGCCACGCACAACCAAGGGGGGGGCGCCAACCCAGACCGAAAGACCACACGTCTCAGTGGCTCACCTACTCAAGTGACGCACCCCTCCCATGGACGGCATGGAAGAACACCAGTAGAGTCAGTGACTCAGCCCCTGTAAAAAGGGTTAGAGGCAGAGAATGCCCAGTGGGAAGAGGGGAACCGACAAGGCAGAGACAGCAAGGGCGGTTCGTTGCTCCAGCCTTTCCGTTCACCTTCACACTTCCTGGGCCAGACTATACTTAATCATAGGACCTCCTGAAGAGATAAGTCTTCAGTAAAGACTTAAAGGTTGAGACTGAGTCTGCTCTCTCACATGGGTAGGCGACCATTCCATAAAAATGGAGCTCTATAGGAGAAAGCCCTACCTCCAGCCGTTTGCTTAGAAATTCTAGGGACAATTAGGAGGCTGCGTCTTGTGACCGTAGCATACGTGTAGGTATGTACGGCAGGACCAAATCGGAAAGATAGGTTAGGAGCAAGCCCATGTAATGCTTTGTAGGTTAGCAGTAAAACTTGAAATCAGCCCTTCCTTATGTCTGAAACACAGGCTTCTAGCGAGGGCAATTTTGGGGCTTCCCATGTTTCATTGAAATGTACAGCTGTGTGTCGTCCGCATAGCAGTGAATTTAACATTATGTTTTGAATGACATCCCCAAGAGGTAAATATATAGTGAAAACAATAGTGGTCCTAGAACGGAACCTTGAGGAACACCGAAATTTACAATTGATTTGTCAGAGGACGAACATTCACAGAGACAAACTGATATCTTTCTGACAGATAAGATCTAAACCAGGCCAGAACTTGTCCACTGTAGACCAATTTGGGTTTCCAATCTCTCCAAAAGAATGTGGTGATCGATGGTATCAAAAGCGGCACTAAGATCTAGGAGCATGAGGACGATGCAGAGCCTCGGTCTGACGTCATTAAAAGGTCATTTACCACCTTCACAAGTGCAGTCTCAGTGCTATGATGGGTCTAAAACCCGACTGAAGCGTTTCGTATACATGTTTGTCTTCAGGAAGGCAGTGAGTTGCTGCGCAACAACTTTTTCTAATTTTTGAGAGGAATGGAAGATTCGATATAGGCCGATAGTTTTTTATAATTTTGGGTCAAGATTCGGCTTTTTCAAGAGAGGCTTTATTACTGCCACTTTTAGTGAGCTTGGTACACATCCGGTGGATAGAGAGCCGTTATTATGTTCAACATAGGAGGGCAAGCACAGGAAGCAGCTCTTTCAGTAGTTTAGTTGGAATAGGGTCCAGTATGCAGCTTGAGGTTTGGAGGCCATGATTATTTTCATCATTATGTCAAGAGATATAGTACTAAAACACTTTAGTATCTCCTTGATCCTAGGTCCTGGCAGAGTTGTGCAGACTCAGGACACTGGAGCCCTGGAGGCAATACCCAGATTTAAAGAGGAGTCCGTAATTTGCTTTCTAATGATCATGATCTTTTCCTCAAAGAAAGTTCATAAAATTATTACTGCCTGAAGTGAAAGCAATCCTCCATTTGCGAATGCTGCCTTTTTAGTTAGCTTTGCGACAGTGTCAAAAAGAAATTTCGGATTGTTCTTATTTTCCTCAATTAAGTTGGAAAAATAGTATGATCGTGCAGCAGTGAGGGCTCTTGCGATACTGCACGGTACTGTCTTTCCAAGCTAGTCGGAAGGACTTCCCAGTTTAGTGTGGCGCCATTTCCGTTCCAATTTTCTGGACGCTTGCTTCAGAGCTCGTGTATTTTCTGTATACCAGGGAGCTAGTTTCTTATGACAGATGTTTTTAATTTTTAGGGGTGCAACTGCATCTAGGGTATTGCGCAAGGTTAAATTGAGTTCCTCGGTTTAGGTGGTTAACTGATTCTTGTCCTCTGACGTCCTTGGGTAGGCAGAGGGAGTCTGGAAGGGCATCAAGGAATCTTTGGGTTGTCTGAGAATTTATAGCACGACTTTTAATCTTCCTTGGTTGGGGTCTGAGCAGATTATTTGTTGCAATTGTAAACGCAAATAAATGGTGGTCCGATAATCCAGGATTATGAGGAAAAAACATTAAGATCCACAACATTATTCCATGGGACAAAACTAGGTCCAGAGTATGACTGTGGCAGTGAGTAGGTCCAGAGACATGTGGACAAAACCACTGAGTCGATGATGGCTCCGAAAGCCTTTGGAGTGGGTCTGTGGACTTTTCCATGTGAATGCTTAAGTCACCAAAATTTGAATATTATTGCTATGACTACAAGATCCGATAGGAATTCAGGAACTCAGTAAGGAACACTGCATATGGCCCAGGAGGCCTGTAAACAGTAGCTATAAAAGTGATTGAGTAGGCTGCATAGATTTCTGACTAGAAGCCTCAAAAGACGAAAACGTCATTGTTTTTTTTTTGTAAATTGAAATTTGCTATCGTAAATGTTAGCAACACCTCCGCCTTTGCGGATGCACGGGGGTATGGTCACTAGTGTAACCAGGGGTGAGGGACTCATTTAACACAGTAAATTCATCAGGCTTAAGCCATGTTTCAGTCAGGCCAATCACATCAAGATTATGATCAGTGATTAGTTCATTGACTATAACTGCCTTGGAAGTGAGGGATCTAACATTAAGTAACCCCAATTTTGAGATGTGAAGTATCACAACTCTTTCAATAATGGCAGGAATGGAGGAGGTCTTTATACTAGTAAGATTACTGAAGCGAACACCGCCATTTTTTATTTTTGCCCAACCTAGATCGAGGCACAGACACAGGTCTCAATGGGGAAGCTGAGCTGACTACGCAACTGTGCTAGTGGCAGACTCCACTAAGCTGGCAGGCTGGCTAACAGCCTGTTGCCTGGCCTGCACCCTATTTCATTGTGGAGCTAGAGGAGTTAGAGCCCTGTCTATGTTCGTAGATAAGATGAGAGCACCCCTCCAGCTAGGATGGAGTCCGTCACTCCTCAGCAGGCCAGGCTTGGTCCTGTTTGTGGGTGAATCCAGAAAGAGGGCCAGTTATCTACAAATTCTATCTTTTGGGAGGGGCAGAAAACAGTTTTCATCCAGCATTGAGTGTGAGACTCTGCTGTAGAGCTCATCACTCCCCCTAACTGGGAGGGGGCCAGAGACAATTAATCGATGCCGACACATCTTTCTAGCTGATTTACATGCTGAAGCTATGTTGCGCTTGGTGACCTCTGACTGTTTCATCCTAACAATCGTTGGTGCCGACGTGGATCACAATATCTCTATACTCTCTACACTCGCCAGTTTTAGCTTTAGCCAGCACCGTCTTTAGATTAGCCTTAACGTCGGTAGCCCTGCCCCCTGGTAAACAGTGTATGATCGCTGGATGATAGTTTTAAGTTCTAATACTGCGGGTAATGGAGTCGCCAATGACTAGGGTTTTTCAATTTGTCAGAGCTAATGGTGGGAGCCGTCGGCGTCTCAGACCCCACAAACGGGAGGAGCAGACCAGAGAAGTCTCGGCCTCTGACTCCGACTCGCTTAACGGGGAGAACCGGTTGAAAGTTTCTGTCGGCTGAATAAGCGACACCGGTTGAGCATTCCTACAGCGTTTCCCTCCAGACGCCATGAGAAAGATGTCCGGCTGCGGGGACCGTGCGAGGGGGTTTATACTAACGTTACTATCTGTACTTGCTGGTGGCACAGACGCTGTTTCATCCTTTCCTACACTGAAATGACTTGCCTAACGATTGCGTCTGAAGCTGGATTTCGTCGTGTTGAGGAAAGGAGGACCAAAATGCAGCGGTATTGTGGACACTCATGTTTATTACTGATAAAACATGTAAGGTATCCACTTAAAACAAAACTCACAACGGCAACAGTGTGGCAGGCTCAAACAAACGCAGCGCACACAAACAATCTCCCACAAAAGACGCATACAAACACACCCTAATATATGGGACTCTCAATCAAAGGCAAATGGACACACCTGCCTTCAATTGAGAGTCCCAACCCCAATTGACCACACATAGACATACAACAGCTAGATCAATCATAGACATACCTAACAAGGAACAGTGCCCAAAAACCCCGGAATACACAAATCAAATCCCCTACAACAAACACACCACCCCGAATACCATAAAACGAATACCCTCTGCCACGTCCTGACCAAACTACAATAACAGTTAACCCTTCTACTGGCCAGGACGTGACAACTGCATTCAAAACTGTTTTATCTCTTTCCAAATGTTTTTTTTTGCATCAAAATGACACAGACTGGAATATATTCTGTGATTCCTCCGATGGCATTGAGGAGTACACCTCAGTCATTGGCTTCATCAATAAGTGCATCGATGACGTCATCGCCACAGTGACCATACGTACATACCACAACCAGAATCCATGGATTACAGGCAGCATCCGCACTGAGCTAAAGGCTAGAGCTGCCGCTTTCAATGAGCGGGACTCAAACCAGAAGCTTATAAGAAATCCCGCTATGCCCTCCGACGAATCATCAAACAGCCAAAGCGGCAATACAGGACTAAGATCAAATCATACTACAACGGCTCTGACGCTCGTCGGTTGTGTGCAGGGCTTGCAAACCATTACAGACTACAAGGAAAGCACAGCTGAGTGCTGCCCAGTGACATTAGCCTACAGACGAGCTAAACTACTTCTATGCTCGATTCGAGGCAAATAACACTGGACATGCAATGAGAGCACCAGCTCTGTAACCAGTGTGAATAAAAACTTTAAAACAGGTCAACATTCACAAGGCCGCAGGGCCAGAAGGATTAAAAGGACGTGTACTACGAGCATGTGCTGACCACTGGCAAGTGTCTTCACTGACATTTTCAACCTCTCCCTGTCCGAGTCTGTAATACTAACATGTTTAAGCTGACCACCATAGTCCCTGTGCCCAAGAACACTAAGGTAACTTGCCTAAACGACTACCGACCCATAGCACTCATGTCTGAAGCCATGAAGTGCTTTGAAAGGCTGGTCGTGGCTCACGTCAACACCATCATCCCAGAAACCCTAGACCCACTCCAATTTGCATACCACCCTAACAGATCCACAGATGATGCAATCTCCATTGCACTCCACACTGCCCTTTCCCACTTGGACTAAAGGAACACCTATGTGAGTATGCTATTCATAGACGACAGTTTAGCGTTCAACACCATAATGCCCTCAAAGCTCATCAATAAGCTAAGGACCCTGGGACTAAACACCTCCCTCTGCTACTGGATCCTGGACTTCCTGATGAGCCGCCCCCAGGTGGTGAGGGTAGGTAACAACATATCTGCCATAATGGGCGGATGGTGCCAGGACATCAACACAGGGGCCCCTCAGGGGTGCATGCTCAGTCCCCTCCTGTACTCCCTGTTCACTCATGACTGTACGGCCAGGCACGACTCCAACACTATCATTACATTTGCAGATGACACAACAGTGGTAGGCCTGATCACCAACAACGACAAGACAGCCTATAGGGAGGAGGTCAGAGACCTGGCCGTGTGGTGCCAGGACATCAACCTCTCCCTCAACCTGATCAAGACAAAGGAGATTATTGTGGACTACAGGAAAAGGAGGACAGAGTACTCCCCCATTCTCATTGATGGGGCTGCAGTGGAGCAGGTTGAGAGCTTCAAGTTCCTTGGTGTCCACATCACCAATAAACTAACATAGTTCAAGCACACCAAGACAGTCATGAAGAGGGCTCAACAAAACCTATTCCCCCTCAGGAGACATTAAGATTTGGCATGGGTCCTCAGATCCTCTAAGGTTTTACAGCTGCACCATTGAGCGCATCCTAACTGGTTGCATCACTGCCTGGTGTGGCAACTGCTCAGCCTCCGACCGCAAGGCACTACAGAGGGTAGTGCGAATGGCCCAGTATATCACTGGGGCCAAGCTTCCTGTCATCCAGGACCTCTATACAGGCGGTGTCAGAGGAAGGACCTAAAAATTGTCAAAGACTCCAGCCACCCTAGTCATAGACTGTTCTCTCTGCTACCGCATGGCAAGCGGAACCAGAGCGCCAAGTCTAGGTCCAAGAGGCTTCTAAACAGCTTCTAACCCAAAGCCGTAAGACTCTGAACATCTTGTCAAATGGCTACCCAGACCATATGCGGTGCCCCCCCCCCCCGCGCAATACACCACTGCTACTCTCTGTTGTCATCTCTGCATAGTCACTTTAATAACTCTACCTACATGTACATACTACCTCAAATAACCGGTGTCCCCGCACATTGACTCTGTTTCGCTACCCCCCCTGTATAGTCTCGCTATTGTTATTTCACTGCTGCTCTTTAATTACTTGTTACTTTTAGCTCTTATTCTTATCTGTATTTTATTTAAACTGCATTGTTGGTTATCGGCTCGTAAGTAAGCATTTCACTGTAAGGTCTACACCTGTTGTATTCAGCGCATGTGACTAATACATTTGATATGAATAGATCTGTCTACCAACCAACAACACACTGATGTGCTCAACACAAAACACTACTATGAATATCCCATCAGTATGGGATGCCTTTTGCATTTTCAGTGTTACACTGTAGCCGGTTGTAAAAGATTGTTACAGTAATGTATACCTACTCAAATATACATAAATAAACACACACAAATGCATACAGTAACAAAAACATTGTCATTTATTTCCAAAATGCAGTATTTTTGAACACTTGTGTTTTGTATGTAACACTTTCCATACCCAACAGGAGAAAACATTCAGTAAGATAAAGGGTTTTCTGTACAAAAATAAAAAATGAAAGTGGCTCATTCTTTCAAAACTCTAAACACAAAAAGACAAAAACACATGCAAAATGTAAGAAAAAAGACATTAGGCTGCATCCTGCCTCCTATTTTGGTCTGGCCACAGCACCTCATCTACATCACAAGCCAATGCTCTCCCTGGCTAAACAGTGGGGAAAGAATCTTCTGGAGTGACGGATCCAGCCGCCGAAAGCCCCCACATCAACTTCACCACATGCATCCTCCATTGCCTGGAGTAGAGGCATGCGTGCAAGGGGATGGTGGTCATACACCTTCCATTGCCATTCCGAAAAAAAAACTCTTCAATTGTGTTTAGGAATGGGGAATATGGTGGGAGGTATAGAACAATAAATTGTGGGTGGTCGATGAACCAGTTGTGGACCAGAGCATCCTGGTGGAAACTCACGTTGTCCCAGATGACAACATACCTGGGCTGCTCTGGTCCACCCCTCCACTCGGCTGGAATGAGGATGCCATGTAGTGTGTCGAGAAATGTGATGAGAAGGGCGGTGTTGTAGGGACCAAGGTTGGCATGGATGGAGGATGCCTTGCTGGCTAACGCCTGCGCACATGGTGATATTCCCTCCACACTGTCCAGGGACATTCACAATGGCACGGTGGCCAATAATGTTCCGTCCCGGTCCCTTTCTTTTGGCTAGGTTGAAGCCAGCCTCATCAATGTAAATATAAAAGTGCTGAATTGCAGCGGCATCCAGCTCCAAGACTTTCTGAAACAGACAACAAGACAATAGGTGACATAGACCTAGAGCAGTCAATTATTGTTCAGGTTTGGATAGAAAACACCCTAAAGTTTCTAAAACTGTTTGAATGGTGTCTGTGAGTATAACAGAACTCCTATGGCAGGCAAAAATCTGAGAAGGTTTCATGCAGGAAGTGGCCTGTCTGACAAGGAGTCGTTCTTCTTGCCTCTGTTTATTGAAGAGTAAGGATCTTAGCTGTAACGTGACAATTCCTAGGGCTCCAATAGGCTCTCAGAACCCGGGAAAAAGCTGAACGATGACGAGGCAGCCTCAGGCTGAAACAGATTATCGCCTTTTCCAAGTGTCCCATTAGGTGACAATGGAATGAGGCGCGTGCGCGATTCGACCCCGTGGAGTATTTTAATTCGGCTGTTTAGCTTATTGCAGATTCCCGGTCGGAATATTATCGCTTTTCTACGAGATAAATGGCATAAATATTGGTTTTAAACAGCGGTTGACATGCTTCGAAGTACGGTAATGGAATATTTAGAAATTTTTTGTCACGTTCTGCGCCATGCTCATGACCGTGATTTACCATTGGGATAGTGTCTAGAACGCAAGAACAAAACGTCGCTGATGGAACATAACGATGGATTATTTGGGACCAAACCTACATTTGTTATTGAAGTAGAAGTCCTGGGAGTGCATTCTGACGAAGAACAGGAAAGGTAAGACCATTTTTCTTATAGGAAATATGATTTTGGTGAAGGCTAATCTTGCCGGGTGTCTAAATAGCTAGCCCGTGATGGCTGGGCTATGTACTTAGAATATTGCAAAATGTGCTTCATCCGAAAAGCTATTTTAAAATCGGACATATCGAGTGCATAGAGGAGTAATGTATCTATAATTCTTAAAATAATTGTTATGCTTTTGTGAACGTTTATCGTGAGTAATTTAGCAAACTGTTAGTAAATTCCCCGGAAGTTTGCGGGGGGGTATGCTTTTTCTGAACGTCACATGCTAATGTAAAAAGCTGTTTTTTGATATAAATATGAACTTGATTGAACAGACATGCATGTATTGTATAACATAATGTCCTAGGTGTGTCATCTGATGAAGATCATAAAAGGTTAGTGCTGCATTTAGCTGTGGTTTGGGTTTTTGTGACATTATATGCTAGCTTGAAAAATGGGTGTCTGATTATTTCTGGCTGGGCACTCTCCTGACATAATCTAAATCAAAATCAAATCAAATCAAATTTATTTATATAGCCCTTCGTACATCAGCTGAAATCTCAAAGTGCTGTAACAGAAACCCAGCCTAAAACCCCAAACAGCAAGCAATGCATGTGAAAGAAGCACGGTGGCTGGGAAAAACTCCCTAGGAAAAACTCCTGAGAAAGGCCAAAAACCTAGGAAGAAACCTAGAGAGGAACCAGGCTATGAGGGGTGGCCAGTCCTCTTCTGGCTGTGCCGGGTGGATATTATAACAGAACATGGTCAAGATGTTAAAATGTTCGTAAATGACCAGCATGGTCAAATAATAATAATCATAGTAATTGTCGAGGGTGCAACAAGCACGTCCGGTGAACAGGTCAGGGTTCCGTAGCCGCAGGCAGAACAGTTGAAACTGGAGCAGCAGCATGGCCAGGTGGACTGGGGACAGCAAGGAGTCATCATGCCAGGTAGTCCTGAGGCATGGTCCTAGGGCTCAGGTCCTCCGAGAGAAAGAAAGAGAGAAAGAGAGAATTAGAGAGAGCATATTTACATTCACACAGGACACCGGATAAGACAAGAGAATACTCCAGATGTAACAGACTGACCCTAGCCCCCCGACACATAAACTACTGAAGCATAAATACTGGAGGCTGAGACAGGAGGGATCAGAAGACACTGTGGCCCCATCCGATGATACCCCCGGACAGGGCCAAACAGGCAGGATATAACCCCACCCACTTTGCCAAAGCACAGCCCCCACACCACTAGAGGGATATCTACAACCACCAACTTACCGTCCGAAGACAAGGCCGAGTATAGCCCACAAAGATCTCCGCCACGGCACAACCCAAGGGGGGGGCGCCAACCCAGACAGGAAGACCACGTCAGTGGCTCAACCTACTCAAGTGACGCACCCCTCCCATGGACGGCATGGAAGAACACCAGTAAGTCAGTGACTCAGCCCCTGTAAAAGGGTTAGAGGCAGAGAATCCCAGTGGGAAGAGGGGAACCGACAAGGCAGAGACAGCAAGGGCGGTTCGTTGCTCCAGCCTTTCCGTTCACCTTCACACTCCTGGGCCAGACTATACTTAATCATAGGACCTACTGAAGAGATAAGTCTTCAGTAAAGACTTAAAGGTTGAGACTGAGTCTGCGTCTCTCACATGGGTAGGCAGACCATTCCATAAAAATGGAGCTCTATAGGAGAAAGCCCTACCTCCAGCCGTTTGCTTAGAAATTCTAGGGACAATTAGGAGGCCTGCGTCTTGTGACCGTAGCATACGTGTAGGTATGTACGGCAGGACCAAATCGGAAAGATAGGTAGGAGCAAGCCCATGTAATGCTTTGTAGGTTAGCAGTAAAACCTTGAAATCAGCCCTTGCCTTAACAGGAAGCCAGTGTAGGGAGGCTAGCACTGGAGTAATATGATCAAATTTTTTGGTTCTAGTCAGGATTCTAGCAGCCGTATTTAGCACTAACTGAAGTTTGTTTAGTGCTTTATCCGGGTAGCCGGAAAGTAGAGCATTGCAGTAGTCGAGCCTAGAAGTAACAAAAGCATGGATTAATTTTTCTGCGTCATTTTTGGACAGAAAGTTTCTGATTTTTGCAATGTTACGTAGATGGAAAAAAGCTGTCCTTGAAGCAGTCTTGATATGTTCTTCAAAAGAGAGATCAGGGTCCAGAGTAACGCCGAGGTCCTTCACAGTTTTATTTGAGACGACTGTACAACCATCCAGATTAATTGTCAGATTCAACAGAAGATCTCTTTGTTTCTTGGGACCTAGGACAAGCATCTCTGTTTTGTCTGAGTTTAAAAGTAGAAAATTTGCAGCCATCCACTTCCTTATGTCTGAAACACAGGCTTCTAGCGAGGGCAATTTTGGGGCTTCACCATGTTTCATTGAAATGTACAGCTGTGTGTCGTCCGCATAGCAGTGAAATTTAACATTATGTTTTTGAATGACATCCCCAAGAGGTAAAATATATAGTGAAAACAATAGTGGTCCTAGAACGGAACCTTGAGGAACACCGAAATTTACAATTGATTTGTCAGAGGACGAACCATTCACAGAGACAAACTGATATCTTTCTGACAGATAAGATCTAAACCAGGCCAGAACTTGTCCATGTAGACCAATTTGGGTTTCCAATCTCTCCAAAAGAATGTGGTGATCGATGGTATCAAAAGCGGCACTAAGATCTAGGAGCATGAGGACAGATGCAGAGCCTCGGTCTGACGTCATTAAAAGGTCATTTACCACCTTCACAAGTGCAGTCTCAGTGCTATGATGGGGTCTAAAACCAGACTGAAGCGTTTCGTATACATTGTTTGTCTTCAGGAAGGCAGTGAGTTGCTGCGCAACAACTTTTCTAAAATTTTTGAGAGGAATGGAAGATTCGATATAGGCCGATAGTTTTTTATAATTTCTGGGTCAAGATTCGGCTTTTTCAAGAGAGGCTTTATTACTGCCACTTTTAGTGAGCTTGGTACACATCCGGTGGATAGAGAGCCGTTTATTATGTTCAACATAGGAGGGCCAAGCACAGGAAGCAGCTCTTTCAGTAGTTTAGTTGGAATAGGGTCCAGTATGCAGCTTGAGGGTTTGGAGGCCATGATTATTTCATCATTATGTCAAGAGATATAGTACTAAAACACTTTAGTATCTCCCTTGATCCTAGGTCCTGGCAGAGTTGTGCAGACTCAGGACAATGGAGCCCTGGAGGAATACCCAGATTTAAAGAGGAGTCCGTAATTTGCTTTCTAATGATCATGATCTTTTCCTCAAAGAAGTTCATAAAATTATTACTGCTGAAGTGAAAGCAATCCTCCATTTGCGAATGCTGCTTTTTAGTTAGCTTTGCGACAGTGTCAAAAAGAAATTTCGGATTGTTCTTATTTTCCTCAATTAAGTTGGAAAAATAGGATGATCGTGCAGCAGTGAGGGCTCTTCGATACTGCACGGTACTGTCTTTCCAAGCTAGTCGGAAGACTTCCAGTTTAGTGTGGCGCCATTTCCGTTCCAATTTTCTGGAAGCTTGCTTCAGAGCTCGTGTATTTTCTGTATACCAGGGAGCTAGTTTCTTATGACAGATGTTTTTAATTTTTAGGGGTGCAACTGCATCTAGGGTATTGCGCAAGGTTAAATTGAGTTCCTCGGTTAGGTGGTTAACTGATTCTTGTCCTCTGACGTCCTTGGGTAGGCAGAGGGAGTCTGGAAGGGCATCAAGGAATCTTTGGGTTGTCTGAGAATTTATAGCACGACTTTTAATCTTCCTTGGTTGGGGTCTGAGCAGATTATTTGTTGCAATTGTAAACGCAATAAAATGGTGGTCCGATAATCCAGGATTATGAGGAAAAACATTAAGATCCACAACATTTATTCCATGGGACAAAACTAGGTCCAGAGTATGACTGTGGCAGTGAGTAGGTCCAGAGACATGTTGGACAAAACCCACTGAGTCGATGATGGCTCCGAAAGCCTTTTGGAGTGGGTCTGTGGACTTTTCCATGTGAATGTTAAAGTCACCAAAAATTTGAATATTATCTGCTATGACTACAAGATCCGATAGGAATTCAGGGAACTCAGTAAGGAACACTGCATATGGCCCAGGAGGCCTGTAAACAGTAGCTATAAAAAGTGATTGAGTAGGCTGCATAGATTTCATGACTAGAAGCTCAAAAGACGAAAACGTCATTGTTTTTTTTTTTGTAAATTGAAATTTGCTATCGTAAATGTTAGCAACACCTCCGCCTTTGCCGGATGCACGGGGGGTATGGTCACTAGTGTAACCAGGGGGTGAGGACTCATTTAACACAGTAAATTCATCAGGCTTAAGCCATGTTTCAGTCAGGCCAATCACATCAAGATTATGATCAGTGATTAGTTCATTGACTATAACTGCCTTGGAAGTGAGGGATCTAACATTAAGTAACCCAATTTTGAGATGTGAAGTATCACAATCTCTTTCAATAATGGCAGGAATGGAGGAGGTCTTTATACTAGTAAGATTACTGAAGCGAACACCGCCATTTTTTATTTTGCCCAACCTAGATCGAGGCACAGACACGGTCTCAATGGGGAAAGCTGAGCTGACTACGCTAACTGTGCTAGTGGCAGACTCCACTAAGCTGGCAGGCTGGCTAACAGCCTGTTGCCTGGCCTGCACCCTATTTCATTGTGGAGCTAGAGGAGTTAGAGCCCTGTCTATGTTCGTAGATAAGATGAGAGCACCCCTCCAGCTAGGATGGAGTCCGTCACTCCTCAGCAGGCCAGGCTTGGTCCTGTTTGTGGGTGAATCCCAGAAAGAGGGCCAGTTATCTACAAATTCTATCTTTTGGGAGGGGCAGAAAACAGTTTTCATCCAGCAATTGAGTTGTGAGACTCTGCTGTAGAGCTCATCACTCCCCCTAACTGGGAGGGGGCCAGAGACAATTAATCGATGCCGACACATCTTTCTAGCTGATTTACATGCTGAAGCTATGTTGCGCTTGGTGACCTCTGACTGTTTCATCCTAACATCGTTGGTGCCGACGTGGATAACAATATCTCTATACTCTCTACACTCGCCAGTTTTAGCTTTAGCCAGCACCGTCTTTAGATTAGCCTTAACGTCGGTAGCCCTGCCCCCTGGTAAACAGTGTATGATCGCTGGATGATTAGTTTTAAGTCTAATACTGCGGGTAATGGAGTCGCCAATGACTAGGGTTTTCAATTTGTCAGAGCTAATGGTGGGAGCCGTCGGCGTCTCAGACCCCACAACGGGAGGAGCAGACCAGAGAAGTCTCGGCCTCTGACTCCGACTCGCTTAACGGGGAGAACCGGTTGAAAGTTTCTGTCGGCTGAATAAGCGACACCGGTTGAGCATTCCTACAGCGTTTCCCTCCAGACGCCATGAGAAAGATGTCCGGCTGCGGGGACCGTGCGAGGGGGTTTATACTAACGTTACTATCTGTACTTGCTGGTGGCACAGACGCTGTTTCATCCTTTCCTACACTGAAATGACTTGCCTAACGATTGCGTCTGAAGCTGGGCTTGCAGCATCATGTTAATGTTACTTAGCTTCGGCTGTTTGAAGTCCTGACGAACCATGTCCAGATAAAAGCTCCGGGGTAGGAAAGTTGAATGAAAAAAAAGTTGATTGAGGGAAAAAGTAAAAATATACGGTAATTAAAAAGTAAAAACCGTCAGGTAGCAAAGTAAAAACGGCAACAAAAACGCACAGCAGCGTAAACAAGTCTGCAAGTTGTGACCGGAAACAGGAAACTCAACCTGACAATCTAATGTTTTGCTTTCGTTGTAAAGCCTTTTTGAAATCGGACAGTGTGGTTAGATTAACGAGAGTCTTGTCTTTAAATAGCTGTAAAATAGTCATATGTTTGAGAAATTGAAGTAATAGTATTTCAAACGATTCAAAAATCGCGCCACTGGATTCAGGTGGCTGTTACGTAGGTGGGACGAATTCGTCCCACCTGCGCCAGAGAGGCTAGCAAGTTAGCAAACCAAATGCACAGCTGGAGTGTTATATAATTTATTTGACACATAAGTAGTTAACTTATAGTAATAAGCAGTGGGGTACCCCATCGGTAAGTTTAATACCCCAGTATACGGTAAAAATATTACACAGCACCATTTACACTGAGTGCACAAAACATTAAGAACACCTTCCTAAGGTTGAGATGCACCTCCCATTTTGCCCTCGGAACAGGCTCAATTCCTCAGGGCGTGGACTCTACAAGGTGTCGAAAGCATTCCACAGGGAAGCTGGCCCATGTTGGCTCCAATGCTTCCCACAGTTGTGTAAAGTTGCTGGATGTCTGTAACGCCCTGGCCAAAGAGAGGTTTTTTTTGTTCTTTATTTTGGTTAGGCCAGGGTGTTACATTGGGTGGGCGTTCTGTTCATTTCTCTATGTTTTGTATTTCTTTGTTTTGGGCCGTGTGTGGCTCCCGATCAAGCACAGCTGAAGCTCGTTGTTGCTGATTGGGAGTCACACATGGAGCATGTTTTTCCTTTGGGTTTTGTGGGCAATTGTTTGTTAGTGTTTTGCACCTGACAGGACTGTTTGGCTGTCAGTTCTCTTGTTTTTTGTATAGTGTTCACGTTGTTTGTATTAAATTCTCATGATGAACACTACCTCCGCTGCACCTTGGTCTTCTTCCGACGACGGCCGTTACAATGTCCTTTTGGTGGTGAACCATTCTTGATACACACAGGAAACTGTTGAGTGTGAAAAACCCAGCAGCGTTGCAGTTCTTCAAACAAAACAGTGCGCCTGGCACGTACTACCATACCCAATTCAAAGGCACCTAAATCATTTGTCTTGCCCATTCACCCTCTGAATGGCACACACACAATCCATGTCTCAATTGTCTCAAGGCTTAAACATTCTCTTTAACCTGCCTCCTCCCCTTCATCTACACTGATTGAAGTGGATTTAACAAGTGACATCAATAAAGGATCATAGCTTTACGTATATGATGGAAAGAGCAGGCGTTCTTAATGTTTTGTATACTCAGTGGTAATTAGCACTGTGACAACCAACTCATGACACAACCAACCCTGGTCTCCCCTATCCATACAGCTGCATGTTCTTCTGCCTACATTGTCAAGAGTATTGGAAAGAAACAAATACAGGAGTGTGAGAGAATCGAAAAAACAAGGGGCTCTTGTCCTGAACAATGTTGCACATAACCTGAATGCATGACCACAACAGCTTCCTCCTTGCTTTGGATTGTGCATTAGACTTGCAGCTATTCTATTTAACACCAAAGCAGGAGAGGAGAGGAGTCACTCTGTCCTTCGTTACTTCCTTATCAGGAAGAAGCTGTTTAGCTTTGCTCCATGCTATGCACTGTTCTGAGCTAACAATGCTTCAATGACTTTGGCAGTTTCCCAGACACATTTTAAGCCTAAAAAGCATTTTCTGTGGAGATTCTCCATTGATAGTGCTTCTAGGCCCAAAACCAGGCTTACAGTTTTCCACAATTGTTTACACATTTGCTGAATCTTTGGGCCATTTTCACAAAACTCTAAACACAAAACTCTACAAATCTCTAGGAAAAGCAAACACTGCTGTCACGGATTTCGTCGTGTTGAGGAAAGGAGGACCAAAATGCAGCGGTATTGTGGACACTCATGTTTATTACTGATAAAACATGTAAGGTATCCACTTAAAACAAAACTCACAACGGCAACAGTGTGGCAGGCTCAAACAAACGCAGCGCACACAAACAATCTCCCACAAAAGACGCATACAAACACACCCTAATATATGGGACTCTCAATCAAAGGCAAATGGACAACACCTGCCTTCAATTGAGAGTCCCAACCCCAATTGACCACACATAGACATACAACAGCTAGATCAATCATAGACATACCTAACAAGGAACAGTGCCCAAAAACCCCGGAATACACAAATCAAATCCCCTACAACAAACACACCACCCCGAATACCATAAAACGAATACCCTCTGCCACGTCCTGACCAAACTACAATAACAGTTAACCCTTCTACTGGCCAGGACGTGACAACTGCATTCAAAACTGTTTTATCTCTTTCCAAAATGTTTTTTTTTGCATCAAAATGACACAGACTGGAATATATTCTGTGATTCCTCCGATGGCATTGAGGAGTACACCTCAGTCATTGGCTTCATCAATAAGTGCATCGATGACGTCATCGCCACAGTGACCATACGTACATACCACAACCAGAATCCATGGATTACAGGCAGCATCCGCACTGAGCTAAAGGCTAGAGCTGCCGCTTTCAATGAGCGGGACTCAAACCCAGAAGCTTATAAGAAATCCCGCTATGCCCTCCGACGAATCATCAAACAGCCAAAGCGGCAATACAGGACTAAGATCAAATCATACTACAACGGCTCTGACGCTCGTCGGTTGTGGCAGGGCTTGCAAACCATTACAGACTACAAAGGAAAGCACAGCTGAGTGCTGCCCAGTGACATTAGCCTACCAGACGAGCTAAACTACTTCTATGCTCGATTCGAGGCAAATAACACTGGGACATGCATGAGAGCACCAGCTCTGTAACCAGTGTGAATAAAAACTTTAAACAGGTCAACATTCACAAGGCCGCAGGGCCAGAAGGATTAAAAGGACGTGTACTACGAGCATGTGCTGACCAACTGGCAAGTGTCTTCACTGACATTTTCAACCTCTCCCTGTCCGAGTCTGTAATACTAACATGTTTAAGCTGACCACCATAGTCCCTGTGCCCAAGAACACTAAGGTAACTTGCCTAAACGACTACCGACCCATAGCACTCATGTCTGAAGCCATGAAGTGCTTTGAAAGGCTGGTCGTGGCTCACGTCAACACCATCATCCCAGAAACCCTAGACCCACTCCAATTTGCATACCACCCTAACAGATCCACAGATGATGCAATCTCCATTGCACTCCACACTGCCCTTTCCCACTTGGACTAAAGGAACACCTATGTGAGTATGCTATTCATAGACGACAGTTTAGCGTTCAACACCATAATGCCCTCAAAGCTCATCAATAAGCTAAGGACCCTGGGACTAAACACCTCCCTCTGCTACTGGATCCTGGACTTCCTGATGAGCCGCCCCCAGGTGGTGAGGGTAGGTAACAACATATCTGCCATAATGGGCGGATGGTGCCAGGACATCAACACAGGGGCCCCTCAGGGGTGCATGCTCAGTCCCCTCCTGTACTCCCTGTTCACTCATGACTGTACGGCCAGGCACGACTCCAACACTATCATTACATTTGCAGATGACACAACAGTGGTAGGCCTGATCACCAACAACGACAAGACAGCCTATAGGGAGGAGGTCAGAGACCTGGCCGTGTGGTGCCAGGACATCAACCTCTCCCTCAACCTGATCAAGACAAAGGAGATTATTGTGGACTACAGGAAAAGGAGGACAGAGTACTCCCCCATTCTCATTGATGGGGCTGCAGTGGAGCAGGTTGAGAGCTTCAAGTTCCTTGGTGTCCACATCACCAATAAACTAACATAGTTCAAGCACACCAAGACAGTCATGAAGAGGGCTCAACAAAACCTATTCCCCCTCAGGAGACATTAAAGATTTGGCATGGGTCCTCAGATCCTCTAAAGGTTTTACAGCTGCACCATTGAGCGCATCCTAACTGGTTGCATCACTGCCTGGTGTGGCAACTGCTCAGCCTCCGACCGCAAGGCACTACAGAGGGTAGTGCGAATGGCCCAGTATATCACTGGGGCCAAGCTTCCTGTCATCCAGGACCTCTATACAAGGCGGTGTCAGAGGAAGGACCTAAAAATTGTCAAAGACTCCAGCCACCCTAGTCATAGACTGTTCTCTCTGCTACCGCATGGCAAGCGGAACCAGAGCGCCAAGTCTAGGTCCAAGAGGCTTCTAAACAGCTTCTAACCCAAAGCCGTAAGACTCCTGAACATCTTGTCAAATGGCTACCCAGACCATATGCGGTGCCCCCCCCCCGCGCAATACACCACTGCTACTCTCTGTTGTCATCTCTGCATAGTCACTTTAATAACTCTACCTACATGTACATACTACCTCAAATAACCGGTGTCCCCGCACATTGACTCTGTTTCGCTACCCCCCCTGTATAGTCTCGCTATTGTTATTTCACTGCTGCTCTTTAATTACTTGTTACTTTTAGCTCTTATTCTTATCTGTATTTTATTTAAACTGCATTGTTGGTTATCGGCTCGTAAGTAAGCATTTCACTGTAAGGTCTACACCTGTTGTATTCAGCGCATGTGACTAATACATTTGATATGAATAGATCTGTCTACCAACCAACAACACACTGATGTGCTCAACACAAAACACTACTATGAATATCCCATCAGTATGGGATGCCTTTTGCATTTTCAGTGTTACACTGTAGCCGGTTGTAAAAGATTGTTACAGTAATGTATACCTACTCAAATATACATAAATAAACACACACAAATGCAATACAGTAACAAAAACATTGTCATTTATTTCCAAAATGCAGTATTTTTGAACACTTGTGTTTTGTATGTAACACTTTCCATACCCAACAGGAGAAAACATTCAGTAAGATAAAGGGTTTTCTGTACAAAAATAAAAAATGAAAGTGGCTCATTCTTTCAAAACTCTAAACACAAAAAGACAAAAACACATGCAAAATGTAAGAAAAAAGACATTAGGCTGCATCCTGCCTCCTATTTTGGTCTGGCCACAGCACCTCATCTACATCACAAGCCAATGCTCTCCCTGGCTAAACAGTGGGGAAAGAATCTTCTGGAGTGACGGATCCAGCCGCCGAAAGCCCCCACATCAACTTCACCACATGCATCCTCCATTGCCTGGAGTAGAGGCATGCGTGCAAGGGGATGGTGGTCATACACCTTCCATTGCCATTCCGAAAAAAAACTCTTCAATTGTGTTTAGGAATGGGGAATATGGTGGGAGGTATAGAACAATAAATTGTGGGTGGTCGATGAACCAGTTGTGGACCAGAGCATCCTGGTGGAAACTCACGTTGTCCCAGATGACAACATACCTGGGCTGCTCTGGTCCACCCCTCCACTCGGCTGGAATGAGGATGCCATGTAGTGTGTCGAGAAATGTGATGAGAAGGGCGGTGTTGTAGGGACCAAGGTTGGCATGGATGGAGGATGCCTTGCTGGCTAACGCCTGCGCACATGGTGATATTCCCTCCACACTGTCCAGGGACATTCACAATGGCACGGTGGCCAATAATGTTCCGTCCCGGTCCCTTTCTTTTGGCTAGGTTGAAGCCAGCCTCATCAATGTAAATATAAAAGTGCTGAATTGCAGCGGCATCCAGCTCCAAGACTTTCTGAAACAGACAACAAGACAATAGGTGACATAGACCTAGAGCAGTCAATATGGTGAGGCACAATACACTGGATTACAGTACTGTAATGTGTATATACAGTGCTGATATGATAGTAAATTCACAGTATAGTACTTACGTGCACATATTCATAGCGCTGTTCTTTAACGCTCTCTGAGTTTCGCTCAAATGGCACCCTGTAGACCTGTTTCATCCGGATGTGGTTGCGCTGCAATACACGGCCCAATGTAGACAAGCCACCTGGTGAATGTTATTGAATATTGTGTTGTCTGCAATTATGTGGTTCTGGATTTCTCGTAGTCTAATGGTATTGTTTGCCACCACCAAGTTCACAATAGCGGTCTCCTGTTCTGGTGTGAACAGCCGGTGTCTTCCACCATGGCCTGGCCGTCTCTCAGTTCTGCAGAAGATCCACAAATATGATATGATTGGTTACAGTAAGCTAAAATAATCTATTTTCTTTCAATATTAAATGACATTACTGTAACATTGGCCAACAATCACTGAGTAACATAGGCCTACTGATATGTCGGACTGCAGTATACTACAGTATGCATACATAAAGAGCATAGTGTAGATGGTAGGTAACTTACATTTACGTCATTTACATTTACGTCATTTAGCAGACGCTCTTATCCAGAGCGACTTACAGTAGTGAATGCATACATTTCATACATTTTTTTTTTCCTGTGCTGGCCCCCCGTGGGAATTGAACCCACAACCCTGGTGCTGCAAACACCATGCTCGTCATTTCTGAATGTACGGATGATAGATGCAACCGTGTAGCGGCTCAGGTTGGGCTGAACTATCTGCCCAGCCTCCCTCATACTCAATCCATGGTTGAGCACATGGTCAACCAATGAGGCCCTGATCTCATCTGAGACAAAAGTCCTTCCTCGTCCTCTTCCTCCTCTTCCTCTCACTCCTTCACCTCTAGCTCTTGCTTTGCCATTGACTTCCATTTTCCTCCAAAACAGGAGAGCTCATCTGTGGCCTTTTATAGTGCTAAAACTCTGATTTATAAGTGAACAATTCAGCAGCTAGTGTGTACACCTGTGAGGAATGGGTGTTGCCAATTGGTGTATAGAGCTTGGCATTGTGATTGGCGTTGCTTTTCAAAGGAACTAAAGAGATTTACATTTTGAATGTTGTGCCTAGTGTAGAGAATTGTGTGTAGTGTTTTACAAAAAGTGTTAGATAGAATTGAAAACTGAGTGTAAAGCAGGAATTGTGATTGCAATTTTGCAGACTTGGTTTAGGGATTTGGTACATGAGTTTCAGCTTTCGGTGATTGCGTTTCAAATTCCAATTTTAGTGTGTAAACAATTGGGAAAAACTGTAATCTTATTTAATCTTTTCTTGCCTGACATACCACACAGTGAATGAGTAGACAATGACACATTGGTTGATGTGCAAGTGAGTTACAGTCCATTCATCAAGGTTGGTACAGTGTTAACAAGACAGCTACAGTATGCAACCCCCCAAAAAACCAATGGATTAGATTCAATCTTGGATCAAGCTGCTGAAATCAACAATGTCTGTGTCAGTGTAGTTGTAGTTTTTTTGTAGTTCACAGGGCCCAAATCATGTCCTGTCATGTCTGTAACTACACCAGAGTGCATCCCAACCAAATCCATCTCAACCACTTGAAGCCATTCATTCCAACCTCTTTCCCAGAAAATAAGACAACAACAGTATACAGGTCCTCTGCTCAATATCAGAACATGACTGCAGGCCCTGGTGAATGGCAAGCCCAGACATCATTGTATTCTCATCCCATTCCTTTACTAGATTGTGTGTATTAGGTTTTATTGTGGAATTTGTTAGATATTAGGTTTTGTTGTGGAATTGTTAGATATTACCTGTTAGATACTGCTGCACTGTCGGATCTAGAAGCAGAAGCATTTCGCTACACTCGCAATAACATCTGCTAACCATGTGTATGTGACCAATAACACTTGATTTGATTTGGGGGGGGGTTGATTTGATTTGATCAATGTTCACTACACTCTCTCATTCTCTCCAACTACAACAGTTACACACAATGCTACAGGACAAGCCCCTGAGGGTACTCCCCTGAACCATAGAAAATAAAATCTGCCTCCATTCAAAGGAGCCCACAGCTGCACATACATACAGTATGTTCAACATTAAGCAATGGTTGTGGATATTTACCTGTATTTCCCTTTGGAAAAACACCATCATTTCACAGTAATATTTGTGAGAAAATAAAACACATTCTAAAGCAATTACTCTCAACTTCGTTACTGTCGAAACTTTTTGTGGAGCCGAGTGTCAATGTGACTGTATGGGTGGCAATTGGTCTCTTACTCATTCGCCTCATGCAGGTGTCAAGAGAGAGGAGTTTCCAAGTAAATGAAGTCAAATTACTGCTCTTGACTTTCCCCAGGAGTGTGTGGGACTGGGAAAGAGAACAGTCCTTTATGCCTGCTCTAATTCAAGTTTTTATGTAGATGAGAGAGGAGTTAGAAAATGCCAAGGGACATTTAGATTAATGATGCTATCCTGTATTCCAGTATTATGACACACCAGCTGACAGGTGAAAAACAACTTGTTTTCTTTTGGGGCCATACTCTCACACTTTCACTGTACCAGAGTGGTCTACACCAGTGGTTCACAACCTTTTTTGGTTACCAATTTAATTTCTGCTCTACCTCTGAAGTACCCCCTCCTGTGCATTTTACCAGTAACTATGGACTCGTGAGACTTTGCAAGTATCCCCTGTGGATAGATCAAGTACCCCCAGGGGTCCTAGTACCCCTGCTTGGGAACCACTGGTCTGCACCATATGCATACATACAAACACACACACACACACACACACACACACACACACACACACACACACACACACACACACACACACACACACACACACACACACACACACACACACACACACACACGCACAAACACACATGCACAAACACACACACACACACACACATGCACAAACACACACACAGGCACAGACACAGGCAACACACACTCAAACACACATGTGCGTGAATACACACGCACACACACCAAATCCCTTCCCAACAGTCCACTAGCCTTGTGGCCTCTTTACCCTTGGTACCATGTAGCAGGCCACACTGCCAAGACGTGTGGTGTGGAGAGTGATGATTGGTGAGTGGTGCTGTAGTTGCCTGGTGGGCCAGTGTTTGATTATGAAGTCATCAGTTTAAGTAAACTCCAGATGGCCAAGCAGAAAGTAAAACAGTGCCATCTGCTTAGATTCAACTGCTCAACTTCTCTCCTTTTTTCTCAGCTGGCAAGGCTGGAGGTAGAGTACTCTAAGCGTTAATGCTATTAGTGAAATGTTTCAGGGGAGCCAGCCAAGCACAATGTATTACACTGCGACTGCCTTAGCCTACCATCAGGATCGCTGCAGGTTAACTAAGTCAGAAGGCAATGGACACACTGTATTTCATAGTAAGGAGATTATTGTTTTTACAATGAACACCACAGTTCTAGGAACTTTCATATTTTGCTGCTTACATAACAACACCAGGCGAAGTGCAACTGAGCGAGAGCATGTGAAACTGTAAACTGTAAAATTGTAAATGTAAAACTGACCATCTTCGACTTCAGCGATGTCATTTACAAAATAGCCTCCAATACCCTGCTCAATAAATTAGATGCAGTCTATCACAGTACCATCCGTTTTGTCACCAAAGCCCTATATACTACCCACCACTGCGACCTGTATGCTCTCATTGGCTGGCCCTCGTTTCATACTCGTCGCCAAACCCACTGGCTCAAGGTCATCTACAAGACCCTGCTAGGTAAAGTTCCCCCTTATCTCAGCTCGCTGGTCACCATAGCAGCACCCACCTGTAGCACGCGCTCCAGCAGGTATATCTCTCTGGTCACCCCCAAAGCCAATTCCTCCTTTGGCCATCTCTCCTACCAGTTCTCTGCTGCCAATGACTGGAATGAACTACAAAAATCTCTAAAACTGGAAACACTTATCTCCCTCACTAGCTTTAAGCACCAGCTGTCAGAGCAGCTCACAGATTACTGCACCTGTACATAGCCCATCTATAATTTAGCCCAAACAACTACCCCTTCCCCTACTGTATTTATTTTATTTATTTATTTTGCTCCTTTGCACCCCATTATTTCTATTTCTACTTTGCACTTTCTTCCACTGCAAATCTACCATTCCAGTGTTTTACTTGCTATATTGTATTTACTTCCCCACCATGGCCTTTTTTGGCTTTACCTCCCTTATCTCACCTCATTTGCTCACTTTGTATATAGACTTATTTTTCTACTATATTATTGACTGTATGTTTGGTTTACTCCATGTGTAACTCTGTGTTGTTGCATGTGTCGAACTGCTTTGCTTTATCTTGGCCAGGTCGCAATTGTAAATGAGAACTTGTTCTCAACTTGCCTACCTGGTTAAATAAAGGTGAAATAAAATAAATAAATAAATAAATAAATAAATAAATACAAAATAAATAAAAATGTGAAGCAATCTTCCCATCTTTTCATTCAGGGTTGTTAGAGTTGCTGAAGCACTTTTGTGAGGTCCCTCACTTAGAAACATGGTAATTAAACATCAGTTCAGCTGTGTGTCCGATCAGAAAAACTGTCCAAATCTCCTCCACCACAACAATGTTGTAATTAAGCCCACAGCTGGCAGTTCCCATTACGCCATCCATCCATCCATCCAGCCATCCAGGCAGGCAGGTCTGGACTATGGCACAGTCCCCTCGTCTCGCCATGCAGCACCTGTACATTGTAAAGCAGAAAGTGTTTGGGGAACATGGGCCCACCATGTTAACATTTGGAGAGATTTTTTGTCGTGTTTGTGTTTGTCGTGTGTGAAACACTTTGGGATAACCCCCGCTCTCTCTCGCCCTGCCTCGTTTACACTCATTTCCACATTCCGTCCCTGATTGTCTAAAGGCCTCAGTTGAGCTGTCCAGGTGGGGGAAAATATCCACACGTGGTTTAAGGTTCAACAAAATTCACAACATACTTTTAAAGTAGAGAACATGGCGTGCTGGAGTCCAGGCATGCAGTGTGGTGGCAATGGGACAGAGCTGATGCCCACAACACAGCAAACCACAGTAGAGCGCAACACACCACAGTACAGCACAACACAGCACAGCACAGCACAGTACAGCAAAACAGTACAGTGTAGCACAGCACACCACAACATAACACACCACACCACAGCACAGCACACCACAGTACAGTACAACGCAATGCAACAGCACAGTGTAGCACAGCACAGCATAACCGTCCCTAGGTTCCTATTCCTCTGGCTATGATCAGCTGTCTCACCACAGACAAACACTTCCCAGATTACAAGACAGTCAACACAGGCACACTCATGAAACTCTTGAGAGCTATTTAGTAGATTATATCATTTCATGTTTTGAGCAATGCCTTATTGATACCATATTGCATTGAGGCAGGTCCTTGGGCCCAAAAAACTAAAAGCAGGAAATTACTGTAAACCATTTTGGATGGTTGGAAAATTCAACAGAACGTAATAGGAAGTATTATATAAATCTGTGCAAACTCTCTGAAGGAGATGGTCATATTATGCAAATGACCCCAAATTGTTGCCTGTTACTGTAAAAAAAATAAAAAAGTATATACACTGCTCAAAAAAATAAAGGGAACACTTAAACAACACAATGTAACTCCAAGTCAATCACACTTCTGTGAAATCAAACTGTCCACTTAGGAAGCAACACTGATTGACAATACATTTCACATGCTGTTGTGCAAATGGAATAGACAACAGGTGGAAATTATAGGCAATTAGCAAGACACCCCCAATAAAGGAGTGGTTCTGCAGGTGGGGACCACAGACCACTTCTCAGTTCCTATTCTTCCTGGCTGATGTTTTGGTCACTTTTGAATGCTGGCGGTGCTTTCACTCTAGTGGTAGCATGAGACGGAGTCTACAACCCACACAAGTGGCTCAGGTAGTGCAGCTCATCCAGGATGGCACATCAATGCGAGCTGTGGCAAGAAGGTTTGCTGTGTCTGTCAGCGTAGTGTCCAGAGCATGGAGGCGCTACCAGGAGACAGGCCAGTACATCAGGAGACGTGGAGGAGGCCGTAGGAGGGCAACAACCCAGCAGCAGGACCGCTACCTCCGCCTTTGTGCAAGGAGGAGCAGGAGGAGCACTGCCAGAGCCCTGCAAAATGACCTCCAGCAGGCCACAAATGTGCATGTGTCTGCTCAAACGGTCAGAAACAGACTCCATGAGGGTGGTATGAGGGCCCGACGTCCACAGGTGGGGGTTGTGCTTACAGCCCAACACCGTGCAAGACGTTTGGCATTTGACAGAGAACACCAAGATTGGCAAATATGCCACTGGCGCCCTGTGCTCTTCACAGATGAAAGCAGGTTCACACTGAGCACGTGACAGACGTGACAGAGTCTGGAGACGCCGTGGAGAATGTTCTGCTGCCTGCAACATCCTCCAGCATGACCGGTTTGGCGGTGGGTCAGTCATGGTGTGGGGTGGCATTTCTTTGGGGGGCCGCACAGCCCTCCATGTGCTCGCCAGAGGTAGCCTGACTGCCATTAGGTACCGAGATGAGATCCTCAGACCCCTTGTGAGACCATATGCTGGTGCGGTTGGCCCTGGGTTCCTCCTAATGCAAGACAATGCTAGACCTCATGTGGCTGGAGTGTGTCAGCAGTTCCTGCAAGAGGAAGGCATTGATGCTATGGACTGGCCCGCCCGTTCCCCAGACCTGAATCCAATTGAGCACATCTGGGACATCATGTCTCGCTCCATCCACCAACACCACGTTGCACCACAGACTGTCCAGGAGTTGGCGGATGCTTTAGTCCAGGTCTGGGAGGAGATCCCTCAGGAGACCATCCGCCACCTCATCAGGAGCATGCCCAGGCGTTGTAGGGAGGTCATACAGGCACGTGGAGGCCACACACACTACTGAGCCTCATTTTGACTTGTTTTAAGGACATTACATCAAAGTTGGATCAGCCTGTAGTGTGGTTTTCCACTTTTATTTTGAGTGTGACTCCAAATCCAGACCTCCATGGGTTGATAAATTGGATTTCCATTGATTATTTTTGTGTGATTTTGTTGTCAGCACATTCAACTATGTAAAGAAAAAAGTATTTAATAAGATTATTTCATTCATTCAGATCTAGGATGTGTTATTTTAGTGTTCCCTTTTTTTTAGCAGTATATTTGAGTTGCGAACAGGATTAAAGGGTGGAAATGAAAATGTTATGGACTGAAACAGGCAGAAGGCAAGTTCAATGTTGTTTTTGTTCCAATTTGCTCTGTCAAACATAAAAATGACAATGCTTTTTGTTCCTCTGTCTCTCTTTGTGGTATATGTTTATGTAAGAATTTCTATCAAAACAAGGAAAAACAGATAAATGTGGCTAAATAAAAGAACATTTCTTAGGTAGTCTCTGTGATAAATACATCATTGTGAGGTACCTCACAGACTGAATTTTACTCATGCAAAAGCAGTAGATTTTTCAAATCCATATCTTATATTTTACCTCCTAGCCCCACTATTCATGTATCGCATGCATGCTCACACACGCACACACGCACACACATACACACACACTGACACACACAGTCTAGTACAACTAACCTTGTGAGGACACACAATTCAGTCCCCTTCAAAATCCTATTTTCCCTAACCCCTAACCCTAATCACAACCTTAACTCGAAAACCTAACCTTAACCCTAAACCTAACCCTAGCTCCATACCTAACCCTAAAACTAACCCTAGCTCCTAACCCTAAACCTAATTCTAACCCTGACACGAATTCATACTTAACCCTAAACCCCCTAGAATTAGCATTTGACCTTGTGGGGAATAACAAAATTTCCCCAGACTTCTGGTCCCCACAAGTATAGTTAAAACATGTCCACACACACACACACACACACAGACCGAATTTAGAAAGCCAGACTGATGGAAAGTGTGAGGTGTTGTGAGTACCTTTGAGTCATGGCTCTGAAAAGAATTGGACCGAAACACCACAGTCTGAGCACACCTGCTACACCTGCACAGCGAGGAGAATGGTGTGCATGTCTGTGTTGTGTGTATGTGTGCATGTAGGTGTTTGTGAAAGAGTTTCAGTCCCCTTCTCTCCCTCCCTCTCTCACTGCTGTGTCAAAATGCAACACGTTCCAGCTGACTTCAATTAAACGGTAAACTGGCAATTCTTACCATCTATTTAGTTGTACATAAATTGGTCAGAATATTTTCCAGGGAGGGGTTCATTACCTCACCCTCCAGCCAGTGAATATTAATTTATCTAACTGGGATTTACCCATTAAACCAACTCTGTTTTTTTTTCCTTCGTCTCTCTCTCCCTTCACTTGTGTTTCAGGGCAGCAACACTAACCTCATCTGGAAAAACAGCTAAACTCTCACAAATCGCAAGCTTCACAATCAATCAGCCATGGAGCAGTGAGCAGGAGACTGTGCTAACTCAAGACAGGCTGCAAAAGAGAGCAAATAATTCTGAAGAGCACAATTTCATAAGTTGTTTTTTTCCCCCTTAACTTTATTTGCCTCTGTTAAACATCATAAATCGTGTGGATGTGAGATAGAGTGGAGAGCCACTAAGAGAGATTTATTCCCCCTGTCTTTTTCTAATCCAATATCCCTCCCCCTTCCCTCTCCCCCGGCCGATCCTAACCCCATTCTCAGTCCCATTCCCAACACGGTTTGGCTAGGACGAACTCTGTGGACTCTCCACTGAGGGGAACAGCAGACACAGAGTGACCGGAGCAGAAGGAGGAATGCAGTGTGTTGCGCCACATCCCAGCTGGACAGACAGTGGTGCTTGTGGTGTCCTCCTCCTCCAGCAAAGAGGATGAAAGAACGCAAACTCATTTAAGACGGCAAAGGAACGCATGGAATTAAGAAGAGGGAGGCTCTCCAACTGAGGCGTGCATGGGACGATGACCTCAGTTCACTGCAGAGGGAAAAAAGCACCACAAGAGTAAGAGATTTTTCAACATAAGATCTGAACTGTCCTTGGGAGAGTGGTTTACTGTGGACCTGTTATGTTGTCTCAACCAACTAACTCCTAGCTAACGCCTTGTCAGTAAGCACAGGCTTCTCTGGCCTTGCTCAGTCTGTATTGAGGCTTTGCTCAAACAAAGGGTCAAATGGACCTCTAATTGAGGTTTAATCATATTCTCATGTCTTTTCTCTGTGATAACATTGTGCTTGAATAATGGCCATGAAGGTCCTTTGGTGAACAAAACCCGCAATCTATTGAGGAGAGTATATATTAGCACGGAATTAATTTAAACATACATAGTTAACATATTCTTAAACTAACACAATGCATAATACTATAAGAATAAGGCTTAAATTAACTCAACTCTATTTGATGATAATAAACAGTGATCCTAAACTACACTTTTAAGCTTTATTTCAACTGTTTGTTTAGCTGCTTGTATTTAACATCTGATATTACAAAATGGAAGGTTAAGTGCATCATGAATTAAAAAAACGATGTGATTAATCATGATTTTCCAATATTATACGACTGAGACCTGACGTGAACCTGAGCAGGCAATTCACCAAGAACTCTGATTGAACTCCGAGAAATATTCCAAGGTGAAGGTGAAGTAACTTTTCTGTAACGTGACACAAAACGCAACGAAGTAGCACACCTTGAAGATGGCACAATAAGGTGACTTTACGATAAGAATCATAATAAAATTATTTGTTTTATCTTCATTATCGTTTTTTATTGTTGTACTATCTATTCTTATCTTCAGAAACACTTACACACATTCACATCCCTGTCACACAGACTATAGAGTAGCACCTCACTCTCAAAACAAACCTTGTCTTTGTTGCAAAATCATAAACACAACAGCCGGCAAAGATATGAGATGCACATTCTGCAAAAGTTCTGTACACATTCAAAAACAATTCCAGGACTCCCTCACTACTGTCTGCAAAGTGGGGCCCCTATGTGTCTGAGCAGTGTGAAGCCTTAACTGATAATACTATCACAACTTATCACCACAGCAAGACAGGCGGGAATCACCCCAGTTATCAGAGGAGATTTCACACCATTGGACACTTCCCACATGGGGAGGGGGGTTGCAAAACGAAACCTCTCTCCAAACAATCTCAGTGCCAGAGAATATCCCAGAGAATACACTCTCCCTGAAAGAAAATAAATGGAGTCTCCTGTTTGGGTTGGATCCGAAAGAAAAAATAAAGACAATTTGCAGAAAGTGCACAATACTCAGTAGTTTTAGCACTAAGCTCGATTAGAGTAAAAATGTGAACTAGGAACCAAGAAGGACACGGTTACTTCATTGTAAATTCGGCATCTCATGTTGACTGACCTGCAACAAAACACAGCACAGCTAAACTCTGTAATTTGCAGTGATCAAGACTCTTGAAAATGTAAATGGACCCTGATAACAGACTTGTCGTTGTGAGTTTAGCACTCAACTTCATGAACTTTTAAAATGTTTAGGAGATGTATTTTTTGTGTATTGTTTACGTTTCCATAATGCAATTCTTTGGCACTTCTGATATATATATTTCGAAGAAAGTGATGAGATATGCCGGTGCGGTGTGTTATAAAAAGGATAGCTGTGGGTTTAAATTATGCAAAGAGAGTCAGGTTGCTCACACGACTCGCCTGGAGGGCTGGCGCGGTGAGGTCTGCGACTGCGGTGGACCCAGTTAGCAGGAGGCCCAATCTGTCTCCCAAACTTCTGCACTGGCGGGGTGAGGTCTGCGACTGCGGTGGACCCAGTTAGCAGGAGGCCCAATCTGTCTCCCAACTTCTGCACTGGCATGCATCTCATTAAGCTAACAGCTTGCCATCTGCAGAGGCAAGGGAAATGGACTGATGTGTAATGATGAATCCTGTCGGGCACCATATGTCCTGAAGGTAACAGTACCTCCCTTACTGTAACTCATCAGACTGGCTAGGGAGAGAGGGGGAAGGGAGGGAGAGTGGGGGAAGGGAGTGTCATGTTGTGAGTTAGGCACTTTGATCACCTTTAAAGTGTCTGGGTACTTCTACCTTATAACATATGCTAATGTTGAATAGATAACCATAATCATGGTAGAGGTAAATCCACAAAATGGAGTGTCACAGAGTCACAGTCACTGTCAGGGTTTTAAGGCAAAAGACCTAATGACTGACCAGTTGTCACACAACCACCGCCACATTACTATTTGAGGAATGCTATCCAAATCTCACTGATCAGACCATTCTTTGGCAACTGCACTTCACTGGCCAGAGTTGTGTACAAACTGCTGGCCTTTCGCACTGATATATTTGTTATTGTACTAATTTGCAAACAATACTCAGGCCACTTCATATTTAACCATTTACTTGAGTAATTCCACTGCTCAGATTTTGGCCTGGGTCCCTCATGTCAAAGGCTTTTGCCCCAGTGTGCAATGTACACCATTTGAGCAAAGAAAATAAACCTCATAAAAACTGGGGCCTGTGCCAAAAAGTACTCAGGTAGTTCATATAAAGACCATGAAAATAACATTGTGTTTCTTACTGTACACACAGCTGTGTGTACAGTAAGGTGGCCGACAGAGATGGCCACCTCGCTTCGCGTTCCAAGGAAACTATGTAGTATTTTGTTTCTTTATGTGTTATTTCTTACATTGTTACCCCAGGTAATCTTAGGTTTTATTACGTACAGTCGGGAGGAACTATTGGATATAAGAGCAACGTCAACTCACCAACATTATGACCAGGACTACGACTTTCCCGGAGCGGATCCTCTGTTTGGCCTACCAACCAGGACAATGGATTGGATCCCAGCCGGCGACCCAAAACAACGACGACGTAGAAGGGGCAGACGGAGCGGTCTTTTGGTCAGGCTCCGTAGACGGGCACATCGCGCACCGCTCCCGAGCATACTACTTGCCAACGTCCGGTCTCTTGACAACAAGGTAGACAAAATCCGAGCAAGGGTAGCATTCCAGAGAGACATCCGAGACTGTAACGTTCTTTGTTTCACGGAAACATGGCTCACTCGAGACACGCTATCTGAGTCGGTACAGCCACCTGGTTTCTTCACGCATCGCGCCGACAGAATCAAGCATCTCTCTGGTAAGAAGAAGGGCGGGGGTGTATGCCTTATGATTAACAAGACGTGGTGTGATCATAACAACATACAGGAACTCAAGTCCTTTTGTTCACCTGACTTAGAATTCCTCACAATCAAATGCCGACCGCATTATCTACCAAGAGAATTCTCTTCGATCATAATCACAGACACATCGACGGCCCTGAAAGAACTTCATTGGACTCTATGTAAACTGGAAACCACATATCCTGAGGCTGCATTTATTGTAACCAGGGATTTTAACAAGGCTAATCTGAAAACAAGGCTCCCCAAATTCTATCAGCATATTGATTGTGCTACCAGGGCTAGCAAAACCCTAGACCACTGTTATTCTAACTTCCGCAGCGCATATAAGGCCCTCCCCCGCCGTCTATTCGGAAAAGCTGACCATGACTCCATTTTGTTGCTCCCAGCCTATAGACAGAAACTAAAACAGGAAGCTCCCGCCCTCAGGTCTGTTCAACGCTGGTCCGACCAATCGGATTCCACGCTTCAAGATTGCTTCGATCATGTGGACTGGGATATGTTCCGCATTGCGGCGAACAACAACATTGATGAATACGCTGATTCGGTGTGCGAGTTTATTAACAAGTGCATCGGCGATGTCGTACCCACAGCATCTATTAAAACATTCCCAAACCAGAAACCGTGTATTGATGGCAGCATTCGCGCAAAACTGAACGCACCAACCACTGCTTTAATCAGGGCAAGGTGACCGGACACATGACCGAATACAAACAGTGTAGCTATTCCCTCCACAAGGCAATCAAACAAGCTAAGCGTCAGTACAGAGACAAAGTGGAGTCACAATTCAACGGCTCAGACACGAGAGGTATGTGGCAGGGTCTACAGTCAATCACTGACTACAAAAGAAAAACCAGCCCTGTCGCGGATCACGATGCCTTGCTCCCAGACAGACTAAACAACTTTTTTGCTCACTTTGAGGACAATACAGTGCCACTGACACGGCCCGCTACCAACACCTGCGGGCTCTCCTTCACTGTAGCCAACGTGAGTAAAACATTTAAACGTGTTAACCCTCGCAAGGCTGCAGGCCCAGAGTTTACAGACATATTCAATCAATACTTATCCCAGTCTGCTGTCCCCACATGCTTCAAGAGGGCCACCATTGTTCCTGTTCCCAAGAAAGCTAAGGTAACTGAGCTAAATTACTACCGCCCTGTAGCACTCACTTCCATCATCATGAAATGCTTTGAGAGACTAGTCAAGGACCATATCACCTCCACCCTACCTGACACCCTAGACCCACTCCAATTTGTTTACCGACCCAATAGGTCCACAGACGATGCAATCGCCATCACACTGCACACTGCCTTAACCCATCTGGACGGGAGGAATACCTATGTAAGAATGCTGTTCATCGATTACAGCTCAGCATTTAGCACCATAGTACCCTCCAAACTCGTCATTAAGCTCGAGACCCTGGGTCTCGACCCCGCCCTGTGCAACTGGGTCCTGGACTTCCTGACGGGCCGCCCCCAGGAGGTGAGGGTAGGTAACAACATCTCCACCCCGCTGATCCTCAACACTGGGTCCCCACAAGGGTGTGTTCTCAGCCCTCTCCTGTGCTCCCTGTTCACCCATGACTGCGTGGCCATGCACGCCTCCAACTCAATCATCAAGTTTGCAGACGACACTACAGTGGTAGGCTTGATTACCAACAACGACGAGACGGCCTACAGGGAGGAGGTGAGGGCCCTCAGAGTGTGGTGTCAGGAAAATAACCTCACACTCAATGTCAACAAAACAAAGGAGATGATCGTGGACTTCAGGAAACAGCAGAGGGAGCAGCCCCCTATCTACATTGACGGGACAGTAGTGGAGAGGGTGGAGAGTTTTAAGTTCCTCGGCATACACATCACGGACAAACTGAAATGGTCCACCCACACAGACAGCGTGGTGAAGAAGGCGCAGCAGAGCCTCTTCAACCTCAGGAGGCTGAAGAAATTTGGCTTGTCACCAAAAACACTCCCAAACTTTTACAGATGCACAATCGAGAGCATCCTGTCGGGCTGTATCACTGCCTGGTACGGCAGCTGCTCCCGCATAACCTGAAGGCTCTCCAGAGGGTAGTGAGGTCTGCACAACGCATCACCGGGAGAAAACTACCTGCCCTCCAGGACACCTACACCACCCGATGTCACAGGAAGGCCAAAAAGATCATCAAGGACAACAACCACCCGAGCCACTGCCTGTTCACCCCGCTATCATCCAGAAGGCAAGGTCAGTACAGGTGCATCAAAGCGGGGACCGAGAGACTAAAAAACAGCTTCTATCTCAAGGCCATCAGTCTGTTAAACAGCCATCACTAACATTGAGTGGCTGCTACCAACATACTGACTCAACTCCAGCCACTTTATAATGGAAAAATTGATGTAAACAATTTATCACTAGCCACTTTATATTATATAATGTTTCCATACCCTACATTACTCATCTCATATGTATATACTGTACTCTATACCATCTACTGCATCTTGCCATCTTGATGTAATGTATCACTAGCCACTTTAAGCCAATGCCGCTTTATATGTTTTCATACCCTACATTGCTCATCTCATATGTATATACTGTGCCCTGTACCATCTACTGCATCTTGCCTATGCTGTTCGGCCATCACTCATTTATATATTTTTATGTACATATTCGTATTCATTCCTTTGCACTTGTGTGTATAAAGTAGTTGTTGTGGAATTGTTAGGTTATATTACTTGTTAGATATTACTGCATGGTCGGAACTAGAAGCACAAGCATTTCGCTACACTTGCATTAACACCTGCTAACCATGTGTATGTGACAAATACATTTGATTTGATTTGAGCTGTAAAGCCCACAATGCATGTTGGAAGACTCTATATTTATCCTCAACATTTTAAACCTCATATGTTCATGTGCCTTTAACCTTACATCAACAACAGACTATGATGTTTGGTCACCCATCTGATAAACTCCCCAATGTTCAGATTGACATTGACAATCACTTTAATATACTTCAATAACAGGGTTGGGTAGGTTATTCTCTAAATGTATTCTATGACACTTACTAGTTACCTGTCCAGAATTATAATCAGTAACGTAACTTTTGGATAAAAACATAAATAAGGTTTTATTGTCAGGTGCTGTGAAATGTGTTATTTTACAGGGTCAGCCAAAGTAGTACGCCGTTCCTGGAGCAAATTCTGGTTAAGTGCCTTTCTCAAGGACACATCGACAGATTTTTCACCTTGTCGGCTCGGGGATTGCTATCCAAACTCAGTAACATAAGCTGATTCCTTTCATTTCATTTGGATAACTTTCCCCTTAAGATGCATTAGAAGAAGAAAAAAAGGATCAATCAAATACATTTGGTGTGTCATCATCGTGGTCTCTGACTTGCTCAAGTGGAACCAACATAAATGTGCGCCTTTTTTCAATGCTGTAATTAATGTCATTAAGAAAAAAGAAAGGTGTCATCATGTCTTTTTCCGTAAACATCCTTTCTGAATTTAAAATTAATCGAAAAGTAATCATCTAGTTTTTCAAAAGTATGTGTAATCTGATTACAATGTTTTTGCTGGTAACGCAACTGATTACATTTACAGTTTTTTGTTATCAGATTCCATGTAACTGGCTACTCCACAACCCGGTCCAATAAACAGTTAAATTTTTGTTTTATATTCGTGAACATTTCAGGGATTATTGTTACGGAAAAAAACACTTTATACAGTGCCTTGCAAAGTGCTCATCCCCCTTGGCATTTTTCCTATTTTGTTGCATTACAACCTGTAATTTAAATGGGTTTTTAATTGGATTTCATATAATGGACATACACAAAATAGTCCAAATTGGTGAAGTGAAATGAAAAAAATTACTTGTTGAAAAAAATTCAAAATATATATAAATAGAAAAGTGATGCATGCATATGTATTCACCCACTTTGCTATGAAGCCCCTAAATAAGATCTGGTTGCAACAATTACCTTCAGAAGTCACATAATTAGTTAAATAAAGTCCACCTGTGTGCAATCTAAGTGTCACATGATCTGTCACATGATCTCAGTGCATATACACCTGTTCTGAAAGGCCCCAGAGTCTCCAACACCACTAAGCAAGGGGCACCACCAAGCAAGCGTCACCATGAAGACCAAGGAGCTCTCCAAACAGGTCAGGGACAAAGTTGTGGAGAAGTACAGATCAGGGTTGGGTTATAAAAAAATATCAGAAACTTTGAACATCCATTATTAAAAAATTTAAAGAATAAGGCACCACAATAAACCTGCCAAGAGGGGGCTGCCCACCAAAACTCATGGACCAGGCAAGGAGGGCATTAATCAGAGAGGCAACAAATAGACCAAAGATAACCCTGAAGGAGCTGCAAAGCTCCACAGTGGAGATTGGAGTATCTGTCCATAGGACCACTTCAAGCCATACACTCCACAGAGCTGGGCTTTATAGAAGAGTGGCCAGAAAAAAGCCATTGCTTAAAGAAAATAATAAGCAAACACATTTGGTGTTCGCCAAAAAGCATGTGGGAGACTCCCCAACTCTCCCTGACTCTGGTCAGATAAGACTAAAATGTAGCTTTTTGGCCATCAAGGAAAACGCTATGTCTGGCGCAAGCCCAACACCTCTCATCACCCCGAGAACACCATCCCCACAGTGAAGCATGTTGGTGGCAGCATCATGCTGTGGGGATGTTTTCAATTGGCAGGAACTGAGAAACTGGTCAGAATTGAAGGAATGATGGATGGTGCTAAATACAGGGAAATTCTTGAGGGAAGCTTGTTTCAGTCTTCCAGAGATTTGAGGCTGGGATGGAGGTTCGCCTTCCAGCAGGACAATGACCCTAAGCATACTGCTAAAACAACACTCAAGTGGTTTAAGGGGAAACATTTTAATGTCTTGGAATGGCCTAGTCAAAGCCCAGACCTCAATCCAATTGAGAGTCTGTGGTATGACTTAAAGATTGCTGTACACCAGCGGAACCCATCCAGCTTGAAGGAGCTGGAGCAGTTTTGCCTTGAAGAATGGGCAAAAATCCCAGTGGCTAGATTTGCATGCAAATAGAGACTTGCAGCTGTAATTGCGGCAAAGGGTGGCTCTAGAAAGCATTGACTTGGGGGGGTGAATAGTTATGCACACTCAAGTTTTCTGTTTTTTTGTCTTATTTCTTGTTTATTTCACAATAAAAAATATTTTGCATCTTCAAAGTGGTAGGCATGTTGTGTAAATCAAATGATACAAACCATCAGAAATCAATTTTACTTCCAGGTTGTAAGGCAATAAATAGGAAAAATGTCAAGGGGGTGAATACTTTCGCAAGCCACTGTAGAAGTATCTGCAGGAAGATGCTGTATTGTGATTGGCATGGCAGGTCATTGAACTTATCCCAATGCAAAAAGAATTCTGAGGGATAGATGAATAGAAGTGAACAGAGTAATATAAATAACATAGAGAGAAGGGATAATAACTACACCTATCTGATGACTCTTGATGATGCACACATCAGTTGTGCCAGAATACAACTGGTGTAACCTTTATAGTGAAATGATTGCTTACGAGCCCTTCCCAACGATGCAGAGTTTAACCCTTGTGTGGTGTTCATGTTTTTGTTATTCACCCAATGTTTGCCGATCTGATGGACCCACAACATTATAGATTTTTTTTAAACAATACAGCCATAACAATTTACGTAAAAATACCTCTGCTAGATCACATTTATCAATAAAAGCGCTATTCGTTTTATTTAAATAAAATTGGATTTTTCAAGACAGGGGTGGAATAAATCATGTTTATCTTGAACAAATATAAATGAAACAAGGTTATCATTGTTGATGTTTCTTGCTTTGAACTGAACAAATTGAAGGACAAATTTTACATACAGTATTTTATGGAAATGATACATGAGACGCATTGAACACAAGTTAAGGCCGGTCTACACACCACATGAGGGACAGAGTTTTACTGTGTGCGTGTTGCAAATGTATTTATTGCACTTGATGCATGTGTACTGTGTCTTCCTGTCCTTCTTCGGTCCACACACATCGCATCACCTCTTCTTGTTGCTACCGGCTGCCATCTAGAATGATGAAAGCACTTAGTTCAGGAATTTTACTCACTCACTCACATATATAGTTACATCTGGCCAAGGTAGGAGAGTCAGATACAAACACATGCAACAACATTACTCACACTTACTTCTGATATTGGAGTTGTTGGTTCTGTGGGTTGGGCGAATGGGGCACCAGCATCCAACTCCTGAATCCTCCTCACGATGGCTGCAGAAGCTGGGGTCCTTGGAATATGTTGCCTCATCTGGGTTTGAGGTCTTACGAATGCTTTGCCCAGCTCCTCGAGAAAGAGCCGTCTCCTCTAGATCTTTCCTCTATTCCAATCTGGGTTCAACGGCATCCAGATGACAAACGTGTTGTACGGCGAGATATCCAAGATGTTTGAAGAATATCACAAGTGGCCAGCGTAGGGGTCTTCTTTTGCAGCTGTAGCCAGTCACCAGCTTGTCTAAATTGTACTGTATAGCCATGTTATTTTCTACTCTCTGTATACTGTATAGCCATGTTATTTTCTACTCCCTATATACTGTATAGCCATGTTATTTTCTACTCCCTGTATACTGTATAGCCTTGTTATTTTCTACTCCCTGTGTCCCGTGTGGCTCAGTTGGTAGAGCATGGTGTTTGCAACGCCAGGGTTGTGGGTTTGATTCCCACGGGGACCAGTACGGAGAACAATTTTTTTATGAAATGTATGCATTCACTACTGTAAGTCGCTCTGGATAAGAGCGTCTGCTAAATGACTAAAATGTAATGTAATGTAATGTCCACCCCTCCTTTGTGGCATTGCAATCCATTATGATTTCTGTTTTTTGATGTTCCTGGCTACAGATTCTCCCATCCCTGTATGGCGTACTCATGAGTAACACATTTTTGCCTATCTTTGGCACGTAGGACACTAAGGACGTGTCGGCCATGAACACAAACTTGGAGAAATTGATAGGCCTGTTCAGTGTACTCAACAGCTGAGGTGGGAGCTCTGGCTTGTTTTTTTTGTACTGTTCCTACCATCGTCAGCTTCCTCATGATGAGCTCCTGTCCCAGCTTGTACGAAGTAAAAAACTTATTGTATGTGACGTTGTGGCCACAGAGTCCCTGTGTCACTTCCAGGACAACCTGCATCCCTTAGTTCTTCTCAGGGGCTCCATTCATCTGGCTTCCCCGTATACACTTGCAAGTTCCACGCATATGATGAAGCAGAATCACAGGCAGCCCAGATCTTGATTCCATATTTTGCAGGTTTAGACAGTATGTACTTCCTGAAGGGGCAGCAGCCCCTAAATGGCATAAGCTACTCATCAACAGTAAAGTTGGGCCCAGGGTTGTAAAACAGGGGAAGGCGGTCCACCCACTTGTCCCACACTGACCTGATTGCAACTAGCTTGTCTCTCTGCCGCCGAGCTGGTCTGGTGTCTCAGCTATCAAAGCGGATAATCCTGGAAATAATGTGGAAGTTTTCCAGAGACGTTGTTGCACGGAAAAGTTATCTGCCGGTTTCTGCATCCCACAGGGATTCCCCATTTGTTCTGAAAACACCAGCAAGGATAAGAACCCCAAAGTATGCATGTGAATGAGTTTGGTCCATCTCCTTCCATTTCTCTCCAAAAACTTGCCTTTCCTCCAAATTAGTGCAGTCCAGAATTATTTTCTGGATGGTGTCTGGGATGAACAGTTCAAAATAATACTTTATTTCCTGCACATGAGTAACCGCCATCCGCGTCGGCCCTGGTCGCATCCTTGTCACATTAGCAGCCATGCGGGGTGGCTCATTCCTTGGGCAAGAAGACCATTCAATTTCACTTTTGTTTTACATCAGACTCCGAATTGACAGAGACATGATCCTCAAATTTGGAAAATCCTTCATCTTCCAAAGTGGAAGATGATCCTTCCACAGTATCTTCTCTCTGCAAAAATTATTCTTAAGGCCTGAGCAGAAATTATTTTTGCTTTTTTTTTCTGATATCAAAATAATGTATTGAAATAATGTATTGTAATAACATTGTGCAGGTTCCCGCAAGACATTGTGTAGTTGCACACACTACAAAGGGTAAAGACTGCGAGAAAAGCGGGAGACAGGCAGACAGCCAGGGAGACAGACAGGGTCTTGGTGCTATGTTTAAACAGCAGGCCCACTGAGGAGGAAGACAGAGTGAAGGCACACAGCAAACCTTTTTGTTTCATTTTGACTTGTTTTCACCTACACACTTTTATCACCCTCGGGTCCAGTTGACCCGAACACCACATATGTAATATAAATGTGTAGGGGGGTGTACAGTGTGCACTCAATGAAAATGTGTTATTTTATGTTCCTCACAGTATAATTTTTTTTAGTAAACATTGAAAATGGGTCAGACAGACCCGAAAACCACACAAGGGTTAAAAATGCAAATAAAATAGTAATACAAGAGGAATTATATAAAATACACAAGAACGGAGCTATATACAGGGAGTACCAGTACCAGATCAATGTGCAGAGGTATGAGGTATTTTATGTAGATACACTGCATTCGGTAACTATTCAGACCCCTTGCCACATTCGTTATGTTACAATCTTATTCTAAATTTGATTAAATTGTCCCCCCCCCCCCCCACATCAATATACACACAATACCCCATAATGACCAAGCAAAAACATGTTAATTTTTGATTTTTGCACATTTAGAAAGAAACAACAACTGAAACATACGGCGACCTGGCCAAGATAAAGCAAAGCAGTGCGACAAAAACAACAACACAGAGTTACACATAAACAAACGTACAGTCAATAGAAAAATCTATGAACAGTGTGTGCAAATGTAGATGATTAGGGAGGTAAGGCAATAAATAGGCCACAGAGGCGAAATAATTACAATTTAGCATTAACACTGGAGTGATAGATGTACAGATGATGATGTGCAATTAGAGATACTGGGGTGCATAAGAGCAAAAAGATAAATAACAATATGGGGATGAGGTAGTTGGGTGTGCTATTTACAGATTGGCTGTGTACAGGTACAGTGATCGGTAAGCTGCTCTGACAACTGATGCTTAAAGTTAGAGAGGGAGAAATAAGTCTCCAGCTTCAGTGATTTTTGCAATTCGTTCCAGTCATTGGCAGCAGAGAACTGGAAGGGAAGGCGGCCAAAATAGGTGTTGGCTTTGGGGATGACCAGTGAAATATACCTGATGGAGCGCGTGCTACGTGTGGGTGTTGCTATAGTGATCAGTGAGCTGAGATAAGGGGCTTTACCGAGCAAAGACTTATAGATGACCTGGAGCCAGTGGGTTTGGCAACGAATATGTAGCGAGGGCCAGCCAACGAGAGCACACAGGTCGCAGTGGTGGGTAGTATATGGGGCTGTGGTGACAAAACGGATGGCACTGTGATAAACTACATCCACTTTGCTGAGTAGGGTGGTGGAGGCTATTTTGTAAATGACATTGCCGAAGTCGAGGATCGGTAGGATGGTCAGTTTTACGAGGGTATGTTTGGCAGCATGAGTGAAGGATGCTTTGTTGCGAAATAGGAAGCCGATTCTAGATTTAATTTTGGATTGGAGATGCTTAATGTGAGTCTGGAAGGAGAGTTTACAGTCTAACCAGACACCTAGGTTTTTGTAGTTGTCCACATATTCTAAGTCAGAACCATCCAGAGAAGTGATGCTAGTTGGGCAGGCGGGTGCGGGCAGCAATCGCTTGAAGAGCATGCATTTAGTTTTACTAGCATTTAAAAGCAGTTGGAGGCCACAGAAGGAGTGTTGTATGGCATTGAAGCTCATTTGGAAGTTTGTTAACACAGTGTCCAAAGGAGGGCCAGATGTATACAGAATGGTGTCGTCTGCGTAGAGGTGGATCAGAGAATCACCAGCAGCAAGAGCGACATCATTGAAATATACAGAGAAAAGAGTCGGCCCGAGAATTGAACCCTGTGGCACCCCATAGAGACTGCCAGAGGTCCGGACAACAGCCCCTCCGATTTGCCACACTGAACTCTATCTGAGAAGTAGTTGGTGAACCAGGTGAGGCAGTCATTTGAGAAACCAAGGCTATTGAGTCTGCCGATAAGAATGTGGTGATTGACAGAGTCGAAAGCCTTGGCCAGGTTGATGAAGACAGCTGCACAGTACTGTCTTTTATCGATGGCGGTTATGATGTTGTTTAGGACCTTGAGCGTGGCTGAGGTGCACCAGCTCGGAAACCAGATTGCATAGTGGAGAAGGTACGGTGGGATTCGAAATGGTCAGTGATCTGTTTGTTAACTTGGCTTTCGAAGATTGTAGAAAGGCAAGGCAGGATGGATATAGGTCTATAACAGTTTGGGTCTAGAATGTCTCCCCCTTTGAAGAGGGGGATGACCGCGCACCAGCTTTCCAATCTTTGGGGAGCTCAGACAATACCAAAGAGAGGTTGAACAGGCTAGTAATAGGGGATGTAACAATTTCGGCGGATAAATTTAGAAAGAGAGAATCCAGATTGTCTAGCCCGGCTGATTTGTGGGGATCCAAATTTTGTAGCTCTTTCAGAACATCAGCTGTCTGGATTTGGGTGAAGGAGAAATGGGGGGGGGGGGGTTGCAAGTTGCTGCAGGGGGTGCAGAACTGTTGGTTGGGGTAGGGGTAGCCAGGTGGAAAGCATGGCCGGCAGTAGAAAAATGCTTATTGAAATTATCGATTATCGTACATTTATCGCTGGTGACAGTGTTTCCTAGCCTCAGCACAGTGGGCAGCTGGGAGGAGGTGCTCTTATTCTCCATGGACTTTACAGTGTCCCAAAACTTTTTGGAATTAGTGCTACAGGATGCACATTTCTGTTTGAAAAAGCTAGCCTTAGCATTCCTAACTGACTGTGTATATTGGTTCCTGACTTCCCTGAAAAGTTGCATATCCGGGGGCTATTCGATGCTAATGCAGAACAGCACAGGATGTTTTTGTGCTGGTCAAGGGCAGTCAAGTCTGGGGTGAACCAAGGGCTATATCTGTTCTAAGTTCTACATTTTTTGAATGTGGCATGCTTATTTAAGATGGTGAACGAAGCACTTTTAAAGAGCAACCAGGCATCCTCTACTGACGGGATGAGGTCAATATCTATCCAGGATACCCGGGCCAGGTTGATTAGAATGGCCTGCTCGCTGAAGTGTTTGAGGGAGCGTTTGACAGTGATGAGGGGTGGTCATTTGACCACAGACCCATTACAGACACAGACAATGAGGCAGTGATCGCTGAGACCCTGGTTGAAGACAGCAGATGTGTATTTAGAGGGCAAGTTGGTCAGGATGATATCTAAGAGGGTGCCCATGGCTATGGATTTAGGGTTGTACCTGGTAGGTTCCTTGATAATTTGTGTGAGATTGAGGGCATCTAGCTTGGATCGTAGGACGGCCGGGGTGTTGTTAAGCATTTCCCAGTTTAGGTCACCTAACAGTACAAAATCTGAAGATAGATGGGGGCAATCAATTCACATATGGTGTCCAGGGCACAGCTGGGGGCTGAGGGGGGTCTATAACAGCGGCAACGTTGAGAGACTTGTTTCTGGAAAGGTGGGTTTTTAAAAGTAAAAGCTCAAATTGTTTGGGCACAGACCTGGATAGTAATGACAGAATTCTACAGGCTATCTCTGCAGTAGATTGGCAGCGATTACAGCCTCGAGTGTTCTTGGATATGACGCTGCAAGTTTGGCAACCCTGTATTTGGGAAGTTTATCCCAATCCTCTCTGCAGATCCTCTAAAGCTCTGTCAGGTTGGATGGGGAACGTTGCTGCATAGCTATTTTCAGGTCTTTCAAGAGATGTCTGATCGGGTTCAAGTCCGGGCTCTGGCTGGACCACTCAAGGATATTCAGAGACTTGTCCCGAAGCCACTCCTGCGTTGTCTTGACTGTGTGCTTAGGGTCGTTGTCCTGTTGGAATGTGAACAGTCGCCCCAGTCTGAGTTCCTGAGAGCTCTGGAGCAGGTTTTCATCAATGATCTCTCTGTACTTTGCTCCATTCATTTTTCCCTCATTGCTAACTAGTCTCCCAGTCCCTGCCGCTGAAAAAGATCCTCACAGCATATCCTCACAACTCTGGAGCTCTGTCAGAGTGACCACAGGGTACTTGGTCACTTACCTGACCAAGGCCCTTCTCCCTTCTATTACACAGTTTGGCTGGCTGGCCAGCTCAAGGAAGACTTTTGGGGGTTCCAAACTTCTTCCATTTAAGAATGATGGAGGCCACTGTGTTCTTGGGGACCTTCAATGCACAGAAATGTTTCAGTACCCTTCCCTAGATATGTGCCTTGAAATAATCCTGTCTCTGAGCTCTACAGACAATTCCTTCGACCTCATGGCTTGGTTTTTGCTCTGACATGCACTGTCAACAGTGGGATCTTATATAGACAGGTGTGTGCCTTTCCAAATCATGTCCATTCAATTGATTTTACCACAGGTGGACTCCAATCAAGTTGTAGAAACATCTCAAAGATGATCAATGGAAACAGGGTGTGCCTGAGCTCAATTTTGAGTCTCATAGCAAAGGTCTGAATGATTTCGTAAATAAGATATCTGTTTTCTATTTGTAATACATTTTCAAAACATTTCCAAAAATCTGTTTTCCCTTAGTCATTATGGGGTATTGTGTGTCAATTGATGAGGAAAATGTTTTATTTAATCGATCTTAGACTAAGGCTATAACGTAACAAAAAGTGGAAAGAGGGAAGGGGTCTGAATACTTTCCGAATGCACTCGAGGCTGTAATCACTGCCATTGTGTGCTTCAACAAAGTACTGAGTAAAAGGTTTGAATGCTTATATACTGTAAATGTGATATTAACCTATTTTTGATTTGTCAATATGGGGTATTGTGTGTAGATTGATGAGGAAAAAACACAATTTAATACATTTTATAATAAGGGTGTAATGTAACAAAATGTGGAAAAAGTCAAGGGGTCTGAATACTTTCCGAATGCACTGTACATAGTCTAGTGAGATTGCATAGGGTCAGTGCAAGATAGAGTCAGTGCAAATAGTTTGGGTACCATTAATTGCCTATTTAGCAGTCTGGCTATTTAGTAGTCTTGATGGTAGAAGCTGTCTCGGAGCCTGTTGGTACGATAGCCAATGCTCTGGTACGAGAGCATCCAGACGGTAGCATAGTGAACAGTCTATGGCTTGGGTGGCTAGGAGTCTTTGCCAATGTTTCGGGCCTTCCTCTGACCGCTTGATATAGCAGTCCTGGATGGCAGGGAGCTCAACCCCAGTGATGTACTGGGCTTTCCGCACCACTCTCTGTAGCACTTTGTGGTCAAGGGAGGTGCATTTGTCATACCAAGATGCTCTCGATGGTGCAGCTGTAAAGCTTTTTGAGGATCCGAGGGCCCATGACAAATCTGTTCAGCCTCCTGAAGGGGAAGAGGCACTGCCGTGCCCCCTTCACAACTGTGTGGATGTGTGTGGACCATGTTAAGTCCTTAGTGATGTAGATGCCAAGGAACTTGAAGCTCTCGAATCCACTCCACAACAGACTCATTGATGTGGATGGGGCGTGCACTCCCCTCTTTCTCCTGTAGTCCACGATCAGCTCCTTGGTATTACTTACTTTGAGGGAGAGGCTGTTGTCCTGGCACCACACTGTAGGCTAACTCTTCGCCGTTGGTGATCGGGCCTACCCCAGTTGTGTCATCAGCAAACTTGATGATGGTGTTGGAGACATGCGTGGCCATGCAGTGGTGGATAAACGCGGAGTACAGGAACGGATTTAGCCCACACACCTGACCCGACCCGTCAGCATCCAGTTTCAGAGGGAGGGGTTCAGTTCCAGAGTCCCTATCTTGGTGATGAGCTTGATGGGGACAATGGTGTTGAAAGCTGAGCTGTAGTCTGTGAACAGCATTCTCACATAGTAATTTCCCCTCTTTTCCGGGTCGGAGAGGGCAGTGTGAAGTGCAATTGAGATTGCATCATCTGTGGATCTGTTGGGGTGGTATACGAATTGGAGTGGGTCTATGGTGTCTGGGATGATGGTGTTGATGTGTGACATGACCAGCTTTTCAAAGCTGATGTGAGTGCTACAGGGCATTAGTTTTTTAGGCAGGTTACCTTGGAGCTCTTGGGAGCAGGGACAATGGTGGTCAGAGAATCAAATTGGAGTAATCAAGGTGACAGACATTGACACTTTCAATACCGCTGCCTGCATCTTGCTGATCTAGGGTTTAATAATTAGTCCAAACAGTTGTAAACAAGAGTTTCTATTGGACAAACTCAGGTAGGTTTATACCCATTTTGTTCCGTTTGCTTCCGTTTAAGAAATGTTTTTCAACAGAATTGGCAGAATGAATTCACCCCTGATCACTCGCACACACAGTTCACTTTCATAGCAGCCACATACAAACAGCATCATAACATTGCTTGTTGTATAATTCCTTCTCGCATCTACGCTCTCTCCACGTCTCACCTTTTTCTTTCGCAAGGTGAAAAACCTTGGCCAAACCATGCCATAACAATTCCACACAGCCTACATCATTGCCAATGTCACCATATTATCTAACGTCATAGTCAACATATCTACTAGAACTAACGCATTAGTAAACCCACTACAATCATGCAGTAGTACAGTGTACAGCAAGCAGTCTGGTAATAAATGAATAAAATCGAAAGTTTACCTGTAACTATTGCCTTTCTCTCTCTTTGAGTCAACTATTCACCACATTTTATGCATTGCAGTGCTAGCTAGCTGTAGCGACTGCTTACAGTACTAAATTCATTCTCTGATCCTTTGATTGGGTGGACAACATGTCAGTTCATGTTGCAAGAGCTCTGATAGGTTGGAGGACATCCTCGGGAAGTCATCATAATTACTGTGTAAGTCTATGGAAGGGGGTGAGAACCATGAGCCTCCTAGGTTTTGCATTGAAATCAATGTACCTGAGGAGGATGGAAAATTGCTGTCCTCCAGTTACACCATGGTGCTACCCTACAGAGTGCTGTTGAGGCTACTGTAGACCTTCATTGCAAAACAGTGTGTTTTAATCAATTATTTGGTGACGTGAATATAGTTAGTATAGTTTTATCTAAAATTGATAACTGTTTTAATGTTTCACTATTTTTATTTTTATGACATTCATTGAGTAGGATGATATTTCTCTTCCTCTTCTGAGGAGCCTCCACTGAGTAAGACATGTAATATTGCAGCTTTGCAAGTATCTAGGAGACTCTCAAACAATGCTCATCAATCTTATTCTCAAGTGACTGGACATTTGCCAATAGAACGGAGGGGAGCGACGTTCGGTTTTCTCTTAGCCTCAATTTTAACCAGGACTCCACCTTGTCTCCCGCGTCTATGCCTGCTGCGTTTTGGTAGCCCATGGAACAAAGGAATAGGGTCTGGTATGAACAGCGGAACAGCTGAGTCGGCTAAGTGGGAGAGCTTCCCCAAATCATATCCCACCATTCCCTCCATTCCTCCCCATCCCATACCAAACCCTATCGCATCCCCCAACACCATTCCCACCACGACCCCTGCCAGCCTCTGGGAAACTCAGAGCGTACTCTGTGTTCCACGACGAGCCACAGGAAAGGGCCTGAGAGAGGAAATGAGTCTCAGAGAGCGCTGAAGTTTAATAAAAAAATAAATGAATGGGGTGTCCCAGGGACAGAGAGAGTGAATGAAGAGAGGGAAGAGAGAGAGTAAGAGAGAGGGGGGGGAGAGAGAGAGAGAGAGAGAGAGAGAGAGAGAGAGAGAGAGAGAGAGAGAGGGAGACTTTAAAAAGTAGGCGAGAGGAGGAAGAGAAAAAAATAAATGTAACCCATTACTGGGTGTTTCTGTACAGTGATGAATCAAGTGAAGTAAAACCAGCTGCAATAAGGGTTCTCTCAAACTAGACTTGCAACATGGATCAACTAGCTGATCATTTAAAATCATTATACCCACTCATATCTCTACTAACATCGATCAGTGGGCACCTAGCCTATACAATCAGTGTGTGTGTGTGTGTGTGTGTGTGTGTGTGTGTGTGTGTGTGTGTGTGTGTGTGTGTGTGTGTGTGTGTGTGTGTGTGTGTGTGAGTGTGTGTGTGTGTGTGTGTGTGTACTGAGATAGGCCGCGTAGATCCTTTTCTTCCTCCTCTTGACACAATAACTCTCTCAATAGAGGGAACAAACATTCCAGACATGCCACATGTTGGGAAGGCTGGCAAATCATTAAACTATGGAAGAGAAACTACAGGATACTGTCTTTTTCTCCTGTGTCTTCTGTAATTACCCTTATACCTTTAATTGATGTTAAACATGGAACAGGTATTAACTTATAAGGTAAAAGGAAAATAGAAATCTGCAGAGCGTTAAAATTAAGTGGATACATTTTATCCTCGAACGAGGCTATGTAATAACTCTGTAAATAAAAGGGATAAGCCTCCAGCGGCTCAGACTGCTTTCAGGATTACAATTTACCTTTGTGCCTCGGGCAACCAGGCCCTTCCAGAAAACATATGGAAAAAAACCACAACAAAGACATTGGGGTCTAACAAAGACGTTGTAATATATAACAGAATGGTTTACACAGTAATGCAACATTAGAGGTTGAGACTGAGTGAGGAGGTGATTTGGGAACCCTTGTTGGAGAGGGGTATCATCTCTGCTGCCTGCGCTCCTCGCATGCCCTCAGGGCCGTGGTGGGCTGGGCCCTTTAAGAAGCATGGCCATCTAAGTGCCTGAAGAGTAATGCCAAGCAATCTATTTAGAGGCAGATGATCTGCAGAACAAAGGGAGGATTCAGGGCCTTTGTGACACTGTGGGAAAGAAATGAGTGGTTATTAGCCCCACGATGGGACTTAACAGACTATTTAAAGTCAGTTTCCTTTGATTGTGACAGTGTAATTGTTCCACAGATACAATCACGTCGAGCAGTTACTTGGGGCAGGGGAAACTGGACTTTCATTAAAGCCCTGGATTAACTCCAGGCTGCTCTTTAATTGTCTGTTGTCTTGTTTTGTGATGTCTGCCTGAGCTCAGCCCCGTTGAGGATCACTGCTGAGGCAATGTGTGTGTGTGTGTGTGTGTGTGTGTGTGTGTGTGTGTGTGTGTGTTTGTGTGTGTGTGTGCGCGCGTGTGTGTGTGTGCGCGCGTGCGCGCGAGCACGCGCTTCCGGTGTGTGTGCGTGCGTCCGTGTGAATGAAGGCTAGTGTTTGTATCTTCCTGTACTATCACTTGTAGATCATACTGATAGAGGGAAAGTGTCATAAAGGGGCTATAAACCCTTACTTTATGCCTTATGATGTGTTTATCCGAGCACTTATTTCATGTTACATTGTCAAATGCCAGAGTGATTTTCACTTAATAATTAAATAATCATTAAATACATGCTTTTTTTGACTAGATAGAAATTAGGCAGCTTTGGCACTGTTTTAGTAGCTCATGAAGTACAGTAGCTCATGTACTCTAGACACTAAAGAATGTATGATTATGTACATGCAGACATGTGCCAGAACATGGCCACCTGGAACAGGTTTAATTGGGAGATTATCGCTTCTGTTTGGGGCAGGACATAAAATCAGCACCCCAGGAAATAGCTTTTGAAGAAATGCTGAATGCTGTAAAAAAAATTAAATGAAATAAAAACATTACAAAATGTCTAAATTCTGTACAGACATAAGCTTTCAGGGAAATGTTGATTTCAGTACAAGGTTCTGTACAGATATTAGAGTGCATTTTGTATGACAGCAGAACAGCCTGATGATACAACACAATGTAACACTACAGTTCCAAAAACGTAACCAGGTAAAAGAACTAAGAACGTACAATATATACAGTATCAAGCATTGGCGAAAGCCTAAAAGGACAAGGCTGATTTAAAGACCTGTAAAGACCTTGATTAGCTGAATCAGGTGTGTTAGTGCTGGGTTGGGACAAAAACCTACACATAGATGGCCTCCTGGACCAGGAGCAATGAACACAGCCGGAGCCCTACAACTCATCCAAAAGCTAAACAAATCCATCTCTGAGGCTGTCCTAATATGGACACCGCACTACAGGTTCCTCATATGGACACCGCACTACAGGCTCCCAGTCTGTATCTCTTACTAACATTTAGTAAATTCCAAAGTACCTTAACAAAATAAAACAGAGTGTGAGAAAACCACTCCATTTGATCCCGGCGCTCTGTGTCTCGCTCCTAAATCTCCCCAGAAAGCTGAACTAGTGGCTTAGTGTTTGTTTTTGATTGTGCAGGCTGAGATGACACAGTCTGTTGGGTGCTCTATTGGCCATGTGGTTTGGGTCCATTGACCATGGCCGCCTCTACGAGGGCTCAGTGATTAGATAATAAACTACAGAGGGGAGAGGTCCAACGGGATAGGGCCAGAACACCATGGCTTCTCTTTTTACTGCAGCATCATCCTGTCAGGTTGCTAAAGAGCTCGATGCCCAATAGAAAACAGAGAGGTGGGCTGCATCTGCAGACATAACACGAAGTGCATTATATCTTTAGAGAATTAACTGACATCCACCTGGACATGATCTGATTTTGTTTGTGTCTATCGTTGTTCAGTTTTTGGGGGGTTTTACGTAGGATGGTTACAGGTTTACATTGCCATTACAGCACTAGGGTAGACCGCAGTTTGAGCGGTCTAGTCTAACTTCAAAAGTAAAACTGCAAACCATTGGTAACTTAACAGATGTTTGATTTTGAAATATGTATTCCACAATAGCTACGAGTTCGAGATTCCAGCCTCATGGCTAACACTCAGTGTGTTGTTTTGGCACGGAGAAATACACAGACATGCAGCTGAGGTCTTACTCCGAGAGCTCGCCGTCCTTTCTCTCCATGTTCTTTATTCCTTGTGTCTAAACTCGGTGTGAAGTATTTTTCATTAAAGAAAAATGTATCATGATTATTATTGTTTGCGTCATTCATGCTTCCCGTGCTGCATGTAACATTGTCCTCTTCCCCTTCCCCTTGGTTTTGTGTTCCACGCTCAATTAAAACTATGCATCTTTGCTGTCAAATGACAAATGTACAGTAAGTTATGCATCAATTGCATGTGTGTGTGTGAGTGTGCATGTGCCTGCGTGTGTGTGTGTGTGTGTGTTCGCATGTGTGCATTGCCATGTACGTGTGTGTGTGGCATTCCTTCACCCTCAATCTCAAAAATAACACAATTCAAAACTTGTTGATAGGTATGGTCCGGGGGCGAAGGTGCGTGTGCACAATAATATTCTAAACCTTGCGTGCGACAGTTTTCCAGCAAAGGTTGGTATTTATAAATATTTTACTTGATGGGAAAGTGTAAATATATCCACGTACATTTTAGACCATGCGTACGCACAGCATCTAGTGGCTGATCAATTGTATTTCAAGCAAATATTATTATTTTGAGGGAAAATTGTGTGTTTGATGCACAGGAATTATAATAACGGTACGCTAATAAAAACATAAAAACAAACACACTCCTAAATATAGGACCTTCAATCAGAGGCAACGATAGACAGCTGCCTCCAATTGAAGGCCCCAATCTCCATTACCAAAACATAGAAATACAAATGTCTAGACAGAACATAGAAATAAACTAACATAGAACGATAACCCAAAAACCCCGGAATACATAAATCAAATACCCCTCTACATACACAACCACCCCGAACCATATAAACCAAATACCCCCTCTACATGAACACACACACAAACACACCCTGAACCACATAAAACAAATACCCCCTGCCACGTCCTGACCAAACTATAAGAACATATAACCCCTTTACTGGTCAGGATGTGACAATTATTAAACAGATGCATTTGCCATTGTTATGGAGATCACATAGCAGCACGTAGCCTCATATTTTACTTTTTACATAGGCCTAAATCATAATCATCTTGCAAGACATATCTCTCCTTTTTGACATGACTGGCGTATTCCCTCCACACAACAAATATTAGGCTACCCTTTATCCATTGCTCATTCAATAGCCAAGCATGTTTGAAAGTAAATAGACCTGTAGTCTATGAAAAATATTTGACAGTATGGATAGGCTACAGTATGAGATAGGATCGGGACATCATGGCCTATTTCATCTCATAGCCTATACCAAGGCAGGAGATAGAAACACAATAATCTATAGGTAAACAAAAATATGTAACAACAATTAGTATTTTTCGTGGAAGTGTGAGCTGTAGCATTTACTTTTACATCGTTCGAATATACAATCAACTTTGCAGAAAGCATAGCCAGTGTTTCTCACTCGCCAGTGTTTATCACATGCATTTAAAGCGTTCTGCCCACACCACAGAAATGTGATCAAATTTACCATTGCACTTTCTTTGAGAAATTGTCATAGCCCAGTTCCAACATCTCCAAATCATACCGCAAATGAGTCAGGTTTTTCCAGGCGGGGTTGTAAGCGCTCTTTCACAAGCGCACAAATTTAGTATGGCTTCGATTTATCAATGAAATGCAGACGTAATTGTTGCGTGCGACAGTTTGATAAATCCCAATCTTTTGTTGCACACGCAAATTCAAATATCTCGACATATTACAGAATTGAGTATGAAATTTGCCCACGGTTGATAAATATATATATATATATACAGCACCAGTCAAAAGTTTGGACACACCTACTCATTCAAGGGTTTTTCTTTATTTTTTACTATTTTCTACAATAATATTGAAGACATCAAAACTATGAAATAACACATGTGGAATCATGTAGTAACCAAACAATATATATATATATATATATATATATATATATATATATATACATACATACATACATACATACATACATACATACATACATACATACATACATACATACATACATACATACATACATACATACATACATACATACATACATGCATGCATACATACACCGGACTCTGACAATGCTCATTCTGATATTTCTTAATTTCTTTATTTTAATTTTTTAGATTATGTGTATAATGTTTTGTATTACTAGGTATTACTGCACTGTTGAAGCTAGAAACACAAGCATTTTCACAACACCGGCGATAACATCTGAAAATCTGTGTACGCGACCGAGGAACTTTGATTTGATTTGATTTGAACAGAAACATACTACAGTTACGAGGAAGACAGTTAGATTCACAGGGAAATAACGAGATGCAGCGACACCACAGCTGACACCAATATTGCATCCCAGAGTGGTTTGGAGTGTGTCCAGTCCACTACTCCTTAGTGTTGTGCATTCCACAGCACAGCCATAAGAGGCTACCTCTCTCCCCAGTTACATTTCACTTCCCATTCCAGAGTGCAGCCCAGGAGCGTGGGGCCTTGGGAGGAGCTGGGTTAACGGGACCCCCAGGAGCACGGCCGTAATCTGGATCCTGATGGGCTCTGTCTCTCTGGGAAGATCAGCTCCCCTCTTAATGAGGTCCCGGCCTCTCCACACCACCAGCCTCTCCCCTCTGCATTTCTCACGTCCACCATATCACATTCTCTTCTGCCTTGCTGTAAATCTGGCCCGCATTGGCTTGATCGACGTTAATTACTGTTCTCCTCTACGCCACAAAAACGGATCGGACCAAATGTGTGTGTGCGTGAATGCATGCGTACATATGTGGATGTGTGTGCTGGTGGGAATTGGGGTTATGAAAATGGAAGATGAACAAATCAAATTCTCACACATAGGCCTATATACATCCACCCTCCTGTCTCCCAGCCACCCCCCGTGGCCACACTAGAGGGGCCTTTCCCCCCTCCCAGGCCAAATTTTCTCCTCTCTGTTTATAAGTGCCTGAGCCCCAGAATTTTAAATATCAAGATCGGGTTTCCAGGCAGGTAAGTGCATCCAGACATGTTATCTGTGATATCACCGGAGGTTAGTCCCTCTCTACTTCTCTCTTCCATCTCTCCTCTCTCCATCTCCCCTTCTTTTCTGGGTATGTCCCCTTTCCATAGTACTGTACAGTGAAACACAATCCTTTGCATTATATACTTTGTGAAAAGCGGTTTTCTGCAGCATCTTGTCATCGTTTGGGCGAGCGGGGGACTTTTTGAAGTGCTCTCGGGTTCTGGGCTCGGCGCATAAGAGTGACGGCTCTATTGCACAACACCGTATTATTTACCCAGATGGGGTTAATTGCTGAATAAAAGAATGGTTCTTTTCAGTTGACCATTGTAAAGCTTCTCCCACCCCCCTAACCCTTCTACTCCCCCACACTATGAATAAGGAGGATAGGGGAGCCCAATGATGAATATCAAACCCTCCAACCAGAAAGAGCATCTCGTTCACAGTGGAAATGCTTGAACTTAGTCCAGAAAGGAGACGCATTGACTCGTAACTGTTCTCTGAGCGGGAAAACAAGAACACTCAAGGAGAAGGGAAAAAACAGGAATAGGCTAATCCCCTAGTCTACCACATCAATGCTGTTCCTTTTGTCAACAGAGAGATGAAGAGAGACAAGGCTCGTGTTCAATTCATTAGTATTTCTATTATTTTTTTACACAACACCAATGCAAAGGCTCTGGTGTATTTACATTTGGTAATCACAAGGACGTGTTTTGTATAAATAACCAGGTGCAAAGCAAGGGCACATGGGGAGTTATAGGAGAGAGAGAGAGAGAGAGAGAGAGAGAGAGAGAGAGAGAGAGAGAGAGACCGTAAACAGCTCCCACACTTTGCAGTGTCTGGACGAGGATGGCAGGTTAGACAGGGCTTGACAAGCTCCAGAACAGTAGCCTTCCCAAGTCCCCATTAGCCAAAGGCTGCCAATATTCCTACTTTGAAGAGAGGAAAGTAAACAATCCATTTCAGAAGATAAGGTGGAGGTGAAGGACTGTGCATGGGGGGCGATGGGGAAAATACTCAGCGGTCTCTGAGGCTCTGTCATGGATAGTCATGGAACTCACACATATCCACATAGAAACAAAGCCAGCACTCTATAAACTCCATTCGATGATACAGAAGATAGTCATGGTGGATGTTCAAAACAGAGAGCTGGGACACAGTGTGACAAAAACATCTGCAATCTGAATAAATCCCATGTAAGTAAGGAAAAACTGTATATTTGTACAGAACTACATTAGCTGATACATTTTTCTTAAAATGTCTGATAAATTCTTCTCTCATTCTTATGCTTGTTGCATGGGGGAGGAGAGGAACTTTACAAAAGCCTACTCCCTCATAGTCATCTTACCACACACACCACACACACACACACACACCCATACATGCACGCACACACACCTGAACAACACAAAGCCTTCAAGTGAAGGACAGGGTTCCCAGCAACAAATCTATCCCTCATAAAAGCCTCCACCTTCCCTGACCCCTATCAGAACACAGTGTCCCATCTCACCACAGCTCTTCAAACAGGCTTGCATTGATTAACTCAGGGGCGGGGGGGTTCTCTGCCACCCACCTATTAATTATATGGCCTTCATTAACACTGGCCTGATGAATGGCTTCTGCTGGAAAGCCGAGTTAAGAGGTGTTAACACAGCACCTGCCTGCACTCATGTGGCAACCTATTAACCAACAATGACCTTCCACATCGTAAAGCCACTTGCTGTCTATTTGCTGTCTAATAAATAGGCCCCCATGTCTCTCGCCCCTCCCTTGTCCCCTTAATTAAGCCTCTCAGACTTTATTGTGCTTTAAAGCCAAAAAATGACCCATAAACATTGAACACCTGGAATCAACTAAAATACTGATCGGGGCACACCCCCCCACAGAAAGTGAAGTAGTGTAGGTGGTTAATGGGCTAATGAACAACCTCTCTACGCTATAGTTTAATAAGGGGAGAGACCCAGGTATGAGGAGCCATAAGGGTCAGCTTTTCTCTGTTGACATTGTAATGGTACCAGCCAAACACCTCATAGGCTCTTCAAGACCAATCTGTCGTAATAGTAGGGAAATTCCCCCCGTCCCCTCAATGTTTTTTGGAACTCAGGGATGGTTGGACTAGAGTATAGTTAGACACAGGATTAACCAGTTTTATGATTAAGCATCTTTCGGAGTACAATGACTAACGGCAGTAAGTGATCTTAACCCCGGCCTTTTCTGTTAAGGCTGCTGCATACCTACCTGTGCAAGAAATCAATCTTTAAAACAATAACCAATCTATGATCACTTTATATACTGTATGTTTCTATTGAGACCAGTGGGTTATGAAAAATGACAAGTGAGCTGTAGGACCATAGTTAATTTCTCCCATTGTCAGAATGAGTGGCTTGGGCCATTTGCACAAGTTAGGAGTCAGTGTGATATGTGACTGGATTGGTCTGTTGCTTGCCAAGATGGCATGCTCTCAACAGAGAGAGGCAGTAGGTCTGAGGGGGCCCTAATGATTTGGAGCAGGCTCCTTGAGTGAACAAGGAAAAAAACAGTAGAGCGAGATGGTAATGGCTCGTAATGTGAGGACGTATTTATTTCATCCATTGGCCCAAGTAATTGGTCGTCTTTCAGTGTGGCCGGGGTTAAAACGCTGAGTGATGGATGGGAGTTTTGACAGAGGTTAGCCGGCTTCCGCTTTCACTGCAATGCTTCTCTGTGAGAGAAAGCTCCTGTCACTGCTTTAGTAGACTGATCCACTGTGAGACCCCCATTCCAAAACACCAAACCCTCCGAGCCACTTTGAGTCAAATCAGTAAGTGAGTATAAAAACCTGAATTAAGAAAAACAAGAGAGCTATTAGCAAGGAGTACAATTCACATACTTCACTGTGTCTGGGGCATTATTCTTTGAATTTGAGGTTAACATGTCAAATAGAAATTCCTCTATGAAATACGACTGTATCATTAGAGACTTGAAATTACTCTTGGGGCAGGAGAGTATTAATGTCCATGTCAAACCATTTAGCAACTAATCTTAATGAATATCACTGTTAAAGAGGAATAAATCAAGGAAAACGTAAACTGAACCAATTACGAAAAACTATTTCTATGCTGGTAGGTTACAGAAACAACAACATTTAGAGTAAGGTTTCCTTTTCAATATATTAAAATGATTGAATGTTGGCTCCTAGTAGTTCATCTATTGTATATTGGATGCTGGTTGAGATATGATCCTATACAAAATATTTTCAATTGAACATTTAATTGACTCTTAGCTGTGCCAAAGCAGCGCAGAGCAAGAGTAAAATGACTAATTTAATATGGCAAGTAAAGCCAACAGAATTACTTTAGAGATTGGAGTGAGTTTCCCCTGGCTCACAATCCCTCAGGTGGATGGGGGGATGCATTGTACAGGGGATGTAGGGAGCCATAAAGAAATCATGTGGTCCAGCAAGCCAACAGTGTGTGTGTGTGTGTGTGTGTGTGTGTGTGTGTGTGTGTGTGTGTGTGTGTGTGTGTGTGTGTGTGTGTGTGTGTGTGTGTGTGTGTGTGCGCGCGTTTTTATGCTTGGATATGTGTGTGTGCATGCATTAGTTAGCTAGTTTTGTGAAAAGCAGGTAACCTTGAAGTCCAACCCCTTCCCCTGTGTCCCCCTATTCTTCGGTCTTGGCACAGCCAGTTCCCTGGCAGGTGGACCTAACCATCACAGTGGAAGGGGTGGGGCGGGCTCTTAAATTATGGCTTGGGCAAAGCGCTTTTTCACAGCTCCCTGACCACCTAACCCTTCCAGCTAAATAAATGCAATTTTATGCACTTACATAAATCTAATCAAACAAGGCCTTCTCTCTTATTATTTCATCTTATTCACCAGCGCTCCCTTATGCCATGCATTGTGACCAATGCCAGGACAGCTGAAAAATCAGGAACTGGAACCAAAGACAATCCCTGGACTTTTAAAAATGGAGTCAGATACAGTATACTTTGCTGAGAGCATGCTTCTATGAGTGTTAAGTGTTACTATCTTTATGTAGGTTTATTTAAAGTTCAAGTAAAGCATAGCTAGTCTAAGTAAAGCATAGGTTTACACTGAGTGTACAAAACATTAGGAACACCTTCCTAATATTGAGTTTTTGCCATCAGTTTTATTGTGTTACTTTTTATTTTATTATTGTTTACTTTAGTTTATTGAGTAAATATTTTCTTAACTTTATGTTCTTAAAACTGCATTGTTGGTTAATGGCTTGTAAGTAAGCATTTCACGGTAAGGTCTACACCTGTTGTATTGTGACAAATCTAATTTGATTTGATTTGATTTTGAACAGCATAAATTTGTCAGGGCATGCCTAATGTTTTGTAAACTCAGTGTATACTTTAGTCTTAAGCAGCTAAATACTTAACAAAATGGGGGAAAAGACACAAATAAGTGATAGTCTTGATTTTTTCTTCATTAGACTAAAATATATAACAAATCTTAAACTGGAAAAAATCATGTTGGACTAGTTAGTGTTATTACTAAGTGACTGCGTCTGCATTTGTCTCTCTTTGTTCTCGTAAGCTGCCATCTCAGCCACAGCTGAACCCGAACTGGAGAGCAATGCACCGGCTCAGTGCTAAGCGTGGGCCACAGGCATATTAGTCGGGACAGGCAATAGTGTTGATTACTCATTGGCCATTAGATTGCTTTCACTGCAGTGGCTAAGCCTCCTGCATCATGAGCTCACTTGGCTGAACGCAAGATTAGAGAGTGTGCTTCACCCGCCCGCCTTCTACACTCCTCCTCCCCTTCTCTCCCCCCCTCCCTATAAAGTTCATCTGGCTCGCCTCAGGTCAGCGCAACAGTGCAACAGCAAGACAGGTTGACTCGCTGTGTAGTCCTTATTACCTAATTTCCTGTGACCAGGATTTTACCCCCTTTCTTTTCTGGTGCAGGGACATGTTTTATGATGGTTATGCATACTTAATGGTCCCTACGACTTAATTGTTTTCAGGGTCAATTTAGAGTGACAAATCCTGTTTATGATTTTAGAAAGACCCCCCCCCCGCTACTGCTATCCCACTGCTGGCTTCTTAATGATCGACTGGATTTAGTGGAAAACCAATACAGATTTTCTTTCTTACATTAAAAAAGCAACAACCCCAAACTCACCGTCACGTCAACATAACTTCATAGTTAAACAGTGTGGTTCAAAAAGCATACAAGTTCACTCCCAGTCATCTGGTGGAGCTGAAACACTGAGCTGAACACTAGAGCCAGCCTTTCGGGAGGATTCAGGCTAATATCAAGAGTTACAGTCTAGGTTCTCCACTTCCAAATAACCTAGGACTTGAAAGGTGGACAGAGAATAGCATACATAGCACTGCAGCTTAAAGCTCATTAACCTCTCTCTCCGGCACCTTGCTGAGTTGAAAAGGCTTGGCTGCCTCTCGTAGACACATTCACTGGCAGATAATCAGGTCAACAGCAGAATTAACCAATCTTTTAGATTTGGTCACTGATGCTTGCAGGTTGTAAAAATACTTGCTTTTGAGTGTCATTGTGACTTACGGTGATATAGTAGCCGTCTTGTCATTTGGAACAATGAGGGATATTTCGAGAAAGTTAAGGACAAGGGCAAACATCAGAGGGTTTAGTGGGATGATGACAAGGGAGATATCATGCTATGTAAATCTTACAGGGAACACTATCAATCACTAGCGATGATGTGAAGGCCTGCCACAGATATAAAAGGTGGACAATAGAAAAGCCAAGATGTAGCCAGTTTAGCCTACACATGGGGGGGAAAAAATCATACTTTTTCTTTTCTATATCTTTTCTGGGGATTTTTTGGGCCAAGGCGCATCGTGAGTAGAGTTCCACATTTTAATGATAGTGAAACTTCCAAAACAACAAAGATATAACGATCGTGAAATACGTAGCGCACATAGGCACTCATATAAAACAATATCGCAGGTGGGAGAAAGGACACACTAAGTATGATCCCAATTAGAGGTAACGATTATCAGCTGCCTCTAATTGGGAACCATACACACACACCAACATAGAAATATAATACCTAGAAACTGGGCACCGGCGCAGAGGAAGGCTCCGGCCATGGAACGGGACTGGACGCCGGGCCTGGACTTGGCACCGGCTCAGAGGAAGGCTCCGGTCATGGAGCAGGACTGGACGCCGTGCCTGGACTGGGCACCGGCGCAGAGGAAGGCTCCGGCCATGGAGCGGGACTGGACGCCGTGCCTGGACTGAGCACGGGCGCAGAGGAAGGCTCTGGCCATGGAGCGGGACTGGACGCCATGCCTGGACTGGGCACCGGTGCAGAGGAAGGCTTCAGTCATGGAGCGGGACTGGACGCCGTGCCTGGATTGGGCATCGGCGCAGTGGAAGGCTCCGGCCATGGAGTGGGACTGGATGCCGTGCCTGGACTGGGCATCGGCACAGTGGAAGGCTCCGGCCATGGCACCGGCGCAGGAAGCTCCGGGCCGTGGACCGTCACTGTAATCTCCGGGTTGTGGACCGTCACTGGAGTCTGCGGACCGTGGACCGTCGCTGGAGGCTCTGAACTGTGAACCGTCGCTGGAAGCTCTGAACTGTGAACCGTCGCTGGAAGCTCTGGACTGTGAACTGTTGCTGGAAGCTCTGGACTGTGAACCGTCGCTGGAAGCTCTGGACTGTGAACTGTAGCTGGAAGCTCTGGACTGTGAACCGTTGCTGGAGGTTCCGGGGCTGTAGACCGTCGCTGGAGACTCCAGACTATACACACGCACTGGTGGATGAGTGCGCGGAGCCGGCGCAGGACGTATCGGGCTGGGGAGGCGCACTGGAGGCCTGGTGCGTGGAGCCGGCACAGGTTGCAACGAACTGATGACACACTCTTCAGGGTGAGTGCGGGGAGCCGGCACAGGACGTACCGGGCTGGGAAGGCGTACTGGAGGCCTGGTGCGTGGAGCCGGCACAGGTTGCACCGGGCTGGTGACACACTCTTCATGGCGAGTGTGGGGAGACGGCACAGGACGTACCAGGCTGGAGAGGCGCACTGGAGGCCTAGTACGTGGAGCCGGCACAGGTTGCACCGAACTGATGACACGCTCCTCAGGGCGAGTGTGGGGAGCCGGCACAGGATGTACTGGGCTGGGAAGGCACACTGGAGGCCTGGTGTGTGGAGCCGGCACAGGTTGCACCGGACACACTCCTCAAAACACCTGCGCTGAAGCATACTCCCATCTCTCTCCGATATCCCTCCTCAAACTGCTCCATCGACTCCCAGATGGTCTCTGGCTCTTTCCTCGGCCGACCGCCCCTTGTGCCCCCCCCCAAAAAAATCTTGCCGTTGCCCTTGGGCTGTTTGTGGCTGCGGACCCCGGCGTCGTCACTGTCCTCCTTTACTCCTCGGCAACTCCTGCCAAGGAAGGGTCTCGCATCCACCTAGTGTCTCTTCCCATGACCAACTCTCCTTCACCTCCTGGGCACGCTGCTTGGTCCTGTAATGGTGGGATATTTTGTCACAACCTTTGTATGAATAATTGGACCAAGGCGCAGCGTGAGTAGAGTTCCCATTTTAATGATAGTGAAACTTCCAAAACAACAAAGATATAACAATCGTGAAATAGGTAGCGCACATAGGCACTCATACAAAACAAAACAATATCCCACATCGCAGGTGGGAAAAAGGACACACTAAGTATGATCTCCAATTAGAGGAAACGATTATCAGCTGCCTCTAATTGGGAACCATACACACACACCAACATAGAAATATAATACCTAGAAACCCCCCTAGTCATGCCCTGACCTAAAACACCATAGAGAACCCAGAGGGCTCTCTATAGTCAGGGCGTGACAACTATATATATGCACAGTGAGGGAAAAAAGTATTTGATCCCCTGCTGATTTTGTATGTTTGCCCACTGACAAAGAAATGATCAGTCTATAATTTTAATGGTAGGTTTATTTGAACAGTGAGAGACAGAATAACAAGAAAAAAAATCCAGAAAAACGCATGTCAAAAATGTTATAAAATGATTTGCATTTTAATGAAGGAAATAAGTATTTGACCCCTCTGCAAAACATGACTTAGTACTTGGTGGCAAAACCCTTGTTGGAAATCACAGAGGTCAGACGTTTCTTGTAGTTGGCCACCAGGTTTGCACACATCTCAGGAGAGGATTTTGTCCCACACCTCTTTGCAGATCTTCTCCAAGTCATTAAGGTTTCGAGGCTGACGTTTGGCAACTCAAACCTTCAGCTCCCTCCACAGATTTTCTATGGGATTAAGGTCTGGAGACTGGCTAGGCCACTCCAGGACCTTAATGTGCTTCTTCTTGAGCCACTCCTTTGTTGCCTTGGCCGTGTGTTTTGGGTCATTGTCATGCTGGAATACCCATCCACGACCCATTTTCAATGCCCTGGCTGAGGGAAGGAGGTTCTCACCCAAGATTTGACAGTACATGGCCCCGTCCATCGTCCCTTTGATGCGGTGAAGTTGTCCTGTCCCCTTAGCAGAAAAACACCCCCAAAGCATAATGTTTCCACCTCCATGTTTGACAGTGGGGATGGTGTTCTTGGGGTCATAGGCAGCATTTCTCCTCCTCCAAACACGGCGAGTTGAGTTGATGCCAAAGAGCTCCATTTTGGTCTCATCTGACCACAACACTTTCACCAGTTGTCCTCTGAATCATTCAGATCTTCATTGGCAAACTTCAGACGGGCATGTATATGTGCTTTCTTGAGCAGGGGGACCTTGCGAGCGCTGCAGGATTTCAGTCCTTCACGGCATAGTGTATTACCAATTGTTTTCTTGGTGACTATGGTCCCAGCTGCCTTGAGATCATTGACAAGATCCTCCCGTGTAGTTCTGGGCTGATTCCTCACCATTCTCATATTCATTGCAACTCCACGAGGTGAGATCTTGCATGGAGCCCCAGGCCGAGGGAGATTGATAGTTCTTATGTGTTTCTTCCATTTGCGAATAATCGCACCAACTGTTGTCACCTTCTCACCAAGCTGCTTGGCGATGGTCTTGTAGCCCATTCCAGCCTTGTGTAGGTCTACAATCTTGTCCCTGACATCCTTGGAGAGCTCTTTGGTCTTGGCCATGGTGGAGAGTTTGGAATCTGATTGATTGCTTCTGTGGACAGGTGTCTTTTATACAGGCAACGAGCTGAGATTGGGAGACACCTGGGAGCCAGAAATCTTTCTGATTGAGAGGGGGTCAAATACTTATTTCCCTCATTAAAATGCAAATCAATTTATAACATTTTTGACATGCGTTTTTCTGGATTTTTTTCTTGTTATTCTGTCTCTCACTGTTCAAATAAACCTACCATTAAAATGATGATAATTTCTGATAATTTCTGACTGATAATTTCTTTGTCAGTGGGCAAATGTACATAATCAGCAGGGGATCAAATACTTTTTTCCCTCACTGTATATATATTGAACAAAAACATGCAACAATTTAAAACGGTTTTAATGAGTTTACAGTTCATATAAGAAAATCAGACAATTGAAATACATTAATTAGGCCCTAATCTGTGGATTTCACATGACTGGCAATACAGATATGCATCTGGTGGTCACAGATAGCAGGAAAAAAAGGTAGGGGCGTGGATCAGAAAACTAATCAGTATCTGGTGTGACCACCATTTACCTAATGAAGCAGGACACATCTCCTTCACATAGAGTTGATCAGGCTGTTGATTGTGGAATGTGGAATGTTGTCCCACTCCTCTTCAATGGCTGTGCGAAGTTGCTGGATTTTGGCGGGAATTGGAATACGCAGTTGTACATGTCGATCCAGAGGATCCCAAATATGCTCAATGAGTGACATGTTTGGTGAGTATGCAGGCCATGGAAGAACTAGGACATTTTTAGCTACCAGGAATTGTTTACAGATTCTTGCTACATGGGGCCGTGCATTATCATGCTGAAACATGAGGTGATGGCGGCGGATAAATGGCACAACAATTGGCCTCAGGAACTTTACACGGTATCTCTGTGCATTCATATTGCCATATGCCTGCCCATACCATAACCCCACAGCCACAATGTTGACATCAGCAAACCGCTCGCCCACATAACGCCATGCATGTGGTCTGCAGTTGTGAGGCTGGTTGGACGTACGGACAAATTCTGTAAAACAATGTTGGAGGCAGCTTATGGTAGAGAAATTAACATTCCATTCTCTGGCAACAGCTCTGGTGGACATTCCTGCAGTCAGCATGCCATTTGCACGCTCCCTTTAAAACTTGAGACATCTCTGGCATTGTGTCGTGTGACAAATCTGCACATTTTAGAGTGGCCTTTTATTTTTCCCAGCACAAGGTGCACCTGTATAATGATCATACTGTTTAATCAGATTTTTGATATGCCATACCTGTCAGGGGGATGGATTATCTTGGCAAAGGAGAAATGCTCACTAACAGGGATGTATACAAATTTGTGCACAACATTTTTGAGAAGTAAGCCTTTTTTGTGTATGGAACATTTCTGGGATCTTTTATTTCAGCTCATGAAACATGGGACCAACACGTTTATATTTTTGTTCAGTTTATACATTATACTTATCCCATCAAACAAACTATTTTGTAACCAGTTAATTCCAGTATTTGTTTCATAATAATTCTGGCTTTATATAATTTGCTACACAAACAGCTAAACATCTTAATATGGACTGAATCAAAATGCCTTGCTATTCAGTGGTTTCCATTAAAAAGCATCGGAATAGGACTTATGATTGTATGCACATGCACATTTACGCACGTGTGTGCTCACACACGCACTCACTGGCACATACACGCAGGCAGAGAAGACGGTTTATTTGTGTGCTGAGCGTGCTGGACCGCCCCTGACCCACACGGTCATGGCAGGTTGTCCTAACAGGGAAGAACATAAATCTCTCCCATGTAGCAGGGCGCTAAAGTCCGCCGTTTAACTGCTCAAACACTGACTGGTGTGTGTTTGTCACAGAGGAATTTTTACTGGGGTTTGTTTTTGAGAATCGTCAACCTACCTTCCTTCTCTTGCCCATCCTAAACACAAAAAGCCCCTTTTACTAACACACGTGTCACCTGAAAGAAATGCATTGTTCTTTTTGTTTGAGGTATTTTCCAGACATTTCTAGATCATTTTCTGATAGATTGAAGGTAATAAGGTCATGTGTGTAAAATAAGCTCAATTCTAGCTATTCTTTAGGCTTTTAGGTTGATATATCTATCTATCAGCTAACATTAGTTAATACCCATATCATGGGGATCAACTCAGAGAGGAGAATATTAAACTCTCAACTCCCCACCTCCTGCTGTTTCACCCCTGTAGTCATGCGGCCTGGGGGGCACCAGTGGGAGTGTTCTATGCAGAGGGGGTGGGGCATGACTGAGAGCTGGTGGGGCAGGAGGGGGGCAGTGGCAGGCCCAAGGGGTGATTGCTGCTGAACTGTGGGAATGTGGGATATGCTCCCTGACATCTATGTGTGGATTACGGCTCACGAGCCGTCGCTCCCAATCGGCCGGGCTCTACATCACCCTCCACCCAGGCCATCAGGGAGCAGTAGGCCTGGGCCCGGCCTGGGTTCCTCAGCCCCTCAGCTCAAACCCTGAGCCCCCTACAAGACTGGAGCAAGGGGAGGGGAGGGTGGTCAGATGGGTGGGTGAGGCAGGTTCTGTAACAACACGGGGTATCTGAGTGTGCTGCACAGAGGAGAGGTAGGAGAGGGGAGGGGAGAGGGGGTCTATAGAGAGAACTTGGGCCAAGAAAATCTGTCTTGCTCCGATTTACCTCCCATGAATCCTTCCAAGGAGCTAATGCATAAGAAAACTGAGGGAAATAAAATAAATAGAAAGACCTTTAGATGGAATTTGGCCATTTGGGGTGATGTCATTTGTTTTGCGAGCAATATACTGTATGGTGGACATGCTTCTCTGGCTTTGCAGGGGAATAGGGAGACGGACATGCTATATAAATTATAAATGTAATGTTCCACATTAATTCATCATACACACACACACACAAGGCACAGCAAGTCTAAGCTATCGTGGTTATAGTTGTTTGTTTGAGAGAAGACATGTACGCTTATTTAAAAGGAGTGTTCTGTTGAACTGACTTGACCTTGGATGAGTTACAGTACAGTACAGCGCAGTAGACATGGCCTCAGCAATGATATCAGGTGAAAAGAGTCCACTGCTGTGGTGGTGTGGGTTAGTCATGGCCATTACAGCTAATACTCGTCATCCACTAACTCAGTCTCATGAAAAAGTGTGTAATCACAGACCAGTCTCAGGACAGGCAGGGCTGTGACTCGCTCCAGCTCTGTTCTGTCTGTCTCACAACACAGGCGAATGGAAGGAGGGGGAAGGAAAGAAGCACAGAGAAAACTGAAGTAAAGGAATAAGGACAGAGTGACAGCAACAACAAAGCGCTTGAGAGAGAAAATGGAAGATAAATGGAAATGCTCAAATTTGGCTCACAGGCTGTGACCCTCTGATCCAGCAAGTAAAGAGGAAGAGAGAAAGGTACAGACACAGAGAGAAAGAAAGAAAGAAAGAAAGAAAGAAAGAAAGAAAGAAAGAAAGAAAGAAAAAAAAGAAAGAAAGAAAGAAAGAAAGAAAGAAAGAAAGAAAGAAAGAAAGAAAGAAAGAAAGAAAGAGAGAGAAGACGGTTGTCTGAGTGCTGCGGTCCCTCAATCAGGCACTCACCCGGCGAGTTCATTCCTTGCATTCCAGAAAGAGGCAGGCGCAAGTCTCACCGCTGGGTCATTTGGCTTGATTGACATTATTTGCTACCATTAGCCAATACTATGTGGTTGCCCTCTGACCTCCTGCGAGCGCGTTGTTTGAAACAACTTTAAACAGTTTGTTTTAATCTTCATGGGAAAAAAAGCCACTGGATCCTGCCAGGGCCCCCTTAGATCAATCACCAATTAGAGGTGAGATAATGGAACCCCTATCTTCAATGATTCAACTCTACTCTTTATCTCTTTTTCTCTTTCGTTCAGTCTCTCTCTCTCTCTTTTCTACCGCAAACTCCTTTGCTCTTACAGGCACTCTCTCTTACTCTCTTACACGCTCTCTCTCCCTCTCTCTTTACCTCGCTGTCCCTCTCTCTCTCTTTCTCCCTCTCTCTCTCTCTTTGTCTCTCTGGTCGTTTCTACACTTGACACTTACGTGCAACTTCTGCTATCGGAATACAAAGATCGCATTGAAAAGACAGGTCTAGATCCACAAAAGTCACTTTCTGGTCTGACTATGTTCAGACCTGGCTGACCACCTCAGGAGTTGATCAGGGATGCGTTGTGTGTGGATTTCTTCTGTCTGGATGCAATCAGGCTACCGAAAGTGTATACAGTGGGCAACGTCATCAGCACTCCTCCCACAAGTCTTCCGAAAACGTGCATTTTGGGACCGAGAGGCACCTTTTCCATCTAATGTTGCAGGAAATACATTCCTAGTGTGTGAGGAACGTGTTTGCTGGCCTCTAAATGCTAGCCAGCTAGCTAATATTTAGACCATTTATTTTTTGTTTGGCTAGAGTTATACTAACCGTTTGCAATCCCTTTAGTGTTGCTTGCTAGCTTGCTGGCTAGTTAGCTGGCTAGTTAGCTACAGTAGTTAGCTACTGCCATCAGTTAGTGTTGTGTTATTATCATATTTGACCTATTCCACTGTTTGTAGAATGCATACTGGCATTTGAATATAGCGTGGGAAAAGGGAATCCGGACACACTATGGACACGGTAGACACATTTAAATGTAGGTGTAGATGCATAATGCTTTTGGAATTCCATGATCAGAACTCTATGATCAGAATACTAAAGCTGCATGAACTGTCAAGTCTAGACACGGCCTCCTCTCTCTCGCTCTCTCTCTCTCTCTCTCTCTCGCTCTCTCTCTCTTCCCCTTCTACGTTACTGCTCCCTCTCCCTCTATCACCACCAACAAAATAATGACCGTGAAGGAAGTTAAAGATGTATGTGTGCGGTTTGACATAACAAAAGCAAAGCTCCTCTTTTCTGTTTGAACGACAGACAGAAACCTGTGAGCCAAGTTCTCCCCTTGCCTCATCATACTGATGTAAGTGTGAATGAACGAGGCACAGTGGGTTCAGAATATGAGTTAAGCATTAAAAAAAACACAATGAATGTTTTGATTGACAATTCAATCCTACAGTTGAAAGAAAGTCTACCATACACCATACATGGCATTTGGTTGTGTTGAAACATTTATAATTCAATAGAAGAGGTAAGGTATTGGTGTTTAAAAAAGCAAGGAATACTACGTAACAACCATAAACCATTAGACAGTTAAAAATACATCTAACCTAATTCTTCTCTATTGGTGTTTTGCCAAATAAATAAAGTTGTAAAAACACAGCTTTGATTATATATGAATGCCTACTTTTTAAGTGTAAAATGTATGACGACTTCTCTTATGGCATTCCCTCACCGCTGAAACAAAATAGCAATGTAGGCCTATTTGACCTTTACATTACAGGAACATGGTCACAACCCAGTGAGTGTGCGCGTGTGCGCGTGTGCGTGTGCGTGTGTGTGTGCGTGTGTGTGTGTGTGTGTGTTTGTGTGTGTGTGTGTGTGTGTGTGTGTGTGTGTGTGTGTGTGTGTGTGTGTGTGTGTGTGTGTGTGTGTGTGTGTGTGTGTGTGTGTGTGTGTGTGTGTGTGTGTGTGGAAATGAAGAACACCTGAGATAAATTAAGTTTGCAACAGGCTGAACTATGACCCTCCCACATTGAGCAGCTGGTGTGAAACAAGGGTTAACAACAGTACCCCCCCCACCCCAGTTCCCCCACAAAACCCTAGTCTTCTCGCCCAAAAAGAGGGCTGTTGCCTACATGAGGTGAAGAGAACAGAATGAGGAAGGGAAACAATGTTTCAATGAAATACATTGAAGGTCTACCAAGACGAGTTGATTGGATGTGACATCTTACAATAAGCAAAGTGCTTGAGCTCGGGTATAGTCATGTGACTTGATATGTCAATTTTGCTCTTGTCCATCAGCGTAGTGTGCCATTATTTTTCCTTCGCCCAACCTCAAAGGCGACAGACGGTAACTGCCAAAATAAAGGAAACACCAACATAAAGTGTCTTAATAGGGTAGTGGACCACAACGAGCTTCCAGAACAGCTTCAATGGTTTACATTGTTTTCATGCTCATCAAACCATTCTGACCATTCATGCCATGTGGATGGGCGCATTGCCATCCTATGAGGGCATAGCCATGGTAGACAAAACAATGTCCAAAATGAATGGCCTGTCCACCTTTTTATGCAGTACATGACCCTAAGCATGACAGGATGTTAATGCTTAATTAACTAAGGAACCACAACTATGTGGAAGCAACTGCTTTCAATATACAATGCACAAAAATATAAACGCAACATGTAGTGTTGGTCCCATGTTTCATGAGCTGAAATAGAAGATCCCAGAAATCTTCCATATGCACAAAGAGCGTATTTCTCTCTAAATTTGTGCACAAATTTGTTTACATCCCTGTTAGTGAGCATTTCTCCTTTGCCAAGATAATCCATCCACCTGACAGTTGTGGTATATGAAGAAGCACAGGTGCACCTTGTGCTGAGGACAATAAAAGGCCACTAAAATGTGCTGTTTTGTCATATAGCACAATGCCACAGATGTCTCAAGTTTTGAGGGAGCGTGCAATTGGCATGCTGACTGCAGGAATGTCTACCAGAGCTGTTGATGGATAATTTAATGTTACTTTCCCTACCATAAGCTGCCTCCAACGTCATTTTAGAGAATTTGGCAGTACGTCCAACCGGCCTCACAACCGCAGACCAAGTGTAACCACACCAGCCCAGGACCTCCACATCTGTCTTCTTCACCTGCGGGATTGTCTGAGACCAGCCCCCGGGACAGCTGATGAAACTGTGGGTTTGCACAACCAAAGAATTTCTGCACAAACTGTCAGAAACCATCTCAGGGAAGCTCATCTGCATGCTTGTTGTCCTCAAAAGTGTCTTGACCTGACTGCAGGTTGGTGTCTAAACAACTTCAGTGGGCGAGCGGTTAGCTGACGTCAACGTTGTGAACAGAGCGCCCCCTGGTGGCGGTGGGGTTATGGTATGGGCAGGCACAAGCTATGGACAACAAACACAATTGCATTTTATCGATGGCAATATGAATGCACAGAGATACCATGGCAAGATCCTGAGGCCAATTGTCGTGGTATTCATCCGCCACCATCACCTCATGTTTCAGCATGATCATGCACGGCCCCATGTCGCAAGGATCTGTACACAAATCCTGGAAGCTGAAAATGTCCCAGTTCTTCCATGGCCTGCATATTCACCAGACATGTCACCCATTGAGCATGTTTGGGATGCTCTGGATTGACGTGTACGACAGCGTGTTCTAGTTCCCGCCAATATCCAGCTAATTCGCAAAGCCATTGAAGGGGAGTGGGACAACATTCCACAGGCAACAATCAACAGCCTAATCAACTCTATGCGAAGGCAAATGGTGATCACACCAGATACTGACTGGTTTTCTGATCCACGTCCCTACCTTTTTTTATGATATCTGTGACCAACAGATGCATATCTGTTTTCCCAGTCATGTGAAATCCCTAGAATAGGGCCTAATTGATTTATTTCAATTGTCTGATTTTCTTATATGAACTGTAACTTAGTAAAAAAAAAAAAATTGTTATATGTCGCATTTATATTTTGTTCAGTGTACTTCCGTATTCCTAATTTGCTAGTGCTGAGCGAATTAATGCTTTTTGAGGTCAGTTCGGTTTCGGTTTGATTATTAAAAATAATCACGGTTTTCATTTTTGCAAATTTTTTAAAACATTAAATATTTCAGTTGTTTTATATTACTTATTATTTTTCATTCCTTTAAGTCATCATCTAATCTCTGCTCAGGCAGTAGCAGCCAAACAGACAGACAGCGTTATCTCCTTGATCCCCATACTGTACTGTCTTTAGTCATCCTACTTAGCTAGGCTAGCTGTCTGACTAAATCATTTTACTTCAAAGTAGATAAGGCATACTTTCACAAACTGACTCTATCCCTCTCTCTCATTGTTGTGTTGTGTATACTCCTCTCTCATTCGGTATATGCTGTCTGTGTGTACCTAACGGAGCAGGCGTAAACGAGTATCTCTAACCAAGATGGAAAAAACAGGCCCAATGTCCCACATAAACTCAGTTAAAAAAGAAACGTCCCTTTTTCAGGACCCTGTCTTTCAAAGATAATTCATAAAATTCCAAATAACTTCACTGATCTTCATTGTAAAGGGTTTAAACACTATTTCCCATGCTTGTTTAATTAACCATAAACAATTAAGGAACATGTACCTGAGGAACAGTCATTAAGACGCTAACAGCTTACAGACGGTAGGCAATTAAGGTCACAGTTATGAAAACTTGGGACACTAAAGAGTCCCTTCTACTGACTCCGAAAAACACCAAAAGAGAGATGCCCAGGGTCCCTGCTCATCTGTGTGAACGTGCCTTAGGCATGCTGCAAGGAGGCATGAGGTATGGCCAGGCAGATGTGGCCAGGGCAATAAATTGCAATGTCCGTACTGTGAGACGCCTAAGACAGCGCTACAGGGAGACAGGCCGGACAGCTGATCGTCCTCGCAGTGGCAGACCACGTGTAACAACACCTGCACATGATTGGTACAACCGAACATCACACCTGCGGGACAGGTACAGGATGGCAACAACAACTGCCTGAGTTACACCAGGAACGCACAATCCCTCCATCAGTGCTCAGACTGTCTGCAATAGGCTGAGAGAGGCTGAACTAAGGGCTTGTAGGCCTGTTGTAAGGCAGGTCCTCACCAGACATCACCGGCAACTGCGTCGCCTATGGGCACAAACCATCTGTCGCCAGACCAGACAGGACTGGCAAAAAGTGCTCTTCACTGACGGGTCGCGGTTTTGTCTCACCAGTGGGGATGGTCGGATTCGCCTTTATCGTCGAAGGATTGAGCATTACACCGAGGCCTGTAATCTGGAGCGGGATCGATTTGGAGGTGGAGAGTCCGTCATGGTCTGGGGCGGTGTGTCACAGGATCATCGGACTGAGCTTGTTGTCATTGCAGGCAATCTCAACGCTGTGCATTACAGGGAAGACATCCTCCTCCCTCATGTGGTGCCCTTCCTGCAGGCTCATCCTGACATGAACCTCCAGCATGACAAGGCCACCAGCCATACTGCTCGTTCTGGGCGTGATTTTCTGCGAGACAGGAATGTCAGTGTTCTGCCATGGCCAGCGAAGAGCCCGGATCTCAATCCCATTGAGCACGTCTGGGACCTGTTGGATCGGAGGGTGAGGGCTAGGGCCATTCCCCCCAGAAATGTCCGGAAACTTGCAGGTGCCTTGGTGGTAGACTGGGTTAACATCTCACAGCAAGAACCGGCAAATCTGGTGCAGTCCATGAGGAGGAGATGCACTGCAGTACTTAATGCAGCTGGTGGCCACACCAGATACTTACTGTTACTTTTGATTTTGACCCCCCCCTTTGTTCAGGGACACATTATTCCATTTCTGTTAGTCACATGTCTGTGGAACTTGTTCATTTTATGTCTCAGTTGTTGAATCTTGTTATGTTCATACAAATATTTACACGTTAAGTTTGCTGAAAATAAACGCATTTGACAGTGAGAGGACGTTTCTTTTTTTGCTGAGTTTAGTTCTTGACTTGATTTATCTCGTGAAAGATTTGGATTTCTCTCTAGAGAAATGGTGCGTTGGGCTCCCAAAAACCTGAACTAAAAGGAATTCAAGCAATTGAACCAATGTCGATCAAGTGTTTTCATTATTTTGGCATTTACTGAATAGAGCAAGTTACAGTCCTACTGTATTGTCTGTGCGCGTGTAATTATTAGAGCACAACCAATATAGTTTTTGGGGTGGGATATCGATTCCGATTTTTTTGGGGTGCGGGGGGGGGCAAAACATACCAATACCAATATGTCTGCCTACATACCACATACTACATCCACACTTAATTCTCATAACATTTTTATCCAATAGAGCAGTTGTCCAGTAACTATGATTCAAACGTTGATTTCATACATTGTGAAAATAATGACACATCGTGAGAATGGCTGCTAGGGTTCAGATAAGCATGAGATTCCCTTTTTTCATCCTATTTATTGAATATCAGTTATCAGTGGAGTTATCGGCTGAAACCAATATAGCGTTAAAAGGCCAATATGGGCCAATAATATCAGTGAACTGATATATCAGTTGGCTTCATAATGAGCTTTGGTATTCAATGGCTAATCGTGAACATAGAGCAAGATACAGTGATTGTACAGTACATAATAGTAAATTCATCAAAATTATGAAATAACACATATGGAATCATTTAGTAACTCAAAATTTGTTAAACAAATCAAAATATATTTGAGATTTGAGATTATTCAAAGTAGCCACCCTTTGCCTTGATGACAGCTTTGCACACTCTTGGCATTCTCTCATCCAGCTTCACCTGGAATGCTTTTCCAACAGTCTTGAAGGAGTTCCCACAGATGTTGAGAACTTGTTGGCTGCTTTTCCTTCACTCTGTGGTCCAACTTATCCTAAACCATCTCAATTGGGCTAAGGTCGGGTGCTTGTGGAGGCCAGGTCATCTGATGCAGCACTCCGACAGATGTCCTTTCGGTCCACCACCGAAAGGACATCCAGCAACTTGACACAACTGTGCTAAGCATTGGAGTCAACATGGGCCAGCATCTCTGTGGAACACTTTTGACACCTTGTAAAGTCCATGCGCCGATGAAATGAGGCTGTTCTGAGGGCAAAGTGGGTGCAACTCAATATTAGGAAGGTGTTCCTAGTGTTTTGTACACTCAGTACCACATATTTTGTTCTTTAGCATAGAAAACCACATAAACAGCAACATCCTAGTGAGACAGAGAACCCTCTGGGCAAATACTAGTTGAATCAACGTTATGTTCACATCATTCCAACCAGAAAATGCAATGTGAAGATGTTGAATCAATATGGAAAACTGAATGGACTTGCAAAAAGTCCTCAAGGTAAGGATTGTGATCCTAAATTGAACCTAAATCCAATGACGGTGAAATGTTTTGTTTATTTCAAGTTACATTTTCATTAGTTGACAACTCAACCAAATGTAGATCAAAACTAGACGTTGAACTGACGTCTGTGCCCAGTGGGAACCAACATGGTGGAAAGGAAACTGTGTTCCTGTTGACTCGAGCAGCACTACACTGCAAGGAGGAGAGAAGAGCTGAGAGACATTACTTATGTCATGAACTTTCTCAAATGGCACACTATTCCCTATATAGTGCACTAGTTTTGGCCAGGGTCCATAAGACTGTTCAAAGGTAGTGCACTATGTTGGGAATAAGGTGCCATTTGGGACGTAAACATGCACAATATGTTCCTTCCTTGAGGTATCACCTCCTTTCCTCGGACAGTTTAAGCACTGTAACTTAGGGCGCATCTTTGTGTGCTGTGGACGTACAGTAGTCTGATAATTGTTTAAATCTGTTTTTTTCCCCAGAGAGCCCTTCATGTGTGGAGTGGGGAAGGTTATTAAAAGCCCTTTTCCATACTGCGGGGAACATTCCCCTAGTCTGAGGAAGTGTTAATAAGCTCTCTTTAATACGGGTGCAGTGCATTTCCCAGGTGATGCAAGGCAGTTGTGAAGCATTCGCCAGAACCAGCCTGCGTTGCTAGTTAACCCTTTCTGGTGTAGCCTTTGTTGTTTTTAAGCGTTTACTTCTGCTATGGAAATTATAGCCATGAGTGAAATCTGTGCAATTCTTGGGGATGGCATAGTGCCGTAATAGACAGGGGGAGAGCAACATGGAACCAGACTGTAGTCCACCTCAATGATTAGAGTGGAACTGGTCAAAGGATGTCAGCTTCAAACCTGGGTTCAAATAGTATTTGTTTCATTTTCAAACGTTGTAGCTGTGCTTGATTGAGGTTGTCTGGCATCATGGAATCAATGGAATACTCCCAAAAGTGCAAGCCCATCCAATCTGGCAGTTCAGCTGGTTCAATACAATCCTCAAAGTAGCTATTCACATCCAGATCTGGTGTTCTTATGCACATGTGAGAACATGTAGGGTGTGGGGTATGTATGGAGAGCGGCGGAGATAGCTGTGGTCCTCTGTTTGTCCTTCTTGTCTCAAGAGACAGACGCTATATCGAAGTGTGACTGAGCTTCCATATGGAACCACTCCACAAAGCAAACAGAAAAGGCTGGATCACCAGAGGGAATAGTCCTTTGAGTAATAAGGAGGAGAACTAAGCTGACCATACGACAACTATTCCAGTTACCGCCCCCAGCTCTCCCAACTGAAACCCTTCTTTCCCCCTAGCAAAACCTATAGCTACGCACATGTACATGAGCAGGTTCAAAGGAAGTGGAGCTATCTATCTTCTAGTATTTGGAGGCCTGAGGCCCCCTGCACTTACCCCTTAAACACATACACTGACTATATGAAAAGTCCACATGAAAATGTTTATCCCATAATAAATTATGATATAGTAAACCATAACTCAATACCCCCACCTGCTCTTTGATCATATAGGATCCCATCTCTTGTCCTCTGGTCACAAACAGACAGGACTGTCTCTCTCTCGTTCTAGCTCTCTCTGTCTCTCTCTCTCGCGCTCTCCTTCCCTCTCCATCTCCCTCCCTCCCCCCTCTATCTCACCCTCTCGCTCCATGCCTTCCCTGGCCAGAGAGAAGACAGGGCTGTGTTTGCCCTCTCCCCTGGGATGTAACTGAGAAGCCTCATATCAGCGCCCCTCCACTCTGAGCCAACAGAGCCTATATTACAAAAGATGATTTATAGCCCCTAAATACAGTGGTGAAATGTCTGTAATAAGACAGGGGGCTTATAAAGACAGACATGTGATTAAGAGCAGAGCAGATCATCTGCCTAGGTCACCACGGAGAGAGAGACTAACAAAGTCCCTGTGCACCAGATGTACAAAGGTCTCAAAGGTAAAAGACCTTGGATATTAGGAAGACATGTAGTCAGACACCGCCCAGTGCACTGCACAGGCCCTCGTGGGAGAGTACAATACATAACAGAGAAAGACTGCGTCTCTCTACACTGTACAATAAGCTACAGCAGCAGTATTTATCTAGGCATGTAATCAGCCCAGACATTGAAAAACAATGCATGCACACAGGGGTCACAGAATTCAATTGGACCACTGAGAAACACCTCCTTTTTCCTCCTGCGTCTGTCTAGAAACCCAGCCCGTTTTACTCCTCAACAATTACAAATGGCAACTGTGATGTAATCCAGGACGCACTTCCTTAATTGTGGCATTTTGTTGGAGGGCAGTGGCTCCCAGGGATCCTCTGAGAAGCCTGGTCCCCCCCACCCCCACTCTCCCTTCTCCCCTCTCTCTCCCCTCTCTCCCCTACCCCCTGCCTCCTGGGAGCAGGGACTGAGTCTGGCTTCAGTCACATGTAGAGAGGCAGTCTGGTGGTCGTGGCTGTTAGAGTCAGGCCCTGCTCTACACTGCTTTGAGCTGGGCTGGGCTATGCTGGAATGTGCCTGTGCTGTGAGGCGGGGCAGAGGCCCCTCTGCTGCAGACCGACCAAAGGGGGAAAGATCTGATTTAAGTCTGCCCCCCGTGGGACTCGTTGAGCTAATGAGAGGGATACACGTCCCTCAAGCCGCCTGTCAGAGGACAGACCACAGCAGAGATTTCCTCTCCTCTCCTCTCCTCTCCTCTCCTCTCCTCTCCTCTCCTCTCCTCTCCTCTCCTCTCCTCTCCTCTCCTCTCCTCTCCTCTCCTCTCCTCTCCCCCCTTCTCCTCTCCTTTCCTCTTCACACCTCTCCTCTCCCTCTTTCAAGCTCAGGCTGTCCATGCTGATCAGCAGGAGAATGGGGAAAGCATTATAGTTCATGCATCAGTATTATGGGACTTCTTTAGCAGAAGTGGTCTCAATGCAATGCACAGACAGGGCTGGTAAAGGCCCTGGCTATGAGTCTTGAGGCGTGTGTCAGGCATGGTCGCATAATGATCACGTCTCTCTGTGTGGTCTAAAGAGTTTACTACATCTGGCTGGGATGGATGGTAGAAAAGGACAGGAAGATTCCAGTCCAAAGTCTGCCAGTAAGTCTGGGGCATTTCCCCAGTCTGTGTCTGTGTGTGAGAGAGTCATACTCACTATGACTAAGAGTGTCTGCTTCTGCAAGCCTCCCCTGGTCCTGCATTGCGTCATCATATACTGTGTGAGCTCAAAATGGGTTGGGGCCCCAAGGGTCTCGCTATGGGGACTAGGCTTGGCCTGAAAGCCTGGGAAACATGTAGATACTTGACCATATAGACGCCAAGAAAACATATGCATGTATGCACACACACACACACACACACACACACACACACACACACACACACACACACACACACACACACACACACACACACACACACACACACACACACACACACACACACTCTCTCTCTCCATATAGCTAGTGAGCTACCAATCAGTCTGGAGGTACAGTATATGACAGGGGGAAAACTGGTCAGTGGAAGACCGTCTGTAGTTAAGCAGGGTGGGGAGCGTCACTAATATGAGCTTAAGGTAGCCTAGCGGTTAGAGAGACGAGCCAGCAACAGTTGCACCTTTATGTATGGAACTTGACCCCTCAAAAGAACAGCTCCCCAGGCACCCTGTGTGTCCGCCGCCCGCACCTCTCCAAATATATGCATGTGTGTCTTTTGGAGGGGTTGGGTTAAAAGGGGAAGTAAAATGTTGGTTGGACCTTGCTTACAAATGACCAATAAAGCCATCTTAATATGAAACACCCTTCCACTTTTCCATCCTCAAATCCCTTCCCTCACAACACATAGTGGCTCTACTCCCAAAATACTGCTTATTCCTCAAAACTAAACTTCATGGGAAGCCTTTAGATGACACAGATTGCAAGTTAATTATAGATGAAGATAGTACATCAATAATATATTCAGAAGTTCACTTTTACTGTAACCTACATTCTACTCAGAGGAGAGATCCTGTTAGGCGTCTGCTTTGACATGTCAGATATGAATCACTGGGGATGAATGGAGGATCGTTCATCCCATCTATGCCTGCGAGGACCAAACAGGAGGGTTTGAAGTCTCATTACATAATGAGAGTGGCGTGTCAATGCCCAGCTCTGACGACATGTCATTTGGTCATTGAGTGTGCCGTACCCTCAAATTCACACCGGCCCAGAATAAGGTGGGAACGGAGATGAAAGGAGTGAGACAGCAACCACAGAGAGAGAGAAAAGGAGGGGGGGGGGGTAAACTGACCCAGTCAAAATTGGCAGGAGATAATTAGAGGGGAGAATCCTCTCATGCCACGCGATTACTCGATTCCTGTGATAACCAAGTAATGCCACAGTCAGGTCAGGTCTATAATCTGGCCAGGCTAAATGCTGGCGGGAAAGAGGGGAGCTAAGGGACAAACAGACACAGTACGGTGAGAGAGTTCACACTGTCAGGAGTACATACTATTATGATAGATTGAGAGAGTTGCGTGAGTAGATATAACTCAGTGAAAGAGTTGTGTTAGTGGTACACACTAGAACACACTAGCATACCACTACAGCAAGAGAGTTTTGTAAGTAGTGTACACATGATATAATTGCCCGAAAGGGAACCTGGGAGGCTCCAGTGACACCATTTCCCCACCCCCTGACACTCACACATCCAACTCCTCATACAGAGCTTGTGAGTGATAAAAGCCGTTGAGAACCAAAACAATGATAAAATACAGAGATGACAGCATCAGTTACACACACACTAGTAAAAAATCGACATCTAACTAGTAAAACGTAAACAAAGGTTATTATAACAGTCAGATCAGGTTAAGAATAAAATATCCATTTTGAGAGTGACTCATGCAGCCTCTGGGAAGATCGAACCTTATTAAAGCCTCGTAAACCGGGAACATCTAAATTACATCTTTAAATATGAATTACCAAAGAGGAACCCACCAATTTAGTATCCATGTCATCCAGTGATGGACTGGCTCATTCAGTGATTCAGAACCATGTGCCATGGGAAACGGGTTGCACTGACAAATCACACCAGGGCAGGAAGCTTAACCAGTCCCTCCAGAATGTTATGTGATATTTGCAGGCAAAAATGCTTGATTTTGCTGAGGCAATTCTGAGATTTACAATGATTTGTCCAATTTGTCATGAAAATGCACTGACGAGGGAAAAAGTTTGTTGGAGTGTGGCTTGACCGAACCATATTATGCAGTAATGGGTCAGTGATGTGTCAGTTTTATGCAATAATATTGCGATGATTTAACTGTTTTATGCAGAAATACTGTGGTGATTGGTCCAATTTGTAAGCACTCACATAATATGCAGCGAGTTGTTGATTTTGCACGAAGAATTGCAATCACAGAATGCCAGAATACTGGATGGAATGCTTAATGATGATCAAAAGCCCGAACACACAGACATGGGAGGAAACATGAGAATTGTGTTTGCGGTAAAGAGAGAGAACACTACATCAAAATGGGGCCGCTGTCGTTGACAGAATCATATACACATCTGTTGGTTTGATTCAGACCCGCTTGACTTCTGTGGATCAATTAGCACTTTCCCTCAGTAGCTGCATCCGCTTCGTCTGACAAAGATTTATGCCTGGGAGAGGGTGCTGTAACTTCAGCCATTTTTCCTCTCTCCCCCATACTCTGCCTCTCTCTCTCTCTCTCCCTCCATCTCAAGTCGAATCCCTCCTCCAATACCCTCTGACCACCCTCCTTTTTAGCAGTGATCTCTGAAAATATACAAACATGACACTTATAAGGGCAAAAGGCGAGACCCAAATGCAGACAGAGGAGGTAGATGGCTGAGCTCCGATATTTATTATAACAAAGGGAGAAGGCAAAAGGCAGGTCAGGGACAGGCGAGAGTTCATAAACCAGGTCAGAGTCCAAACACTACAAGGGGATAGGCAGGCTCGAGGTCAGAAAAGGCAGAGTGGTCAGGCAGGCAGATTCGGCGTCAGGGCAGGCAAGGGTAAAAACCAGGAGGGCTAGGAAAAAACAGCAACTAGGAAAAATAGGAGCTAGGAAAACCTCTGGTTGACTTGGCAAAACAAGATGAACTGACACAGAGAGCCAGGAAACACAGGGATAAATACACCGGGGACTAATGGGGAAAACCGGTGACACCTGGAGGTGGGTGGAGACAATCACAAAGACAGGTGAAACAGATCAGGGCGTGACAACACTGAACCTATGATAAACACCAGTGTTGCTCTGAAGCCAGAGGAAATCAACTCCAGCCCAGGATGTGACCAGTACCTCTCTCTCTCGCTCTCTCGCTCGCTCGATTGCTCTGCTCGATTGCTCTGCTCGCTCTCTCTCAATTCAATTCAATTCATTAGACTTTATTGACATGGCACATTTTATTGGTCACATACAAATGTTTAGCAGGTGTTATTGCGGGTGTAGCGAAATGCTTGTGTTTCTAGCTCCAACTGTGCAGTAATATCTAACAAGTAATATCTAACAATTTCACAATACACACAAATCTAAAGTAAAGGAATGGAATTAAGAATATATAAATGTTTTGGACGAGCAATGTCGGAGCAGCATAGACTACAATACTTTAGAATAGAATAGAATAGAATACAGTAAATACAGTTGAAGTCGGAGGTTTACATACACTTAGGTGTATGTGTAATTTCTTGTTAACAAACTATAGTTTTGTCAAGTCGGTTAGGACATCTACTTTGTGCATGACACAAGTCATTTTTCCAACAATAGTTTACAGACAGATTATTTCACTTATAATTCAACGTACCACAAATGCAGTGGGTCAGAAGTTTACATACACTAAGTTGACTGTGCCTTTAAACAGCTTGGAAAATTCCAGAAAATGATGTCCTGGCTGTAGAAGATTCTGATAGGCTAATTGACATCATTTGAGTCAATTGGAGGTGTACCAGTGGATGTATTTCAAGGCCTACCTTCAAACTCAGTGCCTCTTTGCTTGACATCATGGGAAAATCAAAAGAAATCAGCCAAGACCTCAGAAAATTGTGGACCTCCACAAGTCTGGTTCATCCTTGGGAGCAATTTCCAAACACCTGCAAGGTACCACGTTCATCTGTATAAAGAATAGTACGCAAGTATAAACACCATGGGACCACGCAGCCGTCATACCACTCAAGAAGGAGACGCGTTCTGTCTCCTAGAGATGAACGTACTTTGGTGCGAAAAGTGCAAATCAATCCCAGAACAACAGCAAAGGACCTTGTGAAGATGCTGTAGGAAACAGGTTCCAAAGTATCTATATCCACAGTAAAACGTGTGCTATTTCGACATAACCTGAAAGGCCACTCAGCAAGGTGAAGCCACTGCTCCAAAAACGCCATAAAAAAAGCCAGACTACGGTTTGCAAATGCATATGGGGTCAAAGATCGTAGTTTTTGGAGAAATGTCCTCTGGTCTGATGAAACAAAAATACAACTGTTTGGCCATAATGACCATCGTTATGTTTGGAGGAAAAAGGGGGAGGCTTGCAAGCCGAAGAACACCATCCCAACCGTGAAGCACGGGGGTGGCAGCATCATGTTGTGGGGTGCTTTGCTGCAGGAGAGACTGGTACACTTCACAAAATAGATGGCATCATGAGGGAGGAAAATTATGTGGATATATTGAAGCAACATCTCAAGACATAAGTCAGGAAGTTAAAGCTTGGTCACAAATGGGTCTTCCAAATGGACAATGACCCCAAGCATACTTCAAAAGTTGTGGCAAAATGTCAAGGTATTGGAGTGGCCATCACAAAGCCCTGACTTCAATCCTATAGAAAATTGGTGGGCAGAACTGAAAAAGCGTGTGCGAGCAAGGAGGCCTATAAACCTGACTCAGTTACACCAGCTTTGTCAGGAGGACTGGGACAAAATTCACCCAACTTATTGTGGGAAGCTTGTGGAAGGCAACCCAAAACGTTTGACCCAAGTTAAACAATTTAAAGGCAATGCTACCAAATACTAATTGAGTGTATGTAAACCTCTGACCCACTGGGAATGTGATGAAAGAATGAAATAATTCTCTCTACTATAATTCCATTCCACATTCTTAAAATGAAGTGGTGATCCTAACTGACCTAAGACAGGGATTTTTTACTACGATAAAATTTCAGGAATTGTGAAACACTGAGTTTGAATGTATTTGGCTAAGGTGCATGTAAACTTCCGACTTCAACTGTACATATGAGATAAGTAATGCAAAATATGTAAACATTATTAAAGTGACAAGTGTTCCATTATTAAAGTGGCCAGGGATTTCAAGTCTATGTAAATAGGGCAGCAGCTTTTAAGGTGCTAGTGAAGTCTATTTAACAGTCTGATGGCCTGTTTTTCAGTCTCTCGGTCCCAGCTTTGATGCACCTGTACTGACCTCACCTTCTGAATGATAACAGGGTGAACAGGCAGTGGCTCGGGTGGTTGTTGTCCTTGAAGATCTTTTTGGCCTTCCTGTGACATCGGGTGCTGTAGGTGTCCTGGAGGGCAGGTAGTTTGCCCCCGGTGATGCGTTGGGCAGACCGCACCACCCTCTGGAGAGCCCTGTGGTTGTGGACGGTGCAGTTGCCGTACCAGGTGGTGATACAGCCCAACAGGATGCTCTCAATTGTGCATCTGTAAGGGTTTGTGAGGGTTTTAGGTGCCAACCCAAATTTCTTCAGCCTCCTGAGGTTGAAGAGGCGCTGTAGCAGGTGCTCCCTCTGCTGTTTCCTGAAGTCCACGATCAGGTCCTTTGTTTTTTTTACTTTGAGTGAGAGGTTATTTTCCTGGCACCACACTCACTGGGCCCTCAGCTCCTCCCTGTAGGCTGTCTCGTCATTGTTGGAAATCAGGCCTACTACTGTTGTGTCGTCTGCAAACTTGATGATTGAGTTAGAGGCGTGCGTGGCCACGCAGTCATGGGTGAACAGGAAGAACAGGAATTGGCTGAGCACGCACCCTTGTGGGGCCCCTGTGTTGAGGACCAGCGAAGTGGAGGTGTTGTTTCCTACCTTCACCACCTGGGGGCGGCCCGTCAGGAAGTCCAGGATCCAGTTGCACAGGGCGGGGTTCAGACCCTCTATGGGTTTGGTTTGGATTAGTGAACTGAGCCTCAGAACCAGCTGATTTAGGGGACTCTTCTCTCTCTCTCTCTCTCTCTCTCTCTCTCTCTCTCTCTCTCTCTCTCTCTCTCTCTCTCTCTCTCTCTTTCCAGATCAATCAAACTCCAACAGCCCTGTACTGTCAGACACAGGAAGTGTCTGACAGTACAGAACCCCCTGAGAAACATCCCCATCCACTAAACAGACACACAGGCGCGCACACACAGGCGCACACACAGGCGCGCCCACACACACACATGCATGCGCACACACAAAGCACTAAAAACTTCTCACACACAGATACACACATATACACACACAGATACACACACATACACACACACACACACACACACACGCACACACACACTACAGCACACTATCTGTCTTACTCTCTTTTTCTCTCTCACGCACACACACACATGCACACACACACAAACACACACACACACACACACAGCACCGTAGGGTTGCAGACACACACACACACACAAAGAAACTGCTGGGACACACTTCACTGAGCAGAGGTAGCTGGACTGTAGGCACAAACAGTTAACAAATCTCACAGGAGGCAGGTAAAGAAAGAATGAGCCTGCAACAGGATTCCTGGGCCACAGTGCTCCATTTACACTTTCAACTCCCCCTTCCTTATCTCTGAGATTAGCTTCGATAAGAGAATTATAAACCCAGCCGAGCATCTAAAGCTTCCTGGGGGGTCAACGGCGTGATGAGAGACAGCCATGAGGAGACGGCTGCCTCAGAAGCGCTTACCCCCACCCGCCCGCCCGCCCTCCATCCAACATCCTAATCCCCACCCCATGGCCCCACTCATACGGGGTACCTCCTGTGCCTGTGCTCCCCTCCTCTCTCCTTTATCAGAGAGAGGAGGAGAGGGGGGATGAGTGGGGCTCTTTCAGATAGCCTTGCTTCCGTGACTTCCTTCCTGAACATTCCAGGTTTTGTGACCCTACTTCAAGGACAAAGAGCTAAAACACTTTCTTATTTCCTCAAGATTCAGAAGGAGAAGGGAAAAAACTAGAGTTTCTCCCCTAGTCACAGGCTGTAAGGGAGACCACGCAAATCATAGTGGTCAGTGCCCTCCCACCCCCACCCCCACCATATCAAAATATCATAGCAGTAAGTCTGAAATAAAACAATAAAATAATAGCAGTAAATCTGGAATGAAATGTCATATTTTGTCAGGCAATATTTGAAGAGCTGGCTTGCAGATGTTTCATGCAAGATGTTTCAGCTGGAAAATTAGGCGAGTCTTCGAGATTCCACAAAGTGATGGAGAATGTCTATATGAGGAATTATTGTTACTAATTGGACAAATAAATCACACAGATTTCACCCCCTAATGACCTTTAGCTATGTCACTTTCAACTGCAGAGCAAAGAAAAATAACGAAAGACTGAAAATATTTCAATAGATGAAATTGATCTGTAAAAAAATAAAGCGGAAGGTACTGTACAATGGAGCTCAGTATTTTTCTATTTGGATCACATTGGTCTCTCATCTATTTCAGTTACAGTTTGTACAGAGAGACACAGAGAGAGAGAGAGAGAGAGAGAGAGAGAGAAAGTTAGAGAGAATGTGTGTGTGCTTGCGAGCAAGCGTGTGTGTGTGTGTGTGTGTGTGTGTGTGTGTGTGTGTGTGTGTGTGTGTGTGTGTGTGTGTGTGTGCTTGCGCGTGTGTGAGAGAGAGATAGTTTACTGACCCTCTATCCTCTGGGGATGCTGTCAACAGCAGGCTAATATTGATCTGTATGAAGTGATGCTGAGTCTGAGGAACTAGCATGGTCGCTTTATTAGCCTCGTCTCGTTTTGGATTTGCCAACTGACTTTGAAATGTTCTGGGAAATTCACCAGAGAACCAGAGAGCAACTCATTCACCAGAGGACAATTCATCCTGCCAGTCATCTAACCACAAGACATACTGTATGTTGGCATATGTTAAACAGTGTATTATATTGTTGAAACCACAAACCACCTGCATTGACCATTTTTTGCACTAACTTTCTTGCACTGACTATGCACACACACTGGACTCTACCCACACACTCACACATACTTACACTCACACATACTTACACTGGCATCCTAACACACACATAACACGCACACACATGCATACGCACACACACACACACACACACACACACACACACACACACACACACACACACACACACAATGCACACACTTACCACATACACTGCTGCTACTACCTCTTATCTATCCTGTTGCCTAGTCACATTACTCCTACCGACAAAGACTCAGTAACGGTAGCTAACTTCGTTCCGGTACACATGTGAGCAACTGTGGCATTCAAACGAGGCTGCAATGAAAACTAATGGGACTGTAGCGACTGTGTTGGCATCAAAATCCGGGGTGTGAACTAAGTTTCGATTCAGCGTTGATTGACATGGTAATGGACCAAGAGTATTGGAGAAAAGTTGAAAAAACTGACCCCGCTGACACTGTCCGTTAAAGTGTGACGTGTCACGACGTAACATTGTTCAACTCACTCTGCGCCGTACAGCCTCTTTCCACCAGGTGTAGCGCTTCTCTCGCAGATTAAAAACAAGAAATGATCAGTGGTGAGTGTAATGGTGAGTTTAAAGTTAATTACTTGTGAGTTCATCAATAGTTAATTCAATCAAGAGCCATAATGACTCTCAAAAGCCGTGACAGCCACAGTTTAAATGTGAAGATAAATTTAGCACCGCCCTAAAAACCCTATTCAAATTCGACCCAAACCTTCAAATAGGTATGTAATGAGACATTATAGTGTTATAGTGTTTAATTTACATTTTAGAGGTGATAAGTTGGACAAATCGAGTGAAAAAAGCTGTTTCCCCATAGAACATATCTCCCCTTTTTACTAGGATGCAGTAGCTTTTGCTTCCCCACCTGCCATTTTTAAAAAGACCCAACGGAGCTCCATTGCCTTCTTCAATCATGCAGAGATGGGAAGCATGAAGGTCTTGTCATTGATTTTGCTGGAAAGGGGAGAAATTGGCTTTACAATGGTATTCATATTACAGTTGACCTGGAAGTATTACGTTTTTGGGGTGCTAAAATATGGTCACATGTATGAAACAGCGCGATGTACAAAAGTGCGTTATTTACCGTTACTGGTACTCACTGTACAGTATATAGCCATGTTAAAGTATTTTTTACTTGTTATTGTGATTTTTTAATCACCATGTATTTATTCCCTGTGTCACTATTTCAATATATATATTTATTTTTTCTATAACTCTGCATTGTTGGGAAAGGACCCAGAAGTAAGCGTTTCACTGTCAGTCTACACCTGTTGTTTACAAAGTGTTTGACAATCGATTTGAAACAAAATGACAGTGGAGTCAACTGTATGTGTGGACGTGGGGGAAGTGGCATGGAGACAACGGGTGCCAACTGCACTGAATTATTTTAGGGGGGAACCAACTGACAGTGGACAGGGTCGGCATTCGGCACCGTGGAGATTTATCACACCACAGGGTTCTCACAAGGCCCACGTTATTTCAGAATTGGGTTTTCTCCAACAGCAGGAAGTAGCTAGGTGCCCATGCTCATCTCCCCTCCCTTGGGCGCATCCTTAGATGATGCCTCAACTCGCCAAGAGCTGAGAGTTTTTAAGGGAGTCACAGGGTAAACGGTGTCATATCTACAGGTCCGCCACACCTTCCTATCCCCTTCTTCTCCTCCACTCCAAAACAACAAGTCTCGGGAGTCAGTCCGTCAGTGATTCATCCTTTGACTCTGTCATCTCCATTCAATGGCACACCCTGTGCCCAGGGCATAATTAAATACAGTTTTCAAATAGTGAATGAGATTGCAGCTGCATCCTGATGGAACGCACTTATCTTGCTCTGAGCCATCTCCTGTTCACCAATAGGCTCTCTCACTCTGATTCTCTTGCTTGTGGACTGGCACCAGCAGTACCACAGGCAAATCATATCCATCCGGAATCTGATACCCCCCCCCCCAAAAAAAACAATGCGCCCCCTCACCAACCACCCGCGGGGCCGCACCATGTTAATTTAATCCAACAACACTTCCTATAGCAGCCTGTTAATGTCAGAATGAATTTCCTCTGCGTTCTCTGTAATCCAGAAAAGAGCACCACCCTACCACTTCGCCAGGAACCTTCCTTGGTTTAGTGTTTCCCAACAAACGGCAAATATGCTTCAGTACCAATAAACGTACCCCTGATATTTATTGGGCTGTAATACAAGTATTCCCTCCCTTCTCAGCAAAATGCCCCCCCCCATCTCCTACACAAACACACACACACACACACACGCACACATACACACACACACACACACACACACACGCACACACGCACACATACACACACACACACACACCGGCCGCAAGATATTTGCAATTCTAATGAGGGACAGAAGATTAAAGAGCTGTTATGTTCTGCGTTACAGTACATGGGTAAGCTTAGTGTGATTGTGAGAGGTGAGGGAGAGGAACACAGAGGGAGGAAATTGAGGACGCTGCTTGATTAAAGAGCTCTGGAATATCTAACCTTTGACTGCACTAAGAGTTACTTTAACACAGTGCTGCCCAAACCTCATATGCCATGCTATTCATGTGTATGAAGGGAACTCTGGGGAATGAGAGGTGTAGGGTGGGTGACAGGTCCTCAAATTTGACCTGGAAGTCCTCTACTTCAGAATATCCCTCTCAGACATCTGGGAATGCTGCAGTAAAACCACTAAAGGAAACTGACGGTAATTATTCTGTGTATAATATTACTCTGCGGACCGACAGGGAAGAGAAGGCAACATACTACACCTACACTGTGCTATAAAGGTAGACAATTTGCACATCGGCTGAGACATGGGAGAATTGGGTTTACCTGAACATCGCACTTTGTCTTTGGTAGTTCTTTCTATGAAAATACGACATGAAAATGTGGACTGAGGATTAAAAGGTTTGTTTTGCATAGAGTAACGTATAAAACGTAAAGGGATACTTCAGGATTTTGGAAATGATGCACTTTATTTACTTTCCCAGAGTCAGATAAACTCTGGGATGATGGAAGTTATATGTAGTTTCGTGAGCCATTGCTAGCTAGTTAGCAATTGCGCTAACGCTAGCTAGCAACTTCCTTCAAACTGTACACAGATACATAAAAATGGTATCCACGAGTTTCTCCCATGTCTCAGCTCATGTGCAAATTGTCTACCTTTATAGCACAGTGTAGGTGTAGCCTGTTGCCTTCTCTGCCCTGCCGTTCTGCAGAGTAATATTCCCCACAGAATAACTGTTATTGGTTTTACTGCAGCGTTCCCAGATATCTGTGTCAGGGATATGAAATAGAGGACTTCTAGTTCAAATTTGAGGACCCGTCACCCACCCTACACCTCTCATTCCCCAGTGTACCCTTCACACACATGAATAGCATGGCATATGAGGTATGGGCAGCACTGTGTTAAAGTGACTCTTTGTGCAGTCAAAAGTTAGATATTCCATAGCTCTTTAATCAAGCAGCGTTCTCAATTTCCTTCCTCTGTGTTCCTCTCCCTCACCTCTCACCCTCACATCAATCTTACCCATGTACTGTAACGCAGAACATAACAGCCTTTTAATATTCTATCCATCATTAGAATTGCATACACTTTGTGGCCGGTGTGTGTGTGTGTGTTTGCGCGTGCATGTGTGTTTGTGTGTGTAGGAGATGTGGGTGGGCATTTGGCTGAGATGGGAGGGAATACTTGTATAAAAGTCCAATAAATATCAGGGGTACGTTTATTGGTTCTGAAACATATTTGCTGTTTGTAATCCCAAAGTATCCCTTTAAGTTAACAAATACTGGGCCTACTACAAACAAATACCCACCTATTCAGTTTAGACTAAAATGTCTCCTTCACTAACCATCCTAAAACATGGCCAATATCTGTCTTGTTGTTCACTTGACAAAAGTGCTTTTTACCACTTGGAAGCAAAGAATCATACATTTTTTAACTAACACAATAGGGTAAAATGTTTAGTTGTCTGAGCAGCAGCACATACATTCCTACAGTACATGCAGAGAGGACGTCCGGTCACGTGACTGCCTATTTTCCCCTTGTTGATTTGATATTACATCTACTAGATGCTCTTATCCAGAGTGACTTACAGGATAAATTAGGGTTAAGTGCCTTGCTCACGGGCACAGCCACAGATTTTTCACCTATTTGGCTCAGGGAGTTGAACCAGCGACCTTTCGGTTATTGGCCCAGCACTCTGAATTGCTAGGCTACCTGCCGCCCAGATTGAGATTTGAGATACTAATCAAAACAACTTATGTTTCCGTGAGTACATGCAAATACTGTATTTCTTTTTACATTTCTAAGTGTTTGGTTACTTTTCTGTATCGTTCCAAGGTTAAGATTAGGCACTACCTCTGAATTCTTAAGGTTGGGCATTAACTCCGATATTCTTAAGGTTAGGCATCAACTCTGAATGGTTAAGGTAAGAGTTCAAGTTTGGGTTAGGCTTAAAACAAAAATATCAAAAACAACTTTCTATTGCTGCATTCAAACATGCAACCTGAGGCAGATAATCACACACGTCCACCATCCCCGTCCACCACGACATAGTAAAACCAAAGCCCACTTGAAGGTAACAGCTCTCACTGTTGCCCCTAGCGGCCAGTTTTCACGTAATCTCCTGACGTCCTCAGACATGAATGGACATCGAATACTGACTTGTATCATGGGTGATCTGCCTGGGTAGGGGTGTGTTTGCTTGTAGGTTATACTTGTTAATTTCGGTATAGATTGGCCTACAAATACTATAGCATATAATGCAAAAATAGGTACGTTTATATTAGAAACTACTACAAATAAATATGCAAATGTGTAACCATGCTTACTCAGTCAGACATAATGTCGACCCTCTGAACTGACTGAGGTGTGTACAAACACTTATTTCACACCAAAACAAGTTTATTGCCGAAAATGTCCACTTCCTCTCCTTGAGCCCAACCCATACATTGTTCTATGGGTCCCCTCTCCCCTTCACCCGCAAATAGTTGCTTATCAATACTCTTTCAGCCCCATCATCAATCACACAGTAAAAACTCTTTACTTCTCCTGAGCAACAGTTGTTTCCTCACGGGCCAGTCTGTTGCTAAGGTCCGGCAACTGCTCTCCCTTTCCTGCCTGCTGGTCAGAAGGCTAATAAAAATGTCCTGGTCATTCAGGAGACACCCAGTGAGGTTGGAAGGTGCAGGGTCACAGATTAGGACAGCCTGGACACCACTGGTATGAGGGGAGGGGAGTGGGAAGGTCTCGTTGTAACTGGACCTCCAAACTCCCAGAGAATGATAAATAACATATAAAGGAGACAGTAAAACACAACTATTGCATTAAGTCATCAGCTAAAGTTAATTAGAAAGTATATGGGGGTTTGATTGAATGGGTCTCAGGGGGGTGATCACGGAGAGGAGGCGCAGGCCAGCCATAGACAGTTATCCGTGAGCGGCCCTGGCCGGCAGTGACTCACACACATTCCCAGGAAGGGGACCTGGTCTGTGTAAAGGCCAGTTGAGTGTGGATGATTCATTCTGGGGCTTCATAAAACCAAACCAAAGGACGGCTGTTGGTCACTTATCCACAGTGGCCCTGATGAACATTCTGGACATATTACAGCAATGTTCTGCAGACAATTGGTTTTCCCTCTCTAATGAGTTAAGGTTCATGTATATTTCTGTGTTCTGAAAATGCATTGGATTGGATTTTTTTCTTGTACCATATGTTTGTGTAACGTTCCTTTGCTTGGTTGGGTTGGTGCAGTTCACCACAAACTCCTTTGATCACCAGGCTTGAATGAATCACTGGAATGAATAGGTGTTTCTGTTATAGTGAGAATCCATAGGAAAACATCGTGAGGATGATATAGGAGGAGTATATTCCCACTGGGCACAAACTGGTTAAATCCCCCAAAAATTCACCATCATTTGTCAATGTACTGTGATGTGGAATCTACGTGGAAAATAGATTGGATTTGAAAAAAGTCGTCACCGTAAACTGTTGTTTTGTGAAATTTCAACCGCAGGATTAGGTCATAATGGAAAGCAATTTTCAACATAGACAAACCATGTATAAAATATATTGAATTTGTGCCTTTGAAATAACGTCAGATTTTCAAAATAGTATCCACTATATAAACATTTCAGCAGCAGCACCTCCTACTGGAGAGTATCTACAGCTATCCCATCCAAGGTTTTAACTAAGCCCTGCTTAGCTTTGATATTTGTCACTGACTATTACCTATCTGCTATCATGAGAATGATTGTTGAGAAATCTCCACTTAATAGATGTTTGCTGTCAAAGTCATTCCAAAGGCTAGGTTTAACAGAGCAAATTAAATGTAACCATACTTGTTCAACCATATACAGTATCATCAATACTGCTATTTAGACCTTTATAGCCTTTCCGAAGTCATCAACAGCTATTGTTTCAATTCAGCCCAGGATTAAACAAAAAATAGACAATACATATAAAGCTTAGAGCTTTGGTTGATATCAAATGGAATTTACAAGTTAATAATAAATGTATTGGATTCAAGTCTTCATCTCAACCAAAAATCTAAGTTAAAGAATAGGACTAAATCAAATCAAACTGTATTTAAAGTGCAGGTGAATCCAACATATTAATTATTAACTTGTAAACAAACTGGAATTAAAGCCAGACTCAGTGGCACAAATGGAACTATCCAAACAGAAGATACATCTCCTTCAAATGTTGATATTTGCTTGCATTGACATCCAAACAATATTCAATATCACTTTTGCATTACAGTAAATAGCCTATTAACTTGTCGAAAAAGTGAACAAATGATATGTTGGACTCACTTCTCCATCTCAACCAAAAATGACAGCTAACGAATAGGATTAAGCCAGTAGCTCAGATAGAACTAACTAAGCAATAAATACATCTCCTTTAAATGTTGATATTTGATTGCATTGTCAACCAAATACAGCCAAACACAATATTACCTTTGTAATATTACAGTAAGTAGCCTATAGTTAAGGCTATCTTACAAACTAATAGAAAAGTATTTAGTCAACCTTAAAATGTGTAACACATCATGGCCACGTTTTGAGGTTACTCTAACAACAAATGTCTTCTCACGTAATCGTAGAAGGCGTGCATATTCAATATAGCATGCAAAGGTCGCAGGTCTGTGGAAATATTCACGAATGCTATAATAATCTGCAACGGCATTGGTCACTTGCACCATGTACTTTAATGTAATCTCTACTGCAATCCAGGTCATCTGGTTGGGCTATTAGATGAAGCACAGTGATTACACATTAAGTTGTTGTATAAATAAACCCAATATCTGACATTGTATTCCCATTTTAAGTCTGATGTGTTTTTAAATTGTTGAAATCATAGTGATAACACATTGGGAATTAAACAAACTTTTGGCTGTCTTTTTGAGTTGGTGAAAATAGGTTGTAGTGTCACATGTCAGTTGAATACATTCAGTTGGACAACTGACTAGGTATCACCCCTTTCCCTTTTCCATTGATCAACGTATCAACCAAATATTACCCAATTCTCCACGTTGAAATGATGTGGTGTTCCCAGTGGGCTGTGTGTGTGTGTGTGTGTGTGTGTGTGTGTGTGTGTGTGTGTGTGTGTGTGTGTGTGTGTGTGTGTGTGTGTGTGTGTGTGTGTGTGTGTGTGTGTGTGTGTGTGTATGTGTGTGTGTGTGTGTGTGTGTGTGTGTGAGTGCGAGTGCGTGCGTGTGTGCGTGCGTGCGTTCATACATGTGAGTGTGTGTGTGTGTGTGTAATAAGGGATCTGTTGTGTCTCAGACAGATGGCTTTGTGACTGATTTTGAGTGTTAGGGTGGAGCAATGCGGGCAATCAGTGTATGTTTCTTTACATTTTAGAGCCAAGCTGTTGTTGGCCCCCCGTAACTCAATACATACACACAGACAGACAATATCACAGACACACACATACATACAGAGATACACACATTCTTGCAGTCAAACAACACACACAAAAATGCATCTGCCAATTTGATCCCATGATTTAATCTTATTCGATATGTACTTGATATTATAAACTGGGTGGTTTGATCCCTGAATGCTGATTGGCTGACAGCTGTGGTATATCAAACCGTATACAACGGGTATGACAAAAACAATATACTGCTCTAATTACGTTGCTAACCAGTTTATAATAGCAATAAGGCACCTCTGGGATTTGTGGTATGTGGCCAATATACCACGACTAAGGGCTGTGTCCAGGCACTCCGCGATGCATCGTGCCTAAGAACAGCCCTTAGCCATAGTATATTGGCCATATACTACACCCCCTCGTGCCTTATTGCTTAATTAAACCAGCAGGAGCCACATGGTTTCAATGTTTGTCTGATGGTCGCTCTTCATGAATTCTCCATGTTTTATTTCAGAGTAAAGGGGACAGAAAATAACATTTCTTGGTATCATGTTATAATGTCGAAATCACTCTGAAGGATAATGGAAAAAAAGAGGGGGCATAAATCTTCCCTGGTATGGGTTGCAAGGAAGGAAACTGTTATGTTGAAGAACAAGAAGCACATGTAGCGAGCAAGCTACCAGGAAATTGGTATAGTCTTGTATGATTTTATAGGGATCTTGGGCATGCCCTTCAGATTAATTAGGATGTGGAGTGCGGAGGTATTTTTTACAGGAAACTAAGTTTGGAACCCCTGCTGTCTGCCTCAGGGCTCCAATCGTGAGTCAAAAACGTGGAAGACTCTGTAACCACAGAAAAGGGGATAATGCAGGTCATATGCACCCGCGGATACACACACATGGACACACACACTCTCACACACACAAACACGCACACACACATACGTGCGTTTACACACACATGTAAATGCACACAGTCTCCAACAAATACAAAAGTATAGAAAGATTGTTGTGTTTGTCAACATTCTATGGTCCGTACTCATCCAGGTAGTAAGTACATAGTCTATGGGATTTATGACCTTTGGGTTTCAATAACATGGAGTTTCCAGTAAACCTACTTAACTGGGAGACCACACCACACAACAGTTGTTTGTTTTTTTACGCCTTGGATATGTTGTTAAGGAAATGTTTGCTAATGGCAACCCATGCCCACTGGGGAGGGATAATATCTTGGTCTAGTACAGATAATTTATTGATTTGTTCAGTTTGTAGTGTGTGTGTGTGTGCGTGCGTGCGTGTGTGTGCCTGTGTGTGTGTGTGTGTGTGTGTGTGTGTGTGTGTGTGTGTGTGTGTGCGTGCGTGCGTGCGTGTGTGCGTGCGTGCGTGTGTAATGCTTTAAGCCATCCGTAAAACTTAAGTACTAACGCAGAATCTCAGAACAACTTTCCTAATCTAGTACCTGTCTCTATTACATTATCCCTTTGTGTGTTGTCTACTGCCATGTGCAGGGTTTTCTCTGCCCACCCAGGTAGTTCTTCAGAAGTCACCACTTCTTCAGAAGTGGGGACTTCGTCTTCTGTGTACTCAAATGTGGCACTTCTGAAATTCCTTTGATTAATCGCAATCTAAATGCAAATCAAACAGAATTTAAAATCGGAGTTTGCAATCCTAATTTAACAAGCTCTCTACGAGAAGTCAAATAGAACTGTGTGTGTGTGTGTGTGTGTGTGTGTGTGTGTGTGTGTGTGTGTGTGTGCGTGCGTGCGTGCGTGCGTGCACATAAATATTGTGTTGCTTTACATATGACCCATGGCACTCTCAACATAAAGGGTGACTTGTGAATGGCGAGGAGGTAGATGATCGTCAGAGTGTGTAGCACAGTGTCAGGACAAGCATTTTCTAAATGTATGTTTACACAATCTAATGCACAAGGGGAAAAGGGCTTTTAATGTTTCCGGGTTTATTTATCCAACCCAGTGCCTGGCTAAGATGAAAACCCCCACACACACCCCCACGCACCCGAGTACAACCACGGCCCCTTTGCAGTCTCACCGTTCTCCCACCTCTTGCAAACCCTTCCATGACATCACAAACTCGAATAGACACCCCATAATCTGATTGGCTAAGAGCAAAATATGGTTCGATGTAGGAAAAAACATGCAGTTATCCCTCTTCACAGTGAAGTGTTTTTTTTTTCTTTCAAGGGAAATAAAGACTATATTGTACAGTATATAAGAGCTATGAATCTGCCTCAGTAAGAAAAACATTTGCCCTATTGGAGAAAGTCACTTTACAATTGATTACTCCTTTACTTGTGTCATTTTATTTTTATATGCAGTCAGATGACGAAAGGGAAAAATGATGTGACCTCTCATTTTGAAGGAGAAGAAAGAAATCTAAATTATATAAGATAATGCCTAAACATCTGCATGCATCTGTTTCACATTTCATATGTAATCTGAATGTTGTAAAAAAAAACATTGCCGTCACTGAGCACTGAGCAAAGCTCTCATTCCTGATTTCTTGTGTCTAGTTTTTGATTATTATTTGCGTATTGTTTGACATTTCTGATAAACTGTTAGGAGCTAGTAACACAAGCATTTCGCTGAACACACTAAAGTGTATATGCGACCAATAACCTTGATTTCATTTGATTTAATGCACCTCTCATAACTCGCGAACTCACTCCCATACACGCACACACACACACAAAGCGTAATGCTGTAAATACCCAAACAAATCCTTTGCTGTCAATCTGAGCAGGGCTCTAATGTGACAATTGTAACTTGCACAAACACCCATGCACTCACGCACACATACATACACAAACACACACACACGCAGCATCTCTTATACCCTGCACTGCTTGCCATACTTCTCACAAGTTGATGTTAATGGTTTCTTTACCCGACATAGAATCCTCCAGGCAAACATGTCATGCCTTAGCTGTTGTGACTGAGAGCAGATACAAGCCACTGGCTGCATAACATAAACACTTGAGCCATTTTACGTGGCCAACCAGCAGTAAGTGGATAGTGTTGGTCCTCGGACTGAAGAGTTGTAAAATCGACATGTCTATAAATCCACACTTTTATTGACACAACTGAATGGCTCCAATGCTTTTGTCAGTTCGTTTACTGTTATTTTCTAAGAATTCTGAAACGCTTGTCGCATTTTGGCAATGGTTCTTTGGCTTTGGAGCTGTGTTTTGTTTGAGGTAGCAAATTGCAACATCTTCCAGCAGAAGTGGAGAGAAGACTAAACACTGAATAGAAATCCCAAACTGTAAGTATATGGGTCACCCAGAGGTCAGGGAGTCAAGCCAAATAGACATGGCTAACAATGTATCTCAAAGTCCTCACAGGCCCTCTGGTCTATCCTCTTCAGGATGTGACCTTGTATTGTGTAATAGCAATGATGGTTCAGATATCGTGCTTCAGTTTGCTGCAAGACACCACACATAACTACATCAATCATTGCCAATTAGAATGACATTTCACAATAAGGCTGTCACATTATTCTGTCTCATCATTAGACCTCTCATCATATGTGCAAAGCGCCTCAGTATACTGCTATTGGAGGGCCATACTACTGATCGCTCTCTCTCTCTTGCTCTCTCTCTCTCTCTCTCTCTCTCTCTCGCTCTCTCTCTCTCTATCACATATTTTCTTTCTGTCTCCATCCCTCTCTTCACCCATCTTTCCCCACCTCCCCCCATGTTAAGGAGATGTGCCCATCAAAGGGCACCCTGCTGGCAGCAGTGGTGCATCGCCTTGGAGGGACGAGAGGAGCAGCCACTGCCGATCAGCCTGGCGGGAACTCTGGAATGCCCTCCTCGCTGATGGCTCATACCAAACCCACCAGGAGCTCTTAGCCTATGCCATCATCATGGCTAGGTAGCCCCTGGGAAAATACAGCCACCACTGCTTTCTCCAAGGTGGATGGAGGCATGTGTTCTTTTGGCATCTGTGTGTGCGTGCGTGTGTGTAGGTATTGTCCAATGGGAAGCGTTCCCACCCAGGCACAGATAAACTGTGATAATTGGATGTAGTATGTGAACTTCCATGGGCATTCTTTGGTTATGTTGATACACATTCTTTTTGGTTTTCTTGCTGGGCTGTTTGTGAACTAGTGAGGCAATCCTCCTTACTTTGACAGATCCATTCCTCCACACACCCACAGTCTCTCTGCCACAGCACACTTGCTCCTCCTAGGAGAGACCAATGGAAACCCCCTAAATGTGATCCAGTGATCTACCATCCATTTGACCAATTACACTGCTTCTGAATAGATTTGTTCTAGTTGCTTGTGGTGACAAAATGTGTCACCCATAAGAACTCCATTCATATCTCACATTACAAATTCAGGGGTATTTACTTATAGGGAAACCCAATACTTCCATTGATCAGGTCTGTGAGGTGAGCGGTTAAGCATCCTAAACATGACCAGAGCAATCTAATAGGACTCATAGACATTTAAATGGACCTGTGTTATGAAATCGTACCCATTAATGCAGGCTTGTTTAAGGGTTTTATTAAGAAAAATGAAAAGATGTTTCACTACCGTTCTGGTATTTTTGTGTTCTATTTTTACGTAGATTTGTTTCTGTCTCTCTCTTTTCTTTCTTGATTCAGTTTACGTTCACTTTACTGCCTCTGTTCCGGAGTTTTCTCTGAGAGCCTTTTATTGTTCACCAACGGAGTGTTGGGACACAGAATACTCAACTAGCTTTCCACTGGGCAAAAACTGGTTGAATCAACATTGTTTCCACATAATTTCAATAAAAAAAAATCTATGTGATGACGTTGAATCAACATGGAAAACTGATTGGATTTGCAAAAAGCCATCAATTTAAGGAAATTTCATATTTTTTCTAATATAGGCATTCAAAATATATTTGTTTCAAAGGGGACGTTACTGCACCATTAGAGGCGTATTCAGAAACGTATTTCATGTATTGCTGTTAAATGATTGTTGGCGTCATCTTGCAAGAGAGTTGGTCATAAAAACATTGTACCTTACTGCAGCAAGTCATTTTGAGAAAGCAAGCTTTTAATGCCTCGATCTGTATTATACATCAGATACTAACTACCCTGTTGCTGTCACTTGGGCGTTGCTGCTGAAGATCGGTTAGCATCTCTCTGCAGAGAGCCAAGTTCTTCCATCAAGATGCTGGATGTGGATCAGTTTTATTTGACATTTTCATTGTTTTCATTGTTATGCTTGTGATGCAATCCATTTGGCCCAATTTGTTACAAGCAGATTGTTTTTACAATGAAATGGAACAGCTATGCTGTTATTGGTTTGACGACTTGACTGAGACGTTGGGGAACTGAACCAAAGAACCAACTTCTCAGGTTGAAAACGGCTTATGTGGCATCGATATGAGTTAGGAACATTTATTCTAGTGTCAAAATTGACTACAAAGTGTAAATAGGATAATTTTGGTCATATAGTCAGTATAGTCCAAAACTGAGATTTGCAAGATGGTTAGGAAAAAAGGCTAAGTCAGGAAATAAGGGTACACTTGAATGTTGGGTTGGATACAAGTATGTCAACAATCATGCCCCCTTTTGCCCAGTTTCACATGTTGGCAACGCCTAGGGAGAATTGTCATGCACAGAGAAACAGCTGCAGTGATTGCTCTCTATCTTCTGAGGCACTGAGTAATGTGGACAGGTCTGTCTCACAGTCAGTGCTCCGCACCTTGTTTTTTCTTGAGAAATACTGCACCAAACATCTTAGCTAGATGTAAAATTGCACGACTAAAACCTCCTCGGTAAAAACGTCAACATGAATTACTGATTTCTTGATTTATATTAGATTAATTCTGACTATTTTCAGGAAGTGGTACTGGATATGTTGATGCTACGGTGCCTCAAGAGGCACAAACATCAGTAACTGCCAGGGTATGATAACACACCCATATCAAACCATACCCCGAAGACTGAAATCTCGTTTTTCTTGATGAGCAGCAGAAAAACACATGCGGAATCGGTGTGTTCAATCACTTTTTAAAATGTACTGTTAAATGTAACTATATCTATATCCCAACTTAAGCAGTGGAGACTCCTCAGAAGAGGAAGGGGAGGACCATCCTCAGTGAATTTCATAAAAATACAAATATTGAAACTTTTAAAAAGAGATCATTTTTAGATCAAACTATAATAAATATGTTCACATGTTACCAAATAATTTACTAAAACACTGTTTTGCAATGGTCTACAGTAGCCTCAACAACACTCTATCGTGTAGCACCATGGTGTAGCCGGAGGACAGCTAGTGTCACGATTGTCTTCGTCCTCTGACGATATAACGAAATCGTCATCGGAAAATGTGGACCAAAATGCAGCAGGTACGTGTATGCTCATATTTAGATTTATTCACTTACAAAAACAACTGAATACAAAATAACAAAACCACTAGAACAAACGAACAACAAAACAGTCTGGCAAAGCATAGTGCTTTACACAGAACAATCACCCACAAAACACAAACACAAACACACCCTCATTTATGAGACTCTCAATCAAAGGCAGATAGAAAACACCTGCCTTCAACTGAGAGTCCCAACACCAATTCACCAGACATAGAAACAGACATACTAGACTCCACATAGAAATACCTAAACAAACCAACACCCGGAATTACTAAAACAAACACCCTTAAACCAAACACACCACCCTGAACCACATAAAACAAATACCCTCTGTCACGCCCTGACCAAACTACAAACAATTAACCTTATATACTGGCCAGGACGTGACAGTACCCCCCCCTTAAAGGTGCTACCCCAGAAGCACCTTAAAAACAAAAAAAAATACCCCCAAACAATACCTAAAAGAAAAATTCCCCCTTACTAAAGGGAGGGAAGGGAGGGTGGCTGCCGTCAACGACGGCACTGTGCTACACCCCCCCCTCCCCAACCCACCTATCTTGGAGGCGGCTCAGGTTCTGGCCGTTCCAGGCAGTCTGGGCAGTCTGGCGGTTCGGGGCGGTCTGGGCAGTCTGTCAGCTCGGGGCGGTCAGGGCAGTCTGTCAGCTCCGGCAGGTCAGGGCAGTCTGTCAGCTCCGGCAGGTCAGGGCAGTCTGTCAGCTCCGGCAGGTCAGGGCAGTCTGTCAGCTCCGGCAGGTCAGGGCAGTCTGTCAGCTCCGGCAGGTCAGGGCAGTCTGTCAGCTCCGGCAGGTCAGGGCAGTCTGTCAGCTCCGGCAGGTCAGGGCAGTCTGTCAGCTCCGGCAGGTCAGGGCAGTCTGGCCACTCCGGCAGTTCAGGGCAGTCTGGCCACTCCGGCAGTTCAGGGCAGTCTGGCCACTCCGGCAGTTCAGGGCAGTCTGGCCACTCCGGCAGTTCAGGGCAGTCTGGCCACTCCGGCAGTTCAGGGCAGTCTGGCCACTCCGGCAGTTCAGGGCAGTCTGGCCACTCCGGCAGTTCAGGGCAGTCTGGCCACTCCGGCAGTTCAGGGCAGTCTGGCCACTCCGGCAGTTCAGCGCAGTCTGGCCACTCCGGCAGTTCAGCGCAGTCTGGCCACTCCGGCAGTTCAGCGCAGTCTGGCCACTCCGGCAGTTCAGCGCAGTCTGGCCACTCCGGCAGTTCAGCGCAGTCTGGCCACTCCGGCAGTTCAGCGCAGTCTGGCCACTCCGGCAGTTCAGCGCAGTCTGGCCACTCCGGCAGTTCAGCGCAGTCTGGCCACTCCGGCAGTTCAGCGCAGTCTGGCCACTCCGGCAGTTCAGCGCAGTCTGACCACTCCGGCAGTTCAGCGCAGTCTGACCACTCCGGCGACTGTTGACTGACGGGCAGCTCCGACGACTGTTGACTGACGGGCAGCTCCGACGACTGTTGACTGGCGGGCAGCTCCGACGACTGTTGACTGGCGGGCAGCTCCGACGACTGTTGACTGGCGGGCAGCTCCGACGACTGTTGACTGGCGGGCAGCTCCGACGACTGTTGACTGGCGGGCAGCTCCGACGACTGTTGACTGGCGGGCAGCTCCGACGACTGTTGACTGGCGGGCAGCTCCGACGACTGTTGACTGGCGAGGCTGGGTTTACGCACTTGCCGTTTAGTGCGGGGAGCGGGAACAGGACGAGTCGGACTGGGTGGACGCACTTCCGGGTCCGCACGAGAGACAGGAGCTGGAAACCCAGGGCTATGGAGGTGCACAGCCGGTCTAGATCTTACCTCCTGCACAACCCGCCTTGGCTCGATGGAACTAGTAGCCCTGCACGAGCGGAGTGCTCGTACAGGGCAGACTGGGCTGTGCAGGGGCTTGATGGTAGCCGTGCGTAGAGCGGGAGTTGGGTAGCCTGGTCCTCGGAGGCGTACCGGCGACCAGATGCGCTGCGCAGGCATCCTCCTACCAGGCTGGATGCCCGCTCTAGCACGGCACCTGCGAGGGGCTGGAATAACTCGCACCGGACTGTGCGTGCGTATGGGTGAGCTATTGCGCTTCTCAGCGAAACATGGCGCTCCCCACCTCATACGCTCCTCCATATAACCACGGGTAGCTGGCCTCCGGCTCTTCCTAGGCCTAGCCAAACTACCCGTGTGCCCCCCCCCAAAATTTTCTTGGGGGTGCCTCTCGTGCTTCAACGCCAGTCTTGTCCCTCGGAAACGTTCCCGGTCCATACCCGCCTTACTCCTTTCCTCTCTCTCGCGTACCACCTGTTTCCAAGGAAGGCGATCTTTCCCTGCTTGGATTTCCTCCCAAGTGTAGGAGCCTTCTCCCTCCAAGATCTCCTCCCAAGTCCATCTCTCTCGTTTGTCCTCTTCGAAAACCGTCTGCTCCTTCCTCTGCTGCTTGGTCCTTGAGAGGTGGGTGATTCTGTCACGATTGTCTTCGTCCTCTGACGATATAACGAAATCGTCATCGGAAAATGTGGACCAAAATGCAGCAGGTACGTGTATGCTCATATTTAGATTTATTCACTTACAAAAACAACTGAATACAAAATAACAAAACCACTAGAACAAACGAACAACAAAACAGTCTGGCAAAGCATAGTGCTTTACACAGAACAATCACCCACAAAACACAAACACAAACACACCCTCATTTATGAGACTCTCAATCAAAGGCAGATAGAAAACACCTGCCTTCAACTGAGAGTCCCAACACCAATTCACCAGACATAGAAACAGACATACTAGACTCCACATAGAAATACCTAAACAAACCAACACCCGGAATTACTAAAACAAACACCCTTAAACCAAACACACCACCCTGAACCACATAAAACAAATACCCTCTGTCACGCCCTGACCAAACTACAAACAATTAACCTTATATACTGGCCAGGACGTGACAGCTAGCTTGCTTCTCTGGGTACACTGACTTCAATACAAAACCCAGGAGGCTCATGGTTCACACGCCCTGCTATAGACTTAAACAGTAAATATGACAACTTCCAGAGGATGTCCTCCAACCTATTAGAGCTCTTGCAGCATAAACTGACATGTTGTCCACCCAATCAAAGGATCAGAGAATAAATCTAGTACTGAAAGATTAAGCTATAGCTAGCTAGCACTGCAGGTGAGTAGTTGACTCAAAGAGAGAGAAAGAGAATCGTTGAACAGTTTTGAACAAATTAAGTTCCTCAAAAATGAAGACCAAAGCAAGAGAGAGAGAGATATACACTACCGGTCAAAAGTTTTAGAACACCTACTCATTCAAGGGTTTTCTATATTTCTCTATTTTCTACATTGTAGAATAATAGTGAAGACATCAAATCTATGAAATAACAGGTATGGAATTGTGTAGTACAGCTGATGTGTTGTGCGTTTAAGTCCACAAGTGAAGGGAAAAGGTGAGAGGAGGAGAGCGTGTAGATGCGAGAAGGAATACAATGTGGCTGCTATGAAAGTGATCTGTTTTTACGTGTGGTCAAGGTAGTATTCAAGCTGCCAATTCTGTTGAAAAAACTGTTCTTAAATGGAAGCAAAAGGAACAGAACTGGGATAAAAATACCAGAATTTGTCCAATAGAAACTCTACTTTGCAACTGTTAGACAAATTTTTCTCTCAACCTGTTTGCACCTACATTGTAAACTTTCATTCATAGGCTAGGTTGTAGCAACCTCATGATGATTATAGGGCAAATGCGTGTATCATGTAGTAGCCTAACCCTATCAATGTTACATTGAGCTGGGTGAATGGAATATGAATGACAGTCATCCAATATACTGTTATAGAAATAAGGCCAGTTTCATGAAAAAAAATAATCGTCCTCCCTCATCTTAAACGGCACTGACCGCCACTGGACATTTTCATATCACTAACCACATTTCCATCCACAATTTGTATGTGTGTAAAGGCATACTGTATTTTTAAAAACATGGTACAGCTGTGAAGGAAACCGCAAGTTTCAGTCCAAATGTATAAATGCCTGTTTGTTCACAATAGTGGGATCTTTTTGTGCCGTTTAAATTAAGTTGGAAACGCTTTATGAGCAAATACTGATACAATAACCATCATATCGAAGTAGACTTGGATTCACACAATGAAATGCTGTGTGGTCCACCCACTATGACTTGTGAAACCATGCAGTTTATTAGGTTACAGATCAAATAAGTTATGACGAACTTCAGAGATGAAAGTGCACGGTGATGAATTTGGTGCTCCTTTCCAATAAATGTTGAGGGTCTTATTCTGGTGACATGATGATTGAGGCTTGACTGCCATTTGACAAATACGAATATTCTCACTCTTATCCATAATAATCTCAACATGCAGACTAGCCTACCCGCACAGCCTACTCATCTGAGAACTGTTGACTAGAGCACACGTGCCAAAACCAGAGTAGGCACATTTGCTATTTAACAGTTTTTGTGACAAAACTATAGGTATAGTCGAAAATGCAATATAAACACATTGAACTTTAGATTTTAATTTGGTATATGAAAAATTAGTGTTCACTATGTCATAACGCACTGATTTTTCATCTGCAACAAGTCCATTTGGTGAAAACACACCTCTTTGCATATTTTCTTCATGCGGATTTTAGAATATTCGCATAAAAAATGTCCGCCAATTGGATGGAAACCTAGCTACTAACATGTATATTTCTACATCAGCTTGTGACAGTTTATTAACACAACTAATGGTGGGGTGTGTGTGTGCATGTTTAAGGCCAGGGAGAGCAGGGAAGGTGGGGTGACGTGGAAGTAGTTCCAAATTAATCGGATTCAGTGCAATATTCTTGCAATCCTAGAAGGTTGAAGAGAAACTCCAGATTTTAATTCAGACTTGCATTTCAAGCCCCCTCTGAAATAGACAAAGAGCTAATTGGCGAAGGCATCTGGATCCTGTGGCAGACCAGGCAGGGCCATACCATGGTGTACATTCCCATCCAACACCCGCCCCCCCCCCTCCTCCCGCCAACATCCCAGCAACCACCCCCAGTCTGTTTATCATACAATCTCCAACACAGGATCAAACATGAAAGGATGAGTGCTCACGAGAGCCTTTTTAGATTTTGGGGAAATGTGACATCTCTGGAAACATTTAGCCTGTCATTCCTGCTGGTGCTCTTCAAAGAGTGCAGAGAGGAATGAATTAATGTTGCTTCTGTACAAACATACTTCCTGTCCTCCACATCCCCTGCTACAAAGAATGTCTGATCCCCCTTTCATAATGGAACTGAAAGACAGATTATAGGGCTGTATTGTAATGGGGTAGCAAATCATTTTTCATTTGGCACGTTTATCAACCCTGTGTATCAACTCTTAAGCTTGAATCACATTAGGGTTTCGTGAGGCTCTTTGCCATCCAAATATTATATTGTATCAGAGAAACAAATGGCAGTTCATTCTAAATACAACTACACCTTAGAACTTGTGGCATACACATCTTACATCTTACTTGTCGCATACACAACTTTGTCGCATACACATCAAAAGTAGCTATCCTGCCATGCAAGAAGCCTACACCAAGTGGTGCACTTCATACACCAATGTGTTTTACCATAAATAAACTCTAAAGATAACCTTAAGACTCTGCTCTGTATCACAGCAGCATTGTGACTGAGTAGCTAGCTTCCATTTGATGCCGAGGTGGTTGGTGAGTCATTGGCCCAGTCTGACACAGACATAGTCTTCAAGAGCAGGATGAGATTTGTCAGTCAGGACTCAGTGAGCACAGGGTCAAGTGGAGCAAATCAGACATCAGATCCAGACTGACCTGGAGCTCTGAACATCTTCACTGAAACCAGGCGCAATACACACACACGCACACACACACACATAGATATACACACAGACTCACACATACAGACACACACACTTGCACAGAGAGAGAGAAAGGAATGATGTTTGCTCTCATTGCACTCGTCCATGAAACATGTCCATCTTAGTTGGACATTCTCTTCTGTTCTCTCCTTCTGTTCCGCAGCATGTCCAGCTACCACTGCCCCTTACCACCCCCCTCACCCTGCACCCCAACACCACCACCACTTTACCGGCACAAAAAGATACGGCACGGCACTTTCCTTTTCACCCTAGCACGCAAGCCCCGGCCCCCACCCCATTTCTCCCACCTTTGTATTAGTTGAAAGGCGTATGGTTACTGCCATTTGATTCCACCGGCTGAAAGTGCCTTTCACTTAACCGCAGTTCACAAAGAGGTCAGACTAGAGCAAACAGAAATATTGTGTGAGAGCTCTTTTTTTTGCTTAAGCGAAGAGATGTGAGAGACACAAGAATAGAAAAAAATAGTGAATACCTGATAAGGTTACATCTGGTCAAACAAAACTCACTACATTCCTCATGCCATAAAAGACCACAATAATTTATGTCGCTCTAAGTAGAAAGTGGTATTTTAAGGAATTACAGTAATCCAAATAAAAATCTTAAATTATGGCAACTACATATCATATAATTCAACTTTGAATAAATGTACAATTTGAACCATGTTGGATGTCATAACATAAAGCAAAAATGATCTTGAGGTATTATGCAGTCTAGAAAGAAGATCTGAGAACAACAGTGCTACAGTCTTTCTGTGTAAGTAATGTCATATGGTGACATTTTCAGTGACCGACAAAGGCCTGACATCTCAAATATCATGTCACAATGGAAAAATCAATCAGCAATCTGAATTTTTTTCCCCAGGATTGATTGGAGAGCGGCATCAAAAATGTCACTGTGGTCTCTCTGTGTGTAACACGACGAGCCTGTGCTTAGGTCACAAAGGCCTCTGGGTCCTCTGGGCTATCTAGTCTCGCCAGACCTCTTTGTCTTCCTCTGGTAAATGATTAATATCAACTGTTCCTCTGCTGACCTTGGTTGTTAAAAGACTTGTACCTGACAACTTTCCACAGTTTGTTCTCTAAAGAGAAACTGTTGGTGACATGCACAAGCCTTCTCCTGTTTCAAAATGTCTCCTTGTTTTGGTTATGAGTTGTAAAATAAGTTCAGCACTTTAAAGCTTTTTGGGTCCCCACTGACTGCCATATAGTCTCTTTTGTTAACCTTAATAATTGTAGCCATGACTCGGAGGGGGACTTTTTCGTATGTAGCCCTGTAATTAGACTGCTGCTCATCCATCAATTTATGGCCAATATTTTGCTAAGGCATAAAAGCTACTGAACTGTAGATTTGATTCACAGTCCAACTTTAGGGGAACCACACCAAAACAGCCTCTGAAAAGAAACCACAGCAAGAGACCTCGGCACATCAAACACTTCACTGAGAATCCAAAGAGATTACTGTTGAAAAAAGGTTAACCAGTCTTTACTGTTTGCTTTCTTATGATGGTTACTTTCAGCAGAATAACATTTGGTGTGAATGTGTCATAGTTGGTTTGATTCTCTGCCTGCTGTCTGTCCACAGACCAGGGGCTCTTCGAGGAGGTATCCACAGTTTACTCCCTCCCGTGAAAAGAGGCTGTCGGCCAGCCTGGAAGCCTACCTATTGGAGAGGCCATCAAACATGTATTTTTATTTTAGACTGCTACCAACAACCTCGGTGACCATATCGGCCAGCCCGGTAGGAGGAGAAAACTGCTATTGAAACATTTTACTTTCTCCTAATTTGAATATGCCCTTTTTTTCATGTTTCATCCACTTTAGGGGAGAACCCTACAAAAACGTAACAACTCCGGAACTCCTCATCCTTGTGTGTGTGTATAAAAGGGAAAAGGGGCTGGGAAGGGGACGGCATTCCTGAATAGAGGACCGAGTTGCACCATAAATCTGTCTCTCATCGGGAAGACAAAATGAAAAGGGCCCCCGTCATAAAACATCTGTAACAGTTCCATCCGCCACCAACGCGTAATGGGGTAATTGCTGTGAGGGGGCTGGGACAGCGTGAAGCCTTTTACTCTCTTTTGTACACCATGCAGTGTGTGTACGTGCTCTCCTGCTACCCAACCCACCACCACATGACACAAGAGCTATAAAACAGACACTATTGGAGAATCCAAAGACTCCAAATCCAAATGCTTATTGAGCTTTGCCTAGAAAGACTGTGTGTGTGTGTGTGTGTGTGTGTGTGTGTGTGTGTGTGTGTGTGTGTGTGTGTGTGCGTGTGTGTGTGTGTGTGTGTGCATGCGTGTGTGTGGGACCTTAGCAAACAGTCAAAGACCTGGTGTATGTTCCCCTTGCCCTGTTGCTTTGGTAACAGACAGGCTCATCCAATCTGAAGTTGCATTATTGATGTCTGATCTTTTCTGGAGGCTGGCCGCTGTGTCTTCCACACCTCGTAATCAAGCGTAATTGAGGTTAACTGTACGGCGTGGCTGAAACGCTAGACAGGTAAGCCGCAACGGCTCATGATTAATGTAGTGTGTTAGTGTTCTGGGCTCTGACCTTTTGAGATACCCCAGGCACCATTTTTAAGTGAAAGCTTTGCCTTTGCAGAGCTGTGGAATTGCCCATCAAGTATTCCTAACACCCCACCACCCTGCCCCTCCATCTCCTACTCAGTGAGATCCTAGTCTTCCTGCCTCATTGCCCCTGACCCATGTTAGTTTTTCTCCCTGTCTCGTTTTACAGTACAGAACAAAGACCTCTGTCTGTTTCTCCCATCTGGTCCATTGGTTTAATCAAGGGCTATGTTCTCACTAAATACGAATCAAACCAGGTTAATGTTCTATGTTGAAATGATTTGATATGGCTACCTGATGTATGGTTTCCAAATCACTCTGTTGGGTTGGACAAGCTCCCCTTATGGTATGTGCTTGAGGTCTTGACCAATGAAAGACACGCCCAGCCCCCCGGCCAATCATCATCCTCCTCCCATCACCACTCCCATTGCCATCACAGATGTGATTTGACAGGGAGGTCGTGTGCTGGCTTTGCCCCCAAACATAAGCATTGTCAAAGTTATTGAGCAAATTTACTCTGGTCTTCAGCACATTCAGATTCACATACAAACACACACAGATACTAGTCAGTCTCACACACTGATACTCAGACACATGCCCTCACAAAATAACAATCTATACGCACACACAGGACAAGCTCTCAGTGAGGTGCGTCTATTCGCATATGCTTATAGTCTACGGTAATGCCTATGCTTAAGCCTTTGGTACACTGTCAATTTGAGGAAATATTGCTTTCCTGGCAATAAGACAGCTCACCATCAGAGACATACTCCTGGTTAGTAGCAACAAGATGAAGAGAGATGAAAGGGCACTCCGGGACATTCCTTGAGAAAATAAACAGGCGCTTGAAAGGTGCCCCCATATAGATCAATCAACATCACCCAATTGACATTCTGTTTCTGGTGGAGTCTTCAGTCAGTGCTTTTGTTTTAAAACCTTTCCCCGGGATCAAGTCTTCCAAAAGCCCCTCCCTCACCCCAATTTACAGCACCCCTCGCAAAAATCTATCCATGCTCCAATTTGATTTGGAATATTGAGATAGGATAGATAATAAGGTAAAGAGGGCCTCAAAGGGTGTGATGTAATACAATTATCAGGTGATCTGCAGGGAAGTTGAGGTGTCCGCCAGTCTGTCCCCCGTATGGCCTGATGGCACCCCTGATGGTGGGGTAGGGTGGGCTACCATAGGGCCACAGAGGGTCCTGACTAACCTCCGCAGGGCTGGAGAAAAAAGAAGTCCAGCAGATGCCCCATCAGAGGGAACACCATAGTCCTTTGTTATGCTACTCCTGTGCTTTCCTTTTTTTTTCTTACTTAGTGAGCAGCTGCCAAGGGCAACCACCTCTCTTTACAGCATCACTGTCTCCTGTGAGTCAATTACATGTTGAAGGAAATATAATGGTTCAAATCATGATAGATAGAAAAAGGTTCACTCATTTCTTCTTTTCTCTCCCATTCCCTCTTGGTTGCCCCGCTCAACACGCTCAACTGGCTGCCTCAGAAGAAAAGAAGTATATGGACAAAATGGGACCTCTGGCATTAAGGCACAAGCAAGTATATTTAATGTTTGGATCTGCCCCTGCCTTTGTGTGCAGGCCAGTGGTTCAATGCAGGGTGTCAGTGGGGGTCAGTCCAGGCATCTGCCGCTACTCTGCAGCACTCATCTGCCCATCTGTGTATGCTGCTGTCCTTCTGTCCTCCAGCACACGCTCACACACACACAAACACCCATTATACAATAGACATGCATGTTCACTCTCACATTCAAATATACTTGTACACTCTAAACCAACACAATTTGTGTGTGCGTGCACACACTCTGGGGTTCTGAGTATTTATTTTCTATAATAGGGAAAGAAACCACCTTGCACTGGCCTGTGAGGTAAAGGGGGAGGTTGGGGAATGAGCCACAACCCAGCCAGGCTCTATTAGATGCAAGGAATTTAAAAAAGGAATAAGGAGGAATCTCTTTCCAGAGATAAACAAAAATCTCTGAGAGGAGAAACAGACACTGAAAATCCATGATAAAGAAATTCCGATTTGATGTCATCAATAGTGTCATGAACAGTTTGAGTTCAGGCCTTTGCACAGTCCAAGCATTCCCTACCCATGCATCCCAAATGCAACCATTCAACAAATCACAATGAGAGTTCTCGTACTTAACAAAAATTATATCATATTTCACTATGCCCATTTCCCTATATACTCACTGAAAAGTTGCTTGCAGCCTAAATGTTAAGTTTGATTTATCTCCTCACTGCACAGTTTATGAGGACATCACTGATAACAGTGGGGTTAGGTATGGGGGAAATGTCTATCTCTATTGGAGCCAACTTGTGTTTTTAGACATTGGAGAGACTCCCGGACGGTTTGGAGGAACACATTGTAGATCTTGACTTTGTTATCATGCATCATCATGGACCATGAAGAGGCAGGCAACTCAGCGGTCCACAGATGTGGGGTGTCAAGGCTATTTGTGTTAAACATTCTCCACATATTCTGATGAAAAGGAGCTGTGCCCTTGCCAATACAACATTGGTTAAATAAACATATTAGATAGAAATGTTAAACAAAGCACTCTCTCGGGAATGGCTTCTCCATACTGGTGACTAAGACAATTATGCAGCTATGAGGACGAACCTGTTATTCTTTATGAGACCATTAAAGCTAATGAGTGAATGATTGAGGCGACTAAACTAAAGCATTCCTTCCTTTTCATCGGCATGCAACCATTCTCAAAACTTCCTCCATCAACCCAGCGTCCAAACCAGAGATATAATGTCTGTATCCAATAAAATAAAGGGACCTAAAATATAAGGGGAATTGAAATTCCAAGCCCTCATTTGTCACAGAAGCAGCGTACGCAATCTCACGAGTAAGGTAAGAGCATAGAGGACATTTGACTAATGGCAGTCAACTTGTCACACACTTTATGTCTTTCCTTTCAGACCTGTGTCTCTCCTCTTTTCCACTTGTACTGCACGTCTGCTAGTAAGGTATCACCATGCTATGGGTATCACCAACGCACTGCACTTTAGGGGAGTTAGCTAGTGGACCTAGCATTAGCCACATAGCATCCTGATGCTATTCAATGCTGACACACAGACATAGCCTGAAGGGCCATTTGGTTATGCTCAGGGGAGTGGTTGCTGTGTCAGTCATTTGCAGGGGCAACTAAAGAGTGCACTTAGTGTCCTCTCTTTCCCCCAGCAACCATGTGGGGAGTGACATGATACTGTACAAGAGCCTGGACAACGTATAACATTTCAAAGCCATTTCCTAATTGTTTCCAGGCCAAGGTCGATAGCCTATATGGAAGCAATCCCTGCTTTCAAACTTTTTTCATCCTCAGATTGGGAAACATTAAAGTGTTAAGTAAACTTGAACCAGGGGGGTGGCTAATTCATTGGGAAATCGCTGCGGTTCATCCATTCAGTACTATATCAGTGACAGTCAATGCATTTCCTTCTACTTGAATGGCCACCACATGTTAACATAGTTTTAGCATAGCGCTGAGCCGGCAAAACACTGAACAATAACACTCATTGTCTGTTTACATGTTAGTGAAAACACTAAATGATCCTGTGGCTTGAAGCAGACAGCCCTATGACTTCCAATAAGTTCATGACCTACACAGTATCATTAGATCAATCATAGCCTAAAGTGCCTTCAGAAAGTATTCAGACCCCTTGGCTTTTTCCACATTTTCTGACGTTACAGCCTTATTCGAAAATGGATTAAATAAATAAAAAATCTCAGCAATCTACACACAATAGCCCATAATGATGAAGTGAAAACTAGTTTTAAGAAATGTTTGCAAATTTATACAAATAACTAACAGCAATACCTTATTTACATAAGTATTCAGAAAATTTGTATGAGGCTCGAAATTGACCTCACGTGCATCCTGTTTCCATTGATCATCCTTCAGATGTTTCTACAACTAATTGGAGTCCACCTGTGGTAAATTCAATTGATTGGACATGATTTGGAAAGCACACACCTGTCTATATAAGGTCCCACAGTTGACAGTGCATGTCAGAGAAAAAAACCAAGCCGTGAAGTCGAAGAAATTGTCCATAGAGCTCCGAGACAGGATTGTGTCGAGGCACAGATCTGGGGAAGGGAACCAGCATTGAAGGTCCCCAAGAACACAGTGGCCTCCATCATTCTTAAATGGAATAAATTTGGAACCACCAAGACTCTTCCTAGTGCTGGCCGCGAGGCCAAACTGAGCAATCAGGGGAGAAGGGCCTTTTTTCAGGGAGGTGACCAAGAACCGGATGGTCACTCTGACAGTGCTCCAGAGTTCCTCTGTGGAGATGGGAAAACAATGCAGAAGTGACAATTATCTCTACAGCACTCTACCAAACATGCCTTTATGGTTGAGTGGCCAGATGGCAGCCACTCTTCAGTAAAAGGCACATGACAGCCCGCTTGGAGTTTGGCAAAGGCACCAAAAGAGTTTCAGACCATGAGAAACAAGATTCTCTGGTCTGATGAAAACAAGATTGAACTCTTTGGCCTGAATGCCAAGCGTCACATCTGAAGTAAACCTGGCACGATCCCTATGGTGAAGTATGGTGGTGGCAGCATCATGCTGTGGGGATGTTTTTCAGCGGCAGGGACTGGGAGACTAGTCAGGATCGAGGCAAAGATGAACGGAGAAAAGTGCAGAGAGATCCTTGATGAAAACCTGCTCCAGAGCGTTCAGGACCTCAGAATGGGGTGAAGGTTCATCTTCCAACAGGACAACAACCCAAATCACACAGCCAAGACAACACTGGAGTGGCTTCGGGACAAGTCTCTGAATGTCCTTGAGTGACCCAGCCAGAGCCCGGACTTGAACCCGATCAAACATCTCTGGAGGGACCTGAAAATAGCTGTGCAGCAACGCTCCCCATCCAACCTGACAGAGCTTGTTAGGATCTGCAGAGAAGAATGGGAGAAACTAAACTACCCAAATACAGGTGTGCCAAGCTTGTAGCGTCATAACCAAGAAGACTCGATGCTGTAATCGCTGCCAAAGGTGCTTCAACAAAGTACTGAGTAAAGGGTCTGAATACTTATGCAAATGTGATATTTTATTTTTTATAAATTAGCAAACATTTCTAAAAATCTGTTTTTGCTTTGTCATTATGGGGTATTGTGTGTGGATTGATGAGGGAAAACAACAATGTTATCAATTTTAGAATAAGACTGTATAGTAACAAAATGTGTAAAAAGTCAACGGGTCTGAATACTTTCCGAAGGCACTGTATATCAACTCCTACCAATAAAGATGAATGATTTGTTTACATTGCATACATTTTTAAAGAAAGCTGAACTCCATTGTCACCACCACTGAGTTCTACTGCATGAGTTCTAAAACAACTATAAAACTCTCAAAGTCAAGAGCTCCGGTACTGTAACCAGCAGCACTAATTATAATCCTACATGGGTAGAATGATCTGTATCCCCTGCTAGAAATAAAACACCATGCTTTGCTAAAAGCTAGTTTTGTAATTCAAGCACATTTAATGGTTAAACTTTGGAAATACATCATGGATTCATTGTGATCCGATAAGACTGATATTAATGAAATATGCATAGATAGGGTTGAGCAACAGAACACTATACAAACAAACAGCATATCTGCTTATATACAGGCTTTGAAAGAAAGGGTAAAACAAGTGATTATTTTTCCATAGTTAATATAATCCAATGATCAAAGGAGACATTCTTCTCACTTCTTATTTTGGTCAACATGAAAAAAATGCACAAAGGTCTGATTGAAGTGTGAATTTTTCCCATTATTCAAATCAAATCCAATGTAGACCACTTGATTTAGCATGATATGTACAATAACGTTAGGTACTGTAATTAGGGTGACTCATATCTGTAACTTCATTAGAAACAAGCAGAGTTACAAATCACCTAAAAACTATGTTTTCTCTCTGTCCAACACAGTCTCACTCTGTCACAGACGATCAGCAGATTTCTGGGAAATTAAAGAGGGGAGTTAAGTCATCCGAAGTACAAGAGTGTTGGATGTTTTGTTCTTCACTTTATTAGTACAGTAATAGTGTGGAATAATATCCATTAATATATATATATATATATATATATATATATATATATATATATATATATATATATATATATGTATATATATATTGGCCTATATAAATGTATAATTTCATATATCATTTAAAAAGAATTTAACACAGTTGAATGCACCTCAGAACTCAGAACCTAGGTAATTATGAGGTAGACATCAATAATGGTATTTGCACCCTCAACATTTTTTATACAGCTTAAATTACTCTCATCAATGTAAGAAATATATGATTATCATGAAACTCTGTACATCACAATTAATAAAATTATTATAGAATAGATATTATAACGATTTGAGTGCATTTAAAGTATGTACATTTACAAAGAAATGCCTTTTGTCATTTCTTCATAAGTTGCACTTGTAAAGTTTTAACTATACAAATATTTACAGCTCAAATAATGAACAGCAGTGCATTCAAAGCTAATGTGCATTTAAATATCTCGTTTGCGAGTCTTTTCTTGTCAGTCGATTTATCATGAAAAGGGTGTTCTTCCTGATTACATGACATTGGCGCACTCAGTTGTGGAAGTGCCTTTAGTAAAGATGCAGACGTTGAAGATGCAAATGTTTGTCTTGATTATTTAACGTGGCCTTTGGTGTCCCCACGTGCTCCTGTGCCCAACCGGGTCCAACTGCCTTTCAGTGTGCCTTCAGCAAGTCATCGAAATACAGTCAGCTGTCAATGGCAGGCACAATATGAAAGCCTATGTCCATGTTTAGAATCGTCTGTTTAGTCTTGCATTTGTTGCCCGCAGGCTGTGATGACTCGAGCGCGCACTCCATTCTGATGAAACCGAACGCACAGGGAAATCTCTTGTAGGCATACCTGCGCTATCTCTTTTCCTCAGAGCCCATTGTGTGTTTGGTAGATTACATTCACCTTTTAGAGAGAGAGAGAGAGAGAGAGAGAGAGAGAGAGAGAGAGAGAGAGAGAGAGAGAGAAAGAGAGAGAGAGAGAAACAGATTTGAAAGAGAGAGATTGGAGAGAGGGGGGGGGGGTGCTAGGGCCGATTGATAACGCATCAGAAGAGCTCGATAGTTTCAGCTGGACACTGGCAGTGAGCCTGGAAACACCCGCTACAAATGAGTCCTCTTCGCAAGACCGTTGCAGGGAGCTGCAACAATGCACAAGGGCTATCCCGTGACTGCGGCCTAGTTTGAACAGGTGCATTCCACTGTGCCCATTTCGGACAGAATCCACTGATGGAGGACCAACAATTCCAAGTCTGCTCAGAAAATGACAAATAATAGCATATCACTAGCATGTTGATACCCACTCCTCTACTGCGGACTAATGGTTTATGACGACCTGTCTCTCCATGTCCGGGCCTCGCAAAACAATACACTATGCTCTTGAAAAACATGGACGGAAATGTAGGCTAGGAGTATGTATTAGTTTAACACAACAATTGGACATCTAAGGCTATGTGAGATGGTACTGAGTTTAAATTTGACCAAAATAAATATGCTTGCATAGGCCTACACTACAAATAATGTCTCTCGCGGATCCCTTTTGAGTGAAGTTTAGGCGCACCATGATATGGCAAGAACGCGTGGGTCTATATGCTTAAGATATGCCACAGCTTTCATATCCTGACCTGGACCGAATGACTTATCTTTGATTTTGCGGGGTTTAAATACGCAGAAGAAAAGGACGCTACCTGCAGCCACACTGCTCTACCACCATGTCCTCATACTGTTTGTACACAACGTTATTGCCCGAGTCTATGTAAAGAATGCTGATGGGACTGAGTTTGGTGGGAACACAACAGCTAGGAGGTGTGCTATTGGGGTCCATTGAATTCATGAGAGTTTGAATGATGGCATGGTTTGTTGGCTCTAAATGCGATCTCAAAGGAAAGTCGCACACGCCCTCACAGTGGTACGCCTCGTAATCCAATGGCGCAATGATCCAGTCATCCCACCCTAGCTCTTTGAAATTAACGTGCAGAGCCTTTTTGCTGCATCTAGATTTGGACTTCTTGCCATGTCTTTTCCCATGCCGATTGTTCAATGCAGTCCTCCGTCGGCGCCTGGCTTTGAACCGCAGGCCCCTCTCCTCCTCCGACCTGCTCCCCGATCCGCGAGACCTGATCTTCTCTTTCATTTCGTTGAACAGGTTCTCCCTTTTCTTGGACCTGGTGTAAACCACCAAGATGGCCTTCTCTTGCTGAGTTCGACCGGTTCTGTCAAATCCCATCTGTTTTAAATCGATTTCCATTTCTGATTTACCAAGAGTGCCCTTGAGCTGGAGACAAAGCTGGCTCCCCTGGGCGGAGTGATACCGGTTTTTAAACATTTCCCACACGTCCAAAACCTCCCATCCTGGTTTTCGGGAATCCAGAGGATCAAGGGATCTTGCATCCAGTAGCCGTTCTGATCGACAGGAGAGTAATTGAATGTCATAGAGACCTGTCGGGGACGTTTGCAAATCCCCGGGTACTTTTCTAAATATCCTTAATTCAGCTCCAACCAACTCCTCTTTGTCTGAAAGGGTTGAGACATCAAACAGATACTTTTGTCTTCGCAAAGGAGAGTGCAAGAGATCGTCTGCAAGATAAAAAGAAATAATTGCAGTCAGATTCACTTAGGGTGTACAGTGTTCAGGAGAGGGAGTGGGAGGAGGAGGGTTCACATTCTCACAAAGAGGCCAGATCCACTGGCCTTCTTTCTTGTTTTTCAGTGCCCATTCAAAAGTCGAGCTGAGACAAACTACGACTGACACGTCATTTCTGAGCAGAAAGGGTGCATTATAATTTTTTGGTACTGTATAATAAACATATTCACTCTTAACATCAATAATCAACAGATGCAAACTTAGCAGAATAACTACCATAATAATGAATTATTTAGATTTGCCCATTATGCCTAATATGATGAGGTGTCGCCTGTTTGAATCAACTTTATTTCCATGTTAGTAAGATATACTTTTTGAGACAGTAGCCTGAATATTGTAGGCTAAGCCTGTGATCATAATACAACAGCTGGCAATTACCTCTTTCTGTCTTTCTGTCTCTCTCTCTCTCTCTCTCTCTGTACCAACCTGTCCTTTTGGATTTGATACATTTTCGATGTGCAAAATACCGTTCAGTAGCCTATAATCCTATTTTTATTATTAGATAAGACTCGAAATATAGCCTATGTATTTTAATTCTTATGGGGAGAAATGTGAAATTCGGAAGCAAACTTCAATTGAATTGTCAATTGAATCTTATCATAATTGTTTTATGTTAATGTGGGCTATTGTTTTCTAATAACACCCCAAATGAATCACTTGAGAGAATACTTTGCTTTTTCAATGTAGGCCTATCATCACTAAACGAAGAGCCTGATTAAATTAGTGAATATTTATCAAACCAGTTTATTAATTATTCTTTGCTTGGGAAAAATTATTTCTGAAACGATTATCAAAGTTGTGGAGCATAGAAACGAGGGGCCTAGTGATATGACGGGAGGGGATTCTGCCGGACTCAACCGACCGAAGGCGATATAGGTTACTGTACACTCAACTGAACAATACACAATTCATATATTATTCCCTGCTCGAGACCCACTAGGCCTAGGATACACATATTTGATCCCAGCGAAGCAATGTGCTCTCATATAAGTTAGAATATTGTTCATTTCTTCTGTAAAGGGTTTACTGGAGGTATGCAGTGTTTTTTATATCTAAAACACAAGGTTTCATAAAATACATTAGAGCTTTTAAAACACAGTTTTCTAAAGATTTTTCGATTACTTACGAGACAGTTAGATTTTCGTCATCTTTTATCAAGTCAAATATAATTATACATAGGCATAATAGTGTAAATGCTCAAATAGGCTGAAGTAAAAACGAATCTGTTTTACTTTTAAGGCTACCATGAAAAAATGTGTTGCCCAAACAAAATGCGATTTTATTTAGCATTCACGATAACAGGAATATACTAGGCCTACATAAGACAGATCAATCTGTGGTCTTCGGAAATATCAATTAAATGTGATTCCGTTTACCATTTGTCCATCAAATTAAATGCACTGAAAAACTTGTTATTTAATAAAACACTTGTGGGTAGCCTGTTCTAGGCCTAAACAATCGCGCCCTGTGTGTAGGCTATTAATCTACAAATCCAACATAGATGCCATATTTCAAAATAATATGATTTTATTCGAAATAGATATTTGAATTTGGTTGCCAATACTTTCCCCCCTCTGTGAACCCTGCATAGTTTAATAGTAAAAGTAGAGTGAAACCTTGTGTTTGTTTCAGTAATTTGCACGTATGGTCTGCATTAAGGTTTTTTTATAAGACCTCAAACAAATCGTATACAAGGTCACCAAATAATTAACAGTTCTGAATTCCCCTCTTCCTCATTAAAATACTTCCCCGCTTATATTACATCTCCTCTTGCCAACGACAACATTCCCAGTTCAAAAGTGCTTGGCCTGATTATGCTGACTTTAAGTTACAGCGCGAATCTGTTTTAAAGAACTTGACATTGCAGTTTGTTGATTTTGAGATATGATTCGACAAATTAAGAGACACATTTTGATTCACCTCATTTGCTTGTAAAATATAAACATTTGGACATAACTAATCCTGTGCGTAATTTACATATTTATCTGACCAAAATATGAACGATACGGCGTCAACCACTTGTGTTAGGCCTATTGTTGTATTATCTGAGGTTTTGGACAACATATAACATTGATGTTACACTTTCCTCTATGTATTAGGCTACGATTTTCTAAAGGCTGAGAAAGAGAGCGAAGAGGAGAGGAGCGAAAGAGAGAGAGGGAGACTTCTAGTGCTGTGGCTTCCGAGGCCAGCGAGCAGCATCTGCGTTTTAATGAGTTACTTCAAGTGCCAAAAGTAATTTTCATACATTTGGTTTATTATTGTCTGACCTTGCGACCATAACGAACGTAGGGACGTCTCCTATTCTGTTTTGCATAAATTGTTTTCATTTTACCTGCAGAGGGGAAAAGTTACACAATATAAAACATTTCAGTTTTGTACAAAAATGTCGTCTATCATACAAGTGTTTCCAAAAACAGCTGTGCGTAATAGCTGAAAAAGCGCAAAATTCATATATTACGCACGAACGTTGTCGCTTGAGTATTACTTTTCGGACTTTTTAAAGTGCAAAAAATAGTATGTCTATTATACAATACAACTCAACACTCGAGGGCCTGGTAGAATCTTAACAGAAACCACCAATGTGCTGAGAAAACGGAATAAAAAAATATTTTCAGCAATTAAAGTGGCGGTCGCACAGCGAGGTACACAGTAAAATACTAACCACTTCATAGCGAAGGACGTGCTCTTACATTTTTTTCCTTTGTTTTTGGTGATGTGCCATTGGCTGAGCTGGGTCATTATGGGAGAATAGACAGTGTTTGATATGTTATGACATGAACACTCAATTAGATCACGAGTTCAAATACTCCAATCAGCGGTTCGATGCTAAGCAACCCTCAGAGAGTCCAGAGAAGGGTCAGAGCCAGTGACACATCAAATCAAAATCAGGGGGAAAGTGCGGCTTTTTCACCATGTTACAGATGGGAAATAATGCCAACAATGACGTTAACTGATTGTATTTCTCCTCTAAAGATAAAGCTGACTTACATGTGTTCGGGTTTGTTGGTGTTTATCTGCCTTTGTTTGTCTAATCAAATCCGTCAAATCACTTAGTTACAGAGTTAACTGTCCCTAATCACCTGCAGCCCACCACCTGCAGCCCACCCTAACCCGTTCTAATATATCAGTTTATTAACTGCAGAGTTGGCCAACCAGATTGCACTGATGGCATGACGATCTGTAACACATAATGTTAATTCCTATCTTGATGCAAGCCAACTGTCATTTCCTGTTTGACGTGTTCACTGAGTCCTACACCAATGTGTAAATTAATGCACAAGTTCTTTGGAAATATAACTTTTTCTATGATTATCAGTAGCACTGTTTCGAGTCTAGTCTGACGACAAGGCAATGTTTGAACAGTATTGGTTTGGTGCACGCGGGGACCCATAGAGAATGATTTACTACCTTTATTTAGATAGGGCCTCAATTAGTGTTTTATTGTCGTGTAACCTGGGGGTCAATGTAAGTGTAATATAACTTCATACTTTACAAAATTGATGTACTCCTATGGCTCTTTAAAATGTGTCCCAAGGGCTCAAATGGAACTGAATGCGACAACAAAACGTAATGCGTCAATCATAAACGGTGATAAAAGCTCCAGTGCAACTAAAACAACTTTGAGGCTGACAAGATAATTGCACTTTAGCTTGTGAAATATCGTTTTATGCATTAATTAATAGTACATTTTACAATTCAAGCTGTTACATATTTAGATTGGATCACCTCTAAACCTGCACCATCGACTGATAGGCCAGCACACTATTTTGATGTGGTTATTTTATGGCAGTCTTTGTGGGTCAAGAGTAGAACAGGAACACAATTTTTCCACATTTCAACTTGCAACTCCAGCATTTCATTCAATAAGAGAGCCATTGTAAAAATGTATAGTATATGTTATTGTGAAAGGAGCTGGTTTTTTTTTTCTTCAGATTAAAAAATGCATACCATGGCTGCAGCGATGTGTGCAAATCTAGAACAAATGTAGCAAGATTCTCACTTGGTCGTATGCAACGGTAGTAGGCTACATAGCTAAGTCATTTTAGTTGAGACCAACCTGTTCCTCTGTCCACAAAACTTGTTATGGTATTTGCAGACTTTGAGGAGCGGAAAAAACTTGCGTTTAGTCCGAGTCTCTCTGCAGCCGAATACGTCCTGTATATGGAGAGCATGTAATCGTGGGGCACAATTGCGTCCTTATTAAAGTCTTCTCGGTGATGGTTTAAGATTGGAGAAGATGCGAAGATCTCTTTGGGAAATTTGGTTGACCTTTGTCCATCATGAAGGATCTTGGCTCCCTTGTTTCTCCTTGGCACAGAGGGAGATATGATGGCAGCTGACTGAAAACATGGTATATTCCAAATGAAGATGAGTAACAAATATAACGATAGTACTTGAAATGCGTCCATGGTGGTAGAGTCCCAAAGATGTTTCGAAGCCCTCTCCGCAATGAAGCGATTTTAGACAGCAAGAGCTGAAGATAGACTGCGCGTCAGAGCTAGACTTCTGCGTTCCCTTCTCACCAGAAAAGTGCGTTCGCGCCCTCGACATCACACAAGAGCCGAGACTGTTGAATCAACAGGGAAACACGCCCACTTGCAGACGCTCATGTTGGCTACTTATTGGAGAACTTTTCCCAGTCTTTCTATGGACGTTGAGACGGAGGAGACATCTCCGACGGCCGAGGAGTCGTGTCTCACCGCCATAAGTAACGCCACAGGATGCCAAGTTTAAAGGTACAATAACACGTTGACAAAGGTCAAGAGGTGGACAAAGATTTCAACAGAGCAGAGGTCATATAACGTTCCAAACCAGCTAAGAGAGTAGCCTATTGATGAATGTAACCAATTATCTAAGACCCCCTATAACTTACTTTTATGCACGAAAACATGAAGATCAGTGATTTATTTCAGACATGCAAATATTTTGGGGCCATTTTGTTTTACTTTAAAAACACCTTAACAATAGTTCAGCTATTTGGGGCGATGTTCTACATCCCCAATCGAAGGTCACAGATGCAATTTTGACTTTTCAAGACAAAAGACCTCGGTTATATATATTGTATTTATGTGCGCAAACCAAACTGGCAATGTCTCCGAGGGTATCAATGGATTATGAAAGTAATGAAGAGAATATGTTCCATTCAAGAAAATATATGGCAAGAAGAACACTATTCATTACGCTATTCAGCCTCTCTTTTTGCTGTATTCTACCGACCTCCAATGGCATTTCCATGAACTGCAAGTGGCTTCAAAATCATACGACCCATACTTCTCTTAATATCTAGGCCCACTTGTTGAAGACATGATAATAATGTATCCTCAAAAATGTGTCATTCCGTTTATGATAAAGCCACCATGTCTCCAGATAAAGGACTTAATGAAAATCCCTTGTGGAAATCTCCACTCTTGAACGGGTTAGTCAGAGATAAGATGTGTACATCGGCCTTGACAGGAACATATTGACTAACTGTGGTGTTAGTAGGTCAACAAACAGACAAGGTCCTTCACAGTGATAAGATTTAAAATTGTTTGAGACAGGAAACAACTTCACAGTGATTAGGATAATGGGTGCAGGTGTTGATGCATTCACTAATTGTGTGTCTGACATGGCTTTTACTCTGTGTATGTTTAGGACTATAGCCTATTTCTATGCGGACCCTATTTCTAATGACAGTTGGGTAAGATTGGATCCAGGGGATCCCCCTACCAAATACCGTACCTGTTTTTGAAAAACTCCACAAAATAAATTTCTGATGCTGATTTTTTTGTATGTAAAGTTTTAGCTTTTATCTACATTGCCGGTCAAATGTTTTAGAACAAACACATACTCATTGTCGATTTGCATTTCTATAAATTGGTATGTGGAGGAATAAACGTGATTAAATCAGTCCATAAAATAGCATGTGGTTGAAATAGCATTATTTGGTATTCCTTTGTGTAGCAGTACACTCCAGCAGAGAGCAGCATTTGCCCACCACCTCCTAATGTCTGTGGCTTTGACATCGAGTTTTCACTCTTTAAATTTACTCTAAGACACATGGACAGGGTCAGAATTTTATTCCAAACGTTTCAAATGAGAATAGGCCTTAGATGTCTCACACAATTAAGTAGCCGTTGGTCACAGGGGTAGGCTACTTGAATGTTGTGGCCACTAATATGAAGCAACTCAGTATCCCCCACTTCTTTGACCTGGGCTTTTTGACAGGCTCCCTCCGCTGCATTTACGTTATTCATCTCTGCAATCTGAACATTGAGTTTGGAGAGCTTTGGCAGGTACTTGTCCTCAAATAAATGTTGCTCTCAACAGCCCCACTGCATTATGTTATTCACTTCTTTCGTCAGTATGAGCCAGTATAGTTCTCAGAAAAACACCTGATTTAAATTGGTCGTGTGGTTACTGTTTAGATCAAAAAAAATTGTCCGCTAAACATTTTGTAGAAGCAATTCTCACCATAAAGCAGAATTTTTTTTAAATAATACAAATTGGATTGTGATGTCTTGCGAAGGATTCAACTGCAGAGTCTACTCACAGGCGCTATCCCACTACTGGACGGTCCCGGGGATTTGAGCTGCTTCTTTTCCGACCTGGGCCAGTGCAGCCCTCCGTAGACGACCTGGTGGGCCCGGGCTACCCCATGAGTAACTACATCGATACTGAATTTAGTGCGGACACCCGTTCGACAAAGAGCGCCAACCTCAGCCTCCGGGTGACTTGGGTTACAGACACGCGCCATCGCGCCCGGCGCCAAACTCAGCTGCAGGTAGAGGTGATACCGGGAGTAGTGTGTGACGTCATTTCAAAGGAACGCTTACAATCCTTTGCGAAGTCGACGAGTAGAAATAAAGACTATAGTTTTCTATAAACTAGGCTTCAAGCGCTTCAAATTACCCTCTGATTTGACAATATTTTATTAGAAAGTCGGATTACAGAAAACCTCTGATTGTCATTTTTTCCTCTTTGTAAGATGATGGAAGGCTATCTGTGCTGCTGAAGGCTGTAAGAAATAAAGTAAGGTTAATGCATTTATGCTTTACCATACATTGTGGAAGAGTACAGTACAAAAAAAACCCATCTTGAACCGACAATGAGATGGTAGTATTGTATTTGTTTATTTTAAAACATTTACATAAATGCAATATTTTTTTTGAAAAAGCAAGAATTTATTTTTACTTTTGCTAAGGCAAAAACAAGATTTGATAAACACAACCACATAATTTCTCTATGCGGATTTCATTCACAATGGACAGAAAATAAAAACCAAACGTAGACCTATCATTCACATCACCCATATTTTGCTTTAAATCCATTGATTCATTTAGCCAATTATTCATCCTTACTCTTACTTTAGAAATATACATTATTTTCACATTATAGTCAAAGACATAACTGAATTTCTGTGTTGACAATATTGTAAGACACGTGGACAGGCTGAGTTCTTTATTCCAACTGTTTCAAATGAGAAAAGTAGGCATTGATCACCGTAGTGCATTTGAATGTTCTGGCCACTGCTGCGAAGCAGCTCAGTATCCCCACCTCTGGATTTTTTTTTGACAGCCCCTCTCTGATGATCTGCAATCTGAACATTGGATTTGGAGAGCTTTGACAGTTCCTTGACCTCAAATTAATTTTGCTCTCAACGGGCTCTGCTGCATTATACACTTCATTCGTCAGTAGGAGTCAATTGAACCATAATCTGTGTTTATAGGAGACGTTGAATATGGCGATTCTATTCAACGTCTCCCGTAAACCCAGATTCTGGTTCAGGAGTCAGTAGGCCCTATAACTCTTTGGTCGACTGGTTACTGTTCAATTGTTTTTCATGGTATGTTAAATCTTTTGTAGAGGGAATCTTCATCCGTGAAGCATTTTAAAAATTGTAAAATTCTTTTTAAAAAAAAGGAAAAAGAAGACTGGGTTTCGATGTCTTGCCAAGGCTGCACTGCAGTGTCTACTCACTACTAGACGGCACCGAGGCTTTGACCTGGTTCGTTTCCGATCTGGGCCTGTGTACCCCTCTTTAGACGACCTGGTGGTGCCGGGCTCCCGCAGGAGCACCATATCACGAGCAAACTTGGTGCGGACAGCCGTTCGGCATAGCGTACTACAGCCCAGAGCTCATCAACTCACTCGATTCGCTAACTTCAGCCTCCCAGTGACTTGGATTACAGGGACGAGCAACTGTGTCAGGAGAACAATTTAGCTGAAGGTAAAATTGATAAAAGGAGTAATCTGTGACGTCATTTCAAGAGAAGAACTAAAGACTATGGTTTTCTATAAACTAGGCTTCAAAACTGCCCTAAAATGTGATATTTTTTTCATACAAAGTCGAAGTACAGAAAATGTCTGATGGTCATTATTATGGTTATTATGGTCATTATTATGGTTATCATTATTATGGTTATTTATCTTTGTAAAGGGATTGAATGTCTGTGATGCTGACTAGCATGATGTAAGAAATAAAATAATGTTAATGCTTTTATGCTTTACCATACATTTTGGAAGAGCACATAAAAAAACCCACCTGTAACTGATAATGATGTTGTACTATTGTATTTGTATTACTTTGTTTTAAAACAGTTACATGAATTCAATATCATTTTCAGAAAAAGCAATATTTTCACTTTAAATCTGCTTAGGCAAAACATGATTTGATAAACAAAACCACATAAGTTCTTTATGTGGTCTTCCCTCAGCGTTCAACCCCATAGTGCCCACAAACTCATCACTAAGTTAAGGACCCTGGGACTCAACACCTCCCTCTGCAACTGGATCCTAGACTTCCTGACAGGCCGACCCCAGATGGTAAGGGTAGGCAACAGCACATCTGCAACACTAATCCTCAACACAGGGGCCCCTCAGGGGTGCGTGCTTAGTCCCCTCCTGTACTCCCTGTTCACCCACGACTGCTTGGCCAAGCATGACTCCAACACCATCATTAAGTTTGCTGACGACCCAACAGCCTGATCACCAACACCGATGAGACAGCCTATAGGAAGGAGGTCAGACACCTGGCAATGTGGTGCTAGGACAACAACCTCTCCCTCAACGTGAGCAAGACAAAGGAGCTGATCGAGGAATACAGGAAAAGGAGGGCCGAACACGCCCCCATTCACATCGACGGGGTTGTAGTGGAGTGGGTCGAGAGTTTCAAGTTCCTAGGTGTCCACATCAACAACAAACTATCATGGTCCAAACACACCAAGACAGTCATGAAGAGGGCACGACAACACCTTTTCCCCTTCAGGAGACTGAAAAGATTTGGCATGGGTCCCCAGATCCTCCAAAAGTTCTACAGCTGCACCATCGAGAGCATCCTGACCGGTTGCATCACCGCCTGGTATGGCAACTGCTTGGCATCTGACCGTAAGGCGCTACAGAGGGTAGTGCGCACGGCCCAGTACATCACTGGGGCCAAGCTTCCTGCCATCCAGGACCTCTATACTAGTCAGTGTCAGAGGAAGGCGTAAAGAATTGTCAAAGACTCCAGTCACATAGACTGTTCTCTCTGCTACCGCACGGCAAGCGGTACCAGAGCGCAACGTTTTTTATATATTTGCAAAAAAGTCTAAAAAACTGTTTTTGCTTTGTTATGATGTGGTATTGTGTGTAGATTGATTTTTAGGCATTCAGGGCTTAGCCCAAAACCAGTAGGGAGGTCTAAGGGCATTCTCCCCCAGCACAAAAAAAGAAGCAACATGTAGCAACAGCTATATGTGTGAATTTGGTGCACTTTGAGATGAATATTGAGAGATTAGAACATTTAGAGATTTGATATTTTTCAGGTAACTTGTACCTTCCCACCTGTCACAGCAGACGCTGCCAGTACTCAATTACAATTGCTGATGTGGATCTCTCTACTCTATAACAATGTTTACTCTGGAATACATACATCTACAGTGTATTTCCAAAAACCATTCAACAACTTCAAACATAGTCCTCGACCTTACCAATCAGGCAAAACTGCTGAAAGAATGCCACAGTAGCCAAACCCCCCCACCTCTCTCTCCCTCTCTCTCTCTCACTCTCTCACCCCCCCCCCCCCCCCCCCCCACACACACACACACAGACAGTGCAGTAATTAGAATCCATAGAGCAGCTTTAAGTGATACAATCTACTGTGCTCACCCCTCCTCTGCCTCTCTTCATTGCTTTCGCTCTTCTGCCCTATTCTATTGCTGTCTCAGTACTACATGTTGCTGTCTATTGTCTATCCTCCTCTCTCAACCTGCCCTGGTTGTAAAAAGTGTAAAAGTAACCAATTGTTTTAATTGTAATTTCAGGCTTTTTCACCTCACCTGCAAATTCTTTGTAAATCATGTTTTACTTTTTCACTGTATGTATATCACTTCTTAGAATTTGTACAAATAAATAAACTAATTAGAATCTATAGAGCAGCTTGAAGTGATACAGCTGTGTAATCAGTCCTCCTCTGTTCTCTCCCCATCTGCCATCTTCTGTCACTTTCTCTGTGTCTTGTCTGTTGCTGTCTCAGGTTCTTGTTTTTTTACTGTCTTTGTCTATCCTCTTCAGTTATAGCCTGTTCTGTTCTTCTGGTGTCTCTCTCCATCATATACTATTCATCTGTTGCTGTCTCTGTGCCTCGTCTGGTCTCTCTCTATCACCTATTCTTCTGTTGCTGTCTCTGTGTCTTGTCTGGTGTGTCTTTTTAGTTTTGCAATCCAAAACGGTCAAGGGGATACTTGAGTAGCTTAACTTGTTTTGGGCCTGTGTCTTGGTCACCTATATCATCCTCTTCCCTACCATTTGGCCCTAGCTGCTGCTGTTCTAAGTGCTCCACTGGCCTCCTGTTCTCATCTGTCCTCCTTGGCTCATCTGAAAGGTAGCAAGGTAGAGGTGCAACATGTCCTCAGTTAGTTTTAAATGGAGACTGCACTTCCTGATTTGGCTTCATTTTAGATTTGGTTAATTAAGAAATGCTAGAGGCCATGAATAAATTAAAACGTGAGTTGGTTTTGGGATGTAGTTTGACGTGGGTGTCTGGTGTGTGTGTTCGCAGATGGGAAGAGTAAGCCATATTATTTTGCCAATTATCTTCAGCCGGCTGGTGTGCAACCTGACTTTGACAGACATTAAATTACACAATGTAAATGACACAATATTTTCATGTTGCACACCTGTTAGTTTTCTCATTAAGTGCTTTCAATATTTGTATAGGCATTTCTACAATTTATAGTTGGTTTGAGGTTTTTAAGTCATTGACATTCGGAGCTAATGGAATTTTTAAATATTGTCCCATGTACATTGTGTAATTAACCAATGGTCCCTAACTAGCCCCATAGGGATATCCAAAGTCAACCCAAATTTACAACAGGCATTATGATTGGGTCACGTGCAGCTGCACTCTGAATTGATGATTACTGCCAGCTGTGGGCATGTGAGCAGGTTTGAAAGAAACCCAACCTTCATTTACGGTGTGATGCAGTCACAACCACAAGTCTCACAAAACTCCGTTTTGGACAAGAATGACTTTATTACCAAAATTATCCTATTTACACTTTGTAGTCAATTTTGACAAGAGAATAATAGTTTATGACTTTTCTTCGGGGCAATTGCTGCTTAAAGTTTCGACCAAGGCAACTCAACTGTAAAGAAAAATTCAAGTGTCTGCATAATAGCTCAACACAACTCCAAACATGACAGAAAAGAAGCTACATAGCCCCTAGGCTAGGCATGTGCAACTCCAGTCTTCAGTGCCCGGAGTGGTGTCACAATTTCCCCGATTCCTAGAAAACACAGCTGATTAAACCAAATGCATTCTGAACTGAAGATCATAATTTGTTGATTATTGGAGTCGGGTTTGTGAACTGGGCCTGGGGAAAAAGTGTGACAACAATCAGGCCCCCGAGGACTGGAGTTGCCCATCCCTGCCATAGGCAGTGCATCCCTGCCATAGGCAGTGCATTCTGAAAGTATTCAGACCCCTTCCCTTTTTCCAAATTTTGTTACGTTGCAGTCTTACTCTAAAATGGATTAAATAAAAAAAGTCCTCATCAATCTACACACAATACCCCATAATGAAAAAGCGAAAACTATTTTTTTTGAAATTTTTGCAGATGTAGTATAAAAAATACAAACAGAAATAACTTATTTACATATTATTCCCACCCTTTGCTATGAGACTCGATATTTGAGCTCAGGTGCAACCTGTTTCTATTGATCATCCTGGAGATGTTTCTACAACTTGATTGGAGTCCACTTGTGGTAAATCCAATTGACTGGACATGATTTGAAAAGGCACACACCTGTCTATATAAGGTCCCACAGTTGACAGTGCATGTCAGAGCAAAAACCAAGCCATGAAGTCAAAGGAATTGTCCGTAGAGATGCGAGACAGGATTTTTTCGAGGCACAGATCTCGGGAAGGGTACCAAAAAATGTCTGCAATATTGAAGGTCCCCAAGAACACAGTGGCCTGCATCATTCTTAAATGGAAGAAGTTTGGAACCACCAAGACTCTTCCTAGAGCTGCCCGCCTGGCCAAACTGAGCAATCGGGGGAGAAGGGCCTTGGTCAGGGAGGTGACCAAGAACCTGATGGTCACTCTGAAGAGCTCCAAAGTTCATCAGTGGAGATGGGAGAACCTTCCAGAAGGACAACCATCTCTTCAGCACTCCACCAATCAGACCTTTATGGTATAGTGGCCAGACTGAAGCCACTCCTCAGTAAAAGGCACATGACAGCCCACTTGAGGTTTGCCAAAAGGCACATAAAGGACTCTCAGACCATGAGAAACAAGATTCTCTAATCTGATGAAATCAAGATTGAACTTTTTGGCCTGAATGCCAAGCCTCACGTCTGGAGGAAACCTGCCACCATCCCTACGGTGAAGCATGGTAGTGGCAGCATCATGCTGTGGGGATGTTTTTCAGCGGCAGGGACTGGGAGACTAGTCAGGATTGAGGGAAACATGAGCAAAGTACAGAGATCCTTGATGAAAACCTGCTCCAGAGCACTCAGGTCCTCAGACTGGGGCAAAAGTTCACCTTCCAACAGGACAATGACCCTAAGCACACAGCCAAGACAATGCAGGAGTGGCTTTGGGACAAGTCTCTGAATGTCCTTGAGTGGCCCAGCCAGAGTGGAGAGACCTGAAAATAGCTCTGCAGGGACACTCCCCATCCAACCTGACAGAGCTTGAGAGAATCTGCAGAGAAGAATGCGAGAATGTTTTTATATTTGCAAAAATGTCTAAAAAACTGTTTTTGCTTTGTCATGATGTGGTATTGTGTGTTAATGTATTTTAGAATAAGGCTGTAATGTACAAAATGTGGAAAAAGTCAAGGGGTCTGAATACTTTCCGAATGCACTGTCTATGGATATAAAGATACATGAGCCAAAAAGTGGACCTGCAGAATGGAATAAATTATAAGACCTCTATTATTCATTTTATTTTGTCAGTTCCACCAGCTAATCGTAGATGTTTTTAGATTGCATAATTTAAGGGCCAATGTACACTACATGATCAAAAGTATGTGGACACCTGCTCGTCGAACATCTCATTGCAAAATCATTAAAATGGAGTTGGTCCCCCCTTTGCTGCTATAACAGCCTCAACTGTTCTGGGAAGGCTTTCCGATAAATGTTGGAACATTGCTGCGGGGACTTGCTTCCATTCAGCCACAAGAGCATTAGTGAGGTCAGGCACTGATGTTGGGCGATTAGGCCTGGCTCGCAGTCGGCATTCCAATTCATCCCAAGTGTGTTCAATGGGGTTGAGGTCAGGGTTCTGTGCAGGCCAGTCAAGTTCTTCCACACCGATCTCGACAAACCATTTCTGTATGGACCTCAATTTGTGCATGGGTGCTTTGTCATGCTGAAACAGGAAAGGGCCTTCCCCAAACTGTTGCCTCAAAGTTGGAAGCACAGAATCATCTAGAATGTCATAATATTTCCCTTCACTGGAACTAAGGGGCCTAGCCCGAACCATGAAAACCAACCAGTAGCTACCGAAGTGTCTAGCCAGCCAAGCTAGCTACAGAAACCAAACCCATCAAATACACTAGCTAAAAATGAACACTTTTTATCATGACTTACACCAACATCCTTTGCTTGCCCATTCACTAAATATACTGTTAAATAACTCTGACTGACAACCAATAGCTTAAGGATGCATAGCGCTAATTCTAGCTTATTAGCATTAGCCAACCCTTATACTGAGGGAGACAATTCAGTTAGCTACCACCAACCATGCCCAAACCTGTAACTCTGCGGCTGCTGCTGCACTTTAACTTTTTGGTTGTCCTGCCCTCTACACCTCATTCACTGCTGCCTCAACCTGCTCAACCTGCTTGCACTCTTTCGGGAAAAGTTTATGAATATCCAGACTCTGATTGAGTGACAAGCATTTTGCTGAGTGATGATGTTAACATCTAACCGGTGCTGCAAGGGTGGGAGAGGGGTCAAGGGACGTGAGTGGTCCACTGCGATGTGAAATGGCACTGTGTCATTCTAGGGGCTTTTTTCAGTGCCTTCTGCCTAGCGCATTATATTGTATTATTTATTTTTGTCACAAAAAATGTGTCAGTAAAACGTTTTCTTATAAATACTGCATAGTGCAAGTGATGTGTGGTTATGGGAACTTATATCAGACTGAAATGTAAGAAGTTTGGGGGCTGGAGAAAAAAAAGGCCTAAAGATGCCACTGCTAAATTCCTGGACTCGCCCAGTGACTTCAGCACCATGGACAGGAAACTCTAAGCCGCGCCCCAATCAGACGGACATTGCCTGAGATGCAACTATATTGTTTCAAAATGCAGATGTTTGTTGTTATTTCATGCATTTGTTGTTGTCACACACCCTGATATTATTGTCTGTGTCATTCTACATAGGCTATGGGAGGCGGGAAGTAGGCGATTTCAGGACGGAACAATGCCTGCGTTATGTAAACCAACACTGTTGGAACATTGGTCATATTTGACTTCGAGCGCGCGCTGTCACTGTTGGTGAGTGTTTAGCAGCTTCATCTTCGTCCAATCCTGTGTGCACAGTGTAATTTCCACATATCAAAACACAGTGGGATGGGCTCGACAGTCAGACTTGTGATGAACACTGGAGTAATGAGGGACTCGTTGTGGTATCCGTGATTTAGGCTACACCCGCATCCTTTGCGACTGGGGGAATCATCACCAAACATCCAGGCTAGTATAATTATATGTTTATGTAAATAGCTTGATGAAAACATTTTGGAAAAAATAGGAATAGGAAAAAACGATACGCATGTCATTCTGATTTCTAGCTAGCCTATGATGCTGTTTACTTTCCCATTTCTTATCACAATTTGCTGTCCATCGACATATTGTCGTATTTAGTTAAATTCGAAATTCTGATTGTAAAATACAAAAAATGGTCAGGTTAAGTTTGAACTCATACAGCTCTTGATCATATTCAGCACTACGAGACAGTGGACAGCGCCACTGATTTCAACTGCGTATTAAAATAATCCCATGGGCGACCATCCCCCTATGCATTGACATCTTTCTTCTGGGATTACAAGAGCGACAAAACATGTTTTGGTAGCTATATTTCAGTAAATTTATGGGCTAGACTATATGTTTTGTATTCGTTGCTGGATTTTGTGAGAATGGTCTAAAATCATTGACAAACCATCAATCTTAAGAATTCATACATGTGGCGGGAAACTTTTGATATTAGGCCTGCCTTTGGTGTTAAACTTGGGCAGAGCAGGTAAGAAAAACAAACCAAAAAACAACTACAATAACCTTCATCAAAGTCACCATGAAGCACATCACATACTGTAACTTATACATGGACAAACATGGTCAGCATTTGCAGAAACAGATATTATAAGGATATTAAGGAACGTTTTGCCATCATAAATTGGCTGATGTGAGCTGTCTGTATTCTCTGTAAATAATGTGTGTATTTAGTTATGGGTCTTTTGTGGGTGTCTATGCACACCATAAGCGTCAGGTTGATAAGGATAATCTATGTTGGCACTATCAAAGCACTATATAGAACTGGACATTTTCAGATGTGGTTTTATTGGAGAAACTGTGAACATTATCAAAAGACAGAAAATTAGACACCTTGAAACACAGTTTCTATCATCATCCTGAATGCTCACACACATGTTTGCATGTACACACACACACACACACACACACACACACACACACACACACACACACACACACACACACACACACACACACACACACACACACACACACAATGTCCTGTCCAATAAACTTATGTTCTCTGTTTTTATATGGTTTTCAATATATGATTATGTGCCATACCATATGTCAACCCGCTCAGAGGAAAATATTGGATTATATAATGCTTCATACAGTTGACTGCCCTAAAGTGCATACTCAAACCAAGCAGGCAGACTAAATACAGATTGAACAGATTAAGGACGCAGTATCGCGAGATAATTCCCAGCTCAGAAATAACCTTACGTCTCTAGTGCAACGCAAATAACAAATAAAACTACTTGAATTAAATGAAACCATTATACCCACTAAATAGGCTTTCATAACTAAATTAGTTGTCTTGTTAAAATATGAGCTTGCCATACCCTGTAGACCTGTGCAGCTATTTAAAGGCCCAGAGGTCTTATATATTTCCACACGATGTTGGAAAAATACTGTGAAAATGTGAAAATTATGATAATACCCTTTTAGTGTAGAGCTGTTTGAAAAGACCACCTAAAATGTCAGCCTGTTTTGGTGGGATGGCATTTTGGCCTGACTGGTGACACCCCCAGCTGTTAAATTTGTGAATAGACCAAGTACAAAGAGCGTTCCAAACCTCTCTGCCAATGACAGCTAATTTGAGTTTTCCCCTCCCCACTCAGATCACTACCAGACAGTCCTAGCAAAATTTTTGTTTGAGAAATTGCTCTCAATTTTTTTCATTTTTCATTTTTTTCAATTAAAACAATCACAGCAAGGTACATAAATTGTTACCCAGAAATGATTTGATATTGCGATAAACGGCTGCAAACCACTAGAAGAGATGAGTAACCTTGCCTGCAGAACAGATCATTTATGTTAACTCCCAAAGACTTTAGCTTGGTGGGCTAACATAGTCTTTAGTTATGCAGAACACCTGGGTTTGATACCCAGTTGATTGCATAAGTTCCAGCCTTAGGACCAAAGCCAGGAACATTGTGAACAACACAGCCAGGTCACCCGTGATACAAGTCAGTATTAGACGTCCATCCATGTCTGAGGATGTCAGGAGATGATGTGGAAACCAGCCACAAGAGGCAACAATGAGTGCTGTTAGTTTCAAGTAGGTTTCTGCTTCTGATGTGGACAGGGATGGGGGATGGGTGTAAGCGTCTACCTCTTGTGCCAAAGGTTGCATGTTCAAATCCAGCTCTAGAAAGTTGTTTTTGAGATTTTTTCCCCTTACCTTAAACTCAACATGAATGCCTAACCTTAAGATTTCAACGCTTGAGAAACATGGACGAACATCTAATTCTGACGTAAGACTGTGAGAGCTTGTTGCAGATGGTCACGTTGTTTTGTATCTTATCTACCGAGAGCATGCATGGGTAGGCTTAGATGAAAACATCTCTCTCTCTCTGTGAATCTGAGGCTGTCAACCTTCCACCCATGTCTCTATCTGCTAAGGAACCACCAGGGTCACATTTACCTGCATGGAAAATGAAATGTTTTAAAATATTTTGAAACGGAAAGTGAAAATATGTGCTTCTTATTTGACAAGTCCAGGTAGTCTCTCACGGTTTCAGTCCCTTTTCTTTGATCTTTTCTTCTACCTGGGTCATTCCTCATGGCCCAGGAGAAGGATATTTACAAGCCCTGCTGAGATTCAATCAGCATTGAGACACTGTATGGACATTATACGACAACAACTATTGAGTATAGCAATGCACAAACTTGATTGCATTTTCCTGACATTGATTGCTGCTGATGTGCACAGAGACAACGGCTCACGTGCGCTTGCTCATATGGAAGCACACCTAACCTTGTTGTAACACTCCCCCCACACTGCCCTAGGCCACACCCAAAGTAAACCACATCGACCTTTGTTATGTTGCAGGAGGAAAACCCTCCTATTGCACGCTTGGAAGATGCAGAACACAGAACTGTCTGCAAATTTCATTGGCCCCATTTAGCCTGTGTCTTCCTTGCAGTAATTTTCCTCTGTTGCTAAGTATGTTGCTAGGGCATGGTTTGGTTGGTAGCTCTGAGACTGTGCCTGCTGCCTAATCTGATTCCACTTTGAAGCTGTGTGCCAGCTATCCAAAGGCGGGTAGAAACAAAAGGAAAACATATCGAGGCATAAAATGCTGGTGTACTGCTGTTGTATTGTGATGCTCATAACACACTTCTCAGTTGCCTTAAAAAAGGTACAAAAAGCTGAGCTCATTTCAGATGAACATTTGGGGTGTTCTCATATCAGGGCTGTAGGACCTAGAAGACTAAAAGTGCATACAATCTGGTATAAAACCTGCCTTCAAGTATTATTTTTTGTGGTTTAGCTGTTTAACTAATTTCTTCACCCTTACTTGCTGAAAACATACCCGTAGTGTAAGACATGATAGTCAGGGTACACAATGTATTTCAGGATGGGTGTTTGCTTGGGGACAGGGACAGCAGATGTCCTGAGTTACATTTACTAACATCCTGGGTGCCATGCAGTCAAAATAAAGAGATAGCATTTGGACTGTAAGGGGGAAAAGTCCGGATTCAGTAAAGCGATAACGAATCAGACCTTAGGGGTCAATTACGTAATTTTGAAAAAAAAAGAAAAAAAAAGAAAATCAAACACGTACATAACCAACCTTTAAGCGATGATGCTAAGAGAGGCACAACATTCAACAGGAGAGAGGGAATGGATAAGGAATGGAGTGATGTTATAATGTGCAGTCAGGCATTATGTGAACCATGATTTATTCAGCCATCAAACATTAATAAAACATACACTTTTGTGCATGTACTGGAGCCTGGATGTCTTTGTATGTCTGTGTCAAAATGGAGATGTCACGTCCTGACCAGTAAGGAGTCATTTTGTTATTGTAGTATGGTCAGGATGTGGCAGGGGTGTGTTTGATTTATGTGTTTTGGGTTTTTGGGTAATGTTCTATGTTGTCTATTTTTATGTTTGAATGTCTAACCAGGTTTTGGTTTGGCCTTCAATTGGAAGCAGCTGTTCTTCGTTGCTTCTAATTAGAGGCCATATTTAAGTAGGGGGTTTTTGTCACTGTGTTTGTGGGTAGTTGTTCCATGTATAGCTGTGTAGCCTTACAGGACTGGTTTTGGTCGTTGTTTGTTTCTTTTGTTCAGTGTTCACGTTTATCCAAATAAAAAAAGAAGATGAGCACAATACCCGCTGCGACTTGGTCCACTTTTTACGACGCGCCTGACAGAACTACCCACCAAACGAAGACCAAGCAGCGGGGTTTGGAGCACCAGGGAGAAGGATGGACTTGGAGTGATGAATGACGATTCTGGGAGGACAAACTAAGGGAGCTAGAGGAGACCAGGAGGCAACCCCCCAATTGTTTTTTGGGGGGGGCACATGGGGAGTTGGGCAGAGTCAGGATGCAGACCTGAGCCAACTCCCCGTGCTTATTACAGGGAGCGACGGATCAAGAAAGCACCGAGCTATGCGGAAATGCGCACTATATTGCCCAGAAGCATTCCAAGGCCGGTGCAATTGGTTAAAGCTCCTCAGTATGGCCAGGCGATGTTGAGCACTCAGCCAGCAAGGGTTGTGCAGACCTCCAGTGCATCTCCAGGGTCGAGTTTACCCTGATCCTGCTCCTCACACTAGCCCTGAGGTGTGTGTCACTAGGCTGGCACCTCCAAAGCCAGCCCCACGCATCAGGCCTCTAGTGCGCCTGCCCAATCCAGTACGTCCTGCTCCTCGCACTAGCCTTGAGGTGCGTGTCACCAGTCTGGCGCCTCCAAAGCCAGCCCCACGCATCAGGCCTCTAGTGCATCTGCCCAGTCCAGTACGTCCTGTTCCTGCTCCTCGCACTAGCCCTGAGGTGCGTGTCACTAGTCTGGCGCCTCCAAAGCCAGCCCCACGCATCAGGCCTCTAGTGCGCCAGCCCAGTCCAGTACGTCCTGTTCCTGCTCCCCGCACTCAGTGCGCCTCCATAACCTGGTACAGCCAGTGCCTGCTGTGAGCACTTGGCCTCCAGTGTCGCCCGCCAGTGTCGCCCGCCAGTGTCGCCCGCCAGTCCGGCGCCGCCAGTCCGGCGCCGCCAGTCCGGCGCCGCCAGAGTCGCCCCTCAGCCCAGAGCCTTCATACCCGCTGCGCCTTGGTCCACTTTTTACGACGCGCCTGACAGGAGAGGGTGAATTCAACTACGTGTATAGGGTCTGTGTAAATCAATATAAACACAAAACGCCATACACTATTATTCTGTCATTCTTATCTCAATATTCAGTGAGCAGTTTGCCGGTGTTACACTCTGGTGTCATCTTTTTGATAGCAAAAAGGCTCTTTGGCACAGGATCCCAAAAGGATGAAATGTCATAATTCTATTATGTTTCTTGGCAGAATGAATCATAGCACTGAGGGAAAACTTAGTCAGCCCCTCTCTAATAGATGTGCCACCGCACTTTGACTCTGTACATAGCCTCGCTATTCTTTTACTTAACACTTATTTTTCTTAAAACTGTATTGTTGGTTAAGGGCTTGTAAGTAAGCATTTCACTGTAATGTTTACACCTGTTGTATTCGGCACGTGACAAATACAATTTTATTTTATTTGACATGTTTGAATATGCTGCTGTGTGCTTTCCACCTAGTGGGACATAATTTATTCATTTACTTCTAAATGAAGAGTTAGAAACACACCCAGTTCCTCTCTGCAGCATCACTCACGACTCGATTTCAATCATCATTCCATTATATCGATACATAATCGGATAATGGATTTTAGGTTGTATTTTCTGTGGCACATGCATGTGAAGAACAGTAAGCCTGGGTTTTATTGGATTTAAGAAACGGTCTCATGCCTTTGTTCCATGTTTGAGGAAATACATGCAAAATATTTTCAAGTAAAACAAAAATGTTTTCAATCTGGTAGCCTATATTTGATGTGAGCTCACTTGTTTAATGACCAAGGTCCGGTCAGTGTCTGTGCCATCTGTGCCAGGCTGGGGTGGACGTAGGCGGAGGTGACATTATTTACATAACAGATTTCGGAGAGTCGCCCTTGTTAGTAAATGGTTCAGTGCCTGTGTGCCACGTCAGGATGCCTTGGACAGAAATGCATCTCACCTAGTTTTACTTTTCTCACAGATCCAAAGGGGAAAACGCAGCGTTAAGCACAATGGGACCATTCCAGGAATATGAGGTGGGTGTCATTGCAACACTTTGAAAGTTGATCATTCTTGCTATATTAGGCTATCATTTTTAATCTTAACAATTCCACTAATATTTTTGTAAAATTTTCATGAAATTAATAGTGATAAGTGATAGAATGATAATCTAATCTAGACTGTCACATTAGTAGACCATAATTATTTCACGATTGTGCTTGTGTGACAGAGCTAATGTAGTAAGACAAAAACAAAATGCGCAAAGCTATATTTGCGCACACCGATTCTCGTATGAATTTGATTTGTTCTTGTGGCAAAAATTCAAGTGGCGAGTTGTGATACCTGTATGGTTCTCAGGAAAAGAAGTCACCAGGGAAGGAGAGCCCCCGCAGCCGCATCCCACGCTTGATCCTCCATCCTTTCCACCCTAATGAGAAAGGGTCACCCCTGTCCGAATCACCCATTTCAGAGGAGGAGGGTAAGGACTGTGACATCAGCTCGGATAACTCCAAACGGACCATCAGCACCAACAGCTTTTGCTCAGGTATGTGGTTCCCATGTTTTAGATCATGGTTAGGGTGCATCATAAAAGTCTAAAATAGTTCTTCTAATCTCAGTAAATTGATCTGAAAACAAAATTAATAGGAATTTGCTTTCACCTGTCAGTATTGTCACATTGTTGATGGCAGCCAGGGCAGTACTGGCAAGGGCAAATGGGCTGGTCTATCTTTAGCCCAGTGGGCCTTCCTAAATCTAATTTGTGTGTGCAGAATTAATGCCCGCCAGTGTGTTAGAAATGCCCAGGACGATTTCTGATTCCAGTCCGTCCCTGCTGCAAGGATTCATCATATAAAAATGTCTGAAATCATGCCAACGCACTTATGTTAGGCTTTGTTACACCATTCTGGCCAAGTAGGCCAAATCCACATCATATCACACACACACGTCAGGGTGTTGATTACATAATCATGCATTGGAGATTGAGAGTGTTGCCAAGTCAAATTATGTAAAGAGAAGTCCTCATCATATGAAAGCTCGTTAATTACTGTTTCAATCAACTAGCATACTTTTTTCTAGATGACATCAACTGTTGAAACAAATCTGAATTACACAAGGCTAACAACTTACCATAAACAACAAAGTTGGCAAACAGAAGTTTGCTTAATACTTGGCATTATTCCAGAAATGACCTAGCCTGCTGTAGTAGGTCTAGCTTCTTTTCTTTATTGACAACAGTTAAACCTAACCAAAATTAGGTTACAACATATTGATGTATATTGAATAATATTAAGTCATCATGGAAGTTTGACACCCCTTTCACCTCCCTTCTGCTACCATAACACAGTGCTGTGGTGTTGGTAATATGAACCCTGTTGGTTGGATGAGTTACAGTACGAACAGATCAGAGTGCAAGGTCTCTCTTAAAGATTGACTGCTGTGTGTTCCATGCTGCATGCGTATTCTTGGCTATACCTGTCTACATAGATGACACTGGCTGCCCCAGTAGTCAGTCTGTGTCCCCCTCCAAAACCCTGTCAGGGTCAGACAACAGTCCACAAGGATCCCCCACGCCCACCGCCGAGTGCAAGACCAAGGTGAAGAGGGTGAGGATGATGGCAGAGTGGCACGCACCGCCGCCAAGGCACAAGAGGGAGCAGCGATCATCCACATTGCCCAGAGGTAGGCCACTGCAGGAAATGGCTTCAGGTTTATTTTTGTATGTGGGGTTAGGAGGCTCGTACATACTATAAGGGCACAGGGCAAGACCCAGATGCAGACACGGGAGGCAGATGGTTTGAGTCTGACATTTATTATAATCCAAGTGGCAGGCAAGAGATTGTCGTGGACAGACAAGAAAGTCAAAACCAGATCAGAGTTCAGGAGGTACAGAGTGGCAGGCAGGTTCGAGGTCAGGGCAGGCAGTATAGTTTGGCAGGCAGGTTCAGAGTCAAGGCAGGCAAGGGTCAAAATCGGGAGGACTAGAAAAGCAGGAGCATGGAAAACCACGCTGGTTGACTTGACAAGACGAACAGGGAACACCGGAATAAATACCCAAGGACTAATGGGGAAGACGGGTGACACCCGGAGGTGGGTGGAGACGATCACAAAGACAGGTGAAACAGTACCCCCCCCAGGGGCGCCACCTGGCATGCTACCTGGGTGCATATCTGGCTGACGGCGGTGAAAGTTGGTGATGAGGGCTTGGTCCAGGATGTCTTTAGCGGGAACCCAACACCTCTGCTCCGGGCCTCCCAGTCAACTAGGTACTGGAAACCCCTGCCCCGTGGTTGAACCCTCAGGAGGCGTCTCACCATGTACACTGGCTGACCTTCGGTGACAAACGGGGGGGATGGGCCTAGAAACAGAAGGACTGTGAGACAAGGGCTTAATCTTGGACACATGAAAAGTAGGATGAACACAGAGGGTACGGGGTAACAGCAGGCGAACAGCAGTGGGACTAAGGACTCTAGAAGATGAGGAAAGGACCAATGAAACGGGGGGGAAAGTTTACGGGATTCCACCCAGAGGGGCAGGTCCCGTGTGGACAACCATACCCTCTGCCCGACCCGATAGTGGGGAGGCTGATTCCTCCTTCGAATGCTCCATGGGATGAGTCCAGTAGCTGAGCAGGTAAGAGTGTTCCTAGCATATTCCACCCAGACCAGTTGCTGGCTCAAGGTGGTGGGGTTACTAGCAACGAGACGCCAAAGTGTTGTCTCCATGTCTTTATTGGCTCGCTCCGACTGGCCGTTGGATTGGGGATGAAACCCGGAGGACAGCCTGGCCGATGACCTGATAATGATGGGAAACGCCTTCAAGAATCAGGACGAGAACTGAGGACCCCGATCCGAGATCATGTATACTGGGAGTCCATGGATTCGGAAGACGTGCTGCACCCTGAGTTGGGCCGTCTCCTTGGCTGAAGGTAACTTGTGAAGAGGGATGAAATGGGCAGCTTTGGAAAACCTATCCACCACCGTCAGAATGGTGGTGTTGCCATCTGATGGGGGAAGCCCAGTGACAAAATCCAGGGAAATATGGGACCAGGGGCAATGAGGGACAGGGAGTGGCTGAAGGAGGCCAGACGGAATTTGCTGCGGAGGAGTCTTGCTTTGAGAGCACACCAATGCATGCGGCAATGAAGGCTGAGACATCAGGAGCCATGGTGGGCCACCAGAAGCGTTGTCGGAGGAAAGCCAGGGTACGACGAGCCCCAGGATGACAGGTAAGCCTGGAGGAGTGAGCCCATTCCAGGACTTGAGGCCATGTCGAATCAGGAACCAAAATCCGGGTAGCCAGCCAGCCCCCCCCCCCCAGGGTCCGGCTGTGAACGTTGCGCCTTCCGGACCAGAGCCTCAATACCACAAAAAACCGACACCGCCAAACATGAGGCAGGGAGGATGTCTCAGATTCAGAGGGCGTGGCAGTGGAACTGTACACATGGGATAGAGCGTCCGGCTTCATGTTTTTGGACCCTGGCCGGTAGGAGATGGTGAAATTTAAGCTGGTAAATAACAGGGCCCAACGAGCTTGCCTTGGGTTGAGGCGCTTGGCAGAGTGGAGGTATTCTAAATTATTAAGGTCCAACCATACCAAAAATGGATGTCCCGCCCCTTCCAGCCAGTGCCTCCACTTCTCCAGAGCCATCTTAACCGCTAGGAGTTCACGGTTCCCAACGTCATAGTTCCACTCCGCAGGGTTGAGACATGAAGGCACAGGGAGGAAGCTTTTGGTCCTGGACGGATTGCTGGGAAAGGATAGCCCCTACTCCCACATCGGCAGCGTCAACCACAAACTGACGAGTCAGGTCTGGATGCAGACACGGGAGGCAGATGGTTCGAGTCTCTGATATTTACTATAATCCAAGGGGCAGGCAAAAGAATGGTCGTGGACAGGTAAAAGATCATAAACAAGGTCAGAGTTCAGGAGGTACAGAGTGGCAGGCAGGCTCAAAGTCAGGGTAGGCAGTATGGTCAGGCAGGTGAGTTCAGAGTTAAGGCATGCAAGGGTCAAAATCCAGGGACTAGCAAAAGCGAGATAAGAAAAAGCAGGCACATAGAAAACCACGCTTATTGACAAGACAAGCAGGGAACACCGGAATAAATACCCAGGGACTAATGGGGAAAATGGGTGACACCTGGAGGTGGGTGGAGACAATCACAAAAACAGGTGAAACAGATCAGGGCGGGACACATATGTTGTCCTAGTAGATCTTAGGTTTTTCTCTCAATTCTGATTCTGTTTATATTTATTTGTTTGATTGAAGTACTTGTCTAACTATTAATTGAAATAGATCTACAAAATAGATCTATGTCAGATTAAAATATATATGAAATAACCATGTGAAATGGTTTCTTGTAGACCAGGGTTGGGCTCAATTAAAATTGAAGGCAGTCAATTCAGGAAGTAAACTAAAATCATAATCCAATAATAGAAAAAAGGGCATTTATTTTCAATTACTTTTCAATTAACTCAAAAGTAAAAGCTATTTATTTCGAAAGTTAAATGTCTGCATTTTAAATTAAAATAATTTATTGATTGACTGCCTTTAATTCAAATTAAGCCAAACCCTGATTTCTAAATGCTTTGTGTGTATACACAATCTACAAAGTATTGTTTTCATGTAATTTGAGCAGTAGAAGGTAAACAACAATGATTTGCTTGGTGAGAGAATGGGAGAATCTCAATTGTACAACACCCATTGGAGGAGACACTCAGAGTGGCAGGACCTTTGGCTTTCTCATCCAGTAGTGTTTGAGAAGGAAGCGAGACGCTAAAACCTTTTTGTTTTTTTATGAGTATGCAATTGAGGTACTCCCTATGGCAACATCCTAAATACCTCTCACAGTGTTCACTTCCCTTCATGGATTTGAAAGGAACTGACTGGTATAAGAAATATGGTAGAAACATCCCCATGCCTACACCAATCCAATGCCTTTACATTTCTGGGGAATACTGAACGAGTGCAGGAAGAAGGAGATATTATTGGGACGCATTCAATGGTTGTGTTCCCCTGCTCAGACATTGTATGCCTTAACCAATTGTTGCATGACACTTCATTGATTGTGCCTTAGGGCACCAGATTGCTATAACATATGTCATATGATGTGGTTAGCTGATATGGAAAATAGTTATCCTGGCCTGACATGCGTCAGCAACGTCTGTGCAGAGGAATGCCAACATTGAGGGGACTCGATTAATCTGGCCCGGGCACCCTGTTTGAAACCCACATTGAAGTTGGCTCAAAACAAAAGTGATGTAATTAAGCACGTGGAGTAATGAGTAGGATTCTGTGTTTTCACATGCAAAAGTTATTGCTTTTGATATGAATACTTTATCTGCCTTCCAAATTAAAAATAGTTTGAAAATTCAAACATATACTGTATGGAAAGGAGATTGTTTCTGGATGATGCGCCATGCTGCCTTGTTGACGACATGACCAAGCAGCGCAGATTACGGTTTGATTTGAGAAGGGCATACTGGTGCCCCGAGGCTCAGCATAATTGAATCCGCCCAATGGTTTGAGCAAGGTTCCAATCCAGAGAGGCTGCTGATTGGATAATTAATGTTGGACCTGAGGTTTTTCAATTTGGCTGATTAGTAGTCGTTAACAGTCAGACTTCACGTATTGGTTGGCAGCACATTGTACCTGCAATTGACTCACTCAGTGTAGAAGGTTCAGTTTTGTTGTTAGTTAATCATAAATTCACAGTGAGCACTTTACTATGGTTTTATCAAATGGAAAGAGATGCTACTCAGTGTGTCTGACTACAGGTAGCGAGGCAGACTTCAGCTCCTCCAGCAGCACGGGCAGCCTAAAGAGAGGGGAGAACCTGGCCCAAAACTGCACTGGGAAGAAGATCTCCTCACACAGGTGATATATGGGGTGGCTCTGTTTCTCTACTGCCTCCATTCTAGAAGCAGACACTGATTTACCATTATCTTACCCCACCAGTGGGTGTTACATTTTAAAGGGCCAGTTTCCCAGACCCAGATGCAGCCTTTATCCTAAACTAAAATGCACTTTCAACAAAAATGTCATTGGGTCTGGGAAACTGTTCCTAAAAGTATAGCTATGCTATTTCTTTAAGGCTGTCTCTTTTCCCCGCTGGTGTGTTTTTAAATTATTATTTAAAAAAAATTCTCCCAATGATAAATGGACAACATTACAAGACTGATGTTGTGGAAAATGTAATCTCCTTAGTTTTGCCTAACTACTGCACGTATTTTCCCACAGTCGTGGTGCCCACATCAGGAGCCTCCCGATGTTCAAGCTGGCAGGGAGCCCCTCAGCATCCCATGATGCAGAGCTCTATGCCCCGTACAGGACAGTCCCCTCATCCACCAACAGCAGCAGCAACTCCAGCCCCACAATACCCTCCAGGTAAACAGCCATGTCATACCCACACCACATACACTGGCCAGTTCCAGAAACAACCTCCAGTGTTACCCCTTCTGGTATTTATTTTGCCATATTGCTTATCTAGACAGGGCCTAGATCTGAAATGATTGGATAGCTCAAAGCAATATGGCAATTCCACCTAGCCTATCAAAGGACAAGAGCAACTACCATGTTCCTATCATTTCATTTTAACATGAAATGCCCTAGGAAGAAGGGGCTAGGGGTCCATTTGTAATGGTGCATCTGTTGCTCTGGGAGGGGTGGGCATTCACTAGGTGGGGAAAGGGTGGATAGATTAGGCTCTATGCCGGGGCTCATCTCCTTTTCTGAGACGGGGATTATATTGGTCAGGATTGGGCTATGACAAGATTAGAGGATTTTATAAACAGTCTGGATTTTGTTATTGTGTGCACCGGTGTCAACCTTGGGTTTATAGGAGAGGAAGAGGTCATGAATATTTGATTACTCAGTCGATAGCCTGGCTGCATTCATGCCTCTTTTTTTTTTTTTTTTTTTTTTTTTTTTTTTTTACTTCGCACATTTTGTGGTAGTGCTTCTGGGTTCTCGTGTTGCTATGTGGCAGAATATTCACTCGAGGGTTCCTGTGCTGCCATGACAGCAGCACTGCATGAACAAGCTCAACCTTGCCTTTCTGCTCAGACTGTAAGATGACTAACCAGAGCCCTCTTGAATTCAGCCCACAGGCTTAATGTGAGTCGTTCCCTATGCAACACAATCCCTACTTATGTATCTTATGCGGACGTGAAAACGTCCATGACTGCATTTTTGTTTCTCGAGTCATTTTTATTGGTACAGGTTTTTTATTCCTTGTTCCCCTCAGCTCTCTTCTGCCTGGCTGGGTTTTGTGTGACGTCCTTGTTCTCTCGCTACTTTCTGCTAGCCTGTTCTATTTCTGGCAGGGATGCAGACTCCCATCAAAGCACAAGTCCCAGGTTGTTGCTAGGATATAGTGCTAGCTTTTAAGCCTGTGTGAAAGAGGAGCTGTTCTGCATACTAGCCAAATCCATCCTTCGACACGTTTCATCATTCCTTTTTTAGGCCTGATCACAGGGATATTTCAGAACTGCTGATGTATAATTGAAGTTCAATGTACTTGTACTAATTTTAAAAACAGTTTAGGTATTTCAGCAAAAACACTTAACTTGTAGATTACAGCCAAGCAAATGTAATTTGGGCTTTCCCTCATTGTTTCCCTAGCCATCCCTGACGGCTTTTGACCAACCGGCCATTTTAGCTTTTTGCAGCATGAAGTCGGCTGGCTGGTTAGCTTATGTCCTGACAGTGCTATCCCCAGTCAGACAAAGTAATAACCTTGCCCAGCTTCTTTTTTTTCTTTTTTTTCTAAAACAAGCTGTTTTGTGTCATGTGAGTTGCACCAATCCCTTTATTTTTTTCATGGCCTAGTTCCTTCCCCACAACTGATGGAGCCTACTTTAGATGGGGCTCAGCACTGTTCGTTGTACTGAACACAGTACAGGATGGTGTGTCCTCTTCCTCAGTGTCCATGTTGAGAAAAAGATGGTGTCTCACCAGCAGGGCAAATGTGTAATTTCCTGTCTCCTCCCCATAAGGATGACCACCAGACGTTACCACACCTGTGGGGACAACCATGGACTCAGACCCCCCAATCCAGAGCAGTACCTCACCCCCCTGCAACAGAAGGAGGTGGCCATTCGCCACCTGAGGAGCAAGCTGAGAGAAGCGGAGAACACCGTCCACGATAGGTTACCTTCTCAGTGAACATCTCATGTTTAGCTTGTTTCCTAAATGCATCCCATAGAGCACATTCCACCTGCAGTGTAGAAAAACATTGCAATCCCATACAGCTGTAACTACTAGCTAACCCTCTCTTTTCTCCCTTAGGGAGTCTGAGATCGAGGAGCTCAAGTCCCAGCTGGGCAGGATGAGGGAGGACTGGATCGAGGAGGAGTGCCACCGCGTAGAGGCGCAGCTGGCCCTGAAGGAGGCACGCAAGGAGATCAAGCAGCTCCGGCAGGTTGTGGAGACCATGAAGAGCAGTCTGATGGAGAAGGACAAGGGCATCCAGAAGTACTTTGTCGACATCAACATCCAGAACCGCAAGCTGGAGTGCCTGCTGCACAGCATGGAGATGGCCCAGAGCGGTTCCACCCTGCAAGACGAGCCAACCATGGACTTCATCTGTGGTGACTCCCCTGTCAATGATAAGCAGGGGGAGGTCGGTGACCAGGCGGTGGAGGAGATGGAAGATGGTGGACTGCTGGTCAATGACAACCTGGCGCATGTGCTCATGTCCACGGCAGTGGACTCTAGCGGTAAGCTACACTGCCACCCAGAGGCTGGTTCTGGGGTGTCCACTCTACTCCACAGTCTGAAGGAGAAGATCGCACCACTGCCTCCACCACCCTCCTCCAACACGTTCTGCTACAGCACACTCCCCTTCCCCGCTCCAGAGGAGAAGGCCGTTCAGACCGAGGTGTTGTCCTTTCCTCCTGACCTGCATGCCCTCCTGCTGCAGCTGCTGAAGTTCCATGGTGGTGCAGTTGGAGATGCTCTCCTCCCAACTTCTACCAGCCTCCTAGAAATCCCAGCACAGCAGGGCCCGGACTTGGCCCCTCTCCCGTCCACCTTAAGCCTGCCTAGCCCCTACCAGCCCATCCCAGTTCTGCCAGTGAGCCCTTACATGTTCAGTAATTCAGGGCTGTGTTGCTCAGACCCTGAGGTGATCTCCATGCGCTTCATGGAGGAGCTGGATTTTGAGGTGAGCAGTGAGGAGCCATGCAGGGCCCTCGAGATGGCTGTGGTCAACAAAAGCTATTGGAGCAGCAGCTTCCTTGTTGATCTTGTTGCTGTGGCCGTACCAGTGTTGCCCACGGTGGCCTGGCTGTATTCCCGGCATGGCGTGGATGTGGCGGCGCCAGTCTACAACATCGCAGCGTTGATCCGCGGCTGTTGCATCATGGGATTGCACTCTCTCCGTCACGTCACTCATCGGGCAGATGTGTAACGGTCTCCGACCCCCGCATGCACAGCCCAACCCCCCCCCCCCCCCCTCAACTTAAAGCACTTCAACATCCGTTAATCAGAGTATTTGTAACTCTTTAGTTTTTCTACACTTGTGAATATTAATGCTACAGTTATTACTTTAGGTTCCCACACAGTTACTTTGCACTGTGTACAGTTGTTGCTGTGAGTTAAGTCATTGTTTATGGTGAACGGATTTTGTTAATTTTATTTTCCCTCTTTCTTATCATAATTGTGTATAATCTGAGTAGGTGGTTATGCATCATTGATGTCCTGGGCTGGCACTAGTTACCCCTACTTAAAGCAACCATGTTTTTGTCTGAAAGTATTAGGATTTCTGAGGCTGGGGATGAAATTGAATGTTAGTTTGAACAAGTGTTTGTAATGGTTTATGTTCCAAAATAATCTTAAACCTGCAGCCAAAGCTTTATTAATGAACGTTCACTCTTTATTTTTCTACCTGGAAGTAGAGCGTACATGTGTAACAAATTGTTGATAGGTGTATGAGACCAACGCTTCAAAACAACCCATACTTGTTTGTGCCTGAGCTACTGTGTGTAATACTCTTAACATCAAATGTCCTAATATATTTACTATTAAAGCATGATAATCCCATCCATGTTTGATTCCTCTTGGGCATTTTCTGGTGCCAAGGGTTTAGCTGACTTTAATCCCAAGCATTTTATAGTGAACATACATTCTAAATGGCATATGTCCACAACGGTTATATTCTGTTTCATTGTTCTACAACCAATTGAGATGTATTGTCTTTCTCATGGGTGCCAATTTCAATTGGTGATTTTCAGTTTCTCTTTAAATGCCCACAAGAAGGATATTTGAGTGAGCAAATTAAACGAAAGACTTCTTGGATTTACTGTTTAATCTCCGGCTTAGAAGGGGATCCTTAATTGCAAAGCCACACAAATGTCTGAGGCCAGCTCTGAAAACGGCAGAACACAATGTTCCCGACCCTGAACACGAGGGCACATGTTTCTGCAGCCGCACAACAGCTCTTAACTACGGAACAAGTTCACATGAATTAAACAGAGCTCTGTCTGAGCCTTTGCGTATTACGAATGAACATAAATAGAAACACTATGTAAAGTGTTGGTTTCATGAGCTGAAATAAGATCAAAGATATTTTCCATATGCACAAAAAGCTTATTTTTGAGCACAAATTAGTTTGCATCCCTGTTAGTGAGCGTTTCTCCTTTGCCAAAATAATCCACCTGACCGGTGTGGCATATCAAGAAGCTGATTAAATGGCATGATCATTACGCAGGTGCACCTTGTGCTGGGGACAAAAGGCAACTCAAATGTGTAGTTGTCATGACGCATCTGTGGCATTACGTTTTGAGGGAGCGTACAATTGTCATGCTGACTGCAGGAATGTCAACCAGAGCTGTTGCCAGAGAATTCAATGTTCATTTCTCTACCATAAGCCACCCCGTAGTTGTGGAGAATTTGGCAGTACGTCCAACTGGCCTCACAACCACAGACCATGTGTAACCACACACGTCCTGGACCTCCACATCCGGCTTCTTCACCTGCGGGATCGTCTTATCCTCACCAGGGTCTTGACCTGACTGCAGTTCAGTGTTGTAATTGACTTCAGTGGGCAAATGCTCACCTTCGATGGCCACTGGCATGCTGCTCTTCACGGATGAATCCCAGTTTCAACTGTACTGGGCAGATAGCAGCTTGTATGGCGTCATGTGGGTGTTGTGCCCCATGGTGGTGGTGGGGTTATGGTACGGCCAGGCATAAGCTGCTGGCAACAAATGCATTTTAGCGAATGCACAGGGATACCGTGACGAGAACCTGAAGCCCATTGTCGTGCCAATTATCTGCCGCCATAACCTCATGTTTCAGCATGATAAATCACGGCCCCATGTCACAAGGATCTGTACACATTTCCTGGAAGCTGAAAATGTCCCAGTTCTCCCATGGCCTGCATACTCACCAGACATGTCACCCGCTGAGCATGTTTGGAATGCTCTGGATCGACATGTATGACTGTGTTTCAGTTCCCGCCAATATCCAGCAACTTCACACAGCCATTGAAGAGGAGTGGGACAACATTCCACAGGCCACAATCAACAGTCCGACCAACTCTATTCGAAGGAGATGTGTCGCACTGCATGAGGTAAATGGTAGTCACACCAGATACTGGCTGGTTTTCTGATGCATGACCCTACATTTTTTTTAAGGTATCTGTGACCAACAGATGCATATCTGTATTCCCAGTCATGTGAAATCCATAGATTAGGGACTAATTCAGTTATTCAATTGACTGATTTCCTAATATGAACTGTAACTCAGGAAAATCTTTGAAAGTGTTACATGTTGCATGTACATTTTTGTTCAGTGTTTATCAAACAAAAAATGCAATTGCTTTTAGACCTGTGAGAGTGGAACTTCCAAAGCTGCAAGATGGTGGTTCTGAGTCCGACCATCTTTGAAGAAAGGTCATGCAACAGATCAGCAGAGACTGTTTACACACACAGACTATGTTTTCACATGTCACGTTACATCTATGTTTGTGTGAGGATTAAAGTAAATCTAATCAACGGGCAGACTGATGCATTGAGACTGGAGTTGGAATGAGAAGCCCCATGCGATGCTAAATAACCTATTTCCCCTACTGCTATATGGGGATGTTCCGTTACATAACATTTACATTACATTTAAGTCATTTAGCAGACGCTCTTATCCAGAGCGACTTACAAATTGGTGCATTCACCTTATGATATCCAGTGGAACAACCACTTTACAATAGTGCATCTAAATCTTATAAGGGGGGGGGGGGGTTAGAAGGATTACTTTATCCAATCCCAGGTATTCCTTAAAGAGGTGGGGTTTCAGGTGTCTCCGGAAGGTGGTGATTGACTCCGCTGTCCTGGCGTCGTGAGGGAGCTTGTTCCACCATTGGGAATAACCATGACCCTCTATTCATTAGAGTGCAAGCAGACTGATGAATCATTCCATCTGCTGTAATCTCTCTCTGCAACCAGGCCTGGTAGCAAAGAGAAGGTTGAATCAATATGGGGAGGGAGGGTGGAGTCATGCTGCGTTCGTTACCAGTGTGAAGTGGGAATTTACCACATACGAATGGCCCTCCAACAGGTAATTACTAGTGGGGTATCTCATTTATCATCCTGAGCTCTCATTTCTCTCACCTGCTGACCTCTGACATAAACTACTAAGGAAATTACCTTGATAACAGCATTTTCGGCAGTTAAACGCAATACAACTTTATTTATTAAAGGCAATCTATTAATATGGTTTTTGAACATAATTTGTTTACAGGCATGATAGCTGAACTTTTAGTTTATGGTTTACTAAGCTTGTTGGCCATTAGCCAATCAGCGTTTCTCAACGAGTTCATAAAATGTGAATGCATTCAACTGTTATTTTTTACTTCAAAACTGGTAAATTCCCACCTCCCACTTGGTTACGAATGCAGCATTAGCTGAGTTCAGGGCTGTCTCAATTTGTCTTTCTTTCCGTGCATCCTATCTCCACGCATCCTTCTCAGTTGTATTGGAGGAGACGGACCAAGGTCCGTCCTCTCTGACCTTCTCCAATGCATTTTGAGGAGGTGAGGTGATCGGATGTGAGGAATCAAGGAAAGATGGATTGAGATAGTGCCAGAGAGAGCTAGTAGTGGTTAACATACCAGCAGGAAAAAATATGGATAATTTACTTAGAATGGCTATTACTGACACAGATGAGACAATTTCATTTTTACAATGGAAATATAGTTATAATTCTGCAGGAACAGAGCAGATTATCCCTCAGAGATGTCTACTCCAACTCTTCCCGAAAAACTGATGAGTGAGACATTTCGTTCCTAAAAGTAGGTCATGATCAGTCTTTGAGTGGTTTGGTCAAGCAGGGGTGTTTTTGAGAGACAGTGAATTTGTGATGATGATGTTACATGTCTGACCTTGGATTTGAAAAGCATTTGAAAGGAATTTGCCTTGCACGAGATTAAAATGCCCTATTAATCTACTTAGAGAACAAGCATATCTAATGACACTGGGCTACATGCACGTAAAAAGTTTATTCATAATGGGAGTTTTTCCTAATGCAATAAATCGTGGGTGGTTCAGAGAAATAATATGGCTTGAGTGAATCTTGGGAGGACATTTTATTCCAATACTAAAAATTCATGTTCAATTACACACAAGTCTGAAAAGAGCAAAAGTGATTTAATGCTGATTTAATCTTGAAATTCACTTGCTTCATTGGTTTTGTATCTTTGTTTCTGTCATGACTCTAACATTGGTTAACATTTAGACACAATTGAAAGGGGATCCAGAGATTTACCATAGAAAAATAAGGAATGTGCAAAAAAAGAGATCTTTATTGACAAAGAAAAACATATTCATGTATCCCCATCATGCTGACTTTGATAACAATTGGAAGAAGAATTTGCAAAGAAAGCAAAAGGACAAAGGTCAGCAGTATTTTCATAATTCTCTGTGGCTAACAACCTCTTTCTTCCTGATCCAATGTTCCATGCAATGGGCAATATAATACTATCAATATTCTCTATTATCAATATCATCAATATCAATATTCTCTGAAAAACAGAAATGAATCCCTCATTTACCACAAAGCCCCACCTAAAATAACCATGAAAACACCACAATGTTTAAAAGGCATCGTTCATTTAGACATTCAATATAAAAACTACTTTTGCCAGAATCCCCATATTATATACAGGATACCCCACTGATGGTACAAGGAAAACACAAATGTGGAAAAGGAACTATCAATTGTTATTCTAATCCAACAGGTCTGTTTAATTGTAAATGCCTTATGTCAGATCTACAGCTCCATCTCTGCATATATGTTTCCATGGCAACTAGACCCTTCTGCTTGACATTCCAGTCTCATACACCGGTTGCTGGGCACTCACACACAACACACACTTCCATCACAAAAAGCTCCACTTGATTCGACATCTATTGACCATACCAAAATCACATTGATACTTAACAGGTTATTGGTCCAGGCTTTAACTTATGAAACCTATTGACTGATTCTGTTATTAACCGTCCACAAATTAGAGGGGAGCACAGAGCTTTGCATCTTTTTATTTGCTATAATCACCGATCAAGGATGTGAGTTGGCCATGTCTGATAACCAAGCTTTCTCAGATAACACAGAGACAGAGTTTGTATGCATTATGCTACATTGAACGTGTAAAATAAAATTAAAAAACACATTCAACATAATAAGAAAGACAAAAGTCGTTAGAGTCGCCACTTCTATTTTGGTGTATTAAAAAACAGGGATAAGAACAAGCAGGAAAATGTTTGGATTATTCAAGATGTCAAAGATGTTGAGCCTGGCAGATCAGTAACCATAGGATTACCATAGGAATCCACAGCCAACTCTTGAGTAAGGCTCAATTAAATTCCCAAATCCCTTTGACAGTGTCCACAACCTCAGTTTGAAACTCTTCTTTTTAAGCCTTCAATTCAAATGTGCAATTCCAGTACATTGAAGGCTGTACAGTAAAAGTACATCAGGAATATCAAGCAACGTCAATGAGAGAATGTGTTTTCGAACAATGATGACGAAAAACGTAATTAAAAAGCACAATAACCAAGCCAACAAAGGGATGTATGTAACTGATATACAGTGAGACTTACATTTAATTACACACCTTTGTCCTTCATGTTATAAATAAGACAATGTCAGAGAAATAAGTCTCTTTTGAGAGTCCATTTGTACTATAGGTACCAGTATATTTACACATATTCCTGGGAAATACAAATGGACAACTCAAAACTATTTACTGAACCCAGAGTCATACTTAGCCAGAGTGACATTTGATATCAAGTCTCTGACATAAGGCAATACCAAAGGGCATTGCACAGAGCATTTATTGAACCCTTCAGATTCAATAAAGTATGGTCGCACAAACTGCAATTAAATCAGGGTAGTGTTCATTCAGCGCAAAACAGAAGAAAATGGACTGATACAGGGAGTGACTTCCTGGACTTGTCAGATAAGAAATGCTAATTTCCAATTTCCGTTGCGTGCCCTAATGAACACATCCCAGGAATGAAGTGCCTTCCGATAGCTGAATGCAACAGTCACTGAACAAACATCACACTGGCCAAGCCATGCCTCGAATGATGGCTGGTGGACAGAGATTTGTTTTAAATGACCGCTTTGTGGAGTAGAGATGATCTTCGTGTGGAGATGACTAGAGGATGGCGTGATGACGTTTGTCTCAGTGTTTCTTTTTTTGCCCTCCGGCTCAAGGGATGAGTGCTCTAAACAAAATGTTACGAGAGCTTGACAGCAATCTTCTGGTCCTTCTTCATCATCCTCTGAACCTCCTTCTCCATCTTCTTCCTCTGCTGTTCCATGGAACGCTTTTCTCTCTCGGCCATCTTCTGTTGTCTGGAACACAGGGAAACACAAAAGGTATGAGTTTAAAAGGATTGCAACAAAGCTCATTACCAAGCTTTTTGAGAGAGCAAAGGTGATGGTTCACAGGGGTAGAGAGAAAAAAATTATTATAAAAAAGGTACTGCCAGACAAGTTTCCTTGAAGCCAGAATTTTCTTTGTGCAAATAATGCCGTTCTTTCATGTTGAAGCTGTGTTGAACATTCTTAATATATTGCCACCTGCTGGATAACAACTAAACTTGTAGATCAACTATATGAGAGCAATATGACACTGAACATGACAGGAGTTTAACATTGAACTAGGGCTGTCCCCAACTAAAACAAATATTGGTCGACCTTGAGTCGTCTAGTCAAAATTTCTAAAGTGTATTCTTCCATAAAATGACACATCCTATGTGTTTTAATCAAATCAACTATACGCACTGAGCTTGTCTGATGCTTTAAGCGCACCGTTTGATGAAATAATTAAAAGACACAAATGACTAGAGGGAGTACGACCGCATTTGATTGTGTAGGGCCTGGGAGGATGAGTCGTCAGATGCTGCCTGGGAGGCCGATTTAGTGCTCAGGTGATAGCAACTCCGTTGCTGCCTCCGCCCATTGTTCTCAACAGTGGTGTAAAGTACTTAAGTAAAAATACTTTAAAGAACAACTTAAGTCATTTTTGGGGGCATCTGTCCTTTACTATTTATATTTTTGACAACTTTTAATTCACCACCTTCGTAAAGAAAATAATGTGCTTTTTACTCCATACAATTTCCCTGACACCCAAAAGTACTTGCTACGTTTTGAATGCTTAGCAGGACAGGAAATAGTCCAATTCATGCACTTATTAAGAAAACATCCCTGGTCATCCCACTGCCTCTGATCTGGCGCGCTCACTAAACACCTGCTATGTTTGTAAATTATGTCTGAGTGTGCCCTGGCTATCCTACATTTTTTTATTTTTTATTATGAAACAAATACAATAAAAACGGTGCCATTAAGGTATCTTTTACAATTGGTTACTTTTTTCACCACTGGTTTTCAACACCAATATGCTGGTTAACTTTGATATTACTCACATAGCTACATGGTCTAGGAAAAGGCGCCAATTCAACAGTGCACTGATGTGTTCCAAAACCGCAGAGAGTGACTGCTATCCAACACGGGAGAAAGCACATTTGTTATAAAATATCATTTTTATTAATGTTGCACCATTGTTCTTACGTAATATAACCATATACATTTTCATTCTAGACGATTTTGTGGTTCCAACTTTGTGGCAACAGTTTGGGGAAGGCCCTTTCCTGTTTCAGCATGACAATGCCCCCGTGCACAAAGCGTGGTCCATACCGAAATGGTTTGTTGAGATCGGTGTGGAAGAACTTGATTGGTCTGCACAGAACCCTGACCTCAACCCCATTGAACACCTTTGGGATGAATTGGAACGCCGACTGTGAGCCAGGCCTAATCGCCCAACATCAGTGCCCAACCACACTAATGCTCGTGGCTGAATGGAAGCAAGTTCCCTCAGCGATGTTCCAACATCTAGTGGAAAGCCTCCCAAGAAGAGTGGAGGCTGTTATAGCAGGAAAGGGGGGGATCAACTCCATATTAATGCCTATGAGTTTGGAATGAGATGTTCGATGAGCAGGTGTCCACATACTTTTGGTCATGTAGTGTATATGTTTGGTCTCATTGAAATAGAGTAGGCTGCCAATGCATGGGTGGAGAATCACTGGCAGTTATCTTTCCAAGGAAATGTACTACCTGAATATGATTAGGCTATAGTTTACTACATTGCCTAGAAATAAATATGTATAACCCATATTTGTCTTAGTCTGAAAATCTTCCCACTCATAAAAAAGGTAGGCTATAAAAATAGCTCAAGAGAAAATGCAAGTCTCTCCAACTCTGCCCTCTTAAAACTACGTCTAGCATATTGGCTGATACAGCCCAGTAATACCGATAGCTTAATATAAATGGGACGCGTGAGAATCTCAGGTAATTTAACCTAGGCTATTTCATGGGTTATTTTTGCGCATTTTGATATTGCCTAATGGTGCAAAATTGCTGGGATCATGGCTGGTAAGTGAGCTGCATCACATATGCCTAAAATAATATTGCAGGTCTGCAACCAGTTATGAGTTAGCGGGTGGGAGCAGGATGAAGCAATCAGTCCCTCGCAGACTACATTGAAACTAGTTCCACTGCTTTTTTCCCCACATTCTTCCCCTCCAATCAGGGCCTGATTTAGACCTGGGACATCAGGTAGGTGCAATTTATTATCAGGTAAAACAGAAAACTAGCAGGCTCTGGACCTTGTAGGGTAAGATTTGAATACCCCTGCTTTAGACAATATAATAATAAAAAGTGCTATCACCTGAGCACTAAATCGGCCTCCCAGGCAGCATCTGACGACTCATCCTCCCAGGCGTTGGTATCCTCGTGCCAGGTATCCATGTCTCCAAGCTCAGACTGTGGGACAGAGAGGAGGACAGGAATGCAGTCAGGACACAGTATAGGATGGCAGTGGGACCTAACCTCCATTAGCAACTATTCTTCACACCGCTATAAACCTTAATTCAACCTGAATACAGAGAACTGTGGCCCTGGAGGACTTGAACACTCCTGGAAATGTGCACTGCTGGGAATGAACAAATGTCACAGCACTGGTCCAACTAAAACAGACTACTTTTGAGATGGTGAACTAAAAAGAAACCCAGACTTCATCATAGTGCAGTGGTGTGCTGGTCTGTAATCCTTGAAACAAGAAATTGGACAGGCACTGGCTAGCTTCTCAGCTTTTGGTGGCTGAGGTTTTGAAATCTGGAAACAGTGGATGGAGCAGTGCAACCCCTCTCAAAGCCTCTGCCAAAGCCCCTCCCCAGCACGTCCCCTTTCAAATAACCACCTGTTTACAATCCAGGCTGTACAACAATTTTAGGATGTTATCTGTGACCATTCAAGTTAAAAACCCCACCCTAACTTCAAATACCACCTCTGCAAAATCAGTATTTATCAAAATAATTAGTGACGCTAATCCACCGTACAAGGAGATCACCTCACCCCCATCTTAGAATCAGCAGAGGCCAGCAGATGATAATATAAATGTTAACAGTCTGTCACAAGAGACTAGTGGTACAGTGCTTATAGAAAGTCAACAACCCTTTGAACTTTTTTTCACATTTTGCTGCCTTAAAATGTAAGAAGGGATTAAATTAGACACAAACTACTCCACAGTTTAAAAGTGAAAGTTATAGAACATTTTCCAAATTAAGGAAAAATAGCAAAACTGAAGTATCATAATTGGATAAGTCTCCACCCCCCTGAGTCAATACTTGGTGGAAGCACCTTTGGCAGCCATTACAGCTGTGAATAACTTGGAATAAGATTCTTCCAACTTTGCACAACTCTTAGGGCAACATATATCCATTGTTTTTGTCAAATTTTTTCAAGCTCTCTACATTTGGTTGGAAATATTTGATGGACAGCAATATTCAAACCTTGTCTCTGATTTTTTAAGCAGATTTAAGTCAGGACTGAGACTAGACCACTCAGTAACACTCAACACCTCTTGGAAAGCCTTTCTAGTGTGTCTATCCCAGGGTTAGGTTTTCAGAAACTGAACACAACAACATTGCATTCAGTCCATATTATTGGCCTGTATGACAAAGTGAAAATAAATAAACCTGTGTAAAAAAAATCCACTGCAAATTATCCACTCTGTTTGCAACAAGGCTGTTAAGTAATATTAAAAACAACAGGGTTGGGTCAAATCCAATACAACAAAGTGAAACCCTCTCTATTTCCAAGTATTGTGGTGGCAGCATCATGTTATGGGTATGCTTGTCATCGGCAGGGACTGCGAATTTTGTCAGGATCAAAAAGTTAGAGGAAAACCCGACTCAGTCTTCTGTACCCTAAAACACTTCTGCGAGCAGGCCTTTCTAATCGATCTGGCCCGGGTATCCTGGAAAGATATTGACCTCATCCCGTCAGTCGAGAATGCCTGGTCGTTTATTAAAAGTAATTTCCTCACCATCTTAGATAAGCATGCCCCTTTCAAAAAATGCAGAACTAAGAACAAATATATCCCTTAGTTCACTCCAGACCTGACTGCCCTTGACCAGCACAAAAACATCCTGTGGCGGACTGCAATAGCATCGAATAGTCCCCTGCGATATGCAACTGTTCAGGGAAGTCAGGAACCAATACACGCAGTCAGTCAGGAAAGCAAAGGCTAGCTTTTTCAAGCAGAAATTTGCATCATGTAGCTGTAACTCCAAAAAGTTTTGGGACACTGTAAGGTCCATGGAGAATAAGAGCACCTCCTCCCAGCTGCCCACTGCTAGGTAACACGGTCACCACCGATAAATCCATGGTAATCGAAAATTTCAATAAGCATTTCTCTACGGCTGGCCATGCCTTCCTCCTGGCTACTCCAACCGCGGCCAACAAATACTTATTTTCCACCATAATTTGCAAATAAATTCATTAAAAATCCTACAATGTGATTTTCTGGATTTTCTTTTTCTCATTTTGTCTGTCATAGTTGAAGTGTACCTATGATGAAAATTACAGGCCTCTCATCTTTTTAAGTGGGAGAACTTGCACAATTGGTGGCTGACTAAATACTTTTTTGCCCCACTGTATATCTCACTGATCACCCCCAAAGCCAACACCTCATTTGGCCGCCTTTCCTTCCAGTTCTCTGCTGCCAGTGACTGGAACGAATTGCAAAAAATCGCTGAAGCTGGAGACTTATTTCCCTCACCAACTTTAAACATCAGCTATCTGAGCAGCTATCTGAGCAGCTAACCGATCGCTGCAGCTGTACATAGTCCATCTGTAAATAGCTCACCCAATCTACCTACCTCATCCCCACACTGTTTTTATTTACTTTTCTGCTCTTTTGCACATCATCATCTGCTCATTTATCACTCCAGTATTAATCTGCTAAATTGTAATTCTTCGCTACTATGGCCTATTTATTGCCTACCTCATGTCTTTTGCACACACTGTATATAGACTTTCTTTTTCCCCCTACTGTGTCATTGACTTGTTTATTGTATTATTGGCTTGTTTATTGTTTATTCCATGTGTAACTCTGTGTTGTTGTCTGTGTCACACTGCTTTGCTTTATCTTGGCCAGGTCGCAGTTGTAAATGAGAACTTGTTCTCAACTAGCTACCTGGTTAAATAAAGGTGAAATAAAAAATAATAATAAAAAAAATAAACCTGAGATATACTTAACCTTTTTCAGGGAGACAATTACACACATTTTCACACCAAAGACACACCAGAATGGCTTTCCAAGAGGTGTTGAGTGTTCCAGTGTGGTCTAGTCTCAGTCCTGACTTTAATCTGCTACAAAAAATCTAAGACAAAGTTTAAATATTGCTGTCTCAATGATCCACAGCCAAATGTTATGAGTTTGAGGAATTTTGGATATGTTGCCCTAAGAGTTGTGCAAAGTTGGTATAATCGTATTCCAAATTATTAACAGCTGCAATGACTGCCAAAGGTGCTTCCACCAAGTATTAACACAGGGGAGTGGAGACTTATCCAATTATGATATTTCAGTCATTTTTTCTTAATTTAGAACATTTTCTATAACTTTCTTTCACTTTGAAAATGAGGGGTAGGTTGTGTAGCTCTGTAGGAAGAACAAAATCTAAATCTCTTTTTAGATGTAATTTTATGGGAGCAAAATGTGAAAAAAAAGTTCAAGGGGTTGGAAATTGTCTATAGACACTGTACACTGGACGGTGCTACACTAACTCACAGATGGCTGGATGAAGGAGGTGTCCTGAGTGGCTGCCAGTCTGCTGGAGAAGCCCGCACTGCCGTCGGGTACCAAGTAGTTGAGTGGCTCCCTCTTCTTCAGCACAATCTGGGGTGGGGACAGAGCGAGAAGGAGACAAGTTAAAACTACTAAGCCTCAACAATATGATATGGCATGACTACAAGCAGCAGCGTGGCCAGCGATATTGTCGACAGAGTGTGAGGCAAGAGGCTGCACTCATCATCACCAATACAGATACTGTTAAGCATCAGCGCACGTGCACGGGTGTTTTCTTCACTCTCTCATGCCATGTGATAGCTGGGTGATAACAAATGTGGAACAGTGCAGCCTCGCCCATTAGACTATTTTTGTTTGTGTTGGGAATTACCCTGCTCCTCCCTTTTGGTAAATGTATATTGCTAAGTCTACCTTCAATTAGTGTTGAGAAATGCACTTAAAGCTGGAATCTGTACTTGGTGAAAATGCCTCTTCCATTTGGGATATTTCAACAACAAAAAAGTTACGTCAAACAACAAACACGTTTTCCCCCTCGGACATCATTGCATGCGCCTCACACCACGCTGCAGGACACTCCTCTCCTGAGTTTCAACTAAACAAAACAAACACAACAACAAAAGATGCTGGGACGAACAGTGGAACTTTATACAGATTTCAGCTTTAAATGAAGACCCAGCCTACTTTCTGTGTTTTCCTGATGGTGGGAGCCATGTCTTTGAAGTAGTCTGGTTCCTCTTCCTCGCCAGGCTGAGGTGGCACGTTGCCGTTCCCGCCCTCGATCTTGATACTTGTGGGACCTTCTTCATCCCACGAGCTCCATTCTTCAATCTCTGGCTGCACAGGGTTTGGTCAAAGGTGTAAATTAAGTTTATTGTAAAAAATAATATGACAAAAATGAAAGAAATAAGCATTTAAGTGTGCCACAATGTAAACACTGACTGTTGGTTGCACAATAAATGCAGGTTTGTTAGGGATGTAAAGCGAATCGACTAAGCACTTGCCTCATGTTAGCAATAATGGGCTGTAGCTTATAAACTTGTATATCACTGACCTGTTTGGGCACTGATGAAAAATCAACCGTCGTTGGAAGAGATATCTGATCACCGCTTAGCTTACGCAACCTCCCAGATCTATGTCAAAAAACACAATGTGCTTACCATCAAACTGTGGGCCACCACAAAAACATACATTTTAGAGCAAAGGCATTCTATGGGATCCAATTTTCACATGCAAATAAGATTTGATTTCTATGCTAATGTATTTGGTTGTCCTCAAGGAATAACGTTCCATGAGATTAACATTCATTTCAACTAAGTAAAATGACTGGAAATCTTACACACGGTGGCTTTCAGATTTTACAAAATCTATGCAGACATAGTCTGACACGGCAAAGGGTTCTAGATCGGTTTTGCTTCTTTCAATTCAACATAATGGTTGTTCCTTACCTGCATATCAACCTTCTGAAGAATGAAAGGAAGGTTGCAAGCCATGTGCAAATCTTGAAAAGGCGAAACTGAGAGATGGCCATGGTGAAATTGAGCTAAAAGGAGGACACACCATTGTTAGCAAATCCATTGCATTTATAATCAGAATTTTCCAGCAAGACTGTCATCAACATCTATCTAATAATGAGTAAGCTTGCTAGCTGGTATAGCTTTTGTCATTAGCATAGCTAGAAAGTTAGCTAGATATTTTCTTCCAGGTTACTTCTGTCATAATACCCATAAAAGCTAGCAGTCCAACAGGGAAATGGTTCCAATTGTTTTTCCACCATTAATACATTTTTCCCATAGAGGATTTTAGAAACACTTAAAATAAGGACTGTGTTTCATGTAGGATTACCCTGGCGTGATGTTTTGATAACCGTGTAAATCTCTCTAGGACAAGGTGACTTTTATCAATATATCTGCCTGTATTTACCCACCAAAAATGAAACGCTAAATAGCTGCTAATGTAGCTATCATAAAGATCTACAAATGTCATGATGATCTGGATGACTGTCAAATCGAGGCAAAGGTAAGCAATCTCTGGATTAACTATCTAATGTTAGCTAAATGTAGTAATGAACAAATTGGCTACATTTCTTTAAATGAGAAATTCTGTGAACGGTCTTGTGCAAGTTTAAAAAATTGACAATGCCTGTCAGCAAAGGTGTCAGCTGGAGATGACTTGCAGGAGCTTGCAGGGATTAAAGAAGTCTCGAGGTATTGCTCTCCTGAGGAAGAGTACCTTATGATAAACTGTCGACCACATAATCTGTATTATTCGTAGCCGTCTATTTACCACCACAAATCAAAGCTGGCACTAAGACCGCTCTCAACCAACTCTATAAGGCCATAAACAAACAAGAAAATTCTCACCCAGAAGCGGTATTCCTAGTGACCGGGGACTTTAATGCAGGCAAACTTAAAATCAGTTTTACCAGCATGTCACATGTTCAACCAGGGGGGGGAAAAATCCAAGACCACCTTTACTCCACACACAGATGCATACAAAGCTCTCCCTCGCCCTCCATTTGGCAAATCTGACCATATTTCTATCCTCCTGATTCCTGCTAACAAGCAAAAACTAAAGCAGGAAGTGCCAGTGTCTCGCTCAATACGGAAGTGGTCAGATGATGCAGATGCTACATTACAGGACTGTTTTGCTAGCACAGACTGAAATATGTTCCGGGATTCCATCCAATGGCATTGAGGAATACACCACCTCAGTCATCGGCTTCATCAATAAGTGCATCAACGACGTCGTCCCCACAGTGACTGTACGTACATATCCCAACTAGAAGCCATGAATTACATGCAACATCCTCATCGAGCTAAAGGCTAGAGCTGCCACTTTCAAGGAGAGGATAACTAATCTGGACGCTTATAAGAAATCCCGCTATGCCCTCAGACGAACCATCAAACAAACAAAGTGTCAATACAGGATTAAGATTGAATCCTACTACACCGTCTCTGACGCTCGTCGGATGTGGCAGGGCTTGAAAACTATCACAGACTACAAATGGAAACCCAGACGCGAGCTGCCCAGTGACGCAAGCCTACCAGACAAGTGAAATGCCTTTTATGCTCGCTTCGAGGCAAGCAACACTGAAGCATGCACAAGAGCACCAGCTGTTTTGGATGACTGTGTGATAACGCTCTCGGTAGCCGATGTGAACAAAACCTTTAAACAGGTCAACATTCACAAAGCCGCTGGGCCAGACGGATTACCAGGATGTGTACTTAACCTGTAATGGATAGGGGGCAGTATTTTCACGGCCGGATAAAAAACGTACCCGATTTAATCTGATTATTACTCCTGCCCAGAAACTAGAATATACATATAATTATTAGCTTTGGCTAGAAAACACTTTGCGTCGGGCGCGTCACCCTTCTTATAGTGTCTTGAACGCACAACAAAACGCCGCTATTTGGATATAACTATGGATTATTTGGAACCAAACCAACATTTGTTATTGAAGTAGAAGTCCCGGGAGTGCATTCTGACGAAGAACAGCAAAGGTAATCCAATTTTTCTTATAGTAAATCTGAGTTTGGTGAGGGCCAAACTTGGTGGGTGTCAAAATAGCTAGCCCGTGATGGCGAGCTATCTACTCAGAATATTGCAAAATGTGCTTTCACCGAAAAGCTATTTTAAAATCGGACATAGCGATTGCATAAAGGAGTTCTGTATCTATAATTCTTAAAATAATTATGTTTTTTGTGAACGTTTATCGTGAGTAATTTAGTAAATTCACCGGAAGTTTGCGGTGGGTATGCTAGTTCTGAACGTCACATGCTAATGTAAATGCTGTTTTTTGATATAAATATGAACTTGATTGAACAAAACATGCATGTATTGTATAACATAATGTCCTAGGAGTGTCATCTGATGAAGATCATCAAAGGTTAGTGCTGCATTTAGCTGTGGTTTTGTTTTTTGTGACATTATATGCTAGCTTGAAAAATGGGTGTCTGATTATTTCTGGCTGGGTACTCTGCTGACATAATCTAATGTTTTGCTTTCGCTGTAAAGCCTTTTTGAAATCGGACAGTGTGGTTAGATAAAGGAGAGTCTTGTCTTTAAAATGGTGTAAAATAGTCATATGTTTGAAAAATGTAAGTTTTCGGATTTGAGGACTTTGTATTTTAGCGCCACGCCCATCATTGGATATTGGAGCAGGTGTTCCACTAGCGGAACGTCTAGATGTAAGAGGTTAAAGCATGCGCGGACCAATTGTCTAGTGTCTTCACTGACATTTTCAACCTCTCCCTGAATGAGTTTGTAATACCTACATGTTTCAAGCAAACCACCACAGTCCCTGTGCCCAAGGAAGCAAAGGTAACCTGCCTAAATGATTACCGCCCTGTGACACTCACGTCGGTAGCCATGAAATGCTTTGAAAGGCTGGTCATGGCTCACATCAACAGCATCCTGGAAACCAATTCGCATACTGCCTCAACAGATTCACAGATGACGCAATCTCAATTGCACTCCACACTGCCCTTTCTCACCTGGACAAAAGGAACACCTACGTGAGAATGTTGTTCATTGACTACAGCTCAGCATTAAACACCATAGTGCCCACGAAGCTCATTACTAAGCTAAGGACTAAACACCTCCCCCTGCAACTGGATCCTGGACTTCCTGACGGGCCGACCCCAGGTGGTAAGAGTAGGCAACAGCACCTCTGCCATGCTGATCCTTAACACAGGGGCCCCTCATGGGTGTGTACTTAGTCCCCTTCTGTATTCCCTGTTCACCCACGACTGCGTGGCCAAACACGACTCCAACACCATCATTAAGTTTGCTGAGGACACAACAGTGTCCGACAACGATGAGACGGCCTATAGGGAGGAGGTCAGAGAACTGGCAGTTTGGTGCCAGGACAACAACCTCTCCCTCAATGTGAGCAAGACAAAGGAGCTGATCGTGGACTACAGGAAAAGGCGGTCCGAACAGGCCTCCATCAACATCGACGGGGCTGAAGTGGAGCGGGTTGAAAGTTAAGTTCCTTGGTGTCCACATCACCAACAAACTATCATGGTCCAAACATACCAAGACAGTCGTGAAGAGGGCACGACAAAACCTTTCCCTCTCAGGAGACTGAAAAGATTTGGCATGGGTCCCCAGATCTTCAAAAGGTTCTACAGCTGCACCATCGAAGGCATCCTGATCGGTTCCATCGCCGCCTGGTATGGCAACTGCTCGGCATCTGACCGTAAGCCGCTACAGAGGGTAGTGCGAACGGCCCAGTACATCACAGGGGCCAAGCTTCCTGCCATCCAGGACCTATATAATAGGCGGTGTCAGAGGAAAGCCCAGAAATTTGTCAGAGACTCCAGTCACCCAAGTTATAGACTGTTTTCTCTGCTACTGCATGGCAAGCGGTACCGGAACGCCAAGTCTAGGACCAAAAGGCTCCTCAACAGCTTCTACCCGCAAGCCATTAGACTGCTTAACAATTCAGCTTCTACCCCCCCTCTCTTGTACACTGCTGCTACTCGCTGTTTGTTTGTTTGTTACCTATGCATAGTCATGTCGCCCCCACCTATATGTACAGATTACCTCAACTAGCCTGTACCCCTGCACACTAACTCGGTACTGTGCCCCCTGTATATAGCATCGTTATTGTGTTACTTTTTATTTTAGTCTACTTGGTAAATATTTTCTATTCTCGAACTGCACTGTTGGTTTAGGGCTTGTAAGTAAGCATTTCACGGTAAAGTCTACACTTGTATTTGGCGCATGTGGCAAATAAAGTTTGATTTGTAGTTTTGCATGTCTACTTTGATGCTACTTAGCATTCGAATCTGAGAGTAAATAGTTTAATGTATTGGTACGTCACATTGTCAGAGATATCCATGGTTATCAAAACATCACGCCAGGGTAAGCATACACAAAACACAGCCTTTATTTTGTGTTTCTAAAATCCCAATTGGGAAAAATGTATGTTTGAAAAACGATTGTAACCATTTTCCTGTTTGACCTCTAGGTTTTATGGGTATTGTGACACCACCTCTGTGGGACTCTATTGCTGCATCGTCTTATGCCCCATTCAAAACAACTGAGAACTCAAAAACATACTAGGTGAAATCACGAGGTCAGTGAACTTCAGGTCGGAGCTCTGGAAAAGAGGTCCGAGTTCCAGAGTTAGACGACTATTGAAATCTATTTTTTCTTTCGTATATCTTTTTTTTATCATGAGTTCCGAGTTGTCTTGAACGGGGCATTCTTATCAAGTCTAGGTAGCTAGATTTTTGTCTGAAACGGATATAGAAAAGTAGCCACAATTCATTGTCTTCATAGCTAAAATACAGACACTCACCGCACAGATCAATATGCTTGCTTAGCTGGCGAATCAGATGTGGCCGTCCCCAGAATTCATTTATTTGGCTAGCTTAGCAAATGAGCATACCGGTATGCAACGTATTTTTCCTTGTAAATCTCACTCTAGAAACAACCCACTTGCAATAATGATACCAGTCATATCACAGGCGTATGTGTCAAACAGCTGCTACCTAGTATCTGTTTTCATAATTTATTCAAGAAACATTAATCGCTTCCTCATAGCCTCATGGCTGCCATCTTGAAACAGAGGAGATGATGTGGAACTAAAGCCGGGGCAAGAGGCACCCTCAGCAACGCTGTGCTTTAGTATGCATTTGTCTTCTGCCCCCAGTGGTAGAACACATCATAGGACTTTGGCTTTATTTGTCTTCCCTGAACAAGCTGTTATGTGAAATGTAATAAGCTAAACAAAACAGTATTTGGTTAATAAAAGCATAAATGTCATCCAGACAATCTATGGATTTATTATGGCCAACTAATTAGGACACCCCGTAGGCCACTAACACATTGCAATATAGCAGGGATCATCAGGTCCACATGATTTCTAATTAAACCCTTGGAACGGATGGTCAGATGGCCGGAGGCCCGGAGCATAATTACAAATAATTTTCATCGAAGTGAGAGGAGTATTTCGAATATTTGGGGGCGTAGTCAATCATACAAGCTGACCAATGAGCTGACGAAGTAATTGGAAGTGGTGATTTTTAAACTAAGTGTGTTATAAACAGACCGACGTTTTTTTTTTTTGCAGTGAAGTATAATTATTTCACGTGAAAGTACATTTTTAGAAAAGGTGAGATTTGTTTTAATCTAATGTACGGTGTAAAAAAAAAGTGATTTGGATTGCTTTATAGCTTTGTTTCCTTGCACGTCTTTGTGCTCCGCCACGACCCGTAGTTAACGAGCTAGAGCTAACGTTATTAGCTAAACTAGCGTTGCTTTGGCTAGACAATATGCAGATGGTTAGATACCTAAGGACGTTAACTTAGCTACACATATCCCAACGAGCTGGTTATTTACATCAGGGTCCGTTTTCTGCTTGTTGATTCACACGTCAGAAGTATATATCGCACTATAGCGTAGATGTCATATTTGTGTGTATAGATAGCTAGGCTTACAGTTAGTAACGTTGCTGCCTCAACATATTAGCTACATTGTCTACATTCTGCAGAGATGTTGGAGGAGGAGCATACAGACAGACAGCACCAACTTGCCATGTTGTGTCAGAAGCTCGACCGAATTAAAACAAGATATCTAATCGAAGGTAATAACACGATTTCATTCGTCCATGGCAAAGACAAAATGCGTCATATATTGTACATATAATATGCCCGTATATAAGACCACTGAGTTTGCAAATACAGTACCAGTCAAAAGTTTGAACACCTAATTCCAGGGTTTTTCTTTGTTTTACTATTTTCTACATTGTAGAATAATAGTGAAGACAAACTATGAAATCACACATGGAATCATGTAGTAACCAAACAAAGAGTTAAACAAATTAAAATGTAATATTTGAGATTCTTTGAAGTAGCCACCCTTTGCCTTGATGACAGCTTTTTGTACATTCTTGGCATTATCTCAACCAGCTTCATGAGGTAGTCACCTGGAATTCAATTAACAGGTGTTCCTTGTTAAGTTAATTTGTTGTATTGCATTCCTTAATGCGTTTGAGCCAATCAGTTGTGTTGTGACAAGTCAATGTGGAACATTTCAAGAACTTTGAAAGTTTCTTCAAGTGTAGTAGCAAAAAACATCAAGCTCTATGATGAAACTGGCTCTCATGAGGACCACCACAGGAAAGGAAGACCCCGAGTTACCTCTGCTGCCGAGGATAAGTTCATTAGTTAACTGCACCTCAGATCACAGCCCAAATAATACTTTACAGTGTTCAAGTAACAGACCCATCTCAACATCAACTGTACAGAGGAGACTGCGTGAATCAGGCCTTCATGGTCGAATTGCTGTGAAGAAACCACTACTAAAGGATACCAATAATAAGAAGAGACTTGCTAGGGCCAAGAAACACGAGCACTGGACATTTAGACCGCTGGAAATCTGTCTTTTGGTCTGATGAGTCCAAATTTTAGATTTTTGGTTCCATCTGCTGTGTCTTTGTGAGACACAGAGTAGGTGAACGAATTATCTCTGCATGTGTGGTTCCCACCGTGAATTATGGAGGAGGTGGTGTGGGGGTACTTTGCTGATGACGCTGATTTATTTAGAATAACCAGCATGGCTTCCACAATATTCTGCAGCGATACGCCATCCCATCTGGTTTGCTCTTAGTGGGACTATCATTTGTTCAACAGGACAATGACCCAACACACCTACAGGCTGTGTAAGGGCTATTTGACCAAGAAGGAGAGTGCCGCATCAGATGACCTGGCCTCCACAATCACCCGATCTCAACCCAATTCAATGGTTTGGGATGAGTTGGACCGCAGAGTGAAGGAAAAGCAGCCAACAAGTGCTCAGCATATGTGGGAACTCCTTCAAGACTGTTAGAAAAGCATTCCTCATGAAGCTGGTTGAGAGAATGCCAAGAGTGTGCAAAGCTGTCATCAAGGCAAAGGGTGGCTACTTTGAAGAATATTCAATATTTTGATTGCTCAACACTTTCGGTTACTACATGATTCCATATGTGTTATTTCATAGTTTTGATGTCTTCACTATTATTCTACAATATAGTACAAATAAAGAGAACCCGGTGAATGACTAGGTGTGTCAACTTTTGACTGGTACTGTAAATGGTCACCCACTGTCTTTTTTTCCTCACATTTTCATGCAGATGACACTGATAATATCAACCAGGCCATTGGCTCAAATTCCCCTGAAACGTGTCTCGCATATCTGATGGACTTAGAGAAGAAAAGAGACCCTCACTTGGATCCTAGTCATCTCAAAAAGCTTACAGACTTCTATACCCGTGTATTCTCAACTATGCCACTGGGAAAACACTGCCAAAATGAGAGCTATGCCAGGATGCTGGTCAGATTTGCAGAGCTGAATGTGTGAGTGAACCATGATCATACTTTTCCATGAGAGGGTTGAGCCTTGTTTTGCAACATGTTCCTCTGTTGATTGTACTTTAGCTACATCAGTTAAAAATACAATGTGTGGGGTATTAATAATATTTAAAGTGGCAATCTGGGATTCGGGAAAACAACAAAGTGGGCACCTTGACACTTTTTGGTTAGCAGCTGAGGGATGAGGTTAGAGAAATGTAACCTCTCAAATTCATGAATGCAAGGACTGACCATCCATGAGTTCAATTTTATAGTTTTATCCATGTTTTGAAGTTATTCAATCTTTGTTTACAATTACATGGTTTACAAATAAGTTTAGATGTTGGGTTCTGATGGATTTACGACAGTTGAACTAAGCTCATGAGAAATGTATACTAGTAAATGTATTTTCTTCCAAAAATCAATGGCTAATTTCCTAGTTTAAATCAAAAAATGGATGTGCCAATCCCAGATTGCCCCTTTGAAAATAGATATTTTTGGTATTTAGTTTAGTTCCGTCAAATGAGTCCTTTATCTTTCAGAATCCAAGACACCAATGGGGCAGAGGGCAACTTCAATGTTGCGACTACACACTGCCAGGATTTCGCTTTTGTCCACATTGCACATGCTCAGTTTGAACTGTCTCAAGGTAGAGAGATGCACAACAATCTTAGGTTTGACTGGCGTCGATGATTTATACACACAGACGACACAATTTGGGTTATTTACTATAAGCTTTAGCTCCATAGATTTACCAGCTTTCTCATATGGATAAATACTCAGACACCCATAGCAACTATTGTATCTCTAACATCTTATTTATTTACTGACGATGCATGCATCAGTCCAATCTGTGAAGCTCACATTCAGAAACTCCATACTGCTGCAGGAAAGTATTATTGGTAGGTAGCCTAGTGGTTAGAGCGTTGGGCCAGTAACCGAAAGGTTGCTAGATCGAATGCCCGAACTGACAAGGTAGAAATCTGTCATTCTGCCCCTGAACAAGGCAGTTAACCCACTGTTCCCCGGTAGGCTGTCATTGTAAATAAGAATTTGTTCTTAATTGACTTGCCTAGTTAAATAAAATAAAAAATCAGTCAGATTTTATTTTTATAATATATATTCTTTTACTCCCCCATCTCAAAAGGCAACACAAAGAAAAGTACTTGGATACTTCAGAGGGCCATTGAACTGCATGCCAAACCCAACGACCTGCTGGAGGCTGCTATGCAGAACTTGACTTTGGGCAAAGCAGAACTTCTTTCCTCTGAGGATAAGGAAAACGTACCAGGTTTGTTTTTATGTCCAATTTCCAATCCCATTTTCGATCCGTATTAACCTGAAGCCCATCGGGACGGCAGGTAGCCTAGTGGTTAGAGCATTGGGCCAGTAACCGAAAGGTTGCTAGATCGAATGCTCGAACTGACAAGGTAAAAATCTGTCATTCTGCCCCTGAACAAGGCAGTTAACCCACTGTTCCCCGGTAGGCTGTAATTGAAAATAAGAATTTGTTCTTAACCGACTTGCCTAGTTAAATAAAGGTATGAAATAGTATAATACATAACCATGTTTCTTCAGCCTAGATTTTTTTTATGCAATCACAGCTTTTATGCTACTTTAGTGTACTAGTACTGTATATTAATTGTCTTAATGTTTTGTCAAAACTATTTTTCTTTCAGTCTCAACTTATAATACACATGGTTCTGCGAATAATGGAACAGAATTTTGCAAAGTCTGGAGAAACTCCGACGGTACAGGCGACTTGCAGCTTTCCAGTATTTTTTCTTCAGGGTAAAAGAAGTGTTTTGTTTTTTACAGTGCCAAGTTCTCACACCAAGCTTCTCTCTTTGTTTTGCTTTACATTCTTCTATTCTGTCTCGTGAAAAACAATTGACACTGGTCTTCTCATTCTCTTAGAACAGTGGAACCACAGAATGGACCCCAAGAGGACGAGGTTCCAGCTTGGAGGTCCGGGTCTCAACGAAAGAGAGCCGTTGGCATGGTTAGTTTTTATTAGTAGTTGTGTTGGGGTGGGGGGTGGTGGTGGTAATTGATACAGTTACATATTGCAATATTATTCTGGACAATATTGTATAGATACTTTGACAAGTATCGATTTGTTTTTTGTTAGGTAGCATTAGCTAGCGCTAGTTGGCTGTACCTGCGGCAAAACTCAGATACTTTTCATCCTATAGCTTGTTCTCCATATTATTTTTAAAATAGTGAGCTAACATCTTGTCAGCCCTTTTTTTTCATGACTGATCAAAACTAGTTTTTTTTATTATGGCTCTCTCTTGTCTCTGCAGCAGACATATAGTGAGCGTTATGTTTGGGACATCGCAATTAAATCACAGTACCGAATCACAATACATATAGAATCGTGAGAATTGCAATATATGTCGTATCGGTACCTAAGTATTGTGAGAATATCATATCGTGAGGTTCCTGGCAATTCCCACCCCTAGTTTTAAAGTCGTTTTTCCATCACTTCTCTGGTTTTAAATAATATCCTGTTCTTTATTATCCTGCCTCTAGCCAGGGAGAGAGAGCAGTGCACTACAGGCAATCTCAGAAATGGATTATGATGACAGTGATGGAAGACAAGTGAAGAGGGAGGCTCCCATCTCAAGTAGCTTGTCCAGGTAAGCATTTTTTACCGATGTCAAGGGAACACTATCAGAACACACAGGATTACAAAGCCTAAACTGATGAATGGAACTTTGTTTTAGGCAAACTTCTGGTTCAAGTGCGGCGTTTACCTTGTCCTTGGCCAAGAAGCGTGTTGAAGATGGGGACTTCTTCAATCTAAAGGTTTGTGAATGAAAATCCCCACCTTTCAGTTGTAATTGTAGATTGTGTAAGAATTGTAGATTGTGTAAGAATTTTCTAGTGCCCGGGCCCAACTGTTTACAATTATATACAATATCATGGAGAGCAGAGCATAGTAAAGTGATATCTTACATAATCTTATTTTAAAGACAGATGTTGATTGGACAGTCATATCATTGTTGATTTGCTCTCTCAGACACCTATCATTAGTCCTGAGCCACGCCCATGGAAGGACATGGGAATTGTTGACTCCACCACTACACTGCTGCACAGGCAAGATAGGAGAGATGCCACTAGGATGGAAGGTATGTAACTTTACATTGAAGTGAAACCATTTTGGCCTAGTTGTTGACGGTGCAAAAAGCATGTTTAGTGAGAAGCATTAGTTGGCGCACACCGACATATTCATAGAGGTGCTCACTAACAGAATGGTAAACTTGGGGAAAAATGTATTCTCACTCATATCGAGTTGATGTTCTCTGCTGTTCCGATGGTAGATACCACTGACAATATAAACCAGATAATCGGTTCCAACTCCCCTGAGGCTTGCTGGATGTATCTGACCAAGCTGGAGAAGAGGGGCAATCCTCAGACAGACACCAACCTTCTCCTAAAGCTGAAGGACTGCTATTCCAGAGTCTTCTCCAGACTGCCATTGAGAATGTACAGCAACAGTGAGAGCTATGCCAAGATGCTGGTCCGATATGCTGAACTCAAAGGGTGAGTATACTTCAGGATGTTTTTGGAGATTAAAAAAAAAAACTGCATATATTCACATGCGTTATCCAGTGTTCTAGAATTGGTTTGATGGCTGTATAAAAATGTCCTCCGTAGCATTGATGACCCAGATGATGCCCGGGACAACTTCATCGTTGCGAGATCCAACTGCAAAGGCTTTGCCTTTGTGCACATAGCACATGCTCAGTTTGAGGTTGCTCGAGGTAGATTGCCCTTTTTTTTATTTTAATTTTACATAAACGATTGTGCATAATATATGGTTTAGACACTGAACATTTTATATTTTGATACTGAAGAGATTTTTGTTCATATTCTTCCAAAAGGTCAGGTCAAGAAAGGCACGTCAATACTACAGAAAGCCCTTCAGGTGAACGCAAAGCCCACTGAACTAATTGAGACTGCAATGCAGAAACTAAAATCCGGGAATTACCAGTTTCTCCCCGCAGAAGACCGAGAGAGTCTCCCAGGTAGGTTTCATTTAAATGTTGTAAATTATGCTGTATGTCTTGGTGGTGTTCATTAGGGCATGGAATGGAAAACGTAGTCCCTCTCTGTTTTCTCCTGTTTGGTACCTAATGAACATGACCCTGTTCATCCTGACTACAAAGTGATAATTGCTGATGTAAGTTTTAGTTGAATAGATTCCTTATGTGTGTTTCTTTTTTTTAGAGCCACTGTCTCACGGGTCATTGAGTCTGTCAAACTATGGTAGAGAGAGGGAGCCGGAGATTCCCGCCCGTTTACCTCTGAGCCAGACACAGCCCATACCCTCTAGCATGGAGCTGTCTTCAGGGTGGAAAATACCAGCCCACGTCAGCAGAGTTGTGTCTCCAGAGGTTTGGCTTGCTATTTTATTTTTGGGGTTACAACTGTGTTATCAACATAGAAGGTGCTGGCATCAAACTCCAATTTAGTTTGTTCATTCTCATGACTGAGATAAAACCACATTTCTGTCTTTCTTTTTGCGTCTGTTTTGACACTCCTAACACTTATATATATATATTTTTTTTTTTTGGGGTGTTCTTCTATTTTAACCTCCTGAGTTTAACTTTGTGTGTTTTGTCATCATCAGGAGAAGCACACCCCTCCTGATTTCATGCCCATTCCACGTCTGGTGGACTCTCTACCCACCCCATCCCTTCCTCTCCCGTCCAGACTCAACCCACCCATCGACTGCCAGATGCCCAACTACAAAGACACCAGGGCCAACAGGTGAGGGGGCTGGACAGGACATGTATCTAACATAACAGTTCTTGTACAATGATCCTACTCACCATAATCTAATGATTCTATTTCAGCTCTTGAGATATTAGGAAATGGTATTGTCAGTGTTAGGGAAGCTAATCTGAAAAGATGGTTTATCACACTACCAATTACTTCCCATTGCAAGAAGTTGATCTACAGTAAAGCTGCCCTCAAGAAAAATATAGTTGAACTAAAGTTTGAGAACTACCTTGTGAAAAAAATTATCATATTTAAATCTGAAGTGTCATAATGCAAATTTAAGACTGTCATCCATACTGTGACGTGGCGTAAGTAACAATCACGGCAGACAGTGTAGTGAGATCTGTGAGTGCGTTTAGTCTTGGAATCCAGAGGAAAGATGGGAAGCAGTGATGCAAAAAAAACAGGACTTTCTTTGACATTTGAATTCCCCTCTCCTCACAGTTACATTACCCCTGGGGTCAAGAGGAACCCCCCATATGCGGCCCCTCTCTCAGCAGCCCATAAAGCCGGCCCTGCCCAGCAGCAGCCGTGCACCCGCCTCAGCCAGGCGTCCTATGCCCAACAGACCCACCAGGTAAACCACAAACGCCATCCATGGGATTTCCCTGATCACTTGACCTGAACAGGCAAAACGCAGTCAGGTCAGGAGGGACTAAGTCATGGCCCTAGTTATGTTCTCTATTTGTGAGTTTGCTGTTTAAATTCTAGGCCTATGTCAAATGAAATGTGAACTCTATGGTTGAATGACTCTGCACTTGTCTGTTACTTCAGGGTTCTGCAGCTGCTCTCTCGAACGAGTCCATCGTGATAAAGGGCAAACGGTTCCTCGTCCTGAAGATGATTGGTCGAGGTGGATCCAGTAAGGTAGGGGCTAGTTGTCTTGTTCATTAGGGCACAATGTAACATAAGCTCTCATAACATTGTGCAACGGAAAACAAAAAACAGACTTACTTTTTGGACAATTTAAGATGGTACTTCCCTGTTTCAATTTGTTTGAAACCGGAAGATACCAGGGAAGTACTACAGGTGGTTTTATGGCCAATTGGATGTTTTTTCAGCTGGTTTGATGGTAGGTTCTCTTGTCTTTTCAGGTGTACCAGGTTCTGGACCAACGTAATCAGCTGTTTGCTGTGAAGTATGTGAACCTGGAGGAGGCTGATGCCCAGACAGTGGAGAGCTACAAGAACGAGAGAGAGCATCTCAATCGCCTGCAGCAGTACAGTGATCAGATCATCAAGCTGTATGATTAGTGAGTGTTCATTACTCTGACTTATTCAGCTAGGGTCTAGCAATACATTTATTAATTTTTTTTGATGAAAATACATACACATCCAAAACACAACAAAAACTTGTGGTACTGGTACAAACATTAAAATAAATACATAGTCACATGCTCTACATTTAAAAAAAGATGAAGGATAACACAACATATTTCAAATGTTTTTATTTGTTTGTTTTATCCCATTTTTGTGATGTCCAATTGGTAGTTACGATCTTGTCTCATTGATCTTGTATCAACTCCCCAACGGGAGAGGCGAAGGTTGAGTCACGCGTCCTCCGAAACATGACCCGCAAAGCTGCACTGCTTCTTAAAACCTGCTCGTTTAACCTCTGAGCCAGCCGCACCAATGTGTCGGAGGAAACACAGTTCTACTGATGAGTGAAGTCAGCTTGCAGGTGCCCGCCCACCACAAGGAGTCGCTAGAGCGCGATGAGCCAAGGAAAGCCCCCTGGCCAAACCCTCCCCTAACCCGGAAGACGCTGGGCCAATTGTGCGCTGCCCTATGGGACTCCCGGTCACGTCTGGCTGGGATCGATCCCCAGGCTGTAGTGACGCCTCAACACTGCGATGCAGTGCCTTAGACCGCTGTGCCACTCGGGAGGCCTCGACACAACATATTTTGATTGTGGTCCTCTGTTCTATCCCACTATACATGTCATGTGATTCCCAGTGAGCAGTGCTTTTTATCAGTCAAGTTCTCTTTTATTCCAGTGAAATAACTAACAGCTACATCTACATGCTGATGGAATGTGGTAACCTGGACCTCAGCACCTGGCTACGGAACCGTAAAACTGTCAACCCGCTGGAGAGGAAGTTGTACTGGAAGAATATGCTGGAGGCAGTCCAGACCATCCACAAACATGGTTATTATCTCTCCATCTATCTTGAACTCTATCTCTCTTCATCAGTAACCCTTATGTTTTCTAAGTTCCTCATACCCAAGCATTGCATTCTCTATAACAAGCCTTTTAACTTTTTTCTGTAACTTTTTTGTGTGTAGGTATTGTCCATAGTGATTTGAAGCCTGCCAATTTTGTGATTGTGAATGCCTCGCTGAAATTGATCGACTTTGGCATTGCAAACCGCATCCAGCCTGATGTGACAAGCATTATGAAAGATTCTCAGGTAAGAGCACAACCCCCATCTCCAACTGTAGTTAATAATGTATGTATACATAACCAGAAGCTTTCCAAAATAAGGATATTGATCTTCACGAAAAAAATCCTAAACACAGGTTGGGACCTTGAATTATATGCCCCCTGAAGCCATCAAAGACACTTCATCCCAGCCAGGGAAGGCAAGCTCTAAGGTGTGCTGATGTCCCTTCCTTCTTATCCAAAACAATGTATTTTTAATACATGCATATTCCATATGGACTCATTTATATCAATGTTGGAAGATTATGCATGTTTAATGATGTATAATAAATCTCTGTTGATTTGATTAATAGATTAGTACTAAAGGTGATGTGTGGTCCCTTGGTTGCATCATGTACTGCATGACCTATGGGAAGACTCCATTCCAGACCATCACCAACCAGATCACCAAGCTACACGCCATCATTGACCCGACCCATGAGATAGAGTTCCCTGACATTGCAGAGAAGGATCTGCTAGATGTGTTGAAGGTGAGTGATTCCATTCATTCTGCTATGTGTTGGCTTTTTGGTTGAGTTTTTGATTTAGTGTGAATGACATGGATAAATGGTATCTGGTGGGATATGTTTTTTTTCTACCACCAGAGGTGCTTGGTACGAAACCCAAGAGATCGGATTTCCATCGCGGAGCTGCTGGAGCATTCATACCTAAAGCTTCAGTCTCAGCAACAGTCACCTGTGCCAGGTACATAAATGTGCACACATTATGCATATTTATACCTCATACCTGCCATAATACCAAGTGTTTTTATTTATTTTTAAATAAGAAAAACGAATTGCACCAACTTTCACTTTGTCTTCCTCTCGATCTCCATTCAGCACCTCCTGACAATAACGATCTGAAGAGGATCCTCAACGAGCTCGCTGCCTTACAGTCTCCCAACAGCATTGCCAGGGCTGCTAATGTAAGCATAACAATGTGGAATTTCCCATAATAATTGTCTTATCGTCGTTTGCTTTAACTGACTGGCGTCTTCTCTGCAATCGACAGAACTTGGCGAAAATGTGCAACAGTGGTCGGAAACTGGACGCTGCAGGGTGTGTAAAGTCATCCAGCCATCTCAACTGGAAGATGTAGCGGTCAGCAGATGGGACTCCATTCCTAGCCTAAGTCGAGCTTTACCCAATAGATACACTGCCCATGCCATGCTCCAGCACAACCCGAAAAATAGGGCAGTACACTGGCTCTGTCTGAATACTTTGAAAATGCATCCTTACTTCCTTCCCCTTTTTTTAAAGTAATCACTGATCTGGAATGGTGAAAGCTATGAAATGGAACCTTTGCTTTTATTCTATCCAAGTATGTTAGATCAGTGATAACACCGAGGATGGGAGGAAAGAAGGAAGCATTTTAACTGTTTTTACGCAGGGTCCATAAATGCCCTACAGAGCTCTACCATCTCCATGTCTTATTCTCTCATGTCTTCATGACTTCCCCTTGCTCGCATCTTGAAGGATACGAATCGACACTTTTTTTTCCTTTCTTTTTAAGATGGACGCTTTTTTTTTGTTTCTTTACTTTGCACATTTTACTGTACTCTCAAACATGTAACTACAAAAAATGCTCAACAAATGAACTAGCTAACTGTATTATTGATGTTTATTTCTTTCAGCTGTCCATTTTAGCTGTTATTTATAGGGGGGTGTGTGTGTGTGTGTGTGTGTGTGTGTGTGTGTGTGTGTGTGTGTGTGTGTGTGTGTATATACATGCATATACACACACACACACACACAGTTGAAGTCGGAAGTTTGCATACACCTTAGCCAAATACATTTAAACTCAGTTTTTCACAATTCCTGACATTTAATCCTAGTAAAAATTCCCTGTCTTAGGTCAGTTAGGATCACCACTTTATTTTAAGAATGTGAAATGTCAATAATAGTAGGAAGAATGATTTATTTCAGCTTTCATTTCTTTCATCACATTCCCAGTGGGTCAGACGTTTACATACACTCAATTAGTATTTGGTAGCACTGCCTTTCAAATTGTTTAATTTGGGTCAAACGTTTTGGGTAGCCTTCCACAAGCTTCCTACAATAAGTTGGGTGAATTTTGGCCCATTCCTCCTGACAGAGCTGGTGTAACTGTGTCAGGTTTGTAGACCTCCTTGCTTACACATGCTTTTTCTGTTCTGCCCACAAATTTTCTATGGGATTGAGGTCAGGGCTTTGTGATGGCCACTCCAATACCTTGACCTTGTCCTTAAGCCATTTTGCCACAACTTTGGAAGTATGGTTGTCGTCATTGTCCATTTGGAAGACCCATTTGTGACCAAGCTTTAACTTCCTGACTGATGTCGTCAAATGTTGCTTCAATATTTCTACATAATTTTCCTTGCCATCTATTTTGTGAAGTGCACCAGTCTCTCCTGCAGCAAAGCACCCCCACAACATGATGCTGCCACCCCCGTGCTTCACGGTTGGGATGGTGTTCTTCGACTTGCAAGCCTCCCCCTTTTTCCTCTAAACATAACAATGGTTATTATGGCAAAACAGTTCTATTTTTGTTTCATCAGACCAGAGGACATTTCTCCAAAAAAGTACAAACTTTGTCCCCATGTGCAGTTGCAAACCGTAGTCATCTCTAGGAGACAGAACGTGTCTTCTTCCTGAGCGGTATGACGGCTGCATGATCCCATGGTGTTTATACTTGCATACTATTGTTTGTACAGATGAATGTGGTACCTTCAGGCGTTTGGAAATGGCTCCCAACGATGAATAAGACTTGTGGAGGTCTACAATTTTTGGTTGGCTGATTTCTTTTGATTTTCCCATGATGTCAAGCAAAGAGGCACTGAGTTTGAAGGTAGGCCTTGAAATACATCCACAGGTACACCTGAAATTATTTCAATTAGCCTATCAGAAGCTTCTAAAGCCATGACATTTTCTGGAATTTTCCAAGCTGTTTATTAAAAGCACAGTCAACTTAGTATATGGAAACTTCTGACCCACTGGAATTGTGATACAGTGAACTCTAAGTGAAATAATCTGTAAACGATTGTTGGAAAAAATGACTTGTCGTGCACAAAGTAGATGTCTTAAACGACTTGCCAAAACTAGTTTGTTAACAACAAATTTGTGGAGTGGTTGAAAAATGAGTTTTAATGACTCCAACTTAAGTGTATGTAAACTTTTGACTTCAACTGTATTTGTGTGTGTGTATATGTTATATATATATATATATATTTTTTTTTTTTTTTAAGTACTTGCACTGGTAGGATACAAGTAACTGGAAGTCTTGAATAAATTATAAGTGAAGCTGCTGAATGGATGGAAGGAGGCATTTTAGGTGGGGGTGATAACCTGCTCTGACAATATAAGATGGGATGATTTCAGTGTATGGTAATAATGGTGTCTCAAATTGATATCAAAACCAACCAAAGGATTTCAGCACCACATCAGTGAGAGCTATGAAAATGGAACAATGCATGTACCATTTTCTAATACCTCAGCAGACATAGTCCTTTCTTTTTTTGCACCCAGGAATGGTTTCCACTAGATAGCACAGCCACAAAGTCAAAATTGTTTTTTGTAAAGATTCATGAAAACAAAAATGAGCTTTTTGGTCTTTAAGGTTAGCAGTGTGTTTAAACAGGTCATTAGTAGTATTTTTACCTAAGCACAGTACTTGACTTGGGCAGGAGCTCACTGGAACTGAGTAAAGGCACCTTAGATTTTATTCTGCTAGAGTTCCTGCACCTCCTATAGAATATTATCTCAAAAGTATTGAGTTCCTGCACCGAAATATAAATGAGTACCGGCACCTATTACTGGCCTAAACATGCATTTATAGTCAGGTAAAATTCATAGCAAGCAGTGGGGAGGGGGTGGGAAAACGAAAGGGATATATGGTATATATTGACAATAATACATTTTATTTGGCAGATGCCTTTCAGGACACTCAATACATTTTATTTGGCAGATGCCTTTCAGGACACTCAAGGACATCTTACATAAAATGTGGTACTGTAAATTAAATCTATTTCATTTAGGTCTATGTAATGAATTTTAATTTTGCTTTATTATTTACAGGGAAAATACAATAACACAATAACACTATCAGCTTATTTTTAGAATAATGGCCATGTTCTGACATGTGTCACTTCGCACTTATACCATCAGCAGTGAACAGTAGCTATTGCTGTGTCGGCTACACATCGTTAGCTAGCTAGGCTCACAAGGCTAGCAAAAACAATTTTTTTCAAGAGGCATTGTATAGAAGATGATGTTGGAGCATGTGTCAAGTCATTTGATATCAGTGATTTTGCCATGAAGGGCCTCCAGTCCCTCTCTATATCAATCACTGAATGCACTGATCTCATCAAGGGCCTTAAAGACAGTTTCAGTACATTCAGAGGCAATGATCAGCACTACAATGCTGTTTTTATTCAGCACTTTTAGAAATCATGAAATTGTCTTCGACTCGCACTCCCTCCCTCGGCTGAGAAATGATCATCAGTCCAGTGAAATAAAACAAGTTATTTCAGTTTATGCTCTGATGTGCCTCACAGGTAATAGGCTACAACAACTGACCTATTACCAGTGTTTTCATATTGCCTAGTTTGAGACTCAAGTTTTGAAATATAAGGGACTCTACATTATATTAAGGGGAAGGCCTACATTAAGAAAATCAGACCTCTTATTGCAATTGAAAATAGGCAAATGCATGAAACAATATTTCCAGTCAATGTAAATAGCTCATCATTTGTAATGTAATTTACATTCATTTGGAATATAATTTAATTGGAAATATCTTTGCCCTGTGCTTTTCCACCAATGCACTACAGTTAGGCCCTATAGGCTATTGATCATTTAATTGATATCACACAATACATCGTTGGTGCACTTGATCTCTTGCGCCCAGCAGACAATTGCACTCGGCTTGCATTTTGATTCATAAGGTGATCTCGACTAAGAAGTGGTTGATGACCACTGTTCTAGTCTATATAGGCTATGGCCTATTATTATTTATAAACTGGGTAGTTTGAGCCCTAAATGCTGATTGGCTGACAGCTGTGGTATATCAGACCGTATTCCACGGGTATGACAAAGCATTTATTTGTACTGCTCTAATTAGGTTAGTGGCCAGATTATTATAGCAATAAGGCATCTCGGGGTTTTGTGGTATATGTCCAATATACCACGGCTAAGGGCAGTATCCATGTACTCCGCGTTGCGTCGTGACAAGAACAGCCCTTAGCCGTGGTATATTGGCCGTATACCCTCGTGCCTTGTTGCTTAAGTGTATTAGCATACTGTTAGGTTATTATCTAAGTTTTATTTTATGGTGTTTTAATATGCAGCATGTAACCTAATACAAAGCTGATCTAATTTGATTGGCCTCCTTGCCAGTGGTTAACACTAGAAAAGCCTGCCCTCTCTGGATCCACCTTTCGGGCTAATGATGTGTCTTTTGAAAGTCAACATGCTAGCTGTCTAATAAACACAGTGCATTCGGAATATATTCAGACCCCTTGACCTTTTCAACATTTTGTTATGTTTCAGCCTTATTCTAAAATATATATATTTTTTAAATTCCCCTCATCAATCTACACACAATACTCCATAATGACAAAGCATAAACGGGTTTTTAGAAACTTTTGCAAATGTGTATATATACACTGCTCAAAAAAATAAAGGGAACACTTAAACAACACAATGTAACTCCAAGTCAATCACACTTCTGTGAAATCAAACTGTCCACTTAGGAAGCAACACTGATTGACAATAAATTTCACATGCTGTTGTGCAAATGGAATAGACAACAGATGGAAATTATAGGCAATAAGCAAGACACCCCCAATAAAGGAGTGGTTCTGCAGGTGGGGACCACAGACCACTTCTCAGTTCCTATGCTTCCTGGCTGATGTTTTGGTCACTTTTGAATGCTGGCGGTGCTTTTACTCTAGTGGTAGCATGAGACGGAGTCTACAACCCACACAAGTGGCTCAGGTAGTGCAGCTCATCCAGGATGACACATCAATGCGAGCTGTGGCAAGAAGGTTTGCTGTGTCTGTCAGCGTAGTGTCCAGAGCATGGAGGCACTACCAGGAGACAGGCCAGTACATCAGCAGACGTGGAGGAGGCCGTAAGTGGGCAACAACCCAGCAGCAGGACCGCTACCTCCGCCTTTGTGCAAGGAAGAGCAGGAGAAGCACTGCCAGAGCCCTGCAAAATGACCTCTAGCAGGCCACAAATGTGCATGTGTCTGCTCAAACGGTCAGAAACAGACTCCATGAAGGTGGTATGAGGGCCCGACGTCCACAGGTGGGGGTTGTGCTTACAGCCCAACACCGTGCAGGACGTTTGGCATTTGCCAGAGAACACCAAAATTGGCAAATTTGCCACTGGTGCCCTGTGCTCTTCACAGATGAATGCAGGTTCACACTGAGCACGTGACAGACGTGACAGAGTCTGGAGACGCCGTGGAGAACGTTCTGCTGCCTGCAACATCCTCCAGCATGACCGGTTTGGCGGTGGGACAGTCATGGTGTGGGGTGGCATTTCTTTGGGGGGCCGCACAGCCCTCCATGTGCTCGCCAGAGGTAGCCTGACTGCCATTAGGTACCGAGATGAGATCCTCAGACCCCTTGTGAGACCATATGCTGGTGCGGTTGGCCCTGGGTTCCTCCTAATGCAAGACAATGCTAGACCTCATGTGGCTGGAGTGTGTCAGCAGTTCCTGCAAGAGGAAGGCATTGATGCTATGGACTGGCCCGCCCGTTCCCCAGACCTGAATCCAATTGAGCACATCTGGGACATCATGTCTCGCTTCATCCACCAACGCCACGTTGCACCACAGACTGTCCAGGAGTTGGCAGATGCTTTAGTCCAGGTCTGGGAGGAGATCCCTCAGGAGACCATCCGCCACCTCATCAGGAGCATGCCCAGGCGTTGTAGGGAGGTCATACAGGCACGTGGAGGCCACACACACTACTGAGCCTCATTTTGACTTGTTTTAAGGACATTACATCAAAGTTGGATCAGCCTGTAGTGTGGTTTTCCACTTTAATTTTGAGTGTGACTCCAAATCCAGACCTCCATGGGTTGATAAATTGGATTTCCATTGATTATTTTTGTGTGATTTTGTTGTCAGCACATTCAACTATGTAAAGAAAAAAGTATTTAATAAGATTATTTCTTTCATTCAGATCTAGGATGTGTTGTTTAAGTGTTCCCTTTATTTTTTTGAGCAGTATATATAAAGAAATATCACCCTTACTCAGAATTTTGTTGATGAACCTTTGGCAGCAATTACAACCTCGAGTCTTCTTGGGTATGACGCTATAAGCTTGGCACACCAGTATTTAGGGAGTTTCTCCCATTCTTCTCTGCAGATCCCCTCAAGCTCTGTCAGGTTTGATTGGGAGCGTCGCTGCACAGCTATTTTCAGGTTTCTCCAGAGATGTCGAACGGGTTCAAGTCCGGGCTCTGGCTGGGCAACTCAAGGGCATTCAAGCTACGCATGCCTTGTCTTGGCTGTGTGTTTAGGGTCGTTGTCCCTTTGCAAGGTAAACCTTCACCCCAGTCTGAGGTCCTGAACACTCTGGAGCAGGTTTTCATGAAGGATCTCTCTGCACTTTGCTCAGTTCATTTTTCTCTTGACCTTTACTAGTCTCCCACTCCATGCCGCTGAAAAACATCCCCACAGCATGATGCTGCCACCGCCATGCTTCACCGTAGGGATGATGCCAGGTTTCCACCAGACATGACGCTTGGCATTCAGGCCAAAGAGTTCAATCTTGATTTCATCAGACCAGAGAATCTAGGTTTTCATGGTCTGAGAGTCCTTTAGGTGCCTTTTGGCAAACTCCAAGTGGGCTGTCATGTGCCTTTTACTGAGGAGTGGCCTCTCTCTGGCCACTCTACCATTAAGGCCTGATTCGTGGAGTGCTGCAGAGATGGTTGTCCTTCTGGAAGGTTCTCCCATCTCCACAGAGGAACTCTGGAGCTCTGTCAGAGTGAACGTCGGGTTCTTGGTCACCTCCCTGACCATGGCCCTTCTCCCACGATTACTCAGTTTGGCCGGGCAGCCAGCTCTATGAAGAGTCTTGGTGGTTCCAAACTTCTTCCATTTAAGAATGATGGAGGCCACTGTGTTCTTGGGGACCTTCAATGCTGCAGAATCTTTTTGGTGCCCTTCCCCAGATCTGTGCCTCGACACAATCCTGTCTCGGAGCTCTCCGGACAATTCCTTCAACCTCGTAGCTTGGTTTTTACTCTGACATGCACTGTCAACTGTGGGACCTTATATAGACAGGTGTGTGCCTTTCCAAATCATGCCAATCAATTGAATTTACTACAGGTGGACTCCAATCAAGTTGTAGAAACATATCAAGGATGAGCAATGCAAACATGATCAATACATTTGCAAAAATGTCTAAAAACCTGTTTTTTTTGTCATTATGGGGTATTGTGTGTAGATTTATGATGAAAATGTTTTAATTATCCATAGCAAAATGTGGATAAAGTCAAGGGGTCTGAATACTTTCCGAATGCACTGTTCATTTCATAAATGCTATCGGAGGAACAATAATTTGTTTGTGGTTGTGAAGGTCTTAGGTAACATTAGAATATGAAATTAAATGTATTTCAAAGAACACAATGGTGTTTTCATTAGTTTATGTAACTGAAGGCTATATGTATAAAAGAAAAGACACAAAAATACCATATTTAAGTGCAAAAATCCATTATATAAAAACACCATCACAAAGATCATTCATTATTCATTTGTTAAGGGCAGGTCTTAAGGAATAAATGTATGAATTTAAGAAAATGCATTTCAAAAGAACGGAATTGCATATTTGTAGTTTATTTAGAGTGTTGAGATTGCACACGGGGAACACATGTAATCGCAGCAATTCTGCCCCCCAAAAAGTAGTATTTAAAACTAGACCTCAAGGGGTATTTTTAAAAATTTGGGACCAAATCTTTATTCATTTTTTAATTCTCTTATTAAGGGAAGGGGGGATACATGCACAACACAAATTAATATAATAAAAAAAATGGCTTGCATCATAGAGCCAAAAATTAACAACACATTTAGTATGTAAAGAGAAGGGGAAAAAAGTGAGCCTCCACCCCAACCTGCTACTCCATTCCCCCAACCCCACCCATCCAGCATGTCTCCTTTCAATAACCCCCCCACCAGCAACTTGGGTTGCTTGTCAGTCCCACCTCCCCTCCCCAGAAAAACCCTCTCCATCCCACCCCTTCCTGGTGGGCCTAAAAGCAGAGAAAGTAAAAAATATGAAAATGCCAAGAGTGTGCAAAGCTGTCATCAAAGCAAAGGGTGGCTACCTTGAAGAATCTAAAATATATTTTGATTTGTTTAACAGTTTTTTGGTTACTACATGATTCCATATGTGTTATTTCATATGTCTTCACTATTATTCTACAATGAAGAAATAGTAAAAAGAAAGAAAAACACTTGAATAATTAGGTGTGTACAAACTTTTGACTGGTACTATATATATATATATATAACCGATGTGAAATGGCTAGTTAGTTAGCGGTGGTGCGTGCTAATAGAGTTTCAATCAGTGACATCACTCGCTCTGAGACCTGAAGTGGTTGGGCCGCGGCTTTTGTGGCGCGATGGGTAACGATGCTTCGTGGGTGTCAGTTGTTGATGTGTGCAAGGGTTCCTGGTTCGAGCCCAGGTTGGGGCGACGAGAGGGACGGAACCTACACTGTTACATATATATATATATACACACACACACACACACACACACACTGTGTTCAAAAGTCTGGGTCACTTAGAAATGTCCTTGTTTTTTAAAGAAAAGCACATTTCTTGTCCATTAAAATAACATCAAACTGATCCGAAATACAGTGTAGACATTGTTAATGTTGTAAATAACTATTGTAGCTGGAAACAGCTGATTTTTGATTAGCTACATAGGCGTACAGAGGCCCATTATCAGCAACCATCACTCCTGTTTTCCAATGGCACGTTGTGTTAGCTAATCCAAGTTTATCATTTTAAAAGGCTAATTGATCATTAGAGTGTCTAGTTTGAGAAACAGATGCCTCACAAGTCCACAAGCAGCTTCATTAAAAAGTACCCACAAAACACCAGTCTCAACGTCAACAATGGAGGCGACTCCGGGATGTTGGCCTTCTTGGCAGAGTTCCTCTATCCAGTGTCTGTGTTCTTTTGTCCATCTTAATCTTTTCTTTTTATTGGCCAGTCTGAGACATGGCTTTATCTTTGTGGTGACTGGATGTATTGATACACCATCCAAAGTGTAATTAATAACTTAACAATGCTGAAAGGGATATTCAATATCTGATATTTTTTATTTCTATCTATCAACCAATAGGTTCCCTTCTTTGCGAGGCATTGGAAAACCTCCCTGATCTTTGGGGTTAAATCTGTGTTTGAAATTCACTGGTCAACTGATTGGCCTTACAGATAATTGTACGTGTGGAGTGTAGAGACTATTATTGCACACAGAGTGAGTCCATGCAACTTATTACGTGACTTGTTAAGCACATTTTTACTCCTGAACTTATTTAGGCATGCCATAACAAAGGAGTTGAATACTTATTGACTCAATACATTTCATCTTTTAATTTTTTATTAATTTGTAAAACTTTCCAAAAACATATTTCAAGTTTAACATTATGGAATAGTATGTGAGGCCAGTGACACACAACCTCAAATTAATCAATTTTAAATTCAGGCTTTAACACAACAAAATGTGAAAAGAAGTGAAGGTGTGTGAATACTTTCTGAATGCACTGCTTTTGTAGGAGAATTTTCAAAAGTCACTTTTTGGCACTCTGTTTCATTCCCCTGCCTCTGCGTCAATTCCAAGCTGCGTCTTCATATACAATATAAACAACTGATAATATTCTCACTCATCAGGCTATTGTAAATGTAATCTTGTCTTTCAGCAAACTCTATTGTTATATGTTTGACATGTCCCCGTAAAACTGCTTATAACACAAATTATGTTTGAGTTATGAATATTCTAACAATGATAATGTGTTATATAGACTTATTTAGGAAAAGCCAAGGATGGGGCAAATAACTTTAAATTGAAGGTCTTAGCAGAATTGTTAAATAACAGGGTTTTATATTTCGACTAAGTTGATGTCCCAGGGACAGTTAGTGAAAAACATAGGTCAATGCAACCCGATTGGGGTGAGAAATATGGATACAATGGTTAACATTGAGAGATTTATTCACCTCAGTTTCAAGGTCTCAGCTTAGAGAGAAGAAGCCTCATGAGGTATTGGTCTGTCACATGTTATGAACCAGTTTTGGTCAGTCACATGAATGAAACAAAACGGTAATGATTAATTAATTATGCTAAATCATGCAAATATAACTTGTCTGTGTATAGCCGAATATAAGAAAACTGCTGGGATAGACTATGGGGTACTATGGTGCATTGAGTGTGTTGGAACCTCTCCAGTGCTCTGCGAATAAAGGATGATTCATTTAAGATTGACTTCGAGTGTCCCTGTGTAAGAATTTCCACGACATAGGTTTTACCGTGCTAAATATTTAAAAAAACGCTTCCAAATTAAACGAACCCCTCCACCTCTCTGTCATGCTTTAAACTATTTATTTCTACATGGCTGCACAAATTCTCCCTGTCCATGGAGTGGATGAACATGCACAGGTAGCCTACATTGTTATTTATTTGACAATCAGATGAAAAGATCATGACTGGTTGTGTTCATGCCAAATGAAAAGCTAAATACATTTTTAAGTTAAATTAAGTCTTTATTATTAGGCCCTGCCTATAGTTTATTATGTGTAGGTCTATGTGAGTAGCATGTTAAATGCAAGAGTCATGGATTTACATAGGACTACAAGATTATTTGGTCTAAAATTCAAAATCCCATTAGATAGGCTGTGGTTTGTGATCGACTACAGTAAAGTAGGCTTGTATGATAATTTAATGATGGTTTGATGGTGGCTATGGTAACTCGTAACAACAGTTTCGTCATCCCACAATAAAAAAGTAATTGTTTAGCACAACCAGAGTGTCGAATTTGGTCAGCAAAAAAGAATGGTTTATTTGCTGCATGAAGTTTATTTGATCAAATATAAGTTTCGTAATGCTTAAGTTGTTACGAGTGTACTGATATAAGTAGGACATGTGACAGCCCGGCAAACTTTGAGAGAAAAAACACTATAAGGGAGTTGTCTCGAGATGGTTATGCATATTCATTAAATGAGTAGGAAGCATCTCTCTCCATTGAATACAGGTGGTTGACGTCAACAACCCTCGTGCTTATTACATGACTTTTACATCACTTTACATCAAATATTCAAAAACAGATTTACAGTAATGAGATGTATCCACCAATCCAAAGAAAGGATGGGCTGGAGCTAGACAGCCCGCTGTGCCGTTTTGTGGACAACGATTCCTAGTGCCAGGGCGGAGAGACTGTCTTGTCATATCCATAATATTTGGCACAACTTCATTACCTTAGTCAAAGGGTGTTCGAGAGCGTCAAACCCATGATGTATCATTGTTAAATTGTGACTGACTTACTGATCTACAAAGACTATTGAGTTGTTATTTAGGCTGCACGGTGATTTGTAGATCAGTCAGTCTCGACTCGCTTTTAAAGTGGGCTGCAATGTCGAACATGACTAAAGTCAAGGAGGGAGTTCGATTAATTTTGCCCGGGCGCCCGTGTAGGCGTGTTTTGCACTGGCTGAAAGTTGATTGCTGCCTCCGGGCTTGAGTCGGGTGTCCGCTCTGTCGGACGGCGAAGTTGGCTCAAAATAAAAGTGATGTAAAAGGCACGTGTAGTAATGAGTAGGATTCTGTGTTTTCCCATGCAAAAGTGATTGCTTTTGATAAAAATGCTTTATCTGCCTTCCAATAAAACAAACACAAAACATGTATTTTATGGACAATATATGTTGTATGTTTCTGGACGATACCATGCTGCCTTGTTGACAACATCAACTGACCGGCGCAGATTACTGTTCGATATGAGAGGCGCTCCTCCCTACCCGCTTTCGCCAGACGACGTGACGGACACTTCAACGCGGGCCAGTGTAAAATAAGTCCCTCAAGTGTTCGGGGTCGATTGCGGCGATTGGACAAGAGGCTGAACCCACTGACACCACCCACTGTTTCAACCAACCACAGCCCCTTTCGACTGAAAAGGGACGCTGTCATTATTCTCTTCTTCCTGTTCAGTCCACTCACAACAGCAATGGCGGCTGCTGCACGGTTTCTTGTCAGAGGTGCAGTCTCGAAAGCCTCCATCGCGAATGTAAATGTCGGTGCTCAGAGCTCGTTTGGGATCAGGGGACAACCTCTGCTGAGGTTGTCCCCGAGTTGCGCTTCCAAAACAAAAACACAAAGAAGGAATGCAGCGCACTTCACCTACCACCCTGACCCTGTCCCCACAGAGTATGGTAAGTGAAATGCCCTTGCATTCTAAAATAATGTGTCATACAGACAACTATCTTTGCTGAAAAGGTAAAGATCATTTGAAAATATCTTCAATTCGTGGTCTGTAGATTTTTTCTATATGAGTTGGCTAACTATCTAACTAACATGATAACATTAGCTAGCTGGTTAACGTTATGCCAGCTGCATTCCTGCTTTGCTTTTTCTGTTGGCAAATTGGCTGTGTTGCATGCCCAGACTTTTGTTTGGCAGATGTAGATGGCAGTCACATGGCTCTTTCTAGGTTACCAGTGAGCATTTCTGGTAGTGGACAGCTGTTTGGAGCTGCTACAAAGTAATTCATAATGATTTCCTTTTTTTTAACCTTTTTTTCTTCATGTGAATACATAAATATATGAAGGGGGAACATAGCTATATTCAATACAGCTAATTAATGAGTTGAATCAACAGCTTTGTTTAAACCCTTTCTCGTGCTTGGAGTCTTCAGATTTGGCTAAAATCGAGTGACAAAAAACACAACTTTTCTTTCCTACATGTATGATACATCTACCTACATGCACATATTACCTCGACTAACCGGTGCCCCACACATTGACTCTGTACCGGTACCCCCTGTATATAGCCTCACTATTGTTATTTTACTGCTGCTCTTAAATTATTTGTTACTTTTATTTCTTATTTTTTACTTATTTTTCTTAACTGCATTGTTGGTTAAGGGCTTGTAAGTAAGCATTTCACTGTAATGTCTACACCTGTTGTATTCGGCACATGTGACATAAAATGTGAATTGATACTGTTTGTTATCGTATACTAAGCATTTAACAATTGAATTATACATTGACATTGATCCTGTGAAATTCCTGGATATTGCTGTGACTCACTTTTTTTGTGTGGAGACCTCAGAAGTGTACTTTAACATTTCGTATCTCCCAATGTTACAGTGTGAAGTTTTCATGGGCTCACATAAAAATAATGTATGTGATTGCAAAAATTCTATGCTTCAAAGATATACTTTAATATGATTAATAAAACACAAATCGATACTGTCTTTAACAGGGTTTTTCAATAATTACTCATAATTGTTTTCGTTAAGTGGGGACATTATCGCACAACATCAGCTGATTCAGGAAAGGATTTTCTGAATGACAGTCAAGTGATAAAGACCTTGTGTGATACTGCACACAATTTAACAACAGCCAAAGTGCGGGAATTAATGTTAATCTCAAGGCTTGACAGAACATTTTGGTGTCTGTTGGGGCCGTCAAGATAATTAGCCTACTTCGTGGACAACATTAAATCAAGATTCCTGAGGTAAGATTATGGCTGGTGTACGTTTTGATCATTTGTTTTCTGAGTTAAAACGGCCTGTTATTAGTTTGAGTTAGTTAAAACCAAAAAAAAACAACTTGATATTTAGATGGTTAAATGTGGAATGCCTGGTCAAGTGCACAGCCAACAATTCCCGTCCTTTCAAAGTAGGTCACCCTTAAATAAATAAAAAAAGATATATATTTTTTTAAACTAGGCAAGTCAGTTAAGAACAAATTCTTATTTACAATGATGGCCTAACAAAAGTCAAAAGGCCTCATGCGTGGACGGGGGCTGGGATTAAAATATAGGACAAAACACACATGACAAGAAGCAGCCACAACTGTCAGTAAGACTGTCCATGATTGATTCTTTGAATGAAGAGATGGAGATTTTTTTTTGCAGCTCGTTCCATTCGCTAGCTGCAGTGAACTGAAAAGAGCCAAAGTGCGGGAATTAATGTTGATCTCGAGGAGGGATGTGTGTGCTTTGGGGACCTTTTAACAGAATGTGACTAGCAGAACGGGTGTTGTATGTGGAGGACGGGGGCTGCAGTAGGTATATCAGATACGGGTGGGGAGTGAGGCATAAGAGGGTTTTATAAATAAGTATCAACCAGTGGGTCCTGCGACAGGTATACAGAGATGAGGAGTATAGAGGGCAGTGATGTGTCCGATAAGGAGCCTTGGTGGCAAATCCGATGGCTGAATGGTGAAGAACATCTAGCCGCTCTAGAGCACCCTTACCTGCTGATCTATAAATTAATTACATCTCCATAATCTAGCATGGGTAGGATGGTCATCTGAATCAGAGTTAGTTTGGCAGCTTGGGTGAAAGAGGAGCAATTTCAATAGAGGAATCAAGTCTAGATTTAACCGTAGCCTGCAGTTTTGGATTATCTTGGCAAAGGAGAAATGCTCTCTAACAGGGATGTAAACACATTTCTGCACAAAATTTGAGAGAACTAAGCTTTTTGTGCGTATTTTTATTTATTTCAATTAACACTTTACATTTAGCGTTTTAGATTTTTGCGCAGTGTAGTATCAGCTGTCTGTATCTTCCTGACTGGTGGTTCTTTTAAACATTTTTTTTTTTAAAGAAACTAAATATGCTTCTCTACATTTCTGCTGAAGTCTGGGTAAAAGATTGAAAGGAATAGATCCTGGATGTCACAAGACTTTGTTAGCCCTCTCAGCTAAAGCCCATAGATGAGATGAGGAAGGTAATGTAAAGGATGACACACTGCTTGCTTAACGAGTACCGCTTCCCCCTAATTCAGCTTATATCGAAAGTTGAGCTCAGGACCTCTGCCTCAGACATGTGACTGCCCTTACAATGAAATATACAAAACATTTGAAGTGTGGCGTCCCATCAGGCTATTAATTTTACTGCGATCAGGTTCACACAGTGTTTATTTGGTAGTCTTAAACAAATCTACTTTGAAACAAAAGTATAGACCTTACACACATGGTAATGTTCTTAAAAAAAGAAGACACCTGTACCATGTCAGATAGATATAGAGTTGAAATGTATTCAATTTTGAGTTTGTATCCCAATATTACACTTTTATACATCACAGAAGACAGAATTATAACGAAACTGTTTGACATAGAAACATCAGATTTTCTGCAACCCCCCCACAAAAATGAAATTATGAAAAATATTAACATTCCACCTATGAGGGCACGAGAATTTTACTGCAGGAAACAGTAAGGATTCTTCAGTAAAGTCTTTGTTGTCATTCAACGAGGGATGACTCATTTTCATGCAAATTTTTTCACTGAGAAATACTGCACCAAACATCTTAGTTGGATGTAAAATTGCGTGACTAAGGTCTCCTTTGCAAAAATATGAAAATGAATGTCAGATTTCTTGCGTTTAGTTAATTCTGACTATTTCAGGAAGTGTATACTGGCTACGACATCTCAATGGACAAACTGTACTATTGCGCTTTTTTTTTTCTCTTTTCAAGCCACATTTTACTGTTTAAAAATCTTTTTTTTTTACCAATATTTCTCCGATTTTGTGGTGTCAAATTGGTGGTTAGTCTTGTCTCTTTGCTGCAACTCCCCTACGGACTCGGGAGAGGCCAAGGCTGAGAGCCATGCGTCCTCCGAAACACGACCCTGCCAAGCCGCACTGCTTCTTGACACACTGCTTGCTTAACCCGGAAGCCAGCCACACCAGTGTGTCGGAGGAAACACTGTCCAACTGACGACCAGAGTCAGCTTGCAGGTGCCCGGCTCGCCATAAGGAGTCGCTAGAGCACGATGAGACAAGGAAATACCGGCTGGCCAAACCCTCCCCTTACCCGGATGACACTGGGCCAATTTTGCACCGCCTCATGGGTCGCCTGGTCACGGCCGGCTGAAACACAGCCTGGGTTCGAACCCGAGGCTGTAGTGACTAGAGGTCGACCGGTTAATCGGAATGGCCAATTAATTAGGGCCGATTTCAAGTTTTCATAACAATCGGTAATCAGCATTTTTGGACACCGATCATGGCCGATCGTATTTCTGTTTGTTATGTTATAATTAAGTCTATGATTTGATAGAGCAGTCTGACTGATGTATGTAAAGTCATAAAAAACTCAATGCTTGAAGCACAGCGAAGAGCTGCTGGCAAACGCACGAAAGGGCTGTTTGAATGAATGCTTACGAGCCTGCTGCTGCCTACCATCGCTCAGTCAGACTGCTCTATCAAATCATAGACTTAATTATAACATAATAACACACAGAAATACGAGCCTTAGGTCATTAATAAGGTCAAATCCAGAAACTATAATTTCGAAAACAAAATGTTTATTCTTTCAGCGAAATACGGAACCGTTCCGTATTTTATCTAACTGGTGGCATCCATAAGTCTAAATATTCTTGTTACATTGCACAACCTTAACTTTACTTACGTAAAATTCTGGCAAATTAGTTCGCAACGAGCCAGGCGGCCCAAACTGTTGCATATACCCTGACTATGCGTGCAATGAAAGCAAGAGAAGTGACAATTTCCCTAGTTTAATATTGCCTGCTAACCTGGATTTCTTTTAACTAAATATGCAGGTTTAAAAAAATACACTTCTGTAAAGCCTATCAACTCCCGAGATTAGGCTGGTGTAACCGATGTGAAATGGCTAGCTAGTTAGCGCGCACCCCGCTAATAACATTTAAATCGGAGAAGTCACTCGCTCTGAGACCTTGAAGTAGTTGTTCCCCTTGCTCTGCAAGGGCTGCGGATTTTGTGGAGCGATGGGTAACAATGCTTCGAGGGTGGCTATTGTCGATGTGTTCCTGGTTCGAGCCAGGGTAGGGGCGAGGAGAGGGACGGAAGCTATACTGTTACACTGGCAATACTAAAGTGCCTATAAGAACATCCAATAGTCAAAGGTATATGAAATACAAATGGTATAGAGAGAAATAGTCCTATAATTCCTATAATAACTACAACCTAAAACTTCTTACCTGGGAATATTGAAGACTCATGTTCTGAGCAAGGAACTTAAACGTTAGCTTTTTTACATGGCACATATTGCACTTTTACTTTCTTCTCCAACACTTTGTTTTTGCATTATTTAAACCAAATTGAACATGTTTCATTATTTATTTGAGGCTAAATTGATTTTATTGATGTATTATATTAAGTTAAAATAAAAGTGTTAATTCAGTATTGTTGTAATTGTCATTATTACAAAAAAAAAAAAAAAAAAATCGTCCGATTAATCGGTATCGGCTTTTTTTTGGTCCTCCAATAATCGGTGTCGGCGTTGAAAAATCATAATCTGTCGACCTCTAGTGGTGACTCCTCAGCACTGCTATGCAGTGCCTTTGACCGCTGCACCACTCGGAAGGCCAAGCAAAGGTATTTTAAGGGAGTATCCGAGCACACTCTTTCAGTTTGGTTAGCCACCAGCCAAACTGAACTATGCTGACACCTTTAGTTTCATCTCTTTGGCAAAGGCACTTATTATAAGGGTAACGTGACTGACTGGGTTAAGACTTTGTTAGCCTGCGGAGCTAAGGCCTAGGCATTGGTTCTGTGACTTGCGACGCTTTTGTGATGAGTAAGTTGTTAGAGACCTGAAAAGTTGCATTGTGTGGTGCACTGGAGACCTGAGTTAGAACACCATCAGTCAAACTAATACGTCTTCAGGTCAATGGCAATAATGTTGCTCATCACATGCATGGATCACTAATCCACCTCTGTTGCAGTCTCATTGGAGTACACAGAACCTTCTGCTTCTGTTTGCCAAAGAAAGTGTTGTTGTGCAGTAGGCTTGAGTTTGAACCCAGTCAGCCATGTACAAAATTATTGGCACCCTTGATCAAGATGAGCAAACAATATTGTCTAAAATAAATAATACAAATCCTGTACTTTATTGTATGCAAAACAAAATAATGAAATGTATATTTTATACTAAAACAATTGCTCAGAGACATTTTGTTTAACAAGTGACAATATGTTTTCTAAAAAAAAGATATGGGTCAAAATGATTTGCTCCCATGCTTTAAAATATATATATATATATTTTTTTTATATACCTTTCAATACCTCACCTTGTGAGGATGATGGCACTGAGACTTTTCCAAAAAGTTTTATGAGACTGGAGAACTCCATACATAATATTTCCAGATCCTTGATATTCTGACATGGCCATTGCAAAATGTAGATTTTTGTGGTCAATTAACAATTTCTTTGGATTTTGGGTGACTTGGGGTTATTGACTTGCTGGAAGATCCACCTCCGGCCAAGTTTCAGCCTCCTTGCAGAGGCAACCAGGATTTTTTGGGAAAAATATTAGGGTACTGGTTAAAGTTCATGATGCCGTTGACCTTAACAAGGGCCCCAGGACCAGTGGAAACAAAATGGCCCCATAAAATCAGATCAACCACCATACTTTACAGTAGGTATAGGGTTATTTTCTGCTTATGCATCCTTATTTTGACCACAAACCCACCACTAGTGTGCGTGGCCAAAAAGCTATATTTTCATATCATCCAACAAATGTAAACGCCTAGAGTTTGATAAACGGCATTGGCACTTGGATTGAAACTGGTGTTATGGTCAGATGTGAGAAATTGTTATGGGAGCCAAATAGCATTTCTTGTCACACTCCCTTATAACGTGTCCTGCCCATTCTGTGACCATAATGCAGAAGGCACAACCATGTTCCAGTGTGTCTTAGGATTCAGGAATAGGGTCATAGTAGCTTATAGCCCAAACGGTTCAAACGCTAGTCAAGTTCATAGGAAGAAAATAAATTCAACATATTGATTTGATTTATTAGGATCCCCATTAGCCGACACCAATGGCAACAGCTAGTCTTACTGGGGTTCGACACATAACGAAAAATACTATACAATTTACATTTAAAACATTAACCTGTGTGTGTCTATCTGTTACACGTCAGTACATACACAACTAGTAGGTCACATGGGGGAGAGGCGTTGTGCCGTGAGGTGTTTCTTTATTATATACACTGCTCAAAAAATAAAGGGAACACTTAAACAACACAATATAACTCCAAGTCAATCACACTTCTGTGAAATCAAACTGTCCACTTAGGAAGCAACACTGATTGACAATAAATTTCACATGCTGTTGTGCAAATGGAATAGACAACAGGTGGAAATTAGAGGCAATTAGCAAGACACCCCCAATAAAGGAGTGGTTCTGCAGGTGGTGACCACAGACCACTTCTCAGTTCCTATGCTTCATGGCTGATGTTTTGGTCACACTTGAATGCTGGCGGTGCTTTCACTCTAGTGGTAGCATGAGACGGAGTCTACAACCCACACAAGTGGCTCAGGTAGTGCAGCTCATCCAGGATGGCACATCAATGCGAGCTGTGGCAAGAAGGTTTGCTGTGTCTGTCAGCGTAGTGTCCAGAGCATGGAGGCGCTACCAGGAGACAGGCCAGTACATCAGGAGATGTGGAGGAGGACGTAGGAGGGCATCAACCCAGCAGCAGGACCGCTACCTCCGCCTTTGTGCAACTGGGGAGCAGGAGAAGCACTGCCAGAGCCCTGCAAAATGACCTCCAGCAGGCCACAAATGTGCATGTGTCGGCTCAAACTGTCAGAAACAGACTCCATGAGGGTGGTATGAGGGCCCGATGTCCACAGGTGGGGGTTGTGCTTACAGCCCAACACCGTGCAGGACGTTTGGCATTTGTCGCCACTGGCGCCCTGTGCTCTTCACAGATGAAAGCAGGTTCACACTGAGCACATGTGGCAGACGTGACAGAGTCTGGAGATGCCGTGGAGAACGTTCTGCTGCCTGCAACATCCTCCAGCATGACCGGTTTGGCGGTGGGTCAGTCATGGTGTGGGGTGGCATTTCTTTGGGGGGGCCGCACAGCCCTCCATGTGTTCGCCAGAGGTAGCCTGACTGCCATTAGGTACCGAGATGAGATCCTCAGACCCCTTGTGAGACCATATGCTGGTGCGGTTGGCCCTGCGTTCCTCTTAATGCAAGACAATACTAGACCTCATGTGGCTGGAGTGTGTCAGCAGTTCCTGCAAGAGGAAGGCATTGTTGCTATGGACTGGCCTGCCCGTTCCCCAGACCTGAATCCAATTGAGCACATCTGGGACATCATGTCTCGCTCCATCCACCAATGCCACGTTGCACCACAGACTGTCCAGGAGTTGGCAGATGCTTTAGTCCAGGTCTGGGAGGAGATCCCTCAGGAGACCATCCGCCACCTCATCAGGAGCATGCCCAGGCGTTGTAGGGAGGTCATACAGGCACGTGGAGGCCACACACACTACTGAGCCTCATTTTGACTTGTTTTAAGGACATTACATCAAAGTTGGATCAGCCTGTAGTGTGGTTTTCCACTTTAATTTTGAGTGTGACTCCAAATCCAGACCTCCATGGGTTGATAAATTGGATTTCCATTGATTATTTTTGTGTGATTTTGTTGTCAGCACATTCAACTATGTAAAGAAAAAAGTATTTAATAAGATTATTTCTTTCATTCAGATCTAGGAAGTGTTATTTTAGTGTTCCCTTTTATTTTTTTGAGCAGTGTATTTTTTTTTTGTTGACCAGGTTTGCTATTCACTTGCGCTATATAAGATGGAAGGGAGTTCCATGCATTCATGGCTGTGTATAATACTGTACGTTTCCTTGAATTTGTTCTGGACCTGGGGACCGCGAAAATATCCATGGTGGCATGTCTGGTGGGGTAAGTGTGTGTAAGTTGACTATGCAATCAATTTGGAATTTCCAACACAATGTTTCTTAAAGAAACAAAAAGTGACGCAGTCAGTCTTTCCTCAACTCTTAGCTAAGCGAGACTGGTAAGCATAGTATTTATATTAGCCCTCTGATTACAATGAAGTGCAAGACGTGCCAGCTGCAGCTTAACCATTTCTTTCTTTGCAGCACTTAACCATATGACTGGACAATAATCAAGATAAAACTAGAGCCTGCAGGAATTGCATTGTGGAGTGTGGGGTCAAAAATAAGCAGAACATCTCTTTATTACGAACAGACCTCTCCCCACCTTTACAACCTTTAAATCTATGTTTTGACCATGACAGTTTACAATCGACGGTAACACCAAGTAATTTAGTCTCCTCAACAGCCACACCATTCATTACCAGATTCAGCTGAGGTCTAGAACTTAGGGAATTATATAATGCTTTTAATTTTAGAGATGTTCAGGACCAGTTTATTTCTGGCCACCCATTCCAAAACAGACTGCAGCTCTTTGTTAAGGGTTTCAGTGGCTTCATTATCTGGGGTTGCTGATGCGTATATGGTTGAATCAGCAGCATACGTTGACACACATGCTTTGTTTTAATGCCAGTGGCAGGTTATTGATAAAAATAGAAAGAGTAGAGGGCTCGAGCGCTGCCCTGCGGTACACCACACTTTACATGTTTGACATTAGAGAAGCTTCCATTTTAAAGAAAGCTCTGAAAAGCCGTAACACATACAGTACCAGTTAAAAGTTCGGACACATCTAGTCATTCAAGGGTTTTTCTTTATTTTGATTATTTTCTACATTGTGGAATAATAGTCAAGACATCAAAACTATGAAATAACACATGGAATCATGTAGGAACCAAAAAAGTGTTAAACAAATCAAAATATATTTTATATTTGAGATTCTTCATAGTAGCCACCCTTTGCCTTGATGACAGCTTTTCACACTCTTGGCATTCTCTCAACCAGCTTCATGAGGTAGTCACCTGGAATGCATTTCAATTAACAGGTGTGCCTTGTTAATTAGTGGAATTTATTTTCTTAAGACGTATACAAATACAGCCCTATTTGGTAAAATACCAAGTCCATATTATGGCAAGAACAGCTCAAATAAGCAAATAGAAACGACAGTCCATTACTTTAAGACATGAAGGTCAGTCAATCTGGAAAATTTCAAGAACTTTGAAAGTTTCTTCAAGTGCTGTCGCAAAAACCATCAAGCGCAATGATGAAACTGGCTCTCATTAGGACTGCCACAGGAAAGGAAGACCCAGAGTTATCTCTGCTGCAGAGGATAAATTAATTAGAGTAAACTGCACCTCAGATTACAGCCCAAATAAATACTTTACAGCGTTCAAGTAACGGACACATCTCAACATCAACTGTTCAGAGTAGACTGCGTGAATCAGGCCTTCATGGTCAAATTGGTGAAAAGAAACCACTACTAAAGGACACCAATAAGAAGATGAGACTTGCTTGGGCCAGGAAACACGAGCAATGGACATTAGACTGGTGAAAGTCTGTAATTTGGTCTGATAAAATCTAAAATTTGAACTTTGGTTCCAGCCACTGTGTCTTTGTGAGATGCAGAGTAGGTGAAATGGATGATCTCCGCATGTGTGGTTCCCACCATGAAGCATGGAGGAGGAGGTGTGTGGGTGCTTTTGCTGGTGTACTCTCTGATTTATTTAGAATTCAAGGCACACTTAACAGCATTCTGCAGTGATACGCCATCCCATCTGGTTTGTAGGGCTATTTGACCAAGAAGGAGAGTGATGGAGTACTGCATCAGATGACCTGGCCTCCACAATCACCTGACCTCAACCCAATTATGATGAGTTGGACCACGGAGTGAAGGAAAAGCAGCCAACAAGTGCTCAGCATATGTGGGAACTCCTTGAAGACTTTTGGAAAAGCATTCCTGGTGAAGCTGGTTAAGAAGAAAATGGCAAGAGTGTGCAAAGCTGTCATCAAGGCAAAGGGTGGCTATTTGAAGAATCTCAAGTATAAAAAATATATTGATTTAACACTTTTTTTTTTGGTTACTACATGATTCCATATGTGTTATATCATAGTTTTGATGTCTTCACTATTCTACAATGTAGAAAATAGTACAAAATAAAGAAAAACCCTTGAATGAGTAGTTGTGTCAACTTTTGATTGGTACTGTATGTTTTCTCAACAACCGGTTATTGTCAATATCAAAGGCTGCAATGATACAGTTGAAGTTGGAAGTTTACATACACTTAGGTTGGAGTCATTTAAAACACGTTTTTCAACAACTCCACACATTTCTTGTTAACAAACTATAGTTTTGGCAAGTCGGTTAGTACATCTACTTTGTGCATGACACAAGTAATTTTTCCAACAATTGTTTACAGACAGATTATTTCACTTATAATTCCCTGTATCACAATTCCAGTGGGTCACAAGTTTACGTACACTAAGTTGACTGTACCTTTAAACAGCTTGGTAAATTCCAGAAAATGATGTCATGGCTTTAGAATCTTCTGATAGGCTAATTGACACCATTTGAGTCAATTGGAGGTGTACATGTGGATGTATTTGAAGGCCGACCTTCAAACTCAGTGCCTCTGCTTGACATCATGGGAAAATCAAAAGAAATCAGCCAAGAGCTCAGAAAATAATTGTAGATCTCCACAAGTCTGGTTCATCCTTGGGAGCAATTTCCAAACGCCTGAAGGTACCACATTCATCTGTACAAACAATAGTATGGAAGTATAAACATCATGGGACCATGCAGCTGTCATACCGCTCAGGAAGAAGACACGTTCTGTCTCCTAGAGATGAACGTACTTTGGTGCGAAAGTGCAAATCAATCCCAGAACAACAGCGAAGGACCTTGTGAAGATGCTTTAGGAAACGGGTACAAAAGTATCTATATCCACAGTAAAACGAGTCCTATTTTGACATAACCTGAAAGGCCGCTCAGCAAGGAGGAAGCCACTGCTCCTAAACCGCCATAAAGCCAGACTACGGTGTGCAACTGCACATGGGGACAAAGATCGTACTTTTTGGAGAAATGTCCTCTGGTCTGATGAAACAAATATAGAACTGTTTGTCCGTAATGACCACTGTTATGTTTTGAGGGGGACGCTGGCAAGCCGAAGAACTCCATCCCAACCGTGAAGCACGGGGTTGGCAGAATCATGTTGTGGGGTTGCTTTGCTGCAGGAGAGACTGGTGCACTTCACAAAATAGATGGCATCATGAGGAGGGGGGGGGGGGAATTATGTGGATATATTGAAGCAACATCTCAAGACATCAGTCAGGAAGTTAAAGCTTGGTCGCAAATGGCTCTTCCAAATGGACAATGACCCCAAGCATACTTCCAAAGTTGTGGCAAAATGGCTTAAGGACAACAAGGTCAAGGTATTGGAGTGGCCATCACAAAGCCCTGACCTCAATCCTATAGAAAATGTGTGGGCAGAACTTCAAAAGTGTATGCGAGCAAGGAGGCCTACAAACCTGACTCAGTTACACCAGCTCTGTCAGGAGGAATGGGCCAAAATTCACTCAACTTATTGTGGGAAGCTTGTGGAAGGCTACCTGAAACATTTGACCCAAGTTAAACATTTAAAGGCAATGCTGCCAAATACTAATTGAGTGTATGTAAACTTCTGACCCACTGGGAATGTGATGAAAGAAATAAAAGCTGAAATAAATCATTCTCTACTATTATTTTGACATTTCACATTCTTAAAATAAAGTGTTGATCCTAACTGACCTAGGACAGGGAATTTTTACTATGATTAAATGTCACCAATTGTGAAACCTGAGTTTAAATGTATTTGGCTAAGGTGTTTGTAATCTTCCGACTTCAAATGTATCTAGCAGTTCAGCTCCCACTATCTTCCTGTTGTAAATTTCTTTCATCCAATCTTCAGTCATTCTTCAGTGCAGCACATGTCGTGTGCCCTTCTCAATAAGCATGCTGAAAGTCTGTTGTTAATTTGTTTACAGAGAAATGGAGTTGTATTTGGTCAAACACACACAATGTTTTCCAACAGTTTGCTGAGAGTTGGTAGCAAGCTGATAGGTCTGCTGTTAACCAGAAAAAGGCCGCTTTACCACTCTTGGGTTGCGGAATTACTTTGGCTTCCCTCCAGGCCTGAGGACAGACTTTCCTCTTGGCTCCGATTTAAAGACATGACACACAGGAGTTGCTGTAGAGTGAGCTACCATCCTCAGCAGCTTTCCATCAAAGTTGTCAATGCCAGGTTTGTCATTATTGATCGATAACAATATTGTTTCCACCTCTCCCACACTAACTTTACTAATATTCCGACTTACATTGCTTTTCTTTCAATATTTGTCTTTTTATGTATGAGTATGATGGCTCACTGTTTGTTGTTGGCATTTCCTGCCTAAGTTTGCCCACTTTGCCAATTAAGTTATCATTAAAATAATTGGCAACATGGGTTTCTGGCAGTTTCTGAAGCCAATTTAACACAGCATTTGATTCTGTCTCTTCTCCTCTAGCATTCCTTGCTGGCAAAGTACCAGAATGTTGTCTCTGCAAATTCCGTTCTCCAAATTCATTTAAAATAACCAATCTGAACGCTAAAGTGCGACATGTTTACTCGTATAGGCGGCAAATATTTTGCTGTGCACCCTGAAGTAAAAATTTAGGGAGTGCCAGTGCGGCTAGAAAAATGTTATATTTTTCATTGTTCTCCTAAATACCTTTTTTGTGTGCTTACATTTTTCAACTTAGGCGCTCATGTGTTCCTTGTTAAAAAAAAAAAGGTCAGACTAGAACCTTGAAATGCGTCTGAAAAGTTGAATATATGAAACTGGAAATTATAGTTTGAACTTGGTACACATACAATGAATGCGATATTTACCATATTGAAACTGATTATATAAATATAGAATTTTACTATTAACCTAAATTGAATTTGAAATCTGAATGCAATATTCATTCAGTTTAAAATTAAATACAAGTTCAATTTATGAATTAAACGATTCCATCTGTACATTACAAATTCAATATCTAGATACAAATGAAAAAATATGGAATTCAAATAGTTTGTTTGGTGGCAATTTAATCGCTCAATAAAATTCTCCCAACTTCTTGTAGGCCCCACTGCAAAGATGAACTTATTTCAGTCTGTGACCAGTGCCTTGGACAACACTCTCGCCAGCGACCCCACCGCAGGTAATAAAACTGGTCTGGATTGTAATTTAATGTATTCATCAATATCTTGAAAGACATGCAATTTTGAAATATTAGGTTTATGTGTTACTGTGTCAATATGAGATGTATCTGTGCTTCAGTCATCTTTGGGGAGGACGTCGCCTTTGGTGGAGTATTCCGTTGTACCGTGGGTCTCCGAGACAAATATGGTAAGAGGCTGAATTCTTTCCCCTTACCATTTTAGACAAATATATCAGGATGTTAAATATATCAGTATGTTTGTGCTGATTAATGTTAATGACATTGTGATGCCACCAGATGGCAGCCGAGGACCATTTTCATGCCCTTGTTGGTCAAAACTCCCAAGCGTGTGTGTGCGTACACCTATTGGTCAAAACTCCAAAATTGTGTGTTAGTTTGCACGTGTGTGATACTCCTGACATAGCTGTGCTTGCTTACAATTGTTGATCACAAGGAGACACATTTCTACAGAAACTTTTTTCATATAGTAGTAATCATTTTTGTCAGCTATGCCCATGCATACTGTTAGGCTATTCATTGCACAGTTGACATAATGGATTAACTTGTGCGGGTGTACTGCTGCTACAAATGCGCAGGTTTTGAAATGGCCATTATATCTTTTGTGTGCTGCCTCCTCATAATGTAGAATACTTTACCCTCATCTCCATAATGAACCCAGTCATGATTCACCCCTGGCTAGGTGGAAATATATGATTAGGTTTTGGAAAAGCCAATGCACGTCTCCCTCTCTGCTGTCTTTTGTTGTCGTTGACGTCAGATGTGTTGACCTTCTGCTAAGGATCATTATTTTTAATCTCATCTAAGGGCGGAGAGGGATTTTTTATTTTTTATTATCCCTCTCTCTCTCTACCATTATACTGCATGCAGGTTTATGGGAAGTATCCTGATCTCTATTTGTGTGGCTGACTGACTCATTCACCCCAGGGATGCGTTACTCCGCCACTGAGTAGCGTGCGCACAGGAAGTGTCTTCTGCGCCGTTCACCTGGAAACGACTAGCCACTTTGACCTCGGTCTTTCTATTTCTCCTAAATGAAAATGAGTCTATCATGAATGACTAGCTAATAGATGCCTCAAACATGTGCAAGCGCAGTGCATATTCATCAAATGTGAGCTCCAAAAGTGTTTGGACAGTGACACAATATTTGTGGAACCAAAAGTATTGGGACAAATTCACTTATGTGTATTAAAGTAGTCAAAAGTTTTGTGTTTGATCCCATATTCCTGGCATGCAATGATTAAATCAGGCTTGTGACTCTACAAACTTGTTGGATGCATTTGCTGTATGTTTTGGTCGTGTTTCAGATTAGTTTGTGCCCAATTGAAATTAATGGTAAATAATGTATTGTGTCATTTTGGAGTCACTTTTATTGTAAATAAGAATAGAATGTTTATGAACACTTCCACATTAATGAGTGAGAATGTGAGACGCAAAAATATCATACCCCACCAAAAAATGCTAAATGTAGTGGTCAGAGGTTAGCATGTCTTGAGGGTATGATATTTGTGCGTCTAACATTGTCACTCATCATTATTCACGATTCATTCAGGACTATCCGTAATCATGGTAGCATCCACATTAATGTAGAAGTGACTCCAAAATGACATAATACATCATCTGTAACACAACCAAAAACAAACAGAAAATGCATCCATCAAGTTTGTAGAGTCACGCTTGATGTAATCCTTGCATGCTAGGAATATAGAATCAAATACTAAACTTTTGACTACTTTAATACACAAGTGAATTTGTGGTCCCCTAAAATAGGGGGACTGTAAAAAGCACTGTCATTTCTAAACGCTTCACCCGATATGGATGAAAATACCCTCAAATTAAAGCTGACAGTCTGCACTTGTGTAACACCCTAGTCATTGTATCATTTCAAATACAAAGTTCTGGATTACAAAGCCAAAATGACAACAAAACATTCTCACTGTCCCCAATACGTTTGGAGCTCACTGTGTCACTCATTGACCACCAGGTTTATTTGTTGTATACTCTGGCTGTGTTTTACAAGTACACAGGATTCTGATTTGACTGACAGGTTGGCCTAATTCTTCATTTCTGAGGGCTTGTAGTGCTCTAATGGTGTCCGGTTTGTGGTGAAAAGTGGGCACTTGCGGTAAGGACAGAAACGAGGTTCGGAGGGATCAATGAAAGAAAATACTTGCTTCTTGGCAATTAAACAAAGCAAGGGAACCAAAATAACATTCCTCCCAAAATGTAGAGCCCCAGTCCTGCGGCTCCCGGTCAAGATTATAGAGTGCTGGATGGAAAAATAGTTTTTGTTTATTATTCAGACTAGAGCTTTTTAGTGCAACACAGCCTAATTTGCTCCAGTTGAGGAGGAGTCCTCTCTCTCCCCCTCTCTCTGAATGTCACTTAACTTATTTTAAGTCTGGATGCTATTTTAAGGAGACACTGCAATGATTAAACACACTTATGAAGCAAGTGTTGGGTAGGGGGGCGACTGACAACCTTGTCGTCCATCATGTGCCCTGGCCCTATTACACTGTATTTTGCTTGGATTTCATCCCTAATTGAAAAGGAATGAGTGGATGTTTTTGAAGTGATTAGTCAGCAATGCACAGCATTAACTTTCCTTTGGTTGATATGGGTGTGCTGTTATTTGTTGTCATCAGCCCCCTTGGTAGATAACTGAGTAACCCTCTCCCCTCTTTCTCTCTCCAGGTAAAGACCGTGTCTTCAACACTCCTCTGTGTGAGCAAGGCATTGTGGGATTTGGAATCGGTGCGGCAGTTGCCGGCGCCACGGCCATCGCTGAGATCCAGTTTGCCGACTACATTTACCCTGCCTTCGACCAGGTGAGCCAGTCTGACTGCGCTCTGTGCATGAAGTGTAATTTCTCAGTAAATTGTTTGCTTAAGCAGATGGTTTTATTTGTTATCGTCATAGCCCAGCCTCTTGTGTGACGGGAACAGATTTGATCAGGGACTACTGGGATCCATTTCCCATTTCTGCTTCACTCATGCATATATGTTTTCACCCACCAACAAACACCTGCCTCATCTGCATCCATGTCAATCTTGTGCAAATATAATATTTTCCCTAGTGAGTTCTCTGCTCATAAGTGATTAGGCTTTCACACTATCAAGTTGTAATCAAATGCTGTCAAAAAAGCTAAACATTATAATTGAGGTGCAATTTGGCCAGATGCCAACCACACACTAGCTTTTAACGCTATCTGCTGACGCATTTCCACTCTAAATAGCACAGCTGTTGTTTGAAAGACCGGAAATTGACACCGGAAATCTGCCCGAACTATGTCTCCCTCACTGTAAAAATTTGCTCAAAGAAAACACTAGGGTAGCGAGTCTACCTCAGAAGATAGCAATGGGGTTTTAATGCACTGACCTGGAAAGTGTGTGCGGGTTCACTATCCGGCCTTGTCTGTTATGCTGGCACTCGTTTCCAGGCAGCATATCCGCATCCCAAAGACCAATGAGTTTCCCTCCCTTGTCAAGGCAACCGAAAAAACGCTGAATGTTGAGAATGAGATATTTCAGACTGCTGCCATATTGCTACAGAGCAAAATGGCATACACATAGCGCCAGGCGCGTTGAGTCACACACACACACACACACTCCTCTCTCTGTACTCTCAATTAAAACGAGGGAGTCCAAAATGGCCCCCAGAGATGCATAAAATCAAGAAAGAATTGTCTACCTGAATATTAGACACTGGTGGTGTCCAATAGAGCCTTGGACACCACCAGTGTCCAAGAACCTGATGGTCACTCTGACAACATTCCAGAGTTCCTCTGTTGAGATGGGAGAACCTTCCAGAAGGACAACCATCTCTGCAGCACTCCACCAATCAGGCCTTTATGGTAGAGTGGCCAGACGGAAGCCACTCCTCAGTAAAAGGCAAATGACAGCCCACTTGCAGTTTGCCAAAAGGCACCTGAAGGACTCCGACCATTAGAAACAAGGTTCTTCGGTCTAAAGAAACCAAAGATTGAACACTTTGGCCTGAATGCCAAGCGTCACGTCTGGAGGAAACCTGACAACATCCCTACAGTGAAGCATGGTGATGGCAGCATCATGCTGTGGGGATGTTTTTCAGCGGCAGGTGAATAGGAGACTAGTCAGGATCGAGGGAAAGATGAACTGAGAAAAGTACAGAGAGAACCTTGATGAACACCCCAGTCTGAGTTCCTGAGCAGGTTAAGGTTCACCTTCCAACTGGACAACAACCCTAAGTACACAGCCAAGACAGCGCAGGAGTGGCTTCGGAACAAGTCTCTGAATGTCCTTGAGTGGCCCAGCCAGAGCCCGGACTTGAACCCGATCGAACATCGCTGGAAAGACCTGAAAATAACTGTGCAGCAACGCTCCCCATCCAACCTGTCAGCGCTTGAGAGGATCTGCAGAGAAGAATGGGAGAAACTCCCCAAATACAGGTGTGCCAAGCTTGTAGCGTCATACCCAAGAAGACTCGAGGCTGTAATCGCTACCAAAGGTGCTTCAACAAAGTAAAGGGTCTGAATACTTATGTAAATATCATATTTCAATTTTTTTATTTTTAAAACATTTACAAAACAAATGACCTCCTTTTTGCTTTGTCATTATGGGGTATTGTGTGTGTCAAATGGCCACCTGGACTATTTACATTGACAACCCCTTTGTTTTTACACTGCTGCTACTCACTGTTTATCTATAAATAGTCACTTTACCCCTACCTACATATACAAATTACCTCAACTATCCTGTACTCCGCACATTGACTTAGTACCGGTACCCCGTGTATATAGCCTCATTATTGTTATTTTGTTACTTTTTATTTTTTTCCCTTTAGTTAGTAAATATTTTCTTTGCAATTTTTTGAACTACATTGTTGGCTTGTAGGTAAGCATTTCACTGTAAGGTCTACACCTGTTGTCTTCGGCGCATGTGACAAATAAAATTTGATTTGAGATTGATGAGGGGGAAAAAATGTGGAGAAAGTCAATTGGTCTGAATAATTTCTGAATCCAGTGTGTGTGTATGTATGGGCGCCTCAATATAAAAAAAAAGGTGTTCTTAATGAGTGTATATAAATATTATATATACTCATTAAGAACACTTTTTTTATATTGAGGTGCCCTCAGCGGACTCAATTTGTCGGGGGATGGAATCTACAAGGTGTCAAAAGCGTTCTACAGGGATGCTGGCCCATGTTGACTCCAATGCTTCCCACAGTTGTCAAGTTGGCTGGATGTCCTTTGGGTGGTGGACTATTCTTGATACACACGGGAAGCTGTTGAGCATGAAACCCAGCAGCGTTGCAGTTCTTGACATAAACCGATGCACCTGGCAATTCCTACTAGAGGTCGACCGATTAATCGGATTGGCCGATTTAATTAGGGCCGATTTCAAGTTTTCATAACAATCGGAAATCGGTGTTTTTGGATGCCGATTTGGCCAATATTATTTTGTTTTAATATTTTTTTTTGGACTTTTATTTAACTAGGCAAGTCAGTTAAGAACACATTCTTATTTTCAATGATGGCCTAGAACGGTGGGTTAACTGCCTTGTTCAGGGGCAGAACGACAGATTTTTACCTTGTCAGCTCAGGGATTCAATCTTGCAACCTTACGGTTAACTAGTCCAACGCTCTAACCACCTGCTTTACATTACACTCCACGAGGTCACGCGAATGCAGTAAGAAGCCAAGGTAAGTTGCTAGCTAGCATTAAACTTATCTTATAAAAAACAATCAATCAATCATAATCACTAGTTATCTACACATGGTTGATGATATTACTAGTTTATCTAGCCTGTCCTGCGTTGCATATAATCGCTTAGGTACACGTTGCTCCAACCATAAACATCAATGCCTTTCTTAAAATCAATACACAAGTATATATTTTTAAACCTGCATATTTAGTTAATATTGCCTGCTAACATGAATTTATTTTAACTAGGGAAAATGTGTCACTTCTCTTGCAAACAGAGTCAGGGTATATGCAGCAGTTTGGCCGCCTGGCTCGTTGCGAACTGTGAAGACTATTTCTTCCTAACAAACGGGGGATGATTTCTTCCTTCGCCAAACGGGGGATGATTTAACAAAAGCGCATTTGCGAAAAAAGCACAATCGTTGCACGACTGTACCTAACCATAAACATCAATACCTTTCTTAAAATTAATACACAGAAGTATATATTTTTAAACCTGCATATTTAGCTAAAAGAAATCCAGGTTAGCAGGCAATATTAACCAGGTGAAATTGTGTCATTTTGCGTTCATTGCACGCAGTCAGGGTATATGCAACAGTTTGGGCCGCCTGGCTCGTTGCGAACTAATTTGCCTGAATTTTACGTAATTATGACATAACACTGAAGGTTGTGCAATGTAACAGGAATAACGTTTTGTTTTCAAGATGATAGTTTCCGGATTCGACCATATTAATTACCTAAGGCTCGTGTTTCTGTGTGTTATTATGTTATAATTAAGTCTATGATTTGATAGAGCAGTCTGACTGAGCTCATTCAAAATAGCACTTTTGTGCGTTTTGCCAGCAGCCCTTCGCAATGCATTGCGCTGTTTATGACTTCAAGCCTATCAACTACCAAGATGAGGCTGGTGTAACCGATGTGAAATGTCTAGCTAGTTAGCCGGGTGCGCGCTAATAGCGTTTCAAACGTCACTCGCTCTGAGACTTGGAGTAGTTGTTTCCCCTTGCTCTACATGGGTAACGCTGCTTTGAGGGTGACTTTTGTCGGTGTTCCTGGTTCAAGCCCAGGTAGGAGCGAGGAGAGGGACGGAAGCTATACTGTTACACTGGCAATACTAAAGTGCCTATAAGAACATCCAATAGTCAAAGGTATATGAAATGCAAATCATATAGAGTGAAATAGTCCTATAATAACTACAACCTAAAACATCTTACCTGGGAATATTGAAGACTCGTGTTAAAAGGAACCACCAGCTTTCATATGTTCTCATGTTCTGAGCAAGGAACTTAAACGTTAGCTTTTTAACATGGCACATATTGCACCTTTACTTTCTTCTCCAACACTTTGTTTTTGCATTATTTAAACCAAATTGAACATGTTTCATTATTTATTTGAGGCTAAATTGATTTTATTGATGTATTATATTAAGTTAAAATAAGTGTTCATTCAGTATTGTTGTAATTGTCATTATTACAAATAAATAAATGGGAAAAATCGGCCGATTAATCGGCATCGATTTTTGGCCCCCCAATAATTGGTATCGTAATCGGCGTTGAAAAATCATAATCGGTCGACCTCTAATTCCTACCATACCCCGTTCAGAGGCACTTAAATATTTTGTATTGCCCATTCACCCTCTGAATGGCACTCATAAACAATCCATGTCTCAAGGCTTAAAAATAATTTTTTAACTTGTTCCCTTCATCTACACTGATTTTGAAGTGGATGTAACAAGTGACATCAATAAGTGGTCGATCATAGCTTTCACCTGGATTCACTTCGTCAGTCTGTCATGGAAAGAGCAGGTGTTCTCAGTATTTTGTGCACTCAGTGTATATACCTCACATGCGACCCGTAATAAGACAATGCAATTGGCCTAATTAAAATGTTTATCTGACTCCATTTAACATTATAGTAAAGATTTGTGAAATCAAGTATTATGGAATTGTCATGATAAGCGAATATCAAAGCAAGTATTATTTAATAACTGTGTAAAATGAATGGATTCACATACAAGGCATAAAGCTTACGTTACAAGGCAATACCGGGGTGGCAGGTAGCCTAGTGGTTAGAGCGTTGGGCTAGTAACCGAACGGTTGCTGGATCGAATCCCCGAGCTGACAAGGTAAAAATCTGTTGTTCTGCCCCTGAACAAGGCCGTTAACCTTATTCCATGGGCAGGATACAGGAGAATAGCGAGAACAACATACCTTCATCCCATTTATACCAGCTCCATTCAAAATTCAATTGTTGCCCAATCCACAGAAACCAGAGAATTGACTACTGAAATGTGTTTTGAATGGAGCTGGTATAAATGGGATGAAGGTCTGTTGTTCTCGCTCTTCTCCTGTATCCTGCCCATGGAATAAGGTTGTACAGACATTTTTATTTTGTGAGCTACCCAGGCCCATGCCCTGAGTAGGTCTGATTTAGTTCATGCTTTGTCTTGTAAGTTAGTTAACCTTAGGATGTATACGCCTAGAATTAAGCTTTGTTAATTTTTTATTTATTTAACTAGGCAAGTAAAACTAAGATGTCACATCAAACCAGCCAAAATCCCCTAGGAAGCCGGTCACTTCTATGTGTGATGACCTGAGGGGGTGGGCTGGGTAGGACAATTTTATACAGTGTCGACAGAGTTCACTCTGAACAACTGCAAGTAACCATAGAGATCATACATCCATATAAGTTGTATTTTATTTTATAGAGTAACACTATTGCAGCCATGTTTGGTATCTTACACACATTTCAGTAGTCAATTCTCTGGTTTCTGTTGGAGAGGTTTGTCCCCTCGGAGGTGGGAAGGGTCGTACTGGTCCTTGGGCATTGTCTTCTCTGGCGACAGAGAGCCATAAATTAGGGCCGAGCCTACACGATCGTGTGAGGTCCAAGTCTTACCGTTATGGGAGACTGAGGTAATGTTATGAATGTCTAGCTGTGACTGACCAGTTTGATGAGTGGTGATGCTATTATTTATGGATCTCTGTCTGTCTCCCCTCAGATTGTAAACGAAGCAGCCAAGTACCGCTATCGCTCCGGCAACCTATTTGACTGCGGGAACCTCACCATCCGGGCGCCGTGGGGTTGCGTGGGCCACGGCTCGCTATACCATTCCCAGAGTCCAGAGGCCTTCTTCGCCCACTGCCCAGGCATCAAGGTTAGACACTCATCCCTATCGCCTTCCCTCCCTCTCTCTCTCCCTCCATCCCATCCTCCACTCACTCACTTCTCCACCTCACATGTACTCTGTACTCTTAAAGCACCTTATAACCTATTTACCTCTGCACTGCTTGCCCCTTCCTTAATGAGCCTGTCTTCATGGTCTAAGGCACACACATCTTTCTCTCTGTATCAGTTAGCCAACCTCTCTCTTCACTTCACTGCACTGCGCTTATTACACATATTTTGGTGTAGTCGATCTCCGTGTATGTACCTTGCTAAAACACCTACTGGACTGTTTGAATTGTTGATTTGATGAGGGTAGAAAAATATCTACCTCAAATTGCTGTTGACCTATTCATGCACCCACTCCCTTCATTTCCAAACCCTGCTGGCTGCTGCATAGTGCTTTACATCCATAGAAATGAAAGGGAAATTAAGCACACAGACTCTCAAATAAATCACTGTCACTGTACGCCGTGTGCTGTCACCTGGGTTTCAACCGGCTGATCTGTGAGCGTGTGTGATTAAGCTGGCTTTTAAGGCACGTACGCTCGGAGGGAAACGAGTGCTTGCTAAAAATGTCAAATATGATTCACCCCCCCCACACCATCATGAAAGGAATAAAAGTCTAAAGTTCTCCTACGCAGCCAAGCACCACAGCACCAGTTAGCGCTTTATAGCCATAGTCAATTCAGTAAACATCCTCTTGTCTTTTTCAAAGGTCAAGGTAATAAACACCGCAAGGGGTGAGAGAAGGCTCAAATGTCTAGCTCAGATATAGAGGAAGCCGGCTTCTGCTTTCCACCCAATTGCACATTGTTTGGATCTGGGTTGTTTGTGTGTGTGTACCAGTTGAATAGTATGGTCTCTGTTGGTACAGATACACTCTGTTTGCAACCTGTACTGTTGTCCTGGGTACACTGCCTTAATAGTTGCTGGAACCGTACTGAAAAAGGACAACTTTATAAGAAAATGTCCGAGCCAGAACAGTTCAGGTTGGCACGATAGTACAATATTACCTTTTTCACACTATGTATTTACGATCTATGTATTTCACTCCAGGTTGTAATACCCAGAGGTCCGGTCCAGTGTAAGGGACTGCTGCTGTCGTGCATCGCAGATCAGAACCCCTGCATATTCTTCGAGCCCAAGATCCTCTACAGAGCAGCAGGTGAGTGAAAGAGCCCATCTGACGCAGGTGATGTGTGTTTGTAGGCGAGGTGTGTTTACAACAACACGTCTATGCTCAGTTTCCTCAAGCATTCTCAATGACCTTCTGTCAGCCTTTTTTGTCTCCTTGGTGACAGATGGTTTGTTATTGTTGTGACAGAACAGAACGGCAAACAAACTATGTCCTGGCTGCTTGGCTCTGGACTGAGTGTGAGTGACTTCACCAGATTCAATCGCAAGTGTGAACCAGCTGGTCCAAATGGGCCGTAAACTGCTGACAGCTTCTGGCCTGTGTCCTGTTCTGGCTGGCTGTCCATTCTAGCCCTGGCAGGACTGGCAGCATGCTGCCTCAGGCGCCTGCCTCAGGCCTACATCGTTTTTTTGGCTTTTAGAGCAGGGATCGACGGCCTTCACGACTGAATGACCTCTTATTATCCCTTTTTAACAAAGCCTATAATTTCCACACACAGCTTTGGGTGATAAGAGTCAATTAAATTAAGTTGTGAGATTGTTTTGATTAAGGCATAAGAAAGTTGTTATGCCCAGAACATTCTTTTCTTCTCAGGTATTAAAACCACTCGATCCAAAACAAGCCTTATGTCCATCTTTCCCTCCGTCTCGTCTGGAATTGTTAAAATCAAATCAAATTTTATTGGTCATGTACACGTGATTAGCAGATGTTATTGCGGGTGTAGCGAAATGCTTGTGCTTCTAGCTCCGACAGTGCAGTAACATCTAACAACATACAGTTGAAGTTTACATACACTTAGGTTGGAGTCATTAAAACTTGTTTTTCAACCACTCCACAAATTTCTTGTTAAACTATAGTTTTGGCAAGTCGGTTAGGACATCTACTTTGTGCTTGATGACACACAATTTTTCCAACAATTGTTTTTACAGACAGATTATTTCACTTATAATTCACTGTATCACAATTCCAGTGGGTCAGAAGTTTGCATACACTAAGTTGACTGTGCCTTTAAACAGCTTGGAAAATTCCAGAAAATGATGTCATGGCTTTAGAAGCTTCTGATAGGCTAATTGACATCATTTGAGTCAATTGGAGGTGTACCTGTGGATGTATTTCAAGTCCTACCTTGACATCATGAGAAACTCAAAAGAAATCAGCTGAAAATTGTAGATCTCTACAAGTCTGGTTCATCCTTGGGAGCAATTTCCAAATGCCTGAAGGTACCACGGTCATCTGTACAAACAATAGTATGCAGGTATAAACACCATGGGACCACGCAGCCGTCATACCGCTCAGAAAGGAGACGCGTTCTGTCTCCTAGAGATGAACGTACTTTGGTGCGAAAAGTGCAAATCAATCCCAGAACAACAGCAAAGGACCTTTTGAAGATGCTGGAGAAAACGGGTACAAAAGTATCTATATCCACAGTAAAACGAGTCCTATATTGACATAACCTGAAAGGCCGCTCAGCAAGGAAGAAGCCACTGCTCCAAAAACGCCATAAAAAAGCCAGACTACGGTTTGCAACTGTACATGGGGACAAAGATTGTACTTTTTGGAGAAATGTCCTCTGGTCTGATGAAACAAAAATAGAACTGTTTGCCCATAATGGCCATCGTTATGTTTGAAGGAAAAAGAGGGAGGCTTGCAAGCAGAAGAACACCATCCCAACCGTGAAGCACGGGGGTGGCAGCATCATGTTGTGGGAGTGCTTTGCTGCAGGAGAGGCTGGCATCATGGCATCATGAGGAAGGAAAATGATTTGGATATATTGAAGCAACATCTCAAGACATCAGTCAGGAAGTTAAAGCTTGGTCGCAAATGGGTCTTCCAAATGGAAATGACCCCAAGCATACTTCCAAAGTTGTGGCAAAATGGCTTAAGGACAACAAAGTCAAGGTATTGGAGTGGCCATCAAAGCTGAACTCAATCCTATAGAAACTTTGTGGGCGGAACTGAAAAAGTGTGTGTGTGTGTGTGTGTGAGCAAGGAGGCCTACAAACCTGACTCAGTTACACCAGCTCTGTCAGGAGGACTGGGCCAAAATTCGCCCAACTTATTGTGGGAAGCTTATGGAAGGCTACCTGAAACGTTTTGACCAAAGTTAAACAATTTAAAGGCAATGCTACCAAATACTAATTGAGTGTATGTAAACTTCTGACCCACTGGGAATGTGATGAAAGAAATGAAAGCTGAAATAAATCATTCTCTACTATTATTCTGACATTTCACATTCTTAAAATAAAGTGGTGATCCTAACTGACCTAAGACAGTGAATTTTTACCTGCATTAAATGTCAGGAATTGTGAAACTGAGTTTAAATGTATTTGGCTAAGGTGTATGTAAACCTCCGTCTTCAACTGTATACCCAATGCAAACAAATGTAAGTAGGAATGAATTAAGACGTTATACTAATGGACGAGCGATGTCAGAGAGGAACGGACTAAGATAGTATAGAAAACAGTATATACATATGAGATGAGTAATGCAAGATATTTAAACATTAAGTGAATGAGAGACCGTAGGATAGTATAGAATACAGTATATACATATGAGATGAGTAATGCCAGATATGTAAATATTATTAAAGTGAATAGCGTTCCATTCCTTAAAGTGGCAAGTGATTCCTAGTCTATGCCTATAGGCAGCAGCCTCTAATGTGCTAGTGATGGCTGTTTAACAGTCTGATGGCCTTGAGATAGAAGCTGTTTTTCAGTCTCTCTGTCCCAGCTTTGATGCACCTGTACTGACCTCGCCTTCTGGATTATAGCGGGGTGAACTGGCGGGTGGGTAGTTTGCCCCCGGTTATGCATTGGGCTGACCGCACCACCCTCTGGAGAACCTTGCGGTGATTCAGCCCGACAGTATGCTTTCAATCGTGCACCTGTAAAAGTTTGAGGGTTTTAGGTGACAAGCCAAATTTCTTCAGCCTCCTGAGTTTGAAGAGGCTCTGTTGCGCGGTCTTCACCACAATGTCTGTGTGGGTGGTCCATTTCAGTTTGTCAGTGATGTGTATGCCAAGGAACTTAAAGCTTTCCAACTTCTCCACTGCGGTCCCATCGATGTAGATAGGGGGGTGCACCCTCTGCTGTTTCCTGAAGTAGTCCACGATCATCTCCTTTGTTTTGTTGACGTTGAGTGAGAGGTTGTTTTTCCAGGTACCACACCCCCAGAGCCCTCACCACCTCCCTGCAGGCTGTCTCGTCATTGTTGGTAATCAAGCCTACTACTGTTGTGTTGTCTGAAAACCTGATGATTGAGTTTGAGGCGTGCTTGGCCACACAATCATGGGTGAACAGGTAGTACAGGAGGGGGCTGAGCATGCGCCCTTGTGGGGCCCCAGTGTTGAGGATGTTTCCTACTTTCACCACCTGGGGGTGGCCCATCAGGAAGTCCAGGACCCAGTTGCACAGGGCGGGGTTCAGACCCAGGGCCTCGAGCTTAATGATGAGCTTGGAGGGTAATATTGTAATAATAATGCTATTTTCAATCTATGTAATTAATGCAAAAACAAACTGTCAAATTCCCAAAGCTGTTAGGTCAATATGTAGATTATTTATGACATGCACGCCACACACAGCCTAGGGAATAATCTGTCTGTTAGTAAGAGCATGCAGTGCTCAACTGGTAGTTGTGTGGAGCAGCTCACAGAATTAATATGGCAAGACAGCCTGTGTGACTGACACTTCTTTAAAATGTATTTTACCTTTTTTTATTTAACTAGGCAAGTCAGTTAAGAACAAATTCTTATTTTCTATGACGGCCTAGGAACAGTGGGTTAACTGCCTTGTTCAGGGGCAGAACGACAGATTTTTACCCTGTCAGCTCGGGCAATTATGCTCCATCATGGTATGCGCTACACACACACACACAAACAAACCGGTTCCATGATGAAGCTCCACCATAAATGTATATTACAAAAGATTTCCCTGATTTCTCTGCCCAGGTTTTCAACAATATTATCTTTCGTCATGATTCGTCCAGTTGTAGCATGTGATTTGGTGCCGTAGCCCAATGGTGGTTTTAGCTGAGTTATTTTTAATCGCAGGGGGCAATAGGGAGCGATTCCATCGTGTATATATCATTTACATAGTCACGATAGGACAAAGGTTGACATCGCCCAATCCTAGATTACGTAACAAAGTAAACAGAGAAGCAACGCACAATAGGCAGTAGTTATACGACTAACTATGAAGAACAATATACACATGTCACAACTCACTTGGTGCACTCACACCAACCCACAAGTCCACAGAGATATGGAGGAGTCCAGTTGTTGGGCAGGGCTGAGGTGTAGGAGCTTGCTGCTCTTTCTGCAATTGCTTAGAGACTGTGTAGTGTGAGACCTGGAGAGTCAGAAGGGTGTATGGCCCCCCTAGCAACTGCCCTAGCTACTTGCTTGGCAACCAATAAGGGCCAGGTCACACAGGTCAGAGAGAGTTTTGAGAGGTCAGTTTATGGTACCCATAGACTTTCAGGCACCACTCCTGGTTGGATGGGGAGTGGAGTGTGCAACTTGAAAGGGTTGTGAGGTGCTGGTAAGAGGCACTGTCAGGGAATTCGTGACACTATGCAACATTCTGCTAAATGTGGAAAGCTATGCTGTCATCAGTGTGCAGTTTATAATGTAGTCATTAACTTAGCGTGAGTGTATGCTTCTAAATTGTAGAATATAGGATATGTGGCAGTGTTGACTCATTTTGCACCTCTGCCATTTCTATGCATGTCTAAAGTGTATTATTGCCTGAACTGCAGGGGTCTCCAATTACATTCAGCTCTGGGTTGATTTTTCCTTGAGCGGATGGTCGGAGAGAGGGAACATAGTTATAAATAATGTATACACTGCCTATTGACCGCAAGAATCACAAACAGATATAGTATTTGACAAAAACAATCATTTCAAACCTTGATTACATTGCGGTACGATCACATATGCCTCTCTATTTATGGGTGGGAATAGTAGTGAACTTCCAAAATTAAAATAACTTTTAGCTGATTTTCCTGGTGTTTTTACAGACTTTATGCTATAAGGACTTGGGGGGCCAAATAAAATCACCCGCTGGCCGTAATTTGGCCTGCGGGCAGCCTTTTGGGAAACCCAGCTCTAGTCAGACTGTAATATGGTGAGGTGAACTGTTAGTCACAGTAATATAGTTTAACAATCAAGTTGAAATCTGCCTCTTTAGGGCCTGCAAGGATATGTTTCAGTTTTGCAATGTTCTTGGCACAGAAAAGCAGTTGCCACATTTATTTTTCCACTCCTTATCTTGGATGTCTTTTTTTTTCTACTGCAGAGTAAAAATCATATGAGCCATGACACTTACTGTCTCAGTCTCTCAAAATGTGAATGAAATAACACCTCAGTTTTATATATCCCTCAACAAAACCCTAAGTCTTTCTGCGAGGTTTGTTGTTTCATTTTCAGATGGAATAAACCCAGTAACTTGAAATTACAATGGGGTATGCAGGTTCAGTGTCTATGGCTCAGTGAGACTTAATGAAACTACGTCAGAGATATTCGCTGCGTCTCTTTGAGGAGAAATAGACTCTTGTCTGACAAATAGTTCCATGGCATACCACCTAATGGATATTTCTCTCTTTTTCTGAAAATATCTCCTACAGTGAGGGGAAAAAAGTATTTGATCCCCTGCTGATTTTGTAGGTTTGCCCACTGACAAAGAAATTATCAGTCTATAATTTTAATGGTAGGTTTATTTGAACAGTGAGAGACAGAATAACAACAACAAAATCCAGAAAAACACATGTCAAAAATGTTATAAATTGATTTGCATTTTAATGAGGGAAATAAGTATTTGACCCCCTCTCAATCAGAAAGATTTCTGGCTCCCAGGTGTCTTTTATACAGGTAATGAGCTGAGATTAGGAGCACACTCTTAAAGGGAGTGCTCCTAATCTCAGTTTGTTACCTGTATAAAAGACACCTGTCCACAAAAGCAATCAATCAATCAGATTCCAAACTCTCCACCATGGCCAAGACCAAAGAGCTCTCCAAGGATGTCAGGGACAAGATTGTAGACCTACACAAGGCTGGAATGGGCTACAAGACCATCGCCAAGCAGCTTGGTGAGAAGGTGACAACAGTTGGTGCGATTATTCGCAAATGGAAGAAACACAAAATAACTATCTCCCTCGGCCTGGGGCTCCATGCAAGATCTCACCTCGTGGAGTTGCAATGATCATGAGAACGGTGAGGAATCAGCCCAGAACTACACGGGAGGATCTTGTCAATGATCTCAAGGCAGCTGGGACCATAGTCACCAAGGAAACAATTGGTAACACACTACGCCGTGAAGAACTGAAATCCTGCAGCGCCCGCAAGGTCCCCCTGCTCAAGAAAGCACATATACATGCCCGTCTGAAGTTTGCCAATGAACATCTGAATGATTCAAAGGACAACTGGAGAAAGTGTTGTGGTCAGATGAGACCAAAATGGAGCTCTTTGGCATCAACTCAACTCGCCGTGTTTGGAGGAGGAGGAATGCTGCCTATGACCCCAAGAACACCATCCCCACCGTCAAACATGGAGGTGGAAACATTATGCTTTGGGGGTGTTTTTCTGCTAAGGGGATAGGACAACTTCATCACATCAAAAGGACGATGGACGGGGCCATGTACCGTCAAATCTTGGGTGAGAACCTCCTTCCCTCAGCCAGGGCATTGAAAATGGGTCGTGGATGGGTATTCCAGCATGACAATGACCCAAAACACACGGCCAAGGCAACAAAGGAGTGGCTCAACAAGAAGCACATTAAGGTCCTGGAGTGGCCTAGCAAGTCTCCAGACCTTAATCCCATAGAAAATCTGTGGAGGGAGCTGAAGGTTCGAGTTGCCAAATGTCAGCCTCGAAACCTTAATGACTTGGAGAAGATCTGCAAAGAGGAGTGGGACAAAATCCCTCCTGAGATGTGTGCAAACCTGGTGGCCAACTACAAGAAACGTCTGACCTCTGTAATTGCCAAAAAGGGTTTTGCCACCAAGTACTAAGTCATGTTTTGCAGAGGGGTCAAATACTTATTTCCCTCATTAAAATGCAAATCAATTTCTAACATTTTTGACATGCGTTTTTCTGGATTTTTTTGTTGCTATTCTGTCTCTCACTGTTCAAATAAACCTACCATTAAAATTATAGACTGATCATTTATTTGTAAGTGGGCAAACGTACAAAATCAGCAGGGGATCAAATACTTTTTTCCCTCACGGTAGCTTAGTTTCCCATAGCGAAATGACTCCATTTTGTTCCTTTTTTCCCCGAACTTGGTATCATCAATCGCTTGTCTGTTTCCCACAGGGCTCTCAGAACTAATAGCAGTTAGGGAATTACTTTAATTTCCGAATAGCGCAGAAAGCACTACCTCGTGCCGGGTCCTAATCCCTCTGAGCGATGCTTGTTTGGATGATGTCATGTAATGTTTTTCATTGAAACAGTCATTTTCTTTTCTTACCAAGCCAGAGGGGATGTAACCACAAGCACTGGCTTTATCAGGACCGTAGTTAAATGTAGGCTAGTTAGTGACAGAGATTCCCAATATTAAGAGAATATTTTGTCACGTGAGCTTATGATCCCACAGCTGGTTGTTGAGTGGACTTCCTTTAAGTGAATTGGGGCCTGAAAAAGGCAATCACCGCCTGACATTGGTCTTCTTGAGTAAGATCGGTCACTATTACTAAAATGACTGCTGTGTCACTGAAACGGGGAAGCTATGTACACCAGAGGAGGTTGATGAAATTCCACTATATAAAGACCCCAGAATCCAGTCAACAGTAGTTCACTGTTTTGTTCGTTGGTGCCGTGGGTGGGATTTTACTTGATGCTTGTTGTGGCTTTGTGTGTAAGGTTAACTTAGTAGTTTAATGTATGCTTACGTATTAGAAGAATGCTTACCTATTAGAAGTATCTCAAGATGTTCCGAGAGAGAAATCATTTGAAATTCCAACATTGGAGTTGGTATCATTGGAGTTGGTATTTTGAAAGAGTGCATTTTCTTTTTCCAATTCCACATCTTTCTGAATCACCCTGGGGATTAGATGACTTGCTCTGAGAGATACTGATTAACCAAAATAAGCATCCTCTCATCCCTGACATCACTTAAATCTGGAAGCCATTTAATTGTAAATGAATGTCCCATGTGGCCTATAGGTGAATCAATCATTCACACCCCATTCAATCTATGATTGATTTGAACCATGTACGAGCACACACACTAACTTCAGGATTGGGTTGGAAAAAGGCTTGCCAGAGGTAGCCCATTTGACTCGTTTGAAATTGCTGAAGAAACTTGGAGTCGGCAGCCTGTTTCTTAACCTCTAGAGGGGGAATGGGTGGAAGTCATCCCGACTGTTCCAGGAAGTGTAGAGTGGAGTCGGAAACCGTAATGTCTCCCTTGAGTATCAATAGTACGCCCAGTGACTGTTGCAGTTCATGTGTTACCTTGCAAGAGACTTTTAAAGAGCACCAGTCTCCCCACTGAACACCCACACACACCTTCTGAAGGTCTTATCTTGCTTGTCAGGGTCAAAGCTGTGTATGATGAGCACCAAAGACCTGTGTAATGGTGTTACCAAATAACTACATAATAGGCTATGTTGGTGCCTCAGGTTTTTTTTCCCATCAAGTGTTTATGAACTCCAAGATTACTACAAATAGGGTGCCGAAGGGTCGGATGCATGAATATAATGTCCCTTGTGTGTTGAACACATTTTGAACTATATCCTGTCCCGCAAATGTTTTGTTGTCCACATTGATCAGGGTGACTGGCCTATAGTTGTTCACTAGATATTGTTAGCGCATAGATTTATTTTCTTATTAATAATAATAATAATAATAATAATAATAATAATAATAATAATAATAATAATAATATGCCATTCAGCAGACACTTATCCAAAGCGATTTAGTCATGCGTGCATAAATGTTAGGTATTCTTGGTCCCGGGAATTGAACCCACTACCCTGGTGTTGCAAGTGTCATGCTCTAGAAACATAGCAACAGAGGACCATAGAGAGGCGCGCACACAAGGCTCCTTGTGATTGATGAGGTCTGGAAAACGCATCTCAAATGGGCCAGAGACTTTGTTCCTAACTGGAAGCACAGATTGTAGGCTTTCATTTGTGAGTGTGCCGGTTATTTCCCTTCTTGTCATCCACTCCATCATTGAGCTCTACGGGTTGTTATGGACCATCGTTTGACAGAGAAACCACAGTTGGCCATAACAGAGTGATTAATGTGTGTTCGGAATTGACCCCCAATTATATTCCTAGCGTGTGTAGTACTGTAGTTGCATATGTGCACCAGGTCATGTTGGCTATACTGATAGGATACTTGGGCTCTTTCTAAAAAATATATATGTTCTCCTTCGCTGCACTGATCTGCATGATTTAGCTTCCACCATAGGGTTTCACCTGTCAACTAATTTACAATCAGTGCGGATGAAGGGGAGGAGATGAGAGTACAGGTTTTGAAACAATTGACATGGAGGTCGTGTTTTGTTTTTTTTCTTTGTTTGCTTTGCAGTGGAGCAGGTCCCTACAGAGGCCTACACCATCCCACTTTCGCAGGCCGAGGTTATACAGGAAGGAAGTGACGTCACTCTGGTCGCGTGGGGAACACAGGTGAGACGTGGAAGAAGGAGCCGTGGGTTGAGTCTACATACTCGAGCCATAGAGGAGATGGAGCTATATATCTATGGCCGTGCGTGAGTCACGACCTTAGCCAGAAGTCATTGTTTATGGTGTGGAGGCGGGCAGAGTAGGGACATCCGCATTACATCTTGGGTCTTTGACATTTTTAAGCCGACAGGGACGAGCCGTGGATTACCTCTTAGCTCCATCACAAGCCCACGCCTCTCAACAGGGGCTTTCTCACCAGGGGTTGGTTTATCGTGTCTACACTGACGTCTCCGTTAGACCGATGCTGCTCCACAGTGTTAACGGTCCACGTCTACACAAGGCCTTCCATTATCCTCAACTCCTGTCACCCTGATTTTCTTTTCCTCAGGAGAGGATTATGGTCTCTATAGCACTCTTGGTGTCGTTGTCCCTTACAAAGATTATGCTAGCCCACTTACCGGGCTTAACCCACCCAGAGAAGGAGACTAATGTAGGTACAGCTGAAGAGCAGAGGGGGTCTAAGCCTGAGGGCCGGGAATGACTGGGAAATCAACTCCTTCAAAGACGCCATTTTGCAAAGATGAAAAATCCACCCAAGTAGTCGAAATCGGGGCTTTTTAAAATGCCACCCCATTACTCTGGTAATCCATCAGCCCTCCGTGGACGAGTGAAAAGAAAACAACTCCCAGCAAGTGGAGTGGTCGGAACCGCGCCTGGAACCTGCCGTGAAGGCCTGCTAATGAGTGTAACAGAGGGGTTCATTTTGCCAGTCCTGAAAATCCCTACATTTGTGCGCATTTTATTGCGCACTTTAAACCTGTTCATATCTTGACAGAAGTACTAGGCTATATCATTGCTTCAGCAATATTCAGTATATTAGGAGTCATCTCTAGCAAGGTTGACTAACACCAGAATAGAATATTTATCTTTTTAATATGCCTGTTGTAGACCCGTGTCTATATGGGCTGGAAGCCTATAGATTGCTGTGTTCCTTTTTTATCAATTGGCTGTCTGACTCATGACTATCACTCAAGACCCACACATTAATAGATTTTATTCATTAACCCTCACACACATTCATAGACGAACTCAAAGCCCTGATGCACAGCTTAGGGATAACGATGGAGCCAGTATGTCCTGCTGTTAGATTGCCGGTGATTCACAGCCAGTAAACATGGAGTCTATCCAAGCAACTTTCTCCATTAGTCCAAACTGACTTGAAAAAAAATCCATTGTGGATTAGAATGGAATACATGGTCTTGATCTCTGACTCCTGCCTTGCAGATCCATGTGCTGAGGGAAGTGGCCAACATGGCTCAGGAGAAGCTGGGTGTGTCCTGCGAACTCATAGATCTACAGACCATCTTGCCTTGGGACACTGAGACTGTTTGCAAGGTAAGACGCATGCTAGGCTATATAATTTGCGTATACACACACACACACACACACACACACACACTCAGGGTTGGCTAGGTTACTTTCTAAATGTAATACGTAAGTTACTAGTTACTTGTCCAAAATGATTAGCAGTAACTTCACTTTTGGATTACTAAAACTCAGTAACGTAATCTGATTACTTTCAGTTACTTTTAGATTGCTTTCCCCTTAAGACATTAGAAGACAAAAAGACTCCCTCAAACGTCAAATCAAAATAAAATTGTATTTGTCACATGCTTTGTAAACAACCTTTGTAGACTAACTGTGAAATGCTTATTTACAGGCCCAGCCCAACAATGCAGAGAAAAATATAGAAACAATTATAACACAAGGAATAAATGCACAATGAGTAACAATAACTTGGCTATATAAACAGGGTAACAGTACCGAGTAGATGTGCAGAGGTTCTGAGGTAAATATGTACATATAGGTAGGGGTAAATTGTCTAGGCAGCAGGATAATTAATAAACACTGGTAGCAGCAGCATATGTGACGAGTCAAAAGAGTTAGTGCAAAAGAGGGTCAATGAGAGTCCGTGCAGCTATTTGGTTAACTATTGATAAGTATTATGGCTTGGGGTAGAAGTTGTTTAGGGTCCTGTTGGTTCCAGACTTGGTGCATCGGTGCCACTTGCTATGTGGTAGCAGAGAGAAAAGTCTGTGTCTTGAGTGGCTGGAGTCTTTGAAAATGTTTAGCGCCTTCTTCTCACACAGCCTGGTATAGAGGTCCTGGATGGCAGGGAGCTTGGCCCCAGTGATGTACTGGGTCATACGCACTACCCTCTGTAGCGCCTTGCGGTCGGATGCCAAGCAGTTGCCATACCAAGCGGTAATGAAGCCAGTCAAGATGCTCTCAGTGGTGCAGCTGTACAAGGTTTTGCGGATCTGAGATTACATTTTGATTCCGTAGGCTGGGATCCGCTTTATGCAACTGAGGCAAGAGCGCATTTTTCACAGGCTGTCCACTGACCTCAAAAATGATTGATATGCAGCTTAAACTTCTTCAATTTAACCATTGAGTTATACATGTCCAATTGTGAACAGCCATCCACAATTGCCACAATAAGTAAGGCGCAAATGGCTAAATGAGAGGGCAGCAGTGTGATTTACATCAATGCGCTATGTAGATATCAATAATATGTAGCCCGTAGGCTACATCACTGCTGTCGTCCTTACCCTTTGCATTTTATTTAGATTGGATAATCTTTGGATGCCGACAGCGGTTGCACTATTGGAAGACATGGCTTGGACAGTTGGCTACAAAATCATATTCCTGCTCTTTTCCCGCGATCCCTCAAACACATTTGGTGTGTCATCATAGTGGTCTCTGATTTCAGACTTCCTCAGGCGGAACAAAAAACATGGCTGAGGATTATTTCTGTCTAATAAAACTCTTGTTGATTGGCTGGGCCTGGCTCCCCAGTAGGTGGGCCTATCCCCCCCCAGGCACACCGATGGCTGCACCCCTACCCAGTCATGTGAAAGCCATAATTAGGGTCTGATTTATTTATTTCAATTGACTGATTTCCATATTTGAACTGTAACTCAGTAAAATCTTTGAAATTGTTGCATGTTGCGTTTTATATTTTTGTTCAGTATAGGTGATGATCCCTGCAGTAGACTGTGTAATTTAGCACTTACATTTCCCTTCAATTTGGCACAGAAACCATGTTATTTTTCTCTGCAGTGCAGTTTCTGCCGTTCGTGATTGATTGAATTCCAACTTCACTCTCCCACAGCTGGTATGATTTCATTAGGGCTGTATTTCTACTTTGCCGCACGATTAAAGTAACTGTAGCACTCACTCGTGTTATTATGTAATGTAAGAGAGAAACTGTTTTGTTAGCCTTTCAAAGTATTCTAATGATGTCTTGAGTTTAAAGTTATGGTCCATTCAAGCCCAGAGGAATGGGAGGAAAGGAGGTAAGCGAGGCCTGTATATTTTGTCCACATACAGTGCCTTCAGAAAGTATTTACACCCCTTGATTTTTTCCACATTTTGTTGTTGTTACAGCCTGAATTTAACTTTTTAATTTAATTTTTTTTCGTCACTGGCCTACACACAATAGCCCATAATGTTAAAGTAGAATTAAGTTATTTAAAAAAAAATTGAACAAATTAATAAAACAATGAAAAGCTGAAATGTCTTCAGTCAATAATTTGTTATGGCAAGCCTAAATGACTTCAGGAGTAAAGATTTGCTAACAAGTCCCTTGATAAGTTGCATGGACATTAAATATTTTTTTAATAACTACCTCATCTCTGTACCCCACATACAATTATCTGTAAGGTCCCTCAGTCGAGCAGTGAATTTCAAACACAGATTCAACCACAGATCAGGGAGGTTTTCCAATGCCTTGCAAAGAAGGGCACCTGTTGGTAGATGGGTAAAAAAAGAAGAATCAGACATTGATTATCCCTTTCAGCAGGGTGAAGTTATTAATCACACTTTGGATGGCATATCAATACACCCAGTCACTACAAATGTACCGGCATCCTTCCTAACTCAGTTGCCTGAGAGGAAGGAAACCATTCAGGGATTTCACTATGAGGCCAATTATGACTTTAAAACAGTTATGGAGTTTAATGGCTGTGATAGGAGAAAAATGAAGATGACTCAACAACATTGTAGTTACTCCACAATTCTAACCTAATTGACAGAGGGAAAAGAATGCCTCTACAGAATATACACTGCTTAAAAAAATAAAGGGAACACTAAAATAACACATCCTAGATCTGAATGAATGAAATAATCTTATTAAATACTTTTTTCTTTACATAGTTGAATGTGCTGACAACAAAATCGCACAAAAATAATCAATGGAAATCCAATTTATCAACCCATGGAGGCCTGGATTTGGAGTCACACTCAAAATTAAAGTGGAAAACCACACTACAGGCTGATCCAACTTTGATGTAATGTCCTTAAAACAAGTCAAAATGAGGCTCAGTAGTGTGTGTGGCCTCCACGTGTCTGTATGACCTCCCTACAACGCCTGGGCATGCTCCTGATGAGGTGGCGGATGGTCTCCTGAGGAATCTCCTCCCAGACCTGGACTAAAGCATCCGCCAACTCCTGGACAGTCTGTGGTGCAACGTGGCGTTGGTGGATGGAGCGAGACATGATGTCCCAGATGTGCTCAATTGGATTCAGGTCTGGGGAACGGGCGGGCCAGTCCATAGCAACAATGCCACATGAGGTCTAGCATTGTCTTGCATTAGGAGGAACCCAGGGCCAACCGCACCAGCATATGGTCTCACAAGGGGTCTGAGGATCTCATCTCGGTACCTAATGGCAGTCAGGCTACCTCTGGCGAGCACATGGAGGGCTGTGCGGCCCCCCCAAAGAAATGCCACCCCACACCATGACTGACCAATCGCCAAACCGGTCATGCTGGCGGATGTTGCAGGCAGCAGAACGTTCTCCACGGCGTCTCCAGACTGTCACGTCTGTCACATGTGCTCAGTGTGAACCTGCTTTCATCTGTGAAGAGCACAGGGCGCCAGTGGCGAATTTGCCAATCTTGGTGTTCTCTGGCAAATGCCAAACGTCCTGCACGGTGTTGGGCTGTAAGCACAACCCCCACCTGTGGACGTCGGGCCCTCATACCACCCTCATGGAGTCTGTTTCTGACCGTTTGAGCAGACACATGCACATTTGTGGCCTGCTGGAGGTCATTTTGCAGGGCTCTGGCAGTGTTCCTCCTGCTCCTCCTCGCACAAAGGCGGAGGTAGCGGTCCTGCTGCTGGGTTGTTGCCCTCCTACGGCCTCCTCCACATCTCCTGATGTACTGGCCTGTCTCCTGGTAGCGCCTCCATGCTCTGGACACTACACTGACAGACACAGCAAACCTTCTTGCCACAGCTCGCATTGATGTGCCATCCTGGATGAGCTGCACTACCTGAGCCACTTGTGTGGGTTGTAGACTCCGTCTCATGCTACCACTAGAGTGAAAGCACCGGCAGCATTCAAAGTGACCAAAACATCAGCCAGGAAGCATAGGAACTGAGAAGTGGTCTGTGGTCACCACCTGCAGAACCACTCCTTTATTGGGGGTGTCTTGCTAATTGCCTATAATTTCCACCTGTTGTCTATTCTATTTGCACAACAGCATGTGAAATGTATTGTCAATCAGTGGACAGTTTGATTTCACAGAAGTGTGATTGACTTGGAGTTACATTGTGTTAAAGTGTTCCCTTTATTTTTTTGAGCAGTGTATATAAAAATATTCCAGAACATGCATCCTGTTTGCAACAAGGCACTTAAGTAATACTGCAAAAAGTTTGGCAATGCAATTCACTGTTTGTCCTGAATACAAAGTGTTTTGTTTGGGGCAAAGCCAATATAACAAATTACTGAGTACCACTCTCCATATTTTCAAGAATAGTGGTGGCTGCATCATGTTATGGGTATGCTTGTAATCGTTAAGGACTGGGGAGTTTGAATAGCTCAGCTCGGAATAGAGCTGAGCACTGGCAAAATCCTGGCGGGAAAAACGCATCTATGGCAAGACCTGAAAATGGCTCTCTAGCAATCATCAACAACCAATAATGGGCAAATGTTGCACAATCCAGGTGTGAAAAGCTCTTAGAGACTTACCGAGAAAGACTTACAGTTGTAATCACTGCCAAAGGTGCTTAGACAAAGTATTGACTCAGGGGTGTGAATCCTTATGTAAATTAGATTTCTGTATTTAATCTTTAATACCTTTGCAAAAATGTCTGAAAACATGTTTTCACTGTCGTTATGGGGTATTGTGTGCAGATGGGTGGTGGGTGGGGGGGGGGGAATAAATAATAATAATACCTATAGATAGATCTCTCTAACGCAACAAAATGTGGAATAAGTCAAAAGTATGAATACTTTCTGAAGGCACTGTATTTTGTCACCTCCCGAGATGTGCCAATGCCATGCATTTTAAATGGCCCACTTCAAACGTGCCACATACTGTTTTGTTGTGAACGTGGCAAGCCGCTGGGGACCCGATGCCGGATGGATTTTTATATTGCCTGTTTTATCATGCATTTTTAAAGTCCCTCTGGTGCAGCACATGACACAGTTGGTAAGCTCTGCGAGGCCTGGCGCTGCCAAGTAAATCTTATAACTGACAGTTAAGGCACAAGATGAAAATTGTGGTCACAGGCCGGTAATTTAATATGGAGCCCAATTGGAATCGATGGTATATATTATTATTGTTTTGGCACCGGGGCGCTTCAAATGAAGTGAGCAACAGTCTGCTATGGGCCGTTTGTTCAGAGACAATTTTCTCAAATGAACGGGGTGATTTTCAGCAGTGGCCGCTCCATTAAACCGGCTCTATGAAATTGAATAGTGTGTTTTATATACTGCTTATGGTTCTCGGGGGCAAGGCCGCCGTCTCCACCTTGCCAACAACACTTGTCCTCCTCTCCTTCAGCTAAACGTGTTGTGGATTATCCATCCTCACACCTTTTTAATTTCCCTTTTCCTTGTCAGTTTATATCCTCCTATCTTCTCATTCTCTTATTACGTATTATTCTGTTTTCTCTTGATAAGGCATTATGTCCTCACTCAGTCCTATAGCCATAAAATTCAAATGCTAACAACACTGCCTGGGAATGTGTTGTTGTCTCTCAGCTTCAGTGTGTTGCCCTATTTGACCCATGTGGCATTATTTGATGGTTGTGGATGAGTAGAGAACCTTTTAATCGTGCAATTAACTGGAGAGGATGAATTAACCACAGGCGAAATAATCCCCATGTTCTTTGTACCCGATTTGCCATGAATGCAACGTTAAAATATTTTGTTTTATCTTTTAATAAATCTGAAGCATAAAGAACTTCGTGGTCCAGATGTCAAATTAGGAACAAATGCGGTTCTCTGTTTTAAAAAAGAAAGAAATAAAGCTTACGTAAGACTACTCATTCCTCTCAAAATGATGTTTTCAGACAGTGGGGCCAACTAATGAAGACAACCCTGACATGAAAGACTATGGTCTCCTTTTATGCACGAAAGGTGGGTTAGTGGACAGGGAAATGGGGTTCCGTTACCCAGAAATGGCTATGCTATAAAATATATATTTGTCTGTCTTAGCAGTGCCTGTTTTGGTCACAACGCACAATAAAACAAATGCCCAATAGTTCAGTATCATCATTGCAAATGGTCAGCCCTGACTGAGTGTATACCTAATTTCCCACCTGTGGTCAATGATCTGCCTCTGCAATGATTGTGTGTGTCTTGGTGTGAAGACTAGACACAAGTATTCATCCACTGAGTGCCGTAATGGATTCCTTTTGTGATCTACCTCTGTTGTCTTAGTTGGGAAGTGCTGGCTGCTGAGCGGTTGAATTACAGGTTTTGACCAGTGTAGGTCCCCTTAGGCGCTACAATGTATAGCACATGAAGGTCACCTTTGAAACTAGTCTACCTTTCCATATCTGCATTTGAAGAGCAAGCTGATTTGTACTCGCATTGCACAGCAATTTAGGGGGTCATAGCTGCTTGACGATAGGGAAAATATTTCACTTTAATGGTTGGTTTCACTAACCCATATTGAATAAATCCAAGAGTAACAGAGAACTAAAATTTTTATTTCATTAGCATTGACGTAACTGGGATTTCAGACATCAGGCCAGGACTATTGAGTCTGAGTGGAACCTTTTTTAAATCGTATGAACTGCTGTCCAGGAATATGTCTATGAAACTAAATTATCATTCATCCTACCTAAAAATGCAATCTAGTCCAGGTCCCTGCTTAATCTCTAATGTGAAACAGACCCCTTTATGCTACTCTTTCTGTCACCCCTCTGACTACCCAGAATCCTCCACTTCCAATCCTAAAGTAGGCCCTATATTCAAAGGTTAGGTGGAGAGTGAGGTCAAACCTCGGTGCCCCTGGTCACCCTGACTGACTGACTACGGACTGACTGAGGGCTAGCCCTGAGTGACCCCTGCCTGCCTGCCCTGGCTCTGTGGCTAGAACTACTGCTGATGCTGAACATTTCAGACACTGGGGCATTCACGCAAGGCAGCTATGACAGGAATTTCCACATGCATTTACATTTTGCATTTTATTGAAACAAGTTCATATTTTTTTATTTTTTGTATTTTGTTTCAGGGTCAGCCGGCCCTACATGTGTTTGTTGGGGCACAATTGTCACAAACCTCTTCTCTCCTTCTCTTGGCTCACCCTCCCGCTGAGCCCTCTGACAGACCAGCTATTTTAGATTTACAGAGGACGACTGTGGCCAGAATTACGCAAGTCACACAGCCTTCTCTCGCCTTAGATCTTTTGCTTCTAAAGGGGCGATGTGACATTTCATCAAAGGATTGCTCAGAGGAATAACTCACAGAGCATTGTGACCTCAATCTTTATCCTGTTCCATCTGAGTTGGCTTTCTCTGTCTCCGTTGTGAATTCCTAGGATTCATTATGTGCCAGTCTATAGGCTGAGGTAAGGGGGGGGGGGGCACAATTGATTGTCAGTGCTGTTCTTTGTCTCAAGTACATGTCAGAAAGAATTCAGTCTGCTTTTTAATTCAGTGGTTGTTTGCTTGATCTTCAGCGTTTCCAGTAATACCTACGTGCTCTCACATCGTCTTGCATTAAATGGGTTGATAGGCTCATGAGCAGACGGAGTGTGTGTGTGTACACACACGCTCAGCTTGTTGGTCCATGGACGCACATCCAAACACGGACGCACATTCAATTAGGACTTCATGTAAATCTATGAGTCACAGTCGGCTCCTGCATCTCTCCTCAGCGTCTTTCAACAGCGGACATCCATGCCCAGATTGAGCACGATGTCCATATGAGTCAGTTCAATCAGTTCTTATCTCTTTGAGCCTGGTGGGTCTTTTATAGATGAGTGTCTGTGTGTGTCTCCTTAGTACATGTGATCATTAACACGATAGCTCTGGGTTTCCTGTTCCCTCCATCCGGAGCCATCCACCCCGGTGGTAACCGGAGGCGACACAGGGATCTAAATATACAGTCAAGTCTCTTGTTGACAAAGGGAATAGACAGAAATTACTGTAGAAATGGAGAGAAACTGTATTTTGTCCCGCTGTCTGCGGCAGTCCAGTAAATGTAATAGTCGTTCATTTAAGGGATAAACAAAATGACTGGTTTGGCCCTGCCAGACCCACAGGCTCAAATGATATAATGTGGAAAGTCTCCCTCTCTCTTGTTCCTGGGTCAAAAGCCAGTGTGGTAATTTATTTAAAAACCCATATCATCCTCTTTGACAGACCTTCAGTCTCTTGTTGTTTTGAGTGGCCTATATCTTAAGTGCTCTTGAGCTGGCTCTTGTACAATCTAATTTTGATCAGACATTTCTACCACATTGTACAGCTCCTTGTCCATATTCAATACTAGTCCAGATTCGTATTAGTGCCTAGCCAGTGATTCAGAGCCATTTTCCAGTCCTGGTCAGACTCCGACCTGGGCAGTGTGAAACCGCCCTTTTTGAGGGTGTGCAGTCAGTAATAGAGCGGTGGCTCAGTTAGCAGTGATTGGAGATGGCTCTTCCCATGCCGCACAAACCAGACCCGTCAGCCAAAAGGCCTGGGTCCTGGAAGACCTTGGAGCTCAGGTCCTCTCCCTACAATGAACCTCTTATTACTTTCCACCCATAGCTTCAGCTCTCTCCATTGAAAAAAAAAAAGCTATTTTGACTGCTTCGTCCTCATGACACACAATACCCTTCCAGACTGGGTCTTTCCAAAGCAAAGAAACCAGCTAACGTGATCAAGATGTGGCTCGGGCTCATGCTTTGAGGTTCCGAGCTCCATGTGGGCATGTCCACTATTAAATGCATTTGAGGAAATTCACGGCAACGTATGCATTTGTTTGATTTTACAGTGAGACTTGGAAAGGCGTTTTGTACCCCGGCCATAGTCCGTGCGCTAGGCATCTGGAGGGTTCATGCACTATTCTTTAGTACCTGTACGGCAGAGTTCATGTACTGTTTAATTTCGTTGTGTCCTCATTGCCTTAAGTCAGTGGGTTCAAATCATTTTTTTAAAGACTTCTTCTCAGGCTCATTTTAAGGTCACTAAAGCGCTGATGAAATAAGTTGTTCCACTATGAACTGTCAAGATTAGCTTATTTCACCTGGGATTGATCTCACAGCAGAGGGCCATGGAGCTGACGTTATAATAAGATAGCATATCCCTTCGGTCACGGCTGGGAAATACTATTTTAGAAATCTCCCTGTCTCCCATCTCTCCTCACACTTGGTGTCTGTTAACTCTCTCTTGGTCATCAATATTCCCTTTTACTTGACTTCTTTTACCTCTCTTGGCCTCACTTGCTTACTCTCCCCTCTCTCAACATCGCTATTGTTATCGCACACAATATTTCTTCGCTTTGGCATTTGTCCTCCTCGCAGCCAGCAAGTCCATGCTGGTTTGGGAATCTGCAAGTCCTATCTGCTCCCATAAAACACACCATTTCCCCAGCCCCAACCTCGGCACACATTCCACATCATATGGTGTCCCTTAATGACCCCTGGAAATGTGTGTGTGTGTGTGTGTGTGTGTGTGTGTGTGCTCACTTCTCCCTCCTCCTCTCCAGAAATATGTACGACTTTGCCAAAGAAAAGCCAGAACACCCACTGTAACAGAGCAAAAAGTAAAGGAGAGCGAAGACTTAACCAAGACCACTCTGACTATCCGCAGCACGGAGGAAACTCCTCTACTTCACCCTTCTGCTACATCAGAGCACTGCTGCCACAGATGGAGATTGCTGCTGGTGTGTCCTATTTGTCAAGTAGAAAGGGATGTGTAAACATGAAACAGCCAGTGATATGTTCTCCCTGTCTGCTCTGAGTGCTGTGGGCATAGCGTGTTTGCTGAACTTGGTTACCCGAGGGGCTGGTGTTCCCGGCAGTCAGCACTTCACACTGAAGGCTAACACCTGCCATGGTAACAGAGATGTGTTGGCAGGTGGTATAGTGTGGCAGGTGCTGGCTGGCCGTGCCCTGTTTCATTAGTTTGTTCAAAGTTCACCGGAAGTGGAACATTACATTTTAAAAGCCCCAGGGTTGCATGGGTACTTAAAGGCGTGGATATAAAAGGTGTGGTTGTCACTACAGAAGCTGTATATTATCCATAGTGGATTACCATCAGTCACTCCATTTGTCAATTGATTTATTTGTAGCAGTGAATGGAAGACGTTAGACTGTGTGTACAGTTTTTGGCCATATCTTGACCAAGAAAATATCACTTAAATCCGTATCGGCCTAGAACTTACACTACTGTTCAAAAGTTAGGGGTCACTTAGAAATGTCCTTGTTTTTGAAAGAAAAGCACATTTCTTGTCCATTAAAATAACATGAAATTGATCAGAAATGCAGTGTAGACATTGTTAATGTTATAAATGACTTTTGTAGCTGGAAATGGCTGATTTATAATGGAATATCTACATAGGCGTACAGAGGCCCATTATCAGCAACCATCACTCCTGTGTTCCAATGGCACGTTCTGTTGGCTAATCCAAGTTTTATAATTTTAAAAGGCCAATTGATCATTAGAAAACCCTTTTGCAATTATGTTAGCACAGCTGAAAACGGTTGTGCAGATTTAAAAAAGCAATAAAACTGGCCTTCTTTAGGCTAGTTGAGTATCTGGAGCATCAGCATTTGTGAGTTGGATTACAGGCTCAAAATGGCTCGAAACAAAGAACTTTATTCTGAAACTCATCAGTCTATTCTTGTTTTGAGAAATGAAGGCTATTCCATGCGAGAAGTTGCCAAGAAACTCAAGATCTCGTACAACGCTGTGTACTACCTTCACAGAACCATGCAAACTGGCTCTAACCAGAATAGAAAGAGTGGGAGACCCCGGTGCACAACTGAGCAAGAGGACAAGTACATTAGTGTCTAGTTTGAGAAACAGACGCCTCACAAGTCCTCAACTGGCAGCTTCATTAAATAGTACCCGCAAAACACCAGTCTTAACATCAACAATGAAGAGGCGACTCCAGGATGCTGGTCTTCTAGGCAAAGAAAAAAGCCATATCTCAGACTGGCCAATAAAAAGAAAAGATGGTCAAAAGAACACACACTGGACAGATGAACTCTGCCTAGAAGGCCAGCATCCAGGAGTCACCTCTTCACTGTTGACGTTGAGACTGGTGTTTTGTGGGTACTATTTAATGAAGCATATAAATTATCCTTAATGCACAGTGGAGAGGTCTGTCTGCCTACAGGCCCGCTGGTGACACGGGTAGGGGCCTACCCTTTTTGGTGCGATAGTGTGAAAAGGTCATAATGCTCCTGTTTTGATTTAATGTGTATACTTCCTAGAAAATGTTTCCACTTAATATAATTGTGTTCCCATCAGTTAGACTGACTCAAAGTGTTGGGCCTCTGCCCTCGAGGTGACGCAACCCATTTGGTTAACCCATAAGAGGCGAGAGTCATCTAAGGACTAGATTTGTGTGTTTGCACACGCCAATCTCTCTAATAAATGAAGATGTGTCTGTTGTGAGAGAGAAATAGATGATGGTATGAGAATGGGGGGGCACAGATGCAATCTCGGCAGCGTGGCCTGTTCTCGAAAACTGTGTTTCTGGGAAGTGGTGCTGCTGACTGCATAGGGAGATCTGGAGCCTGTTCACTTGCTTTAGATAAGACTTACCACTTACCAACCTGGCCCACCTCTCCCGCTAAGTGCCTCACATGCTAAGTGCTGTCTTACTCAAAGAAAGCTAGCAAATGTACTGTACCGGCAGTGGAACAGAGTGTTCAGACTTAGTTTGTTTGTCATGAACTGGGATGGAAGCAATGCGAAATGCAAACACTTTTTAGGACTGGTGTTGTTTTTTGGATACAATGTCACAAGTAACGGGCTTTTCCTCAGTCTATGGCTGTGGGTGTAGTGGTACTATAGTTGTTTGGTAGTACATTTTTTAAAACTTTTGAATACATTTTTACTTGGATCAACTAGTCTAAAGAAGGCCAGTTTAATTGCTTCTTTAATCAGCCCAAGTTTTCAGCTGTGCTAACATAATTGCAAAAGGGTTTTCTAATGATTATCCTTTTAAAATTATAAACTTGGATTAACTAACACAATGTGCCATTGGAACAGAGGAGTGATGGTTTGCGTATAATGGGCCTCTCTACGCCTATGTAGATATTCCATTAAAAAATCTGCTGTTTCCAGCTACAAAAGTCATTTACAACATTAACAATGTCTACACTGTATTTCTGATCAATTTGATGTTATTATAATGGGGGAAAAAAATAGCTTTTCTTTCAAAAACGAGAACATTTCTAAGTGACCCCTAATTTTTTAACGGTTGTGTGTGTGTGTATATATGTGTATACAGTTGAAGTCGGAAGTTTACATACGCATAGGTTGGTGTCATTAAACCTCGTTTTTCAAAAACTCCACAAATTTGTTGTTAAGAAACTATAAGTCGGTTAGGACATCTACTTTGTGCATGACACAAGTCATTTTTCCAACAATTGTTTACAGACAGATTATTTCACTTATAATTCACTGTATCACAATTCCAGTGGGTCAGAAGTTTACATACACTAAGTTGACTGTGCCTTTAAACAGCTTGGAAAATTCCAGAAAATGTGACGGATTTAGAAGCTTCTGATAGGCTAATTGACATCATTTGAATAAATTGGAGTTGTACCTGTGGATGTATTTCAAGTCCTACCTTCAAACTCAGTTCCTCGTTGCTTGACATCATGGGAAAATCAAAAGAAATCAGCCAAGACCTTTGGAAAAAAAATTGTAGACCTCCACCAGTCTGGTTCATCCTTGGGAGCAATTTCCAAATGCCTGAAGGTACCACGTTCATCTGTACAAACAATAGTACCCAAGTATAAACACCATGGGACCACGCAGCCGACATACCGCTCAGGAAGCAACATCTCAAGCTATCAGTCAAGAAGTTAAAGCTTGGTCGCAAGTGGGTCTTCCAAATGGACAATGACCCCAAGCATACTTCCAAAGTTGTGGCAAAATGGCTTAAGGACAACAAGGTCAAGGTATTGGAGTTGCCATCACAAAGCCCTGACCTCAGTCTTATAGAAAATGTGTGGGCAGAACTGAAAAAGCGTGTGCAAGCAAGGAGGCCTACAAACCTGACTTGGTTACACCAGCTTTGTCAGGAGGAATGGGCCAAAATTCACCCTACTTATTGTGTGAAGCTTGTAGAAGGCTACCTGAAATGTTTGACCCAAGTTAAACAATTTAAAGGCAATGCTACCAAATACTCATTGAGTGCATGTAAACTTCTGACCCACTGGGAATGTGATGAAAGAAAGAAATAATTCTCTCTACTATTATTCTGACATTCCACATTCTTAAAATAAAGTGGTGATCCTAACTGACCTAAGACAGGACATTTTTACTCTGATTAAATGTCAGGAATTGTGAAAATCTGAGTTTAAATGTATTTGGTTAAGGTGTATGTAAACTTCCGACTTCAACTGTGTGTGTGAGATAGATAGATAGATCTATCTATCTATCTATCTATCTATCTATCTATCTATCTATCTATCTATCTATCTATCTATCTATCTCTATATATACTCAGCAAAAAAATAAACGTCACTTTTTCAGGACCCTGTCATTCAAAGGTAATTCCTAAAAATCCAAATAACTTCAGATCTTCATTGTAAAGGGTTAAAACACTGTTCCCATGCTTATTCAATGAACCATAAACAATTAATGAACATGCTCCTGTGGAACAGTCGTTAAAACACTAACAGCTTACAGGCGGTAGGCAATTAAGGTCACAGTTATGAAAACTTAGGACACTAAAGAGGCCTTTCTACTGACTCTGGAAAAAACAAACAAATTAAGATGCCCAGGGTCCCTGCTCATCTGCGTAAATGTGCCTTAGGCATGCTGCAAGGAGGCACGAGAACTGCAGATGTGGCCAGGGCAATAAATTGCATTGTCCGTACTGTGAGACGCCTAAGACGGCGCTACATGGAGACAGGATGGACAGCTGATCATTCTCGCAGTGGCAGACCATGTGTAACAACACCTGCGCGGGACTGGTACAGGATGGCAACAACAACTGCCCGAGTTACACCAGTAACGCACAATCACTCCATCAGTAATTAGACTGTCCGCAAAATGCTGAGAGAGGCTGGACTGAGGGCTTGTTGGCGTGTTGTAAGGCAGGTTCTCACCAGACATCACTGGCAACAACGTTGACTATGGGCACAAACCTACCGCCGCTGGACCAGACAGGACTGGCAAAAAGTGCTCTTCACTGACACGTCACGGTTTTGTCTCACCAGGGGTGATGGTCTGATGTGTGTGTGTGTGTGTGTGTGTGTTTTGTATTTCACCTAATTTGAATATGCTGTTGTAAAGAGCACGATCCACTTCATAAGTCATGTTTTCCCATCTCAAGAGCTCAAATTTAAGAAAAGTGCCAAAAAAGGGTTGACGATTTGTATCTTAAATCAGCCATAACTCCCCTAGTGACAGGGAATGAAAACGTGTGCAACAGGAAGGGGCAATTGAATGCAAGCTTAACAAAAAAGTGACTTGTTAAAACATGTCTAGCCCACTTATCTATCTATATGGGTTACAGGGTGGATGTGTTATGCTCTATACCACAAAACACCAGAAAATGTCGAAAAAGAGTAGAACCAGCTCACCTGCTTTTACGCTATGATTTGACTATTAATGTTCAATGTTTCTTTTGAAAAAATCTTTTAACAAGGAATAGTTTCACCATATTAAAACAAATGTTCAGTTGACAGGGTTTAACCTAAAATGAGGGACACATGTAAATGTATCTCACTAATCACACAAAATATATAATAATGTTGTCAAAGCAACTATATAACTAGGGCTTTACAATGATGAAAACTTTTTGAGTTAAACTCTTCCTCAAAGTGATGTGAGTGGGAGGCATTGGGAAGGGTGGGGGATCAATAGGGAATGTTCTGGAGGAGGAGTTTTTATTGGTTTCTCAGTCAGACTGAATTGTAAACCAATTTACAAACATAACATCATATAATTATCTTATAGTACAAATCCTAAACTAGCAAAACAGTTAATATAATACAATGTTAAAATATGCAATATAAACAAAACAACAATACTACAATGACAAGGTTTGGGGTGGCAGCCTGGGTAGAATATATTTATATTCCGGACATTGCTCATTCTGATATTTCTTAATTTCTTTCTTTTAACTTTTTGGATTATGTGTGCATTGTATTATTGAACTTTTGGAGCTAGAAACACAAGCATTTCGCTGCCCTTATGATAACATCTGCAAATCTTTGTACATGACTACTCTTTGATTTGGGGTACAGGCAACGATTTGTTGCGCGTCCCCCGTGCTTCTGCAGGGTCATCACCTTAACTGTTCCCGTGAATTCAGTGCCCGTTTTGAGGGAGGTAATATCCTCCCGTCTCCAGGCGTGGGCAATCAGAGTTTTTTAAAATTTTTACGTCGGATCCAGGACGGCTGGTGCAGCCGGTATTTCCTGGTTCCGAAAGGCAGTCGAGACTTTACCCCCATTCTATACTTACAGTGCGTTCAGAAAGTATTCATACCCGTTGACTTTTTCCACATTTTGTTGTGTTACAGCTAGAATTTAAAATTGATTAAATTGCGATGGGCTTTGTTACTCCGAACGCAACAGTTGACTACTTCAATTTCAACACTTTAATCAAATCAGTAGGCCTAATATCAATATATTTAATAATACCATATACAGTGCCTTCAGAATGTATTCACACCCCTTGACTTTTCCACATTACAGCCTGAATTTAAAATGGGTTAAATTGATATGTTGTGTCACTGGTCTACACACAATACCACATAATGTAAAAGTGGAATTACGTTTTTTTACAAGTTAATTAAGTATGAAAAGCTAAAATGTCTTGTCAATTATTCAACCCCTTTGTTATGGCAAGCCTAAATAAGTTCAGTAGTAAAAATAGGCGTAAGTCAAAAGTTGCATGGACTCTGTGTGCAATAATAGTGTTTAACATGATTTTATTTAATGACTACCTCATCTCTGTACCCCAGACATACAATTATTTGTAAGGTCCCTCAGTTGAGCAGTGAATTTCAGACACGGATTCAACCACAAATACCAGGGAGGTTTTCCAATGCCTTGCATAGAAGGGCACCTTTTGGTAGATGTATTTTTATTTTATATTTTTTTAATTGTTTTTAAGAGTAGACATTGTATATCCCTTTGAGCATGGGGAAGTTATTAATTGCACTTTGGATGGTGTATTAATACATCTAGTCACTTCAAAGATAGACGTCCTTCCTAACTCAGTTGCCGGAGAGGAATGAAACTGCTCAGAGATTTTAATTACATAGTTAATGGTAGTGAGAGGGGAAAACTGAGGATGGATCAACAACATTGTAGTTACTCCACGATACAAACCTAATTGACAGAGTGAAAAGAAGTGTGTACAGAAATAAATATTCCAAAACATGCATCCTGTTTGCAACAAGGCACTAAAGTAATACTGCAAAAAATGTGGCAATGCAATTCACTTTTTGTCCTGAATACAAAGTGCTATGTTTGGGGAAAATCCAATACAGCACATTACTGAATACCACTCTCCATCTGTTTTAAGCATAGTGGTGGCTGGATCATGTTATCGGTATGCTTGTGATCGTTAAGGACTGGGGAGTTTTTCAGGAGAAAAAATTAACCGAATGGAGCTAAACACAGGCAAAATCCTAGAGGAAACTCCCCTTTCAGCAGGACAATAAGCTAAAACACAAGGCCAAATCTACACCATAGATGCTTACCAGAAAGACACTGAATGTTCCTGAGTGGCCGAGTTACAGTTTTATCTTAAATCTACTTGAAAATCTATGGCAAGACCTGAAAATAGTTGTCTCGCAATGATCTACAACCAATTTGACAGATCTTGAAGAATTTTGAAAAGAATAATGGGCACATTTTGCACAATCCAGGTTAGAGGTCAACCGATTAATCGGCATGGCCGAGTTCAAGTTTTCATGACAATCGGTAATCGGCCTTTTTGGATGCCGATTTACATTGCAATCCACGAGGAGACTGTGTGGCAGGCTTGACCACCTGTTACGCGAGTGCAGCGTCAAAAGGATCTTGTGGCTGCAAAGAGCCAAGATAAGTTGCTAGCTAGCATTAAACTTATCTTATAAATAACAATCAATCTTCACATAATCACTAGTTAACTACACATGGTTGATGATATTACTAGGTTAACTAGCTTGTCCTACGTTGCATATAATCAATGCGGTGCCTGTTCATTTCTCATCGAATTACAGCCTACTTCACCAAACTGGTGGTGATTTAACAAAAGCGCATTTGCGAAAAAAGCACAATTGTTGCACAAATGTACCTAACCATAAACATCAATGCCTTTCTTAAAATCAATACACAGAAGTTTATTTTTTTAAACCTGCATATTTAGTTAAAATCAATTAATTTTAGCAGGCCATATAAGCTAGGGAAATTGTGGCACTTCTTTTGCGTTCAGTGCAAGCAGAGTCAGGGTATATGCAGCATTATGGGCCGCTTTACTCATTGTGAACTGTGTGAAGACCATTTCTTCCTAACAAAGACCATAATTAACTTGCCAACATTTTCCATAATTATGACATAACATTGAAGGTTGTGCACTGTAACAGCAACATTTAGACTTAAGGTTGCCAACCGTTCTATAAAATACAGAACAGTTCCGTATTTCACTGAAAGAATAAACTTTTTTTTTTCGAAATGATAGTATCCGTACTATACAGTATTAATGACCAAGGCTCGTATTTCTGTGTGTTTATTATATTATAATTAAGTCTGATTTGATATTTGATAGAGCAGTCTGACTGAGCGGTGGTAGGCAGCAGCAGGCTCGTAAGCATTCCATTCAAACAGCACTTTACAGCATTTGCCAGGAGCTCTTAGCAATGCTTGATGCACAGCACTGTTTATGCCTTCAAGCCTATCAACTCCAGAGATTAGGCTGGCAATAATAACGTGCCTATAACAACATCCAATAGTCAAAGGTATATGAAATACAAATGGTATAGAGATAAATAGTCGACACGTCATAATTCCTAGAATAACTACAACTTAAAACTTCTTAACTGGGAGTATTGAAGACTCATGTTAAAGGGAACCACCGGCTTTAATATGTTCTCATGTTCTGAGCAAGGAACTTAAACGTTAGCTTTTTTACATGGCACATATTGCACTTTTACTTCTTCAACACTGTGTTTTTGCGTTATTTAAACAAATTGAACATGTTTAATTATTTATTTGAGGCTAAATTGATTTTATTGATGTATTATATTAAGTTAAAATTGTCATAATTTTTAATTGGCATTATTATGTGTGTGTGTGTGTGTGTGTGTGTGTGTGATATATATATATATCACACACACACACACACACACACACACACACACACACACACACACACACACACACACACACAGAGAGAGAAATGGTCCGATCGGTATCAGTGTTGAAAAATCACAATCGGTCGACCTCTAATCCAGGTATTGAAAGCTCATAAAGACTCAACTATAATCGCTGACTCGGGTGTGAATACTTATGTAAATTATATATTTCTGTATTTGTAGCATTTCTAAAAACATGTTTTCACTTTGTCATTATGGGGGTGTGTGTGTAGATAGATGAGAGAAACAAATATTTAATATATTTTAAATTCAGGCTGTAACACAACAAAGTGGAATAAGTTAAGGGGTATGAATACTTTCTGAAGGCACTGTAGGTGTCTTCAGAAAGTACTCAGTCTATGAATTCAGAATACTCACAAGCTGCCGGTTATTACAGTTGACTGGCTGGGGGCAAGCGGTGTTACACACACACACACACATACAGTACCAGGCAAAAGTTTGGACACATCTACTTATTCAAGGGTTTTTCTTAATTTGCACAATTATTTACATTGTAGAATAATAGTGACGACATCAACACTATGAAATAACACATGGAATCATGTAGTAACCAAAAAAGTGTTAAACAAAGTGGTTTCTTGGCAGCAATTCGACCATGAAGGCCTGATTCACGTAGTCTCCTCTGAACAGTTGATGTTGAGAGTTCTGTTACTTGAACTCTCTGAAGCATTTATTTGGGCTGCAATGGGAGGTGCAGTTGACTCTAAAGAACTTATCCTCTGCAGCAGAGGTACACTACCGGTCAAAAGTTTTAGAACAGCTACTCATTCAAGGGTTTTTCTTTATTTGTACTATTTTCTACACTGTAGAATAATAGTGAAGACATCAAAACTTGTTGCCATAATATAGGACTACGTTCTGTATACATTACATTACATTACATTTAAGTCATTTAGCAGACGCTCTTATCCAGAGCGACTTACAAATTGGTGCATTCACCTTATGATATCCAGTGGAACAACCACTTTACAATAGTGCATATAAATCTTTTAGGGGGGGGTTAGAAGGATTACTTTATCCTATCCCAGGTATTCCTTAAAGAGGTGGGGTTTCAGGTGTCTCCGGAAGGTGGTGATTGACTCCGCTGTCCTGGCATCGTGAGGGAGCTTGTTCCACCATTGGGGTGCCAGAGCAGCGAACAGTTTTGACTGGGCTGAGCGGGAACTGTGCTTCCTCAGAGGTAGGGAGGCGAGCAGGCCAGAGGTGGATGAACGCAGTGCCCTTGTTTGGGTGTAGGGCCTGATCAGAGCCTGAAGGTACGGAGGTGCCGTTCCCCTCACAGCTCCGTAGGCAAGCACCATGGACTTGTAGCGGATGCGAGCTTCAACTGGAAGCCAGTGGAGAGAGCGGAGGAGCGGGGTGACGTGAGAGAACTTGGGAAGGTTGAACACCAGACGGGCTGCGGCGTTCTGGATGAGTTGTAGGGGTTTAATGGCACAGGCAGGGAGCCCAGCCAACAGCGAGTTGCAGTAATCCAGACGGGAGATGACAAGTGCCTGGACTAGGACCTGCGCCGCTTCCTGTGTGAGGCAGGGTCGTACTCTGCGAATGTTGTAGAGCATGAACCTACAGAATCGGGTCACCGCCTTGATGTTAGTGGAGAACGACAGGGTGTTGTCCAGGGTCACGCCAAGGTTCTTAGCACTCTGGGAGGAGGACACAAGGGAGTTGTCAACCGTGATGGCGAGATCATGGAACGGGCAGTCCTTCCCCGGGAGGAAGAGCAGCTCCGTCTTGCCGAGGTTCAGCTTGAGGTGGTGATCCGTCATCCACACTGATATGTCTGCCAGACATGCAGAGATGCGATTCGCCACCTGGTTATCAGAAGGGGGAAAGGAGAAGATGAATTGTGTGTCGTCTGCATAGCAATGATAGGAGAGACCATGTGAGGATATGACAGAGCCAAGTGACTTGGTGTATAGTGAGAATAGGAGAGGGCCTAGAACAGAGCCCTGGGGGACACCAGTGGTGAGAGCACGTGGTGCGGAGACAAATTCTCGCCACGCCACCTGGTAGGAGCGACCTGTCAGGTAGGACGCAATCCAAGCGTGGGCCGCGCCGGAGATGCCCAGCTCGGAGAGGGTGGAGAGGAGGATCTGATGGTTCACAGTATCAAAGGCAGCAGATAGGTCTAGAAGGATGAAAGCAGAGGAGAGAAAATTAGCTTTAGCAGTGCGGAGAGCCTCCGTGACACAGAGAAGAGCAGTCTCAGTTGAATGCCCAGTCTTGAAACCTGACTGATTAGGATCAAGAAGGTAATTCTGAGAGAGATAGCAGGAGAGCTGGCCAAGGACGGCACGTTCAAGAGTTTTGGAGAGAAAAGAAAGAAGGGATACTGGTCTGTAGTTGTTGACATCGGACGAATGGAGTGTAGGTTTTTTCAGAAGGGGTGCAACTCTTGCTCTCTTGAAGACGGAAGGGACGTAGCCAGCGGTCAAGGATGAGTTGATGAGCGAGGTGAGGTAGGGGAGAAGGTCTCCGGAAATGGTCTGGAGAAGAGAGGAGGGGATAGGGTCAAGTGGGCAGGTTGTTGGGCGGCCGGCCGTCACAAGACGCAAGATTTCATCTGGAGAGAGAGGGGAGAAAGAGGTCAAAGCACAGGGTAGGGCAGTGTGAGCAGGACCAGCGGTGTCGTTTGACTTAGCAAACGAGGATCGGATGTCATCAACCTTCTTTTCAAAATGGTTGACGAAGTCATCCGCAGAGAGGGAGGAGGGGGGGGAGGGGGAGGAGGATTCAGGAGGGAGGAGAAGGTAGCAAAGAGCTTCCTAGGGTTAGAGGCAGATGCTTGGAATTTAGAGTGGTAGAAAGTGGCTTTAGCAGCAGAGACAGAAGAGGAAAATGTAGAGAGGAGGGAGTGAAAGGATGCCAGGTCCGCAGGGAGGCGAGTTTTCCTCCATTTCCGCTCGGCTGCCCGGAGCCCTGTTCTGTGAGCTCGCAGTGAGTCGTCGAGCCACGGAGCAGGAGGGGAGGACCGAGCCGGCCTGGAGGATAGGGGACAGAGAAAATCAAAGGATGCAGAAAGGGAGGAGAGGAGGGTTGAGGAGGCAGAATCAGGAGATAGGTTGGAGAAGGTTTGAGCAGAGGGAAGAGATGATAGGATGGAAGAGGAGAGAGTAGCGGGAGAGAGAGAGCGAAGGTTGGCACGGCGCAATACCATCCGAGTAGGGGCAGAGTGAGAAGTGTTGGATGAGAGCGAGAGGGAAAAGGACACAAGGTAGTGGTCGGAGACTTGGAGGGGAGTTGCAATGAGATTAGTGGAAGAACAGCATCTAGTAAAGATGAGGTCAAGCGTATTGCCTGCCTTGTGAGTAGGGGGGGAAGGTGAGAGGGTGAGGTCAAAAGAGGAGAGGAGTGGAAAGAAGGAGGCAGAGAGGAATGAGTCAAAGGTAGACGTGGGGAGATTAAAGTCACCCAGAACTGTGAGAGGTGAGCCATCCTCAGGAAAGGAACTTATCAAGGCGTCAAGCTCATTGATGAACTCTCCAAGGGAACCTGGAGGGCGATAAATGATAAGGTTGTTAAGCTTGAAAGGGCTGGTAACTGTGACAGCATGGAATTCAAATGAGGAGATAGACAGATGGGTCAGGGGAGAAAGAGAGAATGTCCACTTGGGAGAGATGAGGATTCCAGTGCCACCACCCCGCTGGCTCGATGCTCTAGGGGTATGCGAGAACACGTGGGCAGACGAGGAGAGAGCAGTAGGAGTAGCAGTGTTATCTGTGGTAATCCATGTTTCCGTCAGCGCCAGGAAGTCTAGGGACTGGAGGGTAGCATAGGCTGAGATGAACTCAGCCTTGTTGGCCGCAGACCGGCAGTTCCAGAGGCTGCCGGAGACCTGGAACTCCACGTGGGTCGTGCGCGCTGGGACCACCAGGTTAGAGTTGCAGCGGCCACGCGGTGTGAAGCGTTTGTATGGCCTGTGCAGAGGGGAGAGAACAGGGATAGACAGACACATAGTTGACAAGCTACAGAAGAGGCTACGCTAATGCAAAGGAGATTGGAATGACAAGTGGACTACACGTCTCGAATGTTCAGAAAGTTAAGCTTACGTTGCGAAAATCTTATTGACTAAAATGACGAAAATGATACAGTACTGCTGGCTGGTGGAGTAGGCTAGCTAGCAGTGGCTGCGTTGTTGACTTTGTTTGAACGTGTAGCTGGCTAGGTAACCTTGATTAGTTTCAGTACTACACCTTGTCATGATACAAAAGCAACTTTGTAGCTAGCTAACATAACACTAATCAAGACGTTCCTTTGTAATGTATTTAGTTTCTACAATGCTGCTCGTCGGTAATAGTTGGCTAGGTATGGAACAATGGCGTCGCGGGGGACGGAAATAGCTGGCTAGCTAACCTCGATAATTACTAAACTACACAATTATCAACCTATGACAAAGACAACTATGTAGCTAGCTAGCTAACACTGCACTAGTCAAATCGTTCCGTTGTAATGTATTAGTATCTACAGTGCTGCTAGTCGGTAACGGTTGGCTAGCTAGCAAACCTACTAGCTAGCAGTGGGTTTGATGACTAGTTGTGTTGACTAAGTCTGGAGTCTGGACAAGGCGTCGCGTCGCGGCTGGATAGCTAACCTCGATAATTACTCTAAACTACACAATTATCTTAGATGCAAAGACAACTATGTAGCTAGCTAACTAACACTACACTAATCAAGTCGTTCAGTGCTGCTAGTCGGTAGAAGTTGGCTAGCTAGCAGTGTTGACTAGCTAGCAGCTAGCAGTGTTGACTACGTTAGGAGGACGAAAAATAGCTAGCCTCGATAATTACTCTAATTACTCTAAACTACACAATTATCTTTGATAGCTAAGAAAAATTGCTCAGATCAAACAAACCAAACCGTTGTAATGTAATGAAGTGTAATATTACCTGTGGAGCGAAGCGAAGTGCGACTGCTCGCTCCGGACCGGAAGACCACCCCTACCTTGTCACAACACAACTGATTTGGCTCAAACGCATTAAGAAGGAAAGATATTCCACAAATTAAGACACACCTGTTAATTGAAATGCATTCCAGGTGACTACCTCATGAAGCTGGTTGAGAGAATGCCAAGAGTGTGCAAAGCGGTCATCAAGGGTGGCTACTTTGAAGAATCTCAAATATAACATATATTTTGATTTGTTTAACACTTTTTTGGGGTACTACATAATTCCATATGTTATTTCATAGTTTTGATGTCTAAAATATAGAAAATAGTAAAAATATAGAAAAACCCTGGAATGAGTAGGTGTGTCTAAACTTTTGACTGGTACTGTACAAGCTGGTGTCCCTTACTCAGTCTCTAGGCTTGATAGGAAACCAGAAAAAAGCTGTCAGACTTAATCTCACCGCATTCCATTCTCCAATGAGACTCGCACACGAATCACTCTTTTCGATCCATTGGGTGTGTCCAGATTCTGGCTCTGATTAGCCTAATTTCAGCTGCATCACGCAGTGCTTTTTTGCCAGTGCCTACGCCTACTGGGGATGATGGCTTCCCCAAGAGCTATTGTTGTAGCCTTTCCTGTGCTGAGTGCTAGTTGCTCACCTAGTCCCATCTCACAGCTTAAACCAATCTCTTTGGGTGACCACGTCGGGCCTACAGGCTAATTTATTGTCAGTGGGCTCCCATGGGTTCAGTTGTACACCGCAGGGTGATCACGTCAACCCCCTCCCACGCCGAGGGTGGGTTGCACTGTACGATGGCAACTCAATTCGGGGGTTATGGACAGTGGCACGGAGTACACTGCATATGAATTACCTAAAGCTCCTATCATAAATGGCGCTCAGGCACTTCCTCCCACCTTTGTCGGGCCGGCTTGTGCTGGTCAGAACCGGCAATGTTCATGGCGGTAGTGGCATACATCAACAGACTGTGAGGGACTCGGTCTTCCCATTGCTGTGGAGCAGTGCGCACATGCTCTCGCTTCCCCAGTTGCCTCAACTCTTGTACAGATCTTCTAACCGGGGGGGCCTTCTCTCTCCCTGGGTGGTCTCCCAGATATGTGGAATATTCGGCAGGGCCAACGTAGATCTTTACACATCACGAAGAGGGCCAATCTGATGGAGTCTTCAACTCGAAAGTCATGGCTATGTCCTACAGGTCTTTTAGCTTTGTGTCTGTTTCTCTCAAAGACCTGAGCGCTTCGTTGGAAACGGATGCACTGGTGCACCAGTATCCTCGGCCCCTCCTTTACGCATTTCCCCCCGTGGAGCTGGTTGTGCCTGGAGAGCTTGTTTTTGATTTCTTGTGGCTCCTCGTTCGCCCAAGCAACCTTGGTTCACAGAGCTCATTCGTTTTTTAGGTGGGGACCTGTGACAACTCCTGTTGTTCAGAGACCTGTGGTCCCAGGCGCACGGTCAGAATTGGCATGCAAAGCCGGATATTTGGTTCCTATGGGTCCGGCCCCTGAGAGGGCCAATCTGATGGAGTCTTCAACTCGAAAGTCATGGCTATGTCCTACAGGTCTTTTAGCTTCTGAGTTATTTCCCATTTTGTGTCCTTTTTTGCTTCTGAAGAGCAGCTGAGTTTAAATGCCCTGTGTCCAGTATGAGCATTATTCACGTACATTGAGTGGATCTGGGATATCCGGTTATGTGACCAGCTTTTAGTTTGTTTTGCTAATCCAGCTGGCAGCTAATGATTAGCAGACGCTCTCCCCTGGCAGGCCCAAGGTTAGAGCCTGTATCTGCTTACTGGTTCGCACTTATATCTTTGGTCCGTCATAGGCCGAAAGGCCCTGGAAACAATCACTAGAGAAAATGTCACACGAAGAAAGAGCCCAGTAGTTTTGGGGCTGGCTGATACATATTTATTGTTGAAGCCAATGTCTGTAATTACAATATTAACACAGTGCTCTGGTCTGGCCTAGTGGGATTGCGTGTTTATTGGCCAGTCATGTGTCCTTACTGTGGTGATGTTTCGGGTTATATCAGTGGAAAATGACTCATGGTTGTTTTTCGGTGGTGGCTCTATCGCTTGCTGCCCGGTGAAATTATGGTGTAACCCGACACTGCCAGAGGCATAGGCCTGTGGTGGACTGGTGAGGAGTTTTTCACACTACAGGGACTTATTCAGGTGAAATAAAGTTGTATCCATAATGTTATATTAAGCCCATTTGTTGATTTTATATTTTTACTGCCTTTGTTTCAACACTGTTTGTGAGATTAATATGGTGTCTCTTGATCTGCTTCTCTTCATTCAGGCTCTCTCTCATCACCTTTTCCTCCTCTCTCTGTCACTCATTCGCACTGCTTTCCCATTGACTTTCCAGGCTGCAGCCAGCGTTCTACATTCCTCTCCTCGGCACTGGAGATTTCTAGAATTCCTCCCTGTGTCACCTTCTAGCGGAGGCCAGGCTCACATTTTCTAAATCCACACAGAGGCATTAAAAAAAGGGTGAGAGGAACAAGGGGGCTCTTTATCCTTTCTTTGGAGGCGCTTTTTCCCGGAGGAATTCAGATTTGAATCTAAAGTGGTCTAACTGGCCACTGAGGAAGCTTACGGTCAGGGTTGACATGACGTACAGTCAGTGTGGGTGCTGTGAGACAACCCTACTGTATAGAAGTGAGTGATGCACAGCCATTGGCACCTTACAGATGCACACATTGGGAAAGATGCACACATATACACACACACACACACACACACACAGTGATGGAGAATAGGCCTGGTCAATAATGAGCCACCAATTCCACTGCTGTGTTTTCCCTGTTTTTGTTGGCACAACCAGCACTTACAGCAGGGGCTGATGGTGTTCTCTTGAGATTGGACCTGTGAAAGCTTAAGCCACTTAACATTTGATGGGCTGCTGGGTCGTCAGTTTTCCACTCGGCGATAGGAAACTATTGGATAAGGGTCTGGACAGATTAAGATCATTAAGGTCAGCTTGGAGTATGGACTGGTAGCAGCAGGCCTGAGTGGAAAGAGTGAGAATAGTGAGAGAGACAGGGCTGTTAGTCATGAGGATGGTACTGGGATCCAGGGTCCAGCACGGCCTCAGAGAGAGGGAGCGAGACAGGGAGGGAATGCTCTGTTGCTTAACATGGGACCTTCAATGGGACCTTCAAATAAAATTGTCACATGCGCCGAATACAACAGGTATAGATAGACCTTACAGTGAAATGCTTACTTGCAAGCCCTTAATTGTTCAACTATTTACTAAAATAAATAAATAAGAAAATCGAAAAATAGCAAATAATTAAAGAGCAACAATAAAATTAGCAGTAGCAAGGCTATATACAGGGGGTACCGGTGCAGGGGGCACAGGTTAGTCGAGGTAGTATGTACATGTAGGTAGAGGTAAAGTGATTATGCATAGATAATAAACAGAGTAGCAGCAGCGTAAAAATGGGGGTGGGGAACAATGCAAATAGTCCAGGTAGCCATTTGATTAGCTGTTAAGGAGTCTCATAGCTTGGGGGTAGAAGCTGTTAAGAAGCCTTTTAGACCTAGACTTGGTGCTCCGGTACCACTTGCTGTGCGGTAGCAGAGAGAACAGTCTATGACTAGGGTGGCTGGAGTCTGGCAATTTTTAGGTCCTTTCTCTGACACTGCCTGGCATAGAGGTCCTGATGGCAGGAAGCTTGACCCTAGTGATGTACTGGGCCGTACGCACTATGCTCTGTAGTGCCTTACGGTCAGAGGCCGAGCAGTTGCCATACCAGGCGGTGTTGTAACTGGTCAGGATGCTCTCGATGGTGCAGCTGTAGGACTTTTTGAGGATCTGAGGACCCATGCCCAATCTTTTCAGTCTCCTGAGGGGGAATAGGCATTGTCGTGCCCTCTTCACGACTGTCTTGGTGTGTTTGGACCATGATACTTTGTTGGTGATGTGGACACCCTAGGAACTTAAATCTCTCAACCTGCTCCACTATAGCCCTGTAGATGAGAATGGGGGCATGCTCGGTCCGCCCTTTCCTGTAGTCCACAATCTTATCCTTTGTCTTGATCACCACACTGCCAGGTCTCTGAACTCCTCCCTATAGGCTGTCTCATCGTTGTCAGTGATCAGCCCTACCACTTTTGTCGTTGGCAAACTTAATGATGGTGTTGGAGTCGTGCTGGGCCATGCAGTCATGGGTGAACAGGGAGTACTGGATAGGATTGGGCATGCACCCCTGAGGGGCCCCCGTGTTGAGGATCAGTGTGGCAGATGTGTTGTTACCTACCCTTACCACCTGGGGGCAGCCCCTCAGGAAGTCCAGGATCCAGATGCAACGGGAGGTGTTTAGTCCCCGGGTCCTTAGCTTAGTAATGAGCTTTGAGGGAACTGTGAGCTATGACCAGCCTTTCAAAGCATTTCGTGCTATGAGGCGGTAGTCATTCTGACAGGTTACCTTGGCATTCTTAGGCATAGGAACTATGGTGGTTTGCTTGAAATACGTAGGTATTAGACTGGGTCCGAGAGATGTTGAAAATGTCAGTGAAGACACTTGCCAGCTGGTCTGCGCATGCTCTAAGCACGCGTCCTGGTAATCCGTCTGGCCCTGCTGCCTTGAGAATGTTAACCTGTTTAATGGTCTTACTCACATCGGCTACAGAGAATGTGATCATATGGCACAAGTTAAACTCCCCCTTTTGTTACATTTCCCAACGTTTACAGACCACTGCTCATGCCCTATCAGAGCTGTTCGTCAAGTCCTATGGTCTGTGCTCCGAGTTGTTGATGGTGTTATGGTTTAAGGGCAGAAAGGTAGTGTAATTGGGTTTAATGGGCCTTTATGGGATGTCGGGAGTTATTTCTGTCTGAGGTCTCCCCTGGTGTCTTGACTCCTCTCTCTGTAGGCAGGCTTGTACAAGGGCCCAGTGCCTGAGACATTTTCCTCCCACTCTCTGTGCTTTAACTGGCCTCCCACTCACCCCTCTCGCTAATTGTGCAGCGCCACTTAAAAGGACTGAATAACAAGTGAAACTGCGCCGCGACTACCATTTGTCATTGCGATCTCAAGGCGGCGGTGTGAGTTAGGACCCGGCGGCGGCGATTACAGGGTGGGCAGGGCAACTCAAAGCCCAAAGGGGTCACAACTCCTCGCTGGTTGCAGGGTTCACCATCTTCACTTCTTGTCCCGGGGTTTTGACGGAGTGCCCTGTGGAAGAGAAGGGTTGGGGAAAACGCTGGGAGCTTCTTGCAGGTGCTCTGTAGCGTGTGTGCTGGATTTTGTTGTCAACCCTGATTATTTCTGTACTTTCTTAGCCATGTGAAGTATAGGCTAGATCTCACTTGTACATTTTATAAAATGTTTCTCCTAATATATAGAACTTATTGTGTTGGACTTTTGCCAATATGAAAGACATTGATTTCTTCTGTTTGTTTGCTTTTCTGACTGCATATAGTCCTACAGAGTGAGAGTCCATGATCAGTTTGAGGTTGTACTTTGTGTCTCTTTCATTTTGCTTTTCTGCAGACGTCAATATCGGCTTCTGAAGATTTTCAAAGCAGCCAGGAAATCGATTGAACTGAAATCAGAAAAGGTGTAGCGTGTGGAGTTGCAATATTGGCAGGTCTTGGGCAATAATAGAACTGTCAGTCAGTCGAGGTTCAACTGCAACAATTGATTTCCTGGCAAGTTTCTATTCAAAAGAGGAATTTTAGCCTACAACCGTTTCTATATGAGTGGACCCAGTGACCCTGAGGCAGAGTTGGACTGAGTGGGCACAGGCCTGAAGGCTGTGCTACTGGGTTAACTGGCTGGGCTGGCTGCATGTTGGTTGGTGGTAGTGTGGTTGGGACGAGCGTAGGCTGCATGGCCTGGGACTCCAAGGCAGAGTAGAGTGAAGCTGAGCGCTGCTCATTATGTTGGGTGTGTATGGGAACGCCTGTAAACATGACATTCCCTCTCCAGCGAGCGGGCCCGGGTTAATGACAGCCCTGCAGCACAATGAGCAGTAAAGTGCAGCCACCACTGTCGCCACACGATGGCCAGGACCTTCCTACTCCCAGGCCGGGACTGCGACGCGACAGACCCAGAGTGGACATTAACCCCTCTGTCCCACCTATTGAAATAGAATGACTACAATGGACATCCATTCAATTCCATTTCTATTTTCTCACGCTCTCTTGCCACCCTCTTTCGGTCATCTCTTCTTTCTGCCTTCCCTTCCTTCCCCCTCCTCTCTCCCCTTTCATCCCTTTCTTTTAAGTCTTCCATATTTTCCCGAGAGGACATTAACCTCTTTCCCACCATACACCACTCTGACTCTCTCCATGCTCTCCTCTTTTCTGCTCACCCCCCCATCCACCCGACTGACTCTGGGTTCTCACCATCCACCCAACTCTGCCTACCTTCTACACTCCTCCATCCATTTCTGCCTTTCATCGCTTTTCTCAGATTTCCCTTCCTTTCCCTCTCCTCTCTCACGCTTTTTTTCCTCTTATTTAGATTTCTCCATATTTCCCCCATTTACCTTCTGGTCTTCCTCTTCTCACGCGTTACTCTTTCATATAGGAGGCGGAGGAGAGATTTATCGTGCAGCCTCCTAGCTCCGTACTCATCGTCTCCGAGGTTTTTGAAAGCTCTACTTGAGTCTCGATTACACGCATCACACCCACTCTAATCCACTCTTCCTCTCCTCCTCATCGCCCTCTCCTTCTCTGTCTTCTCTCACACACACACACACACACACACACACACACACACACACACACACACGTTAAATCGTAGCAATAAAAGCCTCCTGTCAGTATGCATGCCTGTTTTTGTCAGGCTGGAGTGTACAGTGAGATTCATGGCATGTTTGTGTGCTCTCATTGCTCCAAGCGTATAATTCTCATGTGGAAAAAACCTACTGCTCATATTTGGGCCCTCTGCTGTGGCTCCACCACTGTCCTATATAAGGCAACTTGACATTACGACATTGGGTCCATGTTCACCAACATGAAAGACTGGTTTTGATGAGTGAAATAAATAGGTAGTGTGCTACTGAGAAAGGGTCACTGGCTCCTCTGAAGAGGAAGAGTCAGGGTTAAAGGTCCGGCCACAATTACTATGTTTGAGTAAATTAGTACACTACTGCCATTGTGTGTCCAAGAAAAGTGTCTGGCCCATCCCTGTCCCCTGGGTGAGGCAGTGATTTGAGATGAGTGAGTTGGACAGTGCCAGTGTTGCGGTCAGCAGTATTTGGGGCGGCAGGTAGCCTAGTGGTTAGAGCATTGGACTAGTAACCGAAAGGTTGCTAGGCCGGCCGGTGGGTCTGTACCCCGCCGGCCGGCCCGTCCCTGCCTTTTCTTCGTATTCCATTTATCAGTGTCCCGTCTGTCTCGCTCTCTCATTGTCTGGCACACAACGCTTTTAAAAAAGGGCAAATACCATGGCGGCTGCTGTCAGACCTCAGCTTATTTTTATTTTATTTAACTAGGCAAGTCAGTTAAGAACAAATTCTTATTTCCAATGACAGTCTAGGAACAGTGGCTTAACTGCCTTGTTCAGGGGCAGAACGACGGACCGGCAGGGCGGAAGGCGCGCGCAGGCAGACGGAAGACGCGGGCTGGCGCAGGCAGACGGAAGACGCGGGTTGGCGCAGGAAGGCGGGCGGACCGACCGGCGGGGGGCGGGCGGGCGGACCAACCGGCGGGGAGGGGGGGGGCGGACCGACCGACCGACCGACCGACCGGCGGGGGGCGGACCGACCGACGGGGGGGCGGACCGACAGGTGGGGGTGGGGGGGGGGGGGGTCGACCGGTAGGGCGGATGGCGCAGGCAGACGGAAGACGTGGGCTGGCGGGCGCAGGCAGACGGAAGACGCGGGCTGGCAGACGGAAGGGCCGGCGGAGGATGCGGGCAGGCGGAAGACCGACCGGCGGGGGGACTGACCAACAGGCGGGGTATCGGCAGGGCGGAAGGCGCGGGACAGACAGAAGACACAGGCGCAGACAGGTGCAGACAGACGGAAGACGCAGGCAGACAGGCGGGGGACCGACCGGGTGGGCCGGCGGAAGACGCGGGCAGGCGCGGGCAGGCGGAAGACCGACCGACAGGTGGGGGGCGGACCAACAGGCGGGGCGGGGCGGGGGGGGGGGGGCGACCGGCAGGGCGGATGGCGCGTGCAGGCGGGGCTGTAGGCGCAGGCAGACGGAAGACGCGGGCTGGCTGACGCAGCAGACGGAAGACGCGGGCTGGCTGGCACAGACAGACGGAAGACGCGGGCGCGGGCTGGCGGGCGCAGGCAGATGGAAGACGCGGGCTGGCTGGCGCAGCAGACGGAAGACGCGGGCTGGCTGGCGCAGCAGACGGAAGACGCGGGCTGGCTGGCGCAGCAGACGGAAGACGCGGGCTGGCTGGCGCAGCAGACGGAAGACGCGGGCTGGCTGGCGCAGCAGACGGAAGACGCGGGCTGGCTGGCGCAGCAGACGGAAGACGCGGGCTGGCTGGCGCCGCAGACGGAAGACGCGGGCTGGCTGGCGCCGCAGACGGAAGACGCGGGCTGGCTGGCGCCGCAGACGGAAGACGCGGGCTGGCTGGCGCCGCAGACGGAAGACGCGGGCTGGCTGGCGCCGCAGACGGAAGACGCGGGCTGGCTGGCGCCGCAGACGGAAGACGCGGGCTGGCTGGCACAGGCAGACGGAAGACGCGGGCGCGGGCTGGCGGGCGCAGGCAGACGGAAGACGCGGGCGCGGGCTGGCGGGCGCAGGCAGACGGAAGACGCGGGCTGGCTGGCGGGCAGCCCGGCGGGCCGGCGGAGGATGCGGGCAGGCGGGCGCAGGCAGACGGAAGACGCAGGCAGGGCAGACAGACGGAAGACGCAGGCAGACAGGCGGGGGACCGACCGGGTGGGCCGGCGGAAGACGCGGGCAGGCGGAAGACCGACCGACCGGCGGGGGGACCAACCGACAGGCGGGGTATCGGCGGGGGACCGGCGGGGCGGAAGGCACGGGACAGACAGTAGACGCAGGCAGGCGCAGACAGACGGAAGACGCAGGCGGGGGACCGACGGGGGGCTGGCGGGCGGACGGACGGAAGCCGCGGGCGGATGGAAGCTGCGGGCGGGCGAGCAAGTAGAAGACACAAGACAGAGACCAGGTAGAAGGAAAATGGACAGACTGAAAGAAGACAGTCGGACGTATTTGAGAGGTTGAGGGAAAAGTAGAGAAGCTGTTTCTTCTCCATAGTTTTTTATCTGTCCCACAAAGTCTTTATCCAAACACATAAGCAGTGATTATAGCTTTAAACGGTCGAGCTCACAATAAAATGTCAGTTTCTTCATAACAAAAGATTGCTGGGTATGATCTAGCATTTGAGGCAAGAGATCTGGGAACTGGAATACTCCTCAGTTTGAATCTGATAGTGTTTATTTTATTACATTTGTGACTATTATTAAGAGTGTGATCTCACATAATCTTGGCCCAAGCCTCACCTGGTTCTCATATTCCTATTTAGCCCACATAGTCCAACATTTTGGGCACCCCTGCTTTACATTCAGCAATACCCCTGCAGTGTGGGCCAGACGTGAATAGCTACATTTTGTCTTGTCCATTATTGTCACAGCATGCACTGGAATCAGTCACAATCACACATCAGAATACCCGTCGGCAAGGGACAGGCTTTCCCAAACCACCGTCCCACCTATTAGTGCAGAAGGCATTTGGAGTGTGATTACTAAATGGGTCATTCGATTCCCTGGCCCCCGAGGGGTGAAATTCTATCTCACGATATTGAAATAACAGCGCTGCTGCCTTTGTCAGAAGCATCTGAAGAATGTGCTTGTGTTGGAGTATGGTATGCAGCTCTACTCCTGGCACTGAGGTAGAGGCAGCCCCTAGTGTTTAGGGGTGAAGTGAAACGCTTATTTAAACACAATCTCTCTCTCTCTGTCTGCGTGTGTGACAACAAGCAGGGGGACTGGTGTCAATTTAGCTGCAGGGAATTGGGGGGTAGCCTCACTTATTCATCTACCTGTGAGTCATATTCCGTAACGTGTCACACCATGATATTGGTGCCCTCTCTCACCCCTTGCCTGATTTGCTATCTGCGTTACATTTTAGCAAGGCACCGTTACCCTCTGGTTCTCCCAATTTCTAACCCTTTATAGCAAAATGATATAGCCTGCGGTGCTGTGGGTTTTTTTTATGTGAAAATGTATTTTTAAGGTATTTCACCTGGTAGTCAGTTACTCAAGCTCAGTAGACGAGGATACAAATATAATGGAAATTATTATTTTAAAGGGATGGTCCAATTTTTTTTCTTCCTGATCACACAATATAAGTGATTGGACAGTCCTACTCTCAACCGTAGTGCCATACCTAGAAATGCCATGGCTGGCAAAGCAGGCATTCTTCCAATAGGTTGACTCTGGAGACTGTCATGGTGAGATCCGTATATTAGTATGTGGTCTCTGACCGAGTCAGTGTGTCGCAACCAAACCAGGGACCCCAGCGACGTAAACAAACACTCAACCAGCCTCTTTAACATCAGCAACGCTTTTGGTTCTGATACTGTATCTGTGGTCCTTTGGTGTAGTAGCAAATGAAGCTATATTTTTGTATCTTTCTATATCCATGTGTTGCGTATGTCTAGAGTAGGTTTTGAGTGAGGTCAGGAGTCTCCACACCAAATGAAAAATGACGCTGTATATAAGCTGCGGTGCTTACTCAAAGGTATTGCAGATAGGGCATGTTGTGATACATTGGGAGTTAACTTGCCAAAGGATTTAGAAGGTGGAGGAGCCAGATGATAATTTGCCTCATGTCTGTTCTAGTTGCAGTGTCACATGCCTGCAGTAGACCCTCTTGTATAGGGGAATGAGAGAATCACAGCTTTGTCTGTGTAGTTCATTATTTCTGTGGAAACAATATTCTCATTCCAAACCGAAGAAGGAATTTCTCTCCACTCATAGCTGTAACTCAGGGCTGCACAATCCAATAGAAACACTGAACCAGTGCATTACTACCACACAACACTAGCAGATTTTTACAGCCTGGATTGATGGAGTAGCTAACTGTACTTCCGTCAATTATAATTGCTATACCGGTATTTGTCTCCTAATCAAGAGTAGGGATATAATCTATTGAGGATGGAGCGATGTGATTTGGAGACGATGGAGTTAAGGAGAGACAGACGAGGTTTGGATGAGATCAGACTATACGATAGTGTTAGTTATACGCTGTGGTCTGTTGCATCTTCCTCCTCCACCGCAACCTATTCTTCGTCCTGCTGCTGCTGCTGTAAAGTAGGGTTTACAGTAAAGCCAGATGAACAGCCTCTCAGCATGTCATCCAGCTCGTTGCCTACCAGCCTAAATCAAACCCCAATAGCATTTCAAAAGAACACATCCTACTGCTCTCCAACATCCATACCACACAAAGCCTGGCCATGCAAACAAAGCCTGGTCATGCACACATACTGGTCATTCCATTCCACTGTTTCAACCAGCAAAATAAAATTCTGAACTGGTTCGAGCCACAAGAAGTAACGGTTTATATCATTCCTTTTTTAACTTGTGGATTTACATTTTTTTTTTTTTTTTTACATTTAACTAATTAAATTACTTTACCAGTCAGTGCGGATAGAGCAGGCAAGCTAGTTGTTTACATGCATGATGGACAGACAAGTTTATCCTATGGTGCAAGATGCGACAGCAATTTTGCGGGTGGTGAAAGGGGGAGAGTGTTGAAAAGAGGCTTGAAGCACTGGGCATCTTGTTATGACCTGCATTATTTGAATTAGGCTCACATAATTCTATCTAGGAGGAGTGTCTTCTATGGAGGAACTTTGAATGTCCGTTTGAGCTAACTGGCTAACAAGCTTAAGCGAGCTAGCTACCTAGCTAGCTAGCTAAGAAGCTTGTGTGTGCAGAGCGGCACCAGAATTAAAAACACGTCTTACCTTTTTGTAGTTAATAAATCCAATGTGAAACGTGATAACTAGGTCTATAGTATCCCTAACTAGCATTGACAAATGTTCATCCTTCTCTAACTAATTTCAAATCTCTCTTCCTATCTTCTGAATCATGCATGTACAACAGTACAGTAGCCTATGCTTCGGAGGGTCAGGTAGCCTAAACGCACGCGCACACACACTGGCAAAGATGTTCAGCTTGTAGGCAGACATTTGAATGATGTTCTAAATGACAGAGCTTTGCATAGGCGCTTTGTTGCGTTTTTTTTTTTGTTTCCCAAGCTTTTAAAGTAACGGTTCTGTTCCGGAACAGTATGGATCACCTTTGTTCCAAGTTCTGATTCTGTTCCTTGAAAAAAATATATATATTTACAGTTTTTTGGTTCTGCTCCCTGAAAATGTTCCAACCCCTGATATAGTCCTTTGTTGAGCTTTGTGAGATTTGCACAATACTTTGAACCTTGTGTTTTTGAAAGGTTGTATCTTATCTAGTCAATTAGATAATGAAATTGTAATCCAAATATGATCTGACCCAGTTTCTGATGAGAAGCAATTATTCGGTTGATGAATTTATGGAAACAATTGACAAGAGTCCCTGAAAGAAAGCACAAGAGTCTTAAAATTAGGAGTATGAAAGGGCCGCTTAGCTAGCCTGTATGTTTCCATAGCATAGAGTTTCACACTACCCTACACAGTGATGTCACCCCACAATAACATAAGTAGCCCCCTGTTTAAGACCCCCGTCTCATTCCCCCTTGTGAACAGTGATATGGCAGAGCAGTGGTATGTGATACGCCCACTCCCCTTACAGAGCACCTTCAGCACTTCACCACTAATCCCACACACACACTGTCAGTGTCAGTGTATTATGTCGTAGCAAGGGAGTTCTGGGCTGGGGGGGTATGCCCCCAGTGAATTTCTTTTGCAGTACGAGTTCTATTTTGGTGGCCTCTGGTACATTATAATGCCTTGATTCCGTCCGAAATAAACAGGTACATTATTGAATACTTTAACAACTTAACCTCCCAGATTTGTAAAATTAGTTATGGTATTGAGAAGAAAGACGTGACTTTAAAATTACTGAAACTGTATGAATGCAATGTGTTAGTAGTTTTGGATATCGCCTAGGCTTATATGATCATGGCTATTTTCTAAATAAGATAACCTTTTTTTAACATTAATCCTGTCTTCTCTTAAGATTAGTCATATTTACAGTTGTCCTGCAATATATTAATTGTCACAATGATGTTTGTTCTTCAAATATGTATAGTATTGGCTCTACTGCTGTGGACACTCAGGGTAAGGAAACCAATGTCTTTTTGTAATTTGGGTGAACTATCCCTTTAGTAGTTTGGCCTGTCAATCGATCACTGTGGGTGGGATTGTCAGGGCAAGATGTTTGTGAGTCAGTTGGTAGGGTTCCAGACCTGTCAATCACTCACTGTGGGTGGGACTTTGAGGAAAGGCGTAGATTAGTGATCTAGTCAGAAAAACTAGTCGTACAAATGTAATTTACTGTGGCAAATACTAAATCTAGTCTACTCTTTCAATTTACTTTATTGTGGCAAAAAAACTGAGAATAAAGGTTTGCTTTCTGTCTAGTAAATATGGATTACCTGTTGAGAAACAATATACAATTGCAAGAAAATGCTATAAAAAAAAAGTCAGGGGAAGGACCACCAAACTCTCTGCCAGGTTGTTGCACTCCCAGTTTTATACAAAGTCAGGCAACCATGAATAGACCAGAGCCTGGTGGGAGGAGCTATAGGAGGACGGACTCATTGTAATGGCTGGAATGGAATCAATGGAACGCTATCCAACACATCAAACATTTGGAAATCACGTTTGACTCAGTTCCATTAATTCCATTCCAGCCATTACAATGAGCCCATCCTTTTATAGCTCCTCACATCAGCCTCCACTGGAATAGACCTACAGGTATGAATGAAACGGGTGCTAAAAATGGGCTTTGCTAGACCGAATGCAACAGTTGACTACTCCAGTTTCTACACTTTTTAATCAAATCTTTAGGCCTACATCAATATATTTAATAATACCATATACAGTGCCTTCAGAAAGTATTCACACCCCTTGACTTTTTTCACATTTTGTTGTGTTACAGCCTGAATTTAAAATTGGTTAAATTGAGGTTTTGTGTCACTGTGTCAAAGTGGAATTATGCTTTTTGAAATGTTTACAAATTAATAAAAAGTGAAAGCTGAAATGTCAGCTATGGCAAGGCTAAATACGTTCAGTAGTAAAAATGTGCTTCAAAAGTCACATAATAAATTGACTCTGTGTGCAATAATAGTGTTTAACATGATTTTTGAATGACTATCTCATCTCTGTACCCCACACACCAGTAAGGTCCTTCAGTTGAGCAGTGAATTTCAAACACAGATTCAACCACAAATACCAGGGAGGTTTTCCAATGCCTTGCAAAGAAAGGCACCTATTGGTAGATGGGTAAGAATAATAAAAGCAGACATTGAATATCCCTTTGTGCATGGTGAAGTTATTAATTACAATTTGGATGGTATATCAATACATTCAGTCACAACAAAGATACAGTCATCCTTCCTAACTCAGTTGCCGGAGAGGAAGGAAACCGCTCAGGGATTTCACCATGAGGCCAATGGTAACTTTAAAACGGTTACATAGTTTTCCCCTCTCACACCCATTAAACTGAGGATGGATCAACAACATTGTAGTTACTCCACAATACTAACCTAATTGACAGAGTGAAAAGAAGATGCAAAGCAAATCCCTTTCTAGCCTGAATGCAAAGTGCTATGTTTGGGGCAAATCCAATACAACACATTACTTAGTACCTTTCTCCATATTTTCAAGCATAGTGCAGGCTGCGTGATGTTATGGGTATGCTTGTAATTTTTTTAACGACTGGGGGAGTTTCAGGATAAAAAAGAAATGGAATGGTGCTAAGCACAGGGGAAATCCTAGAGGAAAACCTGGTTCAGTCTGCTTTCCACCAGACACTGGGGGATGAATTCAGCTTTTAGCAGGACAATAACCTAAAACACGAAGTCAAATCTATATTAGAATTGCTTACCAAGAAGACAGTGAATGTTCCTGAGTGGCCAAGTTAAAGTTTTGACCTAAATCTTCTTGAAAATCTATGGCAAGACTTGAAAGTGGTTGTCTAGCAATGTTCAACAATCAATTTGACAGCGCTTGATGAATTTTGCAAAGAATAATGGGTAAATATTGTACTATAGAGACTTACCCAGAAAAAATCCCTTTAATCCATTTTTAATTCAGGTTGTAACACAGCAAAATATGGAATAAGTCAAGGGGTATGAATACTTTCTGAAGGCACTGTAAATATCATAACATTAGCTTTTATAACGGTCAATCTTTCCTTTTTATCATGTTTTGGGAACAGAATCAGGCTCTCTCTCCACTACCTATTGTTCATGCCGTGAGGATTCAACATCTTCATCAAATGTTTTCTAATTTATCTGCAGATAATTACCAAAAAGCAGTAGTAGACTACCAAAATGCAAATGAGGGAGCCCAATGAGCGGCTCTCTCACCGTTTCGGTTCCGTTCACCTGAAAGATCCGGTCAAAAAGAGCCGTTCGTTCGCAAATAACCCATCAGGAGGCTACACTGACGGGTCACTGGCACTGGCACGTCTCGACATGGGCTTTCCTAGGAAAATACAAACACTATCTTTGGTTTGCTTCTCCGGATGTGATACCATGGACATACAGTATAACTACATTGTATATTTTATGAGTAACATAGGGAAATAGGAGATTGACTTTATTCAGTCATTTGCGACACCTTTTATAAACTAGTCAACACTTGCAGTTCGGTCGTCAATCAAACCACAGTAAATGGCCTCTGTTCCCGACTCTGTGGCTGGCTATAGTAAGCCTTTGAAACAGGCCGAAAGAAAATAAATGAATGGGCCACAGAACAATAATTACGTGGATTTCAACTCATCATTACCACTTACGTTACATGGGACGTCCCATGGGATCTCCCTCCTCCGTGAAAAGAAATTCAACTGCAGCCAACCAGAACGCACACAAAAATAACACGGATACCAAGAGGGGGACAGACAGCACACTGACAAACCAGCAGTGTCCCTGTCATGACTGACAGGCGCCTGTCCTATCACTAGAAGATGCATGTCGTTCATTCTATTGGGAGAAGGCTATACAGACTTTTCTGGCTATCGAATTGAAACTTTTAAATGAAAAGAAGCCTAGTTAATAAATTAAGTGGAAAAGGTATCCGGCTAACTATGAGTCTGAGGCTATTTTAAGCAAAGTCCAGCGCTTATGGAAAATACTGCACTCGTTTGTGCACACACACATATGCTACACAAATTCTGTTAGAATGGGGTGTGTGTGTGTGTGTGTTTGAGTATTATCTCCGGGGAGCTATTCATTGTGTTAAGAATTGTTACTCATGGGCTGACTGCACTAACTGTAGTAAAATGTATCAAATGTGAAATAGGGGTCCCTCCGGGTAAAAGGATGTGAACTCCAGTGTTAGAACATGCTACAAACTGTATTTGCGTACTCAAATCATGTTCACCCTCTAACTCATTGTACATTTGTCATGGTACCATAATACAATGCTTGTCTCGTTGTCTGCCACATGCTTGCCTTAGACACCACAGGCAGGCTGGGGAGAGACATTATGTGTAAGGTAACCATAGATTTTGTCTATGGGTAATGCAACACTGTATTGATCAGACTGCGTGTGTTGTGTTTTTCAGTCGGTGGCCAAGACCGGACGGTTGCTTATCAGTCACGAGGCTCCAATCACCGGAGGCTTTGCTGCCGAGATCAGCTCAACAGTGCAAGTAAGTGTGTGTGTGTGTGTGGTCATGCATGCAGAGGGTTCTATTGGAATTCCAGGGGGCCTTCAGAGGTGAGATGTGGGATGGATTGCAGATAGACAGTAGGGTATTTATATCTGTGTGGTTTGGGTTGGACTTTCGCCGTTTGAAAAGAAATTCAAATATCTGTCAGTGGGTGTCCTCGGTCAGGCAATAAATCTGAGTTTAAGAGGCACTGACAGATACAGTCGAAGTCGGAAGTTTACCTAAAACTCATTTTTCAACCACTCCACAAATTTCTTGTTAACAAACTATAGTTTTGGCAAGTCGGTTAGGACATCTACTTTGTGCATGACACAAGTAATTTTTCCAACAATTGTTTACAGACAGATTATTTCACTTATAATTCACTGTATCACAATTCCAGTCGGTCAGAAGTTTACATGCAGTAAGTTGACTGTGCCTTTTAAACAGCTTGGAAAATAATGTCATGGCTTTAGAAGCTTCTGATAGGCTAATTGACATCATTTGAGTCAATTGGAGGTGTACCTGTGGATGTATTTCAAGGCCTACCTTCAAACTCAGTGCCTCTTTGCTTGACATCATGGGAAAATCAAAAGAAATCAGCTAAGACCTCTGAAAAACAATTGTAGACCTCCACAAGTCTGGTTCATCCTTGGGAGAAATTTCAAAACACCTGAAGGTACCACGTTCAAAATGTACAAACAATAGTACGCAAGTATAAACACCATGGGACAACGCAGCTGTCATACCGCTTAGGAAGGAGACGAGTTCTGTCTCCTAGAGATCAACGTACTTTGGTGCGAAAAGTACAAATCAATCCCAGAACTACAGCAAAGGACCTTGTGAAGATGCTGGAGGAAACAGTTACAAAAGTATCTATAGCCACAGTAAAACAAGTCCTATATATCGACATAACCTGAAAGGCCGCTCAGCAAGGAAGAAGCCACTGCTCCTAAACCGCCATAAAAAAGCCAGACTACGGTTTGCAACTGCACATGGGGACAAAGATCGTACTTTTTGGAGAAATGTCCTCTGGTCTGATGAAACAAAAATAAAACTGTTTGTCCGTAATGACTGTTGTTATGGTTGGAGAAAAAAGGGGGAGGCTTGCAAGCTGAAGAACACTATCCCAGCCGTGAAGCACGGGGGTGGCAGCATAATGTTGTGGGGGTGCTTTGCTGCAGGAGGGACTGGTGCACTTCACAAAATAGATGGCATCATGAGGAGGGGGGGGGGGGGGAAATTATGTGGATATATTGAAGCAACATCTCAAGACATCAGTCAGGAAGTTAAAGCTTGGTCGCAAATGGGTCTTCCAAATGGACAATGACCCCAAGCATACTTCCAAAGTTGTGGCAAAATTGCTTAAGGACAACAAAGGCAAGGTATTGGAGTTGCCATCACAAAGCCCTGACTTCAGTCCTATAGAAAATGTGTTGGCAGAACTGAAAAAGTGTGTGCGAGCAAGGAGGCCTACAAACCTGACTCAGTTACACCAGCTCTGTCAGGAGGGATGGGCCAAAATTCACCCAACTTATTGTGGGAAGCTTGTGGAAGGCTACCTGAAACGTTTGACCCAAGTTAAACAATTTAAAGGCAATGCTACCAAATACTAATTGAGTGCATGTAAACTTCTGACCCACTGGGAATGTGATGAAAGAAATAAAAGCTGAAATAAATCATTCTCTCTACTATTATTCTGACATTTCGCATTCTTAAAATGAAGTGTTGATCCTAACTGACCTAAGACAGGGAATATTTACTAGGATTAAATGTCAGGAATTGTGAAAAATGGAGTTTAAATGCATTTGGCTAAGGTGTATGTAAACTTCCGACTTCAACTGTGTGTCAGATATGTCATACTGAAACTTGGTAGACTTTGTCAGTTGAAATGAGTAATATATATATATATATTAGATTAAGCCAGTTAAAACTAATACTCACATTTTTGCTCATGGACTGTACTGACTGTACTGGAGGTGTATCCCCTCTGCCTCACTCTATTTTTCCCTCCATACCTCCCTCCCTCCCTCTGTCTGGTGAAGACTGCTCTGGCCTGGTTAGGGCATGATCAAAGTATGTGCTGTGTTCCCTTCAGGGAGAATGTGAGAGGGCATAAGCCACAGTTTCACCTCCATGAGCTATTCCTGAGTTATGATTATGACCCTTGTCGGCAGGGCCGCCAATCGTTTTTTTCTTCTTCTACCTAGACCACACTCAAAGGTATCCGGATAATGGCATGCTATTCAGTGTAGGCATTACCTCAAGTGGATGATACCCTGTGTGTCTGCATCAGCACTGGTCTAGCGCTGAGATGAGGGCCCTGGAATTGGTCCTTCTCTTCTCCCTGGCTGTCACTCATGTTGTTATCCCCAGACCTGCTTATTGGTAGGATTAATGGTCTGAGTAATACCCATGTTTTCACATGTTTTGTGTCCCGAGGTAACCATTGTTGAATGTGAGATGGCATATGGTAATATAACTGTTTATAGCGTTTTAATACCTTGTTTTTATTGTGTATAGCCATTAGATTTATGAGCTTTGTGTATGATGAGGTATTGTTGAGACTGCTTTCATCTCGCGCCAAATGAATCCTCAACCACTACTGACAGAATAAATGATCACACGCACTTGCGCCTCATGTCTAAGTGCATCCAGGTGTTGCGGCCACGTGCCACGTTGTTTCCCCTCAAGAGCAGGGCACACACAGACTCTCATGGCCAACTTCCCTTGGCAACGTGACAGCGCTGGCTCTGGATGGCCCACTTGCACCCTGTCCAGATGGCCCAGGGGTGATGGTCAGTACTGCAACTCGCCGGACTGTGGTGACTCACCCGCTAATAACGGGAATGTGGCGTGGGTTCTGCGCTGATAACGCAATGAAACGGAAAAGGCGCTAAAAATAGGGCTTTTAGTAGAAAGGTGCTGAGCTATCGGACCTGGGTCAAGCCTTTGGGAACTACCATAACAACAACAACATCCAGTGCTCTCAAGGGAACGACCAGAAAGGGAAACTTAAACCACTACTTAACAAGAGTCAAGAGCAGAGAGGGAGATCTGCACCACACCTCACCACCAGTCAAAAGCAGAGAGGGAGACCCTGCACCACACCTCACCACCAGTCAAATGCAGAGAGGGAGACCCTGCACCACACCTCACCACCAGTCAAAAGCAGAGAGGGAGACCCTGCACCACACCTCACCACCAGTCAAAAGCAGAGAGGGAGACCCTGCACCACACCTCACCACCAGTCAAAAGCAAGACTCGGCCTGGAATATCCCATTCAGGGGCACATGGTGGGAATGAAGGCCTGTGATACAAATGGCTTATAGTCTTGTATGGGTTACTGTTACAATTGACAAAGTGCATGCTCAGCTGTCGGAGTCCAGGACTCAACTTTTATTCTATTCTTTATGTGAAATATACTTTGAACTCTGTGAAAATAGATTTTCTTAGAAGTGACAGGACTGAGAGTATGCCTTGATTTACCCACCCTGGAGCTTGTTGTTTAATTTGGATTGTTGAAGAATAAATAATTTAAATCAGGCCGTCAGTAGGCTTATCCCAATGTTCAGCTGTTTTGTTATCTGGCTTTGAGGCATGTGCAAAACTCTTTCCACCCCTGTCCATGTTTTAAAGTGACTTCAGGAGTGGCTATATATATATATATATATATATATAATGCTTTTGTCAATGTATTATGTCTGGACAGGAGGGTGAAACTAAAGAATAAGCGGGTCAAAGTCAACTGCCTCAGGGCAGTGTAAGCACGGTCCAATTATGGATTAGTTTTACTTTCTTTAAAATTTGGAACAGCAGAGTTGAGGGATGGTGGATTAGCTGCACCTCACAAAAGGTGTTGTCATTGGCAGACTACTCATATCAGAGCTTCTCTGCTGACTTACAATGGACCTCAGGGATACAAAGAGTGCCATGGTAAAGTTGAGCAGCCTCTCCCATACTACTGTGCGTACAGCTTTGTGACAATTAACACATGGACCTTGCTGTGCTACATACATACGGTACCAGTCAAAAGTTTGGACACATCTACTCATTCCAGGGTTTTTCTTTATTTTTACTATTTTCTTCATTGGAAAATAATACTGAAAACATCAAAACTATGATAACACATATGGAATCATGTAGTAGCCAAAAAAACAAAATATATTTGAGATTCTCTCAACCACCTTCACCTGGAATGTTTTTTACAAAAGTCTTGAAGTTCCCACATATGCTGAGCACTTGTTGGCTGCTTTTCCTTCACTCTGTGGTCCAACTCCTCCCAAACCATCTCAATTGGGTTGAGGTTGTATGATTGTGGCGGCCAGGTCATCTGATGCAGCACTCCATCACTCTCTTTCTTGGTTAAATAGCCCTTACACAGCCTGGCGGTGTGTTGGGTCATTGTCCTGTTGAAAAACAAATGATAGCGCAAACCAGATGGGATGGCGTAACACTGCAGGATGCTGGTTGTGTGCCTTGAATTCTAAAGAAATCACCGACAGTGTCACAAGTAAAGCCCCCCCACCCCCACACCATCACACCTCTTCCACCATGCATCACGGTGGGAACCACACATGCGGAGCTCATCCATTCACCTACTCTGCGTCTCACAAAGACACGGCGGTTGGAACCAAAAATCTCAAATTTGGACTCATCAGACCAACGGACAGATTTCCAGCAATTCTACCATGAAGACCTGATTCACGTAGTCGCCTCTGAGCAGTTGATGTTGATGTGTCTGTTACTTGAACTCTGTAAAGCATTTACCTCTGCTGCAGAGGATGCGTTCATTAGAGTTAACTCTGGGTCTTCCTTTCCTGTGGCTGTCCTCATGAGAGCCAGTTTCATCATAGCGCTTGATGGTTTTTCGACTGCAATTAAAGAAACTTTCAAAGTTCTTGAATGCTCTGCATTGACTGACCTTCATGTTTAAAGTAATGATGGACTGTCGTTTCTCTTTTCTGATTTGAGCTATTCTTGCATTAATATGGATTTGGTCTTTTTTTTTTTTTTACCAAATAGGGCTATCTTCTGTATACCACCCCTACCTTGTCACAACACAACTGATTTGGCTCAAACACGTTAAGAAGGAAAAATGCATTACAGGTGACTACCTCATGAAGCTGGTTGAGAGAATGCCAAGAGTGTGGAAAGCTGTCAAGGCAAAGAGTGGCTACTTTGAAGAATATCAAAAATATTTTGATTTAACACTTTTTTTTTGGTTACTACATGATTCGATATGTGTTATTTCATAGTTTTGATGTCTTCACTATTATTCTACAATGTAGTAAAAATAGACAAAATCCCTGAATGAGTAGATGTGTAAAAGACTGGTACTGTATAGTATTTATAGGCTAGACCCCTGGGATTGGATTGTACAGTAGAGGCTGTTTTTACAAGCAACACTGTGGCTTTAAGTCTGTTTCACGCTATACGTGGAAGTACACTTAGGGATGAAGCATTACTTGAGATACACAAGCAAAACTAGAGCGTCCATGTGATTTTCTTTCTTTATTTATTTATTTATTGAGGAACAGTTCATGCTGCATCTCCCCAGTCACTGCAAACACCAATCCCAGATTATAAACTGGGTGGTTTGAGCCCTGAATGCTGATTGGCTGACAGCTGTGGTATATCAGACCGTATTCGCTTATCGCTGAGCTGTGGTACTACTGGTCTGGGCCTCACATCAAAGATGGCTGTCTTCCATTCCGGCCCAGTTGGGGTTGGTCAAAGATGAAGGCCTGCCGTTTTTCTGCCATAAATGCCTTCCGAATCAGAAGCAGAGCCCTTGTTTGCCTGTCAGGCCGTTTTAAAGAAAGCTGGTTTGTTTCCTCAGGCGCTGTTTTCCTGCGCCTTCCACTGTAAAACCATGGCTGGATGCCCCATCTCTCTCCCTCACAGGATACATCAATCTCATTCAAAGGGATGTGTTTATGGAAGAGGCCTGTTAGGCTACTCACACACTGAGGAAAGTGAAATTGGATAGCCTGCAGGCTGTGGTAGAGTATGGACATGAGGTATCGCTCCAAGCTCCTTGTTTTCTTTTTTGACAATTGATGGGTTGAATGGCCACAGCCTAGCATGAACCCCTCTTTGGCCAGTTTGGGTGTTAATTCATCCATACTGGTCCATCCTTTACCTGTAGAAGTAGATTTTCATCTAAATTGCAAGGAATTTCCCTAAATTTGACCAGAGAATGTGTGACTCATTGATCACAGAATGTGTGACTCATTTTTCCTTCCAGGAAGTTGCTTAGTAAGTAATACATGTAAGTACTAGTACACAGGAAGTCTTAATTAACTCCTCTAATCAGTCTCTAAAAGCTTCCAGTCTTTATGAACCCACTAACTGCTGCTGTCTTTGAACCCTCTGAAACCATTGTTCATATGGGAACCATGGAAGTAAACAAATACTTTTTAAGATCAAAATGGATTTTCCAAGATGTCTTTAAAAAAAAATGACCACACCATGTATTATTTGTAAACCCAGTAAAATAAGAACTCTGATAAAAAATGAAAAAAAAATCAATGGACTGCTGTCAACCTCAGAGCGGTGTTGAAATGGCCTATGTTTGTTGATAATCAGTCATTGGAGAGCCTATGTAAGTCTGATAAAGGTACAGATTAAACGGTGCTGAGAGACTAGGCAGAGGAAAGTACACCCCAGATCTCACTGATGCTTTCTTATGTGCTGCGCCACACAGTATATTCGGAAAGTATTCAGACCCCTTGACTTTTTCCACATTTTGTTACAGCCTTATTGTAAAATTGATTTAAATTGTTTGTTTCCCCCCACATCAATCTACACACAATACCCCATAATGACAAAGCAAAAACAGGTTTTTAGAAATGTTTGCAAATGTATAAAAAAAATACTAAACTGAAATATCTTATTTACATAAGTATTCAGACCCTTATCCTCGGTTGCAACACTCACTACCGAGTTCCAAACTGCCTCTGGAAGCAACGTCAGCACAATAACTCAGTTGGGAGCTTCATGAAATGGGTTTCCGTGGCCCAGCAGCCACACACAAGCTTAAGGTCATGCACAATGGCAAGCTTTGGCTGGAGTGGCGTCAAGCTCGTGGCCATTGGACTCTGGAGCACTGGAAATGTGTTTTCTGGAGCAATGGATCACTCTTTACCATCTGGCAGTCCAACGGACAAATCTGGGTTTGGCGGATGCCAGGCGAATGCTACCTGCCCCAATGCATAGGGCCAACTGTAAAGTTTAGTGGAGGTGGAATAATGGTCTGGGGCTGTTTTTCATGGTTCGGTAGTTTCAGTGAAGCGAAATCTTAACGCTACATCATTCAATGACATTCTAGACGATTTTGTGGTTCCAACTATGTGGCAACAGTTTGGTGAAGGCCCTTTCCTGTTTCAGCATGTCAATATCCCAGTGCACAGAGAGAAGTCCATACAGAAACGGTTAGTCGATCGGTGTGGAAGAATTTGACTGGCCTGCACAGAGCCCTGACCTCAACCCCATCAAACACCTTTGGGATGAATTGGAACGCAGAGTGCGAGCCAGGCCTAATCGCCCAACATCAGTGCCCACCTCACTCATGCTCTTGTGGCTGAATGGAAGCAAGTCCCCGCAGCAATGTTCCTACATCTAGTGGAAAACCTTCTCAGAAGAGTGAAGGCTGTTATAGCCCCAAATGAGGGACCAACTCCATATTAATGCCCATGATTTTGGAATGAGATGTTCGACGAGCAGGTGTCCACATACTTTTGGTAATGCACCGTTAGCCCTATAAATAGGATGCAAAATTCATGATTTTAATAATACACTTTTATGTTTGTATATTGTCTTGTATTTGAAGGATGGTTGGTTGATTTTCAAATGTAGTCTACAAGTTATGTTATGTTGGATTCATGCCTCCATCTCATCCAAAAATCTAAGTTGGCGAATAGGACTAAATCAAATCAAACTTTATTTGAAGTGCAATTAAAGTTTGATTTGATTTAGTGCAATTCTTTAACTTAGATTTTTGGTAGAGATTGAGACATGAATCGAACATATCAATTATTCAATTGTGGACAAACTTTATATTGAATTGTGAACACAATCAAATATCAAATTTGAAGGAGTATCTTCTGCTTGGATAGTACACACACATTGGCCAGCTTATTAGATATACCCATCTAGTACCGGTCGGACACCCCTTTGCCTCCATAACAGTCTGAATTCTTTGGGGCATGAAAACGTCGTTCATTTGGTATCAAGGGACCTCACGTGTGCCAGAAAAATGTTCCACACATCATTAGACCACCGCCACTAGCCTGTACGATTGACACCAGGCAGGACGGGGCTATGGACTCATGGTGCTTATGCCAAATCCCGACTTTGCCATCAGCATGACACAACAGGAACTGGGATTCGTTGGACCAGGTTATTTTTTTCCACTCCTCAATTGTCCAGTGTTGGTGATTGTGTGCCCACTGGAGCCACTTCTCCATGTTTTTATCTAATAGGAGTGGAAAAGGTGTGGTCATCATCTGTGGTAACGACCGACAAGTGCGTGCCGAGATGCCTTCCTGCACACTTCTGTTGTACTTTACCGTTATTTTCCTTTTTGTGGTATGCCTTAGCTTGCACAATTCTTGCCATTCTCCTTCGACCTCTCATCAACGTGAAAAGCCCAGGACGCCGGCCATTTCTGAGATACTGGAACCGGCATTCCTGGCACCGACGATCATACCACGCTCAAAGGCGCTTAGGTCACTCGTTTGGCCCATTCTAATGTTCAATCTGAATGCAACAGTAACTGAATGCCTCTATGCCAGTCTGCCTGCTTTGTATAGCAAGCCACGGCCACATGACTCACTGTGTGTAGGAGCAAACCATTATCGTGAACGGGGTGGCGTTTTAATAAATATTATTAATAACGTGCAGTATATAAGACTATATCCAAAGGTAAAAGTGTAATGTTATTATTTGTATCATGAATTTGGCATCCTATTTATAGGGCTAATGGTAGCTATTTCTAAACTTCCAAAGATAGATGAATGAGAGTATACCTAGCTAAATGTTGAAATTATGGTGGCCTTTATTGGGCAAATCAGATGTCAATGTAGCCTACATAAACTCAACCTCACTCCGAATTGACTTTCACATACAACTTATGTAATAAAAGTTAGTTACTTTCAACTATTCAGTGTTATTTTGGTAGTCTACTCAAATTAGTATGGAAGCTTATTAATGTCTAAATGTGTTGACGGGAGCTCCGCTGAATTGAACACCTCTTGTTTCCAAATCTAAGCAGGATACATAGAGGTAATCATCTGGACGGTAGACTTGTTCTCTCTGAAGTGCATTGCCCCTCGTATACTAGTAGGAGTCAATGTTCAGGCAGGAATTGTTGGATTTTGGCTTCACATTTTATTTCAATATACCTCTGTATTTAGGTTCATGAGGCATGACACTGAAACGATGTTGATACCATTTTACTATCAACATTGAAACAAGTTCAAATAAAATGTCTAGGGCTGTCCCCGACAAAAAAAAGAATCTTAGTAGACCGAGAGTCGTCTGTTCTTTCAGCCAATCGATCAGTCAAAACATTTTAACGTGAATTTTTCCATATGTTTTAATAAAATTAACTATGTAGGCTACTGAGCTGGTCTGATGCTTTAAGCATTGTAATTAAAAATAAAGACGCACAAATTACTAAAAAGGGAGCCAGAGATCAATATATCCTAACTAGAAGAAAATAACCTGTTCCTAACCACCTCCTCCCGCTGCTGCTGGCCTTCTGTTAAGCTCCTGAAGTTGCTGGTAAAGGGCTACACCAGCGGTCTGCAAGCTTTTCAATTTGGAGTGCCAATTTATCGTACCATTTCTACAGATCTGCGTGCCAGTTATGATTTTTATATGTACATTTTCGTGGAACAGTTTCAATTTATAATAGTTTTCATATCTCAAGCAACGTCATGTCGTTAATCAAAATTATAAATGAAAAAGATACTTTTAGATTGGTAACTTTTTATTGCCATTGCCAATATGTAAAAATAGCAGCCTGCAGGTAGCCAATATCCTGATAAAAATAAATATCCCATAAGTCATATTGGCTACACATGGCCTGTCTGCAAGGAACTTGTCAACTATCAACTTGGTCCAGCCCAAAGCTAGTGCTAGCAAACTTACAACATTAAATACAATATTTTGGGCCCTCAGTTTCCCACACCAGTAAGCTCCTGACACACAGCTGTAGGCTATTTGCGCAAGGGATAAGAAGTAATCAGGTAGGCCTATTTTATGGAGTTTCCACTGGATCGGAGCATGACATTTTCTTCCCCTTTCATGCTGTGGTTATCGAAAGGGAGAGAGCTGGAAAGATTTTTCAAATAGGCTACGTTGAGGAACTATTGTCATTCTCAATGGATGTAAAAACATACTTTGTTTACTTGCTGCTAGAGGCGAAGAAAAAATTACTTTGAGAAGCTCCACAGTGGTGGTGAGTTAAGACAGTCAGAAATAGTATCAGATCCCCAGATCTGGGCAAATTTATTGGCCTACATTTCCTTGCAGGCCAGGTAGCCTAGGCCTACTTCTATACGTAATCAGGTGTGTTTCCTTTCTCAAGATTGATAGGAGCGCTCCAAACAAAAGACAATTTGTAAATTGACAACTTGTAAATGGAATGAAAGTGTAGCCTAGGTTGTGCGTTCTGCAAACGGTGTCCACTCCTACAATGAGGAAGGTAAGACTCATAATATATTGAATATATTAACAGAAATGACCGTAACCTAACAAACATTGTAGATTAAAAATTATGGGAATTTACTCTAAATGTAGACTTACTACCGGTGTGCCATTGCCACAGCCTCTGCAATGGATTAGTCCACTGAGACAGGTGTGAATGATAGATGTCTTGTGTGCCATTTAAAAAAATATATAATATATACAGTGCATTCGGAAAGTATTCAAACCCCTTGACTTTTTCCACATTTTGTTACGTAACAGCCGTATTCAAAAATGGATTAAATCTTTTTTTCCCATCAATCTACACACAATATCCCATAATGACAATCAAAAACGGTTTATTTTTGCAAATGTATAAAAAGTGTAAACTGAAATGTCACGTTTACATAAGTATTCAGACCCTTCACTCAGTACTTTGTTGAAGCACCTTTGGCAGCAATTACAGCCAGTATAACGCTACAAGCTTGGCACACCTGTATTTGGAGTTTCTCCCATTCCTCTCTGCAGATCCTCTCAAGCTCTGTCACATTGGATGGGAAGCGTTGCTGCAGAGCTATTTTCAGGTCTGTCCAGAAATGTTTGATCGGCTTCAAGTCCGGGCTCTGGCTGGGCCACTCAAGGACATTCAGAGACTTGTCCAGAAGCCACTCCTGCATTGTCTTGGCTGTATACATAGGGTCGTTGTCCTGTTGGAAGGTGAACCTTCACCCTAGTCTGAGGTCCTGAGCACTCTGGAGCAGGTTTTCGTCAAGGATCTTTCTGTCCTTTGCTCCGTTCATCTTTGCCTGGATCCTGACTAGTCTCCCAGCCCTGCCACTGAAAAACATCCCCACAGCATGATGCTGCCACCACCATGCTTCACCGTAAGGATGGTGCCAAGTTTCCTCCAGGCGTGATGCTTGGCATTCAGGCCAAAGAGTTCAATCTCGGTTTCATCATACCAGAGAATCTTGTTTCTCATGGTCAGAGTCTTTAGGTGCCCTTTGGCGAACTACAAGTGGGCTGTCATGTGCCTTTTACTGAGGAGTTGCTTCAGTCTGGACAGTCTACCGTAAAGGCCTGATTTGTGGAGTGCAGCAGAGATGGTTGTCTTTCTGGAAGGTTCTCCCATCTCCACAGAGGAACTGTAGAGCTCTGTCAGAGTGACCGTCAGGTTCTTGGTCACCTCCCTGACCAAGCCCCTTCTCCCCCAATTGTTTGGCCGGGCGGCTCTAGGAAGAGTCTTGGTGGTTCCAAACTTCTTGACGATGGAGGCCACTCTGTTCTTGTGGACCTTCAATGCTGCAGAAATGTTTTTGTACCCTTCCCCAGATTTGTGCCCCGACACAATCCTGTCTCTGAGCTCTACGGACAATTCCTTCGACATCCTGGCTTGGTTTTTGCCTAGATATGCGCTGTCAACTGTGGGACCATTATATAGACAGGTGTGTGCCTTTCCAAATCATGTCCAATCAATTGATTTTACCACAGGTGAACTCCAATGAAGTTGTAGAAACATCAAGGATGATCAATGGAAACAGGATGCGCTTGAGCTCAATGTCGAGTCTCATAGCAAAGGGTCTGAATGCTTATGTAAATAAGGTATTTCTGTTTTATTTTTAATAAATATGCAAACATTTCTAAAAACCTGTGTTTAGATTGCTGATTAATTTGTATTTATTTAATCCATTTTAGAATAAGGCTTAACAAAATGTGGGAAAAATCAAGGGGTCTGTGTACTTTCCGAAGGCACTATATTTGGGACTAAATATAAAAAAGTAGGCTGTTGGTCAACAAATATCAACCAAACAATCGACCAGTCGACTAAATGGGGTCAGTCCTAAAAATGTCCAAATGACATGAAATTCAACAAAATTTCAACTACCCAATTGACTGTAGGATGATTTTCAATGCAATTTCAACATTACATAGTTCTGATAATTATGTTGAAATTAGATTCATGTAACAACCTGTTAGTCAGGTTAAGTCAATGTATTTAAGTGAACATTTTACCCTAATTTCAATGTTTACAACGCTGGTTCAAATTAGATCAAAACATATAACTGGTTGATTACTTATTTCAAATCCAATGTATTTTCCACGGTGATTCCTAGTCACATACGGATTCAGCTAGTGTGTGCCCAGAGGGCAGTGTGTGATTTGTTGTTGTTGGCAGTCCCATTTAGTAATATTGGTATAACCCGGGAGTGACTGAATTCCCCGATCTGTGGCTGTCGCTGACACACTTTTTCCGTGTGACAGGAGGCAAAAAGCCCAACTGCAAATCTAAACCCCCGCCAGTTGGTATTTTTACATTTTTCAATATTGCCTCCTCGAGAGATGCAGTCCGCCATTTTGTCATTTATATGCAGACATTTAAGTCAGATTGCATATAATGATGTGTTTTCTCCAAAGATAAACAGCGATTTGAGGGAAATCGGAGTTCTGTGGCACATCACCATTTAGCTGTGGTGACAAGCAACCAGACTGTTCTTTTCTCCTGCTTCCAGTAAGTAAGTGTATTTAGAGGAGATTACAGTTTGGAATCTGACAGGAAAAAGCCTTTAGTACTGTCTTTGTCTGCCTGTGGATCATAGACTGTCTCATGAGACGTTCTCCCTTAACCTGTTTGGTATAGGGGGCAGTATTGAGAATTTTGGAAAAAATATGTTCCCATTTTTAACGGCCTCCTACACCAACTCAGAAGCTAGAATATGCATATTATTGTTCAGGTTTGGATAGAAAACACTCTGAATTTTCTAAAACTGTTTGAATGGTGTCTGTGAGTATAACAGAACTCCTATGGCAGGCAAAAACCTGACAAGGCTTCAAGCAGGAAGTACCCTGTCTGACAAGGAGTCGTGCGTCTTACCTCTTTTTATTGAAAAGTAAGGATCTTAGCTGTAACGTGACAATTCCCAGGGCTCCAATAGGCTCTCAGAGCCCGCGAAATAACTGAAGGTTTACGAGGGAACCTCAGGTTGAAATATATTATCGCCTTTTGTAAGTGGATGCTCGGAGGACCTTTCAATGATGCGCGTGCATGAGTCGCTTCTGAGGAGAAATTTTATTCGGCTGTTTAGGCTCAATGCATACTCCCGGTCGGAATATTAACACTTCTCTATGACATAAATGGCATAAAAATTGGTTTTAAACAGCGGTTGACATGCTTCGAAGTACGGTAATGGAATATTTAGACATTTTTGACACGCCAATGCGCCATGCGCGACACCGCGAAAAGGCATTCTAGAACTCACGAACAAAACGTCGCTGTTGGAACATAACGATGGATTATTTGGGACCAAACCAACATTTGTTATTGAAGTAGAAGTCCTGGCAGTGTATTCTGATGAAGAACAAGCAAGGTAAGAACATCTTTCTTATAGGAAATGTGATTTTGGTGGATGCTGACCTGGGTGGGTATCTAAATAGCTAGCCCTGTAATGCCGGGCTATGTACTTAGATTATTGCAAAATGTGCTTCATCCGAAAAGCTATTTTAAAATCGGACATATCGAGTGCATAGAGGGGTAATGTATCTATAATTCTTAAAATAATTGTTATGCTTTTTGTGAACGTTTATCGTGAGTAATTTAGCAAACTGTTAGTAAATTCACCGGAAGTTTGCGGTGGTTATGCTTTTTCTGAACGTCACATGCTAATGTAAAAAGCTGGTTTTTGATATAAATATGAACTTGATTGAACAGACATGCATGTATTGTATAACACAATGTCCTAGGTGTGTCATCTGATGAAGATTATAAAAGGTTAGTGCTGCATTTAGCTGTGGTTTGGGTTTATGTGACATGATATGCTAGCTTGAAAAATGGCTGTGTGATTATTTCTGGCTGGGTACTCTGCTAACATAATCTAATGTTTTGCTTTTGTTGTAAAGCCTTTTTGAAATCGGACAGTGGGGTTAGATTAACGAGATTCTTGTCTTTAAATAGCTGTGAAATAGTCATATGTTTGAGAAATTGAAGTTATAGCATTTCTAACGATTCAAAAATCGCGCCACTGGATTTCAGTGGCTGTTACGTAGGTGGGACGAGTTCGTCCCACATGTACTAGAGAGGTTAATGCTCTGCACTCTAGAGACACGGATGGTCCTCTATCAAGACAGTAAATTAGGGGAGATGGACTAGGCTACATGGACTACGCTACATGTTGCCATTCTTTCAAAAAGTCTGACAGGATTTATCACACCTCTGATGTAACTCTACAAAAATGCAGGCCTGACCAGACTCATCTTAAGTTTTAATCTTCGTCTTCATGATTTAAGTGTGCTGTCAATCTGTCTCTGAAGTCCACTGCAGGCCCTCTCCAGCTGCCACACACGTGTCTGCCTTTTACACTGTTACACTCCTAGCCCCCATGACCAGGAATAGCTTTCCACTGAGCAACATGGCAAGGACAACTGGTCAAAGAATATAATTAGTCATCGCAGCTCAAATGTTTTTATTTTCTTTAGTGGCATACATGCCACCGCCAGACATTGTGAGCGTCCTTTCTGAGAGTTCTGCATCAAGAAAATCTTCCACCTTCCAAGTGTTGAAGAGCTATTAAAGTTCTTTAAGACTGTGAAAACTAATTTGGGGCTTATTCGAGTTTAACCTTACAGAGGCTAAATTGATTCATGTTCTTGCCTCAACTAGGTGCAATAGGTGGATAGATATATTTAACTATAGAATATGTGAACTTATGGTCTTATACATACAATGCATCATGCCCAGTCTCCCAGCTCTGCCCAAGACTGTTGGAGGCGACAGAAGGACTTATCCACGGAAACCGTTTGGCCCACTTGGCCAAGGAGGGGTAGTGTTGGATGGGGAGGGGATGCTGGCTGGCACTAACTGCAGGCATCCATTAAAGCTAATCACCACTAATTAGCAAGGCAGAGTGGGGATGCCTGTTGTGGGCTGAGTAATGGCACCCCCACCCCCCCCTTTGATACACTACAGTGGGCCATGAGCCATACACATGAGCACACTGTAAACTTGTGATGGATTCTGGGTTCTGACTCTTAAACTTGGAATAGTGTTAATTATCAGGTATTCTATTGAAATATTGAGTGCTATGGTCTAGAGGGTGTACACCAGAAGTTAATGGTTATCTGTAGGAGGAATGTATATGGTGGAGGCAATTAAACTTGGAATGTACTGAGTGCAGGGAAGACGTTCAGATGTTGGCAGGCACTGATAAGGGCAGAGAGCTGTGGATTAGTGAGGAAGCGGGTCGAGGTCAGGTCACCCTAAGGGAGAAGGAACAGTTTGTGGCCCGTATCACTTAACTTCTTGCCTAGCAATAAAGATGTAATATTTAAAGAGGCGGAGGATACTCCACCCAAATCGGGGTGTGTATATATACTACCACTGGTGGAAACATGTCTTTGTGCAGCTCTATTGACCCAATGGGTGAATTAACTTGGTTTAAGCTTTACTAATCGTCCGTGAGTTAATAGGTTCATTTAGAACCTAACACCTGGAGGGAAAAAAAATGAATTGCTTTTAACACTGATTTATGACCTCTGTTGTACCACAGTGGTAATAGTGTATACTACATATGTATTCCCGTCTTGTGGTACAGTAAGCCTTTATGACCCAGAGGACCATTTTGTATGTCTGCTAATTCCCCTTTTAATATATCAAAGCATCCTGAGACATGCCGCTGCTGGCAATGCTAAAGCTATAGCTGTGAATTAGACTCCGCGGACCTGGCATGGTACTGGGGACGTGGAGCCGACGCGCATCTGCAGGCTCTCTCTTGTGTTTTTACAGTCCGTGAAATAAGGAGACGCACAAAGGCTTTCTCATGGAGCCTGACGTTCTTCTGAACCCTGCCAGATGTTTTTGAGGAGATGAAAAACATATTGCTGCAGAAACATGTAAATACAACACAATGTCTACAGAGTAGGGCTAGCCTGACTGTCTGTGTGTGTGTGGGAATGCTAGTTACTAAGACCTTATGGCTAATTTGGCTCAGCGATGGCTTTTCTCTCCTGTGGAAGCTATTGGCCCCTTCATCGCATTCAAATGCTGTGGGAGGAGGTCAAAAGCCAATAGAGACATGAGTGATGGCTTGTTTACCAGCACTGCCAAAACACAAGCTGTGCGTTGGCCAGCTCTGAGTTGTGATTTTAAATAAGCCATTTGTCTCCAACTTTTAAGGGTAGTGGTAGTAAATTCACTGAACCTGTTGGAAATGTTTCAGTGAAGCACTTCTAGTATTACTGTGTCTACAGCCATGACAGTGAAACTGATTCCACTGTCTCGTTGTCAAGCACAGAACAGGGGCCTGGAGTTTATTCTGGTATTTGATATTGTATTAGGATCCCCATTAGCTGTTGCAAAAGCAGCAGCTACTCTTCCTGGGGACCACACAAAACATGAAACGTGACATAATACAGAACATGAGTAGACAAGAACAGCTCATGGACAGAACTACATAAAACGTTTTTAAAGGCACACCTAGCCTACATATCAATACATGCACACAAACTCTCTAGGTCAAATAGGGGAGAGGCGTTGTGCCGTGAGGTGTAGCTTCATCTGTTTTTAGAAACCAGGTTTACTGTTCATTTGAACAATGTGAGATGAAACGGAGTTCCATGCAATAATGGCTCTATATAATACTGTACACTTTCTTGAATTTGTTCTGGATTTGGGGACTGTGAAAAGATCCCTGGTGGCATGTCTGGTGGGGTAAGTGTGTGTGTGTCAGAGCTGTGTGTAAGTTGACTATGCAAACACTTTGGGATTTTCAGCACAATGTTTCTTATAAAAATAAGTGATGCAGTTAGTCTCTTCTCAACTCTTAGCCAAGAGAGACGGGCATGCATAGTATTTATATCAGCCCTCTGATTACAATGAAGAGCAAGATGTGCTGCTCTGTTCTGAGCCAGCTGCAGCTTAACTAGGTATTTCCTTGCAGCACTGGACCACATGACTGGACAATAATCAAGATTAGACAAAACTAGAGCCTGCAGAAATTGCATTGTGTGATGTCAAAAAGCAGAGCATCTCTTTATTACGGACAGACCTCTCCCCGTCTTTACAACCATTGAATCTATATGTTTTGACCATGACGGTTTACAATCTAAGGTAACGCCAAGTAATTTGGTCTTCTCAACTTGTTCAACAGCCACACCATTCATTACCAGATTCAGCTGAGGTCTAGAATTTAGGGAATGTGGTCAAGAAAAATGCTGACCCTATGTGTGTAATGCAAAGTCCGATAGACATTAACTTGGTCATGTTTAGGCACAAGAAGGATGGCGGTACGGGGAGGTACTATTTGAAAATGTCTGACTACAAGTACTTTCGGATTTCCTCTTGTAAAATCTTTCCAACGCATGCCCTACTGAACACGAATTGTTGCGAATACCCAAACACCAGCAGAGCCTGTCATCCATGTCCAGAGGGATGTGATGTGACTGCTGAGAGAGTGAGACTGACCACGTACCTGTTGTGTGTCCACAGGAGGAATGCTTCCTCAACCTAGAGGCGCCCATCGCTAGAGTCTGCGGCTACGACACTCCCTTCCCCCACATCTTCGAACCCTTCTACATCCCAGACAAGTGGAAGTGCTTTGATGCCGTCAAGAAGTTGATCAGCTACTGATCTCCAACTACTGATCCCCAGGTGAGTACCACGTTGGAAATGGATGTGTCTGTCCTCTGGGGGTTTATAGTTTTTAACTGTACAACTTTTTGAACCCCCCCCCCCCCCCCCCCCCAAAAAAAAATCCAATCAGAAATCACCTCCAACCACTTTTTAACATGGATTCATAAAGAAACAATGTAGATTATATCAGAAGCCTTATATCAGGTATGCGTTCAGGAGTCGCAATGTTCTGGAACGTTGCCAATAGAAATGTACAGTGGCAAGAAAAAGTATATGAACCCTTTGGAATTACCTGGATAAATGTATAAATTGGTCATCAATTTTGATCTGATCTTCATCTAAGTCACAACAATAGACAAACAAAGTGTGCTTAAACTAATAACACATAAATTATTGTATTTTTCTTGTCTATATTGAATACATTATTTAAACATTCACAGTCTAGGTTGGAAAAAGTATGTGAACCCCTAGGCTAATGACTCCTCCAAAAGCTAATTGGAGTCAGGAGTCCGCTAACCTTGAGTCCAATCAATGAGACGAGATTGGAGATGTTGGTTAGAGCTGCCTTGCCCTATAAAAAACACTCACAAAATGTGAGTTTGCTATTCACAAGAGCATTGCCTGATGTGAACCATGCCTCGAACAAAAGAGATCTCAGAAGACCTAAGATGAATAATTGTTGACTTGCATGAAGCTGGAAAGGTTTACAAAAGTATCTCTAAAAGCCTTGATGTTCATCAGTCCACGGTAAGACAAATTGTCTATAAATGGAGAAAGTTCAGCACTGTTGCTACTCTCCCTAGGAGTGGTTGTCCTCCAAAGATGACTGCAAGAGCACTGTGCAGAATCCTCAATGAGATTAAGAAGAATCCTAGAGTGTCCGCTAAAGACTTACAGAAATCTCTGGAACATGTTAACATCTGTTGACAAGTCTACAATACGTAAAACACTAAACAAGAATGGTGTTCATGGAAGGATACCACAGAAAAAGCCATTGCTGTCCAAAAAAAAACCATTGCTGCACGTCTGAAGTTTGCAAAAGTTCACCTGGATGTTCCCCAGCGCTACTGGAAAAATATTCTGTGGACAGATCAAACTACAGTTGAGTTGTTTGGAAGGAACACACAACACTATGTTTGGGGGGAAAAAAAGGCACAGCACATCAACATCAAAACCTCATCCCAACTGTAAAGTATGGTGGAGGGATCATCATGGTTTGGGGCTGCCTTGCTGACTCAGGGCCTGGATAGCTTGCTATCATCAACCGAAAAATGAATTCCCAAGTTTATCAATACATTTTGCAGGAGAATGTTAGGCTATCTGTCTGCCAATTGAAGCTCAACAGAAGTTGGGTGATGCAACAGGACAATGACCCAAAACACAGAAGTAAATCAACAACAGAATGGCTTCAACAGAAGAAATGCGCCTTCTGGAGTGGCCCAGTCAGAGTCCTGACCTCAACCTGATTGAGATGCTGTGGCATGACCTCGAGCAGTTCACACAAGACACCCCAAGAATATTGCTAAACTGAAACAGTTTTGTTAAGAGGAATGGTCCGCACCTACTGAAAACATTTGGTTGAGGTTATTGCTGCCAAAGAAGGGTCAACCAGTTATTAAATCCAAGGGTTCACATACTTTTTCCACCTTGCACTGTTTACACAGTGTGTTCAAGAAAGACATGAAAACGTATAATTGTTTGTTATTAGTTTAAGCAGACTGTGTTTGTCTATTTGTTGTGACCTAGATGAAGATCAGATAAAATTGTATTACCAATTTATGCAGAAGTCCAGGTAATTCCAAAGGGTTCTCACATACATTTTCTTCCCACTGTATTTTGTAGAGTTGACGTGATTCCCTGTTTGACATGACTGAGGACTAGTTCTGCATGATATATTTCTATCTGAAAACTCTGACTGACAAGATGTCTAGATTTAATGATTATGCTTCATGTCTCCAATTGAACTTGTGTAGCTCCATGCTGTTTTTTTATAGTTTGTGCAAATGATTATCTTTTATTTGTGGCAGCGTTGATGAGTAATTCACTGTGAAATGGAGAGCGCTGTCGTCATTCGCCTCGATCAGCTGTGTTTTTAATCCCTTTTTTAATTGCCTGTGTCGTTTTGAGCACCATGTTGTAAAAACAAGCCTGGGAAGAAGTCACCAAAGGGATGGTAAATTGAGTTCCACATGAGTCAACCCCCGCCTTTCTCTCGCTCTCTCGCTCCCTCTGCAATGTCAAGTAAGATATCTGGACTGACGTACTGAACCTTTCTCTTCTCCTTATTCTTCCCAGAGCCACCTCTCGGAGGACCTGGACTCAGAGCTCTCTCTCGCCATTGTTCTCACCAATGGACATTATCCAGAAAAATACACTTTGTCGGCCATCCAATCAGGAAGCATAATCCAGACGGTTCTTTTGGCCCTCCGTGTGCAAGCACAGACTGTTACTTCTGGTTTAGTGAACCTTTTCTGTAAATGGGGAATAGGTGTCCTCTTGGTCGTCTCTCTTACTACTGTACGCTTTCTAGCTTCCATGGTAAATCAGATCCACACAGACAGTTTCACAAACACTAATGTGATTACCAGTAAGTGTTATTCTATAGGAACTCTGACTGTTAGGATTGTTGAATGTGTCTCTGCCTCAGTCTTCCCTGTTTAATTTTACTCTTTGAGTGACTCTTTGCCTTTCTAATCTTAGTTTTGTTTCACATCAAGTTGACTGTACTAAAAATAATGGACCTGTTTTTTTTGTTTTTTTTAATGAAAATAAAGTAATTGACCTTGCGGTGGTACATCAGCCTCATTATGTTTGACAGTTCTTTAAAGGGACAATCTGAAGTAACTACATACATTTTTTTAACTTATAAATTAATAATATGTACCCATTGACTCTTGAAGAATATAACTTAGAAATGTCTCATGAGTTCAACTGTCGTAACCCATCAAAACCCACAATATAAGCTTGTTTTACTCCAATGTTTGTAAAGGCAGTCAATGTATACAAACACTGTATAGCCTCAAAATATGATTACTATAATTTTTATATCATGGATGGTCAGTCCTTGCATCCATAGCTCTATCTATGAAATTGAGTGGTTACATTTCTCAAGCCCCATCCCTCAGCTTTTTGGTGAAACAGTGGCGGGGAGTACACTTTATTGTTTCAACTGCTGATTGCCACTTTAATGTCTTGATGGTTTTCATAGCTGAGATAGTAGAGTTTTTATACTGGTCATTCACTTTTATGATGAAGCTATGGAGGTGACCTTTTGAGAATATTTGAGTAAGATCTACTGAATCTGTTGTGGAATACCTCCATGGGCTCTCGAGTAGCGCAGAGGCCTAAGGCACTGCATCTGTACTAGAGGTGTCACTGCAGACTCTGGTTCGATTCCAGGCTGTATCACAACCGGCCGTGATTGGGAGTCCCATAGAGTGGCGCAAAATTGTCCCAGCGTCGTCCGGGTCAGGGTTTGGCCGGGGTAGGCCATCATTGTAAATAAGAATTTGTTCTTAACTGACTAAATAAATCTGGTTTGTGCTCATTAGGGCACTAAAAGGAAAATGCTTTAAAACCCAAATGAGTTTCTTATAGGACAAGTCCAAATAGTCCCTCCCTGTTTCAATTCACTTTCTTACACTTGGTGCCTAATGAACACAACCCTGATAAATGATAGTAAACATGAGTGTGGCGGATTGAACACAGAAAAGGCTGACTGAATCAGCTCTCCAATGCCTTCAAGTACCCTATCAATCATCCTCTCTGATGTCCCAACCCTCAGCCAGATGCACACATGAAAAAATACCTTAAGACTCCCTGGGTGCGTAGACAGCCTGACCCACTTTAATCAACATACCTAACCACAGCTCTTTACATTTACATTACATTTAAGTCATTTAGCAGACGCTCTTATCCAGAGCGACTTACAAATTGGTGCATTCACCTTATGATATCCAGTGGAACAACCACTTTACAATAGTGCATCTAAATCTTTTAGGGGGGGGGTAGAAGGATTACTTTATCCTATCCCAGGTATTCCTTAAAGAGGTGGGGTTTCAGGTGTCTCCGGAAGGTGGTGATTGACTCCGCTGTCCTGGCGTCGTGAGGGAGCTTGTTCCACCATTGGGGTGCCAGAGCAGCGAACAGTTTGGACTGGGCTGAGCGGGAACCGTGCTTCCTCAGAGGTAGGGGGGCCAGCAGGCCAGAGGTGGATGAACGCAGTGCCCTTGTTTGGGTGTAGGGCCTGATCAGAGCCTGAAGGTATGGAGGTGCCGTTCCCCTCACAGCTCCGTAGGCAAGCACCATGGTCTTGTAGCGGATGCGAGCTTCAACTGGAAGCCAGTGGAGAGAGCGGAGGAGCGGGGTGACGTGAGAGAACTTGGGAAGGTTGAACACCAGACGGGCTGCGGCGTTCTGGATGAGTTGTAGGGGTTTAATGGCACAGGCAGGGAGCCCAGCCAACAGCGAGTTGCAGTAATCCAGACGGGAGATGACAAGTGCTTGGATTAGGACCTGCGTCGCTTCCTGTGTGAGGCAGGGTCGTACTCTGCGAATGTTGTAGAGCATGAACCTACAGGATCGGGTCACCGCCTTGATGTTAGTGGAGAACGACAGGGTGTTGTCCAGGATCACGCCAAGGTTCTTAGCACTCTGGGAGGAGGACACAAGGGAGTTGTCAACCGTGATGGCGAGATCATGGAACGGGCAGTCCTTCCCCGGGAGGAAGAGCAGCTCCGTCTTGCCGAGGTTCAGCTTGAGGTGGTGATCCGTCATCCACACTGATATGTCTGCCAGACATGCAGAGATGCGATTCACCGCCTGGTTATCAGAAGGGGGAAAGGAGAAGATTAATTGTGTGTCGTCTGCATAGCAATGATAGGAGAGACCATGTGAGGATATGACAGAGCCAAGTGACTTGGTGTATAGCGAGAATAGGAGAGGGCCTAGAACAGAGCCCTGGGGGACACCAGTGGTGAGAGCGCGTGGTGCGGAGACAGATTCTCGCCACGCCACCTGGTAGGAGCGACCTGTCAGGTAGGACGCAATCCAAGCGTGGGCCGTGCCGGAGATGCCCAACTCGGAGAGGGTGGAGAGGAGGATCTGATGGTTCACAGTATCAAAGGCAGCAGATAGGTCTAGAAGGATGAGAGCGGAGGAGAGAGAGTTAGCTTTAGCAGTGCGGAGAACCTCCGTGACACAGAGAAGAGCAGTCTCAGTTGAATGCCCAGTCTTGAAACCTGACTGATTAGGATCAAGAAGGTCATTCTGAGAGAGATAGCAGGAGAGCTGGCCAAGGACGGCACGTTCAAGAGTTTTGGAGAGAAAAGAAAGAAGGGATACTGGTCTGTAGTTGTTGACATGGGAGGGATCGAGTGTAGGTTTTTTCAGAAGGGGTGCAACTCTCGCTCTCTTGAAGACGGAAGGGACGTAGCCAGCGGTCAAGGATGAGTTGATGAGCGAGGTGAGGTAGGGGAGAAGGTCTCCGGAAATGGTCTGGAGAAGAGAGGAGGGGATAGGGTCAAGTGGGCAGGTTGTTGGGCGGCCGGCCGACACAAGACGCAAGATTTCATCTGGAGAGAGAGGGGAGAAAGAGGTCAAAGCACAGGGTAGGGCAGTGTGAGCAGGACCAGCGGTGTCGTTTGACTTAGCAAACGAGGATCGGATATCGTCAACCTTCTTTTCAAAATGGTTGACGAAGTCATCCGCAGAGAGGGAGGAGGGGGGGGAGGGGGAGGAGGATTCAGGAGGGAGGAGAAGGTAGCAAAGAGCTTCCTAGGGTTAGAGGCAGATGCTTGGAATTTAGAGTGGTAGAAAGTGGCTTTAGCAGCAGAGACAGAAGAGGAGAATGTAGAGAGGAGGGAGTGAAAGGATGCCAGGTCCGCAGGGAGGCGAGTTTTCCTCCATTTCCGCTCGGCTGCCCGGAGCCCTGTTCTGTGAGCTCGCAGTGAGTCGTCGAGCCACGGAGCAGGAGGGGAGGACCGAGCCGGCCTGGAGGATAGGGGACAGAGAAAATCAAAGGATACAGAAAGGGAGGAGAGGAGGGTTGAGGAGGCAGAATCAGGAGATAGGTTGGAGAAGGTTTGAGCAGAGGGAAGAGATGATAGGATGGAAGAGGAGAGAGTAGCGGGAGAGAGAGAGCGAAGGTTGGCACGGCGCAATACCATCCGAGTAGGGGCAGAGTGAGAAGTGTTGGATGAGAGCGAGAGGGAAAAGGATACAAGGTAGTGGTCGGAGATTTGGAGGGGAGTTGCAATGAGATTAGTGGAAGAACAGCATCTAGTAAAGATGAGGTCAAGCGTATTGCCTGCCTTGTGAGTAGGGGGGGAAGGTGAGAGGGTGAGGTCAAAAGAGGAGAGGAGTGGAAAGAAGGAGGCAGAGAGGAATGAGTCAAAGGTAGACGTGGGGAGGTTAAAGTCACCCAGAACTGTGAGAGGTGAGCCATCCTCAGGAAAGGAACTTATCAAGGCGTCAAGCTCATTGATGAACTCTCCAAGGGAACCTGGAGGGCGATAAATGATAAGGATGTTAAGCTTGAAAGGGCTGGTAACTGTGACAGCATGGAATTCAAATGAGGAGATAGACAGATGGGTCAGGGGAGAAAGAGAGAATGTCCACTTGGGAGAGATGAGGATTCCAGTGCCACCACCCCGCTGGCTCGATGCTCTAGGGGTATGCGAGAATACGTGGGCAGACGAGGAGAGAGCAGTAGGAGTAGCAGTGTTATCTGTGGTAATCCATGTTTCCGTCAGCGGCAGGAAGTCTAGGGACTGGAGGGTAGCATAGGCTGAGATGAACTCAGCCTTGTTGGCCGCAGACCGGCAGTTCCAGAGGCTGCCGGAGACCTGGAACTCCACGTGGGTCGTGCGCGCTGGAACCACCAGGTTAGAGTGGCAGCGGCCACGCGGTGTGAAGCGTTTGTATGGCCTGTGCAGAGGAGAGAGAACAGGGATAGACAGACACATAGTTGACAAGCTACAGAAGTGTTGTTTCTTGTATTATTGTCTCTTGTGTCTTTAGAGAACTGTTTCACTTTGATATCCTTTTTCTTCTGTCCTGATTTTCTCTTTCTTTTCTTCTGTTAACTAGATATTCTTTGTTATTCTTCGTTAGCTAGCTAGCTTCTTCCAAAAGAGTCCCTAGCAACTGCTTAGCAACTGGTAAACAATTCAGCTAGCTAAGATAACTACAATTTTATGAAAAATAGGCTTTTGAAAAAGTTACTATCTTCTTTGTTTGTTGCTTGTTTTTTCTCCTATTCAGTCTTGCAGTTTTCTTTTGATTTTTTCCGATGTACTTCACTCTAAAAACCATGTAAATTTCAATATTTGTAGGAGCTCATTTTTCAGCTGCTGCTGCTCAAATTGGAATGACCCTGAGACTAGAGATAAGCATTAAAGGGGCTTCAAGGAGGCGTATGGGATTTTTGAAGGTGGAACAGTCTCACTGATGGAGCTAGGCATCGTTATTAGGGTATCTAGATTAAACACTACAGAATCCCAGGACTTGTACATGTTCCTGCTATGTACCCAGGGAATCTGTAACTGCACACATGGGTGTTCAGAGTCAGACACTTCAACACACACACAGAGAGAGAGAGACTAGTGCACAGGTAACTCCCATACAGTCCGAGTATGCAGCCTTTCTATCTCTCTTCCCTTGTCAGGGTGCATGTTGCAACAGCGCCTCACCTTGCAGGATATTTCACTTTGGGCCTCCTGTGCTCCTCTGTCTCACCCACAGAGAAATACGATCGGAAATATTTGAGAGGCCTCGTTCATGAAACTACACTGAACAAAAATATAAACGCAACATGTAAAGTGTTAATGACGGCATGTATCATGAGCTGAAATAAAATATCCCAGAAATGTTCCGTACGTGCAGACATGTGTTTACATCCCTGTTCGTGTGCATTTCTCCTTTGCCAAGATAATCCATCCACCTGTCCAAGAAGCTGATTAAACAGCATGATCATTACAAAGGTGCTGGGGACAATAAAAGGCCACTCTAAAATGCCACAGATGTCTCAAGTTTTGAGGGAGCATGCAATTGGCATGCTGACTGCAGGAATGTCCACCAGAACTGTTGCCAGATAATTTAATGTTCATTTCTCTCTAAACTCTGTTTTAGAGAATTTGGCAGTACGTCCAACCGGCCTCACAACTGCAGACCACGTGTATGGTGTCGTGTGGGCGAGCGGTTTGCTGATATCAACGTTGTGAACAGAGACCCTATGATGGGCAGGCATAAGCTGCCGATAACGATCACATTTGCATTTTATCAATGGCAATTTGAATGCACAGAGATACCATGACGAGATCCTGAGGCCCATTGTCGTGCTATTCATCCGACGCTATCACCTCCGGTTTCGGGCATGATCACGCACGGCCCCATGTCGTAAGGATCTACACAATTTCTGGAAGCTGAAAATGTCCCAGTTCTACCATGGCCTGCATGCTCACCAGACATGTCACCCATTGAGCACGTTTGAGATGCTCTCGAACGATGTGTATAAAAGCGTGTTCCAGCCATTGAAGAGGAGTGGGACAACATTCCACAGGACACAATCAACAACCTGAACAACTCTATGCGAAGGAGATGTCGCGCTGCATGAGGCAAATGGTGGTCACAACATTCATTCATTTATTTCAATTGACTGATTTCCTTATATGAACTGTTACTCAGTAAAATCTTTGAAATTGTTGCTTATTGCGTTTATATATTTGTTCAATGCAGTAATATGCACAGATTGTATTTTAAATTATGCATACAATAAAGTCCATGCCAAAACTGATTCATAAATCTTGAATTTGACATGAAAATACTTGATTTATAATCTGTACATACACAAGATAATTTGTATTTCTACTATGATTTTTACTCCTAGGTTTATATTGTTCAAAATATTCAGTAGAAAATAGCAATTCAGAGTGCAGTAGATACTATGTTTACAAATAGCATAGCAATGGTTGTACAGTGCCTTCGGGAAGTATTCAGACCCCTTGACTTTTCCACATTTTATGTTCCAGCCTTATTCTAAAATGGATTAAATAAAAAAAATCCTCAGCAATCTACACACAATAACCCATCATTACAAACCGAAAACAGGTTTTTTGAAATTGTTGCACATTTATAAAAATTTAAAACAGATACCTTATTTACATAAGTATTCAGACCCTTTGCTATGAGACTCAAAATTGAGCTCAGGTGCATCCTGTTTCTATTGATCATCCTTGAGATGTTTCTACAACTTGATTGGAGTCCACCTGTGGAAAATTAAATTGATTGGACATGATTTGGAAAGGCACGCACCTGTCTATATAAGGCCCACAGTTGACATTGCATGTCAGAGCAAAAATCAAGAGACAGGATTGTGTCGAGGCACAGATCTGGGGAAGGTTACCAAAACGTGGTTCTCAAGAACACATTGGCCTCCATCATTCTTAAATGGACGAAGTTTGGAACCACCAAGACTCTTCCGAGATCTGGTCACCCGGCCAAACTGAGCAATTAGGGGAGAAGGGTCTTGGTCAAGGAGGGGACAAAGAACCCGATGGTCACTCTGACAGAGCTCCAGAGTTCCTCTGTGGACATGGGAGAACATTCCAGAAGGACAACCATCTATGCAGCACTCCACCAATCAATTATGGTGGATTGGCCAGACGGAAGCCACTCTGGAGTAAAAGACACACGGCAGCCCGCTTGGAGTTCGCCAAAAGGCACCTAAAGACTCTGACCATGTGAAACAAGATTCTCTGGTCTGATGAAACCAAGATTTAACTATTTGGCCTGAATGCCAAGCATCACATCTGGAGGAAACTTGGCATCATCCTTACGGTGAAACGTGGTGGCAGTATCATGCAGTGGGGATGTTTTTCAGCGGCAGGGACTGGGAGACTAGTCAGGATCGAGGATAAGATGAATGGAGCAAAGTACAGAGAGATCTTTGATGAAAACCTGCTCCAGAGAGCACAGGACCTCAGACTGGGGTGAAGGTTCACCTTCCAACAGGACAATGACCCTAGCACACAGCCAAGACAACACAGGAGTGGCTTCGGGACTAGTCTCTGAATGTTCTTGAGTGGCCCAGCCAGAGCCCGTACTTGAACCCGATCGAATGTCTCTGGAGAGACCTGCAAATAGCTGTGCAGCAACGCTCCCCATCCAACGTGACAACGCTTGAGGGGATCTGCAGAGAAGAATGGGAGAAACTCCCCAAATACAGGTGTGCCAAGCTTGTAGCGTCATACCCAAGAAGACTCGATGCTGTAATCGCTGCCAAAGGTGCTTCAACAAAGTACTTAACAGTCTGAATACTTACAGTTGAAGTCGGAAGATTACATACACTTAGGTTGGACTCATTAAAACTCGTTTTTCAACCACTTCACAAATGTATTGTTAACAAACTATAGTTTTGGCAAATCAGTTAGGACATCTACTTGGTGCATGACACATGTAATTTTTCCAACAAATGTTTACGGACAGATTATTTCACTTATAATTCATTGTATCACAATTCCAGTGGGTCAGATGTTTACATATACTAAGTTGACTGTGCCTTTAAAATAGATAGCATCATGAGAAGGACAATTATGTGGATACATTGAAGCAACATCTCAAGACATCAGTCAGGAAGTTAAAGCTTGGTTGCAAATGGGTCTTCCAAATGGACCCAAGCATACTTCCAAAGTTGTGGCAAAATGGCTTAAGGACAACAAAGTCAAGGTATTGGCCTCAATCCCAAAGAAAATTTGTGGGCAGAACTGAAAAGGCATGTGCGAGCAAGGAGGCCTACAAACCTGACTCAGGTACATCAGCTCTGTCAGGAGGACTGGGCCAAAATTCACCCAACTTATTGTGGGAAGCTTGTGGAAGGCTACCTGAAACGTTTGACCCAAGTTAAACAATTTAAAGGCAATGCTATCAAATACTAATTGAGTGTATGTAAACTTCTGACCCGCTGGGAATGTGATGAAAGAAATAAAATCTGAAATAAATCGTTCTCTCTACTATTATTCTGACATTTCACATTCTTAAAATAAAGTGTTGATCCTAACTGACCTAGGACAGGCAATTTTTACTTGGATTAAATGTCAGGAATTGTGAAAAACTGAGTTTAAATATATTTGGCTAAGGTGTATGTAAACTTCCAACTTCAACTGTAGGTAATTGTGATATTTCAGTTCATCTTTTTTTATAAATTAGCCAATTTCTAAAAACGTGTTTTTTCTTTGTCATTTTGGTGGTATTATGTGTAAATTGATTAGGGGGAAAAAACTATGTAGTACAATTTAGAATAACGCTGTAACGTAAGAAAATGTGGAAAAGGTCAAGGGGTCTGAATACTTTCCGGAGGCACTGTATATGTTTAGTTGAGAGCAGTAAAAGTGTTCTATCGGTCAGTGATCACGGTTCTTAAACATGTCACTCTGTCTATTAGATGTTCGCTAGGCTCAGAGCCAGAGTTATGGGTGGGCCTTAGGAGGCCTGGCCCAACCTACCGTACCTCCTTGCCAATCCAAATAAAATATTTTAATATTGATTTGACCAAGATGCGCGACGACAGAAAGACTCATCAATCTTAGATAAAGTATTAGAGTGAGCAAAACAGCGCCCTTCTGGCTCAGTATGTGTACTCCATTTAGCTGATGCTGTCTGGACAAAAAAAGTGTATGGCACGTCATACTTTATTGGCCAAACATCATCAGATTACATGTGCTACATATAGTAAGGCAGAGAGGTGCTGTTTCGCTCTCTCGGATGGTTTCTCCAGTGAGATTCGTTTCAGCCACTTGTGAATTGAAGGAAAGTTGGCGGGTGCACAGTGCACTGTTCGGATTCTAGAATTATTTTGGACGAACGTGCAAAGGTAACCTACTATTTGAAGTGATTTGTTTGACAGTGAGGTGAAAACATCATGCCATTTTTTAAAAGGTAAAACATTTTTACAGTTAAATTACATATCTTTACTATCAAACCCATTTAAATGTAGGAGCCTGTGAAAAAAACGTGCCCTTCGATGGAAATCAAATGCCCGTCCAACTGATTTGTTCTGGCCGGCCCTGGATAGGTTTAAAGGGATAGTTTGGGATTTTGGCAATGAGGCCCTCTATCTACTTCCCCAGAGTCCAATGAACTAGTGGATACCATTTTTTTGTCTCTGCGTGTAGTTTGAAGGAACTTGCTTTCTAGTGATTGTGCAATTGCTAACTAGTGATAGTGCAATGACTGGAATTCTATGGGAATAGTAGACTTCCAGTCATTGCGCTAACACCAGTTAGTATTGGCTTGCAAAACTACCTCTAACTTCCTTCATACTGGACACCGATACGTAAAAATGGTATCCAAGACTATGGGAAGTAGATTGACAAAATCCCAAACTATCCCTATAATGTACAGTATGAAACATATGGCCCCAATAACAGGGCCAGCTTCCCCCTAAAGGTAAAGTATGAGCCTTTGGAAAGATTAATGGATAGAATGCGTGAAACATCCTGAGATGATGTAAGATTGACATTTTCGGGGTGGAAAAGTATGTATGTATGTGTGTTAGGATTAATCATCTCAAACACTTTTCAATGATGGAACCTCTACACACAGTGACTAAGTGCATGAAAGGAGTGGCCTGTTGTGGCCGCGGCCAAATATACAGTACGAGGCCTCATCCCAGAGGATTAATTTGCTCTCCAAGTGTAAAACTCAAACCATCGGCACGCTTTGGAGGAGAAAGGTGGATCGTACATCAAAGCAGCACTAACAAGCACTGAGCGTACAGTAATTCTTTCCTCATGGCCAGCGCTATATGTGATCAAATAAAGCGGACAGAGCTGGCCTGCCTTGTCCAGATGATGCCCAGGACAGCTGGGCTGAGATCTGGACACCTGGGAAATGTCTTGTGGGCCTAATCAGGAACACAACGTGTTGGACTTTGTTCTGAGAGGACTGTGACTGCTAGTCAATGTGCACTTTTGGCTTTTTCTGTGTTCTTTGGATGTCCTTTTGACTGCAGCGATGTAGGCCACACATTGGAGTGACGTGTTGTTGAGAGCAATTGTTTCTTTGCCTGCTGTTCCTCAATATCTTTTGTGAAGAATTCTAGAAGACGTCAAACAAAAGCAGGTTGAACTCTAAACTCTGAAGGACATTAGTTGATGTATTGTAGTGGCGTGGACTGATTCTGAGCAGGGCTTTGCCGAGATAAATATATTTATTCTCTAATGACGGTGTCGCTCACATTACTACAAAGTAAGATGGATGCCTTGACCTCTTCCGCAATCGTTCAACACCAACTATCATAAAGTTCTTGCGGTTCACATCAACAGGAAGCTGCGGTTTTGGTCTTCAAAGGTGACCAAATAAACTGAGAAAGTAACAAAGGTTGAACTATTAAGTTTAACCTTTATTAGTTAAAGGTCAAAAAAAGAAAAAGACAATGCCACTAATCACCCAGTCTCTGCCAACCTCATGTTCGCTTCGCCGAAGATTCTCAGCACTCCCCGACTACGAAACCCCAGAGAAAATGTAAAGATAAAATGTCTGTCATTTTGGTTAGGGCAAAAGCTGGGCCTATAACCGCGGTGTTGAGGTGGCCCCACCCTAGGGTGTGGCAGGCAGCAGAGATGACCTCTGGTTTGAAGGGTATAATAGCATCTGTGCTCTGACACTGTCATTAGGCACTATATTTACATGAAACACGAAACCACACGGTGGGCGGGCTGGTCACCGTTCAGTGTATCCCTCCTCTGCAAGTGGGAAAGGATCCACTGTGGTCCCTTTTCAACTCTAACTTGTGTTTACTGTGGGGGAAAACATCAAGCTTTTCATGTACAGTGTTATATGACTGCTGTGTCATTGAAAATAAAAATATTGCTTATAACAAAATTCTGCAAAATGTTTACTGTCACATATTTCCTCTCTGCCTTCACCACCCCTATTCAAAGTCAAAGGACCACTGTAATATTTTAGAATATGCTGAGTGTTTCAAATGCATACAGTAGAAATGTTGAATTGACTAAGTCAATAAAATAGTGCATTTATTTACATGATGCAACAGATTCTAATGAAAAAGCACTGAAGACATGCTATCAGTGGGCTCGTGAGTCGTGAGGTCAGTCTTGCGTTACAACTTTAATTGAATTTGGTGAACTCATCCTCAAGAAACATGTTCAAATCTTTGCACTTGATATAACAAAATGGCATTGTAGTCCCTCCTGTGTATTATTTATAATTAACTAGAAGCCAATTTGTCACAATTGTGACTGGTTAAAAATAAATGTTGCAGAGCTTGATACTCTTTTCCAATATTGAAAGTGTTCTCAAGATACGATGTGATGATCACATGTCATGTACTATTGGCATCTTTGTGATGTTGATTAATTCCCCATTTCTGGGCCTTAGTAAGATGCCTCTGTGACTCGGGGCAGGTAGCCTAGCGTTAAGAGCGTTGGGCCAGTAATCGAAAGGTCAATGGTTTGAATCCCTGAGCCAGCGAGGTGGAAAAATCTGCCGTCCTGCCGTTGAGCAAGGCACTTAACCCCCAACAACAATTGCTCACCGGCCACCGATGATTTCTATTAAGGCAACCCCCGAACCTCTCTGAATCAGAGGGGTTTGGTTAAATGTGGAAGACACATTTCATTTGAATGCATTCAATAGTGACTAGATATCCCTTTTCCCTTTCCCCGTCCCTGTTGGTGCATTCAGACAGACTATAGCTGAACTTTAAGGAAACTCAGACTCCAGTCATTTCCTGTTCTGATTGTTCAAAGCTCTCAGACGTTCAACACCGCAAGACATTTTGCTGTTTTCTTCAGCTTCCTCATTCCCATCCATCCCATGATTCGTTCAATCTTCCCAATGCTGTTGCAGATGATGTTGCAGTGCTTCAGGGAACATTGTGATGCGGGAAGAATAACAGAAAAGTTTTTTTTTTTTAAGTGTTTTATTGTTTCCTTGGGATCTAGCAAAGAATGGACATCGATATCCTATTCAATTAGTAATATATAATAGTAAAGAATTGGAACGCTAAGATATTTTCTTGAGGTCAACCATTTAAACTCCAGCGTTAAATCCACATGCCAGTCTCCAATGTACATGGAGGCATTACATCCCCTAAGGAGATACAAATAGGCTTATGATGTTGATCCAAGACTGAAACCTATTGGGGTTGAAGGTATTGCAAATCCATTTCAACTCAGTGAAATGAGCATTGACAGGAGAAAACCCACTAACCAGCTGTTCATCTGTTCCCCTCCAGACACAGACATAGACACACACACACACACACTCATTCTGCGTTTGTTGACTGGAGTCACAGGGGACTGTGTCTTTATCCTGATTATTTAAACTTCCATTACTTCATCAAACATTTACCTGAAATCGGACACACACACACACCTACATTTTGTGCTCTCACCCCATTGAGGCACTGATGGCAGAGCAGAGCAACAGAAGAGGTTCAGTGGGCACACAGGTCTCCTAGCAGCATCAAACCCCTACTGAATACACACACTCTTATAATACATACATTACACATGTAATGGTCTGTCTCTGTCTTTCTGTCTCGGTCTTTCTCTCTTTACCGTGTTCCAGTGGTGTAAAGTGCTTGAGTAAAAATACTTTAAAGTACACTGCGTGCACAATTATTAGGCAAGTGACTATTCTGATCTTATCATTGTTACTATTCACATTTTCGAACTCCAAACCATATAAACTTGAATGCTTATTGGATTTAATCATTTTCAGGTGATATGTATTTGTGTAATGAGGGAGGGTGTGGCGAAAGTGAATAACACCTTATATCAAGGTGTGCATAATTATTAGGCAGCCTCATTACCTCAGGTAAAATGGGCCAAAAAAGATGCCTAAAATGCCTTTCAGACGGATGTGACACTCTTTAAATAGCTCAACTATTGAGGTGTGACCACCGGACATTCAAATGTTTTGTTGCGAATAGTCAACTGGGGCGCAAAAAACGCATGGGGAAGAAAAGGCGCACATTAACTGCAAAAGACTTGAGAAGAATTAAACGTCAAACCACCAGGAACCCATTATCCTCCAGTGCCACCGTATTCCAGAACTGCAACCGACCTGGAGTGTTCAGAAGTACAAGGTGTCAAGTGCTCAGAGACATGGCCAAGTTCAAGAAGACTGAAACAAGACAACCACTGAATAAGATTCACAAGTTGAAGCGTCAAGATTGGGCAAAGAAATACCTGAAGACTGAAGACTGAAGAAATACCTGAAGATTTTTCAAAGGTTTTATGGACAGATGAAATGATGTGACTCTTGATGGAGCAAATGGATGGGCTCGTGGTTGGATCAGTAATGGACACAGGGCACCACTTTGAGTCATGTGCCAGCAAGGTGAAGGAGGGGTACTGGTATGGGCTGCTATCATTGAGGATGAGGTAGTTGGACCTTTTCGGGTTGAAGATGAACTGAAACTCAACTCCCAAACCTACTGCCAGTTTCTGGAAGATTCTTTCGTCAAACAGTGGTACAGGAAGAAGTCCTCAGCATTCTAGAAGGCCATGATCTTGGACAATGATCCATCACATGCATCCAAGTACTCCACTGCTTGGCTAGCCAGCAAAGGCCTCAAAGATGCCTGAATAATGACCTGGCCCCCTTCCTCACCTGACTTAAATCTTATTGAGAACTTGTGGGCCCTTCTCAAACGTGAGATTTACAGTGATGGAAGACAATACATCTTTTTGAACAGCATTTGGGAGGCTGTGGTTGCTGCTTCAGCGAAAATTGATCATGAACAGATCAAGAAACTGACAGACTCCATGGATGGAAGGCTCATGGCAGTTATTGAAAATAAGGGTGGCTATATTGGTCACTGAATATTTTTGAAAGGCCAAAAATGTTATATAATTGTCATTTTGTGTTACTTATCTGTTACACTTACTCTAAAAATTGAGAATCAACAAGTGAGTTGAGATAAATTATTTTTGTAATTTAGTTGCCTAATAATTCTGCACACTAATAGTTGCCTAATAATTGTGCACACTTATATATTTCCCTGAGAAAGACAAAACTCACTTTTCCTTTGTTAAACATTCAGGTTTGAGGTTCAATAACAGTTTGGATTGACTGAGAGCATTGTGTTCGTTCAACAATAAAATTAATCCCGAGGAATACAATTTGCCTAATAGTTGTGCATGCAGTGTAATACTTAAGTAGTTTTTGGGGGGTATCTGTACTTTACTTTACTAATTATATTTTTGACAACTTTTACTTTTACTTCGCTACATTCCTAAAGAAAATTATGTACTTTTTACTCCATACGTTTTCCTTGACACAAAAGTACTCGTTACATTTTAAATGCTTAGCAGGACAGGAAAAGTATCCAATTCATGCATTTATCAAGTGAACATCCCTGGTCATCCCTACTGCCTTTGATCTAGTGGACTCAATTAACACACTTGCTTTGTTTATAAATGATTGAGTATTGGAGTGTGATCCGGACTATCAGTTAATTGCTTCATGTAAGGAATTTGAAATAATTGATACTTTTACTTTTGATACTTAAGTATATTTTAGCAATTACATTCACTTGTAATACTTAAGTATATTTAAAACCAAATACTTTAGACTTTTACTCAAGCAGTAGTTTACTCAGTGACTTTCACTTTTACTTGATTTATTTTCTAGTAAGGTATCTTTACTTTTACTCAAGTACAGTGGCAAGGAAAAGTATGTGAACCCTTTGGAATTACCTGGATAAATGTATAAATTGGTCATCAATTTTGATCTGATCATCATCTAAGTTACAACAATAGACAAACAAAGTGTGCTTAAACTAATAACACATAAATTATTGTATTTTTCTTGTCTAAATTGAATACATTATTTAAACATTCACAGTCTAGGTTGGAAAAAGTATGTGAACCCCTAGGCTAATGACTCCTCCAAAAGCTAATTTGAGTCAGGAGTCCGCTAACCTTGAGTCCAATCAATGAGACGAGATTGGAGATGCTGGTTAGAGCTGCCTTGCCCTATAAAAAACACTCACAAAATGTGAGTTTGCTATTCACAAGAGCATTGCCTGATGTGAACCATGCCTCGAACAAAAGAGATCTCAGAAGACCTAAGATGAATAATTGTTGACTTGCATGAAGCTGGAAAGGTTTACAAAAGTATCTCTAAAAGCCTTGATGTTCATCAGTCCACGGTAAGACAAAAAGTTCAGCACTGTTGCTTCTCTCACTAGGAGTAGCCATCCTGCAAAGATAACTGCAAGAGCACAGCGCAGAATGCTCAATGAGGTTAAGAAGAATCCTAGAGTGTCCGCTAAAGACTTACAGAAATCTCTGGAACATGTTAACATCTGTGGACAAGTCTACAATACGTAAAGCACTAAACAAGAATGGTGTTCATGGGAGGACACCACAGAAGAAGCCACTGCTGTCCAAAAAAAACATTGCTGCATGTCTGAAGTTTGCAAAATTGCACCTGGATATTCCCCAGCGCTACTGGCAAAATATTCTATGGACAGATGAAACTACAGTTGAGTTGTTTGGAAGGAACACACAACACTATGTGTGGAGAAAAAAAGGCACAGCACATCAACATCAAAACCTCATCCCAACTGTAAAGTATGGTGGAGGGAGCACCATGGTTTGGGGCTGCTTTGCTGCCTCAGGGCCTGGACAGCTTGCTATCATCAACCGAAAAATGAATTCCCAAGTTTTTCAATACATTTTGCAGGAGAATGTAAAGCTATCTGTCTGCCAATTGATGCACAACATAAGTTGGGTGATGCAACAGGACAACGACCCAAAACACAGAAGTAAATCAACAACAGAATGGCTTCAACAGAAGAAAATGCGCCTTCTGGTATAGGCCAGTCAGAGTCCTGAACTCAACCCGATTGAGATGCTGTGGCATGACCTCAAGAGAGCAGTTCACACAAGACATTCCAAGACGATTGCTGAACGGAAACTGTTTTGTAAAGAGGAATGATCCAAAATTCCTCCTAACCATTGTGCAGGTCTGATCCGCAACTACAGAAAACATTTGGTTGAGGTTATTGCTGCCAAAGGAGGGTCAACCAGTTATTAAATCCAAGGGTTCACAAACTTTCCCCCCCCCTGCATTGTGAATGTTTACACGGTGTGTTCAATAAATACATGAAAACGTATATTTGTTTGTGAGTTTAAGCAGTCTGTGTTTGTCTATTGTTGTGACCTAGATGAAGATCAGATCACATTTTTTGACATATTTATGCAGAAATCCAGGTATTTCCAGTGTTCACATGCTTTTTCTTGCCACTATGACAATCGGGTACTTTTTCCACCACTGTTCTTCCTTTCTTGAGCTATAGTCCGTTTGTGTGTCGTCCTGTGATGCCGGCTGACGGGGCTAATGAATGGTTGCTAGGGGGACTCAAAAACACTGTCAGCGGAGGTCATTTGGCTTGGCTGACCGTTTGACTGGGCAATTGTTTTTCTAACGATGGCATGCTCTTTGAGACCGAGGGCAGCTCAGTCTCATGACGTAAGTGGCACTAATTTGTGTCAATTAAATATTTCCAACTCTCATTGAGGCACCCTTGTATGTCATGCTCCACGCTTGCCCACGTAAGCCCCATGGCAAACAAAAAATGTTAGTTTTCCACCAGTGGCTCTGAGGTAGTGAGGAGAGAGAGAGAGTGTGTGTGTGTGTGTGTGTGTGTGTGTGTGTGTGTGTGTGTGTGTGTGTGTGTGTGTGTGTGTGTGTGTGTGTGTGTGTGTGTGTGTGTGCAACATCTTTCTACACCAAGGACAAGCTTTTAAATGTTTAGCTTTGCCTGGAGCGAGCGTTGTGTATGAAAGCTGATACAATAGAAATGCCTACCATCTGTGCAGGACTGAAAAGGCAACATAGTGTTTGAAAAGGTTTAGCCAGAAGCATCAGCACTGTGTTGACCGTGTATACAGAAACTCATTGCATTTAGTGAGTAAACAAAAATAAGTTTTGGGAAACTGGTCATAATAAAGTCAGACTGAGCAGCATTACTCTCTGTGGCCTATGATAAGAAATACAACTCACACCATAGACCTAGGACTAGGAGTGAGGCATTACAGTGTACATTTCTATGACATCCCTGTGTAGTGTGTGGAGTGTGGTCATAGCTGGTGTGTGTATTGTGTGTGGAGTTTGTGTTCAGACTAGCGGTGTTTACTTACTTAATCCATCTCATTCCTGGAGGGACATAAGGCCTGTACTAAAGTTTTCTGATGTTGCCTGTCTTGGGATGCTTTCTTTGCCTCAGGCCATGACAAGCGGATCTTCTTCAGTTCTGAGTCTACACCTGCGCCAGGTCATTGTTGGACGTCCTCTTCTTCGCTTTCCTTGTGGATTCCATGTGACCAACCCATCTCCACTTCCGCTCCTTAATGGTGCTCGAGGCAGGCTTCTTCCACAGGTCTATATTAGAGAGCCACTCAGGCCACCATATGCGCAAGATTTGTCTGAGGCAGTTGACAAAGACCTGAAGCGTGTGTTCTAGGCTCTTGATCGGAGAGGTATGTTTAGTGTACAGTCAATGTTGATCCCTCTACTGCAGTCTGGAGTGTATACAGTGTATGTTCAGAACAAGCCTTGCAAAGTGTGTGTAGTCTGTGTATTGTGTAGCGAGAGCATCAGTGTCCAGCATATGGTCAGTGTTGATGCATTCCAGCAGTCTGAGTCAGAGGTTTTAAGGGTGGCCAAGGGGAGGTTAGAGGTCAAGTGAAGCAGTCGAATGTTGTGAGATGTTGACAATGAAATGGAGGAGGAAGACTATCTCATCTCCTTCCAAGCTTTGATGTCCATCTCACTGGGTTTGTTTTAATTTAAACCCAAAGTCATCTGAGTATGATTTATATGCACAGATGTAAATTGAACAAAAATATAAACGCAACGTGAAATGTACCATATACCCAATCAGCGTATTTCTCTCAAGTTCTGTGCACAAATTTGTTTACATCCTTGTTAGTGAGCTTTCCTCCTTTGCCAAGATAATCCATCCACCTGACAGGTGTGGCTTATCAAAAAGCTGATTAAACAGCATGATCAATACACAGATGCACCTTGTGCTTGTGACAATAAAAGGCCTCTTTAAAATGTGCCAAGCCTATCGTGCATTGTCTTGGCTGTGTGCTTAGGGTCATTGTCCTGTTGAAAGGTGAACCTTCACCCCTGTCTGAGGTCCTGAGCGCTCTGGAGCAGGTTTTCATCAAGGATCTCTCTGTACTTTGCTCCGTTCATCTTTGCCATCGGTCCTGACTTTTCTCCCAGTCCTTGCCCCTGAAAAAAAACACACAGCATGATGCTACCACCGCCATGCTTCACCGTAGGGATGGTGCCAGGTTTCCTCAAGACGTGACGCTTGGCATTCAGGCCAAAGAGTTGAACTTGGTTTCATCAGACTGGAGAGTCCTTTGCCTTTTGGCAAACTCTAAGCGGGCTGTCATTTGCCTTTTACTGAGGAGTTGCTTCCGTCAGGCCACTATACCATAAAGGCCTGTTTGGTGGAGTGCTGCAGAGATGGTTGTCCTTCTGGAAGGTTCTCCCATCTCCACAGAGGAACTCTAGAGCTCTGTCAGAGTGACCATCGGGTTGTTGGTCACCTCCCTGACCAAGGCCCTTTTCCCCCTGATTGCTCAGTTTGGCCGGGTGACCAGCTCTAGGAAGAGTCTTGTTGGTTCCAAACTTCTTCCATTTAAGAATGATGGAGGCCACTGTGTTCTTGGGGACCTTCAATGCCGCAGAATTGTTTTGGTACCCTTCCCCAGATCTGTGCCTCGACACAATCCTGTCTCGGAGCTCTACGGACAATTCCTTCAACCTCATGGCTTGGTTTTTGCTCTGACATGCACCTTCAACTGTGGGACTTTATATAGACAGGTGTGTGCCTTTCCAAATCATGTGCAATCAATTGAATTTTCCACAGGTGGACCCCAATCAAGTTGTAGAAACATCTCAAGGAGGATCAATGGAAGCAGGATGCACCTGAGCTCAATTTCGAGTCTCTTAGCAAAGGGTCTGAATACTTATGTTAATAAGCTATTTCCATTTTTTATTTGTTATAGATTTGCAAAAATTCTAAAAGCCTGTTTTCACTTTGTCATTATGGGGTATTGTGTGTAGATTGCTGAGGATCTTTTTTTATTTCATCCATTTTAGAATGCTATGTAACAAAATGTAGAAAAATTCAAGGGTTTGAATATTTCCCGAAGGCACTGTACTTTTTATTCCATTTAACCCTATACCAAATCACCCTACATATGCATTGTACTGCATTCAAAAAAGTATTTCTCTGTTCTCAATCTGCTTCTACGCTTTTGTCTCTTTTATTTCCACCGCTGCAGAACGTTGCCAGGCTAGGCTTGTGGTATGAGGCTTCTAATTCTCCTGCCACCGCTTATGTACTTTCACTTTTCAAACACCTTTTTAGACACAGACCCCTTGATCTACTCCCGATCCACAGATCTGTCAGACGTAACTTACTGATCATGGTGCTGAAGGATCCAAAGGAATGTGATTTCTGCTTGGAGAACAGAGAGGGATGAGTTATCTGAGGTCAGCGAAGGAGAGAAATGTATGAACAGTAAAAACATTCCACGTTCCTGGTGACTGAGACACAGACACTCGAATCAGAAACTGGCAGACACATTGTTACCAAATACAGCTGGGAATGATGGGAACTGATTGACCCAAAAAAAGACTGGAGATTTGTGATGGAGGGAAGAATTACATTATTACCCCCTGCCAAAATCCACACAGGGAACGTCTTTTAGAAAAACTTTAGAGGACTTTGTCAACTCGGAGAAGGCAAAGATAGTGAGTAAATATGACATACTTTCAGGGAGACAAATACAGCTGTTGTTTGGTTGATAAGACATATACATGATTGTTGCCCTAAGTAAGGGATCATCCAAGATTTGACAAAGTCATCAAATCAAGGTCAGGGAGAGGTCTGTCAGTAGACTGTGTGGAAATCAGTTTAAGTAATCAATGCCAGCTGGACAACCCTCAAAATACAGATCCATCTGAACGAGAGTATAACATTATAACGCACTGAATGGTCATAATACTTTCAACACGTTTTCTTTGACAAAGATTCTCATAGTAATGACGGGTTTATACAGAGATCTAGATTCAATGCATTGCAAAGATCTTTCACATACAAATGGAAATGAAGACACAATGCATGTGTGCATGGGATTACGCTTTTACTAAAGAACTCAGTGGCAGTATGAGACAGGAATGTAACACACTAGTACAGTATGTGTAGCATATTATGTCAGGGACATTGTCCTTCGAATAATGTCACACATGTCAACGAGATGACCAGAGGCTGCCTTGTGTAAAATAACTGGAGAATCTTTTTTAATTGTTTGTTTATTATAGGACAAAAATAACTTTGTTTTTTACATCTTTTTATTTTTGGTTACATGTACATTCTACACACATTTTACCTACATGGCACTTTTTTTTTACACAGTAGTTACATAGCAAAATATAGTTATTTGATATATATTACATCTGGATAGATAGTACTTAACACATCCAGTATACATTATACGTATATAGTATTTTCAGTCATAACTATTATAGATCATGGGCTTTTAAAAACCATCCCATCCCACCTATCTCCGTAAACCACCCTCATATGGTTTCCTTGTGTCATATATTTTTCAAATGTGCTGTGATGTTTCCCATAAATTCTGAACTTTCTAATCACATACTATCTACAGATTGTAAATTAAAGATTCATATTTTTACTAAGAGTGTTATTAAATTGTTGATTGATTGACTATGGCTTTCCAAACCCCCCAACAGTGCTATTTGTAGGGTTAGTTTCAGGTAAATGTTATGATTTTTAAGCGTCTGCTGAACCTGTGACCAGAAACAAGCTACATAGAGGCAACACCAGAATAAGTGATCTACTGTAATGATTCTGTATCTTCGCAGCAAAATCTGCAATGGTTGTATGCCCCATATACATAACATTCTGTTGGTGGCAAGAATTTTGTTGAAAAAAGTATTGAATGAAGCGTTGTTTTGTGTTACAGTTCATAAACCCTGTGCAATGGAATCGGAATATTGAAAAACTCTTCCCAGATATTTTGCAAACTGTATGGCGCCGCTGACATCCTTTTGGTCCTGAAACTGGTATAGTTTTGCCAATTTTGGTCTTTAATAAAGGACAGACAAACAAGTGTCCTACCTTCTCCCCCTTCCACATGCCTCCTCCAATTTTGTGGTAATGCTGCAATCAGTTGGTTGTAATTTTGGATAGAGCAAAAATGTCCATATGTTTTTTTTAACTGCACGTGTGACATACAAGTGCCTTCAGAAAGTATTCATACCCCTTGATTTATTCCACATTTTGTTCTGTGTCAGCCTGAATTCAAAATAGATGAAATAGATTTTTACACACAATACCCAATAATGACAAAGATAAACATGTTTTCAGAAATTTTTCAAAATGTATTGAAAATGAAAGGCAGAAATATCTAATTCACATAAGTATTCACGCCGCTGAGTGAATACTTTGTAAAAGCCCCCTTGACAGCAATTACAGCTGTGAATCTTTCTGGGTGAGTCTCTAAGAGCTTCCACACCTGGATTGTGCAATATTTGCCCATTATTCTATTCAACATTCTTCAAGCTGTGTCAAATCGGTTGTTGATCATTGCTGAAAAAACATTTTCAGGTCTTGCCATATATTTTCAAGTGATTTATTCAAAACTGTAGCTCTGCCACTAAGGAACATTCACTGTTTTTCTTCGTAAGTAACTGCAGTGTAGATTTGGCCTTGTGTTTTAGGTTATTGTCCTGCTGAAAGGTGAATTCATCTCTAAGTGTGTGGTGGAAAGCAGACTGAACCAGGTTTCTCTCTAGGAGTTTGCCTGTGCTTGGCTCCATTCTGTTTATTTTTATCCTTAACTCCCCAGTCCTTAACGATTTCAAGCATACCCATAACATGATGCAGCCACCACTATGCTGGCAAATATGGAGAGTGGTACCCGGTAATGTGTTGTATTGCATTTGCCCCAAACATAACACTTTGTATTCAGGACAAAAAGTGAATTGCTTTGCAAATATTTAGCAGTATTACTTTAGTACCTTGTTGCAAACAGGATGCATGTTTTGGAATATTTTTATTCTGTACAGGCTTCCTTCTTTTCCCTCTGTCAATTAGGGTAGTATTGTGGAGTAACTAAAATGTTGTTGATCCATCCTCGTTTCTTTTTTCTCACACCCATTAAACTCTGTAACTGTTTTAAAGACACCATTGGCCTCATTGTGAAATCCTTGAGCGGTATCCTTCCTCTCCGGCAACTGAGTTAGGAAGGATGGCTGTATCTTTGTAGTGACTGGGTGTATTGATACACCATCCAAAGTGTAATTAATTACTTCAGAGGTAGTCATTCAAAAATCATGTTAAACACTATTATTGCACACAGAATATGTCCATGCAACTTATTATGTGACTCCTGAACTTTTTAGAGTAGCCATAACAAAGGGTTTGAATGCTTATTGACTTGAGACAATTCAGCTTTCAATTTTTTATGAATTAGTCAACATTTCCAAAAACATAATTCCACTTTGACATTATGGGGTATTGTGTGTAGGCCAGTGACACAAAATCTCAATTTCATCCATTTTAAAGTCAGGCTGTAACACAACAAAATGTGGAACAAGTCAAGGGGTGTGAATGCTTCTTAAAGGCACTGCACTTTTCTTGTTTTAGAAAAGGCGATACAGTGCCTTTAAGAAGTATGCACACCCCTTGACGTGTTCCACCATAAAAACAGTTACAGAGTTTTAATGGCTGTGGTAGCAGAAAACTGAGGGTGGATCAACAACATTGTAGTTACTCCATAATACTAACCTAAATGACAGAGTGAAAAGAAGGAAGCATGTACAGAATAAAAATATTCCAAAACATGCATCCTGTTTGCAACAAGGCACTAAAGTAAAATTTCTAAAAATGTGGTAAGGAAATTAACTTCATGTCCTGAATACTAAGTGTTATGTTTTGGGCAAATCTAACACAGTACCACATTTCATATTTTTAAGTATGGTGTTGGCTAGATCATGTTATGGGTATGCTTGTCATTGGCATGGACTATGGAGTTTTTGGGGATAAAAAGAAACAGAATAGAGCTAAGCATAAGCAAAACCGTAAAGTAAATCCAGGTTCAGTCTGCTTTCCAACAGACACTAGGAGACAAATTCACCTTTCATCAGGACAATAACCTAAAACACAAGGCCAACTATACACTGGAGTTGCTTACCAAGATGACATTGAATGTTCCTGGGTGGCCTAAATTTGGCTTAAAAATCTATGGCTAGACTTGAAAATGTCTGTCTAACAATGATCAACAACCATCTTGACAGTTTGAAGAATTTTTCAAAGAATAATAAATAATACATATTGTACAATCCAGGTGTGCGAAGCTCTTAGAGACTTACCCAGAAAGACTTACATCTGTAATTGCTGTCAAAGGGGATTCTAACATGTATTGACTCAGGGGTGTGAATACTTATGTAAATTAGATATTTGTGTACTTGATTTTCAATAAATGTGCAAAAATGTCTAAAAACAGGTTTTCACTTTGGCCCAAATTCCGACCCAAGTTAAGCACGTGTAAAACGAACGCAATTCCCTTTTTATGCACTTTTTTCTATCTACATATTCTCACCCTGAATTTAAGCATGAGAATAACATGCTATTCTCCCACTATTCATTTGTGGCGGAGAACTAAGAAATGAAGGTGTGGCGGAGGTGTGTCCACATATAAGCCATATTCTGACCTTGATTTAATTCCACCACCTTCACGCAGCCAAGACAGAAAGATAAACGCGGTCAGTGACCCGCTAAAGCAACACTGCTTTAGTGGGTCTGCTTTAGTGGGTCTGGCATGGTTGGTCTAACAAAGCCAAAGACCCCGGATGGGTGAGCATAATATACAAGGAATTTCTCAAAGCTGCTAAGGAGAACCTTGATGACCTTGTAGCTAGCCGGTGGGAATTTCGGTGGGGTACCCCCACCCAGGTAGTGGTAGTGCTGGCAACACTAGCTGCAGTAACCCATGTGGAGGAGGTCACGCTCAGACTATCAGAAAGGGAGCAAATTATTGTGGCCCTGGTGGCACAAAATAATTAAAAGTTCTGATTGCACAGTGATGCTTGGTAAAATGGTCACAACAGGTGACCAGCGTGTGTGGTGTATCTGAGCTCCATCAGCTAGGACTTGACATTGGTTAATGAAATCTTCCCATTCTTGCTCAATTTTGCATGCCTTCTCAAACAGCTTCAACTGTATATGCCATGGGAGGTTGGTGGCACCAAATTGGGTAGGACAGGCTCGTGGTAATGCCTGGACCGGCATAAAGTGGGATGGCATCAAATACTTCAAACACATTGTTTCCATGTGTTTAATGTCATTCCATTTACTCCATTCCAGCCCTCAGCAGAATCCACTGGTATATGAATTCGCTCATCAAGTCTTCTCTTGAGTTGGGCTCAGGGATGGAACAACTGTGGAACATCTGAGCTTGTGTGTGTGTGTGTGTGTGTGTGTGTGTGTGTGTGTGTGTGTGTGTGTGTGTGTGTGTGTGTGTGTGTGTGTGTGTGTGTGTGTGTGTGTGTGTCCCACTTCTGTTGCTATGGGGTAATGATGTTAGGGACAATACAGGATGAATCACAAGAATTGTTTGCCCCCCCAAAATGTTTTGGGTCATTTTGCCTATCCTGGTTACAGGTAAAAATCCTTGGTTTGAACCGTTTACATTATTATGCATATTATTTGATAATTATGGAACTAAATTAAGATATGCAAGATTTTTTGGGGTATATATAGATTTTTTTAAATAACTGTTTACCATACACTCGAAGTGAAGGCGTTGGAAATGCTTTTGGCAGTTAATCTGTTTCTGTTCTTTGAGTGGCACTGTGTGCTCTTTTAAAAGAGGCCCTAGCATGGACAGGGATGGTCTGCCAGTCTAACTTGGGATGGGGGCAGGTTTTAGCGGGTGGAATAGTGGAACGCAATTGGAGGTTTACTCAGTAGCAGTGGAAATGGCATGGTACAGCTATATGTATACTCAATCATTATGGTACTTTTTTTTTTTTTTTACAACCTCTCGCTTTCGGTCATTTCAAAATGAAATAATCTCCAAAATATTGCTATTTTTAAAACAAGCCATTGAAAGTTTATTGCAATTTCAGTTTAATCCACCAGAAAATACCCAAAAATATTAAAACAAATATTATGGTTAAACTCAAATATACTAATTGAAAAAATATATATAAAAATAAAACAAACAAAAAAATTGTATAATCTTTGTAAATTATATCATAAATATTACTGGTGGGGTTATGTCACACATGCAGCTAAGAAACATTTATAGAAAAGTCTGCTCTACTGAACATTGCAACCAACTAATTGCAACATTACCACAAAAATGGAAGAGGCAAGTGGAAGGATATGGGAGAAAGAAAGGAACTTGTCTGTCGACCCTGCATTAGGGTGTTGGGTGTCAGGCAGGGTGGAGATGATATGATCCTTGAGAGACTAGTCAAGGATCATATCACCTCCACCCTACCTGACACTCTAGACCCCCTCCAATTTGCTTACCGCCCCAATAGGTCCACAGACGACGTAATCGCAATCACACTGCACACTGCCCTAACCCATCTAGACAAGAGGAATACCTATGTACGAATGCTGTTCATCGACTACAGCTCAGCATTTAACACCATAGTATCCTCCAAACTCGCCATTAAGCTCGAGACCCTGGGTCTCGACCCCGCCCTGTACAACTGGGTCCTGGACTTCCTGACGGGCCGCTCCCAGGTGGTGAGAGTAAGAAACAACATCTCCACTCCGCTGATCCTCAACACTGGGGCCCCACAAGGGTGTGTTCTCAGCCCTCTCCTGTACTCCCTGTTCACCGATGACTGCGTGGCCATGCATGCCTCCAACTCAATCATGAAGTTTGCAGATGACACTACAGTGGTAGGCTTGATTGCCAACAACGACGAGACGGCCTACAGGGAGGAGGTGAGGGCCCTCGGAGTGTGGGGTCAGGAAAATAACCTCACACTCAACGTCAACAAAACAAAGGAGATGATCGTGGACTTCAGGAAACAGCAGAGGGAGCACCTCCCTATCCACATCGACGGGACAGTAGTGGAGAAGGTGGAAAGTTTTAAGTTCCTCGGCGTACACATCACGGACAAACTGAAATGGTCCACCCACACAGACAGCGCCTCTTCGACCTCGGGAGGCTGAAGAAATTTGGCTTGTCACCAAAAACACTCACAAAATTTTACAGATGCACAATTGAGAGCATCCTATCGGGCTGTATCACTGCCTGGTACGGCAACTGCTCCGCCCACAATTGTAAGGCTCTCCAGAGGGTAGTGAGGTCTGCACAACGCATCACCGGGAGAAAACTACCTGCCCTCCAGGACACCTACACCACCCGATGTCACAGGAAGGCCAAAAAGATCATCAAGGACAACAACCACCCGAGCCACTGCCTGTTCACCCCGCTATCATCCAGAAGGCGAGGTCAGTATAGGTGCATCAAAGCTGGGACTGAGAGACTGAAAAACAGCTTCTATCTCAAGGCCATCAGACTGTTAAACAGCCATCACTAACATTGAGTGGCTGCTGCCAACATACAGACTCAATCTCTAGCGACTTTAATAATTAATAATTGGATGTAATAAATGTATCACTAGTCACTTAAATAATGCCACTTTATATAATGTTTACATACCCTACATTACTCATCTCATATGTAAATACTGTACTCTATACCATCTACTGCATCTTGCCTATGCCGTTCTGCCATCGCTCATCCATATATTTATATGTACATATTCTTAATCATTCCTTTACACTTGTGTATATAAGGTAGTTGTGAAATTGTTAGATTACTTTTTAGATATTACTGCATGGTTGGAACTAGAAGCTCAAGCATTTTGCTACACTCGCATTAACATCTGCTAACCATGTGTATGTGACCAATAAAATTTGATTTGATTTTATTAAAGACCAAAATTGGTTAAAGAAAATTGTGATGAATGAAAAAGTATACCAGGTTCATTTAAGGACCAAAAAATTGACAGCTGTGCCATATACATTGCAAAATAGTTGGGAAGAGATTTTTAATGTATTGATTCCATGGCACATGGTTTATGAACTGATACACAAAATGACGCTGAATTCTAAATATTGTTACTGTCCATACAATATGTTGCTTGTTTTTGGTTGCAGGTTTAGGAATGGCTGAAGAATTGCACCATTTACATGAAGCTAACGCTGCAACACTCACTGCTGGGTGATTTAACAAGTCATAGTCAATCAATTAATAATATAATAATACTTTTACCAAAGCATCTTATCTTTAATTTATAGAATGTTATCTTTAATTTGTAGAAACTATGAGAATAGAAAGGTTCAGAACTTTTGTGAAACATCACAGCACAGTTGAAAAATATATGGCAAATAGAAATCTAAACTGGATAGTGTTCAGAGGTAGATGGGAGAGGTTGAGTAGAGCTGAAGGGTGGGACAAAAAATAACAAGATACCTAATATAAAATATACTGTGTCCGTAAAATGTATATAGGTTCAGAACTTTTGTGGAACAGCACAGCTGAAAAATAGATGGCAAATAGATAGTCTTCAGAGATATTGTGCGTTTGGAAAGTATTCAGACCCCTTGACTTTTTCCACAGTTTGTTAAGTTACAGCCTTATTCTAAAATTGATTACATTGTTTTTCTCCTCATCAGTCTACACACAATACCCCATAATGACAAAGAAAAACCTTTTTTTTTTAAATCTTAGCAAAAAAAACTGAAATATCACATTTACATAAGTATTAAGACGCTTTACTCAGCACTTTGTTGAAGCACCTTTGGCAGTGATTACAGCCTTGAGACTTATTGGGTATGACGCTAAGTTTGGCACACCTGTATTTGGGGAATTTCTCTCTGTACTTTGCTACTGTACATTTATCTTTCCCTTGATCCTGACTAATCTCCTAGTCCCTGCCGCTGAAAAACATCCCCACTGCATGATGCTGCCACCACCATGCTTCACCGTAGGGATGGTGCCAGGCTTCCTCCAGGCGTGACTCTTTGCATTCAGGCCAAAGAGTTCAATCATGCTTTCATCAGACCAGAACATATTGTTTCTCATGGTCTAAAAGTCCTTTCGGTGCAAACTCCAAGCGGGCTGTCATGAAGTGGCTTCCGTCTGGCCACTCTACAATAAAGGCCTGATTGCTGGAGTGCTGCAGAGATGGTTGTCCTTCTGGACTGTTCTCCTATCTCCACAGAGGAACTCTGGAGCTCTGATCGAGTGACCATTGGGTTGTTGGTCACCTCCCTGACCAAGGCACATGTCCCCCGATTGCTCAGTTTGGCCCGGCGGCCAACTCTGGGAAGAGTCTTGTCGGTTCCAAACTTCCATTTAAGAATGATGGAGGCCACTGTGTTCTTGGGGACCTTCAATACTGCAGACATTTTTTGGTAACCTGTGCCTCGACACAATCCTGTCTCGGAGCGCTATGGACAATTCCTTCAACATCATGGCTTGGTTTTTGCTCTGACATGCAATGTCATCTTGACCATGTTCTGTTATAATATCCACCCGGCACAGCCAGAAGAGGACTGGCCACCCCTCATAGCCTGGTTCCTCTCTAGGTTTCTTCCTAGGTTTTTGGCCTTTCTCAGGAGTTTTTCCTAGGGAGTTTTTCCCAGCCACCGTGCTTCTTTCACATGCATTGCTTGCTGTTTGGGGTTTTAGGCTGGGTTTCTGTACAGCACTTTGAGATTTCAGCTGATGTACGAAGGGCTATATAAATAAATTTGATTTGATTTGATTTGATTTGAATGTCATCTGTGGGACCATATATAGACAGGTGTGTGCCTTTCCAAATCATGTCCAATCAATTGAATTTTCCACAGGTGGACTCCATTCAAGTTGTAGAAACATCTCAGGGATGATCAATGGAAACAGGATGCACCTGAGCTCAATTTCAAGTCTCATAGCAAAGGGTCTGAATACTTATGTACATTTGGTATTTCTGTTTTTGTATTTTTTATACATTTGCAAAAAACATCTGAAAACCTGTTTTCACTTCGTCATTATGGGGTATTTTGTATAGATTAATGAGGGAAATAAATTATTTAATCAAGGCTGTAACGTAACAAAACGTGGAAAAAGTCAAGGGGTCTAAATACTTTTGGAACGCACTGTAGATGGGAAGGGTTGAGGGTTGCTGAAGGATGGGATTAAAAACAAACAAAAGATAACTATTGTAAAATATATTGTGTCCAGAAAATGTATATAGTATGTATATGCTGGAATTAGAAGCCTAAGTGTTGTGGTCCATTAATTTACTCCAATTAGGGGAGGGGTGGTAGGGTTAGGGGAAAATAATCAAGGAAAATATGTACAAAAATACATATATTTTCTGTATGTATTTATAAAAAAAAATATATACGATGGCATGGAAATGATGCATATAATTACATTGATGGAAGCCACAATCTATCTGCAATATTAAAGCTGATCTACCCATCCCCACCCCCCAAAAAAAGAACAAAACGTTTAAAAGCATCTTTAATTTTTTTCCCATTCTCCATGCACTGTCAATTATAAATGCTTAAGAGCGGTTGATAAGAGATAGGTAAAGGAGTAATTTGTTTGGAGAAGGGGATTGTAAATACACATAGTAATTGTTATAATTTTTTTTTTTAAATCCTTATGGTCCCTGGAGACGAATGTGAAACCAGCCATATGGAAGCATACAGAAAATCATATCAACGTGACATGTACTGTGCCTCCTTTTCCACAATAAAATATGCTATAAATAGCTGTGCCGTTATTCAGAATTTTAATTGTGTGCCCTCATAATTTGCGTGGATGAAATGTGGACACCCAAGCTATAGGCTTCTGTAGGGCTTAACCTGCCAAGTTGATGTATGCACTTTAGAATGTTTTAATTATAGCCTATGCCCCGGATTTTCTCCGTTTTATTTGACACTTTGTATCATCTTAAATATTAGCCATTATTGGGAGCCACCGTCAATAACACCCACATACATTTGTAACGGTCACTTTATCGCTCGTTCTCTTTAAATTGTAGCTTACATTTTCAATTATTCTCTTCCGTTTACCTTTCTTTCCTCTGTTGCCTCCCGGTAAGTAGTTCCTGAGGGTCACTAGCTTTAGTGGATCATATTAGGCTAATGTTGTTCAATAATTTGGGACATGGAGCCTCTTTGAATCATCATGGAACTCCACACGTTACAGGATAAACCTGGAGCCTGGAGCACGGTTTACGACGACTGGAACGTTGTCATACATTTCCATGATTAGTGAGGGTAGATTTATGACTACTGCTCCAGCCCTATTCTACACTTTTTTCCACCATCCAATATTTAGTGGATTAAACTTGAATATGACAACTTTCAGGATGAATCAACCCGCTGTATTTTTATTCATCAATATATTTTGCGTCTAAGGGCTCTCCAAACCTGTTTTTTTATGATTCATACATACTTTCCTAAACCTAAAATTTGCCTAAATAATCTACAACATTAGAATATGTTTAAATATACCAGTCTGCGCTGAAACAGAGACGAAGCTGCATAGATGGTATTCTTTCACTGATCCCTATTCTCGTTCTCTCTATGTATTTTAGTTTGTTGTCAAAATTCTAATTAAACGTACACCATATTTAAAGGGATGGCCTTTCTGGGAAAGGGGTTCCGCTAGCGGAACACCTGGCCTACAGCCAGTGAAATTGCAGGGCGCCAAATTCAAACAACAGAAATCTCATAATTAAAATTCCTCAAACATACAAATATTATACACCATTTTAAAGATAAACTTCTCGTTAATCCAACCACAGTGTCCGATTTCAAAAAGGCTTTAAGGTGAAAGCACACCATGCGATTACGTTAGGTCAGCGCCTAGCCACAAAAAACCATACAGCCATTTTCCAAAGAAGGAGAGGTGTCACAAGTCAGAAATAGCGTTAAAATTAATCACTAACCTTTGATGATCTTCATCTGGTGGCACTCCCAGGACTCCATGTTAGACAATAAATGTTTGTTTTGTTCGATAAAGTTAGTCTTTATGTCCAAAAACCTCATTTGAAATTGGCGTGTTATGTTCAGAAATGCATTGTCTCAAAAACAAACATCCAGTGAAAATGCAGAGAGTCACATCAAATTACAGAAATACTCATCATAAACATTGATATAAGATACAAGTGTTATACATACGATTCAAGATAGACTTCTTGTTAATCCAGCCGCTGTGTCCGATTTCAAAAAGGCTTTATGGCTAAAGCACACCATGCGATTATGTTAGGTCAGCGCCTAGCCACAAAAACCATACAGCCATTTTCCAACCAAGGAGAGGTGTCACAAAAGTCAGAAATAGCATTAAACTGAATCACTTACCTTTGATGATCTTCATCTGATGGCACTCCCAGGTCTCCATGTTAGACAATAAATGTTTGTTTTGTTCGATAAAGTTAATCTTTATGTCCAAATACTTCCTTTTTGTTTGCGGGTTTAGTTCACTATTCCAAATGCACAAGGCGCGGGCACTGACGAAAAGTCAAAAAAGTTCCCTTACAGTTTGTTGAAACATGTCAAACGATGTATAGAATCAATCTTTAGGATGTTTTTATCCTAAATCTTCAATAATATTCCAACCGGACAATTCCTTTGTCTTTAGAAATGAAAGAGAATGGAGCTCGTGCTCACGGCCGCGCTCGTGACTAAACTAAAGGCTTTCAGCCAGACCCCTGGTTCAAACAGCTCTTATTCGCTCCTCTTTCACAATAGAAGCCTGAAACAACTTCTAAAGACTGTTGACATCTAGTGGAAGCCTTAGGAAGTGCAACCTGACACCACAGACGCTGGATATTCGATAGACATTCACTTGAAAACTACAAACCTCCGAATTCTCACTTCCTGGTTGGATTTTTCTCAAGTTTTCGCCTCAGCGGTTTAATTAAATGTATTCAGCTCCTGCAAGGAAACCACGCCTGCAAAGCCCATTACGCAACTGAATAAGGTAAGTCTGAATACCAAATATTGAGAAGTGTGTTGGCTTAAATTTCTAAATCAGAATCGGCCCCTTTGTCATTATGGGGTATTGTGTGTAGATGAGTGAGAAAATAAAATCAATTTAATCCATTTTGAATTGAGACTGTAACACAACAAAATGTGAAATAACTCAAGAGGTATGAATACTTTCTGAAGAAACTGTGCATTGAAAAAGGTTTAATTTTCAATTAACTGAAAGGGAGAGGTTGTAATCTGGATAAAGGCAAAAATTCATTTTTTTTTAACAAGGAGTGAGCCATTCTTATTATTGTACTGGAGAACCAGTTTTGGTTTAAGTATAACTTTTGCATGACTGAAGCTATTCGCGAGAGGTTTGATGCTTTAATATTTAATAATTGTAGCCCCCCCCCACCCCCCAAGCTCGTATTCATTATATAAATATGCACATTTAATTGTCTGGCTTACCTTTCCAAATTAAGTGAAATATTTTTTGCTCATACAATTCAAAAACAATTTGTCTGGAGTAGGCAATGCCATAAGTAAACTGTGATATGACTAAAGAGTTAATCAGTGTGATTTTTACATAAAGAAACAGGTGGTTGAAAGGTCTTGTCTATATTTGCTAACTTTCTATTGAAATTTGTTGTAGTGAGTTCATTCGTTTTTTTAGGGATATGAATACCAATTATGCTTACTTCACCATCACACCATTTTCTTGGTAAACTATAGGGTAATGTACATTTTGTGTCTTTTAGTGTTGTGTTATATATGTAATATACTTAATATACACTTATCATATTTAGGTTTTGGTCCAGAGAAGCTAGAGAAATGATCTAGATCATCAATGAGACTTCGCAGTGATCCAGATTGCGGACATAAAAGAGAATTCGAGTCATCAGCATACATTGACACTTTTGTTTGTAAGCCCTTGATTTTTAACCCCTTGACATTATTGTTGGATCTGATTTGAATATTTCGATGACCAAAACAAATTGATATGGAGACAATGGTTAACCTTGTTTAACTCCTCTTGACAGTTCAATACTTTCTGAGAAGTAACCATTTTTACTATTTTACACATGGGGTTACTATACATAACTTTTACCCATTGTATAAGAGATTTTCCAAAATTAAAATAGTCCAGGCATTTATATAGAAATTGTACTTTATCAAAGGCCTTTTCAAAATTCAAACATTTGCCTTGAAGCCCAGAACTGGTTTCTTCAATGTTTCATAGTATTCTATTGATTCAAGTAATTATCTTATATTATCTCCAACGTATCGTCCATATAAAAAACCTGTCTGATCAGAATGAATAATATCCGGTAAAACCTTTTTCATTTTGCCAGGATTTTTGCATCACGATATTGAAGTGTGAAGGGCCTCCAGTTTTTTTAAATGGACTTACAGTGGTTTTAAATTATACTTACAGTGGTTGTTCAACTAAACATTTTGAGATTATGCTGCAGGATTTAGAGGTAATTTGTGGTTTAGTACGGTGCCCTGCGTCACTGCATTACTGCTCCAGACCAGCGCAAGGGGGAGTTAGAGCACTGATTATGCTCACTGGAAAATACTCTTTCAAAATGAATGGACGAGGCAAGTGGAAGGGGGAAAAGACAGCATTCAGAGGTCAAGACAGCACTGCTCTAAGACAAGCATGGGGACTGGTCTTGATAAATCAATGAGATTTCTATTTTCACTGAATCTCAGTTTGGCTATTGGTTAGACTACAATTAGGGTGTGGAAATGTTAGGGTTATTTTGCTCTTACTGTAGTACTGTAGCCTACTCCCGACAGGTCATGTTGCACACTGCCATTATGGGCTATTAGCAGGACAATAGATACTTGTGCAAGGCAATTGACCAGCATATAAAAATGTGTGGATGGGGCCTCCCGAGTGGCACAGCGGTCTAAGACACTGCATCGCAGTGCAAACTGCATTGCTACAGATGCTTGTTCGATACCCATGCTGGCCATGACCCATGAGGCGACGGTTGGCTTTTGGTTTCTCACCCTCTAAAAACAGAAATGAATAATTCAAAATAACAAACTTGCTTTATTTACAAATGAGTAAGAATGTCTCACCCCATGTTCAAGAATGGCCTTTTTCTCGCTCACTTTCGGATATTTGAAAATTAAATGACTCCAAAATATCATTATTTTTTAAACAAGGACTTGAAAATGAGATTGTGAACTCTGCAAACAATGTTTCCAGTCAGAGAATGAGAAAAATATTTATATATTGGTCATATTGCTCCCAATTGGCGCAGCGGTCTAAGGCACTGCATCTCAGTGCAAGAGGCATCACTATAGTCCCTGGTTTGAATCCAGGCTGTATCACATCCGACTGTGATTGGGAGTCACATAGGGCGGCGGACAATTGGCCCAGCATCATCTGGGTTTTGCACAGGTAGGCTATCATTGTAAATAAGAATTTGCTCTTAACTGACTTGCCTAGTTAAATAAAGGTTAAAATATTTTATTTTTTGCAATTTTGTAATGTGTTTTGTTTCATAAATTGTTTTGTAAATATTATTTCACATTTGTGGTCCCACTAAATAAACAATGAAAAAATACACTTATTTTTTTTTCTACTTGATCAGAACAAGCTGTAACTGGACTGTAGCATATTACTTACTAAAACTGTTGTTACACTAAGGTTTTGTAAATCCCAAACTCTAAAAGTAATTGGAAAGGTAGATTCAAATTATTTGTGACATTGTGGTTACAATAAAGAATGTAAACAGAATGCTGTGTTTTTATTTACAGTAGTGATGGACAGCTGAAAGCATTTTGAAAACAGATTTTCACAAGTGTACTGTAGTACTGTAGCAGGTGTAGCCCATCATGTAAACAATGTTTTCTATTAGCAGGACAATAGACTCTTCATAGCTTGGCTACTGTAGGTGTGACAATCCCCCAATTTGCAATGTATTTGATGCTTAAGTACTCTAAAGTGTTACATTTCTAACTCAAAACCTCATGCAACGGCAAAATGCCGGAGAGCCATTTAGATTGCAAAATAGTTGGGAAGAGATTCCATGGCACACGGTTTATGAATTGACACACAACTCTTCATTACCCAGCTGCTGTAGGTGGGAAAATCCCCCAATTTGGTTTGGGTCATTGTCTGCATTTGGAGAATAAAAAAATACATTTAGCCTAACAGCTAACATTAGGTACTATACTAGAAATATACATGTAAATAGGCCTAAACATAACAAAATATTGCTATAATCCTAACTTGAAAGAAACGATGTGGTCCCAGAAACACCTCTCTGAGTCCAGTATATCTCTTGATGATTTCTTCATCAAAGAAATCTCGAGCCATGATACCTGAAAAAGTAGGTAACAGTGAATTATTGTGGAACACATAGCAGTTTGTAAACGAAATCATCTCCAACATATTGTTATTTTTTAAACAAGCTATAGGAAGTTGGTTGCAATGTCAGTGTAATCCACCAAAAAAGACAGAACAAATAATACAACAAATATAGTGGTTAAACTCAAATATACTAATTGATAAAAAAAAAACGTTATCAATTGGAACCTTTAACAAGTAGAAGGGGGGAAAAGTATTGTTATTATTATTGACCCTGTTTTTCACATACGTAGCAGGCTGTGAATTCTGCAAACAACGTTTCTAGAATGGGCCAGTAGCAGAACAAAATATATTGGTCATGGCTCCCGACTGGCGCAGTGGTCTAGGGCACTGCATCTCAATGCAAGAGGCATCACTACACTCGCTGGTTCAAATCCAGGCTGTATCACATCTGGCTGTGATTGGGAGTCCCATAGGGTGGTGCACAATTGGCCCAGTATATTAGGGGAGGATTTGGCCGGCCGGGATGTTCATGTCCAAACATTTCGATTAGTTTAGTTTCGTTTCGTTTCTCTCCCTCTAAAGACAGAAATATATATTTTGGCCTATATAAATATTATTTTGGTCTTTATTCAGATTACAATCACTCACTTTTGGTTATTTGAAAACAAAATTATCTCCAAAATATAGTTATTTTTTAAACAAAGCGATTATTATTAATTAATTTAGAATAATATAAAAGCCCCTCAGATATTCTCACAGACCAGATTTGCCCTAACAAAAAATGTCCCTTAGATATTAATTTAGAATCCTCCAATCCTCTAAATGTAATTATTGGCGGAGAGTCACGTCATTGAAAAAAATATTTTTTGATATACTGTAGGCCTACTGTAGGCGACATGAGTCTCACTAGTGTCTTATTTATTTAAAAAACATATTGAAGTTAGAAGCAATAGGAATTGAAGCAATAGCCTACCCGAGTGTGGTTCAACTATTTCAGCACAGTTTCTCACTGCTCTGAGACAAGGGTAGGGACTGGTCTTGTTGAATCAATGAGATTTTTATTTTCACTGAATCTCCGTTGGGGTATTGGTGTGGAAATGTTATGCTCTTAGTACTGTAGCCTACTCCTGACCGTCATGTTGTACAGCACCATATTTTCCTAACGGAAAACATAGGGTTTCGTTTTTCGTTTTTCTTGGAATAGAAACACCAGAATATTTATCAAATTAACTAAAAAACATTTCTTAAAATGAATCCCATATACTATGTTCATGCAAAAAAGGTTTTAAATTCTCTAATACAGCGAATATTAAAGACTATCAAATGCTTCTCAAAGATGCCCTCTGGTGGTCAAACTAGCGCTAACTAGCATTAATGGCAACAATGGCTGACAATTAAATAACGTGCCATAGAATTCTGCAGCAGCCTGCAAGGTGTGCTGCAGTATGACGCAACTTTTACAGGAAGAAACACTGTACCACCTGGGTCCAATTTCAGTAATAGTGGAATCAGACCTTGCTGTGTATCTATAATTTTTATAGGAGTAGTTAACATATGCTAATAGTGGATTTTTGAGTACTGTAATTTCTGGACTATAAGCCGCAACTTTTTTCCCACGCTTTGAACGTCGCGGCTTAAACAATGACGCGGCTAATATATGGATTTTTCCCGCTTTCAATTTTTTTTCCCAAAAAAACACATTCTGTGACGTGCTCAGTTTTTTGGCGGCATGAAGCTTTCATTAGACCAATGAAATTGCCGAACGGGTTAAGGTCAAACATCTTTTTTGTTTACTGTTTAGATTAAATCGAGCGCTCTCAAACTTCCCATCATTCTGATTACAGTAGTCATTTTGTCACCCTGATTCCTGGAGGTACAACAAAGTATTTGCAGCCACTCGACATCAGTATAAATCATGCATTTAAGGTGGCGCTCCGTGGTCAGCGGGAGGCTTGGATGGCAAGTGGGGAGAAATCCTTCACTAAAACGGGCCGCATGCGAAGAGCAACTTATGGTCAAGTCTGCCAGTGGGTCCTGACAGCGTGGAGCATTGTCAAAAAATCCACTATCATCAACGGGTTTCGAAAGGCTGGACTGCTGCATGTTGAAGAGGGCTCAGCGGGGGATTTGCCTCCGGATGAAAGTGACGAGAGCGACAATGAAAACGATCCAATATCGGATGAAGCAATTCTGAGGCTATTCAACTCCGACACCGAAGCAGAGGACTTCAGTGGTTTCAGTGCACAGGAGAAGGAAGATGGTGACCAATGACTTTCTTGGTAGGCTACTGTTTACTGCAATTTTTTTTTTGTTACAAGCCGTGTTTCGTTACAGCCTATTTATTTTTGTTACAAGCCGTGTTTCGTTAAAGACTATTTATTTTTGTTACAAGCCGTGTTTCGTTAAAGCCTATTTATTTTTGTTACAAGCAGTGCTTCGTTAAAGCCTATTTATTTTCGTTACAAGCCGTGTTTTGTTAAATCCTGTGTAAAGTTCATTTGTTTCAATGTACCGGTAGGCACCTGCGGCTTATAGACATGTGCGGCTTATTTATGTTCAAAATAATATATATATTTTTTAAATCAGTGGGTGCGGCTTATATTCAGGTGCGCTTAATAGTCCGGAAATTACAGTACATCAATAAAGGTTTGATATAACTCAACTGGTATGCCATCAAGCCCTGGAGTTTTTCCTGGACAAAAAGGAATTCATTGCACCAAGAAGTTCCTCATATGTAATTTGACCTTCACACCAGTCTTTATATACAGTTGTTAATTTTACATTTTTATTAAGAAAAAAAGTCATTACAGTTAACATCATTCAGTGGAGATGGAGGACACTAAAAAGAGAACATATGCTTAAAATATTTTGCTTCCTCTTTCATCATTCGGTGAATCATGGATGACTTTGGTAGCATACAGTTGAAGTCGGACGTTTACATACACTTAGGTTGGAGTCATTGAAACTTGTTTTTCAACCACTCCACAAATTTCTTGTTAACAAACTATAGTTTTGTCAAGTCAGTTAGGACATCTACTTTGTGCATGACACAAGTAATTTTTCTAACAATTGTTTAAAGACAGATAATTTCACTTATAATTCACTGTATCACAATTCCAGTGGGTCAGAAGTTTACATACACTTAGTTGACTGTGCCTTTAAACAGCTTGGTAAATTCCAGAAAATGTCATGGCATTAGAAGCTTCTGATAGGCTAAATGACATCATTTGAGTCAATTGGAGGTGTTCCTGTGGATGTATTTCAAGGCCTACCTTCAAACTCAGTGCGTCTTTGACATCATGGGAAAATCAAAAGAAACCAGCCAAGACCTCAGAAAATAAATTGTAGACCTCCACAAGTCTGGTTCATCCTTGGGAGCAATTTCCAAACGCCTGAAGGTACCATCTGTACAAACAATAGTACGCAAGTTTAAAAACCATGGGACCACACAGCCGTCCTACCGCTCAGGAAGGAGACGTGTTCTGTCTCCTAGAGATGAGTGTACTTTGGTGTGAAAAGTGCAAATCAATCCCAGAACAACAGCAAAGGACCTTGTGAAGATGCTGGAGGAAACAAGTTCAAAGTATATATATCCCGTGTAAAACGAGTCCTATATCGACATAACCTGAAAGGCCGCGCAGCAAGGAAGAAGCCACTGCTCCAAAACTGCAATAAAAAAGCCAGGCTTGTGCAACTGCATATGGGGACAAAGATCATACATTTTGGAAAAATGTCCTCTGGTCTGATAAAACAAAAATAAAACTGTTTGGCCATAATGACCATCATTATGTTTGGAGTAAAAAGGGGGAGGCTTGCAAGCTGAAGAACACCATCACAACTGTGAAGCACGGAGATGACAGCATCATGTTGTGGGTGTGCTTTGCTGCAGGAGGGACAGGTGCACTTCACAAAATAGATGGCATCATGAGGTAGGAAAATTATGTGGATATATTGAAGCAACATCTCAAGACATCAGTCAGGAAATCGCAAATGGGTCTTCCAAATGGACAATGACCCCAAGCATGCTTCCAAAGTTGTGGCAAAATGGCTTAAGGACAACAACGTCAAGGTATTGGTGTGGCCATCACAAAGCCCTGACCTCAATCCCATAGAAAATGTATGGGCAGAACTTAAAAAGCGTGTGCGAGCAAGGTGGCCCCCAAACCTGACTCAGTTACACCAGCTCTGTCAGGAGGAATGGGCCAAAATTCACCCAACTTATTGTGGGAAGCTTGTGGAAGTCTACCCGAAATGTTTTACCCAAGTAAAACAATTTGAAGGCAGTGCTACCAAATACTAATTGAGTGTATGTAAACTTCTGACCCCTGGGAGTGCGATGAAAGAAATAAAAGCTGAAATAAATCATTCTCTCTACTATTATTCAGACATTTCACATTCTTAAAATAAAGTGGTGATCCTAACTGACCTAAGACATGGAATTTCTATTAGGATTAAATGTCAGGAATTGTGAAAAACTGAGTTTAAATATATTTGGCTAAGGTGTATGTAAACTTACGACTTCAACTGTATGTACAGTTGATGTCGGAAGTTTACATACACCTTAGCCAATCACTACCAAGATCCTAACAATTATTCCCTTGTGATCTTCACCAATTAGTAATAATAATATGAATACTAATACAAATATTGGTATTAATCATAAACACGATAATATAATTAGGTATAATGATAGAAATAATAATAATAATATCAACAACAATGCAATCATCATCCTTCATCATCCTTCCATCACTGTCATCATCGGAAAAACTGTACTAGCCAAACGCAAAAAGCGGAATGCCCAGATATTCATCTACAGCGGCTCATTATCGGCTCACTTTGCAAGTTGGCAGTTGTCAATCACAATAAAAGAAAGGCATATCAGACCATTTCCTTCAGTTAATTAGATCTGTTTGCCAATAAAATTCAGTTCAGTAAAAACATTATAGGCTCACTTATTTGCATTCCGACAATCACAATAGAGGAAAGGCATATCAGCTGAGTTTGTTCAGTTCATTAGATCCGAATGTCAGTAAAACAAGAGATAGAAATTGAAAACAATTGGAGACATTGTCGGTGGCTCCAATGGATTGTAGAAAGAGTAGTGTGTTTTTTAGAACCAATAGATCAGTTCAGGACATAGCACAGGACACCTCCATCACCTCAAGTCCAACTATATTTACTCCTTCCTGAAACAAATTCAGTAAAAACAAATGTACTCACACATTGTCTTACAGACACACATATTTAAAATAATCCCCATCTTGTTTTATTTGGGGTTTCGCCTGTGATTTCTTTTGTCAAAATGTTTATAATTTTAATTTGTTGAGTTTTGTTTTCATTTGGGTGTATTTCCTGTTCCTGTTGCTGGGCCGTTGCCCGGCTGAGAAAGAGCCTCTAATTAGAACAGCAGAAATACATACTTAGAGACATGTGGCTTTTGGGAGACTTTATTTAAGTTTGAGGGGAGAACAATGGAGGAACGATGCCTGTCTAAGAGATTTTTTAATTTAGCCTACAGAGTCGATACATTCAGACCTGCTCAGCAGACTAGATCTGAGGTCTAATGTAGGCTATCACCCTCTCCTTGGAGAAAGAAACGGATTGCTGTTTTATGTTTATTGTTAATTATCTATCAGCTGCCAGACTTACCACACACTTTCATATCTAGACCCCTGAATCAGATAATTCAAATCCTCTCAAAATGAAATCTATTGACATTTTTTTAAAGAAATGTGTCTGTTTGTAATCAAGACTCTTCATTTACCAAGTGAAACTCCCTCTCCCTCGTTCGTAACATGATCATGGTGATTTACAGTGTAATAATAGCAGCTCTGGAACATAAACAGGCAATAGTGGTGTTGATGTGAGAAAGCCGTGTCTTCACCCCGATAGCGATTTGGTTTTAGCGTTATCTCCGTCAAAGCAGGCTTGTACAGGAAGTGTGGGTGAGCCCGAGAGACATTTCCCTTGGCTCACTTGGCAGACTCCTTAGAAAGCAAAAGCCCTGATGGTGATAGATGTCTCCACTCTCAGACTGAGGTGGATCTACAATGAGGGAAAAAAGTATTTGATCCCCTGCTGATTTTGTACGTTAGCCCACTGACAAAGAAATGATCAGTCTATAATTTTAATGGTATGTTTACTTGAACAGTGAGAGACAGAATAACAACAAAAAAATCCAGAAAAATGCATGTCAAAAATATTATAAATTGATTTGCATTTTAATGAGGGAAATAAGTATTTGACCCCCTCTCAATCAGAAAGATTTCTGGCTCCCAGGTGTCTTTTATACAGGTAATGAGCTGAGATTAAGAGCACACTCTTAAAGGGAGTGCTCCTAATCTCAGCTTGTTACCTGTATAAAAGACACCTGTCCACAGAAGCAATCAATCAATCAGATTCCAAACTCTCCACCATGGCCAAGACCAAAGAGCTCTCCAAGGATGTCAGGAACAAAATTGTAGACCTACACAAGGCTGGAATGGGCTACAAGACCATCGCCAAGCAGCTTGGTGAGAAGGTGACAACATTTGGTGCGATTATTCGCAAATGGAAGAAACACAAAATAACTGTCAATCTCCCTCGGCCTGGGACTCCATGCAAGATCTCACCTCGTGGAGTTGCATTGATCATGAGAACGGTGAGGAATCAGCCCAGAACTACACGGGAGGATCTTGTCAATGATCTCAAGACAGCTGGGACCATAGTCACCAAGAAAACAATTGGTAACACACTACGCCGTGAAGGACTGAAATCCTGCAGCGCCCGCAAGGTCCCCCTGCTCAAGAAAGCACATATACATGCCCGTCTGAAGTTTGCCAATGAACATCTGAATGATTCAGAGGACAACTAGTGAAAGTGTTTGGCATCAACTCAACTCGGCGTGTTTGGAGGTGGAGGAATGCTGCCTATGACCCCAAGAACACCATCCCCACCGTCAAACATGGAGGTGGAAACATTATGCTTTGGGGGTGTTTTTCTGCTAAGGGGACAGGACAACTTCACCACATCAAAGGGACGATGGACGGGGCCATGTACCGTCAAATCTTGGGTGAGAACCTCCTTCCCTCAGCCAGGGCATTGAAAATGGGTCGTGGATGGGTATTCCAGCATGACAATGACCCAAAACACACGGCCAAGGCAACAAAGGAGTGGCTCAAGAAGAAGCACATTAAGGTCCTGGAGTGGCGTAGCCAGTCTCCAGACCTTAATCCCATAGAAAATCTGTGGAGGGAGCTGAAGGTTTGAGTTGCCAAACGTCAGCCTCGAAACTTTAATGACTTGGAGAAGATCTGCAAAGAGGAGTGGGACAAAATCCCTCCTGAGATGTGTGCAAACCTGGTGGCCAACTACAAGAAACGTCTGACCTCTGTGATTGGCAACAAGGGTTTTGCCACCAAGTACTAAGTCATGTTTTGCAGAGGGGTCAAATACTTATTTCCCTCATTAAAATGCAAATCATTTTCTAACATTTTTGACATGCGTTTTTCTGGATTTTTTTGTTGTTATTCTGTCTCTCACTGTTCAAATAAACATACCATTAAAATTATAGACTGATCATTTCTTTGTCAGTGGGCAAATGTACAAAATCAGCAGGGGATCAAATACTTTTCCCCTCACTGTATATCAAGATTATAAAGCAGTTGCAGTAGGGATGTGACTCGCCTACACTTCGTTTCAATATCCTATAAGAAGCGGAGACACAGTTAAATGATACCTTAGCTGAGACACATTCTTCAATTTCCCTTTTTAAAACATTGTTTGGTCTGATCACGTTCACCCACTAACATTTTAATGTGAAGTGGGTCCCTTGCCATACAGTTTGGTAGCATTTGTTTCCCCCTGGTTTGGTGGGGACAGTTTCCATAATGAAAATGTAATGTAAGCCACACACACAGCGTGGCAGCCCAGATGTTTAGGGATAAACATGCTGGTAATTAGGGCTCTGAACTCACCCTGCTATTTCCCCTAGGCATAGACACTGGAAGGTCACGCCCCTCGCACCCTCTCCACGTAGCCCCTCACACCCTGGTCCAACACCCCCTGACCCCCGGAGCCTAGCCCGGACCAGCCATCTCCCAGCAGTGTAAATATTTAGGGGAATGGCTTTTTTCCCCTTTTCCCTGAGGAGTTATTCAAAGAATTCTGTGCTTCTAGGAAGCAATGTGGCATTCTGGAGAATGCAGCTGTGAGTGGTGTTAGCTAACCACTTAGTTCCTAATAACACTCAATTACTGGACATTACACCCTTCCTCCCTAACCAGCAGTGCCAACTCAGAAGTCAGAGTGGCTGTTAGGAGGTTGGAAGAAAGGTGAGGAATGGTGAAATCCTGGATAGGGGGAAACAACTGTTGGTACGTTTCAGGTATTGAGGGAGCAGACAAACTTTCCACGCCTCTGTCATCGCCTCTCTCACATATGTATGTATGCAGTATACATTTAGGGCCGTTTCCCGAGATTTTTTTGTGGAAAGTTCTGGTAACTTTATTTGAATAGTCCCGTATAGATGATCTACACATGATCACACTATCAACAAATGATCAACTGCAACTCTGTTGATATGTAATCGCTTGCTTAGGTTAGGGTTAAGTTTAGGGTTAGAATAAAAATGTGTCTTAGTCCAGGACTAGGCTATGCTCAATCTTGTCCATACTGTAGGCTTCCTTCCTCTCTTTCTTTTTATGACTCCTGTTGTTTTACTGCTGCATGCTATCTCTTCTTAAGCCCTATTATCCATAATGTTTGTCTTTGTTTGATGTTTATCTCTGTACTGTTTCAAGATCAGAAAGCATCTCCCCATCTCAACCTACCTTGTATGACATGCTACTAAATACAGCTGTGCCAATGTCCATTATTCTCTCTTTCTCACTCAAATTAAATTCAGATTGCTTTATTGGCATGAAATACAATTGGTAGATATTGCCAAAGCAGTAGAGTGGTACAGCATTTCAGTAAATACACTACAATGCAATGAGGATAATGAAATACAGTTAATTCAGAAGTAGTAATAATAGTACATATACACTATATATACAAAGGCATGTGGACACCCTTTCAAATTAGTGGATTCGGCTTTTTCAGCCACACCCATTGCTGACATGTGTATTAAATTGAGCACACAGCCATACAATCTCCATAGACAAACATTGGCAGTAGATTGGCCTTACTGAAGAGCTCAGTGACTTTCAACGTGGCACCGTCATAGGACCACCTATCCAACAAGTCAGTTCGTCAAATTTCTGCCCTGCTAGAGCTGCCCTGGTCAACTGTAAGTGCTGTTATTGTGAAGTGAAAACGTCTAGGAGCAACAACAGCTCAGCCGTGAAGTGGTAGGCCACACAAGCTCACAGAATGGGACTGCCGATTGCTGAAGCGCGAAGCGCATAGCGCGTAAAAATCGTCTGTCCTCGGTTGCAACACTCACAACCGTGTTCCAAACTGCCTCTGGAAGCATCAGCAGCACAATAACTGTTCGTCGGGAGCTTCATGAAATGGGTTTCCATGGCCGAGCAGCACCACATAAGCCTAAGATAACAATGGGCAATGCCAAGCATCGGCTGGAGTGGTGTAAAGCTCACTGCCATTGGACACTGGAGCAGTCGAAATGCATTCTCTGGAGTGATGAATCACGCTTTACCATGTGGCAATCTTCACCATGTGGTAGTCTGACAGAAGAATCTCGGTTTGGCGGATGCCAGGAGAACGCTACCTGCTCGAATGCATAGTTCCAACTGTAAAGTTTGGTGGAGGAGGGATAATGGTTTTGGGGCTGTTTTTCATGGTTCAAGCTAGGCCCCTTGGTTCTAGTGAAGGGAAATCTTAACGCTACAGCATTCAATGACATTCTAGACGATTTTGTGATTCCAACTTTGTGGAAACAGTTTGGGGAAGGTCCTTGCCTGTTTCATCATGACAATGCTCCTGTGCACAAAGTGAGGTCAGTACAGAAATGGTTTGTTGAGATCAGTGTGGAAGAACTTGACTGGCCTGCCCAGAGCCCTGACCTCAACCCCATCGAACACCTTTGGGATGAATTGGAACGCCGACTGTGAGCCAGGCCTAATCGCCCAACATCAGTGCCCACCTCACTAATGCTCTTGTGGCTGAACGGAAGCAAGTCTCCGCAGCAATGTTCCAACATCTAGTGGAAAGCCTTCCCAGATGAGTGAAGGCTCTAATAGCAGCAAATGGTGGACCAACTCCATATTAATGCCCATGATTTTGGAATGAGGTGTTCGACGAGCAGGTGTTCGCATACTTTTGGTAATGTAGTGTAATCATGTGCAACATTATTGCTGTTGCATTGTCTGATCTTCAGTCGATACATTTAATTAAATACAATTAACATTATAACATTTTTTTTAAAAATGGCTAATAAATAAACAACAAAATGTATGATGGTTACACTATGTATTACTTGAAAGTTATATACAATGTAAATACTTCAGGGAATTAATGTTCATGGGATGTCCCTCAGGCTATGGCAATCATATACATAACTGGCAGTTATATTTGTGGTTTCTCCCTCACCCAGAATAATTCGCAGCGTTATGTCATTATTGTTTTAAATCTTATTATTGGAGTATTTCTCACAATAGAGAAAAAAGTGCATCTCTGTCTTTTCCTCCTTTACATTTTTTATATTTTAGTCATTAAGCAGATGCTCTTATCCAGAGTGACTTACAGTAGGGAGTGCATACATTTTCATATTTGCTCCTCTGTCATGCAGTGACCACTTAGACGCTCCTCTTTGGGTAGCCATGTCTTTTTGTGTCTCCCTTTTTCTATAGCCAATTGGTGGTCGCTGAGCATGTATGTGGTCAGGATCTGTCTCTGTTGTGTATCTCTGACAAAGTAAAGCTATTCTGCCAATTTGTATTCTCTTTTGAGGGCCAAATAGCAATTTAGTTCATTCTGGGATTTTGTTTAATTTTCCCAATTTGTAAAAAAAGAGGTTTAATATCTGTAACAATCTGATTGATTTCCCTGTGTGTTTGGACAATCGGGTTGTTTAGTGTTTTTAACAGCTGATTTAGGGGACTCTTTTCAGGGTTTAACTGTTGTGTTTCCAGTTCTTTGAATTGTAAGGATGTTTTGGGGCTTAATTTCAAATGGTTCCAAATTCTGTGTCCTTTTCTTTATATTTACAATTAAAGGGAATCTTCCGAGTTCTGCTCTGCATGCATTATTTGGTACATTATTTGAGATATTTAGGATAATTCTGCAGAATTCTGTATGTGCTTATAATCTTAATTACAGGTTGTCTCCGAAACCTCGCTTCCATGTAGTGCAATTGGTAAAATATTGAATATTATGCACCAGATTTGGATAGGAATAATTTTTTTAAATTGTATTTCTATTAATGCTTTGTGGCTTTCTCTTTTAGTGCATTCACTGCCAGGCCATATCCACCAGATGCACAATTTTGTTGTCCCAGGTAGTTGGGCATGTTCAACTCATTGGACATGTTTACGCATGGTATTTCCTAATTTGAAGGAGTGTCTGCTGCTTTGATTCCTGGAAGTTGATGTTGATTGCCTAGTTGATCATGTATTCCCAAAGAATATTAAGTTGTTCCTGAAGACCTTGCTCTGTTGGTGACAGTAGGACAAGGTCATCTGAGTAGAGCAGGAATCTGGCATCTTCATCTTTGAGGGTGAGTTCAAGGGCTGCAGATCGATCCAACAACACTGCTACTTCGTTGATGTAGACGTTGAACAGGGTTGGACTTAAACTGCACTCTTGTATCACCCCTCGCTGTTGTGCAAAAAACTGTTCTTTTGTTGAGTAAATTGATTTGTTGTACAGTCGTGGCCAAAAGTTTTGAGAATGACACAAATATTAATTTCCACAAAGTTTTCTGCTTCAGTGTCTTTAGATGTTTTTGTCAGATGTTACTATGGAATACTGAAGTATAATTACAAGCATTTCATAAGTGTCAAAGGCTTTTATTGACAATTACATGAAGTTGATGCAAAGAGTCAATATTTGCAGTGTATTTGCAGTGTTGACCTCTGCAATCCACCCTGGCATGCTGTCAATTAACTTCTGGGCCACATCCTGACTGATGGCAGCCCATTCTTGCATAATCAATGCTTGGAGTTTGTCAGAATTTGTGCATTTTTGTTTGTCCACCCGCCTCTTGAGGATTGACCACAAGTTCTCAATTGGATTAAGGTCTGGGGAGTTTCCTGGCCATGGACCCAAAATATCAATGTTTTGTTCCCCGAGCCACTTAGTTATCATTTTTGCCTTATGGCAAGGTGCTCCATCATGCTGGAAAAGGCATTGTTCGTCACCAAACTGTTCCTGAATGGTTGGGAGAAGTTGCTCTCAGAGGATATGTTGGTACCATTCTTTATTCATGGCTGTGTTCTTAGGCAAAATTGTGAGTGATCCCACTCCCTTGGCTGAGAAGCAACCCCACACATGAATGGTCTCAGGATGCTTTACTGTTGGCATGACACAGGACTGATGGTAGCGCTCACCTTGTCTTCTCCGGACAAGCTTTCTTCCGGATGCCCCAAATAAATCGGAAAGGGGATTCATCAGAGAAAATGACATTACCCCAGTCCTCAGCAGTCCAATCCCTGTACCTTTTGCAGAATATCAGTGGATTTTTGCTGGCCTTCTTGACACCAGGCCATCCTCCAAAAGTCTTCACCTCACTGTGCGTGCAGATGCACTCACACCTGCCTGCTGCCATTCCTGAGCAAGCTCTGTACTGGTGGTGCCCCGATCCTGCAGCTGAATCAACTTCAGGAGACGGTCCTGGAGCTTGTTGGACTTTCTTGGGCGCCCTGAAGCCTTCTTCACAACAATTGAACTGCTCTCCTTGAAGTTCTTGATGATCCGATAAATGGTTGATTTAGGTGCAATCTTATTGGCAGCAATATCCTTGCTTGTGACGCCCTTTTTGTGCAAAGAAATGATGACGCACGTGTTTCCTTGCAGGTAACCATGGTGGACAGAGGAAGAACAATGATTCCAAACAAAACATGCAAATACTTTCCCTCTGCTTTTCTGATGAAAAGCAGAGTGTAATGTGTGTATGTGTTTGGGTAGAAAGACAATTCGTTTTTTTGCTGAGAGCATTGTGTGAAGGTCTGTGTTTGGTCACTGAGAATACAGCAGAACAGTTTCCTCATGTTACTGGTGACACATTCCCATATAGATATCAGGGTGTAATTTGTCACCTTTTTTATATATGGTGTTATGAGCCCCTTAGTTCCAAAAATCAGGGAAGCAGCCACTCTCCAAAACCAGGTTGAAGAGTTGTACATTTATTTTCAATTGCTAACAAGCATCGGTCAATACTGAAGCCACTTTTTCAAAACTCTTCACAGTCTGCACTACCAACATGCATCTGGGCCAAACAGTTAATCTCACCTCCAAAACTCACTCAAACCACTTCATACACATCTCAAAATAAGCTCGTTCGACCATAACACTGGCAACAATTCTCACTTAGAAAGCATACATTGTCACTAATAACACACTGACCTAAAAAACTCTAACAGGGAGCACTACATAAATGGTTAACTTCTCTTTGAAGTTTGAGTGATTTTTCACATAAAATCAGTATTTCATTATAGAATAAGAAAAACACCTTTTCACTTTATTGACTGTACTAAAGTATATGTAACAAGAATGCATCAGAAATGCAGCAATTTGCTTCAATAGCCTTTATTTTTTTCTATATCTTCGCATATAGTAATTTACGTGTGAAAAGTAAAAAGTTGAAACCAAAAACTATTTCCTGAAATTCCAGGGCTGCAATAATAATAATAATTTAAAAAAAATAGTATAGTCACTCATACTGTACAGTACTGTGAGGGTTTTAGTTCTCATCAACATGTATAGTATAATCACTGATACTGTACAGTACTGTGAGGGTTCTACTTCTCATCAACGTGTATAGTATAGTCACTCATACTGTACAGTACTGTGAGGGTTCTAGTTCTCCCGCTCTCTTGCATTGGCCACAAGTTCTCATCAACATCACATCTTATGTCTTCTCCGGCGATGCATCTTGGAAAGTATCTTCTGGAATATCTAATCCAACAATTGCAGTCTTCAGTAGAAGTGTCTCCACACCCCGCATTCATGGCATCCAGTAAGGACATCTGATCATGTGGATGGTGGTCATAAACCTCCCACCTCCATGCAGAGAAAAACTCCTCTATGGGGTTTAGGAAGGGGGAGTATGGAGGCAGGAATAGTACTGACATCCTGGGATGTGCAGCAAACCAGTCTGTGACTGCAGCAGAGTGGTGGAATGCCACATTATCCCACACAACAATGAAGGTAGGGGAGTTTCTTGCCCCTCTCTCCTCCGCTAGCACAAGTCAATTATGCAGGTCATCCAGAAAATAAATGAGCCTCTCTGTATTGTAGGGGCCAATGAGTGGTTTGTGTAACAGCGAACCATCATTGGACAGTGCTGCACACATTGTGATGTTAACTCCTCTCTGGCCGGGGACATCCACGGTTGCGCTCTGACCAATCACATTTCTTCCCCCTGCGGCGTGTTTTTGCTAGATTGAATCCAGCTTCATCCACAAAGATGAATGTATGTGCAGTTCGCCTGGCTTCCATCTCCATTAAAATACAGTAAATCCACAGTTTTACAGTACTTTACATTATGCATAGCTGTGTATGTACCCTGTTAAGTTACTGAACAGACATCTTACCTAGACCTATTGATACTGGAGTTCTTTCACACGGTCACTGTTTCTCTCAAAGGGTACAGTGTACAACTGTATCCTTATTTTGTGTTTCTCTGGGACTCTGGCAGTTGTCGTTGTGCTGACCGTATTCACATTCCCAAAAGTGATATTGTCTGCCAGCACTCTGTCCCGAATTTCCCGCAGTTTTATTGCATTGTTGCCAATTACCATGTCATCAATGGCAATTTCCTGCGCATCTGATAATATTCTGCCTCTCCCTCCTATAGGAGGTAACCCTTGGATCCTTCTGAAAAACACAACAATCAATATATTATTTCAAAATGTCAGTATATGTAAAAATGCGAACATACTGTATTGTACTGTAATATGTAGTTTGATTATCATTGAAGGATGCACATCTCACCTGTTGTTTTGCTGGAAAATTTGTACTATTGATGCTACTGTTGAACGCTGCAGATTTGGTTGCACCCTTAAACCGGACTCTCTCAAAGAGAGACCATGGTTTACAACATGGTCAATAATTGTGGCCCTTATCTCATCAGAGACCACCGCTCTTGGTCTTCCTCTTCTTTGTCCTCCACGCATTCTCCCTCTCCCTGCTGCTCTTCTTTCCCCACCAACCTGTGGGTTGATCCATGTTTCCAAACTAAATCATTCCGAAGACGTCCTCTTTTGTCTGTTTGGTAACGTGACTAAAAACAGGACACTTGGCTAGGCTATCAGCTGAAATTGCAATCAGCTGTGTTTGGAATGATTAAATATTCTGCAGAGATTTTCTATGTTTCAATCTGCAATGCAAAAATGCACGACATTTACCATCATTCTGTTTTGAATGTGTTTTTAACAGTTTTGGAAACAGTGTGTTAGCATTTGAAAACGTGCTGCAAATATATAGTTTTGCATGTGGTGGAGTATGAACGAGAAAAGAGTTCATGGACTTCGGAGAATGGGGTCATTGAATGCATTTTGTGTGAAAACAATGAAAAATGATTCACAGTTTGGTCCACATACACTTCTGTTTCGCTGGCTGTGTGAAGAGTTTTGACAATATGACTTCAGTTTTGACCAATGCATATTAGCAATTGAAAAAAACTATAATAAGGCATCCTGCAGCTCATTCCTGATGCTGTCAGAGGCACATGCCTTTCCAGGTGGTTTATTAATTTGTATTTTCTTAGAAAATTCAGCATGTGTAATTTGGTAGTCAATTGGGTTCTGGTTGTTATTAATTGTGTGTTCTAGGGAGCTGAGTTTTTCTTGCCTATTTTCAGGGTTTAAATTAAGGTCTTCTGACGGTATTATTGCATAGAGACTTTCAAAATGGTTAGGTTTTCCATGTAGACCATTATATTTCTGCTTCACTCTCTCTCTATCTCACTCTCTCTCTCTCTTTAGTATCTCTTCAATCTTCCTTCCCTTCAGGATATTTACATGGCATATATTAAAGTGAAGAGAGAGAGATGAGGAGAAACAGAGAAACCGAGAAAGAGAGGAAAGGGTTATTCAGGTCATATTCCAACAGCGGTGTTGATTCCAAAAAATGATGTTTAGTTTGCTGAAGGCCCTCTCCGCACTCCACTCTATCATACATGCAAATATTTACATGATAACGTACACACACACATACACACACACACACACACACACACAGAAATATTAATTAAAACACAAATACCACAGACACTCACACAAATATATTTTCTACACACATCCAGAGTGATTGATAGCTGCACACAAGGGGTCCCGGTGGAATATCCAGTAATAAATTAGTATTTTCATAGAACCTGATATGCCAAAAACTTTTGAGCAAGCAGAGAGATCCCTGCCTGCACCAACGACTGTGATCACAATTTAAGAATGTAATTTAGCATATGATTTATTTTCGAAGGTTTCTCCTGACTGCATTGCTAAGGCCTTCGGTGTGTGTGTGTGTGTGTGTGTGTGTGTGTGTGTGTGTGTGTGTGTGTGTGTGTGCTTGTGTGCTTGTGTGCATGCGTCCGAGTGAGAGAGAACTGTAGAGAGCGGCCTGAGCTCCGATATCCACCAGTAGGATGTCCAATCAGATAATCAGCTGAAGGGAGTCCTAGGATGGGATCATCTGTGGTTTGGGATTATGATGTTCACTGTAACTCACAGAGGAAATAACTCAAATTATTCCAATCACAGACACATACTGTGCAGGCTACTGTTAACATGCAGTCAGTTTGTATGGTAAATGTATTATGTTCTTAAGGACCTGTACATTTTAATTTGTTTTTAATAGTAATGTTTTATTTCATGCCCTGTTGTCTGATGAGGACTGAGCATTTTTTTCTGAGAATTTTCAATCCAATACTTTAGAGCATGAAAGAAGATGTTCAGCAAGGTTCTCTCCTGGGTAACTTGCAGAGTAACTTGTTTAAGGATATTGGTGTTCGGGACACCTCTGTGTGTACCCAGACATCACTTCCACTGAGGAGTACTGTATGTTTGAGGACTGAGGTGCTGCTGTGTATACAGGCAGTCTTGTACTTCTAGCCCTGTAATCAACCTGCCAAGCTTCTGCCAAGATCACTCCACAGCAGGGTGACTGGAGGAGGGCTGGAGAAAACTCAGCCAGAGAGGAGAGGGAGAGAGGGAAATGGGGAGAGATTAAAGACCCTAAAGCAGCATGAGGGCCCCTTCCTTTAACACCAACACTACAGTTCCGGAGAAAACTGGGAAACAAAACAGAAGCTATTAGCAGGTAAGCCCATACACAGTGTGATTCATTACCTCTTGATTATACTGAGAACCTCACTATGGTAAAAAGCGGTCTTATGTAAGCACTATATGCTAAATCAACAGTATTAGAATCCAACAGCGAAGTTTTGAATATATCGATGTGTGATTAAACAGCAGCAACAGGTACTATGATTCATCTTCCCATGCTACTGTGTTTTCCTATAGCAGTTTATTACTCACTAGACACTATGTTATCATTGATAAGCCACCGAAATATATGCTTTTGCGAAAAAGATAGTCACACACGGTCCATGATTCATAAATCTATACACAGCATTAGATTAGATTAGATTAGCTTTCTGACAGAGCAGACCACTCTTAGAGGAGTGTCATCCCCTGCCTCGGCTCTGCCCATGTTTCCTGCAGGTTGTTAGGCAGGGCCTTTCCTAAATTCCCAAACTGAAAAGAATTACTCTGACATCTATAAAGTCGTTTTTGTGCCGAATTCTCAGTGATTTCATAGTAGTGAATTCAAATCCCCAGTGCAGTTCCGCCTCTGTTGCAAATTATGCTGGGAGAGGTTCCCAGTCCTTGACAACCTGTGTGTCCTCGTAGGATCTCACTCTGCACCCCCCAGGAGGAGACAGCAGACACACCTCTGCTGGCCTTTAAACAGGTGCCAGGGTCACCAGGCTCATAAAGGACACAAAACTGATGTAATTTCAGATCTCCTTTGGGTTTCATTTTTTAAATCATTTTAGCAGACACTCTTATCCAGAGCGACTTACAGTAGTGAGCGCATACACTTTCGTACATGTCCCCTGTGGGAAGCACCATGCTCTATCACCTGAGCTACACGGGAACCTTCATCTACAGGACCCATCTCTTATTCTAATCCAAGATGGCGTAGCAGTAGGACGTCTGTTTGTCTTGTCCCTTCCCATGTATATATATTTTTCTTCGGATATATTTTTTATATTTTTATTAAATCTCAATTTCCATCTTCCGACTGAACATACTCTCCTGCAACCCACCTCACCCAATGTGGTACGGATCTGCTATTTTTTACACTTTAGAACTGGAACCCCTATCAGGAGCTAGCCAGATAACTAGCTAGTAGTCAGTTAGCCACTACTAGCGGTCATCACCGTTAACTCGTACATCAGCCAGCCTCAGCCCGGTCAATTCCTGCCCGTCTGCACAGCGCGATGTCAACCCAGAGCATATCGGACTGCTTTTTCTCTACCACACCGGATTCCTAACGCAAGCTCTGAACCTGTACACATTATCATCGCAGCTAGCTAGCTGCTATCCGAGTGGCTACTCCTGGCTAACGTCTCTGTCCCGAAGCAAGCACCAATTAGCCTGGAGCTAGCCTCGAGCTAGGCCCATCTAGCTCGAGGCTAGGTCCATCAGCCAATTCTTGGGCTACAATAGCTATTTTGCCAATTGACCCGGACCCTTTTACTGCTGACACGGAGCCCCGCCGATCCTGTAACTGTCCGAGAGGGTTACAACAGGCTCTCCCATTGCGACGTCCCCCGAAGGCCCATCTGCTAGCCTGCTAGCTGTCTGAATCACCGTGTCTCCAGCTCGCCTAGCTACTGACTGGACCCTATGATCACTCGGCTACACATGCCTCTCTCTAATATCAATATGCCTTGTCCATTGCTGTTTTGGTTAGTGATTATTTACATTTACATTTACATTTAAGTCATTTAGCAGACGCTCTTATCCAGAGCGACTTACAAATTGGTGCATTCACCTTGTGATATCCAGTGAAACAACCACTTTACAATAGTGCATCTAAATCTTTTAGGGGGGGGGGGGTTAGAAGGATTACTTTATCCTATCCCAGGTATTCCTTAAAGAGGTGGGGTTTCAGGTGTCTCCGGAAGGTGGTGATTGACTCCGCTGTCCTGGTGTCGTGAGGGAGCTTGTTCCACCATTGGGGTGCCAGAGCAGCGAACAGTTTTGACTGGGCTGAGCGGGAACTGTGCTTCCTCAGAGGTAGGGAGGCGAGCAGGCCAGAGGTGGATGAACGCAGTGCCCTTGTTTGGGTGTAGGGCCTGATCAGAGCCTGAAGGTACGGAGGTGCCGTTCCCCTCACAGCTCCGTAGGCAAGCACCATGGTCTTGTAGCGGATGCGAGCTTCAACTGGAAGCCAGTGGAGAGAGCGGAGGAGCGGGGTGACGTGAGAGAACTTGGGAAGGTTGAACACCAGACGGGCTGCGGCGTTCTGGATGAGTTGTAGGGGTTTAATGGCACAGGCAGGGAGCCCAGCCAACAGCGAGTTGCAGTAGTCCAGACGGGAGATGACAAGTGCCTGGATTAGGACCTGCGCCGCTTCCTGTGTGAGGCAGGGTCGTACTCTGCGAATGTTGTAGAGCATGAACCTACAGGATCGGGTCACCGCCTTGATGTTAGTGGAGAACGACAGGGTGTTGTCCAGGATCACGCCAAGGTTCTTAGCACTCTGGGAGGAGGACACAAGGGAGTTGTCAACCGTGATGGCGAGATCATGGAACGGGCAGTCCTTCCCCGGGAGGAAGAGCAGCTCTGTCTTGCCGAGGTTCAGCTTGAGGTGGTGATCCGTCATCCACACTGATATGTCTGCCAGACATGCAGAGATGCGATTCGCCGCCTGGTTATCAGAAGGGGGAAAGGAGAAGATTAATTGTGTGTCGTCTGCATAGCAATGATAGGAGAGACCATGTGAGGATATGACAGAGCCAAGTGACTTGGTGTATAGCGAGAATAGGAGAGGGCCTAGAACAGAGCCCTGGGGGACACCAGTGGTGAGAGCGCGTGGTGCGGAGACAGATTCTCGCCACGCCACCTGGTAGGAGCGACCTGTCAGGTAGGACGCAATCCAAGCGTGGGCCGCGCCGGAGATGCCCAACTCGGAGAGGGTGGAGAGGAGGATCTGATGGTTCACAGTATCAAAGGCAGCAGATAGGTCTAGAAGGATGAGAGCAGAGGAGAGAGAGTTAGCTTTAGCAGTGCGGAGAGCCTCCGTGACACAGAGAAGAGCAGTCTCAGTTGAATGCCCAGTCTTGAAACCTGACTGATTAGGATCAAGAAGGTCATTCTGAGAGAGATAGCAGGAGAGCTGGCCAAGGACCGCACGTTCAAGAGTTTTGGAGAGAAAAGAAAGAAGGGATACTGGTCTGTAGTTGTTGACATCGGAGGGATCGAGTGTAGGTTTTTTCAGAAGGGGTGCAACTCTCGCTCTCTTGAAGACGGAAGGGACGTAGCCAGCGGTCAATTTTGAGTTGATGAGCGAGGTGAGGTAGGGGAGAAGGTCTCCGGAAATGGTCTGGAGAAGAGAGGAGGGGATAGGGTCAAGTGGGCAGGTTGTTGGGCGGCCTGCCGTCACAAGACGCGAGATTTCATCTGGAGAGAGAGGGGAGAAAGAGGTCAAAGCACAGGGTATGGCAGTGTGAGCAGGACCAGCGGTGTCGTTTGACTTAGCAAACGAGGATCGGATATCGTCAACCTTCTTTTCAAAATGGTTGACGAAGTCATCCGCAGAGAGGGAGGAGGGGGGAGGAGGATTCAGGAGGGAGGAGAAGGTAGCAAAGAGCTTCCTAGGGTTAGAGGCAGATGCTTGGAATTTAGAATGGTAGAAAGTGGCTTTAGCAGCAGAGACAGAAGAGGAGAATGTAGAGAGGAGGGAGTGAAAGGATGCCAGGTCCGCAGGGAGGCGAGTTTTCCTCCATTTCCGCTCGGCTGCCCGGAGCCCTGTTCTGTGAGCTCGCAGTGAGTCGTCGAGCCACGGAGCAGGAGGGGAGGACCGAGCCGGCCTGGAGGATAGGGGACAGAGAAAATCAAAGGATGCAGAAAGGGAGGAGAGGAGGGTTGAGGAGGCAGAATCAGGAGATAGGTTGGAGAAGGTTTGAGCAGAGGGAAGAGATGATAGGATGGAAGAGGAGAGAGTAGCGGGAGAGAGAGAGCGAAGGTTGGGACGGCGCAATACCATCCGAGTAGGGGCAGAGTGAGAAGTGTTGGATGAGAGCGAGAGGGAAAAGGATACAAGGTAGTGGTCGGAGACTTGGAGGGGAGTTGCAATGAGATTAGTGGAAGAACAGCATCTAGTAAAGATGAGGTCAAGCGTATTGCCTGCCTTGTGAGTAGGGGGGTAAGGTGAGAGGGTGAGGTCAAAAGAGGAGAGGAGTGGAAAGAAGGAGGCAGAGAGGAATGAGTCAAAGGTAGACGTGGGGAGATTAAAGTCACCCAGAACTGTGAGAGGTGAGCCATCCTCAGGAAAGGAACTTATCAAGGCGTCAAGCTCATTGATGAACTCTCCAAGGGAACCTGGAGGGCGATAAATGATAAGGATGTTAAGCTTGAAAGGGCTGGTAACTGTGACAGCATGGAATTCAAATGAGGAGATAGACAGCTGGGTCAGGGAAGAAAGAGAGAATGTCCACTTGGGAGAGATGAGGATTCCAGTGCCACCACCCCGCTGCTCTAGGGGTATGCGAGAACACGTGGGCAGACGAGGAGAGAGCAGTAGGAGTAGCAGTGTTATCTGTGGTAATCCATGTTTCCGTCAGCACCAGGAAGTCTAGGGACTGGAGGGTAGCATAGGCTGAGATGAACTCAGCCTTGTTGGCCGCAGACCGGCAGTTCCAGAGGCTGCCGGAGACCTGGAACCCCAAATGGGTCGTGCGCGCTGGGACCACCAGGTTAGAGTGGCAGCGGCCACGCGGTGTGAAGCGTTTGTATGGCCTGTGCAGAGGGGAGAGAACAGGGATAGACAGACACATAGTTGACAAGCTACAGAAGAGGCTACGCTAATGCAAAGGAGATTGGAATGACAAGTGGACTACACGTCTCGAATGTTCAGAAAGTTAAGCTTACGTTGCAAAAATCTTATTGACTAAAATGACAAATGATACAGTACTGCTGGCTGGTGGAGTAGGCTAGCTAGCAGTGGCTGCGTTGTTGACTTTGTTTGAACGTGTAGCTGGCTAGGTAACCTCGATAGTTTCAGTACTACACCTTGTCATGATACAAAAGCAACTTTGTAGCTAGCTAACATAACACTAATCAAGACGTTCCTTTGTAATGTATTTAGTTTCTACAGTGCTGCTCGTCGGTAATAGTTGGCTACTTTTGGAAAAATGGCGTCGCGGGGGACGGAAATAGCTGGCTAGCTAACCTCGATAATTACTAAACTACACAATTATCAAGCTATTACAAAGACAACTATGTAGCTAGCTAGCTAACACTGCACTAGTCAAATCGTTCCGTTGTAATGTATTAGTATCTACAGCGCTGCTAGTCGGTAGCGGTTGGCTAACTAGCAGTGGGTTTGATGATGACTAAGTCTGGAGTCTGGACAACGGCGACGCGGCTGGCTAGCTAACCTCACCTCGATAATTACTCTAAACTACACAATTATCTTAGATACAAAGACAGCAAAGACAACTATGTAGCTAGCTAACTAACACTAACACTAAACTAATCAAGTCGTTCCGTTGTAATGTAATAGTTTCTACAGTGCTGCTAGTCGGTAGAAGTTAGCTAGTTGGCTAGCTAGCAGTGTTGACTAGCTAGCTAGCAGTGTTGACTACGTTAGGACGAAAATAGCTAACCTCGATAATACTCTAATTACTCTAAACTACACAATTATCTTTGATACAAAGTCGGCTATGTAGCTAGCTAAGAAAAATTTCTCAGATCAAACAAATCAAACCGTTGTAATGTAATGAAGTGTAATATTACCTGTGGAGCGAAGCAAAGTGCGACTGCTCGCTCCAAACCGGATTCCATTGTAGAGCCTCCAGCCCTGCTCAAAATGCCATAGCTAGCGCTTTTGTTTCAACCCCACACATGCGGTGACCTCACCTGGCTTAAATGGTGCCTCTAGAGACAAAACCTCTCTCATCGTCACTCAATGCCTAGTTTTACCTCCACTGTATTCACATCCTACCATACCCTTGTCTGTACATTATGCCTTGAATCTATTCTTCCGCACCCAGAAATCTGCTCCTTTTACTCTCTGTTCCAAACGCACCAGATGACCAGTTCTTATGGCCTTTAGCCGTACCCTTATCCTATTCCTCTTCTTCCTCTGGTGATGTAGAAATTAACCCAGGCCCTGCAGTGCCTAGCTCCACTCCCATTCCCCAGGCGCTCTCATTTGTTGACTTCTGAACCATGAAAGCCTTGTGTTCATGCATGGTAACATTAGAAGCCTCCTCCCTAAGTTTGTTTTAAACCCATCCCTAACTATAACATTTTCTAACAAGATAGAACTGCCAAAGGGGGCGGAGTTGCAATCTACTGCAGAGATAGCCTGCAGAGTTCTGTCATACTATCCAGGTCTGTGCCCAAACAATTTGAGCTTCTACTTTTAAAAATCCACCTTTGCAGAAACAAGTCTCTCAACGTTGCCGCTTGGTATAGACCCTCTTCAGCCCCCAGCTGTGCCCTGGGCACCATATGTGAATTGATTGCCCCCATCTATCTTCAGAGTTCGTACTTTTAGGTGACCTAAACTGGGACATGCTTAACACCCTGGCTGTCCTATAATCTTAACTAGATGCCCTCAATCTCACCCAAATTATCAAGGAACCTACCAGGTACAACCCTAAATCCGTAGCCATGGGCACCCTCTTAGATATCATCCTGACCAACTTGCCCTCTAAATACACCTCTGCTGTCTTCAACCAGGATCTCAGCGGACCCATTACGCGTCCGTAATGGGTCCGCGGTCAAACGACCACCCCCATCACTGTCAAACGCTCCCTAAAACACTTTAGCGAATCGGCCATTCTAATCGACCTGGCCCGGGTATCCTGGAAGGATATTGACCTCATCCTGTCAGTAGAGGATGGATGGTTGCTCTTTAAAAGTGCTTTCCTCACCATCTTAAATAAGCATGCCCCATTCAAAAAATGTAAAACTAAGAACAGATATAGCCCTTGGTTCACCCCAGACTTGACTGCCCTTGACCAGCACAAAAACATCCTGTGACGTTCTGCATTAACATCGAATAGCCCTGCCATATGCACATTTTCAGGGAAGTCAGGGACCAATATACTCAGTCAGTTAGGAAAGCTAAGACTAGCTTTTTCAAACAGAAATTTGCATCCTGTAGCACTAATTCCAAAAAGTTTTGGGACACTGTAAAGTCCATGGAGAATAAAAGAGCATCTCCTCCCAGATGCCCACTGCACTGAGGACAGGAAACATTGTCACCACCGATAAATCTACGATAATTGATCATTTCAATAAGCATTTTTCTACGGCTGGCCATGCTTTCCACCTGGCTACCCCTACCCCGACCAACATCTCAGCACCCCCTGTAGCAACTTGCCCAAGCCCCCCCCTGCTTCTCCTTCACCCAAATCCAGACAGCTGATGTTCTGAATGAGCTGCAAAATTTGGATCCCACAAATCAGATGGGCTAGACAATCTGGACGCTCTCTTTCTAAAATTATCTGCCGAAATTGTTGCAACCCCTATTACTAGCATGTTCAATCTCTCTTTCGTATTGTCTGAGATCCCCAAAGATTGGAAAGCTGCCGCGGTCATCCCCCTCTTCAAAGGCTGAGACACTCTAGACCCAAACTGTTATAGACCAATATCCATCCTGCCCTGCCTTTCTAAAATCTTCAACAGCCAAGTTAACAAACAGATTACCGACCATTTTGAATCCCACTGTACCTTCTCCACTATGCAATCTGGTTTCTGATCTGGTCATGGGTGCACCTCAGCCACGCTCAAGGTCCTAAACGACATCATAACCGCCATCGATAAAAGACAGTACTGTGCAGCCGTCTTCATCAACCTGGCCAAGGCTTTCAACTCTGTCAAACACCGCATTCTTATTGGCAGACTCAATAGCCTTGGCTTCTCAAATGACTGTCTCGCCTCGCCTGGTTCACTTCTCAGATAGAGTTCAGTGTGTCAAATCCGAGGGCCTGTTGTCCGGACCTCTGGCAGTCTCTATGGGGGTGCCACAGGGTTCAATTCTCGGGCCGGCTCTTTTCGCTGTATATATCAATGATGTCGCTCTTGCTGCTGGTGATTCTTTGATCCACCTCTACGCAGACGACACCATTCTGTATACATCTGGCCCTTCTTTGGACACTGTGCTAACAAACCTCCAAACGAGCTTCAATGCCATACAACAATCCTTCCGATGCCTCCAACTGCTTTTAAATGTAAGTAAAACCAAGTGCATGCTCTTCAACCGATTGATGCCCCACCGTCACAACCAACTAGCATCACTACTCTTAGAATATGTGGACAACTACAAATACCTAGGGGTCTGGTTAGACTGTAAACTCTCCTTCCAGACTCACATTAAGCGTCTCCAATCCAAAATTAAATCTAGAATCAGCTTCACTCATGCTGCCAAACATACCCACGTAAAAATGACTATCCTACCGATCCTTGACTTCGGCGATGTCATTTACAAAATAGCCTCCAACACTCTACTCAGCAAACTGGATGCAGTCTATCACAGTGCCATCGGTTTTGTCACCAAAGCCCCATATACTACCCACCACTGCAACCTGTATGCTCTCGATGGCTGGCCCTCGCTACATATTCGTCGCCAAACCCACTGGCTCTAGGTCATCTATAAGTCTATGCTAGGTAAAGCCCCGCCTTATCTCAGCTCACTGGTCACCATAGCAACACCCACCCTTAGCACACGCTCCAGCAGGTATATTTCACTGGTCACCCCCAAACCCAACACTTCCTTTGGCCGCCTTTCCTTCCAGTTCTTTGCTGCCAATGACTGGAAAGAATTGCAAAAATCACTGAAGCTGGATTCTTATATCTCCCTCTTTAACTTTAAGCATCAGCTGTCAGAGCAGCTTACCGATCACTGTACCTGTACACAGCCAATCTGTAAATAGCACACCCAACTACCTCATCCCCATATTGTTACTTATCCTCTTGCTCTTTTGCACCCCAGTATCTCTACTTGCACATCATCATTTGCACATCTATCACTCCAGTGTTAATGCTAAATTGTAATTATTTCGCCGCCATGGCCTATTTATTGCCTTATCTCCCTACTCTTCTACATTTGCACACACTGTTCATAGATTTTTCTATTGTGTTTTTGACTGTACGTTTGTTTATGTGTAACTCTGTGTTGTTGTTTTTGTCGCACTGCTTTGCTTTATCTTGGCCAGGTCGCAGTTGTAAATGAGAACTTGTTCTCAACTGGCCTACCTGGTTAAATAAAGGTGAAATAAATAAATAAATAAATTCTTCCATTTAATTTCCACTTTGCCATCGACAATATTTAGACAGTCTGTTCAAAAATAATCATTGTGTCATTATGAATCAAAAAATTGCTCTTTTAAACGGCTTGAATTGGAAAGCTGGAAGCCTTAGTGGATAGGTGGATGTGTGAATGCTGAACAGCACTGGTTAGGATGAAGACAGACATTCTACTCTCCTCCAGAGTCCTGTATTTCCAACCACTGGAGATGTACAAGGAGATACATCTGTCTCTTGTCTTTGGCTCTTTCTGCTAAGAAGAAGATAATGGGATTGACTCAAAGCTTTTATGGTGTTGTCTCACTGAGGTAATGTTTTTGCTTATTCCCACCCATCAACCAACAACTCTAAAATCTGCCCACACCTGTATCATCGCCACTGACCACAGAACAGATCCTGTCTTTATGGCTTCATGGGTTTGTTGTGAGGGCAGCAGCTGAACAATTCCTAGGCATTATAGAATAGACGAGACTAGACCATTATACCACCTTTGTTGTTCCCTCAGCCCCATGCTGTTTGAGTAAGGATGACAATTGCTCTCGTACTCACTCTGTGATTTAAGCAGCCCATTGGGGTCTCCCATTAATGTGTCTCTAATCAGAGTGAAAGCTGCATATATGTTTGCCTGTTGATGTAATCCATTATTAGGATTTATGTTTTTCCCTGGGTGCTCACCAAAATGTTACATTGCAATGTTTTGGCCCATTTTCTGGGATGACATATTTATCCATGGAAATGTATACCGATCCCCAGAGGCAAGAGATGACTGTTTAGTCTTCGGTGGCATGCCAGGTGTTTTATAGGAATCACATAGGTCACATGTAGTGCTTTTCTTTTTAAAGGTCAGAGTGATGTTTAATTCATGACATCATAACTCTTTCATGTTGCAGACCAGGGGTCAGAGACCCAAATGGCAGAAAGATAGATATATATATTTTATTTTACATTTTCACCAAAAACTAGTGCTCTGTGAGCCGCAATGGATCAACGCTATGTTGAACCTGGCAATAAACTGAGATACATTGAAGCACCTGCATTTCAAAATGAAGCAAAACAAAATTGTGTTGAATAGTAAGGGGTATAAGCACAGTTCAACTGTTTTTAAATACTTTTTATTTGGTTTAAGTGTTAGTAGAGCTAATTTGATCTGTGTTCATTCTACTACTATTATAGTCTATTGATGACATTGAATTACCAATTATAGATTGCCATGCAGCCATAAAGAGGCAGTTAAAGAACCGCTTGTGGCTCTGGAGTCACATATTGCAGACCCCTGGTATAGACTGTATGATAATTATCTGAGGCAATGCAGTAAATGCAAAATCCTGTGCAGCAGTCAACGGTTTCTTAATTTCACACATCAAAGGGTCTGGCTGGTTATTCAGGAAATCAGTGTCTTACCAATCACAATCGCAACACAGCACAGTACAGCTTGCTTCCCATAGTCATAGGGCATTATACGCACAATAGTCTCTGCGCTATGACAGGCATATTAGAATCCAGACAAAGCCACTGAGCGGTGACTCATACCTAAACATTTGGAGACGATGGATGTCAGATTTTATTGGCGGTCTCACAGCCAAGGGGAGGTTTTTCAGTTTATGCTCTGGCAGGAAGGCAGATAGTATTTAGGCAAGGGCTGGTGTTCAGAATTCCCATTAAAGTCAGAAATGCTTACAGTAATGGATTTGGAATCAATTGGGTTGATGCCCAAATGTCCTGTTTATCTTTAGGTTTAATGCCTCAAAATAATGGACCAGGTGCACTGTGGTATTTATTAAAAACATACACTGATTACAACAACAAGGGTATAGCTAACATGGGGAGATCCATGACTAAAGAAACATGAAAGATTTCAGTGTAATGTTTTATCGTCTCCCGCTCTAGTCCCATATTCTTTCACATGGTCTTAGATTTCATATGGGGAGGTACATACAACTGACTATTTACTCCTCTCTGTTGCTGTATCCTCGAGGCATCCATATCATCCCCTCTTAGAAATTGTTGTGTGACACCAAGCAACCCCCCAATCCCTTTTCATCCTCAGTGATATTGTATTTTTAATATGCTCTTTCTGTCTTTGATGTTGATATCATGCTAGCAGTAACTCCCTCCTGTGTAATCTTATTTAATTCTGTTTGTTTTAACATACTCGCTAATGCTGGGTGACGTCTTCCATCTGGGCCAGGCTGATCTAGATAAATGTAAAATCAAATCAAAGTCTTCCTGCTTTAGTTTTTGCTTGTAAGCAGGAATCAGGAGGATAGAATTATGGTCAGATTTGCCAAATGGAGGACGGGGGAGAGCTTTGTATGCATCTCTGTGTGTGGAATAAAGGTGGTCAACAGTTTTTTTCCCCCTGGTTGCACATGTGACATTCTGGTAAAAATTTGGTAAAACGGATTTAAGTTTGCCTGCATTAAAAGCCCCCGGCCACTAGGAGTGCCGCTTCTGGGTGAGTATTTTCTTGTTTGCTTATGGCCTTATAGAGTTGGTTGAGTGCGGTCTTAGTGCCAGCATTGGTCTGTGGTGGTAAATAGACGGCTACGAATAATATAGATGAGAACTCTCTTGGTAGATAGTGTGGTCGACAGCTTATCATAAGGTACTCTACCTCAGGCGAGCAATACCTCTAGACTTCTTTAATATTGGACATTGCGTACCAGCTGTTATTGACAAAATACACACACCCCCACCCCTCGTCTTATCATATGTAGCTTCTCTGTTCTGCCAGTGCATTGGAAATCTCTCCAGCTCTATATTAGCCGTGTCGTTGTTCAGCCACGATTCTGTGAAACATAAGATATTACAGTTTTTAATGTCCCGTTGGTAGGATAATCGTAGATCATCAATTTGATTTTCCAATGATTGCATGTTAGAATTGATGGCAGTGGGAGTTTACTCACTACCTACAGATTCTCAAAAGGCTGCCCGATCTGTGTCCTCTTTTCCTCCGTCTTTTCTTCACGCAAGTGACGGGGATCTGGGCCTGTTCGCGGGAGAGCAGTATATCTTTCTCGTCGGACTCGTTAAAAGAAAAAGCTTCTTCCAGTTCGTGGTGAGTAATCCCAGTTTTGATGTCCAGAAGTTATTTTTGGTCATAAGAGATGGTAACAGCAACATTATGTACAAAATAAGTTTTAAAAAAAAGTTACAAACAACAACTAAAAAACTAACAAACTAACATGGTTACGGGCATGTTAAATTTCAGCCATCCTCTTCGGCGCCATCTTGTCTCTCTCTCTCTTTCTCTCTCTCTCTCTCTCTCTCTCTCTCGCTCTCTCTCTCACTCTTTGAGGATTAGATCAAGAGATGTGCTGATGGATATTGACTGTCCCATTTCAGAATGGCTCTGATCTGTTGCTAGTAATGTGTGCACAGTCAATAACAACAACCCTCTGTGGGCTAAAAGGAGAAAGTGCATACCAGATGTGACACACATGGTGTAGAAAGCATGTGGCCCAAAGGGAATGCACTGCCCTGGAGCGTGCAGAGGTAGTTGAACACAGCTGTTTGACTTACAGGTGTGTGTCCTCTGGTCTGTTGAAAGCAGAGTCATGGAGAAGTCATAGTGTGTCAGGTTCCAAGCACAGCAGAGTCACAACATAGCAGATTTAAAAGACATCAGCGTGTCTCACCACTCTCACTGATCTCTGAGGTGATAATCAAGCTCAGAGACCCGGTGCTAGACGACGTCACCAAGCTGCCAAAACACTTCATCCCACTGGGCTCACCACTTAATTTCAAAGTGGAAATTCTGGGAATATTTGGTTGAGACATTGATCAACGAGATATCAATCTTTATTCACCCACTGAAAAATACAGTATGTTGTTGCACAACCAAATTCCAAATCGAAAAACAATGTCAGATTTTTGGTTAAGTTGGCATCTTAATGTGTTATCACTTCGCTTTCAACCACTTAATTTGTTATCTCTGTACTAATAGCACAACCAAATGCCCTGGATTGCAGTAGAGATCACATTACAATCACATTGTGCAAGTGATTCTTGCAAGTTCTGTACAGACTTTCTTCTTTTCACTCTGTCAATTAGGTTAGTAACTACAGTGTTGTTGATCTATCCTCAGTTTTCTCATATCACAGCCATTAAACTCGGTAACAGTTTTAAAATCACCACTGGCCTCATGGTTAAATCCCTGAGTGGTTTCTTTCCTTTCAGCGAACTTCTTTCGAATTTTTTTCCTGTCAGAGTTAGGAAGGACGCCTGTATCTTTGTAGTGACTAGGTGTATTGATTCACCATCCAAAGTGTAATTAATAACTTCACCATGGTCAAAGGAATATTCAATGTCTGCTTTTAAAGTTTTTACCCATCTATCAGTACTGTATTTGTGAGGCATTGGAAAACCTCCCTGTGTCACGCCTGCTCCCGCTCTTCCCGCCAGGCTGCCCTGCATTACGCACTCCTACCATCATCACTTACGCACACCTGCCTTCCCTCGTCACGCGCTTCAGCGATATTAGACTCACCCGGACTCATTCAATCACCTGTTTATTACCTTCCTTATACACTGCGTGCACAATAATTAGGCAAGTGAGTATTCTGATCTTATCATTATTTCTATTCACATTTTCGAACTCCAAAACCATATAAACTTGAATGCTTATTGGATTTAATCCTTTTCAGGTGATATGTATTTGTGTAATGAGGGAGGGTGTGGCGAAAGTGAATAACACCTTATATCAAGGTGTGCATAATAATTAGGCAGCCTCATTACCTCAGGTAAAATGGGCCAAAAAAAGAGATTTAACTGACACTGAAAAGCCAAAAATGTCAAATGCCTTTCAGACGGACTCGACACTCTTTAAATAGCTCAATTATTGAGGCGTGACCACCGGACAATCAAACGTTTTGTTTTGCGAATAGTCAACTGGGGCGCAAGAAACGCATGGGGAAGAGAAGGCGCAAATTAACTGCAAAAGACTTGAGAAGAATTAAACGTCAAACTACCAGGAACCCATTATCCTCCAGTGCCACCGTATTTCAGAACTGTAACCTACCTGGAGTGTTCAAAAGTACAATGTGTCAAGTGCTCAGAGACATGGCCAAGGTCAAAAATACTGAAACAAGACCACCACTGAATAAGATTCACAAGTTGAAGCGTCAAGATTGGGCAAAGAAATCCCTGAAGACAGATTTTTCAAAGGTTTTATGGACAGATGAAATGAAAGTGACTCTTGATTGACCAAATTGATGGGCCCGTGGCTGGATCAGTAATGGACACAGGGCGCCACTTTGAGTCAGGTGCCAGCAAGGCGAAGGAGGGGTACTGGTATGGGATGCTATCAATGAGGATGAGGTAGTTGGACCTTTACGGGTTGAAGATGGACTGAAACTCAACTCCCAAACCTACTGCCAGTTTCTGGAAGATTCTTTCATCAAACAGTGGTACAGGAAGAAGTCCTCAGCACTCTAGAAGGCCATGATCTTTATGCAGGACAATGCTCCATCACATGCATCCAAGTACTCCACTGCTTGGCTAGCCAGCAAGGGCCTCAAAGATGCCTGAATAACGACCTGGGCCCCTTCCTCACCTGACTTAAATCTTATTGAGAACTTGTGGGCCCTTCTCAAACGTGAGATTTACAGTGAGGGAAGACAATACACCTCTTTGAACAGCATTTGGGAGGCTGTGGTTGCTGCTTCAGTGAAAATTGATCGTGAACAGATCATGAAACTGACAGACTCCATGGATGGAAGGCTCATGGCAGTTATTGAAAATAAGGGTGGCTATATAGGTCACTGAATATTTTTCAAAGGCCAAAAATGTTATATAATTGTCATTTTGTGTTACTTATCTGTTACACTTACTCTAAAAATTGAGAATCAACAAGTGAGTTGAGAGAAATTATTTTTGTAATTTAGTTGCCTAATAATTGTGTACACTAATAGTTGCCTAATAATTGTGCACACTTATATATTTCCCTGAGAAAGACAAAACTCACTTTTCCTTTGTTAAACATTCAGGTTTGAGGTTCAATAACATTTTGGATTGACTGAGAGCATTGTGTTTGTTCAACAATAAAATGAATCCCAAGGAATACAATTTGCCTAATAATTGTGCACGCAGTGTATTTGTCAGTTCCCCAGCTCTGTTTCCGCTGCTGCATAGTTTGTCATATGTCCGTGTTACCTCTGTGTTGACGCTGTTCCTGTCTTGTTCTATGTCTGTTCCCGAATAAATGTCTGACTCCCCGTACCTGCTTCTCCTGTCCGGCGTCGACCCTTACAGAATGCAGCAGCCATCACACGAAGCATCGGGGAGTACTGGCGTTCCGGTTGGTGGTGACGTCTGTCCTGGGTCGCCGCCGATGGAACCAGGGGTGCCTAGCCAGCTTGTCGGGCTTCCACTCCCTAGCTGGCTCGAGGGGTTTCCTTGCCCCGGTTGGCTCGGAAGGCACCCATCCCACATCGAGCCTCAGCCGGACCGTCAGGTCTTGCTCGCCCAGCCGGCCCTTGAGTTTTCTTGTTTTGTTGGTGATGTCGGGCTTGGATTCCACCGCTGATGGAACCGGGGGTGCCTAAGCCAGCTCGTCGGGCTTCCACGTCCTAGCTGGCTCGAGAGGTTTCCTTGCCTCAGTTGGCTCAGCAGGTTCCCATCCCATGTCATGCTCTGCTGGATCATCGGGCTTCCACGCCGCAGCGGGATCGACAGGCGTTCATGCCTCAGCTGGATCGTTAGGCTCCTATGCCTCAGCCGGCTCGCCAGGCTCCCACACCCCTGCCGGTTTGTGGGGAGTTTACCCCCAGCCGGCTTGCCCAGCGCCCATGTCTCGGCCGGCTTGCCCAGGTGGGACGCTGGGTGGCGCCCCGTGAGGGGAAGAGAGGGAGGCTTCCCTGCATTACGCACTCCTGCCACCATCATTTACGCACACCTGCCTTCCCTCGTCACGTGCTTCAGCGATATTGGACTCACCTGGACTCACTCAATCACCTGTTTATTACTTCCCCTATATTTGTCAGTTCCCCAGCTCTGTTCCCCGCTGCTGCATAGTTTGTCATATGTCCGTGTTACCCGTGTGCTGATGCTGTTCCTGTCTTGTTCTGTCTGTTCCCGAATAAATGTCTGACTCCCCATTCCTGCTTCTCCTGTCCGGCGTTGGCCCTTACACCCTGGTCTTTGTGGTTGAATCTGTGTTTGAAATGCACCGCTCGAATGAGAGACCTTACAGATAATTGTATGTGTGGGGTACAGAGATGAGGTCGTCATTCAAAAATCATGTTAAACACTATTATTGCACACAGAGTGAGTCCATGCAACTAATTATATGACTAAGAGGTTGAATACTTACTGACTCAAGACATTTCAGCTTTTAATTTTTAATTCATTTGAAACAATTTCTAAAAACATTATTCCACTTTGATATTATGGGGTATTGTGTGTAGGCCAGTGACACAAAATCTAAATTGTATCCATTTTAAATTCAGACTATAACACAACAAAATGTGGAATAAGTCAAGGGATATGAAAACATTCTGAAGGCACTGTATGTGGAAGTAATCAGATTCACACATGTAAACACACACACACACACACACACACATTTCACCCAGCGAGGAGAAGGTCACATGCAGTACCAGACAAAAGTTTGGACACACCTACTCATTCAAGTGTTTTTCTTTATTTTTACAATTTTCTAAATTGGAGAATAATACTGAAGACATCAAACTATGAAATAAGACATATGGAATCATGTAGTAAACAAAAAAGTGTTAAACGAATCAAAATATATTTAAGATTTTAGAATCTTCAATGTAGCCACCCTTTGCCTTGATGACAGCTTTGCACACTCTTGGCAACTCTCAACCAGCACTCTCAACCAGCTTCACCTGGAATGATTTTCCAGTCTTGAAGGAGTTCCCACATCTGCTGAGAACTTGTTGGCTGCTTTTCCTTCACTCTGCGGTCCAACTCATCCCAAACCATCTCAATTGGGTTGAGGTCCGGGGATTGTGGAGGCCAGGTCATCTGATGCAACACTCCATCACTCTCCTTCTTGGTCAAATAGCCCTTACACTGCCTGGAGGTGTGTTGTGTCATTGTCCTGTTGAAAAACAAATGATAGTCCCACTAAGCGCAAACCAGATGGGATGGCGTATAGCTGCAGAATGCTGTGGTAGCCATGCTGGTTAGGTGTGGCTTGAATTCTAAATAAATGTATTTCTTTTTATTGATTTTATTTCACCTTTATTTAACCAGGTAGGCAAGTTGAGAACAAGTTCTCATTTACAATTGCGACCTGGCCAAGATAAAGCAAAGCAGTTCGACACACAACAACACAGAGTTACACATGGAGTAAAACAAACATACAGTCAATAATACAGTAGAAAAATAAGTCTATATACAATGTGTGCAAATGAGGTGAGATAAGGAAGGTAAAGGCAAAAAAAGGCCATGGTGGCAAAGTAAATACAATATAGCAAGTAAAACACTGGAATGGTAGATTTGTAGTGGAAGAAAGTGCAAAGTAGAAATAGAAATAATGGGGTGCAAAGGAGCAAAATAAATAAATACAGTAGGGGAAGGGGTAGTTGTTTGGGCTAAATTATAGATGGGCTATGTACAGGTGCAGTAATCTGTGAGCTGCTCTGACAGCTGGTGCTTAAATCTAGTGAGGGAGATGTGTTTCCAGTTTCAGAGATTTTTGTAGTTCGTTCCAGTCATTGGCAGCAGCGAACTGGAAGGAGAGACGGCCAAAGGAGGAATTGGCTTTAGGGGTGACCAGAGAGATATACCTGCTGGAGCGCGTGCTACAGGTGGGTGCTGCTATGGTGACCAGTGAGCTGAGATAAGGGGGGACTTTACCCAGCAGGGTCTTGTAGATGACCTGGAGCCAGTGGGTTTGGCGACGAGTATGAAGCGAGGGCCAGCCAACGAGAGCGTACAGGTCGCAGTGGTGGGTAGTATATGGGCCTTTGGTGACAAAACGGATGGCACTGTGATAGACTGCATCCAGTTTATTGAGTAGGGTATTGGAGGCTATTTTGTAAATGACACCGCCGAAGTCGAGAATCGGTAGGATGGTCAGACAGTGTCACCAGCAAAGCATCCCCACACCATCACACCTCCTCATCCATGCTTCATGGTTGGAACCACACATGTGGAGATCATCCGTTCAACCACTCTGCATCTCACAAAGACACGGCAGTTGGAACCAAAAATCTCAAATTTGAGCTCATCAGACCAAAGGACAGATTTACACCGGTCTAATGTCCATTGCTTGTGTTTCTTGGCCCGAAGCAAGTCTCTTCTTCTTATTGTTGTCCTTTAGTAGTGGTTTCTTGGCAGCAATTCGACCATGAAAGCCTGATTCACGCAGTCTCCTCTGAACAGTTTATGTTGAGATGTGTCTGTACTTGAACTCTGTGAAGCATTTATTTGAGCTGCAATTTCTGAGGCTGGTAACTCTAATGAACGTATCCTCTGCAGCAGAGGTAACTCTGGGTCTTCCTTTCCTGTGGCGGTGCTCATGAGAGCCAGTTTCATCATAGCACTTGATGGTTTTTGCGACTGCACTTGAATACATTTTCGAAGTTCTTGAAATTTTCCGCATTGACTGATCTTCATGTCTTAAAGTAATGATGGACTGTCGTTTCTCTTTGCTTATTTGAGCTTGCCATAATACGGACTTGGTCTTTTACCAAATAGGGCCAACTTCTGTATACCACCGATACCTTGCCACAACACAACTGATTGGCTCAAATACATTAAGAAGGAAAGAAATTCCCCAAATTAACTTTTAACAAAGCACACCTGATAATTGAAATGCATTCCAGGTGACTACCTCATGAAGCTGGTTGAGAGAATGCCAAGAGTGTGCAAAGCTGTCATCAAGGCAAAGGGTGGCTACTTTGAAGAATCTCAAATATAAAATCTATTTTGATTTGTATAACACTTTTTTGGTTACTACATTATTCCATGTGTGTTATTTCATAGTTTTGATGTCTTCACTCTTATTCTACAATGTAGAAAATAGTAAAAAATAAGGAAAAACCCTTGAATGAGCATTTGCAATGTCATCAACAGCCAGTGTCAATTAAACCCAGGGTTCAACAAAAAATATACAATACATATAGGCCTACGGTTTCAAGCTTTGGTTAATTTCAAATGTAATCTACAAGTTCATAATAAATATGTTTGATTCACGTCTCCATCTCAAACAAAAGTCAAAGTTAAAGAACAGGACTAAATCAAATCAAACTTTATTTAAAGTTAAAGTGTATTTAAAGTTTTATTTGATTATGTCCTATTCTTTAACTTTGACTTTTGGTTGAGATGGAGACCGGAATCAAACATTTAAATTAATAATTTGTAGACAAACTGAATATTGAATTGTGCAAATATAAACATTTTGAAGGAGATGTATCTTCTGCTTGGATAGTTCCATCTGTGCCAATGACTTACAGTAATACCAATACGGAATACTATCGAATGCTTCTCAAAGATGCCCTCTGATGGTCAAATTAGCAATAACTTGCAGTAACAGAAGAAATGGCTGAGAATTAAATGACGTGCTGCGGCAGCATGCAAGGTGTGCTGCAGCTTGACGCAACTTTTAAAGGAGAAACCACTAGTCTGGCTTTAATTCCAGTTTGTATACAAATTAATAATTGAGATGTTGGATTCACCTCTCCATCTCATCCAAAAATCTAAGTTAAAGAATATGACTAAATCTATTAAAATCACACCTTAAATGCACTTTCAATGAAGTTTGGTTTGACAAACAAAAACAATTCAATATCACTTTTGCAAAACAAAATAGCCTAATGATTTGTCAAGAAGTTAACAAATTACACTGAACAAAAATATAAATATAAACATGCAACAATTTAGACTATTTTACTGAGTTACAGTTCACATTAGGAAATCAGTCACTTTAAATAAATTCATTATGCCCTAATCTATGTATTTTACAAATACCTTTAAAAAAAAAAATAGGTAGGCGCGTGGATCAGAAAACTAGTCAGTGTCTGGTGTGACAACCATTTGCCTCAAGCAGCACGACACATCTCCTTCGCATAGGGTTAATCAGGCTGTTGATTGTGACCTGTGGAATGTTGTCCTACTCCTCTTCAATGGCTGTGTGAAGTTGCTGGATATAGACGGGAACTGGAACACGCTGTCGTACAAATCGACCCAGAGCATCCCAAACATGCTCAATGGGTGACATATCTGGTGAGTATGCAGGCCATGGAAGAACTGGAAAATGTTCAGCTTCCAGGAATTGTGTACAGATCCTTGCGACATGTTGCCGTGCATTATCACGCTGACACATGAGGTGATGGCAGTGGATGAATGGCACGACAATGGGCCTCAGGATCTAGTCACGGTATCACTGTGCATTGAAATTGCCATCGATAAAATACAATTGCGTTCATTGTCCGTAGCTTATGCTTGCCAATACCATAACCCCACTGCCACCATGGGGCACTCTGTTCACAACGTTGACATCAGCAATCTGCTCATCCACACGACGCCATACATGCTGTCAGCCATCTGCTCGATACAGTTGAAACCGGGACTAATCCATGAAGAGCACACTTCTGAAGTGTGCCAGTGGCCATTGAAGGTGAGCATTTGCCCAGTCAGTATGCCAATTGCATGCTCCCTGTGTTGTGTGACAAAACTGCACATTTTAGAGTGGCATTTTATTGTCCACAGCACAAGGTGCACCTGTGTAATGATCATGCTATTTAATCAGCTTCTTGATATTTGTGCACAAAATTTGAGAGAAATAAGCTTTTTGTTTGTGCGAATTAAACATTTCTGGGATTTTATTTCAGCTCATGAAACATGGGACCAACACTTTGCATGTTGTGTTTATATTTTAGTTCAGTTATTTGTTAGATTCACGTCTCCAACTAAACCAAAAGTTAAAGTTAAAGAATAGGATTAAGCCAGTGGCTCAGATCAAACTACCCAAGCATTAGACACTCCTTTAAATGTTAATATTTGGTTGTGTTGTCAACCAAACACAATTCAATGTTGCTTTTGTAATACAGTTACTAGCCTAAAGTTAAGGCTATCTTAAAAACTAATGTAATAGTATTTATTCAACCTTAAAGGGATACTTCTGGATTTTCAGATGAACTCGTGGATACTATTTTGATGTTTTTGTGTCCAGAATGAAGGAAGTTATAGGTAGTTTAATGTGATTACACATTAAGTTGTTGTATACAAAATACCTGACATTGTATTCCCATTTGAACTTTGTTGTCTTTTTGAGTGGGTGAATAAAGGTTGAAATCTCATTGATCAACGTCTCAACCAAGTATCTACTTTGAAAGGATGTGGTGTGCACACTGGGACACAGTGGAGCAGGCTGAGAGCTTCAAGTTCCTTGGTGTCCACAACACCAGCAAACTAACATGGTCCAAGCACACCAAGACAGTCGTGAAGAGGGTACGACAAAATCTATTCCCCCTCAGGAGACTGAAAAGATTTGGCATGGGTCCTCAGATCCTCAAATGGTTCTACAGCTGCACCATCGAGAGCATCCTGACTGGTTGCATCACTGCCTGGTATGGCAACTGCTCGGCCTTCTACCGCAAGGCACTACAGAGGGTAGTGCGTATGGCCCAGTATATCACTGGGGCCAAGCTTCCTGGCATCCAGGATATCAGAAGAAGGCCCTAAAAATTGTCAAAGACTCCAGTCACCCTAGTTACAGACTGTTCTCCCTGCTACCGCACGGCAAGCAGTACCGGAGCGCCATGTCTTGGTCCAAGAGGCTTCTAAACAGCTTGTACCTCCAAGCCATAAGACTCCTGAACATTTAATCAAATGGCTACCCAGACTATTTTAATAGCCCCCCCCCCCTCATTTTACGCCGCTGCTACTCTCTGTTATTATCTATGCATAGTCACTTTAATAACTCTACCTACATGTACATACAGTGGATATAGAATGTCTACACACCCCTGTTAAAATGGCAGGTTTTTGGGATGTAAAAGAATGAGACAAAGATAAATCTCGTCAGAACTTTTTCTACTGTTCATGTGACCTACAATGTGAACAATTCAATTGAAAAACAAACTGAAATCTTTGCGGGGGAAAAATGAAAAATAAAAACCTTACAATAACCCGGTTGCGTAAGTGTGCACACCCTCTTATAACTGGGGATGTGGCTGTGTTCAGAATGAACCAATCACATTGAAACTCGTGTTAAATAGAAGTCATTACACACCTGCCATCATTTAAAGTGACTCTGATTAATCACAAATAAAGTTCAGCTGTTCTAGTAGGATTTTCCTGACATTTTCTTAATTGCATCTCAGAGCAAAAGCCATGGTCTGCAGAGAGCTTCCAAAGCATCAGTGGGATCTCATTGTTGAAAGATATCAGTCAGGAGAAGGGTACAAAAGAATTTCCAAAGCATTACATATACCATGGAACACAGTGAAGACAGTCATCATCAAGTGGAGAAAATATGGCACCACAGAGACATTACCAAGAACTGGACGTCCCTCCAAAATGTATGAAAAGACGAGAAGAAAACTGGTCAGGGAGGCTTCCAAGAGGCCTACAGCAACATTAAAGGAACTGCAGGAATTTCTGGCAAGTACTGGCTGTGTGCTACATGTGACAACAATCTCCCGTATTCTTCATATGAATGGGCTATGGGGTAGGGTGGCAAGACGGAAGCCTTTTCTTACAATGAAAAACATCCAAGCCCGGCTGAAGTTTGCAAAAACAAACATCAAGTCCCCCAAAAGCACGTGGGAAAATGTGTTATGGTCTGATGAAACCAAGGTTGAACTTTTTGGACATAATTCCAAAAGGTATGTTTGGCGCAAAAACAACACTGCACATCACCCAAAGAACACCATACCCACAGTGAAGCATGGTGGTGGCAGCATCATGCTTTGGGGCTGTTTTTCTTCAGCTGGAACCGGGGCCTTAGTCAGGGTGGAGGGAATTATGAACAGGTCCAAATACCAGGCAATTTTGGCACAAAACCTTCAGGCGTCCGTTAGAAAGCTGAAGTTCACCTTTCAGCACGACAACGACCCAAAGCACACATCCAAATCCACAAAAGCATGGCTTCACCAGAAGAAGATTAACATTTTGGAATGGCCCAGCCAGAGCCCAGACCTGAATCCAATTGAACATCTCTGGGGTGATCTGAAGAGGGCTGTGCACAGGAGATGTCCTCGCAATCTGACAGATTTGGAGCGCTTTTGCAAAGAAGAGTGTGCAAATATTGCCACATCTAGATGTGCCATGCTAATAGAGTCCTACCCAAAAAGACTGAGCGCTGTAATAAAATCAAAAGGTGCTTCAACAAAGTATTAGTTTAAGGGTGTGCACGCCTTATGCAACCAGGTTGTGAGTTTTTTATTTTGTATTTTTCCCCTCAAAGATTTGTTTGTTTTTCAATTGAATTGTTCACGTTATAGGTCACATTAAAGGTGGAAAAAGTTCTGACATGATTTATCTTTGTCTCATTATTTTACATCACAAAAATCTGGCATTTTAACAGGGGTGTGTAGACTTTTTAAATCCACTTTATTACCTCAATTACATCGACTAACCGGTGCCCCCGCACATTGATTCTGTACTGTTACCCCTTGTATATAGTCTCGCTATTGTTGTTTTACTGCTGCTATTTAACTACTTGTTACTTTTATTTCTTATTCATATTTTTTTAAATGCCTTTTTGGTTAGGGACTTGTAAGTAAGCATTTCACTCTAAGTTCTACACCTGTTGTATTCGGCGCATGTGACCAATAAAATGTGATTTGATTTGTTATGCCCACATAGATCACAAATTGACATTCTCCCAGTCTGGTTTCCACTCTGCTCTGACCATCCAACTCCCCTCTTATAGGGAACATCCTCTTCGGTTTTCACATGCTGTGTAATTATGTTAGAGCGTCTCTTGGCCCGCTTCAGATAGGGAACCACAAAAAATGTTACTGTCAGAAAAGGCATGTATTACCTTCCCATACCTTACCTTAATGTCAACTTCTCCCTGTGGTACAGCCATAACCTATCTGCCTGCGTCCTGTCATCCTTTTTCCCCCCACACAGTGAGTATGTCAGGCCAAAACAAGAGAACAACACAAACTTTCCCCAGATTCTTTCTTTATGGGTCTGTTTGATGTGCAGGACCACAAGGAGACTACTTACTGTACAGTAGACTCCAATTTGTACACATACTGCTTTGTACAGAGACTGACTGCGCTGTTACTGTAGTTTCTATACAAAGTCAGATTAGGTCTGAGAGAGTGGGGTGGGTATATGATTTGTATGTGAAAGTGAGGTGGGTATTTCAACACAACTGGTACTTTATGTCATCAAACCAGATGGTGCAAATATCCAACATGGCAATTAGATGTTTTATGTACTGTACAGTAGGTATGGTTTCTCAGAACAGACCTCATAGGCAGGGCCCCACTCTCCTCACTAACACTTTGTCCATAGCTGCTCTTCAAAGGCAACGATGACGTGCTGAGCTGAGCCCAAACTAAGTGTGCTTGTAGTTAGCTACAGTCACATTTTTGCCTGCAGAACATGTCCATTGAATTAAATGGGGAGAGTCAGTCAATCAGTCCCCTAAACATTGAGGCTGAGACATCCATAATAACGCATCATGTGGCAAAACCAAAGACAGTCAGATGACATCTCTACTTGGTTAGTCACTTAGTTTTGGCAAGTTATGATAATTAATTGTCAGGGACAGGATTCATCTTGCATGTATAAGGGCATACATTTGGACAAAGCTGAAAAACAGCACTCTTTCTATCACTCCTCTCCACGGGTCCCAATGGTGCCTCTTTTTGTCAGACTAAGCAGAAATTCAGTCATGTTAATGGGATTTAACTGTCTTACCTTCTGCATTTAAATATTAACATTTGTTCATGGTTTACCAAATATAACAACAGTTGAGGGATGTTACAGTAACACTCTCAAGGTTTGAGAGATTTGTCAACCCTGAATACGAGGCTGCATTATTAAGCACCACAAAATGACCGTGAGTTTGTGACAGACAGAACGTTCAGTCTCTTTTATTTTTTCTGTGGTTGTTTGAGGTTCGTTCAAGGCTGGGACAAGGTGACATGATGCTAGGTACATCCTGTAATAATTCCTTAATCTGACACTGAGAGGAGAGAGGAAGATAAAGGGGGGGGTAAATAGATAAGGATAGAGAGAGAGGGAGAGAAAGGCAGAAAAAGAGAGAGAGATTATTACAGCGAGGATCAAGACAGGAGTCAGTGTGACACTTTCACTGACCACACTCAGGATTCAATTGGAAAAGCGAAGCCATGTCAAAGCCACCCCTGGTGAAGGACCACTCAGGGTCAGTCGCACTGACCAGGAAGGCAGTGTCTACATTAGACAAACCCTGGTTAATGACCACTTCTAGGGTCAGTCAGAATATAAACACATCTGAGAAGACAATGTGATCGACCATCAGCACTCATTGCAGGGGCCTGTAACCCATACTGGTATGAAATATATTGCCTATATTTTTTACACTTTCTATGGACCATCTGTGTCTATCTGTAAAACAGTGCCTTCGGAAAGTATTCAGACCCCTTGACTTTTTCCACATTTTGTTACGGTCCAGCCTTATTCTAAAATCTACACACAATAGCCCATAACAACAAAGTGAACATAGGTTTTTAGACATTTTTGCAAATGTATTATTTACATAAGTATTCAAACCCTTTACTATGAGACTCGAAATTGAGCTCAGGTGCATCCTGTTTCCATTGATCATCCTTGAGATGTTTATACAACTTGATTGGAGTCCACCTGTGGTAAATTAAATTGATTGGACATGATTTGGAAAGGCTCACACCTGTCTATATACGGTCCCACAGTTGAAGATGCATGTCAGAGCAAAAACCAAGCCATGAGGTCGAAGGAATTGTCCATAGAGCCCCGAGACAGGATTATGTCGAGGCACAGACCTGGGGAAGGGTACCAAAACATGTCTGCAGCATTGAATGTCTCCAAGAACACAGTGGCCTCCATCATTCTTAAAGGGAAGAAGTTTGGAACCACCAAGACTCTTCCTAGAGCTGGCCACCAGACAAATGAGCAATCGGGGGAGAAGGGCCTTGGTCAGGGAGGTGACCAAGAACCTGATGGTCACTCTGACAGAGCTCTAGAGTTCCTCTGTGGAGATGGGAGAACCTTCCAGGACAAAAATCTCTGCAACACTCCACCAATCAGGCCTTTCTGGTAGAGTGGCCAGACGGAAGCCACTCCTCAGTAAAAGGCACATGACAGACAGCTTGGAGTTTGCCAAACGGCACCTAAAGACTCTCAGACCATGAGAAACAAGTTTCTCTGGTCTGATGAAACCGAGATGGAACTCTTTGGCCTGAATGTCAAGGGTCACGTCTGGAGGAAACCTGACACCGTCCCTATGGTGAAGCATGGTGGTGGCAGCATCATGCTGTGGGGATGTTTTTCAGCGGCAGGGACTGGGAGACTAGTCAGGATCGAGGCAAAGATTAACGGAGCAAAGTACAGAGAGATCTTTGATGAAAACCTGCTCCAGAGAGCACAGGACCTCAGACTGGGGCGAAGGTTCACCTTCCAAAAGGACAACGACACTAAGTACACAGCCGGGACAACGCAGGAGTGGCTTCCGGACAAGTCTCTGAATGTCCTTGACTGACCTAGCCAGAGCTCGGACTCGAACCCGGTTGAACATCTCTGGAGAGACCTGAAAATAGCTGTGCAGCAACTCTCCCCATCCAACCTGACAGGGCTTGAGAGGATCTGCAGAGAAGAATGGGAGAAACTACCCAAATACAGGTGTGCCAAGCTTGTAGCATCATACCCAAGAAGACTCGAGGCTGTAATCGCTGCCAAGGGGGCTTCAACAAAGTACTGAGTAAAGGGTCTGAATATTTATGTAAATGTGATATTTCCATTTAAAATGTAATAAATTAGCAACAATTTCTACATTTATTTTTGCTTTGTCATTATCGGGTATTGTGCATAGATTGAGAAAAAAACTATTTAAAACATTTTAGAATAAGGCTAAGGAGTCTGAATAAATTCCAAAGGCACTGTATATTAGGCACAGATTATAGGTATGTCTAAATCAGTCCCTACAACCGCAATAACATCTGCTAAACATGGGTATGTGACCAATAAAATTTGATTAGAGGGGAAGAATGAAAACCAGAAGTGTTACAGGTCTTGAGGGACAGATTAATACGCCTGCACTATGGGATACAGCACAAGAAATGCATCCTGAAAGACAGCTATCCTGTGTAAAGTTGCTGCCAAATGCGTTTCCACCTATTATTACCTCGGGTTTGAAGACCTACGCAATCAAGCCATCTTCGTTGTTTAAAAACAATCTATATAATATCACATATTTATTCACTTAAATGTAATTGTTTTGAGAAGGTCACACCAAGGACCATTTAGCTTTTTCATTTTGAATAAAAAATATGAAAGGAATATGAAAGGAGGGTTAGAGCCGGTAGTTGGTGTGGAGTTCTAAATTATAGGTTACCTTATTGACCCTCCAGAGGACCTTGAAGGGCCCCACAAACTGGGGGCTCAGCTTCCGGCAGGGCAGGCGGAGTGGTAGGTTCCTGGTGTAGAGTCAGATGCGATCACCAGGATGGAACACAGGTGCCTCACTGTAGTGGCGGAACGCCCAATCCTTCTGACAGTGGATGGCGCGCCGGAGCCTCACATTGGTGGTGTTCCACACCTCTGCACCACTCGTCAACTGCAGGGGCCTCGGTCTGGCTCAGAGTCCACAGAGCCAGTGCCGGCTGATATCCCAGGACGCACTGGAAGGGAGTCAGCTCGGTGGAGTAACGAAGTGAGTTCTGTGCGTATTCCGTGCAGGGAAGGAACCGGGCCCACTCCCCCTGCCAGTGACTTCTTAGGAACCCCCCCAGCTCTTGGTTGGGCCTCTCCACATGCCCGTTAGGCCGGTACCCGGATGTGAGGCTGACCGTGGCCCCCAGATTCTCCATAAAGGCTTTCCAGACCTGCGACGTGAATTGGTGGACCATGGTCGGAAACGATGTCCTCCGGAAGGCCATAGTGCCAGAAAACCAACCCGAATAGTGCCTCAGCGACCCGGAGAGAGGTAGGTAGACTAGAGAGAGAGATAAAATGGCAGGATTTATAGAATCTGACAGCAACCAGAATCATTCTAAAACCATCAGAAAGGGAAGATTCGTTAAAGTCTATGGACAGATGTGACTAAGGCTGTTGAGGCACGGGAAGGGGAAGTAGTTTACCTGCTGGAACGTGCTAGGGAGATTTGGATTGAGTATGAGGTTAAATTCAGGGAGGAGGCAAGGGCCTGGTCGATAAACTTCTGTGGCACCGGAGTCCACTAGAGCTGTAGAGACAACACTTGAGGGACAGCCAGCGAAATGGGAATCAGCAAGGGTTTGGAGGATAACAATGATAATAGAATACTCATGCCTACCTGAGAGACGGAAGGCCGCCCTTCTGCTCATAGGGCCGCCCTTCTGCTCATAGGGCCGCCCTTCTGCTCATAGGGCCGCCCTTCTGCTCATAGGGCCGCCCTTCTGCTCATAGGGCCGCCCTTCTGCTCTAGTGGACCACGGGTTAGGACGTACCGAACACCACTGAAGCTGGTACCCCTCCTGGCCTCAATAGGGGCAGAGCTCCAGCTATCTCCAGCAACGCCGCTCTGCTACAGAGAAGTGTGTGGCCCCTACCTCTATGGGTTCAGTCTCTGCCTCAGAACAGCCAAAGGAGGGGGGTGAGTTGGACACTGACGCTCCCGAAGAAGGTTATCCAGACGGATGGCCATTGCAATGACAGCATCCAAGGATATGTTGTCATCCCAACTCCATCTGGACCTCTTTGCGCAGTCCACTGCTGAATAGAGTAAGGAGTGCCAGCTCATTCCATCCACTGAAGGCTGCCATAGTCCGAAAGGTGAGGTCATACTCCTCAACTGTCTGGGAACCCTGCTGGAGTTGAAAAATTTGCTCACCTCCCTCTCAGGAGGATGGTCGTAGACCGCCCTGAACCTCTCATAGGCACCCAGCTCCTCCTCTTCTCTCTCCCAGATGGCCGTAGCCCACTCCAACACTCGTCCGGACAGCAGGGAATTCACTGGAGTAGGAAGCCACGGCATTTCGATGGAGTGCCGTCATACTTCTCCCGAAGGGACAGTTGGGGCTCACTGTGACAACCCGTGGTAGGAGGCCCTCCGTCAGAGGTATGGAGAACTTTTCTGGTGGTGTCAAGAAGGTGGAGAACGCAGAGGACCTCCTTCATGGTTGTGCCCAGTAGAGCCAGCTGGTTGTGGTGTTGGTGGAGTAGATGACCCTGTTTCTCAACCGTCTGGAAGATGGTGTAATCATCTGCTGCTTCCATAATTTCAGAGGCAATGTTCTGTTACGAAGACACAGGGAGTCAGGAAGCAGGTGCAGATGGTGAGCTTAATAATAACGACCATGGAGAGTTACAAAACAAGAGAAGCATCTGGACATGAAAACAGAACCAACACTGCCTGATGAGTGAGGTTGGTGAGGGCTATAATATGAAGGGAGAGTAATGAGGGTGGTGATGAAGTCCAGGTGTGCTTAACGATGGGGAGCAGGTGTGCGAAATGATGGTTCCCAGGTGTACGCAATGTGGGTTTCCAGGACCGGTGGTTAGTAGACCGGCAACGTCGGGCGCCAGAGGGAGGAAGCAGGAGTATGTGTGACAAGTATAGAGCAACAGATGTACGTATTTGTGAGTCTCCCCTTTCCATAGAGTGGTCATAATGGTTTCTCTTTATGTGGTGAAAACAGGAAACAACAACAAATAAAATACATAATATACTTAAATATACGTAGCACTACATTTACCATACAATTCAGCCATTTATTGCTAGCTTGAGTTACCTGGGGTAGCAAAAAAGTTCAATTTAATCATGGCTCTATTTAACACTGTGTGTTTCCCAGCCTCTGCTCTGGATCTGGGGACTGTGAAGAGATCTTTGGTTGCATGTCTTGTGTGATACCGATGAGTGTCCGAACTGTTTGCCAACTGCTTGAACAGACCGTTTGGTACCTTTAACACATCAACACCTCGCACAAAGACCAATAGTGATGCAGTCAATCTCTCCTCAACTTTGAGCCAGGAGAGATTGACATGCATGTCATTGACATTCACACTCTGTGTACATCTAAGTGCAATACCTGCTGCTCTGTTTTTGGACCAACTGCAATTTGCCTGGACCAACTGGAAAATGTCCTTCTTTGCAGCAACTGACCACGCAACTGGACAGTAGTCCAGATGCAACAAAACTAGGGCCTGTAAGACCTGTCTGGTTGACTGAGATATCAAGAAAGCAGGTCAACCCCTTACCTTGGCAGCAGCTAATGGGGATAATGGGGATCCATAATACAAACATATAGACTCAATGGTTACTAAAATGGGAAGAGGTCTGTCCATGATTGTATTGTATTTATTATACAATACAATCATGGACAGACCTCTTCCCATTTTAGTAACCATTGAGTCTATATGTTTTGACGATGATAGCTTGCTATCTAGGGTGACACCCAGTAGTTTAGTCTCTTCAACTCGCTCAATAGCCACATTATTAAATAACAGATCCAGATGAGGTATAGGGTTGAGCGAGTGAATTGTCCCAAAAATGATACTTAAATATTTTTCTGTTGATATTTAGCACCAGCCTATTACTAGTTACCCTATGTTAAAGGTGGCGTTATTTATTTTACTGTTACAGCCGGAGTGTATACTGTCGAATCATCAGCGTACATGGACATAGGCATTATTCATGGTCAGGGGAAGGTCATTAGTAAAAAACAATAATGGTCCAAGCCGGCGACCCTGTGGTACACCACACTCAACCGAATTTGCATTAGAGGCTTCCATTAACGAAAACCCTCTGTGTTCTATTGGATAGGTAACAGTACATCCATGATAAGGCAGAGGATTTTAATCTATAACAGGTACGTTTTTTTCAGCAATATGATATGATCAATAATATCAAAGGCTGCACTGAAGCCTAACAAAACAGCTCCCACAATCTTCTTATTAGCCATTTCTTACAGCCAATCATCAGCCATTTGTGTCAGTGCCAAGCATGTTGAGTGCCCTTCCCTGTTAATTTGTTTTCTGTAAAGTAACATTGTATTTGGTCGAACACAATTTTTTACAAAAGTTTGCTTGGCACCGGTAACAGGCTGATTGGTCTGCTGTGATCTATTAAAGGGTGCTTGCCATTTTTAGGCAGCGGAATGACCTTTGCCTCCCTCCAGGCCTGAGGGCATACTCTGTCTTCTAGGTTTAGATTGAAGATCAAATGGGAGTTTCAATGTATTCCGCTACCAACCTCAGTAATTTACTATCCAGGTTATCGGTTCCAGGTGGTCTATCCTTAGTTATAGATAGCAATAATTGTTCACCTCTTCCACACTAACTTTGCACAATTCAAAGTCTTTCATTATCTGGTCCGTTATGCATGAATATGAAGGCTCAGCATTTGTTGTTTGCACGTCATGACTAAGTTTGCTAATTTTGTCAACAAAAAAGTTATTAAAGTGGCTGTCAATTTCAAAGGGTTTTGTTATGAATGAGCCATCAGCATCAATGAAAGATAGAGCTGAAATAGGGAGTGAACTTTATTTATAATTAGGGTTACATGGAGGAAATCAGACCTGTCTGAAATGAAAATGGATGGCCCTCCCTTCAGCAAAATATATTTAACCTAAACCCTCCCTGAACGCTTAAAAAAAATTCAGGTGACCCTCCCCTATAACCAAAATAATAATTATAACAAAGTAGATAGCAGAGAACACGTCTACCGTTTACGCTCACTTCTTGGACTGACCAGAGTCTTAGATATGATGTTTTAGAAACTGTTCATCATCCTGTAAGCATTACATGGTAACACAGGAATTTTAATAGCACACAGGGCTATGGGTCAGAAGGTTGTGTGTTCGCAGACCACTGTGGACAAGAATAGGGGTGGAAAAATGAACTTTATAGTAAAAGCATTGCATGAATCTACCATCGTATTTGCAGGTGTGAGAAAAAATTGCCTTTAATAAAAATCCTACATTATTTGACATATTAGCAGTAAATTAATACCACACAAGTAATAATTAATACCACACAATTTACTGAATTTACAGGCTAAGAATCGACAGAGAGATTGGCCTATGTGTTCATCTTATCATATTTCTCCAATGACAAATCAGTGTCTTGTTTGCAACAAAACTTGTTTGTTTGCAAATAATTTAATCTGAGACATTAGTAATCCATGGTACTTTCAAAAATTAGGCCTACCTTTCCACCTCAGACAGAGTAGGCCTACTGGCGCAGAAAAATGTAAGCTTTTATTTCTGGCTACTCTTCTTCCGTGGCTTAATCCAATGAGAGAAGGTCACAAGTTTTCCCCTAAAAGCTGTCTGGGTTGAAACATCTTATATTGTACAGAAAGTGAATAACCTCCCGAGTGGCGCAGTAGTCTAAGTCACTGTATTGCAGTGCTAGAGGTACCTCCTAATTACGAGTCTTGATTTTAACTTAACAGCCCTTCACTGACACAGAGGTAGGCTAGAGTGCATGGTGGGTGGAGGAATTGACCGACAAATCTATGGATAAAGCAGCCTATAGCCTAATTTTGTCTGTCAAACAGGTAGGCCTGTCACGCCCTGATTTGTTTCACCTGTCCTTGTGATTGTCTCCACCCTCCTCCATGTGTCGCCCATCTTCCCCATTATCACCCTGTGTATTTATACCTGTGTTCTCTGTTTGTCTGTTGCCAGTTCATCTTGTTTGTCAAGTTAACCAGTGGTTTGTCTCAGCTTCTACTTTACCTCAGTCTCTCTTTTTCTCACCCTCCTGGTTTTGACCCTTGCCTGTCCCGACTCTGAGCCTGCCTGCCTGACCACTCTGCCTGCCCCTGAGCCTGCCTGCCTTCCTGTACCTTTGCCCCTACTCTGGATTACTGATATCTGCCTGATCTGAGCCTGCCTGCCGTCCTGTACCTTTGCCCCACAACTCTGGATTATCGACCCCTGCCTGCCTTGACCTGTTGTTTGCCTGCCCCTGTTTCTGTAATAAACATTGTTAATTCAACACAGTCTGCATTCGGGTCTTACCTGAACATGATAGGCCTACCTCTTATTTCTTAAAATAGGCGCCAACACAGAGCCCTCTTGTTGTTAGTCTAATTAAAATGAAGACGGATTAAATGCATTATGCCAACTTGAATTTGCCTACTTTCAGAACCATAAACTGTCCATTTCCGATTGATTGTGCCGCGGATACTGATAAATGTAGGCCTAATCCAAAATTATTTCCTGAAGAAGCCTTTGACTCTTCTCCTGAACTGCCACTCTAGGCCTACACCGCAAAGCCCTTGGTTAGGCAGCACACAAAAATGTTTTTGTGCAAGAGCAGAGCAGGCCGGGGCTCAGGGTTGGAATATCCATTGCAGTGTGTATTGCAGCCTAGTTGTATTTACACCATCCCAGCAGCTATCTTAGAAATACAACTTTGCTCTATGCTTCTCCAAGCATACACTTCTTAGCCTATAGCTTATAGGCTATGGACCATTTGATTGAGACCACACTAAATATCCTATAGGCGCACCTGATATTGTGCGCCCAGCGAGAATCAGTGGCGGCATCGGGCACACATCGATATACAGCCTAATAAGAAACTAATTCTAAAACACTAAGAAATATAGAAATTTCATCAATGACAAATTACATGACCCTCCCCTGGACTGCTGTAGATTTAAAAAAAATACTAAACCCTCCTCTTGACAGATATTGAAAAAGCAGATCCTCCCTCATTATCCTCGAGGTAAACATTCTGTAAATGTCGATCCGTCCATTAGTTACGTGATATCTCATGTTTGCCAATCTGCTGCGTAGCCAGACTTACTTGCCATTCCCTTAGCTTCATCCCTATCAGCCATACAGCGTTTCAATTAATCATCTATCCATGGGGATTTGGCAGTTTAAACAGTCAGTTTCTTTATGGGCGCATGCCTGTCAGTAACCGGAAAAAGCTATTTCATAAATGCTTCAAGTGTTCCTCATTATACACATCAGACGAACAAATAATTTTCACATCTTCATCATAGGAATCAATAGCTAGCAGTTTCTGACCTTGTACGATCGCTTATACACTATTTTAGGTCCAGTTTTTGGAACTTTGTTTTTCCTAGATATGGCTATTATATTATGATCACTACATCTGATGGGTGTGGATACTGTATTTTGCAGTATTAGTAAAGATGTGGTCAATACAAGTGGAAGATTTAGTTTCAATTTTGTTTGTAAATACCCTGGTATGATGACTGATAACCTGAACCAGGTTTCAGGCACTGGTTACAGTTTGAATTGTTTTATTGAGTGGACAGCTTGATAAAAGCCAGTCAATATTGAGGTCAACCAGAAAATATACCGCTGTTGATATCACATACATTAACAAGCATTTCACACATTTTATACAGATACTGACTGTTAGCACTTCAACAGCATTTGAACACTCCATACACATAACACACACACACACACACAAATACATGCGCACTCCCACACACACACACTTTTGAACTCATCATTTGCTGCTGCTACTCTGTACTGTATTTTAATCGTATTATTATCTATCCTGATGCCTTGTCACTTACCCTGCCTTCATGTACATACTGTATCTACCTCAAATACCTCGTACCTTGGAACTTTGTCCTGATACTGGTACTCTGTAGCTCCATTCTTTTGTATTTTATTTTATTCGTCATGTTACTATTTGACTATTTTTTTAATTCTGCATCATTGGGAAGGTCTCAAAAGCAAGCATTTCACGGTAACGTCTACACCAGTTTGATTTGAAGATAGTTTTTTTGTTTATTGACAATTCTTTTCACATTGTTAAACCCACTAGAATAATTGTGCCTTCTTACTACAGTATGCTAGGCTAGCTGCCATCTCTCATCAGTACCATCAAACAGACAGGGGCTTAAGCTTTTTCACTGCACTCAGCAGCTGACCTTCACTAAACAAGGTGACAACAGTGGAATGGGGTGATTGAATTGTGTTTCTCTTCTTTTTCATAATGTAGGGTATCATTCCAAAATAGTGTGTAGTCTTGGCAGCATTGAGTAACTTTCCCAAAACATTTTATGATTTTGTTGTGTATCATGTTCTAGGCCAAAGGTAGGATGTGCAGTAGTGTTTCTCAACATCTGGTCCCTAAAAGGATTCTAACCGGTCCATGACATGGTTAGCTGACACTGATTTAGTCAATTCCCAAGTGCTAGTTTTAATGTAAACAGTCCTCAAAGGAGAAAGGACCATAGCTAGCAGTTTCTGATACAAAAATGGTTGAGAAACACTACGTAAGGTTAAGCAGTGGGCAATGCACATAGTTAAAATTAAAAATGTACCTCAACATAGCAGCTGTCATCAAAATCAGTGATGTGATGCCACACAGATGCATGCTGGGACTGGTGACAACATGGCCGCCTATCATCTGGTTCTGATGTCTCTTTGGGAAGTCTTGGCCAATGGTAATAAACAAGATATTTGGGCAGTGAAAACCAGGACTTTGAACTCTCTTTACCAATAGCCTACAGTAATTGTCCCTGGATCCAATTGTGCTCTTTGTGCTTCAAACATTGTTTTTGCCAAATGGATTGTCTTACAACTAGCCTAACAAACCTCAAATAGAGTCAACCATTCGGCGTGTCTGTGAAATGGCGCTCAGATCTGCTAACAGATTTTTTGACAGAATCTGAAAATGATTAACAAGTATATAAAAACAATATGCTACTATTCATTTCAACTGATATGTTTACTCGTTGAGCTAAGGTCATTTTGCATGTTTGTCTCATTTCAACAGCCATAATAGCTTTTACATTTTCACATACGAAAAACTGACAATAACTCCATAGGACCATTGCAACATGGCAAGCAAATAAACAAAGGAAGATATAGATACAGTTGAAGCTGGAGGTTTTACATACACCTTAGCCAAATACATTTAAACTCAGTTTATCACTATTCCTGACATTTAACCCAAGTAAAAATTCCCAGTCTTAGGTCAGTTAGGATCACCACTTTAGTTTAAGAATGTTATATGTCAGAATAATAGTAGAGAGAATGATTTATTTCAGCTTTATTTCTTTCATCACATTCCCAGTAGGTCAGAAGTTTACATACACTCAATTAGTATTTGGTAGCATTGCCTTTAAATTGTTTAATTTGGGTCAAGCATTTTGGGTAGCCTTCCACAAGCTTCCCACAATAAGTTGGGTGAATTTTGGCCCATTCCTCCTGACAGAGCTGGTGTAACTGAGTCAGGTTTGTAGGCCTCCTTGCACACACACACCTTTTCAGTTCTGCCCACAAATTTTCTATAGGATTGAGGTCAGGGCTTTGTGACGGCCACTCCAATACCTTGACTTTGTTGTCCTTAAGCCATTTTTCCACAACTTTGGAAGTATGCTTGGGGTCATTGTCCATTTGGAAGACCCATTTGCGACCAAGCTTTAACTTCCTGACTGATGTCTTGAGATGTTGCTTCAATATATCCACATAATTGTCCTACCTCATGCTGCCATCTATTTTGTGAAGTGCATCAGTCCCTCCTGCAGCAAAGCACCCCCACAACATGATGCTGCCACCCCCGTGCTTCACGGTTGGGATGGTGTTCTTTGGCTTGCAAGCATCTCCTTTTTTCCTCCAAACATAACGATGGTCATTATGGCCAAACAGTTCTATTTTAGTTTCATCAGACCAGAGGACATTTCTTCAAAAAGTATGATCTTTGTCCCCATGTCCAGTTGCAAACCGTAGTCTGGCTTTTTTATGGCGGTTTAGGAGCAGTGGCTTCTTCCTTGCTGAGCGGCTTTTCAGGTTATGTCGATATAGGACTCATTTTACTGTGGATATAGACAATTTTGTACTTGTTTCCTCCAGCATCTTCACAAGGTCCTTTGCTGTTGTTCTGGGATTGATTTGCACTTTTCGCACCAAAGTACGTTCATCTCTAGGAGACAGAACGTGTCTCCTTCCTGAGCGGTATGACGGCTGCGTGGTCCCATGGTGTTTAAACTTGCGTACTATTGTTTGTACAGATGAACGTGGTACCTTCAGGCATTTGGAAATGGCTCCCAAGGATGAGCCAGACTTGTGGAGGTCTACAATTTTTATTCTGAGGTCTTGGCTGATTTCTTTTGATTTTCCCATGATTTCAAGCAGAGGCACTGAGTTTGAAGGTAGGCCTTGAAATACATCCACATGTACACCTCCAATTGACTCAAATGATGTCAATTAGCCTATCAGAAGCTTCTAAAGCCATGACATAATTTTCTGGAATTTTCCAAGCTGTTTAAAGGCACAGTCAACTTAGTGCATGTAAACTTCTGACCCACTGGAATTGTGATACAGTGAGTTATAAGTGAAATAATCTGTCTGTAAACAACTGTTGGAAAAATTACTGTGTCATGCACAGAGTAGATGTCCTAACCGACTTGCCAAAACTATAGATTGTTAACAAGAAATTTGTGGAGTGGTTGAAAAACAAGTTTTAAAGTCTCCAATCTAAGTGTATGTAAACTTCCAACTTCAACTGTAAATATCACCTAGGTGTGATGCAAACACACAAACACACGCAGACACATACGCACACACTCACACATGCACGCACACATGCAAGCTTGCACACACACACTGGCAGTCTGCACTTTAACCTCATGGTCATTGTATCATTTTGGGTCTGAGGTGTTGGAGTGCAGAGCCAAGACAGCATGGGATGTGTCATTAGCCAAATACTTTTGGACCTCACTGCATATATGCTAATTTGTATGATGATATGTATGATAGATATGGATATGTTTGATGATATGTACAGTGCCTTCAGAAAGTATTCATACCCCTTGACTTATTCCACATTTTGTTGTCTTACAGCCTGAATTAAAAATGTATTAAATAGATTTTTCTCCTCACCCATTTACATGCAGTACCCCATAATGTAAAAACACGTTTAAAAAAAATTGTGCAAATGTATTGAAAATGAAATACAGAAATATCTAATTTACATAAGTATTCACAATCCTGAGTCAATACAGGTTAGAATCACCTTTGGCAGTGATTACAGCTGGGAGTCTTTCTGGGTAAGTTTCTAAGAGCTTTGCAAACCTAGATTGTGCAATATTGTGCAATATCATTTCTAGACAACCATTTGCATGTCTTGTCATAAGTCAAAACTGTATCTCGGCCACTCATGAATATTCACTGTCATCCTGGTAAGCAACTTCAGTGTAGATTTGGCCAGGTGCTTTATGTTATTGTTCTGGTGAAAGATAAATCCATCTCCCTTTGTCTGGTGGAAAGCAGACAACCAGCTTCCTCTTGGATTTTGCTTGTACTAACCACCATTCCATTTCTTTTTTATCCTGAAAAGCTCCCGAGTCCTTAATGATTACAAGCATGCCCATAACATGGTGCAGCCACCACTATGCTTGAAAAGATGGAGTGGTACTTAGTAATTTACATTTGAGTCATTTAGCAGACACTCTTATCCAGAGCAACGTACAGGAGCAATTTGGGTAAAGCGTCTTGCTCGATCAGATTTTTTTCACGTAGTCATGTTGGGGATTCGAACCAGTGACCTTTCGGTAACTGGCCAAATGCTCTTAACAACTAGGCTACTTTGTAGTCAGGACAAAAAGTGAATTGCTTTGCCACATTTTTTGCAGTATTACTTTAGTGCCTAGTTGCAAACATGATGCATGTTTTGGTGAATTTTTATTCTGTACAGGCTTACTTCTTTTCACTCTGTCAATTAGGTTAGTTTTGTAGAGTAACTACAATGTTGTTAATCTATCCTCAGTTGTTTTCTCCTATCACAGCCATTAAACTCTGTAACTGTTTTAAAGTCACTATTGGCCTCATGGTAAAATCCCTGAGCGGTTTCCTTCCTCTCCCGCAACTGAGTTAGGAAGGACGCCTGTATCTTTGTAGTGACTGGGGGTATTGATACACCATCCAAAGTGTAATTAATAACTTCACCATGCTCAAAGAGATATTCAATGTCTGCTTTTTTTTACCCATCTACCAATAGGTGCCCTTCTTTGTGAGGCATTGGAAAAACTCCCTGGTCTTTGTGGTTGAATCTGTGTTTGAAATTCACTGCTCAAGTAAGAGACCTTACAGATAATTCCATTTTGACATTATGGGGTATTGTATGTAGACCAGTGACAAAACATATTACATTGATCAATTTTAAATTTAGGCTGTAACACAACAAATTTAGGAAAAAATCAAGGTATGTGAATAGCTTCTGAAGGCACTTTATATATGCATGTACTGTATATAATCGACAGTGAACTGTAGATAGGCCTCACTTATTTTAACTTTATGTAGCTCTGCCCTTGAGCTGTTCTTGTCTATCAATGTTTGTATTATGTTATGTTTTATGTTTTGTGTGGACCCCAGGAAGAGTAGCTGATGTATGAGCAACAGCTAATGGGGATCGTAATAAACGCACGCACTCAAGCACACACCAGACTGATAATAACATTTAGCATCTCTCTACCATGCCTATCTATCTATAGACCAAGTTTCATAACATTTTTTAAGCTTTTCCTTTTACGGTTATTGAGGAAAGACAGTTTGGAGGGAATCTTTATCTCTGTGTGGTATGAGAAATAAATGTTGCTGACCAGGTTATTAATTCATTGCGTGTCAGAGGAATTAATTAGTATTCCTCAGGGTAAAAAAATATTGTGCTTGGGTTCATCTATCGAATTCTATTTAAAAAAAATGGAGGTCATCTCTCTGAAGTTTTCTTCCAAACAGCTCTGTGTCTTGAAAGGTCCCACTAGGCACACACTGATTGAATCAACGTTGTTTCCATGTCATTTCAATGAAATTACGTTGAACCAACGTGGAAAAAACTATGAATTGACGTCGGTTCCCAGTGGGATAACTATTTTTTGAATCTATTATATCACTTTGACTCAGGGTCAGTTATCTCTTTCAATCTTGACCCTTCAGTAATCACCCTCCCAACCATTGACCTCTGAACCAGCAGTCTCATATGGAGCAATTTCAGTGCCAACAGAAATTGTATTATAATTTTATAAATTTGACTTTGTGTTAGGATATTGAATTTTAGAATTTAGATTTTGTGTCAGGATATTGAATTTTAATTCAACATTTTTGAATTGTTAATGCACAAATTGAATGATTAAATTCCTAAATTGAACTTGTATTTCATGTTTTGAAACAGAATTGAATTAATATTGCATTTCAAATTCAATATGGTATATATTGCATTCATTTTCTGTCTATCACGTTTGCAAACAATCATTTAAAGTTTGCATTCAGATTCAGTTTGAAATACAGTTTCTAAATTCAGATTCAAAACTGCTCTCAAAACATCCTGATACTTTGCCAGACAGTAAAAGTAGAAGAGCAATGATAAATCTAACTCCCTTACAGCCAATTGCAAAGTAAAACAGGCTACCACCTGATTGCATTATGGGCTGTTGCCTCAACTGTCTTTGTTTGCAGAAGAAGCAAGAGACAGCAGTGATAACTGAGCAGTCATATTAACTTACTCTTCTAAGAAATCAGTCGTCTTTGATATTACACCTGATCAAGCTCAATATGGCCATTGACGGGCAGAGTGGTTAAAAGCACATTAGCCACTGTTGTGTTATGAGGATAAAACCGAGCAGTCAAACAGGGAAATGATCCCGGGACTGAAATGAGTTGGGATGCGAATTAGGAGAGAAGAAAAACGGTGTGGGAAAAAATATGGTGGTAGCAGATGATGAAGTGGATTCTGAATCTAATGGCGGTAGAATCAAAGAGAATTACAATATTGTCCAAAAGAATGGAAAACGGAGCAAAGTAGTGTACAGTGATGAGAATGTCACTTCGTATCTTGTAGGAGTACGGTTTGTTAATGAGGAGCAGCTGATCGAATTACCAATCTTGAGGAATCCATTTGAGATATCTGATGGAGAGAGTGCTTGGTAGAGTGAAGGCTGTGAGGATCTAGAGAGGCGGGCTTGTTTAGATTTTTTGTGCTTCTGCGGATCAGAAGAAATGTGTTGCGTCTCACCCGATTTAATAAGTTTGAAGTGTTGTGTGTGTCTCTTAGGAACAGGGCACACCTCAAGGGGGTTATGTCTGGCGTCTCGTGGGAAGTTGATGTTGAAGAGATTAAAAATGTTCCTGGTTTGATTGATGCACGTTGGATGAATCGTGTGGTGAATGAAGAAAACGTCTGTCTGTTCTTTTGTTTTTGATATGGAGCCTCTACCTACCCAAGTGCAGTTAGGGTATATTAACTATAGAGTTAGAGATGGCAGCATCACGACTAGCTCTTAGGAAACTTTGCAGTATTTCGTTTTTATATGTACTATTTTTTACATTATTAGCTCAGGAAATGTTTTGTGTCATTACATACAGCTGGGAAGAATTATTGGATATTAGAGCCGGGGTAACTCACCAGAACTACCAGCATTATGACCAGGAATACAACTTCCCTGGAGCAGATCCTTTGTTCACTCTCCCCAGAGCAATTTTACTTATTCCAGAGGCCACCCCAAAACATCGCCGACAGAGGAGAGGCACTCGAGGCGGCGTGCTGGTTCAACTTAGGAGGCACGCACACCACCCACGGCTTTCGAGTATATTACTTGGAAATGTTCAGTCTTTTGATAATAAAGTTGATGAGCTTAGAGCAAGGATTTCTTTCCAGAGAAACATCGGGCCGGTAACATACTTTGTTTCATGGAAACATGGCTCTCTCAGGATACTCTGTCGGAGTCAGTAAAGCCAGCAGGATTCTCAGTACATCGCGTAGACAGGAGTAAATATATCTCCGGGAAGCAGAAGGGGGGAGGGGCGTGTTTCATGATTAACCTGTTGAGGACAGATGTTCCGCTAGCGGAACCCCGTTCCGCCTGCGGAACCCCTAGCCAACAGCCAATGGCATCGCACGGTGCGAAATACATAACCAACTAAAATACCACAATTCAATTTTCTCAAACAATCAACTATTTTACACCATTTTAAAGATAAGACTCTCGTTAATCTAACCACATTGTCTGATTTCAAAAAGGCTTTACAGCGAAAGCAAAACATTAGATTATGTTAGGAGAGTACATAGACACAAATAATCACACAGCCATTTTCCAAGCAAGCATATATGTCACATAAACCCAAACCGCAGCTAAATGCAGCACTAACCTTTGATGATCTTCATCAGATGACACTCCTAGGACATTATGTTATACAATACATGCATGTTTTGTTCAATGAAGTTCATATTTATATCAAAAACCAGCTTTTTACATTAGCATGTGATGTTCAGAACTAGCATACCCACCGAAAACTTCTGGTGAATTTACTAAATTACTCACGATAAACGTTGACAAAATACATAACAATTATTTTAAGAATTATAGATACAGAACTCCTTTATGCAAATGCTATGTCAGATTTTAAAATAGCTTTCGGCGAAAGCACATTTTGCAATATTCTGAGTACATAGCTCGGCCATCACAGGCTAGCTAATTTGACACCCACCAAGTTTGGGGTTCACTAAACTCAGAATTACTATTAGAAAAATTGGATTACCTTTGCTGTTCTTCGTCAGTATGCACTCCCAGGATTTCTACTTCAACAACAAATGTTGTTTTGGTTCCAAATAATCCATAGTTATATCCAAATAGCTCCGTTTTGTTCGTGCATTCAGGTCACTATCCGAAGGGTAACGCGCAAGCGCATTTTGTGAAAAAAAATTCAAAATATTCCATTACCGTACTTAGAAGCATGTCAAAGGCTGTTTAAAATCATTTTTTATGCTATTTTTCTCGTAAAAAAGTGATAATGTTCCAACCGGGCAACGTTGTATTCATTCAAAGGCTGAAAGAAAAAAAATGGAGTTCTCAGTCTCACTGTCCCCAGGCTGACCCCTTACAAACTCTGCTGCTGTACTTCGCCCAGAGACAGCAGACACCCCATTCCACTTTCTGGCGGCTTTAGAGAGCCAATGGAAGTCTTAGAAAGTGTCACGTTACAGCACAGATGCTGTAATGTCGATAGAGATGCAACAGAATGACAACAAATTGTCAGACAGGGCACTTCCTGTATGGAATCTTCTCAGGTTTTGGCCTACCATATGAGTTCAGTTATACTCACAGACACCATTCAAACAGTTTTAGAAACTTTAGAGTGTTTTCTATCCAAATCTACTAATTATATGCATATTCTAGTTTCTGGGCAGGAGTATCCGGCCGTGAAAATACTGCCCCCATCCCAAAGAAGTTAACGACTCAATGTGTCATTCTAGGAACATACAGGAACTTAAGTAATTTTGTTCACCCGACCTAGAATACCTCACAATTAAATGCCGGCCATATTATCTCCCAAGAGAATTCTCCATGGTCGATTACATCCCACCTCAAGCCGAAACCTCGACGGCCCTCAAAGAACTTCACTAGACTTTATGCAAACTGGAAAACACATATCCTGAGGCTGAATTTATTGTAGCTATGGATTTTAACAAAGCAAAACTGAGGAGTAGGCTGCCGAAGTTCTATCAACATATCGACTGTCCTACTCGCGCTACTAAGACTCTCGACCATTGCTATTCGAACTTCTGGAATGCTTACAAGGCCCTCCCCCGCCCCCTTTTCGACAAATCTGACCATGACTCCATCTTGCTCCTCCCGTCCTACAGGCAGAAACTCAAACAGGAAGTGCCCGTACTTCGTACTATTCAACACTGGTCTGACCAATCGGAATCCACGCTTCAGGATTGTTTTGATCACGTGGACTGGGATAAGTTCCGGGTAGCTTGCGAAAATAATCTAGACACTGTGGTATCCCAGGAGGTCTACCCCGGGGGATGGTAATAGAGGGGAGGTATGTGAGGCGACATTGGCTCCCTCTGCTGGGAATACGGGAGCTGGGCACCCCGACACGGACAGCTCTAAGTGGAGGTAATTAGAGGAAAGTGCCAACCAGCCGTGGAGGCTAAATAAAAGGAGCACGATGGCACACTGCGGGAGAGAGAGGGAGAGAGATGGATACCAGTTAAGAGAGAGAAGAAAGACCGAGCAAAACCTAAGTTATTTCTTTGATATATTTATTTTCTGTCTTAGTAAAGTTGTTTTTGCGGACTAAAGCCTCCCTGTCTCTGTGTCAATCTCTGCACGCTCAACCAACACCCTACGGTTTACCACAACACATACATGGATACGGTGACTGAGTTTGTCAGGAATTGTATAGGAGATGTAGTACCCACTGTGACTATTAAAATCAGCCATGTCGCCAAGACCGATGTCTTGCTTCCAGACAGGCTAAACATATTCTTTGCACACTTTGAGGATAGCACAGTGCCACCGACACGGCCCGCTACCAAGGACTGTGGGCTCTCCTTCTCAGTGGCCAACATGAGTAAAACATTTAAACGTGTTAACCCTCGCAAGGCTGCCGGCCCAAACAGCATCCCAAAGCACATCCTCAGAGCATGCGCAGACCAAATGGCTGGTGTGTTTACGGGCATATTCAATCTCTCCCTATCCCATTCTGCTGTCCCCACATGCTTCAAAATGGCAACCATTGTTCCTGTACACAACTTAATGACTACCGCCCTGTTGCACTCACGTCTGTCATCATGAAGTGCTTTGAGAGACTAGTCAAGGATCATATCACCTCTACCTTACCTGCCACCCTAGACCCACTTCAATTTGCTTACCGCCCCAATAGATCCACAGACGATGCAATCGTCATCACTCTGCACACTGTCCTATCCCATCTGGACAAGAGGAATACCTATGTAAGAATGCTGTTTATTGACTATACAGTGGCTTACGAAAGTATTCACCCCCCCCTTGGCAATTTTCCTATTTTGTTGCCTTACAACCTGGAAATAAAATCGATTTTTTTAGGGGTTTGTATCATTTAATTTACACAACATACACTACCACTTTGAAGATGCACAATATTTTTTATTGTTAAACAAACATGAAATAAGACAAAAAAAGCGTGCATAACTATTCACCCCCCGAAAGACAATACTTTGTAGAGCCAGCTTTTGCAGCAATTACAGCTGAAAGTCTCTTGGGGTATGTCTCTATTAGCTTGGCAAATATAGCCACTGGGATATTTGTCCATTCTTCAAGGCAAAACTGCTCCAGCTCCTTCAAGTTGGATGGATTCCACTAGTGTACAGCAATCTTTAAGTCATACCACAGATTCTTAATTGGATTGAGGTCTGGGCTTTGACTAGACATTTAATTGTTTCCCCTTAAACCACCTGAGTGTTGCTTTAGCAGCATGCTTAGGGTCATTGTCCTACTCAAAGGTGAACCTCCGTCCCAGTCTCAAATCTCTGGAAGACTGAATGAAACAATTTTCCCTCAAGAATGTCCCTGTATTTAGCGCCATCCATCATTCCTTCAATTCTGACTAGTTTCCCAGTCCTTGCCGATGAAAAACATCCCCACAGCATGATGCTGCCATCACCATGCCTCACTGTGGGGATGGTGCTCTAGGGGTGATGAGTGGTGTTGGGGTTGCGCCAGACATAGAGTTTTCCTTGATGGCCAAAAAGCTACATTTTAGTCTCATCTGACATGAGCACCTTCTTCCATATGTTTGGGGAGTCTCCCACATGCCTTTTTTTTACCTTTATTTAACTAGGCAAGTCAGTTAAGAACAAGTCAGGCAGAACAACAGATTTTTACCTTGTCAGCTCGAGGGATTCGATCTTGCAACCTTCCGGTTACTAGTACAATGCTCTAACTGTACACCAAATGTGTTTGCTTACTTTTTTCTTTAAGCAATGGCATTTTTTCTGGCCACTCTTCCATAAAGCCCAGCTCTGTGGAGTGTACGGCTTAAAGTGATCCTATGGACAGATACTCCAATCTCCGCTGTGGAGCTTTGCAGCTCCTTCAGGGTTATCTTTGGTCTCTTTGTTGCCTCTGATTAATGCCCTCCTTGCCTGGTCCGTGAGTTTTGGCAGACGGCCCTCTATTGGCAGGTTTGTTGTTGTGCCATATTCTTTCAATTTTTAATAATGGATTCAATGGTGCTCCGTGGGTGGGATGTTCAAAGTTTCTGATATGTTTTTATAACCCAACCCTGATCTGTACTTCTCCACAACTTTGTCCCTGACCTGTTTGGAGACCTCCTTGGTCTTCATGGTGCCGCTTGCTTGGTGGTGCCCCTTGCCCAGTGGTGTGGCAGACTCGGGGGCCTTTCAGAACAGGTGTATATATACTGAGATCATGTGACACTTAGATTGCACACATGTGGACTTTATTTAACTAGTTATGTGACTTCTGAAGGTAATTTTGTTGCACCAGATCTTATTTAGGGGCTTCCTAGCAAAGGGGGTGAATACATATGCACACACCACTTTTCAATTATTATTTTTTTAAACAAGTAATGTTTTTCATTTCACTTCACCAATTTGGACTATTTTGTGTATGTCCATTACATAAAATCCAAATAAAAATCAATTGAAATGACTGGTTTTAATGCAACAAAATAGGAAAAATGCCAAGGGGTATGAATACTTTTGCAAGGCACTGTAGCTCAGCATTCAACACCATATTACCCTCCAAGCTCATCATTAAGCTCGAGGCTAAACCCCACCCTGTGCAACTGGTTCCTGGACTTCCTGACGGGCCACCCCTATCGTTGGCAATCAAGCCTACTACTGTTATGTCGTCTGTAACAGTAGTAGGTTTGATTATCAACGATGGCAAAACAGCCTACAGGGAGGAGGTGAGGGCTCTGTGAGTGTGGTGCCTGGAAAACAACCTCTCACTGAAAGTCAACAAAACAAAGGACATGATCGTGGACTTCAGGAAACAGCAGAGGGTGCACCCCCCTATCTACATTGACGGGACCGCAGTGAAGGTGGAAAGCTTCAAGTTCCTTGGCGTACACATCACTGACAAACTATTTTTTGTATTTATGCTGCAGTAGTTTATGTGTCGGGGGGCTGGGGTCAGTCTGTTATATCTGGAGTATTTCTCCTGTCTTATCCGGTGTCCTGTATGAATTTAAGTATGCTCTCTCTAATTCTCTCTTTCTCTCTTTCTTTCTCTCTCTCGGAGGACCTGAGCCCTAGGACCATGCCTCAGGACTACCTGGTATGATGACTTCTTGCTGTCCCCAGTCCACCTGGCTGTGCTGCTGCTCCAGTTTCAACTGTTCTGCCTGCGGCTATGGAACCCTGACCTGTTCACCAGACGTGCTACCTGTCCCAGGCCTGCTGTTTTCAACTCTCTAGAGACAGCAGGAGCGGTAGAGATACTCTCAATGATCGGCTATGAAAAGCCAACTGACATTTACTCCTGAGGTACTGACTTGTTGCACCCTCGACAACTACTGTGATTATTATTATTTGACCATGCTGGTCATTTATGAGCATTTGAACATCTTGGCCATGTTCTGTTATAATCTCCACCCGGCACAGCCAGAAGAGGACTGGCCACCCCTCATAGACTGGTTCCTCTCTGGGTTTCTTCCTAGGTTTTGGCCTTTCTAGGGAGTTTTTCCTAGCCACCTTGCTTCTACACCTGCATTGCTTGCTGTTTGGGATTTTAGGCTGGGTTTCTGTACAGCACTTTGATATATCAGCTGATGTAAGAAGGGCTATATAAATACATTTGATTTGATTTGAAACTGAAATGGACCACCCACACAGACAGTGTGGTGAAGAAGGCGCAACAGAGCCTCTTCAACCTCAGAAGGCTAAAGAAATGTGTCTTGTCACCTAAAACCCTTACAAACTTTTACAGATGCACAATTGAAAGCATCCTGTTGGGCTGTATTACCGCCTGGAATGGCAACTGCACCGCCCGCAACCGCAAGGCCTTCCAGAAGGTGGTGCGGTCTGCCCAATGCATTACCGGGGGCAAACTACCTGCCCTCCAGGACAACTACAGCACCCGATGTCACAGGAAGGCCAAAAAGATCATCAAGGACATCAACCACCCGAGCCACTGCCTGTTCACCCCTCTATTATGCAGAAGGCGAGGTCAGTACAGTTGCATCAAAGCTGGGACTGAGAGACTGAAAAACAGCTTCTATCTGTTTAGAAATCACTAGCCACTTTAAGGAATGGAACACTAGTCACTATAATAATGTTTACATAGCTGGCATTACTCATCTCATATGTATATACTGTATTTTATACTATTCTACGGTATCTTAGTCACTTAATAATGTTTACATATCTTGCATTACTCATCTCATATGTATATACTGTATTCTATACTATTCTGCGGTATCTTAGCCACTTAATGTTTACATATCTGGCATTAGTCATCTCATATGACTGTTTTCTGTACTATTCTACGGTCTCTCATTCACTTAATAATGTTTACATATCTTGCATTACTTATCTCATATGTATATACACTGTTTTCTATACTATTCTACTGTACCATAGTCCGTTCTGCTCTGACATCGCTCGTCCATATGTATATAGTCTTAAAAAAGATCCGCCCTTTTTTACATTTTTCGCTTGAAATTACATACTCAAATCTAACTGCCTGCAGCTCAGGCCCTGAAGCAAGGATACGCATATTCTTGGTACCATTTGAAAGGAAACACTTTGAAGTTTGTGTAAATTTGAAAGGAATGTAGGAGAATAACACATTAGATCTTGTAAAAGATAATACAAAGAAAAAACATTATTTTGTATTTTTTTGTACCATCATCTTTGAAATGCAGGCTAGGTGCAATATACATTTTGGTCACTAGATGGCAGCAGTGTACGTGTAAAGTTTTAGACTGATCCAATGAACCATTGCATTTATGTTAAAAATGTTGTATCAAGACTGCCCAAATGTGCCTAATTTGTTTATTAATAACTTTTTATGTTCAAAATTGTGCACTCTCCTCAAACAATAGCATGGTATTCGTTCACTGTAATAGCTACTGTAAATTGGACAGTGCAGTTAGATTAACAAGAATTTAAGCTATCTGCCAATATCAGATATGTCTATGTCCTGGGAAATGTTCTTGTTACTTACAACCTCATGCTAATCACATTAGCCTACGTTAGCTCAACTTTCCCATGGAACGGACACCAATCCCGAATAAGTTTTTTAATTCATTCCTACTTAGATTTGTGTGTATTGGGTATATGTTGTGTAATTTGTTAGATATTACTGTGCTGTCGGAGCTAGAAGCACAAGTTTTCCGCTACACCCGCATTAACATCTGCTAATCACGTGTATGTGACCAATAAAATGTCATTTGGGGCTGAAATATTTCTCTGCGAAGAAGTTACATGGAATATTGTCACAAGTGGTACCACCCTCTCAAGTCCTAGAGCCTGATAAGTGAGATATGGAGATTTGAAAGAAGGAAGAAGTAGTAATTTTTTTTGTCAATGTGCTATTTTTATTTGGGTAGATTACGTATGGATTTTCTTTTTATCGTGTTTTGGTTTCAACCCATCCAGTTGGTGGCGGCAATACACCTTTTTGGGTTATAGTCCTCTATAAAACCCTCAGAAGAAGAAGAAGAATCACAATGTGTTGCGATGCCACTGTACCACCACCGTCAATGTTACATTTTTTACCTCATCAATCTACACACAATAACCCATAATGACTAAGCAAAAACAGGTAGTTTTTTTCAGCAAATGTATAAAAAATAAAAACACTTAGAAATCACATAAACATAAGTATTCAGACCCTTTGCTATGAGACTCGAAATTGAGCTCAGGTGCATCCTGTTTCCATTGATCATCCTTGAGATGTTTCAACAACTTGATTGGAGTCCACCTGTGGTAAATTCAATTGATTGGACATGATTTGGAGAGGCACACATCTGTCAATATAAGGTCCCACAGTTGAGACAGAATTGTGTCGAGGCACAGATCTGGGGAAGGGTACCAAAAAATGTCTGCATCATTAAAGGTCACCAACAACACAGTGGCCTCCATTATTCTGAAACGTTTGGTACCACCAAGACTCTTCCTAGAGCTGACTGGTTGGCAAACTGAGCAATCAGGGGAGAAGGGTCTTGGTCAGGGAGGTGACCAAGAACCTGATGGTACCTCTGACAAAGTTCCAGAGTTCCTCTGTGGAGATGGGAGAACCTTCCAGAAGGACAACCATCTCTGCAGCACTCCACCAATCAGGCCTTTATGGCAGAGAGGCCAGACGGAAGCCACTCCTCAGTAAAAGGCAAATGACAGCCCGCTTGGAGTTTGCCAAAAGGCACCTTAAAGGAATCTCAGACCATGAGAAACAAGATTCTCTGGTCTGATGAAACCAAGATTGAACTCTTTGACCTGAATGCCAAGCGTCGCATCTGGAGGAAACCTGGCACCATCTCTATGGTGAAGAGTGGTGGTGGGGATGTTTTTCAACGGCAGGGACTGGGAGACTAGTCAGGATTGAGGGAAAGATGAACGGAGCAAAGTACAGAGAGATCCTGGATGAGCGCTCCAAAGCGCTCAGGACTTCAGACTGGGGCGAAGGTTCACCTTCCAACAGGACAACGACCCTAAGCACATAGCCAAGACAGGTCAGGAGTGGCTTTGGGACAAGTCTCTGAATGTCATTGAGTGGCCCAACCAGAGACCGGACTTGAAACCGAACCCCAGTCAGGTGAAGTGTAACCATCTACAGGAGGAAAGCAGCATCAGCCTCTGCCCCTGACCGCCGGCAGACCTCCAACTTCTTGACCTGCCTGTTGTGGGTTAATCCTATGATGCAAAATGTGTGCTTTATATCTGGATCTGTCTAACCAAGCCATGGATAGTATGGGGTAAACTGTTGCTAGCATAGCTAGCTACCTTAATAAGAAGCCTGTTTTAAGACGTTTTGGTTGCTGATTAGGCTGCGGAGCGCCTCCGTGACACAGAGAAGAGCAGTCTCAGTCATTCAACAGAGACTGCTCTTCTCTGTGTCACGGAGGCGCTCCGCACTGCTAAAGCTAACTCTCTCTCCTCTGCTCTCATCCTTCTAGACCTATCGGCTGCCTTTGATACTGTGAACCATCAGATCCTCCTCTCCACCTTCTCCCGAGTTGGGCATCTCCGGCGCGGTCCACGCTTGGATTGCGTCCTACCTGACAGGTCGCTCCTACCACATGGCGTGGCGAGAATCTGTCTCCGCACCACGTGCTCTCACCACTGGTGTCCCCCAGAGCTCTGTTCTAGGCCCTCTCCTATTCTCGCTATACACCAAGTCACTTGGCTCTGTCATATCCTCACATGGTCTCTCCTATCATTGCTATGAAGACGACACACAATTAATCTTCTCCTTTCCCTCTTCTGATAACCAGGTGGCGAATCGCATCTCTGCATGTCTGGCAGACATATCAGTGTGGATGACGGATCACCACCTCAAGCTGAACCTCGACAAGACGGAGCTGCTCTTCCTCCCGGGGAAGGACTGCCCGTTCCAGGATCTCGCCATCACGGTCGACAACTCCATTGTGTCCTCCTCCCAGAGTGCTAAGAACCTTGGCGTGATCCTGGACAACACCCTGTCGTTCTCAACTAACATCAAGGCGGTGACCCGTTCCTGTAGGTTCATGCTCTACAACATTCGCAGAGTACGACCCTGCCTCACACAGGAAGCGGCGCAGGTCCTAATCCAAGCACTTGTCATCTCCCGTCTGGATTACTGCAACTCGCTGTTGGCTGGGCTCCCTGCCTGTGCCATTAAACCCCTACAACTCATCCAGAACGCCGCAGCCCGTCTGGTGTTCAACCTTCCCAAGTTCTCTCACGTCACCCCGCTCCTCCGCTCTCTCCACTGGCTTCCAGTTGAATCTCGCATCCGCTACAAGACCATGGTGCTTGCCTACGGAGCTGTGAGGGGAACGGCACCTCCGTACCTTCAGGCTCTGATCAGGCCCTACACCCAAACAAGGGCACTGCGTTCATCCACCTCTGGCCTGCTCGCCTCCCTACCTCTGAGGAAGTACAGTTCCCGCTCAGCCCAGTCAAAACTGTTCGCTGCTCTGGCACCCCAATGGTGGAACAAACTCCCTCACGACGCCAGGACAGCGGAGTCAATCACCACCTTCCGGAGACACCTGAAACCCCACCTCTTTAAGGAATACCTAGGATAGGATAAAGTAATCCTTCTAACCCCCCCCTTAAAAGATTTAGATGCACTATTGTAAAGTGGTTGTTCCACTGGATATCATAAGGTGAATGCACCAATTTGTAAGTTGCTCTGGATAAGAGCGTCTGCTAAATGACTTAAATGTAAATAATGTAAATGATTAAATACAATTTAACATCAACCAATGTGTTAGTTTCTCTTTTTTTTGTTATCCCAAGAGTTTACATTGCAGTTGACAAGCAGCTAAGTTAGCAATGTAATCGCAATATATATATTTTTTTTACCTACTCTAGCTAGCTAATGTTACCGCCCTATGCTGCATTCCACTAATTAGCATCGCAAGTGATCCAAGTATGACAGATTGTTAAAACTTACCATTGACAGTAGTGGTACAGTGGCATCGCGCCACATTGTGCTTGAGCAGGTATAATGTCAAAAACGACTCCTTTCTCAGAAGACTTAGTTAATATGACTGTTCAGTTATCACTACTGTCTCTTGCTTCTTCAGCCAATTGCAAACACAGTCAAGGCAACAGCCATTAATCAGGTCAGGTGGTAGCCTGTTTTACTTTGCAATTGGCTGGTAGGAAGTTAGATTTATCATTGTTCTTCAACTTTTCCTGGCTGGTGAAGTACTAGGATGTTCTTGAGAGCAGTTTTGAATCTGAATTTAGAAACAGAATTTGAAAACTGAAGTTGAAAACTGAATCTGAATGCAAAGTTGAAATTATAGTTTGTAAAGTTGATGGGCAGAAAATGAATACAATATCTACCATATTGAAACTGAATCTATAAATATTGAATTTGAATATTGAATTCAATTTTAAAACTGAATGCAATATTAATTCAATTCAGTTTGAAATCAGAAGATACAAGTTACATTTTGGAATTTAATGATTTCAGTTCAAATTCAAAATCCTAACACAAATTCAAAATGATAAAATTCTAATACAATTTCTGTGTGCACTGAAATCGATGCATAGTCCCATACCATTGACCTTTTGTCAATTGACACCTCACTTAAAACAAAGTTAGAGGTGTTGAATTACAAGTTAACTACTGATTATTTCTTCACTAAATTGATCCTAGTATTTTAGCACATCTGCTTAGCTAAGTTATTTCTCCGTGTGAGAAAGGAGAGGATAAACTTAGAGCAGCTGGATCCAGCGGCCAAGCATTTCCTCTGGGCAGAAGTGCTCTGTATGGATTCTGTAAAACCAACTTTCATTTGACCAGAAACTACCATGGCAAACCATAACCGCCCTTTAAAAGAATCATCAGTACTAGAGTATGGGAAACTTTTCTCCCTCTAGTTATTTCTTTTTCACTCAATCAGCATTTCCATGATAGTAAAAAAAAAAAAACATGCTGATGTGCTCTCCCAATAAAGACATGCACCAACGAAGAAGAATCTTTCCTTCATGCTAGCAACTCTGTGACAATTTACTACGTAACCGTTGAAGATTTCAAAGGCTGCCAACAATGTGTGAACTCAAAGAAATTGCGTGCACACACAAAAGAAAGAATGTTTGTATATGGCCTGCTATCACGTATCCCCCCAGCATTCTGCACTCAGCAAGGATGCCTGTGTCTCTCCACATCCCTGTGCTGGAGTTCTAACACTTTCACTCTCCTTAGGGACCTAAGATTCACATTCTCAAAGAGTGGAGTCGTAGAAAATCTCCCCCCCCCACACACACACAGATACACATACACACAGGGGCAAGGGAAAGTGAGGGATCCTGGGAAATGCTCTATCTTCCTGTCGACTGGCTCACTTTCTGGGTTCATGGGGGAGCCCTTGTTTCCATGGTGACACAACTCAGTAGGAAGCCCTTCCAGGGAGAGAGAGAGAGTAATTAGTAAGACTAATGCTGGATCCATAGAGTGCAGACATTGTTGACCTGCTAATGGGCCTCTTCCTTAGACTGGTATAAGTGTCTCTTCCCTACGGTGGCTCAGATGTGTCAAAGAGCATAGAATCATCTCTTCACTATGCTTCAGAGAGGGAGCGGGAAGATCTCAAGGAAATAAGAATACTTCAATACGATTGCGTTCCACTGAGTGGTTCTCTTACCCCCCAAAAAATTATGTTTTGAAACTGCAGTAAAAGTGCAGTAACTGCAGTCAACTGTGTTATTTTGGACACAGTAATTGCAGAATAACTGCAGTGTACTACAGTTGAACTGCAGATATACTGCACTCTAACTGCAGTTATGCTGCAAAATTACTACAGTAAATAATATGCAGTTTTTTTGGATGCAGTATTTGCAGCATACTGCAGTTATACTGCACTCTAACTGCAGTGTACTATAGTTATACTGCACTCTGACTGCAATATTTTTTCGTAAGGGCTCAGATATATCAAAGACAGTCTGTATGGCTGGAAATGGAAATTACATGACAGATAGGCCTTATTATCTGTACAGCGATTAATCACGATCCAATATAATTATAGTAAAAAGAGAAGAGGTTGGGCAGGTCTGGTAAATAGTGGACATAATCATCAAATACTTTCTCAAGTCTTCCATTATTTTCAGTATTCTGACATCTCATCTAGATCTGCACTCTCTCACCAATATTCGCCAAGTATTAGCCCAATACCACGGAATTTCACTCCTATAAAAACGTTTGAAGCTGCTTCTCTTTTCCTCTCCTTGGAAGAGGGCATACAGTGTATATCACGTGTGTTTTTACATTGAAAATGATCTTGTCTCGCCTTGGTATGTCACTAGCAATACAGGCTCTCTATATAAACAGAGTCCCATTAATGTTTTTATAGTTACATGAGTAAAACTAATAATTTCCTAGAAAATGCACCTCTTTGGCTCTCTGCTCTGACTCTGTAATATTTCTGTGGGGAATGAAAATTGCAGCATAAGAAGTCCTTCATTTTATTTTATTCAACTTTATTTAATGTTACTTAGCTAAAGGCTAAGTAACATTAATTTGTAGTTACATAACTATAGTGAATAATTCCCTACAAAATTCAGAGAGTATACATAACCCACATTTTGTTAAATTACAGCTTTATTCAAAAAATGTATTCAAAAAACAAAATTATCCTCATCAATCTACACACAATACCCCATAACGACAAAGCAAAAACATTTTTTTTTTTGCAAATGTATTACAAATTAAAAGACTGACATGACATTTACATAAGTATTCAGACCCTTTACTCAGTACTTTGTTGAAGCACCTTTGGCAGCGATTAAAGCCTCGGGTCCTCTTGGGTATGACGCTACAAGCTTGGCACACCTGTATTTGGGAGTTTCTCCCATTCTTCTCTGCAGATCCTCGCAAGCTCTGTCAGGTTGGATGGGGAGCGTTGATCCCGTTGATCCCTTGATCCCGACTAGTCTCCCAGTCCCTGCCGCTGAAAAACATCCCCACAGCATGATGCTGCCACCACCATGCTTTACTGTAGGGATGGTATTGGCCAGATGCCAGAGAATCTTGTTTTTCATGTGCTGAAAGTCCTTTAAGTGCCTTTTGGCAAACTCCAAGCGGACTGCCATGCGCCTTTTACTGACGACTGGCTTCCATCTGGCCACTCTACCATAAATACCCAATTGGTGGAGTTCTGCAGAGATGGTTGTCCTTCTGAAAGGTTCTCCCATCTCCACAGAGGAACTCTGGAGCTCTGTCAAAGTGACCATCCGGTTCTTGGTCACCTACCTGACTAAGGCCCTTCTTCCCCAATTGCTCAATTTGGAAGAGTCTTGGTGTTTCCAAACTTATTCAATGTGCAAAAATGTAAAAAAAAATTTTTTTCACTTAGTCATTATGGGGTATTGTGTGTAGATTGATGAGGAAAAACATGAATTGTTTCTATTTTAGAATAAGTCTGTAACGTAACAAAATGTGGAAAAAGTGAAGGTGTCTGAATACCTTCCGAATGCACTTTATTTGTCTTTCTGCTCTGGCTGTGTAATGTTTCTGTGGGGCTGTGGCAAATAAAACGAAAAGTGCAGCATAAGGAGTAGTTTGTTTTATTTCATTTAACTTTATTTTATTTTACTTTCAAGTTTGTTTCATTTCCTGAAAGGCCAATACTTGTGATCTGTGAGAAAATGTGTGTGACTGGTTCTACTAGAGCAGTGGTTCCCAAATGTTTTATAGTCCTGTATCCCTTCAAACATTCAACCTCCAGCTGCGTACACCCTCTAGCACCAGGGTCAGCGCATTCTCAAATATTGTTTTTTGCCATCATTATAAGCCTGCCACACACACACACTATATGATACATTTATTAAACATAAGAATGAGTGTGAGTTGTTGTCACAACCGGGCTCGTGGAAAGTGACAAAGAGCTCTTATAGGATCAGGATGCAAATAATAATATAATAATAATCAATCATTTTGCTCTTTATTTAGCCATCTTACATATAAAACCTTAAATTGTTAATCAAAAATGGTGAATAACTCACCACAGTTTAATGAGAAGGGTGTGCTTGAAAGGATGCACATAACTCTGCAATCTTGGGAACCTTGAGAGACTCAGTCTTAAAGAATTTTCCACAGTCTGTGCCTGTATTTAGTTTTCATGCTAGTGAGGGCCGAGAATCCACTCTCACATATGTATGTGGTTGCTAAGGGCATCAGTGTCTTAACGGCACAATTTGCCAAGGCAAGAAACTATGAGCGCAGACCTATCCAGAAAACTGGCAGTGGCTTCTGATTAAATGCAATTTTCACAGAACCACTTGTTGCAAATCCGATGAGGCTCTCTTGTTCAGATATCGGTAAGTGGACTGGAGGCAGGGCATGAAAGGGATAACGAATCCAGTTATTTGTGTCATCCATTTCGGGAAAGTACCTGTGTAATTGCGCACCCAGCTCACTCAGGTGCTTCGCTATATCACATTTGACATTGTCCTTAAGCTTCAGTTAATTTGCACACAAAAAATCATACAATGATGGAAAGAGCTGTGTGTTGTCCTTGTTAATGCAGACAGAAAAGAGCTCCAACTTCTTAATCATAGCCTCAATTATGTCCTGCACATTGAATATAGTTGCGGAGAGTCCCTGTAATCCTAGATTCAGATCATTCAGGCGAGAAAAAACATCACCCAGATAGGCCAGTCGTGTGAGAAACTCGTCATCATGAAAACAGTCAGAGAAGTGAAAATGATGGTCAGTAAAGAAAACTTTAAGCTTGTCTCTCAATTTAAAAAAAAACGTGTCAATACTTTGCCCCTTGATAACCAGCGCGCTTCTGTATGTTGTAAAAGCATTATATGGTCACTGCCCATATCATTGCATAATGCAGAAAATACACAGGAGTTCAGGGGCCTTGGTTTAACAAAGTTAACCATTTTCATTGTGTCCAAAACGTCTTTCAAGCTGTCAGGCATTCCCTTGGGAGCAAGAGCCTCTTGGTGGATGCTGCAGTGTACCCAAGTGGCGTCGGGAGCAACTGCTTGCATGAGCGTTACCACTCCACTATGTCTCCCTGTCATGGCTTTTGCGCCATCAGTACAGATACCAACACATCTTGACCACCAAAGTCCATTTGATGTCACAAAGCTGGCCAGTACTTTAAAAATATCCTATCATGTTGTCCTGGTTTCCAGTGGTTTGCAGAAGAGGATGTCTTTCTTAATTGACCCCCCATGAAGGTAACGGACATATACCAGGAGCTGTGCCAGGCCCGCCAAGTCTGTTGACTCATCCAGCTGTAACGCGTAGAATTCACTGGCTTGTATGCGAAGCAGTAATTGTTTCAAAACATCTCCTGCCATATCACTGATGCGTCGTGAAACAGTATTGTTTGATGAAGGAATTGTCTGTATAGTTTTTGGGCCTTTTCCCCCAGCATTGTCCCAGCCATATCCATGGCAGCAGGAAGAATTAAGTCTTCCTCAATAGTATGGGGCTTGCCTGTCCTAGTCACTCGGTAGCTCACCATATAAGACTCTTCTATACACTTCTTATTAATGGTATCTGTTGCTTTTATACATGTCTTACTATTCGAAAGTAGTCTTTATTCTCGCTCCAAAAACTCTCATGGCTTATTTTTCAAATTGTCATGTTTCGTTTCTAAATGTATGTGCAAGAGTGAAGGTTAATGTGATTGGATGTTAATTATTTGACTAGGCTACCTGTATTTGACATTGTGTTGTTGTTTCGCTAGATGGTTTAATTACATTTTTTGGCAGTGAAACAAGGCTATTCAGACCAGAAATAAAACTCGCCGAAATGTATAGCCCCGTTAGAAAATATAAATGTACTATTTGAAAATGTGAAGAATTTACATTTTATTTTGTTTAAAAAAAAATGTGAATCACATTTTTATTTGGCGTACCACCAACAGCATTGCGCGCACCCCAGTTTGGGAATACCTGTACTAGAGTATAAAATCTCCTTAATGTAATTTTGAATAATGTAGCAATACAACACACCATACATACTTCATGTATCATGAAGCTAAGTGAAAGAGATGTTTTGGTGGAAATAAAGTGAACAACCTCATCTGCATGATGAATCTAACTGTTCCATTCATAAATAGTTTGCTTCACGTGGCTTCGCTGCTCCTCATGTCTCTACACGCCACATAGCTCCCTCATTTATGGTTTTGTGGAAAAAAGTATCCTCTCCTCCTCCTTCCTGCTTTCTCTCTTCAATCTCCTTTAAACTGAGAGACAGCTGGGCTTCATCACCTCAGGGATTGTTGCTGGAGTGTTTAAGTATGGTCTTTTTAACCTCTAACTGTGCCCTTCCTCAACCAATTGACACTACTATCCCTGTATTTGTTTCAGGACGGCTCAACCTATAGCTCTAACTCTAACAGGGTTAAATTACGGTGACACATGAGCACTTCTGGAAGGTTGCGGGGCAGGCCCATGCAAGCATACAGAGTCATATATTCACACAGACACGTGATGTATGCAAGGCAAGCACAAAGCAATGTATTGTTGAAGAGCTTAGGAGTTGTTCTGTGTTCGGTGAGTATTGTCTGTTTAAAGGATGCTCTAAGCTAGGTGTGTGTGTGTGCCTCAACATAGACAGGGCTCTTAACTCCTTTAGCTCCACAATGACAGAGGGTGCAGGCCAGGCAGCAGGCAGTTAGCCAGCCTGCCAGCTTAGTGGTCTGCCACTAGCACAGTTAGTGTAGTCAGCTCAGCTTTCACAATTGAGACCGTGTCTGTTCCTCGATCTAGGTTGGGCAAAACTAAACATGGCAGTGTTCGCTTTAGCAATCTCACTGGAATTATTTAAAGAGATTGTGATAATATCTCACATCTCAATAGGACTACTTAATGTTAGATCCCTCACTTCCAAGGCAGTCATATTCATTAACGACTCACTGATCATAACTTTGATGTGTTACGGGCGTCGTAGTGATTGGACCAAAATGCAGCGGGGATGTGAATGCTCATTTTCTTCTTTATTAAATAAATGAACACTGAACAAAAAGAACGACGAAAACAGTCCTGTCAGTCACACAGCTAAACAAGAAACAACTACCCACAAAAACCCCATGAAAAACACCCCTACTAAATAGGACCTTCAATTAGAGGCAATGAGGAACAGCTGCCTCCAATTGAAGGTCAAAACATTAAACTAAACATAGAAATAGAATAACTAGAAAATAGAACATAGAAATACAAAACAGAACACTACCCAAAAACCCCGACAACATAAAACAAACACACCCCTGCCACGTCCTGACCAACCTACAATAACAAATAACCCCTTATACTGGTCAGGACGTGACAGTACCCCCCCCCCCCAAAGATGCAGACCCCGGATGCACCTTAACATAAAAAACACAAAAATAAACCCAAACTAAAGGGAGGGAAGGGAGGGTGGCCACCGTCACCGACGGTTCTTGTGCTACACCCCCCCTCCCCAATCCTCCTACAACGGAGGTGGCTCAGGCTCCGGCCTTAGTCCCCAACCTAACCTGTCCACCCCCGCTGAAGGCTCAGGGCTAAGGCGCGTCGCTGGAGACCTCGGGTTGATGCGCAGCCCTGGAGACCTTGGACAGGCGGGCGACTCTGGGAGCTCCGGACTGGAGGGCGACTCTGGCTGCGCCGGTTCCGAACTGTAGGGTGACTCTGCCTGCGCCGATTCCGGACTGTAGGGCGACTCTGGCTGCACCGATTCCAGACAGTAGGGCGACTCTGGCTGTGCCGATTCCGGACTGTAGGGTTGGAGTGCCAAAATCTGTTAACCACTATCGTGACGTGACTATCATTAATGTGATGACTGTTATTTATCGAATCAACTAACTATGTATAATTGTTACTCAATTAAATGAATCATATAACAATTAACAATTAACACCACGGAAGAAGTTGTTTAACGAGTTACCATCTCCTGAATTAAACTCTTGAAAGATATATATATACAGTTGAAGTCGGAAGTTTACATACACGTTAGCCAAATACATTTAAACTCGTTTTTTCATAATTCCGGAAATTTAATCCTAGTAAAAACTCCCTGTCTTAGGTCAGTTAGGATCACCACTTTATTTTAAGAATGTGAAATGTCAGAATAATAGTAGAGAGAATGATTGATTTAAGCTTTTATTTCTTTCATCACATTCCCAGTGGGTCAGAAGTTTACATACACTCAATTCGTATTTGGTAGCTGTCACGACTTCCGCCAAAGTCGGCCCCTCTCCTTGTTCGGGCGCCGTTCGGCGATCAACGTCACCGGCTTACTAGGTACCACCGATCTGTTTCCCTGTTTGTTTGGTTTTGTCTTAATTATACACACCTGTTTCATATTCCCTGATTATGTTCATTATTTAACCCTCTGGCTTTCCTGTTTGTCTTGTCCGTGATTGTTTCCTGCTTTGTAATTGTTGGAGGTGTTTCTCCCAACCATGTTTTATTGCTGTGGGAGAAGTTGGATTATTGTTTTGAGTAAACATGTTTTGTTTGCACTCATCCCTGTGTCCTGCGCCTGACTCCGATACTTCTCCTACGAAAATCATTACAGTAGCATTGCCTTTAAAATGTTTAACTTGGGTCAAACGTTTCGGGTAGCCTTCCACAAGCTTCCCACAATAAGTTGGGTGACTTTTGGCCCATTCCTCCTGACAGAGCTGCTGTAACTGAATCAGGTTTGTAGGCCTCCTTGCTCGCACACACTTTTTCAGTTCTGCCCACATATTTTCTATGGGATTGAGGTCAGGGCTTTGTGATGGCCACCCCAATACCTTGACTTTGTTGTCCTTAAGCCATTTTGCCACAACTTTGGAAGTATGCTTGTGGTCATTGTCAATTTGCAAGACCCAATTGCAACCAAGCTTTAACATCCTGACTGATGTCTTGAGATGTTGCTTCAATATAACCACATAATTGTCCTCCCTCATGCTGCCATCTATTTTGTGAAGTGCCCCAGTCCCTCCTGCAGCAAAGCACCCCCACAACATGATGCTGCCACCCCCGTGCTTCACGGTTGGGATGGTGTTCTTCGGCTTCCAAGCATCCCCCTTTTTCCTCCAAACATAACGATGGTCATTATGGCAAAACAGTTATATTTTTGTTTCATCAGACCAGAGGACATTTCTCCAAAAAGTACAATATTTGTACCCATGTGCAGTTGCAAACCACAGTCTGACTTTTTTATGGTGGTTTTGGAGCAGTGGCGTCTTCTTTGCTGAGCGGCCTTTCAGGTTATGTCAATATAGGACTCGTTTTACTGTGGATATAGATACTTTTGTGCCTGTTTCCTCCAGCATCTTCACAAGGTCCTTTGCTGTTGTTGTGGGATTGATTTGCACTTTCGCACCAAAGTACGTTCATCTTTAGGAGACAGAACGTGTCTCCTTCCTGAGCGGTATGATGGCTGCGTGGTTCCATGGTGTTTATACTTGCGTACTATTGTTTGTTCAGATGAATGTGGTATTTGGAAATTGCTCCCAAGGATGAACCAAACTTGTGGTGGTCTACAATTGTTTTTCTGAGGTCTTGGCTGATTTGTTTTGATTTTCCCATGATGTCAAGCAAAGAGGCACTGAGTTTGAAGGTAGGCCTTGAAATACATCCACAGGTACACCTCCAATTGACTTAAATGATGTCAATTAGCCTATCAGAAGCTTCTAAAGCCATAACATAATTTTCTGGAATTTTCCAAGCTGTTTAAAGGCACAGTCAACTTAGTGTATGTAAACTTCTGACCCACTGGAATTGTGATACAGTGAATTATAAGTAAAATTATCTGTCTGTAAACAATTGTTTGAAAAATTGTTGGTCTTTAGTCAAATGTCCTAGACTACTTTACATGCCAGCTGCAGACTAATATGATAAGGTCTTGTGAGTTCATATTTTTGTGTAGAGGTTGAGAGCTTCAGAGTTTCTAACCATTTCAACGTGTGGACGGCGGTCTCGTCTTTTGGTCTCAATGGTTGATTATTCAGGGTTCAGCTCCCGAACCACTTTACACACCAGTAGTGTCCCGACAATGTACTGGTCTCACCATTTTCAGTCATGTATCCACCGCTCCACACTGTCTGGTCTGGTAGTTTCAACCATTCGTAAATTCAGGCTCACCGTCCGTCTACTTGGTCTGATATATTAGTTCTTAGCGAGTCCTTTTATTAAGCACTCTGGCCAAAGGGGTGTTCCGTCATGCTGACACAAACTCTGAGCTCACTTAGGCGTGGCTACTGACTGTGCATAGCTTATATGAAAAACAATTATCTCATTAGAAAACTAAAATCACATTTCTGTCTTTTCAAAAATACTCTGATACTTAATAGTTTATTTTATACAACATTTAGATGTAAACTCGACAAATAGAATGCGTACCCTTTCTGAGTTACAGTTATTTCATTATACCATCCTTCTATTAAACAATATGACAGGATTAATCATTTGATTTCCCCCCTCCCCACGGACCATTCTTAATATTCCTATCTTATGAATATGGTTCCAAAGTTCATTCTTTGGCCGTTATAGTTTTTTGGCTGCAAAGGTCTTCTGTAGACAAAGACATTCCTTTGGTTGATGCTGAAAGGCAGAGAAAGGAAGCATCCCTCCTCCCTAATTTATGACTGGGAGTCATAAAACTGGCCCAGCTCCCCCCTCTCCTCTCCTGTGGGAGAGTGGGGGTCTGGCTATCTGTCAGCCATTTGCCAAGCTGGCACCTTTGATCATCAGCAAGGAGAGAGTCATGACAGTCCCCCTCTGGTGGGTTCAACCTTTTAAGGATTCAGAAAGTTGTAACCCACCATAGAAATGACCACGGCATGTCCTCGTTGTGGATCATTGTTGCGCTACCCATCTGTTGGTTTACCCTGGTAGGATTTCTGCAAGCTGCAGACCATCACAAGAATGGCCAGGGTATGTCCTGGTTGGGGATTGACGTTCCGGACCAGTCGTCAGGTTGTCCAGGCTGGTAGATCTAGGCAGTAACTTAGGCAGATGTTAACAATGCGCAACACTCACAAAATACATCATTACATTTCTTCCCCAAATGAGCGGTGTTGTGGCACCAACTGATGATTGTTTTGGGAACTTGTTTATGGCTTTTTCACTTATTAAGTGTCAAATAAAATGAAACAAAAATGAATAAAAGCATAAACAAATACAAAATATAGTTACCACACCTTAATCATCTAATTGGACTGTATTCTAGCCACGGTCTTGGCTAAATGACCCCATTATGGTATTGTGTCTAATGTCATATCTAGGGTGTTCCTGCTTAGTGGTGTGTTGCTTAGGGCACTATCCTAAGTTGATAACTACATGATAAGTCTACAGCTGTAAGGCACTAGCTCCAGACAGTCTACAGGGATGACCTATGGACCCCTGGAAAGAAACTGGTGGGTAATGTAGCTGTAGAGTTGAATGCCTCAGGGTACATTTTCAACTTTACCAAGGCTGGTATTTTGCTCTGAACCTTAAGTGATCCTAGCATACATCCTCATTAAATGTTCCGTTGTACATGCTTACACAAGCACACATACCAAAGGAAAGAAAAGCAAGTATCCTGGTAGGCTGCAACCTGTTCAGAATTTCAGATAATTTCCATGTCAATGACTGGAGGTCAGTAAGAATCGGTGTCGACCTCAAACCATATGCAAAGGGGACCTGTAGTGGTTTTACTACACTGTCACGTCCTGACCATAGAAAGCTTTTATTTAGTATGGTAGGGTAGGTCAGGGCGTGACTGGGGGGTTGTTCAAGTTTATATTTTCTATGTGGGGTTCTAGGTTTATTTTCTATGTTGGTGATTTGTATGATTCCCAATTAGAGGCAGCTGGTTATCGTTGTCTCTAATTGGGGATCATACTTAAGTAGCATTTTTTCTACCTGTGGGTTATGGGTTATTGTTTGATTTGAGTTGGTGCACATAGCATTCTCTGTAGTCACAGTGCGTTGTTAGTTTATTGTTTATTTGTTTTTGTCTTTGCTTAGTTTCACTTTCTAATAAATAATGTGGAACTCAACATTCGCTGCGCCTTGGTCCGACATTCATTCCAACGGACGTGACATACAAGTCACTGTGTCTTATACCATTGTAGTGGCGATAGGTATGAAGGAGTCTATTTCATAGCTATGTTATCCACGGAGGAGCTAACCTCACGAGGGAAGTACTCTATAAGCACTGAACCAGTCATACGCGGTGTGATCATGGTTCATGACTCCTAATAACTTTCCTCCTGAATGGAGGGTTCTATTAATTAGTGGCATGTGTGTTAAACATCAGAAGAGTGTTTTGGAGATTCCCTTCCATGTGTTGCAATCTGAGTGACTACTAGCTCCCCTGTCGCTGTTGTCAATAGCAAAATCGAATTGTGAGGTCTCTAACCTTCTTACTGATTGGTGCTGGACTGACTGTGCTGGCATTGGTAGTGGTACCCAAGGGGACCAGCTGTCCTACCAATTAATTCTGACATGTTATCCTTCCGGAACACATTTTTAGAACGTTTCACTAGTTGCATTGTAGTTGAGACTACACATTGCAAGGAATGATGATTGTTACCATTTGTTTTTTTACGACCAGTGTGGTACACCTCAGTGATATCTCAGATGTATTCTAAGGTTATCCCCATCGAGGGCTTGTCCACTCCTCTCTGTTCTCATGGGGAAGTTTACAACTCGATTTGTTTCCTGCTCGGGTGGCATCGTACAGTGTTGCATGTAGTCTCGACCCCCTACATCGGCCTCGACGAGGCTCATCATGGGTCTGGGCTAGCATTCCCCCCCTTTGTGTCTCGAGACCCCCCCACCAGTGGTTGGTGTTGGCATCCAAGGCACAAACGAAAAGGTCAGACCCTTTGTACGAGGTGTGAGCAGCCGCATTGTTAGTAGATTGGCTGTAATCTTTAAACCAAATCTCCTGGTGTTTCTGCTTCAAAATGCTCAGTGGTTGTCGAGGCCTATCAGTCACCACAGTGTCTGCATGTGGAAACCGTTCCAGTACCTGCAAACTGAGACGAGGACATCTGTCTGCGATATCGGACAGTGTATCACCAGTGGGTGTCATCGGGTCAGTTGCGGGACTGACGCCGTTAGTGTCATTGTAAGGGGTTTCAGTCCCCCACAAAGTGGAAAATGTTTCATTGGAAGCAGAGTACACTCTGCACATTGATGCTTTTATTCCTGAGACGCCCGCAGTGCTTATGGAAGTGTCCGAAGGACAAGAGAAGTTAATCTCAGCTACAGTATTGCATGACCAAGGAGGAGGGAAGTTGCTCATTCACAGAGACTGCTGGCTTGAAATCATGAAAAGAATGGTTTGCTGATTGAATGTGATGAGATATCGTAATATCTCCTTGGGCCAGATTCTGCAACAAGAGGTTTCGGAATGTCTTTTTCCCAAGGGGTGCTGTCGACAGATACCCTTTGTGGATGACTGCGTTGCCCTGGATAGGGTCTCGAGTGAGAGCAGGAGTAATTTGATTGTTTACGTCCTTGCTAAGGGTGTTTATTCTGGTGGACCTGTTGTCCGACAATTCCACGTCTAGTCATAGTGACTTAATGTTTTCCCTTATCTCAAATGTTCTACCGGGATAAAGCACAAAATAAACTTCAGTTAATGCTAAATACGTTTGCTAAAGTCTTGACTAGAACCAAACATGTTTATCATATTACTTTAGTGCTAGCATCTCTACACTGGCTTCCTGTTAAGGCTAGGCTGATTTCAAGATTTTACTGCTAACCTTCAAAGCATTACATGGACTTGCTCCTACCTATCTCTCAGATTTGGTCCTGCCGTACATACCTACACATACCCTACGGTCACAAGACGCAGGCCTCCTTATTGTCTCTAGAATTTCTAAGCAAACAGCTGGAGGAAGAGCTTTCTCCTATAGAGCTAAATGTTTATGGAATGGTCTGACTATCCATGTGGGAAACAAATTTGATCTCAACCTTTGAGTCTCAACCTTTAAGCCTTTAAGTCTTCAGTAGGTCCTATAATTGAGTGTAGTCTGGCCCAGGGGTGTGAAGGTGAATGTCAAGGCACTGGAGTGACAATCCGCCCTTGCTGTCTCTGCCTGTCACACCCTGAACAGTTTCACCTGTCTTTGTGCCAGAGTTTTATGACTTAACAACCGGGTTGTAAATACCTACAGGAACTCTCTCTCCCACTCTGCGGAAATGGAAGTTAAAAATCCCTTTGTTACCACAGAGCGAGGCTTTGCAGTAATGTAACATCAAAAGGTTGGACATTGAGACAATATTCCCAACACAAGGAATGTGGGAATTGAACAATTATGTCAGATCAGTTGTTGTTTTGTGATATCATTAAGGACAGTATAACCAAATAACAGTAACTCTACAAATGTATACTGTACGTCCCAGTTATCAGATTTACATCTAAATGTTGTGGAACTTATATGATTAAATATGAAACTATTTGTGAGAAGATGAAATGTGATTTTAGCCTCTAAATGAGATAATTGTTTTCATGTCAAGTTTTACCCAGTCAGTAACCACGCCCACGTTAGCACAGACCTTGTGGCAACGTGATGGAACCGCCCTTCAAGGCGAGGGTATAAAAGGGCCGCTAACGAAATTTAGACCAGAGACCGTGAGGACCATCCACACGTTGAAATGGCTGGAATCTCTACAGAACAGTATACGGACGGTAAGCCGAACATGTAAAATGGTTGGACTCTATATTAGACCTGCGTGACCGACAGCGTGAGCTGAAAGGTACGAAATGGTTAGAAACTCTGAAACTTTCAACAGAGAAGAAGAAAATCTACCAGACCAGAAAACGTGGAGACCCTTTGAATCTCTCTCTCTCGAAGAAGAAGAAGAAGAAGAAGAAGAAGAAGAAGAAGAAGACTACACAGGAACATTCAGTCTGCAGCTATCGATGCACTGTTAGTCTAGGAAACTTGACCGAAGATGAGAGACAAAGAACAATTTCCTCTCACCACTATAGGTATCTCTAGGGTATCTATTCTAAACAAGAAGAATAAGGCCCGCTGAACACCGCGTGGTACACCTCTGGAAGATAGATTCTAACAGACACTCTGAGACCAACCTACAACAACTACAAAGGACATGGTGACCTCTGGTGGACAACCACAGACTTACACAACCAGAGTGATCGGGTCCACAGACTGATCAGGTGTTTTCAACAGAGCGAGACGACAAAGACATACAAGCGTAAATATGTGTTGCATTTCTAAATCCAAATGAGCGGATGTTAGGGTGCTAAATATCCATATTTACGATGAGCGTATTATTCAACTGTATGTACGATAGTAGAATTCCTTTGTCTCTTCTCCCCCCCTTTTCATTGTGGAACAAGCCGTCATATCGGTTTAGCCCACTAGGGACTTTTCATTGCATCATGTGAGTAATAAATGTATAATCTATCCTGTGTGTGTGTGTGTTAATGTAATTATGTGTGATTATTTAGTTAGTTAGTAAATAAATAATTAAGCCAATTTGTGTATCGCTGATTCATAATGGAGACTAGGGTTCATGCCGATTTGAAGTCCACAACGTTCAGAATGAGACTGACAAGGGAATAATGATAATTAATGCATAACTGGTATGACGATATATTTTTATCTTTGGAGTTAATTTGGGAAACGGTAACTCATAAAAAAATATTTTTCGGTTGCTAAATGAGTTAATTGTTACATGAGTAATTTAATCATCGTAATAATTAAGCATAGTTAATTGACTTGATAAAATAATCGTCTTCGCATTAATGGTACCAACGTCACACCTCATTATCCTCTGTGTATTTATACCTGCATTTTCTGTGTATCTGTTGCCAGTTTGTCTTGTCCCGTCAAGTCCTACCAACATGTTCCCGTGTTTCCTGTGCTCTAGTTTTTGTTTTTGTTTGTCTTCCCAGTTCTGACCTTTCTGCCTGTCCTGACCTTAATCCTGCCCGCCGTCCTGTACCTGCCTGACTGTAATTTGGATTACGACCCTTTGCCTGCCTTGACTTACCTTTTGCCTGCCCCTTGAACTATATTAAGCTCTGAGAATCTGCCTCCTGTGTCTGCATCTGGGTCTTAGTCTGAGCCGTGATACTGCCTGGACGGCTCCCCTCTCTCCACTGGGATTTTCTGCCTCTGACCCTATTATGGGGTCTGAGTCACTGGCTTACTAGAGCTCTTCGATGCCGCCCCTATAAAGGACCAGACATTTTTCTCTATACCCGACTTGAGCGGGTTGAGTCACTGACATGATCTTCCTGTCCGGTTTTGCGCCCCCTCGGACTCGTGTGTTGGAGGAGATCTTCATGGGCTATACTCAGCCTTGTCTCAGGGTAGTAAGTTGGTAGTCTGTTGATATCCCTCTAGTGGTGTGGGGGCTGTGCTTTGGCAAAGTGGGTGGGGTTATATCCTGTCTGGGGGTATTGGGCTGCAATAGTCTGTGCCAGGGTGCTAGGGTCAGTCTGTCCTATCTGGTGAAATTATCCTGTCTTTTCTGGTGTCCTGTGTGAACTTAATTATCATCCCTCTAATTCTCCCATCTCTCTCTCCCTTCCAGGAGGACCTGAGCCTAAGGACCATGCCTCAGGACTACCTGGCCTGATGACTACTGGCTGTCCCCGTCCCCAGTCCACCTTGTTGTGCTGCTGCTCCAGTTTCAACTGTTCTGCCTGCGGCTATGGAACCCTGATCTGTTCACCGGATGTGCTACCTTGTACCGAACCTGATTTTTTCGACACTCTCTCTCTCCCTCCCTCTCTTATTTCCCCTCTACCACAATTGCTGTCTCAGCCTCTGAACGCTCGGCTCTGAAAAGCCAACTGACATTTACTCCTGATGTGCTGACCTGTGGCACCTTCTAAAACCACTGCTGGTCATCTATGAACATTTGAACATCTTGAAGAACGATCTAGCCTTAATTAATGGCCATGTACTCTTATAATCTCTGCACAGCTAGAAGAGGACTGGCATCCCCTCAGAGCCTGGTTCCTCTCTAGGTTTATTCCTAGGTTCCAGCCTTTCTAGGGTTTTTCCTAGCCACTGGTTTTTCCTACATCTGCATTGCTTGATGTTTGGGGTTTTAGGCTGGGTTTCTCTGTGAGCACATTGTGACATCTGCTGATGTAAAAAGGGCTTTATAAATACATTTGATTGACTGTGTGTGTGTGTGTGTGTATATGTTTGTGTTGTCCCTCCAGAGGATTGAGATTGTCAGAGTCTGGTTCCAAGGCCTTGACCTTGACTGTTTGACATCCTCTCCTGAGTCATCCCTCCCTCTGGTCCATATCAGAGCTGGCTGTCTGCCTGTCTGTCTACAGCAGTAGTAGACCTATTCGTCTAACCTCATTGGATGACCGCTCAATAGCTCTCACAATTGCTCTCACTCTTGCTCTCTCTCAGTCCTCTCTTCTTTCTCTCTCTCTCTCTCTCTCTCTCTCTCTCTCTCTCTCTCTCTCTCTCTCTCTCTCTCTCTCTCTCTCTCTCTCTCTCTCTCACTGTCCTCTCTACCCTCCCTCCTCTTTGTCCTCTCTCAGTGGTAGTCAGTAAGTGACTAAAGCGTGAACACATTAGCACAAATCAGGGTAATAATCATGTGGAAGTGATACTTGTGCTAGTCGCTACCAGCAGGTAGGTGTATACATGTGTAATGAGGGTAATAAAAGTAGTAAAATATGGGAAGGTTCCCTTTCAGATTGTGATCACATTAGTGATCAAACTCCATAACCCCAAAGTCTCTCTGGCAAATGTACAAGGAGTTATAATAATGGTTTGCTAATCTCAATCATGGATTTAAAGATCAATCAGATAGTTTGTAGCGTTCCCATTTTCATTTTCCCAGGCCTATTTTTCTGTCATGTCATCATATTTTGTTTTTATGTGACAACTGATCATTGTGACAGCTCATCATTTCATGAATCTTGGATATGTGGAGATTCTTTTCTGTTGTCATGTTTTCTCTTCTGTTTCCGATTGTAACGGCAGTCGTCATATGAAGGGGACCAAGGTGCAGCGTGTTGAGTGCTCATGATTCTTATTTAATGAAAAAATGAAACACTTTACAAAGAAACAAAAACGACAGCAAACAGTTCTGTCAGGCAACAATCACAAAACGGAAAACAACTACCCACAAAACACCATAGACAAACCCCAACTTAAATATGATCTCCAATTAGAGACAACACGAACCAGCTGCCTCTAATTGGAGATCATCCCAAAACTCAACCTAGAAATAGAAAAACAAGAACAAAACATAGAAACAAAAAACATAGACTGCCCACCCATATCACACCCTGACCTAACTAACCAGAGAAAAAACAGCTCTCATAGGTCAGAGCGTGAAACCGATGTTTTTTACTTCTGAGAGCAAAGGATAGCTTAGGCTATAAATCGTTAGATGGGTCTTTCTGTACAACATAAGTGAGGTATCTTAATTTGATCACTCTGTTGTCACTGAGAATGTTCCTGCGCCACAGGAAATTCAAATGAGCCTTGTGAATTACATACATTCACTGAAAACCCGCAGTTTTCTTTCACTCTTGCTCGTTCAAACGCTAAAGCTTCAGACAGAATAAATGACCTACTACTGTAGGTCCTACTACTGCAACATTCAAATGTACAAAAATGTATCTGAGCTGCAGCCATACACATCAACAACTGTTATTGTATATAGCTTAATAACAAAAGACAGATATGAACGATTATATATATAGTACCAGTCAAAAGTTTGGACACGCATACTCATTCAAGGGTTTTCCTTAATTGTTATTATTTTCTACATTGTAGAATAATAGTGAAGATATTAAAACTATGAAATAAGACATATGGAATCATGTAGTAACCAAAAAAGTGTTAAACAAATCAAAATATATTTCATATTTAAGATTCTTCAAAGTAGCCACAATTTGCCATGATGACAGCTTTGCACACTCTTGGCATTCTCTCAACCACGCTAGCGTCCCACCTAGTGCAGAGAGGTTAAATATATTACTGTGCTTTGAGTTTTGCATACATGCTGGGAGTGTTTGTAATCAAGGTAATTGCCAAAAAGTTATCTTTTGAAATAAAGTTTGAGGGGCCACCTTTAAGAGTTGTTCGACAGGGATAGCTTATTTGAAAACTGCAGAATCTGCTCTTTCTGATACTATATAGACATCAAAACGGCTTACATCCTTGTGACTCTGTAGGAGAATTTGAAAAAGTCACTTGTTGGTGCTCCATTTCATTTCCCTGCCTCTGTGTCAATTCCAAGCTGTGCTCCTCATCAGTTCTTCAACCAATTTAAAGTGATCACTGTTCCATTATTTAAGTGACCACTGATTCCTTGTCTATCTACAGTTGAAGTCGGAAGTTTACATACACGTTAGCCTAATACATTTAAACTCAGTTTTTCACAATTCCTGACATTTAATCCTAGTTAAAATGCCCTGTCTTAGGCCAGTTAGGACCACCACTTTATTATAAGAATGTGAAATGTCAGAATAATAGTAGAGAGAATGATTTATTTCAGCTTTTATTTCTTTCATCGCATTCCCAGTGGGTCAGAAGTTTACATTCACTAAGTTAGTATTTGGTAGCATTGCCTTTAAAATGTTTAACTTGGGTCACATGTTTCGGATAGCTTTCCACAAGCTACCCACAATAGATTGGGTGAATTTTGGCCCATTCCTCCTGACAGAGCTGCTGTAACTGAGTCAGGTTTCTAGACCTCCTTGCTCGCACACACTTTTTCAGTTCTGCCCACATATTTTCTATAGGATTGAGGTCAGGGCTTTGTGATGGCCACTCCAATACCTTGACTTTGTTGTCCTTAAGCCATTTGGCACAACTTTGGAAGTATACATGGGGTCATTGTCCATTTGGAAGACCCAATTGCAACCAAGCTTTAACATCCTGACTGATGTCTTGAGATGTTGCTTCAATATAGCCACATAATTTTCTGTCCTCATGATACCATCTATTTTGTGAAGTGCACCAGTCCCTCCTGCAGCAAAGCACCCCACAACATGATGCTGCCACCCCGTGCTTCACGGTTGGGATGGTGTTCTTTGGCTTGCAATCCTCCCCCTTTTTCCTCCAAACATAACGATGGTCATTATGCCCAAACAGTTCTGTTTTTGTTTCATTAGACCAGAGGACATTTCTCCAAAAAGTCCGATCTTTTGTCCCCATGTGCAGTTGCAAACCATAGTCTGACTTTTTTTATGGCGGTTTTGGAGCAGTGGCTTCTTCCTTGCTGAGTGGCTTTTCAAGTTATGTCGATCTAGGACTCATTTTACTGTGGATATAGATACTTTTGTGCCTGTTTCCTCCAGCATCTTCACAAGGTCCTTCGCTGTTGTTCTGGGATTGATTTGCACTTTTCGCACCAAAGTATGTTCATCTCTAGGAGACAGAACGCGTCTCCTTACTGAGCGGTGTAATGGCTGCGTGGTCTTTTTTGTACAGATGAACGTGGTACCTTCAGGCATTTGTAAATTGCTCCCAAGGATGAACCAGACTTGTGGAGGTCTACAAAAAAATCTTCTGAGGTCTTGGCTGATTTGTTTTGATTTTCCCATGATGTCAAGCAAAGAGGCACTGAGTTTGAAGGTAGGCCTTGAGATACATCCACAGGTACACCTCCAATTGACTCAAATTATGTCAATTAGCTTATCAGAAGCTTCTAAAGCTATGACATCATTTTCTGGAATTTTCCAAGCTGTTTAAAACCTATTAAGGATCTGCACCTTTTTTTACATTTTCACCTAAAATGACATACCAAAATCTAACTGCCTGTAGCTCAGGCCCTGAAGCAAGGATACACATATTCGTGGTACCATTTCAAAGGAAACACTTTGAAGTTTGTGGAAATGTGAAAGGAATGTAGGAGAATATAACACAATACATTTGGTAAGAGATAATACAAAGACAAAAACAACCGTTCTTTTGTATTTTTTTGAACCATCATCTTTGAAATGCAAGAGAAAGACCATAATATATTATTCAAGCCCAGGTGCAATTTAGATGTTGGCCACTAGATGGCAGTTGTGTATGTGCAGAGTGTCAGACTGATCCAATAAACCATTGTATTTCTGTAAAAAATGTTATATCAAGATTGCCCAAATGAGCCTAATTTGTTTATTAATAACTTTTCATGTTCAAAATTGTGCACTCCTCAAACAATAGCATGATATACTTTCACTATAATAGCTACTGTAAATTGGACAGTGCAATTAGATTAACAAGAATTTAAGCTTTCTGCCAGTATCAGATATGTCTATGTCCTGGGAAATGTTCTTGTTACTTACAACCTCATGCTAATCGCATTAGCCTACATTAGCTCAACCGTCCCATTTAAGGGCCAACGATCCCGAAGGCAATTCAACCTAGTTGAGCGCAGAAAAGTGGCAATTAACTACAATGGCTATTATCCATTGAGCCTGTTCTTTCTGGCTAGGACAGAGATGGATACACTTTTAAGTCTGCTATGTTGGGGGAATGCACACAACACAATGACGAGAAAGAGAGAAACGAGACAGTTCGTGAAAGTATGCCTTATCTACTTTGAAGAACTAGTAAAATGATTTTGTCAGACATAGAGATAACTTTGTCTGGCTGTCTGGCTGCTACTGCCTGAGCAGAGATGAGATGATGACTTTAAGGAATGAAAAGTAATAAAGTCCTCAAATAAAAACTAAGTAATATGCACATCTGAAATGTTATTATTTCATAGTAATTTCCTATTTTTCTATTGTCCACCCAACGTGGGCCTGATAGAGACAACAGAATTTGACTGTTCACTATTTTGGGATTTGGAATTACCATTATAAAGCTCTAAAATAATTATGTAATAATTGAAAATGCATTTAAAGTAAAAAAATATATATATTGAAACTGAAATGCTTTTTAATAATGGAAACCGAAACCAAATTGCTCAGCACTACCGCTACGACATACAACTGTATCCGAAATGCAGCCATAGGCTACACCTAAACTATTGCCTACTCAAGCCTATCAAAACTCATTTCCAGTTAGAAATTATCTTTATTTTTGTATTTTTTTTTATCAAATCCTCTGGTCAAATTAAGATCATTAAGATCAAGACTTTTAATTCACTTTTCCCAATATTCAGAGTACTACTACACTGAATGATGAGTAGAATACTATGGTATCTTCATAGGGTTTGTTTGGCTAGTCCCAATTAGTGTTTTTAATAAAAAAGGAAGCTCCCACTCACTGCTGAATGGACAACCATCTCCAGTCAGTGCCACAATTGATGTTAGAGAGAGAGAGAGAGAGAGAGAGAGAGAGAGAGAGAGAGAGAGAGAGAGAGAGAGAGAGAGAGAGAGAGAGAGAGAGAGAGAGAGAGAGAGAGAGAGAGAGAGAGAGAGAGAGAGAGAGAGAGAGAGAGAGATAATATATTAGTTAGTATGACCCCCCCTTTCTGGGACAGACAGAATATTAACACTGTGTGGTGTGGTGTGGTGTGGTGTGGTGTGGTGTGGCGTGGAGAGGAGAGGAGGTGAGGCTCTTTTTGTTTCAGCTGAGGAAGCTCCGCTGCCAGAGAACCGTGAACAAAGCCTTTGTGGCTGTGCTAAGTGTGGACAATTATAGGAAACATATCATAAAGGAGCCAGAGCTGTCTATACACTCACAGATATACAATCCAAAAGAGTTGCAACTCAGCAAGTTAGATGGATGTTTCTGAGGGCTTGGGGTGTTATCAGTATGGTGTGAGTCATCCTGCCGACGCCTGTTCTCACACCAGGATGATTATCTATTGGTAGCGGTGCAGCCAAAGCTGTGGTGAGTGTTTACCAGTTCTGGTGTGAGATATGGACGGGCCCTGGGTCTGCTGTCCTGTCTGTCTGCCTCCTGTCTCCCTTCTTAGCCAGCCAGGCTAACTAACACCCCCCCCCCCCCCCACACACACACACACACAGATTTATGGCCCTGATCGTCAAAGCACCAGAATATAAATCTGAGCCCAGAAGCTGATGAAACGCCTGTTTAGCTCTTGGCATGACGACCACAGCCTGCTGGATGTGATTTTGATGATGTTGGTTCGCTCTACCTTCTTCCCCCCTCTCTGTCTCTCTCTCCGTCTTTCTTTTTCTCTATCTCTCTCCCAGCTCCCTCAGCTTTCTCTCTCTATCCTCCCTCTCTCTCTCTTTCTCTCTCTCTCTCTCTCTGACGTTTACAGACATAGGCCAACACTGCTATGTCCTAACACATGAAATACAATAACTCAAAGTCATCGTAAGTCTAAAATAATGAATGTAAATATACAGGTAACTGACAAAATAAAGGAAACCCCAGCATAGTGTTTTAATAGGGCGTTGGGCCACCACTAGCCACCAGAACAGTTTCAATGCGCCTTGGCATAGATTCTAGAACTCTATTGCAGGGATGCGACACCATTGTTCCACGAGAAATTGTATCATTTAGTGTTTTGTTGATGGTGGTGGAAAAGGCAGTCTCAGGCGCCACTCCAGAATCTCCCATAATGGTTTAATTGGGTTGACATGGTGACAATAGCATATTGTGAAATATCAACAAGTTGAGCAGTCTCTGTCACTGAAGCTCCTGCAAAACATACCCCAACAATTACCCCTCTTTCAAGTCCCTGAGTCTCTTGTTCTAGGCATGGTAGCCAAAATAATGGGCAACTGGGGCCTGCCAACCATTTTTATACATGTCCCTTAGCATGATTGGATGTTAATTCCAAACCTGTGTGGAAGCACCTGCTTTCAAAATACTTTGTATCCCTCATTTACTCAAGTGTTTCCTCTTTTTTGTCAGTTAACTGTATATTGTATATTCAGTATAAAACACTGGATTTCAATTGTTATTAGGGAAAAATGGCAAAGGTACTGTGTTGCACGGGACTCATGTGCCTTCCAAACGTGATGGTATGCCGAGGTGTGCAAAATGTATTACAAAACAGGGAGGAAAGTTGGCGTAATTGCAATCCTTGCTTCAAGTTGGTTGTCATTTCAGAGAGAGCTACTCATTCATGTCTATAGAGGCGGAGCTCGGTCCACAGGTGTGTGTGTGTGTGTGGGGCTGTGCTGTGGGGATTCCACCTGCACAGAACCAGGTATGATGATGATAACCTGATAATTACTATCATCTGAGCCCCGCTAAGTATAGCTGTGGCTCTGCGGTTCTGGATCTAAAGTTTTCCTCACTGAGGCAGAGAGACATGGACATGGTGGCTGAAATTAACGCGAAGAGAGTCGCGCTTTCACTGTTATGCTCCGATAGAGGGGTTTATAAGCTTTTAACTGGTGTAATTTTAACTTTAATGAGCACTGGAGAAGATAGGTATGTCCACAAGTACTACTGTGTGCCAATAAAAACCTTTCAAAATGAAGCTCCTGCCAAACTGAAATCTTGCTGCCACTTGTATTGCCTCAAATTTCTTCTTCCGGGCTGTTTTAAATATACATTACTGTGGCTGACAGGCTAGCCTAACTCCATTTACTTGGCCTAAACGCATACTTACAGACTTATATACACTTGAACATTCACATAGCAACATAACCTACTTAACCTACACACGGTAATGTTTTCTTAGAAACAAAGAATGATCTCATTGAGACTGTAAACATACAGTACATTACCTTGATGGGTGTGTGAGTCAGACTTAGAACTAGGCTCAATAACTGACCAAGGCAGTGAATAGGTGTAAATGAGGATCACTGCTAAATAGCTGGATAACTCAGTGCTGTACAATAGAATACAAGAGGATTACAAAAGTCATGTTATGTTGTGCTTCGGAATTCCTATTCAAGTCTTCCTTAGCTTCATCACAGAAATAGAATTACTAGAATTGGAATTCCCATTCAAGTTAAGGGGTCTGTGATTTTCAATTTTTTTTATTTAACCTTTATTTAACTAGGCAAGTGAGTTAAGAACAAATTCTTGTTTACAATGACAGCCTACCCCAGCCAAAACCCGGACGACGCTGGGCCCATTGTGTACCACCCTATGGGGCTCCCAATCACGCCAGGATGTGATACAGCCTGGATTTGAACCAGGGACTGTAGTGGCGCCTCTTGCACTGAGATGTAGTGCCTTAGACCGCTGTGCCACTCCGGTGGACTGGCGGCTAGTTCTATTTCTATGAGTTAAACCATCTGGGGACGATCACCCTCCTGGCCTCTTTGGGGAGCTAGACCGGTTACTAAACATCCTGCCACCAAATGCCTTAGATGCTCCCTGTCCAAAGTCCAAACCCCTAAACCACGCTGGTCCATTTACAAGGCTCAGTCTGGGGGTTTGGGTCATCTCAGGAAATGAAAAGGAAAACGGTTGTAAAATGAATGATGCGCTGAGTCATCAAGAGACCTGGCTGGTGCTCACAGCTTTGCCAGCATGTGTGGCCCGGGGAGTGTGTGAAAAACTGTGTGTGTGTGTGTGTGTGTGGTGGGAGGGGGGCGTGCATGTGACCATGTGTGTGCATATGTATGTGTGTGAATGACAATCTTTGTCGTGTCTATGACTAAATGTCCACAAGAAAATGCAGAATCAGTATGTCACAGTGTGTGGTAGCAAGTATTTAATGCATATGATCTCAAATACAGTGTAATACACTTACTCAAACATAAATCATAATGCACTCAATGGAGGCCGGGAGAAAATAAAACAGCTGTGAGACAATGAATTACTGTCCTGCAACCAGACAAGTGTTTCTCTGAGGATGCTGTGTGTGGACCAGGAAGTTGCCCAGAAATAGCATAGAACTCACACAGACACGTACTGTACACACAAACACACACAATCCACCACATTTTATATCCTAACAATGTCCTACGTTTGCTGTGCGTATTGTGTCATATACTGTACCTCCATTGTTACATACACAGCTAGGTGTTTAGTGCTGACATGATTCTCTTCTGGGAAAATTCCAGACTCCAAAATCTATTTTATTTTTTCTCCTAAACAGAGCTCTCAGAGATCTGTGAGTCTCACCCTGGCAGCCGTGTGGCTTTTCAGAGTAAACAGAGCACTTCCGCAGGCTGACCCCTGTGAACCTGCCCCACACTATAGTCCAGTCAGTGTGAACTGCATAAGGCCCTCTCAATGTGGCTCACACATGGCTGTTACCAGCAGCAGTCTGGGGCTCCTCTCCTCATCCACTCACCCGCCTCACAGCACATAAGAGTCTCTGAGGTGTAGAGATACCATATAGGCCGTTTCTGGTTGTATGTGTGTGCGTGCATGTGCCATGCATGTGTGCGTGTGTTCCTGCCTGCATGCACACATTTCAAATTCAGATTTAGGAAATAACAGTTATCAAATCAGTTCTCAGCCGGTATGGCTCTATTGTGGTTTTATATGGAAAACCAATCTCTGCTGATGGGGACTCCAGGCCTCTCTCGTGTGGTTTGGCTCTCATCACATTTAATTCCACTGTAATCAAATTTCTGTTTAAGGAAATTATAGAGTTTGCTTGAGGCTTGTCCTCCAGAGAGGAGGATAGGATACCTTGTCTCTATTCGTTTTATGAGTGGGTCTGGTCGAGTCTACGCTCGGCTGCTCCTGTTGAAAAGGGTAGCTGCTGCTGCTTGTTTTAATGGCCTAGTGTAATCTAAACTTACCTGCCTTTTATATCAGCAGTACCATCTGGGTCCCATTACCCCAGCCATCCACTCTTCCTCATCTAACAGCTGATGAGCCAGCCCAAAATGTTTTCTTTTGTCCCAGAGAAAAGAAGATTTCTGTTTATCCAGAAAGGTTATGTTTGTTATATGGGCCAGGCTAAAACACACTTCCAATTGCTTGGATGGGATTCAGTCCTGTCAAATAGTTTATTGCTGCCATAAAAATAGAGCTATTTCGAGATCAGTTAATAAGAGATTTGATAATGGTCTCCATTCTAGACAGCTTGAAATCTACAACACTATTATCACGATAAGAAACAGACCCATGTTTATCGTAGGGCAAGTGAATTACGTTGTGGTTAGTGTGAAAACTGCTTTGCAGAGGCAATTGGTTTAGTTCAACAGAAGCATTTAAAATGGTATGTCCGATGGAACATACGGTGTCTTCAGAAAGTATTCTTACTCCTTGACTTATTAAACATTTTCTTGTGCTACAGCCTGAATTCAAAAGTTATTACTTTTTTTCTCACCCATCTACACACAATACCCCATAATGACAAAGTGAAAACATGTTTTAGAAATGTTTGCAAATGTATTGAAAATTAAATACAGAAATATCTCATTTACATAAGTATTCACACCCCTGAGTCAGTACTTTGCAGAAGCACATTTGGCAGCGATTATAGCTGTGAGTCTTTCTGGATAAGACGCTTAAGAGCTTTTCCCACCTGGATTGTGCAACATTATTTATTTTTACATTTGCCCATTATTTTTGGCAAAATTATTCAAGCTCTATCAAAGTGGTTGTTGATCATTGCTAAATAACCATTTTCAGGTCTTGCCATAGATTTTCAAGGAGATTTAAGTCAAAACTGTAACTCGGCCACTCAGAAACAGTCACTGTCTTCTTGGTAAGCAACTCCAGTGTTGTTTTGGCCTTGTGTTTTAGGTTATTGTCCTGCTGAAAGGTGAATTTGTCTCCCAGTGTCTGTTGGAAAGCAAACTGAACAAGGTTTTCCTCTAGGATTTCCCTGTGTTTAGCTCCATTCCATTTCTTTTTTATCCTGAAAAACTCCCCAGTCCTTAACGGTTGCAAATATACCAATAACATGATGCAGCCTCCACTATGCTTGAAAATATGGAGACTGGTACTCAGTAATGTTATTGATCCATCCTAAGTTTTCTCCTATGACAGCCATTAAACTCTGTAATTGTTTTAAAGTCACCATTGGCCTAATGGTGAAATCCCTGAGCGGTTTCTTTTCTCTCCGGCGACTGAGTTAGGAAGGACGCCTGTATCTTTGTAGTGACTTTGGATGGTATTGATATACCATCCAAATGGTAATTAACAAATCATGTTAAACATTATTATTGCACACAGAGTGAGTCCATAAAACTTATTATGTGATTTGTTAAGCACATTTTTACTCCTGAACTTATTTAGGCTCACCATAACAAAGGGGTTGAATATTGACTCAAGACATTTCAGCTTTTCATTTGTAATTAATTAGAAACTGTCACGCCCTGATCTGTTTCACCTGTCTTTGTGATTGTCTCCACCCACCTCCAGGTATCACCTGTTTTCCTCATTAGTCCCTGGGTACTTATTCCTGTGTTCCCTGTTTGTCTGTTGCCAGTTCATCTTGTTAAGTCAACCAGCGTGTTATTTCCTTGCGCCCGGTTTTTTATTTATTTATTTATATATATATATATATATTTTTTTTTTTGCCTTTTCTCTGTTTTTGTTAGTCCTCTGGGTTTTGACCCTTGCCTGCCTTGACTCTGAACCCACCTGCCTGACCATACTACCTGCCTGCCACCCTGTAACAGTAATAGTCATGCTAACATTGAAAGTTGAACATTTTAACATTGAAAGTTGCTGTCCTTATGGTATTATCAATATGACAATCTGAATGGATAAGCTAGAACACTTTGAACATGTGAGATTCTTTTCAGTTTGGGTTGAAATTATGAACAAAAGGATATCCACATATTTTATTTGCATTATATTTGGTCAATATTATTAATGCAGCCAAAACTAGAGAACACACAAATAATAAGAGCTTCTTGAAGTCTGCAGGCATTGTTCCCGCCACTACTTGGAAACCAAACCAAAATGTCAATCAGTTTCCTGATAACAACATAATATCCTTAAATGTACCCATTTGTCATATTTGACAAAAAGCAAAGATATCTTAATAGAAAATGACTCAAGTAAAAGTGAAAGTCACCTAGTAAAATATTACTTGAGTAAAAGTCTAAAAGTATTTGGTTTTAAATATACTTAAATATCAAAAGTAAATGCTAAAATATACTCATTTCAAATTCATTATATTAAGCAAACCAGACAGTACAATTTTCATGTTATTTTTATTTACGGATAGCCAGGGGCACACTCCAACACTCATACGAAACATGTGTGTTTAGTGAGTCCACCAGATTGGAGACAGTAGGGATAACCAGGGATGTTCTCTTGATAAGTGTGTGTATTGGACCATTTTCCTGTCCTGCTAAGCATTCAAAATGTAAAGAGTACTTTTGGGTGTCAGAGAAAATGTATGCAGGGAAAAGTACATAACTTTCTTTAGGAATGTAGTGAAGTAACAGTAAAAGTTGTCAAAAACATAAATACTAAAGTAAAGTACAGATACCCCCAAAAAACGACTTAAGTAGAACTTTCAAGTATTTTTACTTAAGTACTTTACACCACTGCTCAAGACCCAATCAGCACTGAAGGAGAGAGTGAGCCAGCCATTCCCTTTTCATTCCTGTCTTTTCAATGAGTGCAATTATCATGGGTACAAGTGAATTATCGCTGCACAGGTCCTGCACTGCCAATCATTGCTAGTACTGTAGTTGGACACAGTAAAGGTGCGGTTGAGTCAAGAGGATGCGAACATGGACACATTTATGGACGCACACATACAAATGTACACGTACTGTACACACACTCACGTGGAGACAAGCTCCTAACAGAAGACTTACCTGAGGACTTTGGGCCACTGACCCTGGCCGCATTAGTCTACCTCATTCCCTTTTGAGCCTAAGCCAATATCCACAGCAGTAACCATAGTCTCTCATAGCTTCCTAGAGAATGAGGCTGACAACCTGTTGGCTGCCATACTTCACTGAACATCCAGATATAGATTTCAAGAATAAGAATACAATAACACAATAAGTGAATAAGACAAGTCCAACGTCAACACACATACTCAGTGTCTCTCACACACACATTTTCTGATAACTGATGTTTCATGTCTAGGGAACAACCTATACTTTGAGAGTTCCCTTTCAGTCAGTCAACTTCGGTACAACATACTATGGGGGAGTCGCACTCTTGCTACTTCGGTTGACATCTGCGTCTCGCTGGAAGCCCTGCCTTCCACAGGTGATAAGCGTGAGGCTCGGATTAGTTCCTTCAATTATTCTGCTCTTTATGGAACAGGAAATATTTGCACCAACTAATCTGTCCCTTAGTGGTAGATTGTGCTCACCCCCTGGACGTTGTGTGCTTAAATTGGTATTTGTTCTCAGAACAATAAGTAAAATGGCTAAGCAAGTGACAAACAATGATGGCTAAACTGGTTTCGGGGTCATCATCCTGCACCCAGTCATGCGGTAATATTATTTCTCTAAAAGATACTCATGATTTATGTGTAGTTTGTCTCGACTTGGAGCACGCCCAGGCAGCCCTTGTTAAAACCAGTCCATGTGCGCACTGCCACATGCTGCATGCAAACTCCATGGAAAGATGTGCAGCGTTCTTGAGGAAGCTTGGAGTTGCCGATGGGGACTTTCCTAAATGCCAGTACCTTGAAGTACGCGTCATTCATAGAACTACACTTTTTGAGGTGAAGTGTCCATGTTCCCAAGGATGATTTTGAGACAATGGGGGATTGTTCTTCTCCTAAACTATCTCTAGTTTTTCCCAGAGTGCTAAGAACCTTGGCGTGACCCTGGACAACACCCTGTCGTTCTCCACTAGCATCAAGGTGGTGACCCGATCCTGTAGGTTCATGCTCTACAACATTCGTAGAGTACGACCCTGCCTCACACAGGAAGCGGCGCAGGTCCTAATCCAGGCACTTGTCATCTCCCGTCTGGATTACTGCAACTCGCTGTTGGCTGGGCTCCCTGCCTGTGCCATTAAACCCCTACAACTCATCCAGAACGCCGCAGCCCATCTGGTGTTCAACCTTCCCAAGTTCTCTCAAGTCTCCCGCTCCTCCGCTCTCTCCACTGGCTTCCAGTTGATAGCCAGTTCTACCCTGGCTAACAATACATCACAATAACAAAGACATACTTTACCATTACAAAATCATAAGAAAAGCCATTTAGCAGACACTTGCATCCATTCATGAGAACACTCCCAAATATGTTATCAGAGTGGGCCCCTGATCACAGTAAAATTTCTTCAACAAATGCATTTGTAAAAGTACATACATACATGGTGCTTGCCTACGGAGCCGTGAGGGGAACGGCACCTCCGTACCTTCAGGCTCTGATCAGTTCCTACACCCAAACGAGGGCACTGCGCTCATCCACCTCTGGCCTGCTGGCCCCCCTACCTCTGAGGAAGCACAGTTCCCGCTCAGCCCAGTCAAAACTGTTCGCTGCTCTGGCACCCCTATGGTGGAACAAGCTCCCTCACGACGCCAGGACAGCGGAGTCAATCACCACCTTCCGGAGACACCTGAAACCCCACCTCTTTAAGGAATACCTAGGATAGGATCAAATAATCCTTCTAACCCCCCCCCCTAAAAGATTTAGATGCACTATTGTAAAGTGGTTGTTCCACTGGATATCATAAGGTGAATGCACCAATTTGTAAGTCGCTCTGGATAAGAGCGTCTGCTAAATGACTTAAATGTAAATGTTAAATGTAAAACACATTCTTGTCTATGTAATGCAGTAATCCATCTCTAGTGACCATACGCCCAGATTAACTACAGGGAACTAGAGTGGAGACCATAAAAACACAGCATTAGTAGAACAGAAATATCTTACTATCAATTAAATATTAATTGTTAACCATTAATATCAAATAAATCAGGTAAATATGTAATTTTTCTATCACAAGAGGCTACAATTCGTTGTATGCCCCCCACATTTTTGCAACGTCATCAAGTCGACTGTTCCACTGTTCTCCTCGGCTCAGCGGCAGTATGAAGGGAGGAAATATCCTCCTTGCTCCAGAAACAGGCAATACAAGTGGTTTGTCTGTGGGAAGCCCAGGACAACTGGTACAGTCAGTATTTCCTGGTTCTGAAAAGGGACTGGGGTTTATGCCCCATTCCAGAACAGCATGCCCTGAACAAGCATCTCAGAGTTTGCACGTTTAAAATGCAAAACAAATCAGCAGCTGTTATGGTCCATGCATTCCGGTCATTGGTTCACCACCATCAACCTAAAGGAATGCGTACTTTCATGTGCCCATGTACCCGAGGCTCCATTACGAGGCAATAGCCTAAAATATTTGGTTTTCCCGTTCGTCTTGTTCCTTTCACCTCACGTCTTTTCAAAGGTGGAGACTACACCCCTAGGTGGTTGTCCAGATATGAGAGAGTTTCAGCAGCGCCAATGTAGATCTTTACGCAGCTCGAGAAAACATGGAGTGTTATCTATTTTTGTCATTGAGAGACCTGAGTGCCCCATTAGGAATGGACGCTCTGACGAACCAGTGGCCTCGGACCCTCCTTTCTGCGTTTCCACCAGTGGTTGTGATTCAGCCCACGTTCACGTTGGAGAGGGTCTGCCGGGAGGCTTCCCGTTGGCCTAGGCATTCTAGATTCATGGAATTCATTCTAGATTCATTCCAGGTGAACAGGCAGTTTTAGCACGCAAGGCCAGGGATTTGGTTTCTATTTGGTTTCTATGTGCCTTGCCCCGAAGAGGGCCAATCTGATGGCTAGAGGATTACATCTGAATGTTATTGCTACCATTTAGTCCACAAGTGCGCCCTCCACGAGAGGGCTGTATGCATATAAGTGGCAAGCGTTTGAGTTCTGGTACCAAGAAAAAGGCCTGGTTCATTTTCAGTGTTCTGTGAGGGACATCAGTATGTACCTACAGGAGCTTTTCGAGCAGGGGCAGGCATTCTCCACTTTAAAAGTGTACGTGGCCGCTATCTCAGTGTGTCATGTGGGAATTGACGGAGCCACACCGGGGGCCCACCCCCCAGTTGTACGCTTCCTGAAAGGTGTATGTTGTCTCAGATCGGTCTCTAAACATATTGCACCCAAATGGGTTCTTGGAGCTGGATTAGGAGACACTGTGTGCGGCCGCCTTTGAGCCTCTGTCGTCAGTGGAAGTGAAGACCCTCTCCTACAAATCAAATCAAAATGTATTTGTCACCTGCGCCGAATACAACATGTGTTGTATGTGAAAATCTACCTTATAAGCCCTTAACCAACAGTGCAGTTCAAGAAGAGTTAAGAAAACTTTTACCTGTAATCCATGGCTTCTGGTTGGGATATGTGCATACGGTCACTGTCGGGACGACGTTGTCGATGTACTTACTGATGAAATTAGGTAAAACGGATTTAAGTTTGCCTGCATTGAAGTCCCCGGCCACTAGGAGTGCCGCTTTTGGATGAGCATTTTCTTGTTTGCTTATGGCCTTATACAGCTGGTTGAGTGTGTCTTAGTGCCAGCATCGGTTTGTGGTGGTAAATAGAAGGCTATGAATAATATAGATGAGAACTCTCTTGGTAGATAGTGTAGTCTACAGTTTATCATATGGTACTCAACCTCAGGCGAGCAATACCTCAAGACTTCTTTAATATTAGACAGCACACGCCAGCTGTTATTGACAAATAGGCACACACCCCCGCCCCTCGTTTTACCAGACGCACACTACTGTTCAAAAGTTTGGGGCCACTTAGAATTATTTTCCATAAAAACATACTTGAAATGAGTTGCAAAAGGAATAGGAAATAGGTTATAAATAATGATTTTTATTGATATAATAATTGTGTCATTCAAATTTAGTTTTCGTCAAAGAATCCTCCATTCGCGGCAATTACAGCCTGGCAGACCTTTGGCATTCTAGTTGTCAATTGTTTTAGGTAATCTGAAGAGATTTCACTCCATGCTTCCTGAAGCACCTCCCACAATTTGGATTGGCTTGATGGACACTTCTTACGTACCATACGGTCAAACTGCTCCCACAACCGCTCAATAAGGTTGAGATCCAGTGACTGTGCTGGCCACTCCATTATAGACAGAATACCAGCTGACTTCTTCTTCCCAAAATAGTTCTTCCATAGTTTGGAACTGTGCGTTGGGTCATTGTCCTGTTGTAGGAGGAAATTGGCTCCAATTAAGAGCCATCCACAGGGTATGGCATGGCGTTGCAAAATGGAGTAATAGCCTTCCTTCTTCAAGATCCCTTTTACCCTGTACAAATCTCCCACTTTACCACCACCAAAGCACCCCCAGACCATCACATTTCCTCCACCTTGACAGATTGTGTCAAACACTCCTCCAGCATCTTTTCCTTTTTTCTGCTTCTCAAAAATGTTCTTCTTTGTGATCCGAACACCTCAAACTTAGATTTGTCTGTCCATAGCACTTTTTTCCAATCTTCCTCTGTCCAGTGTCTGTGTTTTTTTGCCCATTTAATATTTTGTTTTTATTGGCCAGTCTGAGATATGGCTTTTTCTTTGCAACTCTGCCTAGAAGGCCAGCATTCCGGAGTTGCCTCTTCACTATTGACGTTGAGACTGGTGTTTTGCGGGTACTATTTAATGAAGCTGCCAGTTGAGGACTTGTGAGGTGTCTGTTTCTCAAACTAGACACTCTAATGTACTTTTCCTCTAGCTCAGTTGTGCACCGGGGCCTCCCACTCCTCTTTCTATTCTGGTTAGCGCCAGTTTGCACTGTTCTATGAAGGGAGTAGTACACAGCCTGGTACGAGATCTTAAGTTTCTTGGCAATTTCTCGCACGGAATAGCCTTCATTTCTCAGAACAAGAATAGACTGACGAGTTTCAGAAGAAAGTTATTTGTTTCTGGACATTTTGAACCTGTAATCGAACCCACAAATGCTGATGCTCCAGATACTCAACTAGTATAAGAAGGCCAGTTTTATTGCTTCTTTAATCAGTTTTCAGCTGTGCTAACAAAAAGGGTTTTCTAATGATCAATTAGCCTTTTAAAATGATAAACTTGGATTAGCTAACACAACGTGCCATTGGAACACGTGCTGATAATGGGCCTCTGTACGCCTATGTAGATATTCCATTATAAATCAGCCGTTTCCAGCTACAATAGTCATTTACAACATTAACAATGTCTACACTGTATTTCTGATCAATTTGATGTTATTTTAATGGACAAAAAATTTCCTTTTCTTTTAAAAACAAGGACATTTCTAAGTGACCCCTAACTTTTGAACGGTAGTCTAGCTTCTCTGTCCTGCCGGTGCATGGAAAATCCTGGCAGCTGTATATTATCCATGTCGTCGTTCAGCCACGACTCGGTGAAACATAAGATATTAAAAAAATGTACGTCCCGTTGGTAGTATAATCTTGATCGTAGGTCATCCATTTTATTTTCCAATGATTGCACTTTGGCCAATAGAACGGATGGGGGTGGGAGTTTACTCACTCGCCTACGAATTCTCAGAAGGCAGCCCGATCTCCATCTTTTATTCATGCAAATGACGGGGATTTAGGCCCATTCGGGAGAAAGCAGTATATCCTTCGCGTTGGACTCGTTAAAGAAAAATCCTTCTTCCAGTTTGAGGTGGCTAATCACTGTTCTGATGACCAGAAGTTATTTTCGGTCATAAGAGACAGCAACATTATGCAGCAACATTATGTATAAAACAAGTTTAAAAATAAGTTACAAACAACACGAAAAAACGAACAAAATAGCACAGTTGTTTAGGAGCACATAAAACATCAGCCATCCCCTCCGGTGCCGTTCTACTCCCTGTTCATAGCTTTGGCCTCAGTGAACATCTTGGGGAGTTCCACGAGTTATCCATACACCCTTCCTGAACTCAGTTCGCACCCAGGCGACTCGAAGATTACGTTGAGTCCAAATGCCCTACAGGTCCTTAGCTTTTGAGCTATTTCCCTATTCTCCTGCTTTTGCTTCTGAAGAGTAACAGAGGTTACATGCCCTGTGCTTTACGGGGGATAACCAGTTAAATGACCGGCTTTTTGTCCCACTGGATCTCCCAGGGCCCAGTTTCACAAAAGCATCTGAAGGATCCTATGGCTCTAACGATGAACTTAGCCTTCAGATGCTTTTGGGAAACTGGGCCCTGGCGTATAGCGGCAAGGGGCAAGGGTTACTTAGTGGTGTACGCACCCATTCCACCAGGAGTCTGGCAGCGTCTTGGGTGTTGTTTAAAGGGTTGACTGTATGAGATATTTGTGCTGTGGCGAGTTGGGCATCACCATACACTTTTGTGAGGTTTTATTGCTTGGATGTCACTGCTCCCAGTGTAGCCCACAGTGTGTTTATGGCTGGGACAGGGAAAAGATACTAGGCAGCACGCTGTGTGCACAATACAAGGACTGAGGCATTTGGGGTCAGGTCTGCCATGGGCTGTTTCATTTAGTATCCTTTGGGGTCAGCTTGGCGCAGGATTCTATTCCCCCATAGTATGTTATACCAAAGTTGACTATAACTACTGTTCCCTGAAGGAGACAAATGAGGTACACCGCCTGTTTGGCCCCGCACCGCCCATTCCTGGGCCCATTAAAGAGAGGTATTAAATAATAGGAATGAATCCGAGCTTCTAGCTTATCACTTGTGGAAGGAGGGGCTTCCAGCGAGGCGTGGATTTCATCAGCCCTGTCAGGTGTAATTTTAGGTCCTTCAACCAAACTCGTGAGAGTGAGACTCCCCCATACTATGTTGTACCTCTTTTCGCTCCTGCAGGAAACAGTAGTTTCAGTCATAACATTACATTTACAAGTGTGTTTAAAGGGTAAGGGCAGAGCCGAGCCCTACTAGCTGACAAGTTTACCACCTATGCGTGGGTGTTGTGTTCCAGTTTCAATATGTTTAAATACGTGTCAGTGTGTTTGTGTTCGCTAGATAACACATGGATAACAGTAGCATTTATTTTTTATTGATGAATGGGTTAACTAGCATTGACAAGTCTCTCCATGCCACACACCCATAGTAAACAGTGCTACGCCCAAATCAACACTGCACACGGTGTGTCATGCCAATGTGTGTTAATGTGTGTGCATGTTTCCCTCATCACTTTCTCTCTCTCTTCATCTATCCTTGTATACACATTTCTCCCTGTCAGCATGGTTATTTTTCCTTTTCAGAACTTTCTCTCTCCCCCTATTTCTACCTCAGGTGCTGAGAGGGTGATATGATTATATGTGCTGCAGGCCACAGGGTCTGACTAACCTCAATGAGTCTAATCCCCCAGACAAGAGGATCACCTTCCCTTTCTCTCCACCCCCCCTTCTCATTCTCTCTGACTCTCTCACCAGTGCCATCCCCTCCACTCACAGTTTCTCCTGCTCTCCCCCTCTCAATCTCACCACCCCTCTCTCTCTCTCTCAGTCTCTCTCTGCGCCAGTGACGTGCGGTGCAGGCGGTGGCTGGGTTGGCACTGGCTATTATCAAAACCAGATTTACTCACAAATAAACCTTGATGAAGTTCCACACAACAGATAGCTCCAACAACCAGAGTGACATAGGCTATTAACCAAAATTGACGAACAATGTAAATACCAATGTAGCCAAGGCGTATTTTACATTATCTGACAAAATGACACACTGCTCAGCCATAGGCTGATGTAGCATCCACAGTTACAACTGATAGGTGGCACTAAAATACCAATAATATTGACATATTTCATTCGAATAGTTTGCAACGCAAACTCCATAGCCTTTCACAATGGATTTACAATTGTTCCAATGCGCACAGCACGCGCAAACAGACACACACATTTGGTTTGTTCTCATGTTCATACAACAGTAGCCTAACCTGCAAATTGCAAAAGAAAATGCATTTAGGCCTACCTGTAAATGAAATCCATTTGTCTGACCTTCAAGGTGAATCTCTCGGTGACAAAGTTTTAGAAGTCACAGCAGAACCCCATGTCCACAGTCGTATGGGAGGTGCATCGCCAACCGCCTCCATTGGTTCCATTTTCACACGGACACAAAAAGTCACATTAGACACAAACATTAGCTGGTAGAACAGTTATCCCCCCACACAGAACACAGGTAGGCTCCTCCATCAATTAGGGCATCCACCCGGTCAGAGAGCAGAATCCCCTTGCACTGGTGCGCCCCCATGTAGAATTGTTGTAGTTAGTTGCATCCATCTTGTAAAAACCAAGGCTCAGTCACGCATTGAGTGGTGGGAGAAGCCCCATTCCCATTATGTCCAAAAAGCAAAAGTCCAACATCAAGATGTGTAAAAGTCCAGGTAACATCTGTTAATTAGTAATGATGTTTCAGACAAGTGGACAGTCCAAAACTCACTGTTTGCCTGCTGACAGCTAGCAGTTAGGTACAGTGGGGGAAAAAAGTATTTGATCCCCTGCTGATTTTGTACGTTTGCCCACTTACAAAGAAATGATCAGTCTATAATTTTAATGGTAGGTTTATTTGAACAGTGAGAGACAGAATAACAACAAAAAAACTGAAAAACGCATGTCAAAAATGTTATAAAATGATTTGCATTTTAATTGGGGAAATAAGTATTTGACCCCTCTGCAAAACATGACTTAGTACTTGGTGGCAAAACCCTTGTTGGCAATCACAGAGGTCAGACGTTTCTTGTAGTTGGCCACCAGGTTTGCACACATCTCAGGAGGGATTTTGTCCCACTCCTCTTTGCAGATCTTCTCCAAGTCATTAAAGTTTTGAGGCTGACGTTTGGCAACTCGAACCTTCAGCTCCCTCCACAGATTTTCTATGGGATTAAGGTCTGGAGACTTGCTAGGCCACTCCAGGACCTTAATGTGCTTCTTCTTGAGCCACTCCTTTGTTGCCTTGGACATGTGTTTTGGGTCATTGTCATGCTGGAATACCCATCCACGACCCATTTTCAATGCCCTGGCTGAGGGAAGGATGTTCTCACCCAAGATTAGACGGTACATGGCCCCGTCCATCGTCCCTTTGATGCGGTGAAGTTGTCCTGTCCCCTTAGCAGAAAAACACCCCCAAAGCATAATGTTTCCACCTCCATGTTTGACGGTGGAGATGGTGTTCTTGGGGTCATAGGCAGCATTCCTCCTCCTCCAAACACGCCGAGTTGAGTTGATGCCAAAGAGCTCCATTTTGGTCTCATCTGACCACAACACTTTCACCAGTTGTCCTCTGAATCATTCAGATGTTCATTGGCAAACTTCAGACGGGCATGTATATGTATTCTTGAGCAGGGGGACCTTGCGGGCGCTGCAGGATTTCAGTCCTTCACGGCGTAGTGTGTTACCAATTGTTTTCTTGGTGACTATGGTCCCAGCTGCCTTGAGATCATTGACAAGATCCTCCCGTGTAGTTCTGGGCTGATTCCTCACCGTTCTCATGATCATTGCAACCCCACGAGGTGAGATCTTGCATGGAGCCCCAGGCCGAGGGATATTGAGAGTTCTTTTGTGTTTCTTCCATTTGCGAATAATCGCACCAAATGTTGTCACCTTCTCACCAAGCTGCTTGGCAATGGTCTTGTAGCTCATTCCAGCCTTGTGTAGGTCTACAATCTTGTCCCTGACATCCTTGGAGAGCTCTTTGGTCTTGGCCATGGTGGAGAGTTTGGAATCTGATTGATTGATTGCTTCTGTGGACAGGTGTCTTTTTTACATGTAACAAGCTGCGGTTAGGAGCACTCCCTTTAAGAGTGTGCTCCTAATCTCAGCTCGTTACCTGTATAAAAGACACCTGGGAGCCAGAAATCTTTCTGATTGAGAGGGGGTCAAATACTTATTTCCCTCATTAAAATGCAAATCAATTTATAACATTTCTGACATGCGTTTTTCTGGATATTTTTGTTGTTATTCTGTCTCTCACTGTTCAAATAAACCTACCATTAAAATTATAGGCTGATCCTTTCTTTATCAGTGTGCAAACGTACAAAATCGGCAGGGGATCAAATACTTTTTTCCCCCACTGTAGATGGTGGTTGCATGTCATGAATAAAGTCACGTCTTATAGAGCTCCTGTATTCTGCCTATGTCTGGTCTTAACCCATTATATTTGACGTTCCATTCTTCGAACCCTCCAATGGTTGTTTTTGCCAGCTACGTTCAGTTCAAGGGATGCGAACACCAAATTATGTAGACACGCCCAAATGTGCAGAGCTTAGGGCAGCAGGTAGCCTAGTGGTTAGAGCTTTTGGCCAGTAATCAAAAGGTTGGTGGTTTGAATTCCCAAGCCAACAAATTGAAAAATCTCTCAATGTCCCCTAGAGCAAATCACATAACCCTAATTTGCTCCATGGGTGCTGACCCTGTAAAACAACACATTTCACTGCACCTATCTGGTCTTTGTGACAATAAAATGTAATATATTACCCCAGGTTTACACACACAATGTTTACACACACAATGTTTAGGCAATACGCATGAGCAAAATATGAAATCGTCAATGCAACGAATGAAGCTAGGCAAAGCAGCGATGCCTATGATGACCCTGTCCATTAGCAGTGACTGGAGTCCGGAATGGCCGTGTGCATCAACGATTTGAATTCATGAAAAGGAAGGCATGAACACCCTGGTGCAGTTTTAGCAACAAAAAATAAATGTTATAAAAACCACCAGAATCATTGACAAAAGACATCAGATAACAAAATTTGATATCATTTTTTATATCATAAAAACATTATCTGGCTTTTCATAACATACTTTTTGTATTAGATTATCACAGGGTAAGCACTACCTACCCTGACTGCATGTCACTATTCTGCACTGCTTTCCCTCTCCTTCAGTGTCTCCAACTCTCTCTCTTCCCTTTCATTCTCTCTGAATCTCTCTCCCCCTACCATTCCGTCCTCTCACAGATTCCCCTGCTCTCCCTGTATCCCTGTTTCACTTCACTCTCTCCTCTCAGTTGCTCTGACTCTCTTTATTCCCCCGTCTCTCCACTCGTCTTCCCTTTGATACTCCTGCTCCTCTGACCCCTCTCTCTTCGTGTCTCTCTCTTTCTGTTTTTCTATTATCTATAATAAAAGATAACACACTATACTCAACACACTAGAGGCATGTATGAAGTAAGAGGTGTACTGGCACTGAGTGGAGTGCCTGTTCTCAGAAAAGCACACAGTAACACAATTAAGGCTGTGTGCCCTCCTGTTACCTTTTGTCATTGATCGTCGACACACCTCCCTCAACAAAAGCATGGGTGCCTGCCTGACTGTCCTACTTTTCATCAATTCATATCTTTCAGCTGGGAGGATTCACTCTGTCCTCATCCTGTGTGTTATTTTGGAAAAACTCTGTGTCACTCAGACTGCATTGTCATGGTCTATTCTCAATGGGATGATGGAGATGACATGGCATATTGGTTATGTCAATGACAGTCATGGCACTATTGAGGAGGTTTACTGCTATAACCAACATGTTTCCATCATTAGGATGTTTATAGTGGCATGGCACTGTTGAAATACAGAGCCGTGTTAAGTTCCTAAATCACCCGATTCAATTGTAGAAGGCCAATGGTTAAATAGAATAAGGTGAATGGTTAAAAAGAATAGAGCAGAACAGAATAGACAGTTTGTGGTGGTTTGGCCCGGTGGGAATTGTTACTGTACTTGGTGTTACAGTTTTTCTCAATGGCTTAGACACAAAACCATTTTCTCAAATCTTCACACACAATTTTAAAAACTCACACCCAACAGTACAAACATCTAACTTCTGGGTCCCAATTCAAACTTTGCCCTCAGACAACTCACACACAAGCTGTCAAAACCACAGACTACACGACTGTTTGTTACACACGAGGGATTAATTCAAAACACTGCTACCAAAGTGTTTAGAATAGGTTTTCAGAGAAATCATTTGGAACTTTGTAAAATCACAGCACTGACTATCCAGATAACCCTTTCAGGAACACCCTGGTGAGAGAAATTCAAAACTACTGTAATAAATACCTCTTACAATAGTGGATAAGGGAATACTACCTTATATGCTGTTTTGGTCAAAACCTGACCTTTGAAATGTCACACTGACAAAACATGTAAGGGAGAGTCCATGCACAGTAAAATACCCAATTTCCAAAAGCTTTATTTCCAGATGCAGCAAATGTACAGGTTACTCAGCATCAGCATCAGTGTTCTCATCATCTCAGGTCTGGGTCAGGCCATAATATCTCATCAACGTCACACATTATATTTGCTCTTGCCAGGCAGCATGGTAAAAATGCCCTTGTGTGCCTTAGAAAACCCTGGATAGACTCCAGACATATCACCACAGGCATCCACCATTGCCTCCGGGAGGTTTTGCTGTGCGTAGGGGTTGCAGTCATACACTCTACACCGCCATGCTGATAAAAATTCCTCAATCGGATTCAGAAATGGGGAATATGCTGGCAAAAATTGAACGGTGAACCTGGGGTAGTCATTTAACCAGGCGCGAACCAGAGCAACCCGGAAGAAACTCACGCTATCCCAAGTGACAACATATTGGGCTTGTTCTGGTTCCCCTTGCTCCCCTTCCTGTTGAAGAATGTTACTGTGCAGCTGATCTAGAAATTGAAGGAGTTGTGCCATGTTGTATGGACCAACTTTGACATGGCAGCGGAGGACACCACGATTGCTGATGGCTGCACATAGGGTGACGTTGCTTCCCCTCTTGCCAGGAACTTGTATGATGGCACGGTGACCAATGATGTTGCGCCCCCCTTTTGCGCCTTTTTGTTAGGTTGAACCCTGCCTTGTCGATGAAGATGTACTCCTGTGGGTCAGCCATGGCATCCAGCTCAAAGATTCTGTTCAGAAGTAAAAAGACACACATTTTACTGTACTACAAGTACAGTACTGTAGTGTACTACTATACTGGAATGAAAGATTGTGTACTGCAGTTACAGTAACGCATTACTATACTGCACTGTATTGATATGCTGGAGAGATGGGCCATACTCTACATACTGTAAAAATTCTGTACAGTACAGCAATTACCTGCACGTATTGGAATCGTTGCTCCTTAACTCTGTTTGAATTCCTTTCAAAAGGCACACGGTACAGCTGCTTTGTCCTGATGTGGTTCTTCTGAACGATCTGGTCAATGGTGGAAATGCTGATGCTGTCAATTCCTTGGAAGATTACCTGGTCTTCAACTATATGGGTTTGAATTTCCCAGAAACGGATGGCATTATTGGCAATCACCATATTCACCAGGGCAGTCTCCTGCTCAGCTGTGAGAAGTCTCCGCCTACCTCCAATAGATCAGTTCTCAGTTCTGCAAAAATGAAATTTACCATTACTGACCTATGGTCATCCATCAATGTTGTAAAAACTACACTGAGAACAAAGTGGAGATTCAGTCTATATGCACTACAACATTACATGTATCACAGTAACAACAAGGCATATTACCCGTTTTTCCTTCTGAAAGTACGGACAATGGATGCAACCATGTAGCGGCTTAGGTTGGGTTGCACTAGCTGTCCAGCTTCTCTCATAGTCCTCCCATGTATGAGCACACGATGGACTAGGGTGGCACAGATTCCATCTGAGATTACTTCTCTTTGTTGTTGTTGTCCTCGCCCTCTCTATTGTCTAGCAACTTCGGCATTGTTAGGATCCATTGTTCCAAAGCACATGACTCTAGGCCCTATTTATTGATTCTGCAATTCTGATTGGTGTGGAAACAATTTTGAGGCTTAATGTTTGCACCTGGAGAAATGTGTGCTCTTTGAGTTTAGGTTGTGAGGACTTGAGTTAATTATATTGAGAGCATGTGATTGCTGAATGAATATATAGTGCAATGAATTATTTATTTGGCCACTTGTGTAAGGTTTTGCAGAAAGAGTTTTTAATATTGAAACGTGTGGAAACAGGTGAATAGTGTTTATGGTTATGGGAAATGTGTGTGTGTTTTCAGGAATGATGTAAGAGTATGGGTTTTTGTGCTACAGGAACCAGTTTTTGTGTTTTAGCAATCGAGAAAAAAATGTAATTTAAAAAATGAATACCAAGGTAACACCGTTCTACAATGATGAGATGACTTGTGAGTATAGGTAGACTATATGAATATGTTGGAGAATGACGTCGTATATTTCCCACATCAGAGCAATTGCCCATAGACTCTAAAAACAGGAGTAGATCATGGCCTGTATATCAAGAGTCTAAGAGTAGGAGAGCTGATTTAGGATTAGTTTTGCCTTTAAGATGACAGCGAATTAGATAACTAGAACAGAACTCCTATTCTGAAATGCTTGATACATTTGACCACAGATCTCTCCCCATAGACAATAGAAACAGTAGTCTAGGACTGGCTGTCTGTGACCCTTCGGTGACTCTGACATCTCTCTCTCTGCACGGCTGTATTCGCCATAGCTGATTAATGCTCCCTAAATGTTTTACAACTCACCCACCTGGAATTTGTTTACAAGCGCCTCTCAAAGTGAGGTATCGTGGCCGTATCTAGTCCATTTCACACTTTTCCAAGTGAGAAAATTGCTGCTTTATTGTAATGACTAGACCACGTCGTAAATCACAACATTGGCTCTCATCTCTGCATGGTGGGTCGGCCCCGTCGAGTATTGATCCAACATTTCTTGGCTTATTCCATAAAAACCTTAATCTGGAAAAATGTGGGAGAGAGCGAGAGCAAGCGAGAGAGAGCGAGCAAGAGGGCGAGAGAGAGAGAAAATCCCATGAAGTAGCCGGCCACTCTCCTATTCCCGGGTGGAAAAGCCATTAACGAATTCGGAGGAGCTCTGCATCAGGGAATTTAAGGATAGAAGATAGATCAGTTTTTCAGTCATACAACAACCTCCCCCATTCCCTCCCACAACATGTAATCAATTAACTGAAAAATGATATGAGCCTCTTAACTATTGCCAATGTTCACTACTGCTGTCTTTTGGAGAGTCACACAGCGGTGGACCTTGGATCTCCCCCAAGCATACGGTCTGCTATATATTCTATTTTGTTTCGTCTATTCTCATCCCTTTCAAGCAAAGACAGGCCATTAAGTACACAGAAAATTGGCCAGTGTTAAGTAGTGTTGATTTTTCAATGTAACATTTCTAGTGTTGATTCAGAAATTACATGACCTCTGTAAATAGTTAAATTAACACTCAGTGGTGTAAAAGAACCCCAGTGTTGGTGTAATAACCAGAGATGAAGAAAAAAACACAGCCGTCATTGTTATATTTCCCACCATGCTCTATCACAGTTTTTAATTTTTTATTATTGTTTGTTTCTATGTTTTTGCATGCACATTGACTGATAAATTAATTATTCTTATGCTACTTAAATATAAATATCACATTTTTCTAAACTAATCCAATCTGTTACTTGGACGTATTGCCCCCGTTACTGTAATGTTGTTCTAGTTTAGCTGCTTTAGGTAGTCTCATATCTCAGTCTTCCCAACCCTGGCAGTCATTCTGAATAGGGCTTGCGGGTAAATACAAATGACAAATGTTGAATATCCCCACTCAGGCTGGATTCCAATAGCAATTACACATCACTTTGCAAGCCAGCATAGTGTGACTTGCAGGGCTAGTGTGACCTGTAAAACATATGTTTCAGGCCAGTGTATAAAGGTAAAACTAGGCCCTCAAAAGAAGGCCTTATGAAGTATGTATTGTCTTAAATAATGTAATTTTAATTATAACATATTCACTTAGGATCTCACTTGAAGGCCACAGGACTGAAAATGAATGAACGCAACAAGCATGTCTCTGTCACTAACAAATACAGTCATGGGTGGAAACTCTACAAACTCTCAAAAGGCAAGGCACACTGGGAAATATGTAAATAAGGCTTTACACTAAGGAAAGTGTTAATTTAACACTGGAAGTGTGGACCTGTGTCAACACTGAAACAGTGTTATACTTAACATGCTCAGACTTGCCTAGTTAAATAAAGGTTACAAAAAATGTAAATAAAAAAATAAACATGCTCAGTGTTGATTCAACACTGGAGAATTTGCTGTGTAGGCATCTCTAATGTTTGCTGGTGTTTGAAGCTGGCTGCACTGAGGAGCTATTGGAGATCTTGGTGAAGCTGAAGGTACATGTGATCAGATTGTCCAGACGTTCTCATATCTCGTCTTCTGATGGGTTTGGAAAAGTGAAGTGTGTCTGCAAGCATAGAGCAGTCACCCATTTAATTTTAAGTGAAAGGGATAATATCCTTATCATGGCTCCTAAATATAGCTTACTTCCTTACTCATCTTACTCTGTCTCTCTCCCGCGTTCTCTCTGTGTGGGAGAATGAGACATGTGACTCATATGACCAATACTAGAGCTAAGTTGCTTTAGAGCTCCATTTCAATCCACAGAACTGGTCCATTCACTGCTACCCTGCCCTTGCCTGATCAGTCAGTCAACATTTACAGTGGTGTGGATGGGAGGCACTGGGTAATTCCAAAAGAGAATTTGATGAGCAGGCAAAGATATTCACAACACAAAAGCGTTAAAGTCTCTTTTTGGGTAGACGCAAATCCCTCACACTCACCACCAGCTATTTCTGGCAGCGGTGGAGCAGTTCTCTCTGGCCGGTGCCCTTTGGGTCTGTTAGGATCTGTCCAGGATTGTCCTCTGTAAGCAGGGAACCCAGCCTTCTAAAAGCTGCTGAATCGCTAGTGTCAGTTAAAAGAGATGCCCTCTCATGAAAAAGAAGCCTGAAGTCAGTTGCCTTGATGGGCAGACCATTGAGGCCAAGCCTGGACATTGAGCGTTGGGGGTGGTTTGGGGGAAATAGCCTAACGCTAGACAGGAACAATCAGAATCTAGATAGAGCAGACAGTTGAGTGTCATCGTCAACGCAATTCAGTCACAGATTCTACAAACATCGTTACAAACAAGAAACTGAGATGAAAATGTGGTTTTGAGGGTTTTTTTAATGACGAAAACATCCTTTATCTTCAAAACAGACACGTTTACAAGAGCTGCAAAAATAAATGTAAGCTGAGAAATGATATTTTGCAACCTGATCACAGATTCCAAAGCGCTACAACATGGTAGTGTCTGATACAGTTATAAAAATAACAATTATAAAAAATACATGTGATGCAGGCTCTTTTTCTTTTTTTGTAGGTTTGATTGAAAAAAGACTGCATGAATAGGAGGTGAAAAGTTTAAACAATGCATACAAGACAATGCTGTAACCCATAGTAGCCTGTGTGTTGCTTGCTAACTACATGGTAGACTGGTGCTGGCTGAGCTGTTCTGAGCCAATTTCACAGAGTGAGAAGAGATGAGAATACACACCGCCTGCACGATCCAGACAATATCATCAAAATGTACACAGTCAAAAAGAAAAATGCTAGACCAGAACGTGTGAAATAGCAAAATAGAGAAAAAGGAGTCTACAGAATGATTTGAGTAGAGAGTACATTTTTCTCTGTTCTCTTGACCACCCAGGTTACAGTCACACAGTGGTCACCTAAGCTGATTCACATCCCCTATGGAGTGCCTCCGCCCTGTAGAACTCCATTAGATGTCCATTCACTCTGTCCCTAAGGGAGCTCCATTACAGCTTACACATTATGGGAGTGAGGGGAGAGGAGAGAGGACAAGAGTAGGATCTCATCAGTGGAGACAAAGACAGTAGTTTCCTTAAGATGTCCTAAAGAGTTGTGACATGACCCATTTGTACACTAGCAGGAAGCCAGGAATCCCATTCACAGTGAAAACACTTAATTCTTCTCTAAAGATACACACTTTAGATTTGTATAGTGCACACCGCTGTTGCTATTTTTAATAACACTGTCTCTCACCCCAAGACCCACAATACTGGTGATGAATCATCATTAATTTTCATCTTTGTCAAAAATCAATTCCTATCAACATATTTCAGAGGTTATGTTGAGAAATGGCATTAGAGAAACTGAATTAGCATGAGACAGTATTTCCGGATGGGCTTGGAACTTACAGCATAGCAGTTAGATCATGTAACCACTGCCTAACCTAGCCTCAATTAACAGGTCATTTACAGTAATACCATGGCAGTGCACCAACCCAGGGAATGTTATCAAAGCTCATAAGGCATGCGTGGATATCTGTTCAGTCCCCCAGAGAAGAGGCCCTGACACACAGAGGTAATGATAAATAGTGCTAGGCTTAACAGGCTACCTCCCTAAAGTTGTGTTGTGTGTACCAGGACCCCTCTCTCTCCTGCCTTTTCTCTCTGCTTAGGTCCTCTTAAGATGGGAGAGAGAGGTATTACCACTGTGCATGTCTGTCTGTGGTGAAAGCAAGACAAACCCCTTCCCCATCTGCACCCATCTCCCCAGCCCAGCTCCCTGCCTCTCACGTTTTCCTCTGTCCCTCACTTGCACTCCTTCACAAGTTTTTTTCTCTTTTTTTCCCCCTACAGCTCAATATCTGTACTTCAATATAAAAACAACACATCTTCAACCTCGCTCTCCATCGACAAAAGGCAGAACACTCATTCAATATTGGGCAAGCGGCCGGCAGATAAACATTTGGTACAACATTTTCTGGTAGGTATGCAGCTGACCCAAAGCGAGCGCATATACTACAAACACAGCCCGGCTAAGTTCAACCTCTTCGGCAGCTGCGTAATTCCCTGCTACGGTGTCTCAGCAAATACCAACCTAGAAGGCAACACAGGAACACACACACCGACTCTTTGCCTTTTCGATCCGTTCTCTTTCCTTCTGTATTTCTTTTTTCGATCTATTTCTTCCGACAAAGGTTTGTCAATCCCTCAGCCTGCTGTGAACTTGCTACAAAAGGTGAGTTAAAAGATAAGCACCCCTATACAAAATACAGTTAAGTTTAAACCATGTGAAACTGAATAAGTCGACATGAACAACGACAAAACAATATTAAACCATCTCTGTACATGCACTATGGCACAAACTAATATTCCTGTGGAGTTTGTTTGTCTGAAAATGACTATGGGAGAGCTACATAAAATAGTGCTCTAGCCTCTGTGGCTTCAACACACCTATGAGGAGGTACTGCTATTATTAATTGGAGCTGGAATGTTTAAAATATCAGCAAATGTTAACACAAGGCCTTGTATCAACCGGTCAAACTACTTTGTACAAAGTACAGCAAAACCCCATCTCTCCCCCATCGACTAATACTCTATGACTGCAAGGGGATATGTTGTTTTCTTCCAAAAAAATATGACATCAACACGGACTGTATCAGGATTTCACGGTTACATTCACAAGCCTCTGGGGTGCCATTGTCTTGTGTGCCTGACGAAAATCAAACTGGATTTATTCACAAAACGATATGGCCTGCTGCTCATTATTCCTCTACCTATACGACTGATAGGCGTTAGGCACTTAAAACACATGTTCACATATACAAATATAGATAGCATTATACATAATTTTTCTTCCCCACCAAACTTGGGTATTAAAAACAATAAATGAAAAATCTTTGGTTTGTAAACACATCATGTTCATATCAATCATTACTAGTTAAGGTGTCGTTTTTGTCATTCAAAGCTTGTGATGATATCTCACCGGAAATAGAGTTTTACGGTGCTCTAGTAATCCCTGTGTTGCTGGGACATTGCCCAGCACGCGCCAGGGTGCAAGCCACACACCCCTCAGAGAGCAAAGGGGCCTGCATCCTCCTCACAGCCATGGAGGCAGCTGGACACCACAGGACACAGATGCAGCAACACGTTATTGTCTGTCTATCGCTCAATGCAACTGCCTCTTCAGTTTGCAACAGAGTCAGTCAATCCAGGTCAGTGTCAATGAAAGTATTGCTGCTGCTGTTTTCATTCTTGTCCATCATTGTTTGCATTGTATTGGGCAAAACTCCATCCCATACTTCCCAAGCTTGGGTTAGGTGTCAGACAGGGTGGCATTTTCACAGTAAACTGTCCTGCCATTGGTTTAAGACGGACCTCACAGGAGCTGAGACCCAACTGTTATTTTCTCCCCCCCCCCCCCCCATCACTCTCTAACAGAACATAACTAAATGAAATTCAATACAGGTTGGTGAGTCATGGGGATACCTTTTTTTTCATTCATTTATCTGAAAAACACTTTACAGTGAGTCAGCCCAGTGATTCAGCACATGTATGAATGAATCAGACTCTCCCTCCCCCTCTCTCACTCCTTCCTTCCTTTCCCTGTGCTGTCTCAGTTGCAGGGTAGCCAGGTGGAGTAGGCATGCTGCTGGCAGTGGAACATGGGCTGTACCTGGGCTATGTAGTAGTTACTGAAGTTACCGTCTGCCACGTAGGCGGCTGGCTGGTAGTAGCAGGTGACGTTAGCCACATTTGGGATGACGTTCTGCTCGGCCAGCACGCGCACCGCCAGCATGGCGATCAGCCCCAGGGTCTGCCGCCTCTCATGTCCCATCAGGCACACTGTACTCTCGTTGACCACCCCATGCAGGGTCATCAAGTAGTCGTACTTGCGGTCCTCCAGGCCCACAAAGTGGTTTTGCAGGTAGGACTCCAGCTTGCGCTGCTGCTCGCTGATATCCGAGAAGTCGATGAAGAAGCGCGAGCACATGTAACGCTGCAGGGACTTCATCTCTGTTTCGGAGTCGGCTTGGAAGCCCCTTACCAGCAGGTGACAGTACTTGAGCAGACCGCCGCCCCGGATCTCCTCTGGGTTGCGCGTGCAGATCACCTTCTGGCGTAGGTGGTCGAGGGCAGCACCAAAGTCCCCAAACACACTCTCGCCCACGATGGTGGGGTGGAAGGTCTCGGCCATGGGGTTCTCAGAGCATTCATAGAACAGCAGCAGGGAGTCCAGCTTGATCTGGAAGGAGTCCACGCTGAATTCAAACTGCCGCCTCAGAGAGTCTACAAACTTGAGCTCCACGTTCTTTCCTCTGTTGTTGGAGAGGGAGATGAGGCTCCAGCGGTCTGAATCATTGCACACCTTCACCATCTTCTGCACATAGGCTTCCTGTCAGACAGAAACACACAGGGGAAATTAATCTTTAGCTCCAGATGTCAATGGATGGAAATACTGTATACATACTTTATAAACGCCCTTTGCTCAGTTAAAATGAATAACTGTGAATGGATTTTAAAAATACTGTATAAATGCTTTTGCACCACTATGATCTTAAACAAATAACTGTCATGGATTTAAAAACTGTAGCCTACTCCTGACCTAAATCCAATTAAACCGATACAAGCACTAAATCAGGAACAGTTCATCTTCTATAGTGCCACATAATAAAGAGGTATAAATGTAATTACATTGGCACATATTTTCATTGCATCTTTCTGTAGCCTACAATAAGGGGCAAACATTGGCTGCCCTATCTATGGAACTTAGGTGGCCGAGGAAACGGGATCCGCTTTAAATGGGCTTACTGCAATCCTCTTAGCTGGATAAAACCAACATTATACTATCAGTAAACGTGTCTTATTGCACTTTGAAATAACATGCATAATGACGTGCAATAGGGCAAAGGTGAGTAAAAGCCCAATTGGCCATATTCATCAATGAAATTGATTTCTAAATAGGCATTTGATTGATTTCAATAACTGTTGATAGGAAAATGTAGCCTACCTTTAAAGTCAATGGTGATATTTTCTGTTTATTCACCCCGTCAGGTAAGAAGTCCAGGAGACAGTCCAAAACGATATCCTTCACAATCTGAAAATCACTTTCCCCTTTCATATCCGCGCAAAAGATTAGGTCAAGGTCCTTGTAGCCCAGTCCGCTATCCTCATGAAGAACGTGGCTTGCAGCAGACCCGTTTAACCGCACGTCCCGGACGTGGATATTCCTCTCCTCCATGCGACTACGCACCACCTTCACTATTTGTCGGGGTTTCATCTCCAAAGTGGGGAAGTTTCCACGGCCGTGGATGGGAATGGTCTCCGTCAGGATAGCATCAAGGCGCTGCACTTGTTCCCAGCCGAGAACGCTGATATTGCTGCTTTCAACCTCAGTTATAGGACTAGCACCAGTGCAACTATGTTCTTCAGACATTGTGGAGAAAATTAAACGGCAATTGACTATGAAGTTTCTTTAGAGACAGGTCCGTATCCTAATGTGGATTTTACGCGCAGTGACAGTAGGCTATAGAGGGGCAATGTCAACTTCATCCACATCGGTATCTTCAGTCAGAGTGCAGTACCTCTATATTATACTGTAACGTAAATAAAATCAAGGCGAAATAGGCTACTCAGTGCGCAGTAAAGAAATGACAGTTGCTAACTCCAGTTGACTTGCGTGTCTTTTGTCGTGAGATGAGGGAGGACAGTAAATAAGATTTTCTCTCAAAGATAGTCGTCACTTCTGCCTTTTTCCTCATGGGTTGTCACTCAGTGCATCCGAGCTGTGCGCATCACCGTCTTTGGAGCTTGTTGGTATGCTAGTAGTTCTGAGTTCGGGCTGTGACTCCATCGCCTAAGGCACGCCTATGATTTTTTTACATTTGCATGAATACGCACTTGGCAAGTTCTGCAGTGATCAGCCCTCTGTGGAATCCCGTGGATTGTGACGCGCAACTTCTAAATATTTGATTCCCTTTTCGTCTCCAATAAATTCTTAAAGCCTTCCATGTAACTTGTCACGTGAAAAGTATGTGGTTTAGTTTGGCTACTTTTGTTTTCCATCAAAGTTAACCGTTACCTGTCCATAGTGCTTGGCTTGCGGGCGTCGCTTTTCGCTGAAAGGCAGGTAAGGTTTTAGGAATGTCACATGCTATGTACAACCCCACTCACCATTTGAACGAAGATAAGTTAGAGTCATCAACAGCCTGGGGTTTGATCTCAGGCTTTGTCGCAACTGGACGTGACCCCCATTATAGGACGGCGAACAATTGTCCCAGCGCCATCCGGGGTAGGAGAGGGTTTTGGGCTTTCCTTGGCTCCTCCGACACATTGGTGCGGCTGACATCCGGTTTAAGCGAGCAGTGTGTTCACCAATACATACAGTGCGCTCACCAATAGCAAATCGGACTTCTAACTACAGCGACACTATAGCGGCGTTGGCAAAAAAGCGGATGTAGCCATTAAAAAATATATATATATTTTTTTTTTTCATAGATGTAGCCAGTTATCAGGTATACAGAATATAACCTAACTTCCGTTTCCCTTAAACGGAAAGAGGGACACCGCACAGGCGTTATCTACGCCTGCTAATGAAATTACAGTTTTGTATATTCTCTTATGAAATGCAGGCACAGTTCATTGAAAATACAGCCTAATGTGCCCTCCCTTGAGTTGAAATCGCATTATGTTAAGTCGTAGTTTATAGGAGATGTAAGGCTTTCACTATAAAGAGATGTTATTTTGACTTGCAGGATTTCATTGACCATACAAAAATTGTGGAGCAAAAGCCTACCTTTGAGTTGACATTGCCATACCGCCCTCTATGGGAAAGAGGAAAAAGTTAGATCACAATCCTAACCAAATCTATGAGTAATTTGAAAAATATCCAGCAACATCATATTGTAAGCAGTGGTATGAAGTACTAAAGTAAAAAATAATTTAAAGTACTACTTAAGTAGTTTTTTGGGGTATCTGTACTTTACAACTTTTACTTCACTACATTCCAAAATAAAATAAATGTACTTTTTCCTCCATATATTTTCCCTGACACCCAAAAGTACTAGTTACATTTTGACAGGACAATGGTCCAGTTCACACACTTATCAAGCGAACATCCCTGGCCAGCCCTTCTGCCTCTGATCAGGCGGACTCACTAAACACAAATGCTTTGTTTGTAAATTATGTCTGAGTGTTGGAGTGTGCGCCTGGCTATCCTTAAAAAAAACATTTGAAATGGTTTATACTTTTACTTAAGTAGTAGTATTTTACTGGGTGACTCACTCTTACTTGAGTCATTTTCTATTAAGGTATCTTTACTTTTACTCAAGTATGACAATTGAGTACTTTTTCCACCACTGATTGTGAGTCATAATGTAGAATATGACACTTCCTACAGTTTGTCTCTTTTAGAGAGTTCCAGTTTTCCTATATTGATATTTACTTGCTGTGTTGAGGAAACGTCATATAAATATGCCACTTAGCAAATGTTTTCTCCAAGGCAACTTTTAATACAGTGAGTGCATACATTTTTAGTGTGTGATCCCTGCATGATTTGAACTCATGACCTTGGCGTTCCTAGAACCACATAGGACCAACACATACCGAATTATGGTTTTCCTAATGCCATTTCCTAAACTAGGCCCCCAAACTCTCTAAAGAACACTCTCTTTCCTAAACACTCTCTTTCCTAACCTCCAACCCTATGGTTATTTCTATAAAACCGTATAAGTTGTGACCTGATTTAGTGCCTGGTTAAGCTTTATCTGATCCTAGCCCACATGAAAAAATACTATAGTATACTATGGTATAAATACTATAGTATTCACTGTAGTGTTTCGTGGACTTTACTTTAGTATTCACTGTAGTGTTTTGCGTCCGCAAAAACACTACTGTGAATACTGTAGTATTTACTGAGTATTTACAGTTAAGTATAGTATCAATACTGTAGTAAAATAAAAACTGTAGTATATACTATAGTAATTAATGAAGTGTTTTTGTAGACTATAGCATACTGTAGGATTTACTGTAGTGTTTTTGCAGATGTCACTGCAGTATTTACTATAGTGTTTTTGTTTTATTATCTTTGACATAGAAGTGGAGGCTTTTTCCTTCAGGAAACCTACTGGAGAAACACAGAGAGTGTTCATTTTCCATAACCTGTAGGTAGGTCTGGAGTCTGAACGGATAGTTCAGAGCTTCTGCTCTTTTCTATAACCTGTAGGAAACACAATATGTGGTCTATAATTGGCATGTAGGTTTCTCACTAATGTGTGGCACAAATTGCAATGTGGGGGTGGGGAATGGGCAGGGTATACACAATTTAAATACTGTAGTATTTACTATAGTTAAAAATAGTAGTATTTTTGCAGACATTACTGTAGTATTTACTACAGTGCTTTTTTTGCGGATAATACTGTAGTATTTACTATAGTATTCTAAAGATACATTCTATTATAATTACTACACATGATTGAGGGATACTACAGTGTGTAGTATATTATTCTACAGTATACTTCAGTTTACTATAGGACTCTATAGTAAGTACTTTAATATTCTATAGTAAACAAGTCTTTTTTAATGTGGGAGGGGTCTTACCAATGTTGAGGGGACTTTAGCCTAGCGGCTCGGGAAGGCCTGACTAGCTCAGTGGTCTTATGAATGTGATGGGGACGTGTCCAGCCATAGAAGTTCTGACAATATGAGTTTAGCCCCTGTATGCAACCATGTATTTCTCTCTTCTTGGTCAATATACCCCCTGGCCTGGGCTAACTAGTGTTGTGAATGTGTGTTGTGGACATTAGCGGTCTCTGTTGTCTTGAATCCCTTGTTTTCCCCATCCTCATACCCCCTGGGCTTAATGCTCTCTACTGAAGTGTGAGTGAGACAGCTGACACAACAGCACAGTGTTAGTCAGACTCTAATGTCAGTGCCAGACTGAACTTCCAGGGCACAGTGCAGCACAGCATGACAGCTAGCATCAGAGAAACAGACGCTCATCTCCATCAAAACATGAGAGAAACCTGCCAAAGCCAAACATTTGGCTCTGATGGCTGCTCCGGTCGGGGCAGCCATCAGGGCATCTATCAAGCAGTGCAAAGCCCTGCGTCACTGCTGCCACCCAGCCCTGTAAACCCAGATTATCCCATTTACTCTTAGCCCACAGCAGAGCAGAGATCCCAGAGCCTACCTGCACAGTCACACTCATCACAACAGGGGGTCAGAGGCAATCGCATTCACATAGATCACTGATCATTCACAATCGCTCCGACATGGCTAGTCCAAATACTTATATTATATTTATATATATTCTTAATTCCATTCCTTTAGTGTTCTAGTCAATGCTATCCTATATTGCTGTATATATACTATTCTATCCTACATATTCTTCAGATATACTAAATATTCTATCCACATACATCACATACTATATATTTATACTCCGGACTCCGACATTGCTCGTCCTAATAGTTGTACATTTCTTAATTCCATCCTTTTACTTTTTGATCTGTGTGTATTGTTGTAAATTGTTAGATATTACTGCACTATTGGAGCTAGAAACACAAGCATTTCGCTACACCTGCAATAACATCTGCTAAACATGTGTATGTGACTAATACAATTTGATTTGATTTAGATTTTAAGCATTATAGACTTCAGATCAGATACATTCACAGCCATACTTCCATATGCAACCATATGCACATTATTCGAATCATGCATCTCACTCACGCTTTTTCTGGGATAGCAAGCTTTTTATTGGTGGACAGTCCAATGAGAGATCACAAGTCTCTCAAATAGTAACTCACATCTGGAAATGTATGTGAGGAGTCAATGTATTACCCAGGTTTGGAGGTATGGGTTGGCCTTCATTCAAGAGTTCTGTGCACCAGCCATCTCCACTCCAGCCAAATCAGAGTGGTCGCCATAGAGACAGTAGGTGTATATTCTTCTACAATGGTTGACAGGGGCTGCATAGAAAAAAAAGGATATGCAAAAATTGTCACATTATACTTTGGTGACTGGAAACATCCTCATTGCATGGACAATCCTGAATTGTATATCATTACAGACAACTTTATCTTCAGAGATGCCATAATCAGTGAGTGCTTTGAAAAGCAGTAGATGGGTAAAATCACTGGCGATGCCAAGCCAGGGGGAAAAAAATGGCATATTGTGTGTTGTGATAATTGTGTTGTTTGCTCTATAACATGTTAGTTCATATGCCTTGCCACTGTGATATATAAGCCTAAAGGCAGAGACAATAAGAAGAAAGGGGCAGAATAAATTCAACCACCTTTGTTTCATCACAAAACCGGACAGCAACATCTGTCCACAAATCCTATTGCATGTAACAAACAGTTACATGACATACAGCATGGACAGTCAAGTTAATGTTTCCGACAACTATTTATTTAGAATCACAGAGAGTTACCGCAAGTCACAAAGAAAACAGGAGATGCCTCCACTATTCCAGCACAATTTCAACTTCCACATCATCAAAATCACCTATGCTTAGTCTAATACAGTGACAATTAAAAGAAACCAAAAACAATTTAGTCCAATCAACGTAAACTAAATATGATGTGGCTGTCCATGGTACCAATTTCTGTGTGTGTGTACGTACAAGTACAAAAAAACATGTTGACTCACCCTACTTGTAGAGAAACGTCAATGCCATCCTCCTCTCTTTCATGTCGCCGAAACGGTCTATGACTATCATACGGTAGGCTACACACGTTTAGTTTTTGTTGTCCTGGCTAAAATGCTTGCTTGCTAGCCTAACTTCCTTTCATGGGCAATGATGAACCAGCTAGTTAACATTAGCCTACTATATCTATCTACATATTGAACTTCCATTCTTTCAGGCCAGGGGCACGCACAATGTATGAATTTATGGTTGGATCAGAATCACCTTTATTATCATTGGACAGTATGGAGAATTTAGTAAAAACAACAAGTCCAAATCACTATCTCCATCCATGGTTAATTTAGGAACAGGACAATTTTAGCTAGCCACCTAGACACCGGAGGAAAACAACACAACGAGATGCAACAATTACATTTTTTTCTGTCAATGTCATTTGGCTGTGTTCGTGATGTGATTGGTGTGAAGCCAAATCCAAACTGGCTTCCATTGACACTTTATTTGGGGTGAATCGGGACCATTCACAGTTGAGCTTAATGCTGATTGACTATTATTTTATATTGTTTTTATCAAGGGAGGCCAAATGCAGGCTGGCTTCCCTTGCATTCAATGCTACGGGAAGCAAATCAAATGTATTTATAAAGCCCTTTTTACATCAGCTGATATCTCAAAGTGCTGTACAGAAACCCAGCCTAAAACCCCAAACAGCAAGCAATGCAGGTGGAGAAGCACGGTGGCTAGGAAAAACTCCCTAGAAAGAAACCTAGAGAGGAACCAGGCTATGAGGGGTGGCCAGTCCTCTTTTGGCTGTGCCGGGTGGAGATTATAACAAAACATGGCTAAGATGTTCAAATGTTCATAGATGACCAGCAGGGTCAAATAATAATAATCACAGTGGTTGTCGAGGGTGCAACAGGTAAGCACCTCAGGAGTAAATGTCAGTTGGCTTTTCATAGCCGATCATTCAGAGTATCTTTACCACTCCTGCTGTCTGTAGAGAGTTGAAAACAGCATGTCTGGGACAGGTAGCACGTCCGGTGAGCAGGTCAGGTTTCGATAGCTGCAGGCAGAACAGTTGAAACTGGAGCAGCAGCACGTCCAGGTGGACTGGGGACAGCACGGAGTCATCAGGCCAGGTAGTCCCGAGGCATGGTCCTAGGGCTCAGGTCCTCTGAGAGAGAGAAAGAAAGAAAGAGAGAAAGAGAGAATTTAGAGAGAGCATATTTAAATTCACACAGGACACCGGATAAGACAGGATAAATACTCCAGATATAACAGACTGACCCTAGCCCCCCGACAAATAAACTACTGCAGCATAAATACTGGAGGCTGAGACAAGAGGGGTCGGGAGACACTGTGGCCCCGTTCGATGATACCCCCGGACAGGGCCAAACAGGCAGGATATAACCCCACCCACTTTGCAAAAGCACAGCCCCCACATCACTAGAGGGATATCTTCAACCACCAACTTACCATCCTGAGACAAGGCCGAGTATAGCCCACCAAGATCTCCGCCACGGCACAACCCAAGGGTGGGCGCCAACCCAGACAGGAAGATCACATCAGTGACTCTACCCACTCAGTGACGCACCCCTCCTAGGGACGGCATGGAAGAGCACCAGTAAGCCAGTGACTCAGCCCCTGTAATAGGGTTAGAGGCAGAGAATCCCAGTGGAGAGAGGGGAACCGGCCAGGCATAGACAGCAAGGGTGGTTCGTTGCTCCAGTGCCTTTGTGTTCACCTTCACACTCCTGGGCCAGACTAAATGCAATCATAGGACCTACTGAAGAGATGAGTCTTCAATAAAGACTTAAAAGTTGAGACCGAGTCTGCGTCGCTCACATGGGTAGGCAGACCATTCCATAAAAATGTAGCTCTATAGGAGAAAGCCCTGCCTCCAGCTGTTTGCTTAGAAATTCTAGGGACAGTTAGGAGGCCTGTGTCTTGTGACCGTAGCGTACGTGTAGGTATGTACGGTAGGACCAAATCAGAAAGATAGGTAGGAGCAAGCCCATGTAATGCTTTGTAGGTTAGCAGTAAAACCTTGAAATCAGCCCTTGCCTTAACAGGAAGCCAGTGTAAAGAGTCTAGCACTGTAAGTAATATGATCACATTTTTTGGTTCTAGTCAAGATTATAGCAGCCGTGTTTAGCACTAACTGAAGTTTATTTAGTGCTTTATCCGGGTAGCCGGAAAGTAGAGCATTACAGTAGTCTAACCTAGAAGTGACAAAATAATGGATTCATTTTATTGCATCCTTTTTGGACAGAAAGTTTCTGATTTTTGCAATGTTACATAGATGGAAAAAAGCTGTCCTTGAAACAGTCTTGATATGTTCGTCAAAAGAGAGATCAGGGTCCAGAGTAACGCCGAGGTCCTTCACATTTTTATTTGAGATGAGTGTACAACCATCAAGATTAATTGTCAGATTCAACAGAAGATCTCTTTGTTTCTTGGGACCTAGAACAAGCATCTCTGTTTTGTCCGAGTTTAAAAGTAGAACATTTGCAGCCATCCACTTCCTTATGTCTGAAACACAGGCTTCCAGCGAGGGCAATTTTGGGGCTTCACCATGTTTCATCGAAATGTACAGCTGTGTGTCATCTGCACAGCAGTGAAAGTTAACATTATGCTTCCGAATGACATCACCTAGAGGTAAAATATATAGTGAAAACAATAGTGGTCCTAAAACGGAACCTTGAGGAACACCGAAATTGACAGTTGACTTGTCAGAGGACAAACCATCCACAGAGAAACTGATATCTTTCCGACAGATAAGATCTAAACCAGGCCAGAACTTGTCCGTGTAGACCAATTTGGGTTTCCAATCTCCCCAAAAGAATGTGGTGATCTATGGTATCAAAAGCAGCACTAAGGTCTAGGAGCACGAGGACAGATGCAGAGCCTCGGTCTGACGCCATTATAATGTCATTTACCACCTTCACAAGTGCAGTCTCAGTGCTATGATGGGGTCTAAAACCAGACTGAAGCGTTTCATATACATTGTCTTCAGAAAGGCAGTGAGTTGCTGTGCAACAGCTTTTTCAATTTTTTTTTGAGAGGAATGGCCAAGCACAGGGAGCAGCTCTTTCAGTAGTTTAATTGGAATAGGGTCCAGTGTGCAGCTTGAAGGTTTAGAGGCCATGATTATTTTCATCATTGTGTCAAGATATATAGTACTAAAACACTTGAGTGTCTCCCTTGATCCTAGGTCCTGGCAGAGTTGTGCAGACTCAGGACAACTGAGCTTTGGAGGAATACACAAATTTAAAGAGGAGTCTGTAATTTGCCTTCTAATGAAATTGATCTTTTCCTCAAAGAAGTTCAGAAATGTATCACTGCTGAAGTGAAAGCCATCCTCTCTTGGGGAATGCTGCTTTTTAGTTAGCTTTGTGACAGTATCAAAAATAAATTATGGATTGTTCTTATTTTCCTCAATTATGTTGGAAAAATTGGATGATCGAGCAGCAGTGAGGGCTCTTCAATACTGCACGGTACTGTGCAGTATCATACTCTTGTCATACTCTTTTTGACCAGACAGCATCAGATAGATGGGCTACACATACAAAGGAATGTGGGGTCTGTTTCGCTCGCTCTGAGGCTTTCTCTGGTAAGATACAAAAATTCAGCCTCTTGCAACTTGAAGGAAAATTATGAAACACAGAGAGATTAAAGAAATGATTTGTTTCTTTTTTTTGTTGGTACATTTTCTGGGGAAGCCTGGCTTCCCTTGGCATCCATGAATACACACCACTGTTGAAAAGACTCTTCATTTCAATGCACCACGGAAGGACCCAACATCTGAAAATATCTTATTTCTCATCTGTGATTGTTGGCCCTCTCCCTCGTAAAACCGATCTTTTACATTAACAGAGAGCCTGCCCCCAGGATCCATAAAAAATTATCAGGACAGTTCGGCCCAATAAACGAAGAGAAGCCAGGGTTTTCACTGTGCCAACAAGCTGACAGGAACCATTGGATTGATGCACCGTGAAGAGTCGCATCCTCTAGGACAGCCACATCATCTCCCCTTGAGCTCATCTTTAGTTAGAGACGGTCGAGGAGTTAGAATCTAATGTCTTAGTCACTATTCTTCACTCGTCTGCATCTTCCACATCTAACAACAACTAATGAAGGTCATTGATGTCTAAAACATAAATGTTTTGAAAACAAAATACAATAGCTAACTAAACGTGTTTTGTGAGCGAGAGTCGCTTTAGTCGAGCAGGGCGGCTAGCTAGCTAATTCCTCAGATCATATGGAGAGGAACGCCACATTAACACATAACACTAATGAGTTGGATAGAGAGCAGGGCTCTCAAATACATTTTGGCGATGCGGTTCCGGGGAGAGTGCACTCGTGTGTTTTCTAGTTACACCTATTTTAATGTGCTGGATGAGATGCATGGGTTGTGGTGTCAGTATGTGGATTGCCCAGAGGGCCATGGAGGTCCAGGGTCCTCTAGCGGCATGATGAGAATTTCCAACTCATTAAGTGCAATCAAGCTGGTCTGACCTCTCTCATCTGACCTCATTTTAACAGGAGGGGATGGAAGCACCGGTTATTATGCTCTAACACGAGTGAATGAGTACCGAGTCACTGATTAGATGGGAGTGGGGACTTAGGCCTATAGCAAATGCAAAAATATGTGTTCATACACATACGTTGCCAAAATCGCTCTGAAACGTTCTACAGATGCCAAACTAAGATAGCTGGAATAGGTCATATAGATGGAAAAGTTTTATTTCATGTGGTGTATGACTTTCATAGGATTTATGCGGAGGATTTGAAGTGCTCTGTATTTTTTCAAACCTTTTACCCTTTCCGTCACTATATCTGTGGTCTTTACTCCCTTTCCATAATTTCAAGTTATTCAATCATTCTACATTTCTAAGCAATTGATTAGTGCGGGCAAATGAGCAAAAAAAGTTATTTCATAATGTAGACCACTCCTTTCAGCAGCATGTGTTTTTATCTCCTCTCTTTGGCTGTGAAGTTGTGTGGAAACAACTGACAAACATCTAGGCTAATCTGTTTCCTCTTGGCAGTTGAAGTGAGTAACATGAACTACCTTAGATTATATATTTGTGTGTAGAGCAATAGTAGAGACCAGGACCGGAACTCTTGCATGTTATCTGCATATACCACTGATGGTGATGCAAGATGCATTTAGCAAAGTCCATTATCTTAGAAGTTGTATGGGCAGTGCATTTTGTGCGGATCAAGAGCTTAAGGTTTGATTTTTAGCACTTTACTTAAAGTCTGCAGGTATAATGAGGTGGCAGCATTATGAGGCGGCTATAATGCAGTGTAAGACATGTCATACGCACACATGACTCCTTAATAACGTCTAAACTCATTATGATCCTGACAAAATACCAAGCATTTTGAGTCAAATAAACATTTCCCAGATAACTGTATTATACGTCTTGAGCCATTATGAAAGCTCATACGCTTATAACAATTCATAAAGCATTATACCTGCACTTCTGCAGGGTTTAAGTAATCTGTGTCCTCCCCTCTTATTCCTCTACCTCTTTCACTCTCAATCTCCCCCTTCCTAAAATGACTGGATTTCCAGGTGGGTCGCATTAGTTAGTCCTGTCGAAGTGACATTCCTGGCACTGACGGCAGTTAGTTTTGGGTGTGGATCAGAAGCTCCCGGACGGAATGGGATTTCCAGCTTTTCTCAGTCAATGTGTTTTGACTCCTTGTGAGATAGGGTCGTGGCAACTAAAAAAGCAGCAGCTGCTTTAATATGGATGTTTCCTACCTCACCGGCGTGCGTGTGACTGTGTGTGTGTGTGTGTGCATGCATGCATGCATGCATGCATGTATGTATGTGTGCGTGCATATTATGTATGTGTGTGCACGTTCACACGTGTGTAGGTGCATGGTGAGACTGATCTGGGTTTCTTTTGTCAGGGCCATACTGAGGATAACAGTATGGGTCGTGTTTCAGGGAGACACAGAGAGGCCCATCTCTGTCCTAGTGGAGGTCTCATAGGCCGGATTATGGGCTGTATATGATCTGACAACTAGGGAGTCCAGTGACACCGGAGAAGGGAAGCACACCGCTAGCTGCTAAAGCATTTTAGGGAGTGATGGGTATAGCAGACCCTATTTGATCTGACCTGTGCTGTGTGGGTTCACCCTCCACGTGTTGTGTTGGCTTGGCTGGCTTACATTCTCCAGTCCAACCGTATGCCATCAACCATCACTAGACCTCTGCCCTAACACCTGGACTTCTGGCTCAGCTAGGCCAATATAGCAAAGCCTTCAAACTTTGGCACTCATGTACACCTACCACGGTGTATTTCAGGTGTTTTCTAATCTCTTAACAAATTTTAATTGAGCTGTTAATTCAATAATGTCGTGGATAGGAAGTGGTAGGAGTTTTGCTCCTCACAAAGGTAGTGGGCGAAGACTGGATACAACAAACCTACAACGTCATGTCAACCACAGAGAGTAGTTAGAGTCCCGGCCAGCACTCCCAATCCCACTTAGCGGTCATGGAGCCAGTTAAGCATGGATTGCTCCACAATCGTCAGCTCAGCTGGCTGCTTTAGACCATTAAGGTCCGTTCCCAAGACAAGCTTGCACTGAGCGTGCCCACAACGTGCCGTCCTGCCATCTTGGCTACTGTCTGGGGACGTCTTTGAAGTTCAATGAGGTTGGTGATTATGACGGGCTAAAACCACTTGCTACCTGGACCGCACCAAACATCTCATCCTACTGGCCACTTGGTGCTAGGCAGAGAAAAAAAAGGTATATTTTCTGCAGCCTGGTTGTCCAGCCAAGTGGCCAGTAGGACGGGATGTTTGGTGCGGTCCAGGTAGCAAGTGGTTTTAGCCCATCATAATCACCAACCTCATTGAACTTCAAAGACGTCCCCAGACAGCAGCCAAGATGGCAGGACGGCACGTTGTGGGCACGCTCAGTGCAAGCTTGTCTTGGGAACGGACCTTAATGGTCTAAAGCAGCCAGCTGAGCTGACGATTGTGGAGCAGTCAAGTAATCCATGCTTAACTGGCTCCATGACCGCTAAGCGGGATTGGGAGTGCTGGCCGGGACTCTAACTACTCTCTGTGGCTATGAAGAGAGACTATAAGCTGCTGGAAGGGACTTTAGCCAATGGACGGGTGAGGACTGCAGTGTATGAATAACTCTTTAACACTAAATTTATGATGTTCTTGGACAGTCTCGGACTGTCAGACACTCTCTAGAGGGTTAAAGTGATGTGTCACAGAGTCAGAGGTAGAACAGAATTGTATTCTTGTTAGACACTGCGTCAGTCTCAAAAGTGATGTAAGAGTACAACCTATAGAGGGCCAGAGTCAAAGGCCACCTTAATTAGGGACAGAGCCGAAAGCACAGACCGTAAATCAGTCCACAGTCGCACAGCCCACTTAAGTAACATACTAAATATCATGAGTGCATTATAGGATGTTCTGTGTTGAGTTCTATTAGAACATCATCTTTATTGAACTGCTCGTTTTGAGCCTGGTGTGGCCAGAAATTATATTATCTCACCCTGAACCCAGAAGCTTGTCTTGCTGTAAGTGTGAACACTTGTGAAATATAGCTGATAAATTGTGATGTGAGACAAGGTTGTATTGAAATCAAACTTTATGTCAAATGCGCCCGAATACAGCAAGTATAGACCCTACCGTGAAATGCTTACTTACAAGCCCTTAACCAACAGTGCAGTTCAAGAAGAGTTAAGGCAACATTTACCAAATAAACTAAAGTAAAAAATAATACAATAACAAGGCTATATACAGGGGGTACCGGTACCGAGTCAGTGTTCGGGTGTACAGGATTGAGGTAATTTGTACATGTAGGTAGGGGTAAAGTGACTATGCCTAGATAATAAACAGCGAGTAGCAGCAGTGAACAAAACAAATGGGGGGGGGGGGGGGGGGGGGGTCAATGTAATAGTCCGGTGGCCATTTTATTAATTGTTCAGCAGTCTTATGGTTTGGGGGTAGAAGCTATTAAGGAGCTTTTTGGTCCTAGACTTGGTGCTCCGGTACCGCTTGCCGTGCGGTAGCAGAGAAAACAGTCTATGACTTGGGTGACTGGAGTCTGACAATTTTATGCACTTCCTCTGACACCGCCTATTATATAGGTCCTGGATTGCAGGAAGCTTGGCCCCAGTGATCTACTGGCCTGTACGCACTACCCTCTGTAGCGCCTTACTGTCAGATGCCGAGCACTTGCCAAATCAGGCGGTGATGCAACCAGTCAGGATGCTCTCGATGGTGCAGCTGTAGAACTTTGAGGATCTGGGGACCCATGCAAAATCTTTTCAGTCTACTGAGGGGGAATATGTTTTGTCGTGCCCTCTTCACGACTGTCTAGTTGTGTTTGAACCATGAGAGATCATTGGTGATATGGACACCAAGGAACTCGAAACTCTCGACCCGCTCTACTACAGCCCCGTTGACATTAATGGGGGCCAGTTCGGCCCACCCTTTCATGTAGTCTATGATCAGCTCCTTTGTCTTGCTCACATTGAGGGAGAGGTTGTTGCCATGGCACCACACTGCCAGTTCTCTGACCTCCTCCCTAGACTGTCTCATCATTGTCGGTGATCAGGCCTACGGGGCGCCACTGTTGTGTCATCAGCAAACTTGATGGTGTTGGAGTAGTGTTTGGCCACGCAGTCGTGGGCGAACAGGGAGACAAGGAGGGGACACACCCCTGAGGGGCCCCAAGTGCTTGAGGATCAGCGTGGCAGACGTTGTTGCCTTACCACCTGGGGGTGGCCCGTCAGGAAGTCCAGGATCCAGTTGCAGAGGGAAGTGTTTAGTCACCGGGTCCTTAGCTTAGTGATAAGCACTATGGTGTTGAACGCTGGGCTGTAGTCAATGAACAGCATTCTCATCTAGGTTTTCCTTATTTCCAAGTGGGAAAGGGCAGTGTGGAGTGCAATTGAGATGGCGTCATCTGTGGATCTGCTGAGGCGATATGCGAATTGGAGTGGGTCTAGGGTATCCGGGAGGATGCTGTTGATGTGAGCCATGGCCAGCCTTTCAAAGCACTTCATGGCTACCGACGTGAGTGCTACGGGACATTTACATTTACATTTTAGTCATTTAGCAGACGCTCTTATCCAGAGCGACTTACAGTAGTGAACGCATACATTTCATGCATTTTTCTAATTTTATTTTTGTACTGGCCCCCCGTGGGAATCGAACACACAACCCTGGTGTTACACACACACACACACCATGCTCTACCAACTTAGCCACAGGGAAGACAGTAAATCTGTAATCATTTAGGCAGGTTACATTTCGTTTCATTGGGCACAGGGACTATGGTGGTCTGCTTGAAACATGTAGGTATTACAGACTTAGTCAGGGAGAGGTTGAAAATATCAGTGAAGACACTTGCCAGTTGATCCACACATGCTTTGAGTACACGTCCTGGTAATCCCGCTGCTTTGTGAATGTTGAACTGTTTAAAGGTCTTCCTCGCATCGGCTACCGAGAGCATTATCAGACAGTCATCCAGAACAACTGGTGCTCTCGTGCATGCTTCAGTGCTGTTTTCCTCGAAGTGAGCATAAAAGGCATTTAGCATGACTGGTAGGCTCGCATCACTGGGCAGCTCGCATCTGGGTTTCCCTTTGTAGTCCGTAATAGTTTTCAAGCCCTGCCACATCCGACGAGCATCAGAGCCGGTGTAGTAGGATTCAATCTTAATCCTGTATTGATGCTTTGCTTGTTTGATGGTTCGTCTGAAGGCATAGCGGGATTTCTTATAAGTGTCCGGATTAGTGTCCCGCTCCTTGAGAGCGGCAGCTCGAGCATTCAGTTCGATGCGGATGTTGCCTGTAATCCATGGCTTCTGGTTGTGATATGTACGTACGGTCACTGTGGGGACGACGTAGTCGATGCACTTATTGATGCTGCCGATGACTGAGGTGGTATACTCCAATGCCATTGGATGAATCCCGGAACATATTCCAGTCTGTGCTAGAAAAACAGTCCTGTAGTGTAGCATCTGTGTCATCTGACCATTTCCGTATTGAGCGAGTCACTGGTACTTCCTTCTTTAGTTTTTGCTTGTAAGCAGGAATAGGGAGGATAGAATTATGTTAAGATTTGCCAAATGGAGGGCGGGGGAGAGCTTTGTATGCATGTCTGTGTGTAGCGTAAAAGGTGGTCAAGAGTTTTTTTTCTCCTCTGGTTGCAGATGTGACATGCTGGTAAAAAGGTTGTAAAACGGATTTAAATTTGCCTGCATTAAAGTCCCCGGTCACTAGGAACGCCGCTTCTGAGTGAGTATTTTCTTCTTTGCTTATGGCCTTACAGAGTTGGTTGAGTACGTTCTTAGTGCCAGCATCGGTCTGTGGTGGTAAATAGATGGCTACGAATAATATAGATGAGAACTCTCTTAGTAGATAGTGTGGTCTACAGCTTATCATAAGGTACTCTACCTCAGGCAATATCTCGAGACTTCTTTAAAATTAGACATCGCGCACCAGCTATTATTGACAAAAAGACACTCCCACCCCTCTTCTTATCAGACATAGCTTCTCTGTTCTTCCGGTGCATTGAAAATCCCTCCAGCTCTATATTATCCATGTCATCGTTTAGCCACGACTCGGTGAAACATATTACAGTTCCTAATGTCCTGTTGGTAGGATAATTGTAATCATAGGTCATCAATTTTATTTTCCAATGATTGCATGTTAGCAAGTAGAATTGATGGCAGTGGGAATTTACTTGCTTGCCTACGGATTCTCCAAAGGCAGCCCGATCTGTGTCCTCTTCTCCCCTGTCTTTTCTTTACGCAAATGACAGGGATCTGGGCCTGTTAGCGGGAGAGCAGTGTATCGTTTGACGGACTCGTTGAAGGAAAAGGTTTGTGGTGAGTAATCCCAGTTCTGATGTCCAGAAGTTATTTTCAGTCATAAGAGACGGTAGCTCAACATTTAAAAAAATAAGTTACAAACAACGACCAAAATAGCACAATTGGTTACGGGCATGTAAAATGTCAGTCATCCTCGTCGACGCCATCTTAAATTCTACTCATCACCTTACTCTCATGTCCATTCTCATCACCCTTTCATTTCCAAAATGAGGATCCCAGTCTCACACAATGAGGTTGGGGCTGAAATGAATAATAAGATGAAGCCAAAGACTGACTCACCGCTATTACGAAGCCTCAAATTCTGCTCTAAAACAGACGGACAATGATTAAGGTCTCATTCAACTGAGTAAGTGGAAGGTGGGGTGTGTGAAAATGTCCATTCCAGTGGAAGACAAAGGTCACATTCAGTAGGCACCAAACAAAATAAAACTGACAGAAACAGGTAGGGACTACCTGAACTTGTCCAACAAGAAACAATTGTTTTCGTTTTCTGTTGAATTTTTTAAAAATTTGCTACGGTGGGCACTAATGAATACAACCCAGGTGTAGCTAGGCCTTTACCTGGAATGTTCCATGCCCCGGGTTGGATCGGAGCGCCATATCACTGACTGGGAATGTGGGATGGAAGGAAATGGTATTCCGTGGAGCGTATAGCATGTTCCCTTTTCTCAATAAACATATTAATCCTGAGGTACAGTATCTCCTCTCTGGCTGGCCTGGAGGGCAACTGACGGTACTATGAGCTTCCCATCTGCAGGATGAAGAAGAAACTGACAGAAATGCTGTCTCTGTCTGTCCCTCCACAGGAGGACTGTGCTCCCAGAATGTCTGGCTTGCTGCTCTGGTACGCTCATCAGGGTCGTATTTATGAGAGCACAACGTAGCAGAACGTTGTGCAACAGAAAACAAAACTAGTGTTTCTTACTGAACAAGTGTAGATAGTATATCCCCGTTTCGGCCCGTTTCTTCTTTTTTTGTGCCTCATGAATACAACACAGGGAGAGAGAGAGAGACACATTTTACTCAAACGGTTGACCACCTATCCACTGGTTGTTAGGAAATTACTAGATGGAAGATCGAGAAACATGGTATAGAGGTGATGGACACACTGGTTGCCCTCTAGGTTACAGAGACCTGGTAGTCCCATCCACCAAACTACCAAGAGTGAAACAGGGAAGAGTCAGGGGGTATGCCAATTTCTTATAGATCAGACCTAACCCACTCCATTAAGTTAATCAAAACAGGAGCATTTTACATCTGGTTAGAAATAAATAAGTCAATCTCAACAGAGAAAAATGTCCACCTGTGTGCTACCAATAACCCCCCAAAAGACTCCCCATACTTTAATGACGACAGCTTCTTCATCCTAGAGAGGGAGATCAACCATTTCCAGACCCAGGGACATATACTAGTCTGTGGTGACCTAAACACCAGAACTGGACAAGAACCTGACACACGCAGCACACAGGGGAACAAACACCTACAGCATTCCCTCCCCCATATGGGAAAGGGGATACCTAGTCAGTCACACAACTGAATGCATTCAACCGAAATGTGTCTTCCTCATTTAATCCAACCCCTCTGAATCAGATAGGGGGAGGCAGCCCCCACACATGTACACAAGTAAACTCAGCAAAAAAAATAAACGTCCCTTTTTCAGGACCCTGTCTTTCAAAGATAACTTGTAAAAATCCAAATAACGTCACAGATCTTCATTGTAAAGGGTTAAACACTGTTTCCCATGCTTGTTCAATGAACCATAAACAATTAATGAACATGCACCTATGGAACAGTCGTTAAGACACTAACAGCTTACAGACGGTAGGCAATTAAGGTCGTAGTTATGAAAACTTAGGACACCAAAAGACGCCTTTCTACTGACTCTGAAAAACACCAAAAGAAAGATACCCAGGGTCCCTGCTCATCTGTGTGAACGTGTCTTAGGCATGCTGCAAGGAGGCATGAGGACTGCAGATGTGGCCAGGGCAATAAATTGCAATGTCTGTACTGTGAGACGCCTAAGACAGCACTACAGGGAGACAGGACAGACAGCTGATCATCATCACAGTGGCAGACCACGGGTAACAACTCCTGAACAGGATCGGTACATCCGAACATCGCACCTGCGGGACAGGTACAGGATGGCAACAACAACTGCCCGAGTTACACCAGGAACGCACAATCCCTCCATCAGTGCTCAGACTGTCCGCAATAGGCTTAGAGAGGCTGAACTGAGGGCTTGTAGGCCTGTTGTAAGGCAGGTCCTCACCAGACATCACGGGCAACAACGTCGCCAATGGGCACAAACCCACCGTCGCTGGACCAGACAGGACTGGCAAAAAGTGCTCTTCACTGACGAGTCGCGGTTTTGTCTCACCAGGGGTGATGGTCGGATTTGCGTATATCGTCAAAGGAATGAGCGTTACACCGAGGTCTGTACTCCGGAGCGGGATCGATTTGGAGGTGGAGGGTCCATCATGGTCTGGCGCAGTGTGTCACAGCATCATCGGACTGAGCTTATTGTCATTGCAGGCAATCTCAACGCTGTGCGTTACAGGGAAGACATCCTCCTCCCTCATGTGGTACCCTTCCTGCAGGCTCATCCTGACATGACCCTCCAGCATGACAATATCACCAGCCATACTGCTTGTTCTGTGCGTGATTTCCTGCAAGACAGGAATGTCGGTGTTCTGCCATGGCCAGCGAAGAGCCCGGATCTCAATCCCATTGAGCACGTCTGGGACCTGTTGGATCGGAGGGTGAGGGCTAGGGCCATTACCCCCCCAGAAATGTCCGGGAACTTGCAGGTGCCTTGGTGGTAGAGTGGGGTAACATCTCACAGCAAGAACTGGCAAATCTGGTGCAGTCCATGAGGAGGAGATGCACTGCAGTACTTAATGCAGCTGGCGGCCACAGCAGATACTGACCCCGCCTTTGTTCAGGGACACATTATTACATTTGTTAGTCACATGTCTGTGGAACTTGTTCAGTTCATGTCTGTTGTTGAATCTTGTTATGTTCATACAAATATTTACACGTTAAGTTTGCTGAAAATAAATGCAGTTGACAGTGAGAGGACGTTTACTACAAAACAACCAACAAAAACGGGTCACAAATCCTGCAGTTCTGTCTCTCACTACGTCAATAGTAGGCTTTGAGGGGACTCCTACGATAGGTACACCAACAGCTCATCCCTTGTTTATTTATTTTATTTAACCTTTAACTAGGAAAGTCAGTGAAGAAAATAAATATTTTTACAATTATGGCCTACCCTGGCCAAACCCGGACGGCGCTGAGCCAATTGTGCGCCGCCCTATGGGACTTCCAATCACGGCCGGATGTGATACAGCCTGGATTCGAACCAGAGACTGTAGTGACGCCTCTTGCATTGAGATGCAGTGCCTTAGACCGCTGCGCCACTCGGGAGTAAGTACTTTGCAGCAGTACTGTAGACAATTTTATCACCGACCTCAACCCAGTCTCTCAGAGCATTCAGTAAGTCCACTGACACCCCTATCAGATCACAGCAAAAGCAGTCTTCTTGAACAGAGCCTCAAAGCCAAACAAACTGAATACTATTAGAATATGCTGTAGATGGAAGGAAAGTACAGTCATTACCAAAAGTTGAGAATGACAAATATTAATTTCCACAAAGTTTGCTGCTTCGATGTCTTTAGATATTTTTGTCAATGTTACTATGGAATACGGAAGTATAATTACAAGCATTTCATAAGTGTCAAAGGCTTTTATTGACAATTACATGAAGTTGATGTAAAGAGTCAATATTTGCAGTGTTGACCCTTCTTTTTCAAGACCTCTGCAATCTGCCCTGACATGCTGTCAATTAAATTCTGGGCCACATCCTGACTGATGGCAGCCCATTCTTGCATAATCAATACTTGGAGTTTGTCAGAATTTGTGGGGTTTTGTTTGTCCACCCGCCTCTTGAGGATTGACCACAAGTTCTCAATGGGATTAAGGTCTGGGGAGTTTCCTGGCCATGGACCCAAAATATCGACGTTTTGTTCCGCGAGCCACTTAGTTATCACTTTTGCCTTATGGCAAGGTGCACCATCATGCTGGAAAGGGCATTATTCGTCACCAAACTGTTCCTGGATGGTTGGGAGAAGTTGCTCTCAGAGGATATGTTGGTACCATTCTTTATTCATGGCTGCCCCAGACATGAATGGTCTCAGGATGCTTTACTGTTGGCATGACACAGGACTGATGGTAGCGCTCACTTGTCTTCTCCGGACAAGCTTTCTTCCGGATGCCCCAAATAAATCGGAAAGGGGATTCCTCAGCAGTCCAATCCCTGTAACTTTTGCAGAATATCAGTCGGTCCCTGATGTTTTTCCTGGAGAGAAGTGACTTCTTTGCTGCCCTTCTTGACACCCGGCCATCCTCCAAAATTCTTCGCCTCACTGTGCATGCAGATGCACTCACTCCTGCCTGCTGCCATTCCTGAGCAAGCTCTGTACTGGTGGTGCCGCCTATCCCACAGCTGAATCAACTTTAGGAGACGGTCCTGGCGCTTGTTGGACTTTCTTGGGCGACCTGAAGCCTTCTTCACAACAATTGAACCGCTCTCCTTGAAGTTCTTGATGATCCGATAAATGGTTGAGTTAGGTGCAATCTTACTGGCAGCAATATCCTTGCCTGTGAAGCCCTTTTTGTGCAAAGAAATGATTACAGCACGTGTTTCCTTGCAGGTAACCATGGTTGACAGAGGAAGAAGAATGATTCCAAGCACCACCCTCCTTTTGAAGCTTCCAGTCTGTTATTCAAACTCAATCAGCATGACAGAGTGATCTCCAGCCTTGTCCTCGTCAACACTCACACCTGTGTTAATGAGAGAATCACTGACATGGTTGTAGGCTGGTCCTTTTGTGGCAGGGCTGAAATGCAGTGGAAATGTTAAAAGGAACCACCAGCTTTCATATGTTCCCATGTTCTGAGCAAGGCACTTAAACGCCATCTTTCTTACATGGCACATATTGCACTTTTACTTTCTTCTCCAATACTTTGTTTTTGCATTATGTAAACCAAATTGAACATATTTCATTATTTATTTGAGGCTAAATTGATTTTATTTATGCATTATATTAAGTTAAAATAAGTGTTCATTCAGTATTGTTGTAATTGTCATTATTACAAATAAATAAAAAATAAATAAATAAAATTGTAGTTTTTTTATTTTAAATGGCCGATTAAAATCGGGTTTTGGTCCTCCAATAAATCGGTATCGGTGTTGAAAAATCATAATTGGTCGACCTCTACTTTTGACCAGAGCCCTATGGGCCCTGGACAAAAGTAGTACACTACATAGAGAATAGGGTGCCATCTGGGACGCATACTTAAAGACTGAACACAGTTGGGACGGACGTCACTATCTTGGCTCTGGCCAGTGATGAGAGAGGAGAGGGAGGGAGCAAGAGAAAGAGAGAGATTAGCTTAGTGCTTTGAGAGTAATTTTACTCAATGGTCACAGATATGAAACACTCAGGGTTGACACTACCGTACATGCTCAAAGTAGGAACTCAAGTAAATGGATACATTTTTAGAAGTTATATATAAAAAATATATGTTTCCCATTAGATGGAAATTCAGCTCTCTGTTACATTCTATGAACAAGGAGAATTTCAGGAGATATCCACATTCATATAGTTCAATTCTGCGCAGGAGAGCATCTCTGGAGGTTGTCACGCTCATTAGCAGGAGGTAAACGTCTAATGAGGTAAACACTTACTACACATCCGAGGTAAACGTTTTTCGCAGGAGGCATACGTCGTGTGCCTGTCAGTGACCTAGCTGGACCATTCCGACCTGACATGGAGCCAAGTCTTTCCGAGAGCCTTTCTGTGTAACGCATCATCTCCGTTTTGACTAATTGAGCTTAATGGAGTAATCACTAGGAACTCAGGTCTCAGTCTCTGGCTGACTCCTGATGTCATACTGTATCGACTTAGGACTATTAGGACCCCTTAATCACCACCCTTCCTCTCTTTCCATGGCAGGGTCATCACGGGTAGGCGTTTAATGGTTGTTTATTTATGCAGAGCACAGATGTTAGAGTGGAGAGAGGCACTGTTGTTTCCATTGAGATAGATTCAGCGAGAGCTACATTTGTCAGGGAGCTTGAGGGTGATTGCCTCCATTCTTGTGGGGACACTACAGACATCACACAGAACTATATCATTAGCCTTGAACATTCACCCACTCTTCTGCTCTGCATAACACAAGACAGGCTTATTGTAATATAGCACAAATAATTATAAGACCAATTCCACAATAAGAGTGATAGAACCAGGAAACATGGTCATTGCACAGGTGAGTTTATTGCATGCCATTTTCTCACATCCAAAGTCTCAAACGAAGGGCGCTGCATGGAATAAGACTGGGTTTACATGGTCCGAGTCTGGGGTACCAAGCCAACACATCGGCTCCAGAACACAAAATAAAGCAAAACAACTCAAATACAGCCAGGCAGAAAGTAGTGAAATTATTAGTGAGTATACATCAGAGGATCGTCAGGGTGGAAGCAAGGCACAAACACTCGTCAGCTTGTCCTATAACTCTGAAAAGGGAAACACCAGCGAACTCTCATATGCAATTAGCTCACATTAGAAAATGGCAGGATGCATGACACCGTCACTCACTACACTCCTTTCATGATTCAACTACACTGTATCACACAATATATCCAGAACACAACTAATTTCCCAACTCATAAAGTAGAACTAGGTAGCAACCAGATCAGGCTAGCCTCTGAACTCCAGGCTCTGACTTTCTTTCGGCCTAGTTCTTCTCAGAGGAACTCGTGCTGTAGTACTTTCCCTAATTGGCACACAGCTTATGCACGTGCTGAAACCGACCAATCCTGCTGGGTAATGTAGTTTTGGACCCAATTTGTAGTTTGGACTGCTCCATTTCTTTATATACTTTGTCTTTGGCAACTACTTAACTACTGTGAACATATTTTAAAATGGCTGAAACTTTTTGGAAGAATATCTTTACTCATGTTTTGATGGCAAAGTGCAAAAAACGTGCATAACATGGGAGTCGTAACTTATAAACCTCAATCTTTTCTCCCCCACCGTTCCTTCCTCAGGGACACTCTCAAAAGGTTAACACGAGAAAACAACACTGGAGTTAAGCATAAAAGAACTGCGTCAGACCCAGCCCACTGGCACAACTGGGCCTGGGGTATATCTTAACACTGACTGACAGGAGATACATAAGGATATGTGGGTGTGACGTCTCACAAGGATATGTGGGTGTGACGTCTCAGTGTTTGTTCCAGAAGGGGGTGGCGATGGGCCCCTGGACAGACCTCTCCACCACAATCATCTCGTTGGGGTTGTTGCGGGCGCCATAGTGATGCAAAAGCTCTTGGATCGCTGCCTCCTCAATCTGCAAGGAGGAGAGAGAGGGGGACATACAAACACAGTTGAAGTGTTTTAAAGCCACAGCCAAGTCAAGGCAGCTGTCAAAAAGGCACAGCTGGAAACAAGTAATTTCTACTGACAGACAGAGGTGATGGAACTATTTCTGATTTCCTTTCAGAGACACTTATCAAGGTACTGAGTTGAGTACGTGAGTTGGACAGACAAGCTCACAGTGAAAGGAAAAGCACAGTGTGCATAGTAAACATCTGCTACAAATTTCTGCGCACACACACACACACACACACGTTACCTGAATGAGTGCAAGCAGTTTCTCTCGGCTACGGATCAGTGCAGCCTCCTGCTGTTTCTCCTCCTCCACGATGGAAGCAAAGGTTACCATGGAGGCTGGTGGGGGGCTGCCCGCCGCTCCCAGTACCCAGGGGCTGGTCAGTAAAGAAAATTACCTTGAGTTTGTGACAGGTTGAACATTCTCCCCCTCAAACAATAGTTATTTTTCCCCCCCTGTGGTTGTTCAGGTTTTTTTCTTCAAGGTTGGGACAAGCTGACATGTGTTAGGTACATCCTGTAATAATTCTGACGCTGATTTGACACAGAGAGTAAGACACAAACAGAGAAAGACAGGTCTGAACTAGATATATCCTGTGACAGTGGTAACCAAAGATGACCACAGGCTACCCAAGAGGACAAGGGTTGGGTGAATTACAACTGACACGCAGAGAGAGAGCGAGAGAGAGTGTGTGTGAAAGAAAACGCTAATGAAACACTGATGGTCCCTGTAAGGCAATAGAGAAAACATATTCTACTTATAAAAAACTACACATATGGATATTACAATTTCCCCAGCCCTGAACTTTCCCTCCCTCTGTGCTCATCCATAAGCATGAGTAGACTAGAACCTGAATCCTACTTCCTGTTCTGAGTGATCACTTGTGACATGGAAGTCTTCTCTTATCAATTCTGATTACGATCAGAAGCCAACACTACATCACAGACTCACTGGCTGATTCATATTCAGGGCCCACTACTAGGTTACGTCCCAAATCACACCATATGCCCTACACGGTGAATTACTTTTGACCAGAGCCCTGTGGGCCACGGTCAATTTTTATTTTAATTTAACTAGGCATGTCAGTTAAGAACAAATTCATATTTACAATGACGGCCTACCCCGGCCAAACCTGGACGACGCTGAGCCAATTGTGCGCCGCCCTATGGGACTCCCAATCACGGCTGGATGTGATACAGCCTGGATTCGAACCAGGGACTGTAGTGACGCCTCTTGCACTGAGATGCAGTGCCTTAGACCGCTGCGCAACTCGGGAGCCCAAATGTAGTGCACTACATAGGGAATAGGGTGCCATTAGAGACTGCACAGAGTGTGAGCGGACATCACAGACCAGAACGAAAGCGTTTCCAGTCTTTGGGCTTTAATCCATCTTGGCTCTGGGCATAGATAAAAGATCTACGTCTGGAAGACAGATGCCCCGAATGACCCTGATAGAAGAGGAAGTAAGCGAAAGTCAAGAGCTTCTGCAAAAACAGAGAAATCGACACCATTGGGTCACACAAGTGCACACACTTCCTGTAATTCTTTTGCCTGATATGACTTGAGAGATGTCACAATTCAAAACATTGCTACCAAAGTTAAAGTAAAAACATCCACACATTGGTTTCACAAGCATTCCTCAAACACCTCTGCCCATATTGTGTTCATCGAGATGTCAACGTTATAGGATACAGCACCAGTACACAAACAATCTTCTCTTCCAAACGTTTTTGTTATGTCAAAACACCCAAAAATATATAATGCTGAAGTCGTATCGTTTACTGTCGTTTCAAATCAGGAGCACACAGTATTCAGTTACCCTGGTCTCAGATCAGTTTGTGCTGTCATGCCAACTCCTATGGTTATTTTCATCGTAGCACAAACAGATCTGGGACCAGGCAAGTAAATTCAGCTCTTTTGGCATCTAAAGCTCTACCAATCCAGCTGGTGTCTGAGTGGTGGTGTAGTTCACAGTGCAGGGTGAAGTTGCCCCTAGGGAAGCTGATCATAAGATCTGTTCTTATGAGAAAGTTCACCAGAGGCGTAGTTGACTAGGCAGTTCTTCTAACTGACGTGTCAGTCTTGTTGAATGGGAAGTGAAAAGGTCATAGTGACCATCAGCCTAATAGCACCACAGCCCTATCAGTGAGTCACACCCTACTTCAGGCAGCTGCCTCCCTTTCAGTACATTGACCATTCACTAAGCCCCGCCCCACTTGGTTACTGTTGGAACCTCTGACAACATCCCAGGAAGCCAAATTCCCCCTTCCAACCACTGGCGAAATCCCCTCACAATGATCTCAAAATGTGTTTTTAATACACAAATCAAATAAAAAAAGACTACCCCTAACTAATCAGGAAATTATTAGGTATGTTGTGGACTGTCATCACAATTGCTTCACAGGAATGTAGGACTGTATTTTAACATATACCGGTATATGCACAGACCAGTTTGGGTTTTTACTTTACATCCTATAACGGTATTTGAACGTTTGGTTTTTAAAATGTGAAACGTCATGTCCGATCTCTCACTCCATGCCGCTTTCCACACAGACCTAGCCCCGTCCATCACTCAATGAGTGCATATGTTATTCCTCAATCACGAGACCGAGACACTTGCGTTCAGTCTGCATCCAGCACATACAACAAATGTTGATGACAAGGATACTGTTTTCACTTTGATTTTTAATATAATTCCACTAGCGTTCCATAACTACACTATTAGTTTGTGTTTCTTACATCTGCAAACAGCTAGTTTGTGTTTTCTTTGCAAGTTGTGTCTAAATCATGTTAGCCGCTAATGCAAATCACTAGCTAGCAAATAAACGTAGTCAGAGCAAACGTAATTAGCTATAACACACACTGGTGACCGTGTAGACCTAATCAACAAGTTTGTGCAACAGTATCTTCTAAATCAGAGGGGAATACGCGAAGCATAATGTAGCCAAATATTATTGGGTCCCCTTGGTAACACTTAACAAATTTGGTTCCTACCCTGTCACAATAACTCCTCCTTGGCATTTGTAATTGTTGCACGTCAAACACTGTATTCAAAGCTCCCACTATTATAGTCTAACTATAGAATTAGAATAATCATATTTCAATGACGCCAACAGTTCACCGAAGTGTTTTGCTCTAAATCACATGTCAAATCGCAATTGCAACATTTGGTTAAAAATAATGCCTATAAAAGCATGGAAATGATCTCAAATGAGTTCAGGAAATGCAGAAACTTATGAAAATAAAAATGGGTTGAATTGATCAGTATAAACAAAGACCCATCGAAATCACTTAGATTTGACAGTCACGCACTCATATAGCAAATGTATTATTCAAAAACTTTAAAAAAAAAAATAAAGAAAACATTTAAAACGTCATACCATCCCATTTTTTTTTCAAATACCGTAATATGATATTTTGGCCATATCGCCCAGCCCTACGGGAACCTGGTAAAATTATGTTTACGTTTGTAGTGTGGCTAGCCACTGATTGGCTCTGAATGTACTGTGCATGCTGTCAAAGGTACTAACCACGTTTGGGGCTAATAAGTGCTCTCAAATATTTTGCTGATGTCGACAGCAGATAAGTTATATTCCTAATATAGCCAACTTAGCAAGCTAACTTAGAGAAACACGTTATATTAAGTAGTTAGCTAGCTTTAGCAATGTTTGGTGCTCAATGAGAAAGATGCCAGTAACTAACCAGTTGAGCTAGCGAAGTACAATTTCGTGTTAGCAAAATACTCCAAGAGTCTCTGCATTTCAGGAATCACAGTGGCAAGTACCCCTAGTGCATTGTTCAATTATTTAGCCATTTAAAACATATATGTTTTGAATAAAACTCAGTTTTTCCCCACTGCCCTCACTGGCTTTCATGTGTTCACAAGGTGTTGGACTCCAAGACGAGTTGCTATCCATTGGAGTGCTGCGATTGGTTGCCCAAAATTCCAGGGCGGGCTTAGCGAAGGGAGTTTGGGCGATATTTTCCTCTCGCTAAAACAATGACGAGTTTGCCATTTTTTGTGCCATCTGTATAGATCACTTTGCACCCATGTAGGCAGGAGTTTCATGAGAGTGAGGGTAGAGGAGAAGGCTTCTCACCTTCCGATGACATTTGAACATTTCCGATGCATCTGCTCAAGCAAACCACAGACTCTCAGGGCTGGTTTCCCAGACTAGCATAGTCCTGGACTAAAGATCATGGTCAATAGAGAGTCCAGGATGTGGCTTAATCTGTGTCTGGGAAACCGCACTCCAGAGTGTTTCATTTGGACAGTAAAGCTCAACATAGTCAACTCTAAATTCTCTGTACAGGGGCGGAAATCCCGGGGGGGACGGGGGGACACGACCCCCCCATCCTGGGAAAAATATGATTTGTCCCCCCCAATATATCACTGAAACATAACTATGTAATTTAAATAATATGAATAATACGCAATGAAAGCAATTGTGCTGATTATAGACACTTAATAGCGCGTTTTTAAGTTTCAAAAGATTGCGACCCCCCCACCCTTTGCCTCACAATGGTTTGATCCACTGCCAGTTAAGGTAACAGAGGGGTAACAGAGGGGTCGTATCTACTGTCTGAAAGGCACTCAATGAACGCAACTGACGTGAGGTTAATCCAGTCAATCGCGCACACACACTAGCTGAATATGCAGAGCTAGCGCGCAAATATTAACTATTAAGCTAGCTAGTACCTATTCCATTTATGTGGCCTCGTCAAAGATGGAATCTTTGCTATCGTCAATTTATTCCAAGATCAGCATGCAGATGATGTAAATTAGTGCTTCAAAGTCCCTGTGATAAGGTTAGCGATAAACTGAAGTCCAAACTGAACAGAACTACACTCTCTTCTACCATTGTCTTAAATATATTTAATTGTCTGGGTACAAAAGCTAAATTGTCGCAAGGGAACTTTTATTTATTTATTTTATTTCACCTTTATTTAACCCGGGTAGCAAAGATTATAGTAAACACCAATGAAACGGAATTGGTGCTCGCTAGCTTTGCAAATTCAGCTATTGTTGGAAGCCAGCCAATATGAAACAAACTATTCAAATTACAAAAGGTTGCAGCATATGTTGTGTAAATGGTGAACTCATACAGCTGTCAACTCTTGTCATTTTAATCCGTTTCACATTTGCTAGCTACCTTTTAGATCGAAGCCCAAATAGAATGATAAAAGATAAGATGATAGAAGCCCATCTCCTACTGTAAATAACCTACACACTGTGTGTGTGTGTAGCCAGCCAGGTAGAAAAATAAAAGACGGACATCAGAGTATTTTTCAGTACACCAAAACGCAAAGTAAGAACCCTAGTAGCCTAATATCTCAAAGACTAGTTGATAAAATGTTCATAAGAAAGAAATGAAATTCTAATGGAAATGTTTCACAATGATGTAATTAGGCAGAGCAGGCAACAGATGGCACACAGACAGCAGAGTTGGGGACAGATATGCAGGGACAGACTGGCAGAGACGGGGAGTCTCAGGTAAGTTTGTTGAGTCTTTGTTTGGCAACATTATGAAAGGTTCTCAATTTTTTTTACTTGTAAAATAGGAACATAATTGGAAAATGCCATGGATACCCCCACTCTCAACTTAAACTGGTGACTGAACTAAGATTTGTTAAAGGCAATGGTATTGCTGTTGTGATTAGTTGTGTAGTTTTGGGTACCGGTAGTTAGGAGTACGGCAAACACCTTATTTCTTTGGTTCCTCAATATACATTTACCATATTACAATGTAGGCTGTGTGTTACAGCACTACTTTTGGTGTCCCCCTCAGGAATTGCTCTTGAGAAAATTTCATGTAATTGTCCCCTCCAAAGTTGATATCAGATTTTCGCCCCTGTCTCTGTATAAAAACAAGTAGTCCTCCAAATCATTATTCATTCTTTCGTCTGCTTCCCTTTGGAATAACTGAGAATCATCATAGAGAAACTCTGCCAGTCACTTGCCGCTTTCTTAGTGACTATGTTTATTCTAAAGAGATACCTCACAGAGTTTGAACTAATTTGAACCATCAGCTACAACATAGTATCTATGGTGATTGTGTTATTAATTAGGCCTATCTCCTTACTCCAACGAATTTGTTTCTCACCAAGGTAACCAAATGACATTGACTCTAGTAGATTTGTTAGTGTCAGATTCCTGTCTGATAGAAACAAGAAAATGCATGAGCAAGGCAACACACTAGAGACATCTAGTGGACAACCCTGGTACTTTGGGGTAGAAGACTAGTTCATAGATTTCTATTTTATTTAACTAGGCAAGTCAGTTAAGAACAAATTATTATTTACAATGATGGCCTACCGGGGAACAGTGGGTTAACTGCCTTGTTCAGGGGCAGAACGACAAATTTTAACATTGTCAGCTCGGGGATTCGATCCAGCAACTTTTAGGTTACTGGCCCAATGCTCTAACCACTACCTGCCGCCCCAAAATTCATCAGCCATAAGGGCATTTATCCCTTGACCATACACAAATGCTAGTCTATATTGTGTGTTTTATATAATGGACACCTCTATGTGTGTTGGTGACGATGAACATAATATATGACAGACTGTATGTGTGCGTGTGTGTGTGCATAGTCTTACCCGGCAGGTCTCTCTGGCTCACTGGGGGGCTCAGCAGTACATTTGAAGTTAACCCTCCTGGCAGCAGAGACCAGAGGCCCCTGAGCTACTGGTCTTCCCGGGGCCCCTGGACCCCCGTTCCTGACCCGGCTCTCCTCCTCCACCAGGAGGTCCCGGAACGCTCGAGACGAAGGGGGTGTCTGGAACGGAGTGGCCCTGGAGAGAGGAGGGAGGTGGAACCACATTTGATAATCAAAAGTTCTACTTCAAAGCATTAAAAAGTACTACTTTTACTAACAGCTGAGGGAATAGGCAGAGATTGTACTTGTACATTTTCAACACAAATAAGAGACCGGGACAGGACCTATTTTATTACATAGGGATTGTCACACCAACCCACCACCTTCTGTGCTGGCTATGATATCAGGAGCATTCCTTATGGAGGCGGGCTTACCATGCTTTCGCACTCTTCGAGGGAGTAATCACTGGTGTCGATTTGGATAGCACGCCCTCAACACTGCCCTCCTTGGTTGCCATGGCGATCATCTTCCTCTGCTTCTGGGAGAGCTTGGCTGGGAGAGGGGACTGCTTGCTGCCAACACTGCCAGGACTTTTGGGAGTGGCTCCGAGACTTTGTGTCTTTGAGCTGGCTTCCATATCCATGATTGCCCTGAGATCCAAGACAGGAAGTGGCAGAGCAGGACTGTAGAAAGAGAGAAACGACACAATGTCACATACAGTTCCACCCCTGACCTGGTCCACAGTGACCTGGCTCACCTGGCTGTGACCTTGGGGATGTGCTCTAGGGCAAAACTCTTTGGGGGTTCAGCGAGGAGGCCGTTCCTCATGGTGGTGGTGGGGGTGCTGGGGGGAGTCTTCAGCCTGGGACCTCCTCCAGCCCTCTCCTCCTCGGGCCTGTCGTGGAACACGGGACTCTGGAGTTCTCGGGGGCTGCCCACACCCATGTAGCTGCCCTCAGAGTCAGATGTCATCAGCTCCTGCAGAGACTCCATGGAGTTGGTCTTTCCTGACTTTACCAGGCTGGGAGATAGGACTGAGACTAGAAGAGACATATCATAATCCATATCAGCCCAACTCCAATTAAAGGAAATAATTATTACGCGCCGTGACAGAGTGTGTGTGTGTGTGTTATACCTGCAGCAGGTGGGCTCTGGATGATGTCAGAAAGAGTGTAACCCCCTGAGCTGTCGGAGCGTCGCCTTGGTTTTCTCTTGGCCTTTAACTTAGCTTTCTTCAACAGAGTCTCCCTGAGAGGAGGAAGATGAGACAGATGATGAAGAGGAACAAATTCGGCCATAGTTCAAATGTTAGGGAGGTTACTGGCTGGATGCATTTCATTCCAAAACATTGGAACCTAGTTTCAGCACCAATTCAGTCCCATCTCATTCATGACAGGGAGTGAACAAAGGCGCAACTTTGTGGAATGAGATGCAGCCACAGTGTTGTACATAGTTTGATAGATGGTATAGTACCTGCAGGAGTAGTTCAGTTCAGTGTCAGCTTTAGAGCTGAATGAAGAATCCCAGTCCTCGTACACACTTAGGTCCGGGGCGTCTGGGTAAGGCGTGATGAGTCGCATCTGCATGGCCGGAATCTGACAGGAACAGGACGGTAACAGGTCAGTTAGTCAGAACCAACGGTTGTGTTCAGTTCAGAACCCATGGTTGTGTTCAGTAGGAATCGAATGGAAGAAAACAAGTTTAACAGGGAGGGACTATCTAAGGAACCATTCAATAAGAAACCCCTATTGTCGTTTTCTGTTTGGAACAGTTTCTGTTGAGTTCCCCTAATGTACATATGCCAGGTATCTCACTATGCAGTTATGGCCACGGCACTGAGGAGAAATGACTCACCATACTCCTGTAAGAGGCAGAGAGCTCCACCAGCACGTCATCACTCAAGATATCCAGCGCTCTGAAGAGAGAGTGTTATGGATATATAAACAGAGAGGGAGACAGAACAAGAGAGGGAGGGGCGGAGAGGGGGAGAGAGAAAGAGAGAGAGTCTATTGAAGAATCCATAGATTTCCAATTTTACCAGAAGTGGCTAAACACAAAACAAACCACACGAAGAGTTATCTATCCAAAATGGAGATGTATGGGTAAACCACTTCACCAATCTTTTTGGCCCTATAACAAAGAAAAAACAGCAAAAACATATACATGATCAAATACAAATCTTAGAATCAACTATTAAAAGCCTACCTGAACCTACTGGATTCTCCAATTACATTGAATGAACTACAGGACAAAATACAAACCCTCCACCCCAAAAAGGCCTGTGGTGTTGACGGTATCCTCAATGAAATGATAAAATATACAGACAAATTCCAATTGGCTATTCTTAAACTATTTAACATCATCCTCAGCTCTGGCACAAAAGTGGAGACAAATTTAACCCCAATATGAGTCAACAGCAACCTTGGGAAAATCCTCCGCATTTCATTAAGAGCAGACTCCAACATTTCCTCAGCAAATGTCAAATAGGATTTTTACCTAATTACCATACGACATACCACGTAGTCACCCTGCACACCCTAATTGACAAACAAACAAATCAAAACAAAGGTTAAGTGTTCTCATGCTTTGTTGATTTCAAAAAAGCTTTTGACTCAATTTGACACGAGGGCCTGGTATACAAATTGATGGAAAGTGGTGTTGGGGGAAAAATATACAACATTATAAAATCCATGTACACAAACAAGTGTGCGGTTAAAATTGCAAAAAAACATTTATTTTCACAGGGCCATGGGGTGAGACATGGATGCAGCTTAAGCCCTACCCTCAACACACACACACATAAATTAATTGCCGAGGGCACTAGAACAGTCTGCAGCACCCGGCATCACCCTACTAAAATCTGAAGTCAAATGTCTACCGTTTGCTAATGATCTGGTGCTTCTGTACCCAACCAAGGAGGGCCTACACAGCAGCACCTAGATCTTTGACAGATTATGTCAGACCTGGGCCCTGACAGTAAATCTCAGTATGAGAAAAATAATGGGGTTCCAAAAAAGGTTCAGTTGCCAGGACCACAAATACAAATTCCATCTAGACAAGGTTGCCCTAGAGTACACAAAAACAATACATACCTCAGCCTAAACATCGGTGCCACAGGTAAGCTGTGAACGATCTGAGAGAAAAGGCAAGAAGGGCCTTCTATGCCATCAAAAAGAGCATAAAATTTGACATGACAATTAGGATCTAGCAAAAAATACTTGAATCAATTATAGAACCCATTGCCCTTTATGGTTGTGAGGTCTGGGGTCCGCTCACCAACCAAGAAATCACAAAATGGGACAAACACCAAATTGAGACTGCATGCAGAATTCTGCAAAAACATCCACTGTGTGCAACATAAAACATCAAATAATGCATGCAGAGCAGAATTAGGCCGATACCTGCTAATGATCAAACTCCTGAAAAGAGCCATTCAATTCTACACCCACCTAAAAGGAAGCAATTCCCAAACCTTCCATAACAAAGGCCAGCACATACAAAGAGATGAACCTGGAGAAGAGTCCCCTAAGCAAGCTGGTCCTGTAGCTCTGTTCACAAACAGACCCCGCAGAGCCCCAGCGCAGCAACACAATTAGACCCAACCAAATCTAGAGAAAACAAAAAGATAATTACTTGACACATTGGAAAGAATTAACAAAAAACTGAGCAAACTAGCATGTAATTTGGCCCTAAACAGAGAGTACACAGTGGCAGAATACCAGACCTAAACTTAAGGAAAGCTTTGACTATGTACAGACTCAGTGAGAATAGCCTTGCTATTGAGAAAGGCCGCCAAAGACAGACCTGGCTCTAAAGAGAAGACATTTTGTGGGCAGTGTGCACATAGCCTGAGGTGGAAACTGAGCTGAACTTCCTAACCTCCTGCCAAATGTATGACCATATTAGAGACACATATTTCCCTCAGATTACACAGATCCACAAAGAATTCAAAAACAAATCTAATTTTGATAACCTCCCATATCTACTGGGTGAAATACCACAGTGTGCCATCACAGCAGCAAGGTGTGTGACCTGTTGCCACAAGAGAAACCAGTGAAGAACAAGACCATTGTAAATACACAGAGAGCGCGAGAACGAGCAAGAGAATCATCATCGGTTTCCTAAGTAGTATACAGCATGTTCACATATCATAAGCCATACATCCAACAGAAATATCTAATTTACATAAGTATTCAGACCCTCTGCTGAGACTCAAAATTGAGCTCAGGTACATCCTGTTTACACTGATCATCCTTGAGATGTTTCTACAACTTGATTGGAGTCCACCTGTGGTAAATTCAATTGGTTGGACATGATTTTGAAAAGGCACACACCTGTCTATTTAAGGTCCCACAGTTGACAGTGCATGTCAACTGTGGGACCTTAAATAGACAGAAACTCCCCAAATACAGGTGTGCCGAGCTTGTAGCGCCATACCCAAGAAGACTTGAGGCTGTAATCGTTGCCAAAGATGCTTCAACAAATTACTGTGATTAATGTGATATTTCAGTTATTTTATTTGTAATACATTTACATTATGGGGTATTGTGTGAAGATTGATGAGGGGAAACATTTTTTTAAATCTATTTTAAAATAAGGCTGTAACATGACAAAATGTGGAAAAAGTCAAGGGGTCTGAATACTCCCAACGCACTGTATACACACACACTCACTTGGACTCGAGCAGGGCAGCCATGTTGAGCACAATGAACTGGATGCAGGATAGTTTGAGCTGCTCAGCGTTGTACATGGCAGAAAACTGCAGCAGCTCTGCAGCGTTCTTCAGTGTCACTGAGGAGACAGAAGAGGAAGCCATTTTTAAAAACAAGCAGGATAGTGCTCTCACACGAGTGCTTTTTAAGACAACAAAGCTGTTTGATATCATGTTGATAGGCATGAGAGAGAGAGGACAGAGGGATGAGAGGAGAGCAGAGGAGGCTAATAGGACAGAGGGAAGATGAGAGGACGTACGGTTCTCAGTAATGGCCACTTCACACATCTCCTTCAGTCGGGTGATGAGAAGCTGATCGGCCACCACCAACACGTTGCAGACAAACTCCACATTCAGAGACTCTGGAAGAGGATAGAGACTTTGTTTCCACCATGTAGCTTTCAACTACCTTGTGCATCAAGATCAAAGTCAACATGATGAGGTTCATAAATTGCATTATGGGTAGCCACATGTAACTTATTTTTAAATCAATATTTATGTAATGCACTTATTTGACAGGGACAGCGCACATTTATTTCAGAGTCAATGTATTTGTACCCAAGTTGGCAAAAGAGCCATTTTCCATCCATAGTCCCGAAGCATTTTTCACTGAGTATTTGTGTGTGTACAGGTTGTATATGCATGATCTGGTGTGTCCTGTGTACCTTTGATAGTGGGAGACTCGTCAGTGTAGACATAATCTAGGATGACCTGAAGTACATCTGAGCTGGTGGGCATCTCCAGTGCACTACATGAAGTGGCCTGTGGGGAGCGCACAACAACAACATTACCAACACTGATCACAAGTAGCAGCACACTTACTCAAGCACAATGTGAGACAACATTTTTCAGAGCCAATGAGTCAATGGTTACTTCTGGCAATATTAAAATGAAGCTTTTAGCGTACAATGAGCGAGACCTCCAATTGCCAACAACTAACAGACATTTTATCATTTGTATAAACTAATATAGATTCATAAAAATGAAACATCAAAGAAACAAAAAATTACGACATACCTCTATCCAGGGGTTCGCCAGCATACTGTGGAAGTACTCTGAAACACATACGACATATGTTTACAATACAACCGCCACTAAGAAATGTAAATTTTTTTTTTTTTTTTTAAAAACACTTAAAATCATCACCCAGACACTGATTAATCTTAGTGCTTAATTAAAACTAATTTTCAATTGAGATTCTCCATTGAGCATGCTTTTAGTCCAGGGCTAGGCTTAATCGGTGTACGGATAACCGGCCCCATAGCTTCAACAAATGACTGGCAAATCTAGTGTCAAATGTCAACAACATTGAATAACCCAAACCCACAGTTCACCCCTCACACTCCAAGAAACGCAACAATATGTTGACACACTGTAGCTCACCAAGTCTGGCACACAGCACACACTTGTGACAGGGGAACTCCTTTCCATCCACAGACCTCAGAGTGACGTCACAGAGGTAGGAGCTTGGGGGAGACACAGATACAGCTTAGACAGAGCAATATCTCCTCTGATATTTTACCACCGTGATTATCTGACAACAATTGAATAGAATCACAAAACATTGACTTGAATAGGAATGTCCATTCTAGTAATTATCCTTCTATGAACACAATATTGTCTCAGGTAATCTGCCACATGGCAATTACTCACCACTTTTTCTGATTATATCGTGGCTTGTTGGCCGTCATCTTATGCACTACATTGATCTTCCCGTTTTCATATTTCACCCCGTCCAAACTGTAATAAAAGTATTTAACAAAATACACTACATGTTAATAACCTCCCCTAAGGTCGATGCCCGTGCGGAAATCAATTAACATAATATAAAATTGCCATCAAAATCCGGAGTTAGAGACTTTTTGTTGTTGTTGCATGGGCTGTGTCTCAATCCAACGCATCTGGCGATGTCCTCTTTCCACATGTGCAATAGAAGATGGCAGAGCTACAGCTGTGTTTGTCAGACCAGGAGACATCCCGAAAAATTGGTTTTCACAAAATGTCCGCAGTGTCAAAACGGTGGTGGCTAGAAACTATTTGAACACAAACGTGATCTCGGTTTTGCTCTAAGACACCCACACGCTTCACAGGACTAGTCTTATGTCGCTAACACCGCCGTCTCAACTCCGAACACTTTTGTCAAGTCCGAACGGTTTGAGCTACAAACTAATATGACCCCACCATCAAAAGCTAAGACTCACAAACGTGTTCTCCATTTTGCTCTATAACGCCCACAAGTTTCACGACTCGTCTCAAGGTAACCTGGTAAAAAATGAATGAAAATGAAGTGGATTTTTTGGGACAAGGTTACACATGTAACCTTTTTTTATGCTTTCATATATATACATACACACACACACACAGTGTCTCAGATGCATTTATTAAGACAAAAATGTTTCAATTTGTTTTGATATATATACAGTGGAGCAAAAATTTAGTATTAAGTCAGCCACCAATTGTGCAAGTTCTCCCACTTAAAAAGATGAGGCCTGTAATTTTCATCATAGGTACACGACAACTATGACAGACAAAATGAGGAGAAAAAATCCAGAAAATCACATTGTAGGATTTATAATGAATTTATTTGCAAATTATGGTGGAAAATAAGTATTTGGTCACCTACAAACAAGCAAGATTTCTGGCTCTCACAGACCTGTAACTTCTTCTTTAAGAGGCTCCTCTGTCCTCCACTCGTTACCTGTATTAATGGCACCTGTTTGAACTTGTTATCAGTATCAAAGACACCTGTTCACAACCTCAAACAGTCACACTCCAAACTCCACTATGGCCAAGACCAAAGAGCTGTCAAAGGACACCATAAACAAAATTGTAGACCTGCACCAGGCTGGGAAGACTGAATCTGCAATAGGTAAGCAGCTTGGTTTGAAGAAATCAAATGTGGGAGCAATTATTAGGAAATGGAAGACATACAAGACCCCTGATAATCTCCCTCGATCTGGGGCTCCACGCAAGATCTCACCCCGTGGGGTCAAAATGATCACAAGAACGGTGAGCAAAAATCCCAGAACCACACGGGGGGACCTAGTGAATGACCTGCAGAGAGCTGGGACCAAAGTAACAAAGCCTACCATCAGTAACACACTACGCCGCCAGGGACTCAAATCCTGCAGTGCCAGACGTGTCACCCTGCTTAAGCCAGTACATGTCCAGGCCCGTCTGAAGTTTGCTAGAGAGCATTTGGATGATCCAGAAGAGTATTGGGAGAATGTCAGATGAAACCAAAATATAACTTTTGGGTAAAAACTCAACTTGTCATGTTTGGAGGACAAAGAATGCCGAGTTGCATCCAAAGAACACCATACCTACTGTGAAGCATGGGGGTGAAAACATCATGCTTTGGGGCTGTTTTTCTGCAAAGGAACCAGGACGACTGATCCGTGTAAAGGAAAGAATGAATGGGGCCATGTATCGTGAGATTTTGAGTGAAAACCTTCTTCCATCAGCAAGGGCATTGAAGATGAAACGTGGCTGGGTCTTTCAGCATGACAATGATCCCAAACACACCGCCCGGGCAACGAAGGAGTGGCTTCGTAAGAAGCATTTCAAGGTCCTGGAGTGGCCTAGCCAGTCTCCAGATCTCAGCCCCATAGAAAATCTTTGGAGGGAGTTGAAAGTCCGTGTTCCCCAGCAACAGCCCCAAAACATCACTGCTCTAGAGATCTGCATGGAGGAATGGGCCAAAATACCAGCAACAGTGTGTGAAAACCTTGTGAAGACTTACAGAAAACATTTGACCTCTGTCATTGCCAACAAAGGGTATATAACAAAGTCTTGAGAAACTTTTGCTATTGACCAAATACTTATTTTCCACCATCATTTGCAAATAAATTCATTAAAAAATCCTACAATGTGATTTTCTGGATTTTTTTTTCTCATTTTATCTATCATAGTTGAAGTGTACCTATGATAAATTACAGGCCTCTCATCTTTTTAAGTGGGAGAACTTGCACAATTGGTGGCTGACTAAATACTTTTTTGCCCCACTGTATATATTTTTTTTATACCTACAGGTATCGTGCCCCACAAATGTCAAAATCGGGCAAGTGGTGTTTGAGATATCACATGTGACTAACGTACATACAGTTGATTACTATAGCGCCCCCTTGGGTAAATCAGTGTAATTTTGCAAATGCTGGATCTCTATGGCAAGGCTATCAGCTTGACAAAAATCAGCCAGTGTTGACTGAGATATCTCATGGGTTAGCTAGACTTATGTCCTGAGCAAATGTGCCAAATTTCCTCACTCCGAGTCAAACAGATCAAGAGATATAACATGTGCCTGTAATGGCGCCACCGTGTGGTCGATATGAGTCTTGACAGTGTTTGTGTTCTTGCACACTAGTCTTGACAGTGTTTGCGAAAATGTGTACATTTTTTTAAAATAAAAATATCCTTGACATTTATATGCATTCATGTGCCAAACCACACCCACGTGAATGTTTACTGGTCATGTTTCTGGTACTAGTTTAAAAATTGCGTCGAGAGACATTTTTCCATTGATGCCACATCAAGTTTCGTCATTTCACTCATTTGGTGCCAGAAGAGCTGCGTTTTAACTGTTTTTCACAAAATTCTAAATGGCGGAGAATCCATCATGGTGGACCTTGTGTCCCTGAGGCAAATTTGTTCCTTGTGGGGAGAAGGACCTGTTTCGAATTTCATGACTTCAGATCAAAACGGGGTGAGGAGCATGACCTTTCAAATTTAGCATTTTCAAATCTCATTTTATAGCACCACCATCTGGTCAATCAGTATAATTTTGCAAATGCTGGATCTCTATGGCAAGACACATCATTCACCCAAGTTGTCAAAATCGGGCCAGTGCGGTCTGAGATATCGCGTGTGACGAACGTACTTACGGACAGAGACAGACCCACAGTCCACTACCCGATTTCATCGTGGGGGACAACAATCATAATCAACTCAGTCCTCACCGTGCCGACAGACTGCCCATGCTGAGCTTCTTGGCCACGCCCTGTAAGGTCTTGACCGGGTTGACTCTTCCTCCCTCTCCAGCTCCAGCCTTGCCTCCCTTGCCTTTTTTCCCAGGCTTGGTACCCTTGCTTTTGGGCTTGTCTCCATCCCCTCGAGCCGAGGGGGTCAGCGAGCGGTACACTTCCAGGGCCGAGCGGTCCCTCAAGTTGCCCTCATGGAAGCCCAGGTCCTGCAGGCTGCTGATGAGCTGCTCCTGCTCCGGGTCTGGGCCCTGTTGATTCTGGTTCTGGCCGAAGACTCGAGGGCGGTGGCCCTGCACCAGCAGATCACAGGAATCCGTATAGATGAACTTCAGGATGTGCTCCAGCATCTCAGGGCTCACCGTCTCCACCACCAGCAGATCACAGCCCACCGCATCCTCGCTCCTCCTCACCTCCCGGTCTCCCTCCTCCCTGTCCAGCACCAGCTGCTTCCTGAAGAACTCAGACCTCATGGACAGGAGGTACTTGTGGGCAGGGAAGGTGCGGTCTCCGCTTTGCAGGGTCACGTCGTGAATACTATCCGTCTCGTCCGCTTCCTCCAGCAGGCTCTGGAAGTGTTGGGAGAAGGAGGAGGGAGATACGCTCGGAATCTCATACAGGCTGGGCGGGGGAAGGAGAGAAATCAGACATTTTGTTCACTAGGCACGAAATGCTCCAAAATTTAGTTTGTACATCCCTGTTTATGTGAATTTCACCAACAAACACTTCTTGTCCATTTCAAAACCTTTTGTTACAGTGTGGCCTAATGAAGACGATATAGTTCAAATGTTTTAAAGGAGCGACAACACACAGAGGAACAGTACCTGGTTTTGGGGTCCGACTGCAGCACTCCAAAGTTGCGTCCCTTGGAGTCCATGGTGATGCTGACCGCACGGTGGACGTAGGGGAGCTTCTCCAAGCGGATTCGCTCGTACACAGTTCCACCCTCAGGGTAACCACACACCTCCACACTCCCATCTAAAGCACACAAGGGAGAAATACTTTATAATCACTGCATTGCAATTTGACTAACTTAATTCCCAATGATTAAAATACAAAACATTTCAGATTTAATCTTGGATGATACACATCATGAAGTACAGAGAAATAGTAAACAAGATTACTTTTGAATCTAAGTCTTGTTTACTATTTCTCCATACTTCATGAAGTTTATCATCCACCATACATGTAAAAGAGCAAAGTGTGAAATAATACTGGTAGTACTCAGAAGTATCATTATGTCATCGCTGAGCTATGAGAGTAAACAATTTTCTCATCTCACCTTTCTTCTCCACGCTCTTCCTGTACTCTCCGTGCCACTGTCCGCTGAAGCCCTCCCCTTCCTGCGTGACAAACATCATGTTGTTCCTGCTCAGGGCAATGTCCGACATGAACACCTGGCGCCCGTACACCCACCTGCATTGTCTCACCGAACCACCCACTGAACGCCAGCAGAACACCTGATGGAGAGAGAGAAATCAATTGAATACAACATTAATAATCCAGAGGGACAATTAGAAAGGCATTGTCAGTGAGTGGCGACAACAAATACATTGAATAAACATAAAAGACCATACAGATCAACACACGTCATCATCCAAACTTCATAACATCCACACACAGAAAAAAACAAAGTGAGAAAGACTGGGATAGCATGATCAATGACTCAAATACATCAGCTAGAGAAGCGATCATATGGAGTGAACATTAAGAAACCACCAACAAATGACTGTAGCTAGGCACTTGTAAGTATTTGGTATTTTTCAATGTATCGGACCCAGCTGGTCCTTACCCGCCCAGCTTCATCCAGGGCCAGGATGGCCACCTTCTCTCCACCTCCCTCGTTCAGGACCTGGGGGTCCACACGATGGTCCAGGCTGCCTCCGCTCACAAGGACCTTCCGGATGTTCAGTTGTCTGAAAGAGAGGCATCGGGCATGGGAAAGAAAAACTATGAGTTGACAGAAAACAAGTGACTGAGAAAAATGATTACATATCTCACGCTCTCCCTCTCCTGTTAACCCATAAGAGTCTAAACTGAAGATCTCGTACAACGCTGTGTACTACTCCCTTCACAGAACAGCGCAAACTGTCTCTAACCAGAATAGAAAGAGTGGAAGGCCCTGGTGCACAACTGAGCAAGAGGATGAGTACATTAGAGTATCTAGTTTGAGAAACAGATGCCTCAAGTCCTCAACTGGCAGCTGAATTAAATAGTACCCGCAAAACACCATTCTCAACATCAACAGTGAAGAGGCACTTCTAGGCAGAGTTGCAAAGAAAAAGCTATATATCAGACTGGCCAATAAAAATAAAAGATTAAGATGAGCAAAAGAACACAGACACTGGACAGAGGAACTCTACATAGAAGGCCAACATCCCGGAGTCGCCGCTTCACTGTTGACGTTGAGACTGGTGTTTTGCGGGTACTATTAAATGAAGCTGCCAGTTGAGGACTTGTGAGGCATTCGTTTCTCAAACTAGACACTAATGTACTAGTCCTCTTGCTCAGTTGGGCACCAGGGCCTTCCACTCTTTCTATTCTGGTTAGAGCCAGTTTGCGCTGTTCTGTGAAAGGAGTCGTACACAGCGTTGTACGAGATCTTCAGTTTCTTGGCAATTCTCACATGGAATAGCCGTCATTTCTCAGAACAAGAATAGACTGATGAGTTTCAGAATGAAGTGCTTTGTTCCTAGCCATTTTGAGCCTGTAATCGAACCCACAAATGCTGATGCTCCTGATACTCAACAAGTATAAGAAGGTCAGTTTTATTGCTTCTTTTTCTGCTGTGCTAACATTATTGCAAAATGTTTTTCTAATGCTCAATTAGCCTTTTAAAATGATCAACTTAGATTAGCTAACACAACGTGCCATTGGAACACAGGAGTGATGGTTGCTGATAATGGGCCTCTGTATGCCTATGTAGACATTCCATTTTTTTCTTAAACTGCCGTTTCTTGTGACAATAGTCATTTACAACATTAATGTCCACACTGCATTTCTGATCAATGTGATGTTATTTTAATGGACAAAAATGTGATTTTCTTTCAAAAACAAGGACATTTCTAAGTGACCCCAAACTTTTGAACAGTAGTGTATGTGTTCATGAGTCTCACCTTTACACAGAGGGGTCATATTAGTATGTAGCCCAAACTGTTCTGCCACTACAGACAGAAGTTGGGAGACCGGCTATACCGACTTCAGACGAGTCCCAAGACACTTGTGGGGGTCGTAGAGGAAACACTATCGTGTTCGTGAGAGTAATCTTTCCATAGAGTGGACATAATATTTTGTAGGCCAAACTGGTCAGATGCGCCAGACGATTTTGTGATTAGACTGATTTTCGGGATGTCGCATGGTCTGACAAACACTGCTCAAGGTCTGTCACCTTTCACCGCAAATGCGGAAGTGTTAAATAGGCGGATGCGGTGGATTGAGACGCATCCAATGCAAAACAGATATCTCTAGCTTAAACTGACATTATGGGGATTTTTGTATTATGCTAATTAGATGGACCTTAGGTTAACGTCATCTCTCCATCATAAAGAAAAATGTAATTTGGAATTCGGTCAATTCAGGAGGTACATTTAAATTTGTATTCCAATTCTCCTCAATGAGAAATTGGAATTGCGGTTTACTTCCTGAGATGACCGAAATGGAATTGACATCAACCCTGGTAGTCACTTCTCCACTATCGGTGTAGTCACCTGGATGCCAACTTCTTGCACTGATAGTTAGCCAGCAAGTAGACATCGCCTTTCTCTGTCACCACCAACGTTGCCCCATTACTGGCCACTGCCATGGCGATGGTGACGTCCTTGTGGTAGAGGGCGGACACCTGGCGAGGCGCGGTCACACACCTCTCCCCGTTGGGGTCCATCAGGTAGCCTAGATGTCAAAAGTCAATCATCACCATGTATAATGGTAGGGGAATAATAGAGCATATCATTATAGTTGCCTTGGCTTAGCTTCAAGGGCATTGGAAACCAATGTTTTGCTACGGTGTGCCAGTCATAACGACTTACCCAGCTGCCCTCCATTCAGTCCCACTGTGTAGACAGCCTCCCTGGTCCACAGCACTGTGTGGAATCTCCCTGCTGCTACACCAATCACAGTCCTGCCTTTAAGGGTCTTGGAGAATACCTGCATCCCATTGGTCAAGACCAATGTCAGTCAACAACCAATCCAAACTGTAATTCAGCATACCACACATTCAAGTGTCTGCTCTGTGTACATGTTAGTCTTATGATGGGGGCCAGGGGCCGTGAGTGGCACGTTCATAAATCATTAATATAAAACACTTTGTCAATGTGATTGCAGCATTTACATAAGTTTAAGTTGATTGAAAAGGAGAACAAACAATTTATGCAGTAAGTATTCTTGCATTGATTTTGTTTATGCAATTGTCATAATAAATGAGACCCCAGGAGTTTTTCCTTAACTTGTCCTACTCCGGTCACATGGTAAGGGAAAACTCCCCATCTAGCTGCCTAGCTATGATGGCCAGGTACTCTCTTACCTGTTTGGGCAGGTGGCTAGAGGCGGGCGGGGGAGCCAGGCCCAGCTGGTGGAAGGTGTTGAGGCCGAAGGTGTAGACATAGCCCTCCTCAGTCAGCACCACTGTGTGATCCTTGGCTGCAGCCACCTGGGAGCAGTGATGGGACAGGAGCCCCTCCACCATCCGAGGAACCTGACAGATGATAGGCACATGAGCCCAAAATCCACAGCCCTATTTGACTTTTTAAATATATCAAATATTTTGAGCGTTTGCTTGAGCCTGCCCTGGAGTACCTTCAAAATGGAGCAATATTGAAGTTTACACTTTTGGAACTATTCCATTGTGCCAGATAAGCTCAAACATTTCAAAAACTATTTGACCCCAGGTTAACAAAATGGTGTTATAGAGAGAGGCGGCGGCAACTAAACCCCAGGTACACTCAGGGTGGAGTGGTTACAGCTAACCAAGCTAGAAGCATGTGAACACAGACAGCCATACAGCAGGTAGCCTAGCAGTTAAGAGCGCTGGTCCAGTAACCGAAAGGTTGCTGGTTCGAATCACCGAGCCAACTATGACAGATTTTGCACTATGTGCCCTTGAGAAAGGCACTTAACCCTAATTGCTCCAGGGTCGCCATCAATAATGGCTGAACCCTGGTCATGACTCCCTCTCGAAGGGTGTCTCAGGGGGAGTACGATATGCAAAAAACACATTTCCAATTCACACATGTGTAGAATATACATGTGAAAAAGGACAAATGTAAGCACCAACCTAATTATTATAACACAGGCCAAACAGTCGGAGTAGGTCATAGGTCAAGCATTTCACTACACCCGCAATAACATCTGCTAAACACGTGTATGTGACCAATAAATTATGATAGGTCAGATATAATACAGCAGAGATGTGGACTCGAGTCACATGACTTGGACTCGAGTCAGACTCAAGTCACAAATATGATGACTTGCAACTCGACTTTGACACCAATGACTTGTGACTTGACCTTGAGCCTTATGACTCGACCTGACACCCTCCCCAAGCCCAAATATTAAATATGATGCTATTAAAAAAAGTGTGCAGCGCATCAACTCCTCATTTAACGAATTACAGTTTGAATCGGACAGCAGTCAATCAAATTGTGCCAGCTGAGAAAAAGTTGTGCGTGGCAGTGCAGAGGAATGTCAGCGGATTAATTCAGATGGAGGCCTTGGAAAGATGATACCCAAAAATATTATTTTCGGATATAAAGACGACGCTGTATCAACAAAGAACGGATTACAGACGGAGGCGCTACAATTTCCAACTTTTTTTGACATTTGAAGCAGCACAAAGAACGGTAATTTAGCCGACAGCTATATATTTTATTACTTTACTAGCGTATCATGTAGGCTTGTGCAACGTTAAATCAATGAGCCTCTACACAGTCAGTCAGTGCGGGAACATTGCACCCAAGATTGAGCTACAACTGGCTAGGCAGTTGGTAACCTAAATCCTGCCTGATGTTACTGCTGTTCCTAAAATAAGGTTGGGCGATTGTGTACAAGCCTACGTCGCCCGATTGCGATCCTCAATAGTGGTACACTATTGGGGAGGGGTGGTAATAAATATTGATATTTTTAAAAGCATTCATGATTTGCGTAAATGTAATATACTAACTATTACTCTTTTTAAAAATATTAAATGGTATTACATTTGGTGAAGAGTACATTATGACTTGTTTAGGACTCGAAACTCAAAGTTAAGGACTTGAGACTTGACACTTAATGGTCTTGACTTGAGACTTGACTTGGGACTTGACTTTGGACTTGAGTGCTAAGACTTACTTGTGACTTGTAAAACAATGACTTGGTCCTACCTCTGCAAAACAGTGTAGTATTCTCACCAGATATGTCTGTTCGTCCCCGTGTCCCAGCCGACCTCCCTGCCCGTGTCCACAGGTATACACCCTTCCCTTCTGAGACAGGAACACTGAGTGGAACTTACACAGCACCACCTGAGAGGAAAGGAGAAACATTTTTTGGTAATCAATAACGTAGGTCTATTCAGTGAGACAAATTTTGCTCCGTTGTCAAATTCTCTTTACAAGAACTCAAAGAAAGGACATCAGCATGTTTGATTGTTGATTGTGCGGGTCTTTCCATTTCCGTGGCCAAAGCCCTCTCGTAGTAATAGTCAAATAGTGGTGGTACTATAGCCCGGGGAACAAGTGGAAAAGTAAACATCATTACTAATGCATCACTCCCCTCCAGCTCGCAATAGGGCAAAAGGGATGTTTCCCCGAGTATCACATTGATAACGAGACAGCCCCACACACACAGCCGTGGCTCATTTAATTAAAGCATGTCATACTGGGATAAATATTTAACACTCAGCACCTGCTGAACTGTGAGCAGGAAGCACTGAGGACAAAGGCTCTCTGCCTCCATGTGGGGGGTACCAGTAGGTCGCTGAGAGGTCTTGAAATGGGATCTGCTCCCCACTGAGCAAAGGTCATGAAAATGCACAGGTCATGAAAATGTGTATAAAATATAGAAGCTAAACAGCAACCTGCCATAGTACAATTATGAAACTTAGAGAAACTCAAAAGTTTGGTCATTACATTTCAACATGACATCTGATATATCTAGAATGTATCTAACCCAAAGACTTTTGTCAAAATCTGTAGTAAACTAGGAATGCGTGCCATCCTATGGCATCATGAGCTGCAGCAGAGCACTAGAGTTGATGTCATAGGATTGCGTTCCCTAGCATAGCTCCCTGTAAAAAGGTCCTTCCTGTCAGAGTCTAAATAACCGCTGGAAAACAGTTCTAACCAGAGTTAGGGTCCACATCTTTACAACATTATATCATAGATCTCTAGAACGTTACCTAAAAAACATAAAGTTACCTTACAAGGTTTCTTCCTCAGACGTCTCAACGCCCTCTATACCAGTGATGGATTCTGGGTTCTAACTCCTAAACTTTGAATAGGGTAAATTATCAGGTATCATATTGAAATTTTAAGTGATTAGGTTTAGGTCTACACCAAAAGGTACCAATCACGTGGCAGCACTGATAAGGGGAGAGAGCATGGATTAGTGATGAAGGGGGTCGAGGTCAGGTCACGTTAAGGGAGAAGTAAGAGGTTTTTTTGCCCGCGTCACTTAATTTCCTGCCTAACAGAGATGTAGTGTTTAGAGAGGAGGAGGAGAATCCACCCCAAATTGGGGTACATATACCACCACTATTGTAAACATGTCTGTTCCGCTGTTTGATCCTTTAGGAAGAATAAACTTGGTTTAAGCTTTCATAGTGTCCATCGAGTTCTTACTCTGATAATTAAAACATAACACCAGGGACCATCAACTAGATTAAGCCGCGGCCAGATTTGTTTTGAGCGGATGACGGGAGCAGGAACATACAGTTGAAGTCGGAAGTTTACATACAGTTATGTTGGAGTTATTAAAACTTGTTTTTCAACCGCTCCACAAATTTATTGTTAAGAAACTCTAGTTTTGGCAAGTCGGTTAGGACATCTACTTTCTGCATAACAAGTCATTTTCCAACAATTGTTTACAGACAGATCATTTCACTGTATCCCAATTCCAGTGGGTCAGAAGTTTACATACACTAAGTTGACTGTGCCTTTAAACAGCTTGGAAAATTCCAGAAAATTATGTCATGGCTTTAGAAGCTTCTGATAGGCTAATTGACATAATTTGAGTCAATTGGAGGTGTACCTGTGGATGTATTTCAAGGCCTACCTTCAAACTCAGTGCCTCTTTGCTTGACATCATAGGAAAATCAAAAGAAAACAGCCAAGACCTCAGAAAAAAAATTGTAGACCTCCACAAGTCTGGCTCATCCTTGGGAGCCATTTCTAAACGCCTGAAAGTACCACAATCATCTGTACAAACAATAGTACACAAGTATATAACACCATGGGACCACGCAGCCGTCATACCGCTCAGGAAGGAGACGCGTTTTGTCTCCTAGAGATAAACGTACTTTGGTGCGAAAAGTGCAAATCTGTCCCAGAACAACAGCAAAGGACCTTGTGAAGATGCTGGAGGAAACAGGAACAAAAGTATCTATATCCACAGTAAAACGAGTCCTCTCTCGACATTACCTGAAAGGCCGCTCAGCAAGGAAGAAGCCACTGCTCCAAAACCGCCATAAAAAAGCCAGACTACGGTTTGTAACTGCACATGGGGACGAAGATCGTACTTTTTGGAGAAATGTCCTCTGGTTTGATGAAACAAAAATAGAACTGTTTGGCCATAATGACCATCGTTATGTTTGGAGGAAAAAGGGGGAGGCTTGCAAGCAACAGAACACCATCCCAACCATGAAGCACAGGGGTGGCAGCATCATGTTGTGAGGGTGCTTTGCTGCAAGAGGGACTGGTGCACTTCACAAAATAGATGGCATTTTGAGGAAGGAAAATGATGTGGATATATTGAAGCAACATCTTAAGACATCAGTCAGGAAGTTAAAGCTTGGTCGCAAATGGGTCTTCCAAATGGACAATGACCCCAAGCATACTTCCAAAGTTGTGGCAAAATGGCTTAAGGACAACAAAGTCAAGGTATTGGAGTGGCCATCACAAAGCCCTGACCTCAATCCCATAGAAAATTTGTGGGCAGAACTGAAAAAGCTTGTGCGAGCAAGGAGGTCTACAACCCTGACTCAGTTACACCAGCTCTGTCAGGAGGAATGGGCCAAAATTCACCCAACTTATCGTGGGAAGCTTGTGGAAGGCTACCCGAAACATTTGACCCAAGTTAAACAATTTAAAATGCTACCAAATACAAATTGAGTGTATGTAAACTTCTGACCCACTGTGAATGTGATGAAATAAAAGCTGAAATAAATAATTCTCTACTATTATTCTGACATTTCACATTCTTAAAATAAAGTGGTGATCCTAACTGACCTAAGACAGGGAATTTTTTACAAGGATTAAATGTCAGGAATTGTGAAAAACCGAGTTTAAATGTATTTGGCTAAGGTGTATGTAAACTTCCGACTTCAACTGTAATTACAAATCATTTGTAAACTGAAAATTGACCGCAAGACGCCCAAAAAGATCACGTTTGACTAAAACAATAATTTCAAACCTTGCTTAAATTTGGATACGACACATCTCTCTATTATGCTTGGGTGTACTTGAAACAGATTTCTTAAATTAAAATCACTTGGAGCTGATTTTCTGGTGTTTCTACAGTATTTTATGTCCAACAATGAAAACAATGAAAATTCTCCGTAAACTTGGGGGCCAAATAAAACAAGGGGCCACCAGTTGGGGAACACTGTTCTATACTAAAGAGAGAGACAGACTGGGCAGTGACACAGGTGCTGTCTGGTGCCAATAGCAGTAATCACACTAAGAGCCTCCACATGGCCATCCGTGACATTGTAGAGCAGACCGCACATAAGGCCAACGTGGGTTAAACCATGCAGAGCTGGGCTAGACAAAGCCAGACACAGAACCCAAGCCCAGTGCACCTGTCCTACTCCTCTCATTCATTCACCCTCTCACTCAGCAGCTCACTCAAAGGAGATTACGACTGATATTTCAATTTCTAAAACCCCAAATCCATAGTGATGGGAGGACAATGATGTCAGTCAGTGTTTCCCCTGTATTCATTTAGGCGCACTGCCTGAAAATTGTTGCAACCACAAAAAAATTAAATAAGGATCAGGAAAAAAAATACAGCAATGCTAATGATAACTGTCTTCTGGTAGATGGAAAGGCTTTCCCAAAAACCTAATCAATTAAAACATTAACTAAAAAGTAGCCTCTGCCTACCTGGTAGAATGATTTCATGAATATTTGCATCAATCCAGTGGGCATTTGTTTTGCTAACTCTATCACGTGTGCTACAGAAAAACACAGCTAACTAAACAGTGCTCGGTGCATGTGCGCTTGAATTAAAGGTAACTACACAAACAAAATATCTTAGATGTTGCCCAGACTTCAAAAGTGGTCTCCTGATGTGGTTTTAGCATTGTTAATAGAGAGCTTCATAATAGCCAGTTACCATTGCTGTGATTTTACCCCTTATACCGTACACAACCACCCAATAAGAACTTTGTTTCCTAGTTTCTACCCATGCCCGTTGTTCCCGGGAGAGCAGCCTGTTGTCAGGGGAATATCCCAGGAGGGGGTCTGTTTTGCAGGAGGTGCGGGGGGGCAGGTGACGTGCCTGTTATCCAGGAGACGCAGATGGTACAACCGTGTTTTTACATAAGCATTGTTGTGATGGATCCCCCTGGTGAGCCATATATTGTGGCCAAGTCTATGTGGAGGGAGGAGGCCCCAGGGGACTAGGGTGTTTAAGGTGGGGAAGCCCTATAATGACTCATGTGACTATCTAATGGCTGGTGGCAAACAGAGGCAGAACATCTTCTCCCCTTAAGAGGAACGGAACAGAGCGTAGACTGAAAATAATTCAAGAGAACATTTATTGGATCGGTTTGTTTACCTGTTTGACGTAAACCCCGGTCCGGGCAAACAGATCCACAATCTCCGGGTGATGCCTGCTCTCCTGGTTCCCATGCCCCAGACTGAAATTGGTGTTATTCCCCCAAGTATATACCTCAGTGGGGTCTGAGAGAGAGAAAAATAAAGTAAAAAAATAATGCCTGCCACAGCCAAGACTTCCAACACTATTTTCTACAAGTAGGCAACAACGAATGACAACTGTCTTATTAAACTACGTGCTTAAAAGAAACATCCGCTTTTCACTTTTTATCATGCATAGTCTAAATGAGAGATAGCTTATCATTTCATATCCATCCTCACCAGTCTTTGTAAATACCACGTGTGCTGGTCTGTCCTTTATGGTTAAGTCCAGGACAGAGAGGCCCTCCTTATCCTGGGTGGAGAGAATGCCGCCATGCTGCAACACAGAAGCACCATTCTAGACTAGAGACACAATATTATTTCCATTTAACTACACCTAGCTGTAGGCCAGTGATGAAGCAAGCAAGAATAGAGTAGCTACAGAACAAAAGTACTGCCAATGGAAGCCATATACATGTCTTCCTCCACATACCAATCATTTACAGTGGCAAGCAAAAGTATGTGAACCCTTTGGAATTACCTGGATTTCTGCATAAATTGGACCTAAAACTTGATCTGATCTTCATCTAAGTCACAACAATTTAGAAACAGCGTGCTACAACTAATAACACACAAAATATTGTATTTGTCTTGTCTATATTGAATACATAACTTAAATATTCACAGTGTAGGTTGGGAAAAGTATGTGAACCCCTAGGCTAATGACTTCTCCAAAAGCTAATTGGAGTCAGCTAACCTGGAGTCCAATCAATGAGACAAGATTGGAGATGTTGGTTAGAGCTGCCCTGCCCTATAAAAAAAACTCACAAAATGCGGGTTTGCTGTTAACAAGAAGCATTTCCTGATGTGAACCATTCCTCGAACAAAAGAGATCTAGGAAGACCTAAGATTAATAATTGTTGAATTGCACAAACCTGGAAAGGGTTACAAAATGATCTCTAAAATCTTTGATGTTCGTCAGTCCACGGTAAGACAAATTGTCTATCAATGGAGAAAGTTCAGTACTGTTGCTACTCTCCCTAGGAGTGGCCATCCTGCAAAGATGACTACAAGAGCACTGTGCAGAATGCTCAATGAGGTTAAGAAGAATCCTAGAGTGTCAGCTAAAGACTTACAGAAATCTCTGGAACATAATAACATCTCTGTTGACAAGTCTACGATACGTAAAACACTAAACAAAAATGGTGTTCATGGGAGGACACAACGGAAGAAGCCACTGCTGTCCAAACAAAACATTGCTGCACATCTGAAAGAGCACCTGGATGTTCCACAGCGCTACTGGCAAAATATTCTGTGGACAGATGAAACTAAAGTTGAGTTCTTTGGAAGGAACACACCCAACACTATGTGTGGAGAAAAAATGGCAAAGCACACCACACCAACATCAAAACCTCATCCCAACTGTAAAGTATGGTGGAGGGAGCATCATGGTTTGGGGCTGCTTTGCTGCCTCAGCAAGCTGTCCATGCCCTATCAGACTGAAAAATGAATTCCCAAGTTTATCAAGACATTTTGCAGGAGAACATAATGCTATCTGTCTGCCAGTTGAAACTCAGAAGTTGGGTGATGCAACAGGACAATGACCCAAAACACACAAAATAAAATATTTAAAAAATGGCTTCAACAGAAGCAAATACACCTTCTGGAGTGGCCCAGTCAGAGTCCTGACCTCAACCCAATGGAGATGCTGTGGCATGACCTCAAGAGAGCGGTTCAACCAGACATCCCAAGAACATTGCTGAACTGAAACAGTTTTATAGAGGAATGGTGCAAAATTCCTCCTGACCGTTGTGCAGGTCAACTACAGAAGACTTTTGGTTGAGGTCATTGCTGCCAAAGGAGGGTCAACCACTTATTAAATCCAAGGGTTCACATACTTTTCCCACCCTGCACTGTGAATGTTAACACAGTATGCTCAATAAAGACATGAAAACATATAATTGTTTGTGTGTTATTGGTTTAAGCACACTGTGTTTGTCTATTGTTTGACTTCGATGAAGATCAAATTTGATGACCAATTTATGCAGAAATCCAGGTAATACAAAAGGGTTCACATACTTTTTCTTGCCACTGTATGTAAAGGCCAAAGGAGGCCCAGTCATCTCAACATTAGTTCTGAAACACAGAGGGAGACTCACCTTAACAAGTGACATGAGGCAGTGGATGTGTCCGTAGAAGACGCTGCGGTGCAGGGCGGTCCAGCCAGACTCCTTGTCCTTCACCATGAGGTCAGCGCTCTTCCTCTCCAGCAGCCACTCCAGCAGGGCCCTCTTGCCCAGCGAGGCGGCCAGGTGCAGGGCCGTGCGGCCGAAGGCGTCCCTCAGTGTGGCCGCGTTGTGACAGTGGGTGTTGAGGAAGGCCTGCAGGCGCCCCTCTGAACCCTGCGTCAGCGCCGCCACCACCTCATCTGCATGCCGCATGGAGCGGCACTTTGGCGTGCAGTCTGGGGTTGCCATCACCACGCTCATCCTGAGTGACTTCTAAACCTTGCTGTGAACTCCCCGCTCTAATGCAGTCACAGAGACCCTGCTCCCCCCCACACTCCCAACTCTAAAACAAACACTGAAACAGCAACCCTTCAGTGCAACAAACTGAGATAATGCTTTAGGTCAAGTCAGTTTGACTTTGAAACTCTAATGTTTTATTGTAAGTGCTCTCGGAAGAAAATAGAAAAAAGTGGGAGATTGTTTTGGGGTGCTAGAATTGTGCTTGTGTTGAGGTTCCACCGCACCCTAGCAACCCCAGGGCCTTGTTTTAGGTCATCTCAGTCCACCATGTCAACCCAAAGCTCAACACAACCAAATGTGTTTGAAACATACAATGGCATCAGGAATTCATTAAATAAACGTCTATAACTACTATACTTACATAAAATACAAATATACTATAAATATTTCAAAAAATACTTTCTCCTTTAAAAATGTTTTTTTTTTTTTAAATACAATATTTTACAAAGGGCAACAAGTTCATTAACCCTCCAGAAAGTCCCTTCAAATAGTCCATCCAAATTGAGGGGAAAGGCCCTCTTTCCCCCCCAACACACACAAAACCCTTCTCAAAACTCCATAATTGTATTAGGAACCTGGGGAAGAAAGTGTGGACACAGTCATTAGTTGTAAAACACTGGAAGTACATGCAAGGCAGAGAAAACAACTGGATTCATAGCTACACAACATAAACCTGGCATGTACTAAATTTGTCCACAACGCCACAGAACAGGCTTATTCAAAGCGCCAAGAACAAATACATGCTCTGGAAAATCCAACATACCAAACTTGCTCTTTAACTGTACTATGCTACATAGATTAAACGGTTAAAACCTAGCAAGCCATGTTGAAAGGTCAACAGTGGTCAAAGTACAGTTCAGCACCCCAGATATGCAGAGACAACCAGCAAGGATCAATTGACTTGACCCTACTATGCCTATAATAGTTGCCCGGCTAGGCTGTCTATTGACTCCAGGCCAAAAATACTGCACAAACGTTTAAGTAACACGACAATAAACAAGGGGATCAAAACAGGAACATGCAACTGCAACAGTTTTCCACTGACTGTTTCCACATCATGCACAGTTTGGAGTTGTGAAAGTGAAAAACATGAGTATAATAAAAAGGTATTTAAATAAAGATGCATTGGTCTACAAAATACCTGTCAGATGTATGGTGTGCATTAAATGTCCACAGTGTAGTGAACATAGCTAACATATCTTGATTAGCTAAGTTAGTAGCAGATACAGTCGATGCTGCTTCCATCTACCCTACTTGCTAAGTTACTTAGCTAGCTAACAAACATAGTTATCCTAACGTTAAGTCTCTTAAGGAGAACAGCAGACAATAGGCCTCCATTATTTTTTATTCACTGGGCTGCTAGTTTCAATGTAATCCAGTGGTATTGCAACTAGATATATACATCTACACCAACGTTTTTCACCATGATTTAAGTTTCCTGAATCGTTCATTCTCTAAATCATGGCTAGTTACCTGGTACATTGATAGCTAGCTAGCATTTGAACTGGGAAAGCTGAAAATTAGCTACAAACCATTAACATATTGGAAAATCTCTCAAATACTTTAATCTAAATAAAACTTGTTATATACGGCACGGGTGACAATGTAGTTGGTTGTTACTCTGATATGACCATCGAGGTCTGAATGACGTTACTGACGTGGTGATGTTTAGTTAGATTAGCTATGCTAGCGAGTTGCAGTGAAAATAGATTGCCACGATCACATTTCACTTTCTCACCTGTCGCTAGATGAAGACGAAAGTGGTTATGAAGCTTGCTCCAATGATACACATCCACTGTGTCATCGTTTCAAAAATATACATCGCTAAATGCTCCTATTAAACCTGGATATTTGGGCAAAACAGATGCTACTCTACAGTTAAGTAAGGATCCAAAAAAGGAGGAAGGCTGGGCAACACGGAGACTTCTGATTGGTTGAGAGATCTTGCAATCCCGTTTTCAATTGGACGGTTTCACTATAATCGCTTTAGATTACCATACGAAAGTCTGGTCAAACCTCCGTGGTCTGGTTGCATTTGTCAATATGGAGTTGATTAAGCACTTTATATTGAAAACCTGGCACAGGTACTGAATGACTGCATTAAAAATATGAACACCGATATGTGCACCAGTCACAGGAGAACGTATATCTTCTAGCCACATATGTAAATCCCTGATAGCGCCCTCCCTCTGTCACAGATGATTGGCACAATGTCAAAATAATTCCTCTCGATGATTGACGTCACTGCTTGGAGAAATAGGCTGTCTTTTAATAAACGAAAAGTGACACCTACTCTAAGTTATGAGCTGGGAGTAGACTAATTACATGAATGTATTGGTTGTTTAATCAACACAATATGTTTTTTTCCCCCTTATCACTGGTATCTCTGGTCCTGGGGGGGGGGCAGAGTAGGTCCAGGTTTGCCTACCCTTGGGCCACTGGTTCACAACTTGAAAATAATACATCATGACTTCAAGTAAAAAATGCATGAAGGTTCCTGAAAAGGAAAAATGATTTCACCTCCACATCTCTTAGTTTCAAATGATGGTCACGTGGGCTCCAGTTAAGAATAGATAAGGGGTCAAGGTTGGAGCTAGGGTTAGACGTTGGGTTCACACCAGGGCTTGACACACAATTACATATTGATGAGTCTTTCCTTCTCTAGTCACACATTTACTTTTTTGCTACAATAGCAGCATTATTCTTCTTAATCCTAGGAGAACAATTCTGCTGCTGACTAAGATCAGCAGGCCAGTCATTAGAAACCACCACTAATGAGGAAAGAGTGCAGTCAGAAAGACTTTGGTACATACTTTGGTAAAACTTTAAATTAGGTTATTCTTCAAAACTTATGCCTGTGTAGTTATGAAGAGTTTCAATTCAAAACACTAGATATCTATTTTCAGAAATGTTGGTAAATAGGCTTTTTTAGTTTAAAGAACGAAGGAAGGAGATTGGTGTGTTTTTTCACCATTTAATCATGGCATGGGGTTGTTAAATGACAGGCATGTATTTGTTTGAAACCTATCACTAGATTTTATTTCATGGAGACAAACATTTTGTTGCAAAACGAGATACAATACATGCCCAAAAGTATGTGGACAACCCTTCAAATTAGTGGATTTGGCTATTTCAGCCATACCCGTTGCTGACAGGTGTATGAAATCGAGCACACAGCCATGTGATCTCCATAGACAAACATTGGCAGTGGAATGGCCTTACTGAAGAGCTCAGTGACTTTGAATGTGGTACCGTCATAGGTTGCCAGCTTTCCTACAAGTCATATCCTCAAATTTCTGCCCTGCTAGAGCTGCCCCAGTCAACTGTAAGTGCTTTTGTTGTGAAGTGGAAACGTCGAGGAGCAACAACAGCTCAGCCGCGAAGTGGTAGGCTACACAAGCTCACAGAACAGGACCGCCAAGCACTGCAGTGTGTAGCACGTACAAATAATTTGTCCTCGGTTGCAACACTCACTACTGAATTCTAAACCGCCTCTGGAAGCAACGTCAGCACAAGAACTGTTAGTCAAGACATTCATGAAATGGGTTTCCATGGCCGAACAGCCGCACACAAGCCTAAGATCACCATGTGCAATGCCCCACATCCGCTGCAGTGGTGTAAAGCTTGCCGCCATTGGACTGTGATGAATCACGCTTCACCACCTGGCAGTCTGACGGACGAATCTGGGTTTGGCGGATGTTAAGAGAACGCTACCTGCCCAAATGCATAGTGCCAACTGTAAAGTTTGGTGGAGGAGGAATAATGGTCTGGGGCTGTTTTTTCTGTTTCAGCATGACAATGCCCCCGTGCACAAAGCGAGGTCCATACAGAAATGGTGAGTCGAGATCGGTGTGGAATAACTTGACTGGCCCGCACAGAGCCCTGACCTCAACCCCATAAAACACCTTAGGGATTAATTGGAAAGCCAACTGCGAGCCAGGCCTAATCGCCCAACTTCAGTGCCCGACCTCACTAATGCTCTTGTCTATGAATGGAAGGAAGTCCCCGCAGCAATGTTTCAACATCTAGTGGAAATCCTTCCCAGAAGAGTGGAGGCTGTTGTAGCAGCAAAGGGAACTCCATATTAATGCAGATGATTTTGGAATGAGATGTTTGACAAGCAGGTGGCCACATACTTTTGGCCATGCAGTGGTGTAAAGCTTGCCACCATTGGACTGTGATGAATCACGCTTCACCACCTGGCAGTCTGACGGACGAATCTGGGTATCCGGGGGTATCATCGGACGGGGCCACAGTGTCTCCTGACCCCTCCTGTCTCAGCCTCCAGTATTTATGCTGCAGTAGTTTATGTGTCGGGGGGCTAGGGTCAGTCTGTTACATCTGGAGTATTTCTCTTGTCTTATCCGGTGTCCTGTGTGAATTTAAATGTGCTCTCTCTAAATTCTCTTTTTCTCTCTTTCTTTCTTTCTCTCTCTCGGAGGACCTGAGCCCTAGGACCATGCCTCAGGACTACCTGGCATGATGACTCCTTGCTGTCCCCAGTCCACCTGGCCATGCCAGTTTCAACTGTTCTGCCTGCGGCTATCGAACCCTGACCTGTTCACCGGACGTGCTACCTGTCCCAGACCTGCTGTTTTCAACTCTCTAGAGACAGCAGGAGCGGTAGAGATACTCTCAAAGATCGGCTATGAAAAAGCCAACTGACATTTACTCTTGTGTTGCTGACTTGTTGCACCCTCGACAACTACTATGATTATTATTATTTGACCATGCTGGTCATTTATGAACATTTGAACATCTCGGCCATGTTCTGTTATAATCTCCACCCGGCACAGCCAGAAGAGGACTGGCCACCCCTCATAGCCTGGTTCCTCTCTAAGTTTCTTCCTAGGTTTTGGCCTTCTAGGGAGTTTTTCCTAGCCACTGTGCTTCTACACCTGCATTGCTTGCTGTTTGGGGTTTTAGGCCGGGTTTCTGTTCAGCACTTTGAGATATCAGCTAATGTAAGAAGGGCTATATAAATAAATTTGATTTGATGAAGTGTTATGTCTGCCTCACTCTGAGAAACAAAGTTGCACTACAAAGTTTTACACAGTTAAATGTGACACATAATTACATTTTAATAAAGAACTGTACAAATGTATTTGTGATTTAAATATGAAGAAAATAGGTCTATATTTAACCGTCATATGAGATCTTGGCTCTGGTCAAAAGTAGTGTACAATACAGGGAATAGGGTGCTATTTGGGACGAGACCAACTAAACGCTATAGCATGAGGCTGGATTTATTATGGGTAGAATTTATATGTTAAATATACAGGATACTTCTATTCCAGCTAAACAATGGGATATATATATATATATATATAGCGTTTTGCAGAAGAAAAATAACATTTTAATACACATCTAAAATCTATGAATTTAAAATCTGAGAACAGTAATATTTTACACACACACATAAAGGTAACCATAAACATATATTTCTGATGAAAAAAAAAAACGTTAAAAATTGGTGGATATACCATTTTGGAAATAAACTATTTTTATGCTGCTCTCCTTTATTTAGACCAGATTAAGTTCTTAACTCTTGGTACAGGAAGATCTGGTGAGCAGCAGTTCAGCTATTTTACAAGGGGATAAGTTTATCTTATGTAATTACAAAAACATTACAATTGATCACTAAAAGTTATGTTAATAGGTTTTTATCAATTAACATTTTAATAGAATGTTGTTACTAGAGTAATTACAGTGCAGGTAGCCTAACGGTTAAGAGCGTTGGGCCAGTAACCAAAAGGTCACTGGTTTGAATCCCTGAGCCGACTCGGTGAAAAATGTGTTGATGTGCCCTTGAGCAAGGCACTTAACCCATATTGCTCCAGTAAGTCGCTCTGGATAAGAGTGTCTGCTAAATGATGTAAATGTAACTACATGTATAAGAGCATGAATTTTACTGTGTAAACCTATGTACTATTTCTCTCTCAATCACACACACACACACACACACACACACACAGCAGTGCTTGGTTTCTCTCCACCCCAGAACTTAATCTGTGTTATGCCCTGGACCCTTTGTGCTCCTCATTAATCAATTAGGATTATATATTGGCTGTTAACTAATATAAATTAATGATAACTGTCTAAAATGACACATGGCCGCGAGAAGATGTTCTGGGTTGGGGGTGCTGTCGGGTGAGGGGGATCTAGTTCACTAATTTTGTGGAACCAAAAAAAAGTCATATTTTATTTATTATTATATATTTTTATTTATCTGCAGCACCCTCAGAACCCCTACTTCCCACTGCTGGCTATGCTCACATTTTACTGCTGGCTATTCAAAAAAGTGCAGCCCAGTAGGCTATAGTACATTAAACCACCCACATTATGCACTATCTTTTGATTGTCATTCCCCTCTAAAAGCACATAATAGCCTACATTAAGTGAGGAAGTGCATTACACAACCAAAGTGATGGATTTTCACTTGACAATAATCATTCAATTGAAACATAAAGTCTGAGACTAATGGGTTCTTGTGTTCTGAGGTTTAAATTGCATTCCCTTAGCTCTCCAGCACATTGGCTGAGTGGCCCAGATATCTACAATTTATCTGAGATGTAACTAATGATAATAAATAATATGCTATACTTGTTTACAGTTTCCAATAATTGAGTATAGTTGATGATGTTTGATTTTGGATCGAAAACCTTTCATTAGATCAAACTAGGCTACTTCTGCTATGAAGCAGTGGTTTTTTTGGTGCACACCCATAGCATTTTCTTGACCATTAGGGAAATGCCCAATAGAGACGGCAAATATTGTGATTGTATATACATTTAAATAAATAAAGGAAACAAGAAATGTGAGCAATAATAAGGATATATAACAAATATTGAATTTGTTGAATGCCAACATTAAGTTACAACAGTTTCATTGCTCACCCATTGTAATGGAACATGGTATAGCCTAAGCCTTGCAGTGGTTTGGCTGTCGCGGATTAATTTTTCGCATACCCCACTTGCAGAAGGGTCTATTCTGTTGATTCGAGGGAAGCATCGTTGGACCAAGTGTGCTCATATACTTTTGTTCGAACATTATATAGTGTTTTCTTTGTTTTATTGGACTCCTCGAAATCTAATCTAATCTGGCTGTTTACGCACTTCACGTCAAAGGCTGACTCGAGCGTGTGCGAATACATTTTAGTGAGAACTGTGCGATAAAACGAACATCAACCGGATTTGAAAGCCCCACTAACATGAGGAGCATGATGAGAGACTGGTTGCCAACAAAAACTTTTCTCTTCGTAAATGTATGCGAGGATGCTGTTTAGCTAATGAATGTAATCGTTGCCACCCAGTTTAAATCGGAAGTGAAGCTATTTCCTTCAGGAAAAAGGTTGAAAAGTAGCATTTTGCATGTGGAGGACAGGAACTTGAAGTTGGATTGACTCGGGGGAAAAAAAAAAAAAAAAACATTTGTACACGTTGTGCATCGTTTCATCTATCAGATTCATTGGAACCACGGGTGAGAAAATGCGTTTTGTGAGCTCATTGTTATGTTGTAAACTTGAAGAAACCAGAGAGAATACGACTCTGCTTCGTTTGTGGTTTTTCTTTGTTGTCCTTGTTTCAAATTCAGCCTGTCCTGACAAATGCGTCTGTTTCACATCCACGGTCAAATGTTTGAACCAGGGCTTATTCGCGGTTCCACAGCCATTGCCAGCAAACACTAAAACCCTGTTCATTACTGGGAACAACATTTCCCATCTCACAGCTGTATCTTTCCCTGTGCCTCTTGAGCAGTTAACAGACTTGTATCTCACAGGAAACCAGGTGGAGCTGGTGGACCACAATGTATTCAACAACTTGCCAAATCTCAGGCTGCTAGACTTGAGTAACAACAGGATTCTGCATTTTAGTGCTCAAGCCTTCCCTGATTACAACAAACTGCTGGACCTTAACCTCAGCAGGGCTTTTTACAACCGTACTTCCATGGATGAGCTCTTCAGTCTGCTACGGAGTGGCGGAGCCCTTCAACTTACCCGCTTAGACCTGTCCAACAATGACCTGGTGGTCCTCCCTGAGGACATGTTCTCCCGGCTCTCCAACCTCACCATCCTCAACCTACAAAACAACTCCCTAATTTTCATCCAGAAAGGGATGCTGAGTGTTCCTCGGCTCCGTGAGTTAGACTTGAGGGACAATGCCCTGAGGGAACTACCCAACACTACACTGATGGACTTCAGCCTCAAGCCTGGGCTTCAGGTACATCTGGCAGGAAACCCGTGGCTCTGTGACTGCAATATTGAGGACCTTGTGGCCTGGCTGAAGACCTCTGAGCAGGTCACAGACAAGCAGAATATGACCTGTTCTGACCCGGAGGTTCTACGGCAGTTACTGTTGCTCCAGATAAAAGAGTTGGAGTGTACCTTTTCAGGTGAAATGAAAGGTGTGCTGGAGACCTCGTATGTCTTTCTGGGCATGGTGCTGGCCTTGATTGGAGTGATCTTTCTGCTGGTCCTCTACCTCAACAGGAAGGGGATCAAGCGGTGGATATACAATATTCGGGATGCATGCAGGGACCACATGGAGGGATACCATTACAGGTATGAGATCAACTCGGACCCCAGGTTGGCCAACCTCAGCCTCAACTTAGACATTTAAGAGGACTGCTATGTAAGCCAGGGCCCCACAGTGACTGAGGCATTATGACTTGTCAAGAGCAAGATATACATGAGCAACTCTTTAGTTCCAGGGTGCTCCAGCCTGCCTGCCACCCCCTCCATGGTACTGTCCAGACTTCTACACCAGTCATGACGACCCACAATCTGCCACCACGCATGCCCTTGGCCCCTGCAACGCAGTGTCTGATTATTTGTTTTTACTCCTTTTCATGCAGTTCAACGTTCCATGGATTGAGAATCATGACTCAGACGGGGTTTGTGAGCGGGCTCTCTGTATTATAAAATGTTCCCTTCCTTGAGCAAAAAATGATGGTACGTAAAACTCCAACTAACAGACTTATTTTGACTGGTATTAACTAGGCTATATACACACACACATCTATATCCTTTCTGCTGGTTATATTTTTATGTTTTTGTTTCCACTTTCCTCCCACTGCACGGTGTTGCTATGCTTGTTTAGATGTCTTTATTCCTTTTTAATATGTGATTATTAAAGCACTTGCTAATTTGTCATTAGTATTGCACTTGTTAGGTGGACATTATCAACATTTTTCATGATGTACAGCTGAATAAAATGTATGGCGTTGCTGTTTTCCTTTCTCGACTGAGGTCCTTTAAACTCCAGAGACTGGAATGTGGAGGTATTTTGGGCAGCAGAGATTCAGGGTCATGAAATGGAGAAGTGCCCACTCATTGCAGATTCAAACACATGCAGACAGAGGTCATCATGCTACAGTCAGCACCAATCATACCACACAGGCAAGACTTTACATGTCACCTCTATACATTAACAAGCTCTCTGTCAGCTCGTGCAGATGAGACATTACAGGCAGAAGCATTATTGAGTGGCCAAATTTTACTCTTAAGGAGGTGAGAAAAGGCTAACTGGGACTTTCGAAGGTGGCAGAATGACCTGGAACATGAATTGATTTTGAAATACTTTCCAATGATTCATTCATCTGCCACTCTATTTGGGAATCTAGATGTGAAGGAATGTTTCTGTCCAATTTAATCCCTGCAAGGATTCGGGTAGAAATCCCTGGCACAACAGTCAAATGATTGCATAGCTGCGAACCATCCAAAATAATATTTTGCCGTATGGTCAGTGAACAAGCTCTTTGATTCAACTATACCAGTTACAGGAATGGCACTCATTCAAAGCATTCCAGCGTTGTGAGTGCAAACAGCTGCAAAAGGGGAAAGATAAGTGCTGTGTTTCCTGACAAATGCTAAGGAAGCTACACAGTACCCAAGGTTCTTACCAGGAGGGCACTCTACAGGCAGTATGGTATGGAAATGAGCTCAAACTGCTTTAAGCTGCAGTGTTTTAGGGGTGTGGCATTAAAGTATCTTATTTTCATGCATTGTTTCCTTTCCTGCTAACTAAACACTGATCTGTTTCTTTCTGGTGTCAGTATGGATGAGTAAATATCAAATGTGGAACATTTATTTTACAGTAAAAGTGGTCAGGTATAGTAGACACAATTTGGATGGTAAAGTAACTGCACAGTTGGTGAATGTGTGAGTAAAAAAATCCTGGCCATTACCTCACCATGCACATAGAAGACCACCCGAGAGGTAGTATGAGCTAACAAGCACAAAACAGAAACACACTAAGTCTCTGTGCACAACTAACTACTACCTTTGCATAGTCCTGAGCTACTGTATATATCCTCTTACCATAACAATGCCCAAACCTCCCTCGGTTATTAGTTGTGTGTGCTTTTCAGGCAATGTGTTTGAATGTGTGGCTCTTGTGTAAACTGTTTTTGTATTTCCCAGGTTTGTGATCATACAGAGATTTTGTGTCCAAATTTAATGCAGTGTGTGGGTGTTAACCATGTTTCTTCATCCCGCACTCTCAATACAAAGACAGTCTGTGTGCAGGGTCCAACAAGGATATTGCATTAAAACCATTACCCAGTAGATACATTTTAACCCCGGATTGACTATGGAGATGAGTTTAAAATATATAGGCCTATCACGTATTACGTCTGCAATCAATCTTCCTAAGGCATTGTTTGCTTTTAAATAAGCCAATAAGGTATCAGAAGTAGAGGCTAGGCTATCCATTTCAGGAATTCATTGTTTTTGTCATCATTCATCTTAGTTCCTTTCCAGCCAACCACCATTGCTATTTATTTTATATACACACTACTGTTCAAAGGTTTGGGGGTCACTTAGAAATGTCCATGTTTTTGAAAGAAAAGTACTTTTTTTTTTGTCCATTAAAATAACATCAAATTGGTCAGAAATAGAGTGTAGACATTGTTAATGTTGTAAATTACTATTGTAGCTGGAAACGGCTGATATTTAATGGAATACCTACATAGGCGTACAGAGGCCCATTCTCAGCAACCATCACTCCTGTGTTCCAATGGCACGGTGTGTTAGCTAACACCAGTCTCAACAGTGAAGAGGTGACTCCGGGATGCTGGCCTAGGCAGAATTCCTCTGTCCAGTGTCTGTGTTGTTTTGGACATCTTAATCTTTTCTTTTTATTGGCCAGTCTGAGATATGGCATTTTCTTTGCAACTCTGCAATATATGTAGTGTTTTCAGTAATAGCATTACCGATCTCCTTAATCCCACCCCTCAGCCCATCCCACCATGGCCAGCCCGCTCATTCGGCAGGATTGACAAGGGTGGAATTTGATGTAAACTGACCAAGACTCACCTCCAACAACACATAAAACCTCACATAATTCTACCCATAAACAATGGCAATTTCTCTTAACCAGTGCCATTTTGGCTTTTTAGGTGAGCGTTGATGCCTCTTTGACAAGCAGTGCCCACTTTGTCAAAGGCAGGGGCGCAAAATATTTTGCTTGTCCATTCCCAGCGCGTCTCACCAGGGTGCTGTTGGAGAGACGCATGCTGCCGCACTCCACCAACGTTGCGTCCAAAAAATGATCTAACATAAATCATGTAGCAGATATAGGATATGGTAGAAAGAGTATATGGCCTTTTCTGTAGTCTACAGGCTGGAGATAAAATGTATGACAATGCAATGAAACGGACACTACATTATGCAGGTTTCTCTGATCAAATAGCCTGACCTAAATGGCGCTCAATCAAATAAAAAATGTCCTATCACATCAACAAAACATGTCCTAAAAACAGAACAGGTCAAAGTAAAATGGACAATATGGAATGGACAATCACAACTATTGTCCAGGAGTTTCACCCCATTGTAATGATCAGTGATTTCAAGTTTGTATCCATCATTTTTTGACAAGCTGATCATGGCGAAAAATAAAATACTTCTGCATTTCCCGCTGTGTAAAGACATTGCAAATAGGCTCACGATAACTGCTTGAAAGTTGGGTAGCTGATTTTCAGAGCTTAAATAGCCAAATTGATTAGTCACGTGAATCAGGACTAATAAAGCATATGCATCAGCCAATTTTACGAACGGTGGGCCTACAACATGGATGGGCATTCATACAATTCCATTGCTGGCCAACATACCCCAATAAGCAAGAGCAGACGTCTTTTGGACATCATTTTTTTTATCCTGTAGACTTACCACATAGATGGGCATTCATAAAATTACATTTCAGGCAACGCTGTCGGTTACACCTCAGTAAGCGCGGACCACCATTTGGACGTCTTTTTTTGGTGAGTCCGGACTTAATTTCCACATCGACATGCATTGGTCTTTGGTCCGGTCTGGACCAGCCTTGATTTGGCCCAAACATAGACGTCTATAAATTACTTATTTTCAACTTTCATTCAGAACCCAAAATGTGCCTGATTTCAACATCCATAAAATAGATCTAGAAAATACATATTTTCAACATACGGAAAATAAGTAGCCTATTTTCAACTTTCATTCAGAACTGAAAATTAACCTGATTTCATCGTCTGGAAAATATGTGTTGTTCAACATCCAGAACATTTTAAACATATGGAAAATATATTTTCACATTTCATTCAGAATTTAAATTGAACCTAACTTCAACGTCTGGAAAATATGTATTTTTTAAAAAACATTTTCAATGTCATTTTGCTCACTTTTTTAGTTTCCCCTAAAGCGGCAGGACGGCAAAGACGGGCCCTGCATTCCACCTATCACCATAGACCACCCTCGTGTCATATTTTTCAGCTATAATGTGATGTTTTACATTCATTTAGAATCTTTCCAATCGCATGGTATCCAACGATTTTGAGCTAAAGATGAAAACCTTTCCGACAAGTATTATTATATTATTCATTGATTGATTGACTATGACTTTCCAAATCGCCCAACAATGCTATTTGTAGGGTTAATTAATGTTGTGATTTTTTTTGTAATTTCTGAACCTGTGACCAGAAGCTACATGTCTCGTCACAGCAAAATATGCAGAGATGAGATTTTTGGGTGCCCGATGTACCGATTCCATGGCACATGGGATATGAACCAATACAAAAAACAATACTTGATTCAACAGTTCGAGTTTTTCCAATTTGAATTATTATACAAAATTCTTTCCAAAAACAGAATGCAAGAATTTTGTATAATAATTCAAATTGGAAAAACTCGAACTGTTGAATCAAGTATTGTTTTTTGTATTGGTTCATATCCCATGTGCCATGGAATCGGTACATCGAAAATCTCTTCCCAGCTATTTGGCGCAGCTGTCAACATTTTTTGTCCTCAAATGAAACTGGTATATTTTTCTATTTATGCCGACCTTTTTCAGACTATTTGTATCTTTAATATATGGCAGACAAACACGTTTCCTACCTTCTCCCCCTTCCACTTGCCTCCTCCATTTCTGCGGTAAATCTGCAATCAGTTGATTAACTTTGGATTGAGCAAACTTTCCCATATATTTTCGAAAGCTGCCTATTAAGTCCACCATTCCTATTCAAAATATCGTTAATAAAGCCTTTTTAATCCATAAGCAATGTGTTTTTATAAATCAGTATATTTGAGTTTCACCTAACTATAATATTTGTTGTAATATATTTTTTCTGGGGGATAAAATTGAAATTGTAACCAGCTTTGTATGGCTTGAAAGCTTGTATGTATTGTTTAAGAAAGGGCAATACTTTGAACAAAGTTTCATTTTTAATTAATCGGAAATGAGAAGTTGCAGTCTGTATAAAGGCAAAAAGACAATTTTTGAACAAATTATAAGCCTTCTTAATAGAGAACCAGTTCGGGTTTAAATATAATTTATGTATTTTAATTTTGTCTGGCTTAGTGTTCCAAATAAAGTGAATATTTTTTGCTCATATGATTTAAAAAAAGGAGTCATCTGGAGTAGGTGGCGCCATTATTAATTCACCTAATACAACCGGTGTAGACCTTACAGTGAAATGCTTACTTACAAGCCCTTAACCAACAATGCAGCTAAGAAAAAAATAAGTGTTAAGAAAGTATTTACTAAATAAACTGAAGAGTTTTATATAATATATATATATATATAAATATATATATATATAAATATAATAACAGTAATGAGGCTATATACAGGGGGTCAATGCATTTGATTAGCTGTTCAGGAGAAATTATGGCTTGGGCGTAGAACAGTCTATGACTAGGGTGGCTGGAGGCTGGCAATTTTTAGGGCCTTGCGCTGACGCCTGGTATAACTTAATGATGGTGTTGGAGTCGTGTTTGGCCACACAGTCGGGGGTGAACAGGGAGTACAAGAGGGGACTAAGTACACACCCCTGAGGGGCCCCAGTGTTGAGGATCAGCATGGCTGATCAACGTGCTGTTGCCTAGCATTACTACCTGAGGGTGGCCCATCAGGAAGTCCAGGATCCAGTTGTTTAGTACCAGGGTCTTAGTAATGAGCTTCGTGGGCACTATGGTGTTGAGCTGTAGTCAATGAACAGCATTCTCACATATGTGTTCCTTTTGTCCAGGTGGGAAAGGGCAGTGTGGAGTGCGATTGAGATTGTGTCATCTGTGGATCTGTTGGGGCGGTATTCGAATTGGAGTGAGTCTAGGGTATCTGGGAGGATGTTCTTGATGTGAGCCATGACCAGCCTTTCAAAGCACTTCATGGCTACAGACGTGAGTGCTATGGGTTGGTAGTCATTTAGACAGGTTACCTTGGTGTTCTTGGGCACATGGACTATGGTGGTCTGCATGAAACGTGTAGGTATTACAAACTTGGTCAGGGACAGGTTGAAAATGCCAGTTGGTCAGCTCATGCTCGGAGTACACATCCTGGTAATCCGTCTGGCCCTGCGTCCTTGTGAATGTTCACCTGTTTAAAGGTTTTACTCACATCGGCTACGGAGAGTGTGATCACACAGTCGTCCGGAACAGCTCTCATTGGAAGTAAGTAAACTGTGATAGGACCAAAGTTAATAAATGTATTTTTTCCATAAATAGACAGGTATTTACCTCTCCATGGTTGCAGAAACTTGTCTATTTTAACTAACTTTCTATTGAAATTGGTTGTGGTAAGTGCATTTCTATATTTTTTAGATATGAATACCAGCTATGTCTACTTCACCATCAGACCATTTTATTGGTAAACTACAAGGTACTGTAGTGTAAACGTTGTGTCTTTTAACGATCCAACACTTATCGTAATTCGGTTTTAGTCCAGAGTGACTAGAAAAGTGATCTAGATCATCACTGAGACTGTGCAGGGATCCAGATTGCGGACTTAAGAAGAAACTTGAGTCATCGGCATACACTGATACTTTTGTTTTTAACCCCTTGATGTTCTTGTTGGATCTAATTTTAATAGCTAGCATTTCAATGGCCATAATAAATAGATATGGAGACAATGGACAGCCTTGTTTTACTCCTCTTGACAGCTCAATACTTTCTGAGATGTAACAATTATTTAATATTTTACACCTGGGGTTGCCATACATAATTTAACCCATTGTATAAGAGATTCACCAAAATTAAAATAGTCCAGGCATTTATACATAAATTCTAGTCGTACTTTATCGAAAGTATTTTCAAAATCTGCTATGAAGACCAGGCCTGGTCCTGCATCTTTGATGTTTCATAATGTGCTACTGTTTCAATTAATTGTTTTATATTATCTGGTAAAACCTTTTTTAATTATTTTCTTTGCCAGGATTTTCACAACATTGCAGTGTAAGAGGCCTCCAGTTTTTTAAAATGGACTGGATCTTTATACTTACCACCTGGATCCTGTTTCAGTAGTAATGAAATCAGACCTTACTGAGTACACAATAGTCTACCATTTTTATAGCAGTAGTTAAAACATGCTAATAATGGATCTTTGAGTACGTTAAAAAAAGGTCTGATACACCTCTACTGGTATACCAACAAGCCCTGGTGTTTTTCCAGACTGAAAGGATTTAATTGCCTCAAGAAGTTCCTCCTTTCTAAGATGTCTGTCACGTCCTGGCCAGTATAAGGTTAATTGTTTTTGTAGTTTGGTCAGGGCGTGGCAGAGGGTATTTGTTTTATGTGGTCCAGGGTGGTGTGTTTTGTTAAAAGGGTGGTTGATTTAGTAATTCCGGGTTTTGGTTTATGTTTAAGTATTTCTATGTGGAGTCTAGTGAGTGTATGTCTATGTTAGGTTAATTGGGGTTGGGACTCTCAGTTGAAGGCAGGTGTTGTCTATCTGCCTTTGATTGAGAGTCCCATATAGTAGGGTGTGTTTGTGTTTGGATTTTGTGGGTGATTGTTCTGTGTTGAGCCTATGCTAGCCAGACTGTTTGTAGTTGTTCGTTCGTTCTTTTTGTTTTGTTATTTTGTACGTTCATTTTTTGAAGTTAATAAATTCTCAAGATTAGCATACACATACCTGCTGCGTTTTGGTCCTCCTTCACCGACGACAACCGTGACAGAATCACCCACCACTCAAGGACCAAGCAGCAGAGGAAGGAGCAGACGGTTTTCGAGTTGGACTGGCGGGAGAAGTGGACTTGGGAGGAAGTTCTGTACGGGGCCGGACCTTGGCACCAGGCTGGGGAGTATCGCCGCCCGCAGGGGGAAATTGAGGCAGCCAAGGCGGAGAGGCGGAGGTACGAGGCCATGGACGCGCTGAGGGAGAAGCACGAGAGGCACCCCCAAGACATTTTTTGGGGGGGCACACGGGTAGTTTGGCTAGGCGAAGGAAGAGCCGGAAGCCAGCTACCCGTGGTTATATGGAGGAGCGTATGGGGTGGAGAGCGCTATGTTTCGCTGAGAAGCGCACTATCTCACCCATACGCACGCACAGTCCGGTGCGAGTTATTCCAGCCCCTCGCAGGTGCCGTGCTAGAGCGGGCATCCAGCCTGGTAGGAGGATGCCTGCGCAGCGCATCTGGTCGCCGGTACGCCTCCGAGGACCAGGCTACCCAACTCCCGCTCTACGCACGGCTACCATCAGGCCCCTGCACAGCCCAGTCTGCCCTGTACGAGCACCCCGCTCGTACAGGGCTACTAGTTCCATCCAGCCAAGGCGGGTTGTGCAGGAGGTAAGATCTAGACCGGCTGTGCGCCTCCATAGCCCTGGGTTTCCAGCTCCTGTCTCTCGTGCGAACCCGGAAGTGCGTCAACCCAGTCCGACTCGTCCTGTTCCTGCTCCCCGCACTAGCATTCAAGTGCGTAAACCCAGCACCGCCAGTTAACAGTCGCCGGAGCTGCCCGCCAGTCAACAGTCGTCGGAGCTGCCCGCCAGTCAACAGTCGTCGGAGCTGCCCGCCAGTCAACAGTCGTCGAAGCTGCCCGCCAGTCAACAGTCGTCGGAGCTGCCCGCCAGTCAACAGTCGTCGGAGCTGCCCGCCAGTCAACAGTCGTCGGAGCTGCCCGCCAGTCAACAGTCGTCGGAGCTGCCCGCCAGTCAACAGTCGTCGGAGCTGCCCGCCAGTCAACAGTCGCCGGAGTGGCCAGACTGCGCTGAACTGCCGGAGTGGCCAGACTGCGCTGAACTGCCGGAGTGGCCAGGCTGCGCTGAACTGCCGGAGTGGCCAGGCTGCGCTGAACTGCCGGAGTGGCCAGACTGCGCTGAACTGCCGGAGTGGCCAGACTGCGCTGAACTGCCGGAGTGGCCAGACTGCGCTGAACTGCCGGAGTGGCCAGACTGCGCTGAACTGCCGGAGTGGCCAGACTGCGCTGAACTGCCGGAGTGGCCAGACTGCCCTGAACTGCCGGAGTGGCCAGACTGCCCTGATCTGCCGGAGTGGCCAGACTGCCCTGATCTGCCGGAGTGGCCAGACTGCCCTGAACTGCCGGAGTGGCCAGACTGCCCTGAACTGCCGGAGTGGCCAGACTGCGCTGAACTGCCGGAGTGGCCAGACTGCGCTGAACTGCCGGAGTGGCCAGACTGCCCTGATCTGCCGGAGTGGCCAGACTGCCCTGATCTGCCGGAGTGGCCAGACTGCCCTGATCTGCCGGAGTGGCCAGACTGCCCTGATCTGCCGGAGTGGCCAGACTGCCCTGATCTGCCGGAGTGGCCAGACTGCCCTGATCTGCCGGAGTGGCCAGACTGCCCTGAACTGCCGGAGTGGCCAGACTGCCCTGAACTGCCGGAGTGGCCAGACTGCCCTGAACTGCCGGAGTGGCCAGACTGCCCTGAACTGCCGGAGTGGCCAGACTGCCCAGACTGTCCCGAGTTGCCAGACTGCCCAGACTGTCCCGAGTTGCCAGACTTCCCAGACTGTCCCGAGTTGCCAGACTGCCCAGACTGTCCCGAGTTGCCAGACTGCCCAGACTGTCCCGAGTTGCCAGACTGCCCAGACTGTCCCGAGCCGCCAGACTGCCCAGACTGTCCCGAGCCGCCAGACTGCCCAGACTGTCCCGAGCCGCCAGACTGCCCAGACTGTCCCGAGCCGCCAGACTGCCCAGACTGTCCCGAGCCGCCAGACTGCCCAGACTGTCCCGAGCCGCCAGACTGCCCAGACAGCCTGGAACGGCCTGAGCCGGAGCCACCTCCAGAAATAGGTGGGTTGGGGAGGGGGGGTGTAGCACAGTGCCGTCGTTGACGGCAGCCACCCTCCCTTCCCTCCCTTTAGAAAAGGGGAATTTTTCTTTTTGTGTTGCTTGGGGTTATTTTTTGTTAAGGTGCTTCCGGGGTAGCACCTTTAAGGGGGGGGTACTGTCACGTCCTGGCCAGTATAAGGTTAATTGTTTTTGTAGTTTGGTCAGGGCGTGGCAGAGGGTATTTGTTTTATGTGGTTCAGGGTGGTGTGTTTTGTTAAAAGGGTGGTTGATTTAGTAATTCCGGGTTTTGGTTTATGTTTAAGTATTTCTATGTGGAGTCTAGTGAGTGTATGTCAATGTTAGGTTAATTGGGGTTGGGACTCTCAGTTGAAGGCAGGTGTTGTCTATCTGCCTTTGATTGAGAGTCCCATATAGTAGGGTGTGTTTGTGTTTGGATTTTGTGGGTGATTGTTCTGTGTTGAGCCTATGCTAGCCAGACTGTTTGTAGTTGTTCGTTCGTTCTTTTTGTTTTGTTATTTTGTACGTTCATTTTTTGAAGTTAATAAATTCTCAAGATGAGCATACACATACCTGCTGCGTTTTGGTCCTCCATCACCGACGACAACCGTGACAATGTCCTTCACACAAGTCTTTCTGTACATTTGTTAATTTTAGATTATTATTGTTATTATTATTATTAGGAAAGAAGTTCTTACAGTTAACATTTTTCAGTGGAGATGGAGGAGATTGAAAAGTAAACATGATTAAAATATTTTGCTTCCTCTTTCAAAATATAATTTTATGAATCATGGATGACTCCTTCGTTTGTAATGAGTTTTTGTAAATTATTTTTGGTAGCATTTCTATGTTGAAGATTCAAGAAGCATTCTGTGCATTTTTCACCATTTTCCATCCAATTCACTTTATTTTTGTAATAAATTACACTTGATTGTTCTTGAATAAGTTTCTCCAATGATTTTTGTTTTTTGTCTACAGTAGTTTTATTGCCATCTACCTGTACTGTTATTTCCTCTATTAGTCTATCTTTTGACCATGACTGATTTACACAAGTTTAACTTACAATCTACCCTGACAAAGCCATGGCAAGATAGCAACGAAGCACATGCAGTACGAAAATCTAGAGTAGGGGTGTCCAACCCTGCTCTAGGATGGGGTGTCCAACCTACAGGATGGTAGCTCTCCAGGAACAGGTTTGGAGAGCCCTGATCTAGAGAGCGTAAACCGGCAAAACCAACCTCTCCACACACTTTTTATTGTTTTATTCCAATGAGATTTACTGTCATTGGCCTATGCACAATGTCAAAGTGGAATTATGTGTTTTGAAATGTTTACAAATTAATACAAAATGTATCTTTAATAGCTTGAGTCAATATGTATTCAACCCCTTTGTTATGGCAAGCCTAAATAAGTAAATAAGTAAAAAAATATAATAAGTTGCATGGAAAGGGAAAGGGGGATACCTAGTCAGTTGTCCAACTGAATGTATTCAACTGAAATGTATCTTCCGCATTTAACCCCTCTCTGAATCAGAGAGGTGTGGGGGGCTGCCTTAATCAACATCCACGTCTTCGGCGCCCGGCTTTGGTAACAGGGGCATTATAAAGGTAGGGGAGGGTGTGATGGGCTTAGGCTTTCGGACTACGGTAACGGGTATTATAAAGGTAGGGGAGGGGGATTCACTCTGTGTGCAATAATAGTGTTTAACATGATTAGTGAATGACTCTCATCTCATACAGATACTTGTAAGGTCCCTCAGCCGAGTAGTGAATTTCACAAAGACCAAGGTAGATTTTCCGAAGCTTCACAAAGAAGGGCACCTATTGGTACACCCAGTCACTACAAAGATACAGGCGTCCTTCATAACTCAGTTGCCGGAGAGGAAGGAAACCGCTCAGGGATTTCACCATGAGGCCATGGTAATAAAAATAGTTGAATAGTTATGTAATCGAGATATATTAGTATTTTAATTTTCATATTTTTTTTGACAAATGTTAGAATTTTTCTTCCAATTTGACGTTACAGGATATTTTGTTTAGATTGCTGACAAAAAAAATACAATTAAATCCATTTTAATCTCACCTTGTAACACAACAAAATGTGGAATAAGTCAAGGGGGGTGTGAATATGTTCTGAAGGCGCTGCATTTTATTAATGTAGCTGGACTGGTCTGTGTTAACAATCAGAATTAGTATAATATTACGTCAACATATTTCAGTTATATGTTACCCAAAATATTGTAGTCTGACCTCTCAATTGATGAGGATTTCACTTGTTCCATTGTTGGTTTTGAGTCTGCTAAACCAACTCCTGCCAAAGGCAGCTGGCCTGGGGGTCTTTTTAATAGCAGAGAGCTCTGTGTGCATGTGTGTGTGTGTGTGCGTGTGCGCGGGCACACGTGCATATGTGTAGGTGGAGACTGGCGAGTAGCCTACCGCAGGCAGCAGTGGATGCATCCCAGTGGACGTACAGTAGCCACAACAGGGGAATGTTCTGTCCTTCTGTCCCGGGAGGAGATACAGGTGCATGCTGCCCAATTACACACTATCTCACATTTCCACGGTGACCATCTCAGCCCTCACTCACGCAACTCAAGGACGTTCTGCGAGGAACAGCACTCAACATATTTTTATTAAACGGTATTGAAAACAAGGGTGTCAATAGTTTTGACCCCTACTTTTTGAGAAAATAAATTATTACTTGTTAAACGAAATCTCTTTCACTGAGCAATTGCATTAGTATAAAATAATAGAATTTACCTATTTTTCTGAGCTTACAATACCCACTTGGCAAAAACAGGTTGGAATCAATGTTTTTTCCATGTCATTTCAACAATTGTATTAGTAGAAAGTGGAGGCGAAGAGAGATGGAAATCAGGAGGGTGCATATTGGGCAGGAGGATGACAATCGGAGAAGCAAAAGAAGAAGGAGAACGTCTCACTGTCACACTCCCATTCCCATTCAGTGTACCCTGTAACAAGGCTTCTAGTCTGTGACAAACAACATCAGTCCTGCTTTTTCTGAATGTGAATTGGATTCTGTCAACAGGCTGGTGTGTGGTAATAAAAAAACAGAGACAGTTCTCTCTCTGTGTGATAGACTCCTGCCTTTCTGGCCTGGCCTCAACAACATAAATCAAGCAGGTGTGATGAGGGACTTGTTGGAGCTGTTTGGAGACTTGTTTTAACAAGCACAAAAGGGGCACTGTCTGTCCAGTGGTCAGAACACTCCCTCTCTTCATCAGTCTCACTTCTCTCCACCCCCTCCCCCCACTCAACTCCTCACATTATCTCCCACGTAATTACACCTGCTCCTCCAAGTATGCCCAGGGGCACGTTGCACACCCTTGTTAATAAAAATCCAATCAATCAAATTGTATTTGTCACATGCGTTGAATAAAACAGGAGTAGACCTTACTGTGAAATGCTTACTTACAAGCCCTTAACCAACAATTCAGTTCAAGAAATAGAGTTTAAAATAGTTACTAAATAAAAGTTAAAAAAATCAAATCAATCAAAAAGTAACACAATAAATGTACTTAACAATAACAAGGTTATATACGGGGTGTACCGGTACCGAGTCAATGTGCGGGGGTACAAGTTAGTCGAGGTAATTTGTAAAGTGTATATGCTTAGATAATAAACAGCGAGTAGCAGCAGTGTAAAAACAAAGGGGAGAGGGGGTAAATGTAAATAGTCCGGGTGGCCATTTGATTTGTTTAGTTGTTCAGCAGTCTTATGGCTTGGGGGTAGAAGCGCCTTTTGGTCCTTAACAGCACTCCAGTACCGCTTGCCGTGCGATAGCAGAGAGAACAGTCTATGACAAGTCTAATACCTCACCTTGCAGTCTATTACCTCACATTGCAAGGATAACTGCACTGAGCCTTTTTCTAAAATGTTTTATGAGTTGGAGAACATATTGGGAGGGATCTTAGCTCATTCCTCCATACAGAATCCTTCCAGATCCTTGATATCCTTCATCTGCGTGGCCTAAGAGCTCTATTTTCATGTCATCCAACAAATGTAAGTGCCTGGAGTTTGCTAAACAGCATCTGCACATGGATTGAATCTGGTGCTTTGGTCAGATGACATGAAAATAGAGCTCTTTGTCCACGCACACCAGTGGTGGGTTTTGCATCGAAATGAGAATGCATAAGCGTAAAAGAACCCCATACCTACTGTAAAATGGGCCTGACATCATGAACTTCACCCAGTACATTTTAGCCAAAAACCTGGTTGCTTCTGCCAGGAGGCTGAAACTTGGCCGCAAGTGGAACTTCCAGCAAGACAATAACCGCAAGCACACATCAAATCCACAAAGAAAAATAGCTAATTGGCCACAAAATCAACATTTTGCAATGGCCATCTCAGTCTCTGGACTTGAAAGTGATTGAAAACCTGTGGTTTGAACTGAAGAGGGCAGTCGATAATCGCAAACGAAGGATATCAAAGGATCTGAAAGGATTGTTCGGAGAAGGACTAAGAATCCTTCCCAATGTGTTCTCCAACATTTTAGAAAAAGGAGTGGAAATGTGGGTAATTTTTGGTTGAGACATTGATCAATGAGATGTTAACCTTTATTCACCCACTGAAAAAGACAGTCAGAAGTTTGGGGAATTCCCATTGTATTATCACTATGCTTTCAACCATCTAAAAGCACATCTAAATTCCAATCAAAAAACAATGTCAGATTTTTGGTTTAGTTGTCATCCAAATGTGTTATTGCTGAGCTTTGAACCATTTAAAAGCACGAAAAGGTTCAAATGGGAATACAATGTCAGATATTTTGTATTTATAAAAAAAATAATGTGTTATCACTGTGCTTCATCTAATAGCACAACCAAGTGACCTGGATTGTAGTTGAGATTACATTAAAAGTGCGTAGTGCAGGTGATCAATGCTGTTCAAGATTCTGCGCAGATTATTACAAACCTGTGATCTTCGCATGCTTAATTTGACCATGCATTTATCAAACATTGAATATCCTTTTGAGCATGAAGTTATTAATTACACTTTGGATGGTGTATCAACACACCCAGTCACTACATGCAGGGATTACGCACACACACACACACACACACACACACACACACACACACACACACACACACACACACACACACACACACACACACACACACACACACACATACACACACACACACACACACACACACACACACACACACACACACACACACACACACACACACACACACACACACACACACACACCTTCCTTCCCCAGTGTCCTTTCAATACAGGACCACAGCAGCAAGCGAAAGAGAGACAGAGAGAGAGAGAGAGGGAAAGGGAGAGATAGAGACAGCGAGAAAGAGAGGGGAGAAAGACTGATTAAGGGAACCTCTACTGCAATCTTTTTATTTCATGTCCAAACAAGCAGTGACAGATTTAATGTTTTTGAAGTCTGGGAAAATCAGCTACGGGATGCTAGGGGTTATTTACCACAGGAGTGGAAAAGAGGTAAAATGGGTTAAAGGGGAACTGCACCTGCTGATTTGGCCTCGTTTTTTTGGCTTGCTCCTCAAGAAATGCTGGGGGCCATGACAGAAGCCAAACGTGAGTTGGCTTGGGTGTGTGGTTTGATGTGGGTGTTTCCTTGCCACTATCAAGACACCCATCTGTCAGAACCTTGCAGCTGTTTCCCCCAACTCAGTCCATACAAAAAAACTCCTGCAGGTTAGGTTCAATAACTACAGGCAGATGTATGGTAAGATGCCGGAGGAAGTTTTGAATAGGTCAGTAGCCTACAGAGTAATATGAGAAGAATACAATTGCTGAATTTATGTAGATATTCTGAACTAAGTGTTTTAATAACTTGCAAATGTAGTAACAGGTCCATGAAGAATAAACAACCCTTTACATAATACCATAGAAGCAGTGTTCTGCTAATATAACAATGTGCACCTTTCATTGTCTTTCCCAGCCGATAAAGATACTGTGCCTATCGGCATTTTGTCTTGTGGTAATGGGGCTACCTTGGCAAACATGTCAGAGTGGTCATACCTTCCTGTGTGGTGTCCCGTATTCAACAGGAGTTCCCTGATCCTGGCGCAGAATACACAGGATTTCTCCCTCCCCACATTAACTGATACCATTCAATTCAATAATAAAATTAGACAAAGAACTTTGGTAGCGTTTTCCTCAGATTTGCTTTCTTAAACTCCCTTGCTACAATAAATGAAGCCTCAGGATATGTGGTTTCCAGTCTGCCCAAAGTCCAGTGTAGTTTCTTGAGAGCCGTCGTGGTATCGGCTTGAGGCGGAATATACATGGCTGTGTCGATACCCGAAGAGAATCCTCTTGGGAGGTAATGCAGTCTGCATTTGATTGTGAGGTATTCTAGGTCGGGTGAAGAAAAAGACTCAAGTTCCTGTATACACCACAATCAAATGCTTGATAATGTATGTGATATCAACAGAGAGGTATATTTTCTGGGTGATTTAAATGTTGACTGGCTTTCATCAGGCTGCTCAAGAGAAAGCTTCAAACTGTAATTAGTGCCTGCAACCTGGTTCAGGTTATCAGTCAACCTACCAGGGTAGTTACAAACAGCACAGGAATGAAATCAACATGTATTGATCACATCTTTACTAATGCTGCATAAATTTGCTTGAAAACAGTATCCAAATCCATCGGATGTAGTGATCACAATATAGTAGCCATGTCTAGGAAAAACATGGTTCCAAAGGCCGGGCCTAATATATAATATACAATACGTTTTGTAGTGATTCCTATGTTGTTGATGTAAAGAATATTTGTTGGTTCGTGGTGTGTTATGAGAAGCAACCAACCGCTGCACTTGACACATTTAAGAAATTGCCCAGTTACTAATAAGCATGCACCCTTCTGTTCTCTTAAATCCCTGTGGATTGATTAGGAATTGAAAAATGGTATGGTTGAGAGGGATGATGCAAAAGAAAGGGCAAATAGGTCTGGCTGCACAACTGATAGGCAAACGTACTGCAAATAGAGAAATCATGTGACTAAACTAAATAAAAAGAAGAAGAAACTACACTATGAAAAAAGATAAATGACATAAAGAATGATAGTAAAAAGCTTTGGAGCACCTTAAATGAAGTTTTGGTCAAAAAGGCAAACTCCGCTCCATCATTCATTGAATCAGATGGCTCATTCATCAAAACCCACTGATATTGCCAACTACTTTGATGATTTTTTTCATTTGCAAGATTAGCAAACTTAGGCATGTCATGCCAACAACAAACGCTGACACTACACATCCATGTGTATCTGACCAAATTATGAAAGACAAGCATTGTAATTTGAATTCCGTAAAGTGAGTGTGGAAGATGTGAAAAAAATATTGTTGTCTATCAACAATAACAAGCCCCCGGGGTCTGATAACTTGGATGGAAATTACTGAGCATAATAATGGATAATATTGCCACTCCTATTTGCCATATCTTCAATTTAAGCCTATTATAAAGTGTGTGCCCTCAGGCCTGGAGGGAAGCAAATGTCATTCCCCTACCTAGGAATAGTCTAGTCCCCTTTACTGGCTCAAATAGCCGACCAAGCAGCCTGTTACCAACCCTTAGTAAACCTTTGGAAAAAACTGTGTTTGACCAGATACAATGCTATTTCACAGTAAATAAATTAACAGAAGACTTTCAGCACACTTATAGGGAAGGACATTCAACAAGCACAACACTTACACAAATGACTGATTACTGGCTGAGAGAAATTGATTATAAAAAGATTGCGGGGGGTTGTTTTGTTAGACTTCAGTGCGACTTTTGACATTATCGATCATAATCTACTGCTGGAAAAATCAAAGTGTTATGGCTTTACACACCCTGCTCTATTGTGGATAAAAAGTTACCTGTCTAACAGAACACAGAGGGTGTTCTTTAATGGAAGACTATCCAACATAATCCAGGTAGAATCAGGAATTCCCCAGGGCAGCTGTTTAGGCCCCTTACTTTTTTCAATCTTTACTAACGACATGTCACTGACTTTGAGCAAAGCGTCTATGTATGCGAATGCCTCAACACTATACACGTCAGCCACTACGGTGACTGAAATGACTGCAACACTTAACAAAGAGCTGTAGTTAGTTTCAGAATGGGTGGCAAGGAATAAGTTAGTCCTAAATATTTCAAAAGCTAAAAGCATTGCATTTGGGACAAATAATTCACTAAACTGCAAATAAATCTTGTAATGAATAATGTGGAAATTGGGCAAGTTGAGGAGACTAAACTGCATGGAGTAACCCTGGTGTAACGATGTACGCTGAGAGTCGGGAAGCAAGTTCAGGGAGTGAATACATTTAATAAATAAATTAACAAAACAAGAAACACAAACAGTGCACCGACATGAAACAGAAACAATGACGACTGGGAAAGAAACAAAAGGGAGTGACATATAAAGAGCAGGTAATCCAGGAGGTGATGGTGTCCAGGTGAGTGTCATTATGCACGTAATAGCTGTGTCACGACTGTGTGTAGGAACGGACCAAGGCGCAGCATGCGTATCATTCCACATCTTTATTATATAGTGAAACGTAGCCAAACAAACAATAAACTATAAACAAAACACAAACCGTGACGACAGCGGTGCAACATGCACTAACTCCAAATAATCTCCCACAAATACAGGTGGGAAAAACAACTACTTAAATATGATCCCCAATTAGAGACAACGACGACCAGCTGCCTCTAATTGGGAATCATACAAAACCCCCAACATAGAAAAAAGAAACGAACACAGCATAGAAAAAATAAACTAGATAAACCCCTCCAGTCACGCCCTGACCTACTACTATAGAAAATAAGAGCACTCTATGGTCAGGACGTGATAAGCTGGTGAAAGGTGTACGCTATAAACAAGCAGCCTGGTGACCTAAAGGCACTATCAACAAGGCAGGTCCTACAGGCCCTAGTTTTGTCGCACCTGAACTACTGTTCAGTCATGTGGTCAAGTGCCACAAAGAGGGACATACAAAAATTGCATTTGGCTCAGAAGAGGGTAGCACGGCTGGCCCTTAGATGCATGTCAATCTCTAATGGCTCAAAGTGGAAGAGAGACTGACTTCATCACTACTTGTATTTGTGAGAGGTATTGATATGATGAATGCACCGAGCTATCTGTTTGAACTACTGGCACACAGCTCAGACATCCATGCATACCGCATCAGACATGCCACCAGAGGTCTCTTCACGGCCCCCAAGTCCAGAACAGACTATGGGAGGTGCACAGTACTACATAGAGCCATGAATACATGGAACTCTATTCCACATCAAGTAACTCATGCAAGCAGTAAAAGTAGATAAAAAAACAGATAAAAATGCACCTTATGGAACAGAGGGGACTGTGAAGCAACACAAACATAGACACATGCATACAAACACACAATAACATAGACTATACACACACGTACATTTGGATTTTGTGTTGTAGATATGTGGTAGTAGAGTAGGGGCCTGAGGGCACACACTTAATCTGTTATGAATGTATTGTAATGTTTTTAAAATTGTAGAACTGCCGTAATTTTGCTGGACCCCAGGAAGAGTAGCTGCTGCCAGATCCATAATAAATACAAATTCACCATAAGTATTTAGTCATGAAACATATACCTCCGCCTTTCTTCTTTGCAGAGTTCTTTATTCATATCTGCATGTACTGAGAACCCAGATGTCTGTATGGACAGGGACAGTATATCCAGAGAAAGCCATGATTGCTTGAAACAGATTATGTTACAGTTCCTGATGTCTCTCTGGAAGGAGATCCTCACCCTGAGCTCATCTACTTTATTGTCCAGGGACTGAACGTTAGCGAGTAATATACTCGGAAGCGGTGGATGGTGTGCACGCCTCCTGAGTTTGAGTTTATTTGAGTTTATTTTATTTTTACAGGGACAGTGCACATTAATTTTCAACCGCAGTCCCTGGGCAGGTTATTAAAAACAATTACAATATAGACAATCATAGAACAGTGAGCACACGCAGAGTAACATAGGACAAGCAAGACATAGCATACAGACAGAGCAACATAGGACAAGCAAGATGTAGCATACAGACAGAGCAACGTAGAACAAAAAGCAACAAGACAAAATCCATAAAAACAACAAAGTGTTTCCACACCTCACAAGCTACAGACAACAGACAACATTGAAAGTGGCAATACACAGCTAGGGATTATGTAGCCTGGATAGTTGAACTAGAAGTTCACTCCGAATACCTCTTCTCCGCCGGTGGCATCTTGGAGCAGCCTCAGGGATAAGTTAAATTGTCTTGCATCCAATCCAAAGTCGTATTTCTGGTCGGAATGCTGATGAGTTACTGCCGCTCTGATATCAAAAAGTAATTTCCGTCTGTATATAATAACGCAAAAAAACTTTCTGAACTAATAATGTAAGAAATAACACACAAAAATGACTATCGGTGTCACGTTCTAACTCGAGACCGCCAGTGCACCTTGACGGCCCAGTGTATCCTTGAGGTGCGTGTTTCCAGTCTGGCACCTCCCAAGCCAGCACCACGCACTAGGCTTCCAGTGCATCAGCCCAGTCCAGTACGCCCTATTCCTGCTCCTTGCACTAGCCTTGGGGTGTGTCTCCAGTCTGATATCTCCAGTACCAGCCCCACGCACTAGGCTTCCAGTGCATCAGCCCAGTCCAGTACGTCCTGTTCCCGCTCCTCGCACTAGCCTTGGGGTGCGTGTCTCCAGTCTGATACCTCCAGTACCAGTCCCACGCAGCAGGCTTCCAGTGCATCAGCCCAGTCCAACTCGTCCTGTTCCTGCTCCTCGCACTAGCCCTGTGGTGCGTGTTTCCAGTCTGGCACATCCAAAGCCAGCACCACGCACCAGGCTTCCAGTGCATCAGCCCAGTCCAACTCGTCCTGTTCCTGCTCCTCGCACTAGCCCTGAGGTGCGTGTCTCCAGTCTGGTACCTCCACTACCACCCCACGCACCAGGCCTTCAGTGTGTCAGCCCAGTCCAGCTCGTCCTGTTCCTGCTCCTCGTACTAGCCCTGTGGTGCGTGTCCTTAGTCAGGCGCGTCCTAAGCCAGCCCCACGCATCAGGCCTTCCGGCAACAGTGCCCCGTCCAGAGTGTCCGGCAACAGTGCCCTGTCCAGAGTGTCCGGCAACAGTGCCCCGTCCAGAGTGTCCGGCAACAGTGCCCCGTCCAGAGTGTCCGGCGACAACGCCCCGTCTAGAGATGGCCCACAGTCCGGAACCGAGTGAGACGGCCTACAGTCCGGAACCGAGTGAGACGGCCTACAGTCCGGAACCGAGTGAGACGGCCTACAGTTCGGAGCTCCCAGAGTCGCCCTACAGTCCGAGGTCTACAGTGACGCGCTTCAGGCCGAGGTATTCAGCAGGGGTGGACTGGTTAGCTGGGGAACTAAGGCCAGAGCCTGAGCCACCTCCACAGTAGCAGGTTTATGGGAGGGGGGGGTGTAGCACGGCAGCCACCCTCCCTTCCCTCTCTTTAGTTTGGGGGATTTATTTTTGGGTATATTTTTTGTGTGAGGTGCATCCGGGGTCTGCACCTTTGGGGGGGTACTGTCACATTCTGACTAGTAGGGGTTATTTGTTATTGTAGTTTGGTCAGGACGTGGCAGGGGGGTATTTGTTTTATGTGGTTCGGGGTATGTTAGAGTATGTATTTTGTAGAGGGGTGTTTGTTTAGATTAGTCCGGGGTTTTTGGTTAGGTTCTATGTTGTGCATTTCTATGTCTGATCTAGGGTGTTTAGTTCTATGTTTAGTTTATTGGGATTGGGCCTTCAATTGGAGGCAGCTGTTTCTCGTTGCCTCTGATTGAAGGTCCTATATATAGGGGTGTGTTTGTTATGGGAATTGTGGGAGGTTGATTTTGCATTGCTGTGTGTTAGCCTGCATTACTGTTTGTCATCCGTTCGTTTTCTTGTTTAAGTGTTCAATAAATGTTAAAAATGAGCACTCAACCCGCAGCGCCTTGGTCCACTTCCTACGACGACCGTTACAATCGGCGCCATTTTGCATCTAAAATAAGCAGCAAATAATATCAGATTTCATAAATTATGTTTCATAGTTGGTTTATCAAATGTACAAAAGTAATGAAGTGGGTTACCTTTCGTATTTGTACAAATTCTGAGTCTGTGAAAGCTGTTGCCACTGTTGCCACTATGGCCAGATACTTGCCAAAATGTGGCTGACTGTTCCATTCATTGGAATGCTCATAGCGAGGGCATGCCTGTATAATGCTGATAATGGCCCTCTTGCTGGTCTTCTCTATGCTGCATGTTGGGCTGCAAACTGGACTGCACCTACTACCATACACTGTTCAAAGGCACTTAAATAATTTGTCTTGCCCATTCCCCCTCTGAATGGCACACAAACACAATCCATGTCTCAAGGCTTAAAAATCCTTCTTTAACCTGTCTCCTCCCTTTCATCTACACTGATTGAAGTGGATTTAACAAGTGACATCAATAAGGGATCATAGCTTTCACCTGGATTTACCTGGTCAATCTATGTCCTGGAAATAACAGTTTTTGTTTGTATTTTTTATTTTTTTTAAAAGCTAAGCAGAGTACATAGAGGTAGGTATCAGGATGATAGACTTGTTCTCACTGAAATGCATTACTCCTCGTATACCAATAAAGTAACTGTTCAGTCAGAAATCTTGGGCCTCTGGCTTCACATTATTTCAAAGTACCTCTTTATTTAGGTTGATACTGTAGCATGACGTTGAAACAAGGACGTTGATTCAAACATACCATTTTACCATCAACATTGAAACAAGGTCAAATAAAATATGTCTTATCTCCCCTTATCAGTACTGTCACATGTTTCCCCTGCACTCTGCCCCTCCCAAGCTTCATTATGGCACCCCCCATGTCTCCTTTGAAACTAATGTTGCTATACTCTTGAGTATTACAATGTTCAAAGTTTACCCCAGAATCCAACAAAATACACTATGATGTTTTACAGGGTTACACACTGGTCCTACACAGATGGTGTGCTAATTTATTCAACTCAAATGCACTTATCTCAAAAGTGTTATGACTCATAATTGTAAGCCTGGTTGAATATATTAACACTGTTCTTATTCCTTATTTCGGTGCCAACAAGTTCTCACCTGGGTCTGAGAGGTGTGGAGTGTTCTATGTCTGAAACAACATGAACATACCATGCCATTCACCACTTACATGCATTTGTGTGTGTATCTTTGTGTGTGTGGTGTATACATGTGTGTATACATTATGCACTTGCACACATTCATGACAACCCCAGAGTCCATCCATGGAACCTGAGTGCTAGTGGAAACACTCCCATACTACATTTCTCTGATTACAATATCAGCTCCCTGTTGTCAACTGCATCGTCGTTCCGCCCGCCTGATCTCCATCTTGTCATTTTCCATTCTCTTTATGAAATGAGACGAGTCGCCTCACCAGGGAAGCTTACTGGCATTCGACAAGGGGAATAATGAAATAGGCCTGAGACAGTGAGACACAGACACAGACTGCCTCCCGAGTCCCGACAGATGTAATGAAATATTCTTAAAGTGCTGTGTAATCTGAGTATTATATGTAGATATCAGATCAATTATGTGGCACTTGACAAGACCTCCCGCTATCGTCTACAATCCAACGTTTTGTGCAATTGAGCCCCTCTCCACTTACTACCCCCTTCCAATTGGCTCATTCATACCCCCTCCTTTCCCCTGTAACTATTCCCCAGGTCGTTGCTGTAAATGAGAATGTGTTGTCAGTCAACTTAACTGGTTAAATAAGGGTTAAGTAAATAAATACAAAATAGAAGTCTATGAGCTCAGAGGAGATGACAAGGATAAAAGCTCATTTAGGTTTGTAGGGACTTGCCTATCTCCCTCGTGCCAGCCCATGTCCAACCACAGACCACAACCAGGTACTTTGTTGTTTCAAACACTGACATAAGTGCTCCCCAGTTGCCCGGTTTGACCGTTGCACTCACGACTCGCGATTTCAAAATGGTAATCCAATTTGTCATGACAAAAGCAAATTCCTGAAATGCGCTGGAGTAGAGCAGAGCTGTAGAGAGGATTAATCTCGTGCTCTCCAACAAATCCAATTAACTATGTGAAAATAAACAGTGAATAGACGGTTAGACGGTGCCTTTAAAAACCCGATATGACAACTTAGCCTTGAGTTAATAACCTGCCCAGGGACTGCAGTTGAAAATTAGCCGGCTGGCTAAAACCAGGCACTTTTACTGAAACGCTGTACCTGTAAAAAATAGTCTCAATGAAGTAAAGTAAAAGTTAAATGATAGGGCAACATTTTTATTTCTACCTAAATAGACACCCCAAAATAATTATTTTTCAAGGGATGGCCATAAACAATCAATCGTTCTGGAACTCACCTTTCGTAAAATAGTTATAAATTGCGGAGGTGTACTCACTTTTGAGGACCCAAGCTCAAGTCCATAGTAGAAATATTATTTAACAAAAGTGGGGAAATAGGGCTTGAAATGACTGAAATACTTTCTAAATATAGTAACAATACAACTTATACAACTAACTATAAGATTTCACATTACTTATAACTGTAAAATTTGTGACAGTACAATATTGTCAGTTTTTCATATAACCGCCGGCAGAGAATTTTCTCCTAAACGTACACTGAACTGCACAGAGACACCATTCAAATGTGGGCAGACTCGTTACAACTTCACCTTTAAGCATGAAGGGATTTCGAGAAAGAAGTCTTAATTTCATTTAATCCTATGATGTTGAGAGCTCTAAATCCGGCTGAGGATATCACAGCGAGATGAAACTACTATTGTTGCATCTGCCAGATTCTCCCTTTAAATATATATTTTTTTAAATGGTGTGGAGGGGGGGGGGGGGGCTCAGTTTCATATGCGCTATTGCAATTGTGAGTTTCACCGACACAGGAAACCGTTCCTTTGTCTGGATAAGACAGAAAATGTTACACGTCACTCCCTATGCAAATGTGGGGTCTGAAACCTGCTGGAAGAGTGGGAGCAGAGAGCAGAGAGATGGGGCTTTCTTGCACTATAAGACACGGGACCATACGATGTTCACAGAGCACTTTGTACACCAAAATGTCAGTCTGAACCGGTCCAGAACTGGTCAAAGTCCCCCAAATAGGGGACATGACATCTAAGAGGTTTCAATGGTACTTGAGCAGGTATTTAGGTATCTGTGCCTATAGGTTTTAATCATTGTTCTTCTGGCATTCATCAACTTAACTGGCATCTGCATCTTAAACAACAATACGTACAGTACCTGTCAAATGTTTGGACACACCTACTCATTCCAGAGTTTTTCTTTATTTTTACTATTTTCTACACTGTAGAATAATAGTGAAGACATCAAAACTATGAAATAACACATATAGAATCATATAGTAACCAAAATGTGTTAATCAAAATATATTTTATATTTGAGATTCTTCAAAGTAGCCAGGGTTTGGGATGAGTTGTGGGAACAGCATATGTGGGAACTTCTTCAAGACTGTTGGAAAAGCATTCCAGGTGAAGCTGGTTGAGAGAACGCCAGGAGTGTGCAAAGCTGTCACCAAGGCAAAGGGTGGCTACTTTGAAGAATCTAAAATCTAAAATATATTTTGATTTGTTTAACACTTTTTTGGTTACTACATGATGTGTTATTTCATAGTTTTGATGTCTTCACTATTATTCTACAATGTAGAAAATAGTAAAAATAAAGAAAAACCCTTGAATGAGTAGGTGTCCAAACCTTTGACATGTACTGTATATTGTGGATACTGTACAGCTATAAGAATCAGGAATACGTTACACCAATAATCTGCTGTGTATGCTCTCTGCCAATGAAACTGAATTTACACTTTTCTATCTCCGATACTCTACTCTGCTTACTTCCCTCTTATACTTTCTGTCTCTTTTTCCCTAGAGCAACTTGAATAATGCTGAATTCAGATTAATCATTTTAATCACGTCACAAAAAACAAATATGCCAAGATCTGGGGAGGAAATCTTCCCAAACAATGGCTGCAGGGCACTGTTCCTTCCAAGTGCATGAAGAAGGAACACGATACACCCCACTGCATGCTGGGAGCTATTCTGTAAATATCTCTGTGATTAGAGAGGATATATGATGATCAGAGCAACAACAGCCAGACCATTTAATTCAAATCTCTTTCATTCTGCATTTGTGTTCAGCTTGAGTCCCCCTTGTTTAGCTCAGTTTTACCATGCAGTGAGAATATTCAAGTGCATTGAAGACTGAAAACAAAGGGCTACGCTACAAGCTCATTCAGCTTGGCAAGACAGCAGGTGAGGCTCCGGCAATAATTAGAGAGATAGATTAAGAAAGAAGGATAGAAGAGACTAAATGTTTGCTGTGAGAGAGAGAGAGAGAGAGAGAGAGAGAGAGAGAGAGAGAGAGAGAGAGAGAGAGAGAGAGAGAGAGAGAAAGGAATCAGGAGAATGGAATAAAAAGGGGGATTGGGGGGGTTGTAAGGAGTCAAGCTGACATCTGCAGTGTTAAATGACTGTTTCCTCCATGTGGTTCATTCAGGCAATGTCTCATCAACGCTGAGCCACAAAATGAACTCAGAGTGAGGGCTGAGATGGGTGTGTGTCAGGGACATGACCGCGTGCACCTACATTCTGGAGATATTATGTCACAAAGGAGTAGTTCTGGCCCTGGGGTAAGTATTAAACTCTTTTTACCTACATCATAATGACACTCAAACATAATACAACATAATAAAATATGCTTATACAGAATGTGCATGCATACACACATCTTTATTTGATTTGTTTTACTTATATGCGTATGAACATATGTAGGTGGTGCGTACACATGCACAAACTAATGGCCTATAGTGTTCTGACAGTGAGTTTAGACTCCACTCCTCACTGCGCTTCACAGTAGTAAACTTCATTCCAATAATATGGAACCCAGTCAACTCCACAAACCAATCCTCCGGCCCGCTCATCTGAACAGAGTGCCCTGGGATTGCATGGCAGAGACAGGCACCTGAGCAGAGGAATAGAAAGAGAGGAAAAAGAGAGAGAGAGAGAGAGCGAGAGAGATTCTAATTCAGAGATAGAGACAGGCTTGTGAGATGTCAGATGGAGGCTAGGGATAAATTATAGCTACCAGTATACTATGACAGCCAAAAGCTACTGTCAGTACGAGGGCATATAGCAAATGTTTTGTGTGTGTGTAAATTAGCAAGGATATGCCATGTGATACAAAGATAAAAATGTGTTGACGTGTTAAAAAGCCACATTTTCTCCAGTTACAATACATTTCACAGTAACTTGAAATGTCTCCTAACTTTTGATGAGAAGCTGCAATGTGAATTTCAGATCATTTGCACATAAAGTCAAAATGGTAGCTTACTGACTGATGAAATAAAGATGGAAAATATTTAAAGCAGCAACACAGCAGCACAGACCTTGCATCAAAAGAAATCCCCTTAAAAGAAAAATAGCAGAAAGTACATCTTCCCTTTTTTCCATGGGCGATGAGGCATTATGATGAAATAGGGTGGCAGGGGCGCTTAAAGAGCGAGACCAAGAAAAAAATGTATGATGTGCTCTCTATTTGTTAGGGTGAGCCCTCCACCACCCCCGCTCACTTCCTCCTCACCCCATTTGGTTGAGTGTAGGTCTTTCGTCAGTCAGAAGACACGGTAATATCTCCATCCCAGAATAATGGGATTGGATAGAGCAAGCTGCCTCTGAGACCTTTGTTTTGGGTGAACTACAATCACCTGAGACTGCTCTGTGAGACAGAACTCACAGACCACAAAGCACCTCAGCACATCAGAATAATGTGGAAAGTGCATGCCTCATTCAGCAAGCCAAAGAAAGGTTTTGGTCACAATGACTTTCAAGTATGCCACCAAACTCAGATGAATCCAGGGAAATGTGCATGAGACTTCTTCTGCAGAACTTAACAGTAGTAGAACAACCTTTAGCCGTACACAGACACACATTCTGGATACTGGCCAGCAGGATTATCTGCTGGACATTATTTAATTTGGTTTACAGCTCTCTTGAGCTAATCACATGAGTGGGATATTGCTCCCGTGTCCTGAGGCTTCGTCTCCCACACAAACAGCAGCCCCTCTCACCAAGACCATGATAACTGAAAACAGATAGACGGAGTAGGAGTGGAAGAGTGAGTGGGAGAGAGAGAGAGAGCGAGAGAAAGACCTTTCTCTCTACAGACCCTATTTTCTGATCCTGCTATGACCCGGCAGTTTGAGGTGACAGAACATCTTCCCCTCTGTGCTGATGCTCCTACATGGGTAACGTAGGCTCAGGACACAGCTGCTGCAGGGAGGGATGCCACGAGGCAAACAGAAGAGACATTGGCCTGCTCAAATAGGGCCATTCATCTTGGCTTTAGATGCTAACAGATTGCCCTGTCCATAACCCCCTCCATCCATCCATGTATCTATTCACCTCTCATGTAGCACTCCCCTAGAGAGGTCAAGTCAGCTCAGAAGTTCCTTTTACTGACATGTCATTTGGGACTTGGTGAGAGATTCATCCGTGTGTTGGGAGTAAGTGGTTATCATCCCAACTAACTGTCTTTTATCATGGGGACCTCACCTGGTCTAACTAGTCAAACTCAGGTACTACAACTCATGCAGCCACAAAGACCATGCTAAAATATACTGAACAAAAAATATAAAACGCAACATGCAACAGTTTCAAAGATTTTACTGAGTTACAGTTCATATAAGGAAATCAGTCAATTGAAATCAATTCATTAGGCCCTAATCTATGGATTTCACATGACTGGGCAGTGCATAGGCCCACCCACTTGGCAGCCCAGCCATTCAGAATGAGTTTTTCCCCACAAAAGAGCTTTATTACAGACAGAAATACTCCTCAGCCCCCTATTTTTTTATTTTACCTTTATTTAACTAGGCATGTCAGTCAAGAACAAATTCTTATTTTCAATGACGGCTTAGGAACAGTGGGTTAACTGCCTTGTTCAGGGGTAGAACGACAGATTTTTACCTTATCAGCTCGGGGATTCGATCTTGCAACCTTTCGTTTACTAGTCCAAAGCTCTAACCACTAGGATACCTGCCGCGCCACTATCATGCTGTTTAATCAGTTTCTTGATATACCACACCTGTCAGGTGGACGGGTTATCTTGGCAAAGGAGAAATGCTCACCAACAGGAATGTAAACAAATTTGTGCACAACATTTGAGAGAATTAAGCGTTTTGTGCGTATGGAACATTTCTGGGATTTCTGAGACCAACACTTTACATGTTGTGTTTGTATTTTTGTTTAGTGTAGATTGCTATCTTCATTATAGAAACCATTCCTTTTCCATTTATTTACTTCAGCGGTCTGCTCACCAACTATACTAAGCTACTACCAAGTGTGCATTTTTGTTCCAGCCCTACACTAAAACATATGATTCTACTAATCACCTAGTCATCTCAGGTGTATTATTGCTGGGCCGCAACCAAAGCCTGCATATCCTGTAGGTCTTTATGACCCAGGTTAATCCTCACCATATTCTATGGTTACCACATCGTGGAACTTTTCCATATTTATACTATGTGTACATAATTACAGTAATATACACTGAGTATACAAAACATTAAGAACAGACTGACCAGGTGAAAGCTATGATCTCTTATAGATGTAACTTGTTAAATCCACTTCAATCAGAGTAGATGAAGGGGAGGAGGGGTTAAAGAAGGATTTCTAAGCCTTGGGACAATTTATAGATGAATTGTGTATATGTGACATTCAGAGGGTGAATGGGCAAGACACAAGATGTTTGGTATACTCAGAGTATCTAACTGCCCCTATGCAGTTGACCTCGGACAGTGACGTTTAAAAGACTGAGCAGCTGTTCCGTTCCTCTTGAAAGATACTAAAATATCTACTGCTACACCATACAGGCGCTGTACACTCTGGTCTCATCATTACCAACGCTCCAATCTCTCTTGTCAACTGTCACTGGAAAGTCTGTTCTCCTGACTGTCAGGTCTACCCCTCAGACACGCCATCAATCTATACTGAGAACTCCACGCTGCCTTTAAGGAAAAGTTGAAAGATACAAAAACAACCACACATTGCTGTTCAAATGTTTATCTTATATAGTGAAGATACACAGGTAACCGCTAAAAAAAAGGAAACACAATACTGTCTTAATAGGGCGTTGGCTGCTAGAACAGCTTCATTGCACCTTTGCATAGATTCTACAAGTGTCTGGAACTCTATTGGAGGGATGCGACACCATCCTTCTATGAGAAATTCCAGAATTTGATGTTTTGTTGATGGTGGTGGAAAACACTGTCTCAGGCACTGCTCCAGAATCTCCCATAAGTGTTCAATTGGGTTGAGATCTGGTGATAGAGACACCCACACCCTTTAAACCCCCTATGCTCGTTTGAGACACCTCTTTCAAATTCCCTGAGATCTCTTCTTCGAGACACAGTAGCCACAATAATGGGCAACTGGGCATTTGTATACATGTTAGTCATTTAGCAGACACTCTTATCCAGAGTGACTTACAGTAGTGAATGCATACATTTCATACATTTTTTTTTTTCTGTGCTGGCCCCCCGTGGGAATCGAACCCACAACCCTGGTGTTTCAAACACCATGCTCTACCAACTGAGCTACAGGGAAGGCTACATGACCCTACATGACCCTAAGCATGATGGGATGAATTAATTGCTTAATTAACTCAGGGACCACACCTGTGTGGAAGCACTTGCTTTCAATATGCTTTGTATCCCTCATTTACTCAAGTGTTTCCTTTATTTTGGCAGTTACCTGTTTATAGCTAGATATACAGAGTGTATTAAACATTAGGAACACCTTCCTAATATTGAGTTGCACCCCCTTTTGACCTCAAAACAGCCTGAATTCACCAGGGCATTGTCACGCCCTGGCCATAGAGAGGGTTTTGGTTCTATATTTTGGTTAGGCCAGGGTGTGACTGGGGTGGGCGTTCTATGTTCCTTTTTCTATGTTTTTGTATTTCGTGGTTTAGGGCCAAGTAGGGTTCCTAATCAGAGGCAGCTGTCTATCGTTGTCTCTGGTTAGGAATCATACTTAGGCAGCCTTTTCCCACCTGTGCTTTGTGGGCTCTTGTGTTTGTGTAGCTGCCTAGAACGTCATGCTTCGTTTTCATCTGTATTGTTTTGGTGAGTTGCATATTTATTAAACATGTGGAACTCTAAGTACGCTGCGCCTTGGTCTACTCCTTTAGATTATCGTGACAGGCATAGACTCTACAAGCCCATGTTGACTCCAATGCTTCACACAGTTGTGTCAAGTTGGATGTCCTTTAGGTGGTAGACCACCCAGTAGCATTGCAGTTCTTGACATACTTAAACCGGTGCACCTGACACCTACTACCATACCCTGTTCAAAGGCTCTTAAGTCTTTAGTCTTGCCCATTCACCCTCTGAATGGCACACATACACAATCCATGTCTCAATCCATGTCTTCTTTAACTCATCTACACTGACTGAAGAGGATTTAAGTGACATCAGTAAGGGATCATAGCTTTCACCAGGATTCACCGGGTCAGTCTACGCCATGGAAAGAGCAGGTGTTCCTAATGGCTTGTATATATCATAAAATATAGATACTGAGCACACAGATGCTGATTCAGATTGTTTCGATTAGAATGTTAAAATTGACTGACTGCATGCCATCACACCATCTTGTACGATCATAAGTCTTAGTGGACATCTGTGGGAGTACAACTCACCAATTAACAGTTAATTAACATGTAACATACATTAGTATGTTTAATATTGTAATGTGTGTCTGCTATGCAATGGACTCATATATTATAGATTTTTATTTTTGGGAGAACAGTAGCACAGAATCCAGAGCAAGATTTATTCTTGAGCATCTCATGCCTACTGATGTGGTGGTACCATCCTTGCCCAGGGGAGGGCTGGCACTACTGTATGCTCAAACCTTTCACTGCGGGCATGGCATTTTCACGGGTTCTCATCCGGGGGTGGCACCCAGGCCAATGGGCAAACTAATGAGTCACAGGGGACCCGCAGATACACCACGATGCCATATTAGTGAGCGGTAGGAAGAGAGGGGGAGTAAGGGAAGCGCAGAGGAGAGAGAGGGGGGGAGGGAGGAGAAGGAGCATAGGAGGTAATAGTGGAAGTAGCTGAAGGTTCGGAGAGGGACAGAGAGGGGGATGAGGAAGGGGTTAGGATAGGATGAGAAGAAGCTGACAATGCAGTCGGAAGAGCAAGAAGAGAAATTAAACAGACGAGGAAATGAGAGAACAAGACGAATTATAGAAAGATGTGAAGGGTAATAAGCATGCTCAAAGAGGGAGGAAAGAGAGAAATAAAAGATGGCAATATTATCTTGGGGTGCCCTACAGCAAAGAAAGCTATCATATTAATTCCACCTGCTATCAATATCATTCTTTTTTTACCCATATCTTTTAACCCCAGTAATGACAAGGATTCACAAAGAGAGAATATCAAAGGTTCAGGAATCATTTGTAGGGGCAATGAGCTTGAAGATGCACTTGGGCAGAGAAAACATTAGGGCTGGTTGACTGCAGCAGGAACTCTATCCGATGCCTCATTGACTAAAATAAATGAGGTAGGAGCTTGGTTCCTCTGACATTATACCAATGGATCTCACCTTCTACACAGGTCACGTAATCTCACACACCACCCGTCCCAGTTAATCGAAAAATAATACAGAACGAATTCATTTGGGCACATGCCTGGAACATCCAATCTGAAATTGATATCGGAGAGCTCTGAATGGGTGTGTCTGTATGTATGTGATGTTATCTAATAATGAACTATCTACAATGGGAGTTGGGAGAAAACTGAAAACATTTGCAGGGGTTGGAGAGTAAAATTGGATATCAATGTCTTATACTCACTGGGCTGGTTTCCAAGACACAGATAAAAAAATTTACAAAATCAGTCTCCATTGAAAATGTGTTCTAGTCCCGGATTGGGTTTAATCTGTGTCCGGGAAACCGGCCTACTGTGTCTGTTTTGGGGGCACTGAGAACTCCAGAGAGTCAGTGAGGGTGGGGAGAAATGTATTTGAAATGTGTTAATGCAATCCATACCTGAATGAGTTTGAATGGGTTCCCATTTCTTAAATTGGTGTGTGTTCTCCAGAAATAGTGTGTGCCTAATCTCACACGCAACACATTTTCAATCTTGCTATCACATACAAGCTCCCTGATTGACAAACACACTCACACACTCAGCCAGTGTTCACCCCTCAGATTAGATAAGTAAGACCGTAATCACATTTGAGAGTTACAGTACTAAAGGCTCGTTACAACCTTTCATTCTCTCAAGGTAGGTTTTGATCCCTTCCTTTTCTACCTTCTACATTTTCTAAGGCATCCTCTGAGATGAAAAAAACCTGTCAAGCTACATCCAAATAGGAAGAGAATTATTCCTGAAAATGTTTCTCTCTTTCTTTTTTTGCAGTTGTGCATTTCTCTAGCGATAATTAGGTGAGGAGACTAATGAGCAGAACAATGACAACACAGGGCAGCCCAACATCACCTTGGAGGATCTTTTCTCTTTTTTTGACACTGTTTTCTTTGATCAAAGACAAGAGGAATGAAAAAAAGCATCTCCTCAAGGCTACGAAACGCAGTGATTCCGAACAATAAACACTGTTAATGTATCTGTCGTGTGTTTGTGTCTTCAGAACGAGGGCAACTCTTCCAGTACCTCTTCCCACTCAGTCTGCTTTGGTTCATGCTGATGGTTTATATAGAGCTCGCTTAATTGACTCTCGTGTGACAAGGGCTGGAAAGAAAGCCGAGACCCTCTTGACCATTCAACACGGGAAATATTTAATTAGCCAATTCACTCTCTGCTTTGCCACCTCAGTGAGCACAATGTGCCTTTGTATTGTTTCAAAGTTATTGTCAGTTGCCGCATCAGCACATGGCAGATCCAGGGAGACAAACCAGAGGAATCTACATCTGCTGGGAATCTTGTAAAAATAACGTTAGACACCTTATGTTGACAGAGACACAATGCTGAATAGTCTTTCATTGTCTGCTACATAACCTACGCAGATAGCTTGTCTTATTCACAAAACAATGATGGAGAGGGGTAGGCCTGAATAGCTCCAAAACAGAGACAGCAAAAAAATATTGAGGAATAGAGCCTAGAGCTTGATACATTTGTTCTTTCTGTTGGATCAATGTTGCGAAGCTTAGTTCCCCCTCCGTTATACAGTACTGTTAAGGTCTACCTTTTATCTTATTATAGACAGCTACAAGCTGGTCTAACTCTGCATCTACATCAGCTAGGGCAGACCCTGTTACAGTTTCTTGCTGTTGTACAGCTACCAACAATGACCCTCTTATACTGTACCTGTGTTGGGATTCACTATAGTTATGTCCTAATATTGGTTCACAAAACCATGATAGACAAGATGGGTCTGAAAAGCCCCAAAATAGAGAGCAAAATTTTTTATTTTTTTTTATCTGTACAATTGGGTAACTTAGTTTGTCATGAAGCTCTGCTCCTGGTACTCAAACCATGACCTTTTAGCTTGCTCACTATAGACATTAAGTGATACTGAATATAACCCCTCCCTTATTCTAAATAGTGCAGACCCTGTTCCACTTCATTGCTATTCTATTTACAGTTGCTACCAACAATGACCTCCTTATAGCCTATGGGGATGCACAATATTTGTGTCCTATTATCGGTTATGCCCTGTTTATAGACCCACTGTAAGAGAACATCCAGATCCTCAAAATGAAACTGAATCACACTGGCTTTCCTTGAGTCTAACGGAGATATAGAACAATATTCTGCATAATATATAATCATATTCTGCATCGACGATATGTTGTCATGTACTTTTAAAGCTGGCTGAGTTTCTATTGCACATTAATCTACGGAAGTATTTGTAATTAAAGCTGGACTAGCTGACATTCAGAAAACTCTGGAGCATTCGATCTCATAAGCAACCACATAATTACTAGCTCTCTGGTAAAAAAAATAGTCATTATAGCGGAGTTATTATAATGATGCTGTCAGTTGATTTTCCTCTCACACAGTAGCAGGTAGTGTGGCTTTGAAAAGTGGGTAGAGGTAAAATGAAAAGCCTGTCACAAAAAGGTACCGCCTGTCACAGAGGTTACATAGTTCCCTCTGTAAATATTGGGACAGTGAAGCATTTTTTCCTATTTTGGCTTTATACTTCAACAGTTTGGATTTGAAATCAAACAATGACTATGAGGTTAAAGTGTAGACTGTCAGTTTTATTTTGAAGATATTTTCATCCATATCGGGTGAACCGTTTTTTTGTTGTTGTACATAGTCCCCCCATTTTAGGGGAGCAAAAGTATTGGGACAAATTCACTTATGTGTATTAAAGTAGTAAAAAGTTAAGTATTTGGTCCCATATTCATAGCACGCATTGACTACATCAAGCTTGTGACTACACATTTGTTGGATGCATTTGCTGTTTGTTTTGGTTGTGTTTCAGATGATTTTATGCTCAATAGAAATTAATGGTAAATAATGTATTGTGTCATTTTGGAGTCACTTTTATTGTAAAAAAAAAAAGAATAGACAGATAATCCTGAAGGAATCGTGAATAATGATGAGAAAGTTAGATGCACAAATATCATACCTACAAGCCATTTTTTCAGCGTCTGTAACTTTGTCACTCATCATTATTCACGATTCATTCAGGATTACCTGTAATCATGGTAGCATTCACATTCATGCACAAGTGTTTAGAAACATATTCTATTGTTATTTACAATAAAAGTGCCCCCCCCCTCTAATAAACATGCACTTCAACATAGGCATATTAGTCAGATTCACTATTTAATCTGGGCAGGTCATCAATAACTCAGACATTCCAATGGAATGATTAGTTACAAGTCTTTTTACATGGTCTGCATTACAGCAGCTATCAGGGTCATGTTCAGTAGGACCAAATTGAATAAACCTATTCAAAACGTATAACGGAATGAGCGTTCTTTTTGGAAAATGCTCAAAACTTGGGTTTTCCATTACGTGCCTCTTGAACACAGCCTAAGACAGATAAGTCACTGTACTCTAGTGTTCCAGTGCTTCTTCTGCTGGTCCTCCCTCTAGGAAAGATGAGTGGATCCATGGCTCTTGACCTCTGACATTACAGTCTCATGTACGCCACCTGTAGAGAATTCAGATAGATAGGGTTAGATCTCTAAAGTGTAACAATAAGAGATACAGTATTACTTTTCTCACCTGCATATGTACATTCAGATATACAGCCTGCAAAATATAATCTTCATTACGTACAATGAAACTGACTTATGAGTATACTGTATGGATTGTTTTAAAACAATGGTGAAAACAGTGACATTTAGGTAAATAATGTGCTCAGATGAAATGAGGGTATTTGTCGGCTCGTTGCACGTCCTGTCCTTTTTCATGGTCAGATGGCTGACATAACAGTACATTAAAAATACATTTAAAAACACAGGTCTTGCACATACATCCACACAAAACTCAAAAGGCATCTCCTAGTCCTGGTTGTTTGCCTGGAAGAGGGTCACAGCTATGCCTGGCTGTATCTCCAGTGAGACCGCTATATTGGGATGATGGATGAGGGCATTGGCTTCACTCAAGGCTCCCTCCCGAAACTCATGACTCAGCCTGTACACCGCATCAAGACAAATTATAATTTGCTGTCACAGACTAATTTGTTAAGCCCTAAGGTGAATGTGCTACAAAATAGCTAAGCCCCCAAAGAATACAAGAAAAACTAAGCAAGAAACACGCTACTATTTATTCCCTTTGACTGAAGAGAGTGAACCTCAACCTCTAACGTTAATGCTTTCAAGTATGTACCTTTGAACCAGCTGCTGTCATTGATAGATGGTTGCAATGGCGCCTAGTGGCGGACGTGGTAGTTTACTCCTGCAAACTTATTCTTAATTATTTGTTTTAAGTTTTTTTTTTATGTGCATTGCTTTTATAAACTTTTAGTTTTTTGTGTTGAACACATATCTAGTTTCTTTTTTAATCAACAACGTTAAATTTAGTTAACATATTTGACTCCTAGCTAATTATTTGGATTCAAATACCAGCACAGATCCTTAGATCTCATATCTACTGCACCAAAGGCTGGACAGAAAGATACAGAAATGGCAGTAACTATCACTCACTACACACAAGGATTCCTCAGAAGTTTTGAACATATTAAAACAACCCTGTGCAGGGAGCAGAGAGAACAATCTTATGCAATACGGGATCCTCCGGAAAAAATGCAGATGGCTAGGACAACGGGGCGGCAGGAGACTAATGAACAAACTTAAATCTATAGTGTGCACTCGCAATGCGAGCAGTAGATCGTGCACACCGGATGTGGATCATAAAAGACACTGGCCAGTTCTGCAGGTTTCCCCTCAGGCAACTTCCAAAGTAATTCAACTGAGGCTTTCAAATGCAACATTCATAAGCAACAAAGGCTAACTACTGAATGACATCATCACTGACAGAGTTCTAGACTTTCGCTGCCTCACAGACTGAGTACATATCCCTCAACCAATTGCACTCCATCTGGCTACACCTACCTGGACTGTCCTCGCACATCTGGACAGGTTTGCTGGATTGTCTAATCTGCAGGAGTGACTGCACTGTGAAGTCTACTCCAGTACCAGCTGTCTTATCTTTTGAATGCATGGCTTTCAAAATCACTGGCTCTGTATCAGTACTTGCTGTGCTGATTTATCGGCCTCCTAAGCTCAACTCTGACTTTTTTGTGGAACTATCTGTGGCTCAATACAACAATGCCTTGGCCTCCATACTGGATGAAGTTGCTCCTTTGAAAACCCACCTGGTGTCTTTCTCCAAATATTCTCCCTGGTACACTGAGGAGCTACGCTCTCTTTAAGCAACTGGCTATCGTCTAGAACGACGGTATAAGACAACTGGGCTAACAGTACATGCGCAGATGTTTGAGCAACATCAGCAAGAATACAAACAGACCATAAATTCAGCTCGGACAATCTACTTCTCCCAACTGATCAACAACTCCCGGGTGCTGTTCTCTACTGTGAGCAAGCTCCTCCAACCTGTCAACAATTCTGCTACCTCAGCCTCCCCAGAACAGTGCAACAAATACCTGTGCTTCTTCCAAAGCAAAATTGAAAACCCCAAAACACCATCCTGTCCAGCTCCTGTAGTTGATCTACCCAGTCCTACACTCTCTGAGTCAAGGTTCTCCACCTTCACCGCAGTCACTGCAGCTGATGTAACCAAGCTTGTTAGAACAACTTGCTCACTTGACCCTATCCCCACCTCGTCAAGACCTGCTTACCTGCTCTGGAGCCTTTCTTCACAGAAATGATCAACAAGTCCCTCATCAGTGGATGTGTCCCTCCTCAGCTCAAACGGTCCACAGTCACATCAGTACTTATAAAGCCTGACAACCTCCAGAACTACAGGCATATTTCCAATCTGCCCTTCCCGAGTCAGCTCCTCCCTCAAACGTGCTGTTTCTAACCAACTCCAAAACCACCTGGCCACTCACAACCTACTTGAGCCCTTCCAGTTTAGTTTCAGAGCTAGACACAGTACCAAGACTGCCCCGGTAAGGGTCACCAATGACGACCTCATGAATGCTAACTCTGGGGCTGCCATCATCTTCATACTCAACACGGTCAGCCACACCATCCTGCTGGACTGCATGGAGAAGCACCTGGGCCTGTCAGACACTGTTCTGGTTCAGGTCCTATCCCACGGCTCGCTACCAGTTTGTAGCCATCGGTCCTAGTAGGTGAGACAGTTGTGGTCCGACAAGGGGTCCCCCTCAAGGCTCGGTTCTGGGGCCACTACTGTTTTGTATCTACATGTTGCCACTGAGAAACATCCTGAGGAAACACGGACTGGGCTTTCACTTCTATGCTGACGACACTCAGCTGTTTGTCTCCACAAACACTGACACTGCCAATGCCTGGTCAGCTGCCTGCAGGACATCAAAGCGCGGATGCAGTTTAGTTTCCCGCAGTTAAGATAGAGGTCGTCCTGATTGGCACTCTCATCATCATTGACTAAATCAGCAGCTACAGCCTCAATATTGATGGTGTCAAGGTCCTCCCCTCCAGTGAGGTTCACAACCTGGGTGTGATATTTGACAGTCAGCTCTCGTTTGAAGCCCACATCAAGTGTGTGACCAAAGTCTCATTTTTCCATCTATGGAACATTTGCCAGGTTACGACCTATGCTATCAAAACCTACAGCTGAGCGACTCATCCACGGCTTTATTTCAGTTTAAACACCCCTTTTGTTGCCCTATCGGCCAAGTGCCTAAACAGGCTACAATATGTCCAGAACTGTGCTGGACGTGTCCTCATCCACACGTCCCTCCGTGAGCACATCAATTCATATGCTCAGGCATCGACTACAAAATCCTGGTTCACACCTACTGAGCTATCCACAACTCTGGACCCAAGTACCTGCTGAACCTCGTTCTATCCTCCTGCACCCTTACCTCCTCCAGGTCCGTCTTCCTTGCAGCCCTGCAGCAGACTAAAAACGACAGGTGACAGGGCTTTCAGTTGTGCAGCTCCGTGGCTGTGGAACACACATCCAGACACTATTAGGGCAGAGTCTCTTCCAGACATTAGTGCAGTGTCTCTGTCCTCCTTTAAGGTGCAGCTCAAGACCGTGCTGTTCAGAAAAGCTTTCAAGGACCTCAGCTAATTCTGTTCTCATGTCCTCCAGAGTTGATGATACCTGTATATAGCTTTGTTTCTTGTCTGTCTATGTTCTGTTTTGTAAATGGCGCCTTCGGTGTGAGAAAAACACATTACAAATTAAATGAATTATTATTGACATAAGGTCCTGCTACATTCCAAGAATAGTTGTGATATGCTAATGTTCTACCCAACAGTTTCTCATCACAGCTTCGCCGTGAGCTCACAGCAGTTACAAATTCGAATAATGGAAATACAATTTTAGCCCGCCTCCTTTAAAAACGTCTATTCTCCCCCGACGTCCTAGGGATATTCTGTTTTATATATGTATTTAAGAGAAACACTTCTTCCAGTACTAGGATATTGCATTTTCCAGTAAAGTTTATTTTATTTCTATCACTGTACTATGGCTCTTTTGTCAGAGTTAGTATTCACAGCGGTGTGTTTATCTGTCAGCATTAAAAGGGCTGATACGCTATAGGCTCAGCTTTGATGCTCTCGTACAGGCGTTCTGTTATCACAACACTCAACATCTTGGCGAGGTGAGAGGGAATATTATTTTCTTCACTTGACAATAAAAATAACTGAGGGGGAAAACACACAAATGATGTGTGAACGGGAATGGGCAGCTGAAGTGAAAGCAGTTTGCCTACACTAAAACTGTGCTCTATAGGGATTAAGGCATTTCTGAAAGTGTGATCTAGTGGCGCAGCGGTCTAAGGCACTGCATCTCAGTGCTAGAGGCGTCACTACAGACACCCTGGTTCGAATCCAGGCTGTATCACAACCGGCCGTGATTGGGAGTCCCATAGGGCGGCGCAAAATTGCCCCAGCGTCGTTCGGGTTTGGCCGGTGTAGGCCGTCATTGTAAATAAGAATTTGTTCTTATCTGACTTGCCAAGTTAAATAAAGGCAAAAAATATAATAATAAAAAAAAAATTGGCTACTGACTGAGGGAGGTTTCCGACTCTGATTGATAGCCACAGCAACTGACTGAGTAATCTAAATTATGGGGACCAGCCACACTGACTGAGTTTCACAAGTCATTCAGTCTAATACAATAAAGTGCGGGTTAGCAGAGAATTCTTCTTCAGAAATCCCTTTTTTCATGCATCCCCTGGCACAGAAGTAATGAAAAGAGGCGCGTCTATCTGAGGGAGGTAATTGATTTCAACAATGCGCCACACTAGTGTTCAAGACATCATTAAGGTGAGACTTGATATAGATCAAATTTTTCCTGCATTTTGCCCCTTACCCTTTTCTGTCCAGTTTTATCTTCCAGTGTGCCTCTCTGTGTGGGAGATTAATGAGCTGGTGGGCAGGGTTCTGTCTGTTCCCTGATGCAGGTGGCACTTTGCACTGGAACTACTTTACACCCCATTACACCGCAGCACAGCTCAGAGGTGGAACACAACACCCCAGACAACACACCATTCCTCCTCCAATAAATGAGAGGCTAGATCTGGTTAGAAGGGCTAACACAATAGACTGGCACACTCACCATTTCACATGCCAACACATACGCACATCATGCACACAAACAAAAAACACACACACTATTAAGGCTACATTATCAATTTGGGAGTTTTCAGTCCTCATATGCTGTAACTCTATCTGAGTATGTGATCGCACTACTCTCTGGTACTACTAGGCCTACAGCAGAGCAGTGAATCCATCTCTCTAGTAGAGAGGCATTTAAGTGACTAAAATCAGACACTCTTCATCACTCCCCTCAGTCCCTCTTGTCTCTTCTCCATTTTAGTGGCATGCAGTCTAAGTACCCTGTCCTAAAACAAGTCCCTTGTCAGCAGTAGGATAATCACTCACGGTCTGGACAAGCCATTGATATCCTCAATTTCCAGGCTTTTCAGCTGATTGATGAACGGGACTTGGGAATATGGTAACGTGGGGGGAGTATGGCATCGTAACTGTAAACAGTTGATGGTTTCTATGGAAAATATGTATGTAAACTAAAAAGACTTATTGCGACATCTGGAATGTACAGAATTACTAACTCTTAACACCCTACACGCCTATCAGACTGAAATACGACAAACTGAAAATAACTTATTTCCTTACTTTTTCCATTTTCTCTCTCCCCTCCCTCTATCTAAGTAGAATTGATAGCTTCTTCCAGAGTCAAAATGAGTTCCTCCTCCCCTGTACAGACCCAGAGGGCAAGTAACAGAGTTTTGTGAAAGAGGGAAGGAACAGAAAATATGAGATTGCAGAGCCTGAGAGAGAGAGAGCGAGAGAGCGAGAGAGAGGCTCTTAAACGTAATAAGCAGTCTCGTAGAGGTTTGGTACTGTAGTAGTGGTGGGAAATGTGAACAGTAAGTAGAAAGCATTTTAATCAAAGGACCCAGAGTCATGATAACTATATAATGAGACAGGAGCCAGAGGCCTTATTTACAGCCACACTAAATATGCAGGAGCTCAAATGTTTGTTATTTTTCAAATGTTTTGTGGATGTTAGGCTACTTCATCTTCTTCAACTATACATCTTTCTCTCAGGTGAGTGCTGCTGTGACAGGTAAAGAGGCAGGGATGAGACAATGTTGGTAATTACTGTGCAACTGTCTGGAAAGTCTTCGGAGAGTCCCTGGTGAAGTCAGCAAAGTTTACACCTCCTAGTCTTGCCTTGGTGCAAGAAAACTCTCCCTTTTGTACTGTAGAGGAGACTGTTTTGTGTGCACTAATAAGTTAGACTGCCCAACAGTATTGGCGGTGCTCCAGCGTCTTCTAAAGATAGTTTGTCAAAAAAAAAAATCCTCTGGACCTCTTTTCGAAAATGAGCTTAAAAAAAAATGGCCGCAACAATAGCTACTAGGCAGAGGCTGTAAATAATGGATAGCAGCAATATGGAATCAAACAGTGTTATGCTCCTCCTGCCAAAGGGAGAAGCTCTGCCTACATTACCCAGAGGCCCTGTTACCTGGAAGGAGTTCATGGAATGCAGCGACAGAGGGAGACAGGAAGTACTGGCTGTCAGCACCGCCAACAGCTCCTGGCACGTGGTCTGGGGCAGGTCTAGGGGGTGGACACCGATGTCCTTCTCCCAGGTGTCTACAACACTGGACACACACAGAGATACGGGATAGCGAGAGAAAGAGACAAAGAAATAAAAAAGATTACGAGACTGAGAGAAAGACATGAAGAAAATGTACAACACTGCATCAGTCAGAGTAATACATAAGTCAAATATCTCTCAGAGGTTCACATCTTCTAGGCAAGGGGACATAAATCCCAGTTTGAAGTGTTATGATGTTAATCAAATAATTCTAATATATCCCATGGTAATGTTGAACAGCGGGAGTTTGAAAGGGATGGAGGAATGAGAAAGTGATTGATTCCCTGTCACAGGTTGTGGAAGCGATCCAGGTTTTGTCATTACATTTGGCCATCTGTGCAGTAGCTCTGTGAGAGACACTCAGAATTAAAATGCTGATAAGCCCTTAGTACAGAAAGTAACACTCAGTATACAGTGAATACAACTGCTTTTACAGTAAAGAAAAGCATAACACATGCAGCGCTGGTCATAACACTTCAACAGTCACCCAAGTCCACCTGGGGTGTAGTGTTTAGGAACCATTGTCCAAACAGAAGCAAACAGCTGAAACAGGGAGGGACTAACCTGAACTTGTCCAATAAGAAACCCTCGTATTCATTGAACAAAGAAAAAAATATACGGTTTGTACTAATGAGTACACCCCTGGTAGTAAATTAGATGAGTTCTGCAGTTGTCAACTCTACACTAATCAAGTCATTGCCCTCAGTGACAGCCACAATTCAATTAAGCAGAGGCTCACTGATTCTCCAACCAATTAGAGACACATTGCTGGCGTGCATCTCCAACAAACACCACGTCACCTCCAGTATGTTCAACCAAGACAGCCGGTGCTCTGTGACTTACACGGCTGACTGAATTAAAACAAGGTCAGGGATGAATGTCACATATGTAACAGTAGGTAACGTTAGGCCTAGATGAAACAGATGTTTCTCTACCTCTTCCCCACCTTCATATAAGCTGTGTCAGCCGATAGCCACGCTGTTTTCTTCACGAAATGTTGGAGGAGTGATCCGGTTTAAACTACTGTAGGTCAGGCCTCTCCAACCTGGTTCCTGGAGAGCTAACCTCCTGTAGGTTTTCGCTCCAACCCCAGCTGTAACTAACCTGATTTAGCTTATCGACCTGCTAATTATCAACCTGCGTGCTAAGGTTGGAGCGAAAACCTACAGGATGGTAGCTCTCCAGGAACAGGGTTGGAGAGCCTTGACGTAGGGTGTTCGTGTATTCAAATCCATGCCTGGAGTTCCAGAGTATTGCAGGCTTTCTGTTCTTACCTGATATTTAATTCCACCCACCTGGTGTCCCAGGTCTAAATCAGTCCCTGATTAGACCGGAAGAATGAAAATCAGCAGTGGAACTGGCTTCGAGGTCCAGATTTGAATACCCCTGAATACCCCCTGTCATACTTAAAACAGCAGGCAATTTCCCATCCTACATGCAGTTAACAGCACTGATGTGATGCGCTGAGCTACGCTGTATTGTAGCGCCGTGCGGATAGGAGTGGAGTCCTCTCCTTTCATCTACAGTTTGTTAATTACAGCTCTGCTGCCAGTCTGCCGGAGGGGCTGTCACATCCTACGAAGCAAAACAAGACTTCTCTAAGGTGAAGAGGAAGAAGGAAGTCATAACAGAAGTGAAGAATCCTCCTGCGGGGAACTCAGCATGGAGGAACATGGAGCAGCCACCACATCTATCTGTGACTCATTTCTGTTCTCAGTTGCAAAACACAATTTTATAATAAAAAAATCATACTCTAGCAGAAATGCAGAGGCTGTCAGGCTGACATTCAGCAGGAGATTGGTATGTAGGCTATATCTCACTCTTGGTGTGTGCTGCCAGTGCTGGCAGAGGGAGAACAGGGGAGATAGAGGACTTTGACGGCGCTGCCAGCCTTAGTGGGTGATTGACGCTCAGAACACTGGCGGTGGCTGGGAGAGGTGACAGCATCACCTCTGACAGTCGATGACATAGTGGCAGAGAGAGAGACGATGAGGGAGTCACTGTTCAGGAGCCAGAGCTGAGGATCAGAAGAAGTCATTTAACACTTCACATCCTCTCTGTTCAAGCCACACACATTTCACCAATGCAAACACCACCTCTACCTCACAGTACGAAAAAAATAAAAGTATGAAATGTATGCATTCACTACTGTAAGTCGCTCTGGATAAGAGCGTCTGCTAAATGACTAAAATGTAAAAATGTGAAACATATTTCAAGCGCTCTCGCTCACCCATATGCGCACTTCTTACCAATATGAAGGCTTTTCCATCTGGGGTCTGGATAGAGAAACGATACATGCTCTGGGAGGAGGACAGCTCCACCAGTCTGGCAGCTATGGTCTGTTCCAGGAACAGTAACCTGTGGAAGAGTAGGGCATGGTTAACCATCATTATGAACTCTATCTTCCTGTGTCTATTATAATATTCTACATCTCATTGGCATTGTAGTAACAAAAGGTCATATCTGGCATCTGCATAATGAGAAACGATACATTTACATTGATTTGCGCTTTGAGAAGCTGAGTATCCGTATGATGATGAGTGTCCACAGACGTTACAGCAATATGCACCAGTCTGAGAAGCATCAGCATAGTTACCTGTCTAGAGAGGTATCAAACTGGCTGTCTCCCACACTGGGTCTCACTGTCACCTCTGTGATGTAGAGTTTCAGGGTCCCTGCAACATTTACAGAAACTGTTACTACTGAGCGAACCCTCATGCAGACCGAACCTGGCCTGGCCGTCTTTCCTAATGCAATGAAACTTTTATGGTTCAAGCCCCAGGGTAGATGATAAAAGTTGGGAATTGAACTGGCAAACGAAGGGCTGCTGATCTCATGCCATTCACTGCCTTTGTGCCCTTGAGCAAGGAACTTAAGCACTAAAATTGCTCTGGTAGTGCCGCTCTGAGGCAGACGCTGTGCTGCTCCCAACCAGTGTGTGCTTGTGTGTATGTATGTATGTGTGTGTGTGTGTGTGACATTGGGTATTATGACATCAAATCAATAAATTCCTGTTGAAAAAATGGACAATATACAGTATCTATTCTATAATGACTGTTGTGTACCTGGTGCCACAGCCTCTCCCAGGCCGGCTGTACAGCTCTTACAGGAGACAAGTGTACGCCTGCGGTTGGGTTTCTACAAAAAGAACAGAAAAATACAAAATAAAGCTAAAAGACAAGAACACACAGTTCTAATTTAAGTTCCTCCAAAACGGAAATCGATAACCACAATCAAACAGCCTAAAAAGAGGAGAGAGCAACGGGCAGGCAGAATTCCTCTCCTCGTCTCTCTTTCCACTTCCCATCCACCCAACCACAGCCACACTAAAAGGCCCAGGCTGAGCCACAGATAGTGACTAATAGATGGAGAGGGAAATCAATCCCACTCCAGATAGTGATGGAGAGAGAGAGAGAGAGAGAGAGCGAGAGCAAGAGAGAGCAGCAGAGAGATATATTAAAAAAAAGCTTGGCTTCAAACACCAGGCCTGGCTGTAGGCTCGGGTTAAAGTGGCTCACGATATGTGTTGATGTGCTGCCTGTCTGTCCGCCTCCTCAAGTTTCCTCTCTAAAAAGGAGTGCTGCTAGCTGCTGCTGGTAGTGAAGTAGAATGTGTCCATCTAATCCTGCCAGTCTCAGGCCCAGTGGGATGGGGGTATACAGATACAGTCTCCCACTAACAATGAGCCTGAAGCACATACACTGCTGATGTAATAACTACAGTACACTTTCCAAACATGAGGGAAACTTTTGAAAATGTTGCTTTACTTTTTGGTAGGTATACGGCACATTGGGGAGGGAGTGAGAGCGAGGTGAAACGCCAAACCTATGTATCTAACGAACATCAAAGTGATGAGCAATGCTAAAACAGCATTGATCTTCTGCCTCAGAGGTTCCTTCCTTCCTTCCTTGCCTCCTCTCACCTGTGTGTCCTGATTTTGACCATCAGCCATTTTGTTTGTGATGGGCCTGGGGCTGGGGCTGAGCTCCTGGGTGAGAGTCTCCTCACAGCCTCTATCCCGGTGCACAAGGATGTGAGTGTCGCCCAGTAAACAGTCCTCCGCTCTGGGCAGCAGCTTCAGGTTGGCAAAGGGGTCCGGATGGCAGCACCAGTCATCCACCAGGGAGCTCCAGTTGCCGTTGGGGAGAGGGAGCACTCGCTTGAACACCCTGAGAAAAATCAATGACATTACATTGTTACACAATGGAGACTATTTGTACTGTGATAAAATTAATCGATAACTTCAATCAAAAACCTATTTGCATGAATCAATCAAAAACATATTTGCATTAACAGGGAAAGCTGGGCAATATTCCAGTTCTACCCATTTTCCATGACATAATGTCACAAACATAAGTATTCACTAAGCTATGGCAGGTGTGTGTGGGTGTACATGTATCCCTCTATCCAATGTCTCCATGACATTGGGAGATGAGCTGAGACAGAACACAGCATTGTCCTCTAGCTCAAACAGCCATCCATCTCCCTCACTGAACCCATCTTCTCCACTATTATGAGCGGCACCACTTCCTGTGTCTGAACGGAGGATGTAAATCAACCAACAAACCAACTTCCTTCCTGTGGTCGTCTCACCTCTCCTCCAGCACCCTGGTCCCACAGGACTGGCAGTGGAAGCAATAACTCTCTTGGACCAGCAGCCTCTCCATCACACTCCCCAGGGCCCCTGTTATGGGAGAGTAACCACAGAAAACATAAACAACTCTATCGGCGGAAAAGAGCTTCACCTAGAGACGGAGCAAAAGTCGATAAACACTGGGGTGGTGGCGGACTGGCGGTGGTGAAAGAAGCTTGGAAGAAAGCTGCCAATCAATCTGTTTTTGATTGGATTTGTCAATGAATACCCCCCCCAGCTGTCCTTGTGTTGTGTCGGCTGGGCCGGCTTCCTCTCAGCTGGAGAGAGACCGTTGGGTGGGGCACTAAATTACTCCCTCACACCATAAAACACACAGCGTGAACACAGGCAGAGAGATGAAGGCCTGGGGTCTTAGGGGTCTGGGCCCATATCCAAAAAGCATTTCAGAGAAGGAGTGCTCAAAAACAGATTAATTGCCAGCTTTCTTCCAAGCTGCTTTCACCACCGCCAAGTCCACTACCACCGCAGTGTTTATCAACTTTTGCCCCCTAGATCAGACTTTTTGTGGATATGGATGTGGGCCCTGTTCTCTCAGGGAGAGAGACATGGGAGCAATCTCCTCTGGTTCCCAGGTTAGTGCTGCAATGACTACAGTTAATATAAGCCAGATCTGATGTGTGAGACAAAGTAAACCTGGGGTGTATTCATTGGACACCAAACGGAAGAAAACAGACTGGTGCCAGGACAACAACCTCTCCCTCAACGTGATCAAGACAAAGGAGATGATTGTGGACTACAGGAAAAGGAGGACCGAGCATGCCCCCATTCTCATCGATGGGGCTGTAGTGGAGCAGGTTGAGAGCTTCAAGTTCCTTGGTGTCCACATCACCAACAAACTAACATGGTCCAAGCACACCAAGACAGTCGTGAAGAGGGCATGACAATACCTATTCATCATGATGAGAATATTTGGCATGGGTCCTCAGATCCTCAAAAGGTTCTACACAGCTGCACCATCGAGAGCATCCTGACTGGTTGCATCACTGCCTGGTATGGCAACTGCTCGGCCTCCGACCGCAAGGCACTACAGTGGATAGTGCGTACGACCCAGTACATCACTGGGGCAAAGCTTCCTGCCATCCAGGACCTCTATACCAGGCGGTGTCAGAGGAAGGCCCTAAAAATTGTCAAAAGACTCCAGCCACCCTAGTCATAGACTGTTCTCTCTGCTACCGCACGGCAAGCGGTAACGGTGTGCCCCGTCTAGGTCCAAGAGGCTTCTAAACAGCTTCTACCCCAAGCCATAAGACTCCTGAACATCTAATCAAATGGCTACCCAGACTATTAGGAAAATCAAGTTACAGCTGATTCAGGTCAAATATTCACATTGTCTGTATATCTATCAGTGTGTATAGCTTTAGGCACCAGACATGACGGGACAATTACTGAGCTGATGACTCAGTCCTTTATAGATCAGTACTGTGTGGGCTGATCAGGCTACAGAGAGCACACAGGAGGACTCCTCCACTGTCTCAGTTAGAGGGAAGGCTTCACAGCCACGGACTAACTGACTCAAACCAGATGTGAATAAATTATATAATCAGCCATAAATAACAAATGATCTGCTGATACTGTTCCATCTTACCTGAAGTGGAGATGGTAATTAGGCTATGTGAGAAACATACATTTACATGGTAGTAATTCTCTGTCTCTGTGTGTGTGGTGTGTGTGTGCGTACGTGCACACATTTATTTTTGAGTGCGTCCATACAGCTAGCCTCACCATTACCTGTGTCATCTGTGTGCTGGTCCACATTAAGGCGCATTCTGAAGTGTATCTCATCTCCTGTTCCAGGTGCCTCCCTGCAGGAGCCCTCCACCAGGCTGACCCCTGCTGGCAGCTCCACGATTAGCAGGCCCCGAGGAGTCCGGATGTGGAGGGACGAATCTCCTCCTGTAACGCTCACCTCTGCATAGCTCTTAGCCACATCTCTCCTGAGGGAGGGACAGACAGAGAGTGTCTTATTTTTCTAAGCACAGGTAAACCTGGTAACAAAACATATACAAATGGATTAATGATTCAGCATAATGGCAGGCTTCTGCACAATGGCTAACAGACAAATGAGACCGCGTTCCTTGACAAGTGGATGATAAACAAGTGAATGGTAGACCAGTGTGTGTGTGTGTGACAGTACTAACGTCATTTATCATAACCTTCCAACCTGTCCTTATCCCCCTCTACCTCCTGCCTGTTGCTGTCTCAGCTCAAAGTAGAAGTCTAATGACTTAGAGGAAAACTTGCAAAGAGAGAGGATGCACTCACTGCTCTGGAGGAAGGGAAAAGGAAAACAGCTGTAGGCCAACTGAAGAGAGAGAGGGAGAGAGAAATAAAGAGATGTATATTGTGTGTGTGTGTGTGTGTGTGTGTGTGTGTGTGTGTGTGTGTAAGAAAGTGAAATGAAGGAAGATAAAAAGAGTGGTGGGTAGGGGAAAGCGCATGTACAATGTTTGTTTAATACAGAAAAAGGGTTTTTTTTCTCCCCCTGGCAGCGACACCCCTGATGCACTCATGCACGGATGATATGTTGCCCTCTGTTCAATCTCTGGGTTCGATACAATTATTTTCATTAGCCATGCAATGTGTCTCTGTCCATGCTTGACACAACTGCTGCCCCCCAGGAAGAAAAACATATTTCCCAGCGAAGAGAGCTTTAAAGACTTGGGTCGGCTGCATTGAATTTTCTCACTTCCAACCGGGTGGAGGAAGCAACAACAAACAACTGGAAGGAACCATCATCAGATTTGCTCTAAATTATTCTGTCTACAATTAGATATTTCGGCACAAGTCTACTTCATCTAGGCTACTACTGCCACGCCAGACAATACACAAGCGATTGGTAAAACAAGGGTCTCTGACCAGTAAACCTGCTCTTTTTTACAAGATATTATCCAACTATAGAACAATTAGGCTATGCAGCAAAGCACCGACTAGGCTATAGGCCTAACCTACAGAATCCCACACCAATAATCTGTAACACATTTAGGGGACTTTTCTGTTTCCATCTGGCTCAGTTGGTAGAGCGTGGTGTGTGCAACGCCAGGGTTGTGGGTTCGATTCCCACGGGGGGCCAGTACAAAAAAAAAAAATGCATGAAATGAAATGTATGCATTCACTACTGTAAGTCGCTCTGGATAAGCGCATCTGCTAAAAGACTAAAATGTAAATGTACTGTGTCTCACTGGGCCATGGCTCCGGCAGACCTGCTCTCACTTGGGGCAAAAGCCAGGCCACTGGTACTTTACAGATTGTATTTACATAACAATGGCTAACTGTGAACATTAAAACCTTCTCACAAAGCAACTGTTTTGATAACCTATGCAGAGGTTGTTGATTCTGCTCTTCACAAGTCCTCACTGTCAGCCCCAACAGTGGAAACACAATTTCCCTAGTATCGCAGAAGGGTGTATACACTACTGTAACACTGGTGTTAGTCAAAAAGCAGCATTAAGTGAGAAGAGTATACATTTATTCTCAGAGATGGAAAGATTCATTAGGGGCTGATTCAAAATTGAGATATGCAAACTAAACATGGACTTAGGTCCATAAAACATGGATTTAAGTCAAAATATTTTGTTTTAAGTCCATCTTAAGTCAACTTATCTCAAGTCTGAATAGGGCCCTAATGCTGCTTTTGTCCAAATGCAGCATTAGGGCCCTATTAAAACAAAACATTTTTACCGAAGAGCATGTTTTATGGACTCAAGTCCATGTTAAGTCTGACTAGCTGCCACAGCTGGAATGGCCCATTTCATTTTACAATATCAACGAAACAAAAAATAGCCCAATGTGAAACTGTTCATTTCCTACTTCAAAACCCCACCTGGTGTCAAAATATAGCATTACATCCATGAGAACATGTTGGCCCAATATATGTGATGTAAGGGCCGTCACCAGTTTCATAACTTTCGGGGGTCATATCTGAAGAGCAGGGGCGGAGGGGGTTGTAGGTCAGAGGAGAAAAAGAGGCCCTTTTCCAATATAACTTCCTGCAATTCTACGTCATTTTATATGACTGGAGATATTCATATTTTTTATACCACACAAATTATGAAAATGGCAAGCTACTCTGACGTTGAAATAGGCCTACTGAGATCAATAAAACGAACTGCCCATGTCTTAAACGCAATCAATAGCATAGGCCAATTAAGAGTGGATACAGATTTTAGGCCTACAATATGAGGAAATTAAAGTACACCAACTTTCTGGTGGCACTCACTTATACAGATTTTTTCCCGCAATTGTATTTTGAAATATTGCAAAAATACCTAGAAAATGCTGTTCATTGACAGCTACAACTCAACAGTCGGCGGTTTGATATTTGGCGCGCGGACTGCAGCCTTGGCGCTCATGTGACAAAACACAATCAACAGCATTAAAAAAAGAAGAGAGATATTGATCATCTATGGCTATATTATGCTCTCTGGTGTAGTATTTTCAACTATTTCATTTATTTCTGTAGAGACGGGAGTAGTTACATAATTGGCACATGCATTTCAATTTAACTGGAGCACTTCCAGCACCCCTTCCTGCAGCGCGATGTTTTCTTCCATGCGCTGTATTCTCCAAGGCCAAATAATCAACACTTCTTATTATTAATTAAATTGATTGTGGTCATTAACCCCATGAGGCTATTGTGAAGGTAGGCCTACTATAACAATAATATATCAGCAAGTAGCCTAGCCTATTACAAGATAATAAATTCAGTAAGTCAATGGACCCAATAGTGGTTTCAGCTATACTGTTATAGAAGGCCTTATGACCTTTTTAACCAATAAGAAAAGATGTCAAATGACTTGAATAGCCTATGGGAAAAGTGTACACGTGTATTTGCATCAGTAGTCTATGTGACTGAAATGCATCAGAAAAGTCTTGGAAAGTTGGGCTATAGGCCTAATGTGTGTGTAGAGAAGTTCCGAATTGCTTTCAATTGCTAGACTAAAGATCATGAGCACTCACCTCATTTTAGCTAATATTTCCCAGCATAATTGTAACCAAATATCCAAACGGAGATTCACTGAAAACAAAAATCGGACATTGATTGATTTATCAAGATGTGTTCCCATGCGTGTCTCAAAACAGCACAATGACGCTGTCTCAATCAAAACGGTGCTGGTATTATCAGTTGACCACACATGGCAATTGCGTTACATTTATTATAACCAGCGGTGTAGTGATATTTTTTTAGGTTGCCTACAGGAGCACAATTTTGCATTATTATTACGTCATCATTCCTGAATGAAAGTCGGTACCGACATTGTATAAGATAATGTTATAATATACATACAATGCATAATCCAAATTGCACGATTCCCTACACATACTGTAAGTAGCTCAAGGAAAATTGTATATTTTTTAAATTCTAAAATTCCAAATTATGCCTACTTTATTATAAATTAGGCCGTCATCACTGTCAATCGTGAATGATAATTCTTCACGTTTTACATGTGAAACGTCCATGCTGCGTGCATGCCAACCATTTGATCCAATCAGTTTCATGGGAATATGCATTTAAATCTTGAATTATGTAAGGGCCTAACTACTGTCTAATCGAATTTTCTAGCAGATGGAGTTAAACACAGCCATAGCATGAGAACAAAAATGCAACATAATCATCCTAAATTGACATAAACAATTACGTGGTGTTTTTGGTATAACAGAAGCCTGACATTATCTATGCTATTATATTTGGTGTGTTATGTAGAATACTAATTAATCATTAAGTGATCTTGCGAGAAATATCACCATTCTCCACCCGGCACAGACAGAAGAGGACTGGCCACCCCTCATAGGTTCCTCTCTAGGTTTCTTCCTTGGTTTTGGCCTTTCTATGGAGTTTTTCCTAGCCACCGTACTTCAACACCTGCATTGCTTGCTGTTTGGGGTTTTAGGCTGGGTTTCTGTACAGCACTTTGAGATATCAGCTGATGTAAGAAGGGCTATATAAATACATTTGATTTGATTCTGAGAAGTGGCACCAGCAGAACTACACCCCTGATTAGAACCGTTGGATGACTTCGGGAAATACACATAACGGCAGCTCTATGAACTAAGCGGCGCATTCAGTTGACTAACGTTATAATTGTTTTACACCATTGCAGCAGCGCAAAAGATTCGGGGTTGACCCAAAATCAATCGGGACTAAAACCAGGTCCTGGTTAAGTCCCTGTAATGTAGGGCCCGGAGTTGATGTTATAAATATCACATAAGTGTGTGGTCCTTGCTTGAGATGTTGAATCCCTTTCTTTGCGTCTGTTCTGCGAGAATTTGTGCACGGCACGAACGCACCTCCTCTGTCCTGTCGTGCTAACGTTAGCTAAGACTAGATAACGTTACCTAGCTAGAGCTTGCTAACTATTTCGCAAATAATTACCGGAGAACAAGAAGACCACTTTGCAACCGCTTCCTTAGTTCGATAAACACCCCAGCTCCTTTGGTATTTTCTCCCATGGTGTGTCTTGTCTTTTTCTTCTATTTACTTCTGGTACTCGCAATGGCTAACGTTAGCTGGCTAACATTTAACAACAAAGACACGTGCAGTTTACTTGCTGCTTTAACAGAGATAACTGAGTCCAAAGCGAAATGGCTTTGTACATCTGATTGTCAGTATGGTGAATTAAAGTAAATGTAGCAATAAAAATAATCAGCCTATCAATTTAAAACAGTGAAGACTTTTAAGGCATATATTTGACTAGCCATCAACACGATCCGGAACTTGTCTACTGCTAAATGGATTGCAGTCGGACAAATGAAGTAGACGTGCAACAATCTGCAATGCAGTCTGGGACAGCTGTAAACGGGATTGTTTGGGCTTTGTGAACCTGAACGTAGGGCAGGTGTGGATTTGATGGTAGTTTGTTATTCAATAATAAAGGTAAAGACATCGACAATCTCAGAATATGTAGGATACACGTTATTATCTGACCCGTGAGCGTTGTATGCTTACTTGACAAGTGCCACGGTTTAACTGAGTCGACGACGGGGGCCCGGCAGCAGCAACATCAATACGGGCATTGCTATCACATACCGTTAGCTAGCAAGGATACATTTCCCACTGTGCCAATAGCGCAGACTGAATGTTTTTTCATTCGTCAAGCTGGATAAATAATTTAGTGACAGTGGTTTTCAAATATCCTACTAACGGTAAGCATTTATCGTTGATTGCCACGGCCGAGAAATAACAGACTGTCGTTGCTAGCTTTGGGACACAACATCGGGAGTTAAGTCTGTCTGAGATGATGTGTCCCAAAGCTAGACTTTGCAGGCTGTAACGTTACAGCTAACTAAGTTACATGGTACTATTGTAGCAATCTGGGTGTTGGTTCCGTGCCTTGACTGAGTTAACTAGCTAACTTATTACGATAGGTGAAGTCATTCAAGTTTGGTTGCGAGTTTATTTTTTAGCTGCCTTGATACGTGTATAACGTCGTTTGCCTTCGAAGTAACACTTGTCTTGTCTCCATCTTTTTAAATAGGTGACTTGCTAGCTTGTTTGAGCTTGCGTTTTATAATTTGCATATCATTATATTGTTCTTGTCAATATCTAGTTGGTGTCATTATGAAATTACGCTCTTTTGCCAACTATCTACAACTATTGCAGCAAGTACAAAGACTAGGGCTGTCACTTAGTTTCCTGTGTCGCCCACCCCACCAAGAACACATTTTATTGAGGCAATGACGGGGCTATCATGTGATGTATGTACTGTACCACGTAGGTCTGTCCCTTCCCTGATTACCAGGCGGCAGGAATTTAGGTTTCTGCCAAGGTTGACATTGTATTCGATACTGGTACTCCCTGTATCAAGCTATGTTATTTTCTACTCCCTATATATAGCCATGTTTTTTTTTTTTTTTTTACTCATTATTTTTATTTGCTATTCACTGTGCCACTATTTCCATGTATTATTTTTTTAATCTGTAACTCTGCACTGTTGGAAATGGACCCATAAGTAAGCATTTCACTGTTAGTCTACACCTCTTGTCTACAAAGCATGTGACAAATAAAATGTTATTTGATTTGATTGTAGTTGGAACCCAACTCTCACACACATCTTTCTCTCTCTGTTCAGCTCTCTCTGTTCACTTGACTTCTGTATCGTCTGTTGAAGCTCGCCCATCTATCTACCTCTTCCATCCCTAAGGCATCTGTTTCACTAAGACATGTCTAGAAGAAGACACTCATGATTAAGCACTATCTTCACATACCAACATTAACCGTATCAATTTCCTGTACCCTGTCAGACTTTGTTCCTAATAAACATTTGTCATTTGTATATGACTGGTCAATAAACAGCTCCATCTGTGCACCATCATCATTCCATGTACTTCTCCTCTGTAATGCTCTCATTCTGACAGATTCACTGGCCTGCACATTAAGGACACATATGTAGTGTGAGACTAATGAAGCTTCCCTACGCAATGTTCTGATTAATCACTCACTATGACTCAGATTAATGATCTTCTCTTTCTGCCCCCCTCCTGACTCATTCACTCCAGGTGTGATGTGTGTATGTGAGCTTGGTGTTGACAAGTAGCAGAATAACCACCCAGGAGGATGAATGCAGAAGAAGTGGAGCTGCTCAGTGACTCCAAGTACAGGAATTATGTGGCGGCGGTGGACAAGGCCCTCAAGAACTTTGAGTACTCTAGCGAATGGGCAGACCTCATCTCTGCACTGGGCAAACTCAACAAGGTAATGACCACAAACATTTACTTGTTTGGATATTTCACATATGTACATTTTAGTTTGGAATGAATACACAATGACCACATCAGAAATTTAAACCAGATCTGCATAGTCTAATGCGCTAAATGCATTTATTTTAAAACTCGACACTATTGTGGAAAGATGTAGATTGGCCACTGGTACCCCACATCTGATGTTTGAATCTGTTTCTCAGGTTTTGCAAAGCAATGCCAAGTACCAGGTGGTGCCCAAGAAGCTGACGATAGGCAAGCGTCTGGCTCAATGCCTCCACCCAGCTCTGCCTAGCGGGGTGCATCGCAAGGCCCTGGAGACCTATGAGATCATCTTCAAGATCATAGGGCCCAAGAGGCTGGCCAAAGACCTCTTCCTCTACAGGTACCGACTAGGCTACTGGATGTCAACACTTGTTCAGGACAGTAGGAGAAGTACAGCAGCTTTATTGTAACTGGAGAACATGTCATTAACTGAATTTGAACTAGTGAAGTAAGTAAATAAGCCTTGTCCATGCAAGAATGGTCCATAGGGCAGGAGCCTGTTTCTCCTGTTTCTGTAGTGTGAGGCAGCATGATGTAGAAGTACACCCCCTGGACATAACGCTAGTCTATCGCAGGGCCTTACCCTCAATCCATCTCCTTAGAACTAGTAAGAGAATGAAAATAAGGCATATTTTTCTACAGTTGACCTATCTGCCCTATAATTTCCCCTTTACTCTATTACCCAACCACCTAACACCTGCCCCCTGCTTTCTGTTTCAGCTCTGGGCTGTTCCCTCTACTCTCCAATGCTGCTATGTCTGTGAAGCCGGTGCTGCTGGGCCTGTATGAGACATACTACCTGCCCCTGGGAAAGACCCTCAAACCTGGCCTGCAGGGGCTGCTGACTGGGGTCCTACCGGGCCTGGAGGAGGGCTCTGAATACTATGATAGGTAAGAGATGGAGGGCTGGAGAAAGAGAAATTATTTAATTGAAGTAAATTGCTAATAATGAAGGAAAAAAATATTCAGTCAGAATCAACCTTAGTAACTATTCAATCATCTGGGATTCAGTTGTCTTGTCAATGTATGTTTGATTTGCAACCCACATTCAGTTATTTCAATTCAATGCAATCCTCTCCAGGACCAACATGTTGCTGGAGAAGGTGGCTGCGGCGGTGGAGCAGTCGGCCTTCTACAGCGCCCTGTGGGGCAGCATCCTGACCAGCCCCGCCGTTCGCCTGCCTGGGGTCACCTTTGTCCTGCTGCACCTCAACCGCAAACTCTCCATGGAGGACCAGCTCTACGTCATGGGCAGCGACATCGAGCTCATGGTACACGAAAAGAAGAATCATTTTCAGAGACACTTGTCTTTTTCCTTTATCCCAACCCCCCCCAAGATACACACCAAGTAGAGCTTGTAGTGCCTGTGTTTGGGGAACATTTAGAAATCATTAGTAGTGTATTCATGATGCAGACTGAGAAATTAAATCCTGTGAACTTGTATTGAGTAGGGCCAGGAGTTTTTCCTAATAAAAAAACAACTTCAACTTTGGGCCCTACTTCTTTCCTGAATAACAAGAACAAGCAACAAATGCAATAGGAGTCAATCTAGTTTGGTTGTTCTGAAATTCGACATATTCACAAAATGATTTACTGTACATTAGATATAAATGGGGCTTGATTTAACACTGTGTGGTGTCAAACCCTGCAGGTGGAGGCAGTCAGCACGTCAGTGCAGGACTCCAGTGTTCTGGTCCAGAGGAGCACCCTGGACCTGATCCTCTTCTGCTTCCCATTTCACATGAGTCAGGTAAGGACAGATCTGCACTACTCTTGTCAGCACTGCTCAGCACACAAGACCGCAGTCACAGCACTTTTGGGAACTGGCCATTCTTGATGATGAGGCTATCCGACATCCAGTTAGAGGGAGAGAGAGAGAGAATGCAGTGACTCACAGTGGATGCTTGTTTGGCTGTTCACCTCTCCATTCAATCATCGAAGCACAATGTGCCTCAGAGCCCAAACAGCCCAAATTACGGCATCCTTCTAATTAAGAACTCATTTGACCTCAGCTATTATTTCATTACTTTTGTTGTGTGTGTTGCTGTTCCAGGCCACCCGTCCAGACATGATTCGGATCCTCTCTGCAGCGCTGCACGTGGTTCTGAGGAGGGACATGTCACTCAACCGCAGACTGTACGCCTGGCTGCTGGGTAAAATACACACTCACGCACACGCAATGGTTTTCCTTAGCCGGTAATAGCTGGCTTCTGGACGTAATCTTTTTTTTGAAAATCCGATAAATAAAATTGGCACCGGCAAATTGTCTGGGAGAAGAAGAAAAAAATCCCATTGCGAAATAATACTTTTTAGCCTATTCACTGATGGAAATACCAGTCTATGTAAATACATTTGACTGGTCATGCTTATCAGTCTATAAGATAATTAGCATAATTTAGTGAAATTAAATTGGCGCGTGTTCAGTATATTTGTTATGTATCCTATTTATCACATGCGTACAGCATACAGAGCGTTTTAGCGGAGAATCTGTCGGACAGGCCGCTAGCTGCTGCTACAGCAAAGGCATAGGCAACCGAAAACAGGCTTCATCAGCGTGTCACACCAATTTGCAATGAGTTGTGTCAAGTTGGCTGGATGTTCTTTGGCTGGTGGACCATTCTTGATACACACGGGAAACTGTTGAGCGTGAAACCTAGCAGCGTTGCAGTTCTTGACACAAACCAGTGTACCTGGCACCTACCACCATACCCTGTTCAAAGGCACTCCAAATTTTTGTCTTGACCATTCACCCTCTGAATGGCACACATACACAATCCATGTCTCAATTGTCTCAAGGCTTTAAAATCCTTCTTTAACCTGTCTCCTCCCCTATACTGATTGAAGTGGATTTAACAAGTGACATCAATAAGGGATCTTAGCCTTCACCTGGATTCACCTGGTTAGTGTATCATAGAAAGAGCAGGTGTTCTCAACTTTCTTTCATTGTCCAGTAGCCAAAGGCACAATCCTAGTCATATTAGCAACCCATGCTAGTGGCTGCATATCTCTCCTCTCTCTGTCACATGAAACCACTAGTATGTGGGGTGTGCTTTCGACAACTGTGTTTTCCCACTAATTGCATTATGGAATGAACATTCATGCCTACCTACTGCCTTGTGAGCATTGCTGCGCTTATAATGCGAATAAATAATAGTTTATCAACATTTTTAAGCTAAACGTTCTGATCTGTTGTATCAGAATCATTGCTTTAAAAAAAAAAAAAAAGTATTTACGTAGCCTAGGCCTACTGGTTGTATGAATTTAGGATCTATCGTGCCACAACTTTCCCAGAGTCTGTTTGGATTAGGTTATTTCTTTCTTGCACAGAACGACAAGATGACCAATAGAATAGGTCAACTTTTCTATGGGGGATAGTAGATTGACATAGGTTAGTGATTTTGCTGTTCATTACTCCCTCGTCTTGTTGGCTGAGGAAAAGTAAATATGGACAGTTATTCTAACATCTTCAAAGTGCACATCAGAATTTGGTAAGAACATTGTTGCCTCCTCGTCTTGCATGTTCTTTTAATATGAATTACCATCATCTAAATGTGATTTCTGTTATTCTAATCACTGGGTGGAAGCCCTAATCAGGTCACACATCCAATGCATATGGGTTCGGTATATTTCCGGTAATTGAAGTGCTGCTGGTCAAATATCCGGCGCCACATTTTCATAATGGAAACCCTGGTATGCAGGCACAAACAAGCACATGCACACATACATACCACTGCATGCGTTCTGTACAACTTAGTATAGTTGAGCTGTTGGACTTTGCCTGTTGGAATGATCATCCGGCCATTTATGTCTTGTGCACTAACATGTCTTGTAACAAGTCATATGCCAGTGCTTATTTCCCTACTTTGTTTTCTTATTTGCGTCTTACTTGCTGTGGATAAAAAAAAAAAAATGCTGGTAAGTGTCTGCTTGGCTGAGCAGGGCTCCTTTTTTTACACTCAGAAAAGCTTGTTTGTTTGCTAAATTACTGGTAACTCAATCTCACCCCACCCTCTTCTCCCTTGTCTTTCGTCATATTGTGTGCGTGTGTGTGTGTGTGCTGTGCTCCTAGGCTTTGACAACAATGGTGTGAGGACAGGCCCTCGCAGCTCTCGACAGATCAACCCTGAGGACCATGCTACCCAGTATTTCAATGCCTACTCCAAGGACATGCTGGTCCAGGTACGCCTTGTATGCACACAAACCCACCCACACCTACACACACACACACACACACACACACACACACACACACACACACACACACACAGGTGCTTTATGGCCTTCTATAAAAAAACATGCATACAAAAACAAGACAAGCTTTTCCATGTGCATTTGCTCAGCCTTTAAATACAGATTGCTAACACACACTTACAAGACAAAGAGTTCCAAAGCTATTTGCTTAAATTATTATTTTCAAAGACCTCAAAGTTTGAGTGGGTCGTCTGAAAGGGAGCAAGGTAAATGCCTTACATTTTTCAGCAGGTGAAATTCAGACCCCTACTGCTCCCCCTCTGTGCCCCCTTTTAATCTCTAAACTACTCCCCCCCCCCCACCTACACACACACACACACCCTTAGGGGTTTGCCTGTAATGCCTGTAGCCCCCTACTTCCACACCCCACCTAATCCCAGGGGCCTTCCCTTTGAAGCGCTCCCAAAATCTGCTCCGTGCCTGGGCCACGATCACACACTCACACACTATTCCCATTTGTAATGCAGTGTCACGCTCCAACAGCATTGGCCCTTATGACGGCGGGGCCTACATGTGATGTGTCCTGTTACTCCAGGGGTTGGGACAGACAGACCAGGGCTTTAATTTGTTCATCTGCCATCTGTTCATGGACACTTGTTGTGTCTCCTGCTGGGAAACGGGGCTACTGCAGGGACCGTCTGTTCCCCAGACCCATCCGCTTCTGTGTTAGACGAGGCGTGAAAAACACACACATACACTGAAGGACAAAAATAAGACTTGCCTTGGAAAATGTCCCCAGGCCCTTTACCCAAAAATGTAATCCCAACCAGAAACTAGATAGCTAACCAGCTGAGTCCATGTTCTGCCGCCTGTCTCTGGAGTTGCTTTGATCGTTCTGTATTTTTTGAATGCGGTTTGATCCAGAAGTTTTGACCGTGTGTGTGTGCAGGCAATGGTGGGGATCCTGCAAGGGAAGGCCCGAGGCGGGGAGGAGGAGAGCGTCCTGATGCATGACCTCAAGCCTTTCCGCATTCTCATCAGTCTGCTGGACAAACCTGAACTCGGTACGGTATATTACTACATCCATCAGATCAATGCAACACATATCATTCATGTCACTGTTACACACCGAATAGAACACACACAACATTTTGGTCATAGTGATCCACATGTCACTACTGTGCTGTTTTCAGAAGGGAACACCATAGCAAAACGTTTCACAGCTGACAATTAAAATGAGCGCTTCTTATTGGACAAATCCAGGCACTCCGGCCCCGTTTCAGTCCATTTCCTTCCATTTGGTGCCTAATGACCCTATTTCCCTTCGACTGTTCAAGATACATTTGTAAATGGACATGATCAGTGACTGATTTGTAATCCTGTGTGTTCCAGGACCAGCCATCCTGGAGGACGTTCTGATCGAGGTGTTCAGGACATTACACACACAGTGCCGAGCAGAGCTGGACCTGCAGAACCACAACCCATTCAGCAAGGACCATGCTCATCTCAGCAGGTTGGCCAGCTTGTGTGTGCGTGTGTGCGTGTAACACTAAACGCATGAAAAAAGCCAAAGCTTTAACAACCATTGTAAGCTAAGGGTCGTATTGATTGTTTCCCTCAGCAAATTGCGAGAGAACAAGAAAACTGCGGAGCTTATCAAAACGGCCAATCTCCTGTTCAACTCTTTTGAGCCGTACTACATGTGGGACTACATCGCTCGCTGGTTCGAGGACTGCTGCAGGTCTGTGTGTATGCGCTGCTCCATGTGTGTATGCTGACATGGTAAGATAGCGAGATAGAGCCTGAGTCGTGTTCATTAGGCCACACCGTAGCAAAATGTTTCGCAGCAGAAAATAAAGTTCAGCATTTCTTATTGGACAAGTTTTACTCAGTTTTTTGCGGGATGAACACCATCCTGTTTTATGTTTGTAAATGGGTCACTCTGTCCATCTTGCAGGAAGGCAAAGAATGGACCAGGGAATGCTGGGAGCACAGAGTCCTCAGGGCTCTCATTGGTGGAGTTCTGTCAGCTGGTGGACTTCCTACTGGACATTGTGTCCTTGGTGAGACACACACACACCCTTCTCTCCCCGCCTTCCTTTCGCACTCATACTATAGTCTCTCTATACAGAACAACAGCCATTGAAATATCAGCACTCGTACAATAGAATATTTACTAATTATAAGTCGCAGTTTCTGAATGTGAGTGCTCATGGCAATCCCTTATGGTGTGTGCTGTCTTTCTATCTGTGTGTGTGCAATGCATTAACAGGTTCTAGAACTGCCTGTATTTAGTGTCATTGCATCTTCTAGTAGAGAGAATGCTTGTCTTCATTTCCAATCTGAATAGGTTGGAAAGCCCCTGACACCTTTATTACTGTCTGTGTGAGTGCACAGCGTGTGTGAGTGATTGCTTGCGACCATGCGCAGGTGTTTGCGTGCTTGAGTGTGTGTGTGAGCGTGCAAATGTTTCTCTGCATGAGTATGTTCTGCATACAAAGTGTCCTCTGGCCTATGCTCTGCTTGCTCCTGTCTGTTCAATCTATCTGCTCTCTTTCCTTGAAGCCTACTAGAAGCATGAGGGTAATCTGCCAGGTAAAGTACTGCTGTCTCCTGCTTCTTCACCCTTCATCCTGCCTGACTGCTTTACTGTGCTTGAATAACATTTTAGCAACGTCCCAGCAACATTCCTAAAGGCAATTTTTAATTTTGGTTATTTTTCTGGCTTTGAATATGGTTATTGTTCTTCAGAGTGAGTGAAATTTTCCTGTAATATTGGGAATATGGTGGAATTTCTACCTAGTCCAATAGAATTGGGATTTTTTTTGTCGGAATATACTTTATATATACTGCTCAAAAAAATAAAGGGAACACTTAAAAAACACATCCTAGATCTGAATGAAAGAAATAATCTTATTAAATACTTTTTTCTTTACATAGTTGAATGTGCTGACAACAAAATCACACAAAAATTATCAATGGAAATCCAATTTATCAACCCATGGAGGTCTGGATTTGGAGTCACACTCAAAATTAAAGTGGAAAACCACACTACAGGCTGATCCAACTTTGATGTAATGTCCTTAAAACAAGTCAAAATGAGGCTCAGTAGTGTGTGTGGCCTCCACGTGCCTGTATGACCTCCCTACAACGCCTGGGCATGCTCCTGATGAGGTGGCGGATGGTCTCCTGAGGGATCTCCTCCCAGACCTGGACTAAAGCATCCGCCAACTCCTGGACAGTCTGTGGTGCAACGTGGCGTTGGTGGATGGAGCGAGACATGATGTCCCAGATGTGCTCAATTGGATTCAGGTCTGGGGAACGGGCAGGCCAGTCCATAGCATCAATGCCTTCCTCTTGCAGGAACTGCTGACACACTCCAGCCACATGAGGTCTAGCATTGTCTTGCATTAGGAGGAACCCAGGGCCAACCGCACCAGCATATGGTCTCACAAGGGGTCTGAGGATCTCATCTCGGTACCTAATGGCAGTCAGGCTACCTCTGGCGAGCACATGGAGGGCTGTGCGGCCCCCCAAAGAAATGCCACCCCACACCATGACTGACCCACCGCCAAACCGGTCATGCTGGAGGATGTTGCAGGCAGCAGAACGTTCTCCACGGCGTCTCCAGACTCTGTCACGTCTGTCACGTGCTCAGTGTGAACCTGCTTTCATCTGTGAAGAGCACAGGGCGCCAGTGGTGAATTTGCCAATCTTGGTGTTCTCTGGCAAATGCCAAACGTCCTGCACGGTGTTGGGCTGTAAGCCCAACCCCCACCTGTGGACGTCGGGCCCTCATACCACCCTCATGGAGTCTGTTTCTGACCGTTTGAGCAGACACATGCACATTTGTGGCCTGCTGGAGGTCATTTTGCAGGGCTCTGGCAGTGCTTCTCCTGCTCCTCCTTGCACAAAGGCGGAGGTAGTGGTCCTGCTGCTGGATTGTTGCCCTCCTACGGCCTCCTCCACGTCTCCTGATGTACTGGCCTGTCTCCTGGTAGCGCCTCCATGCTCTGGACACTACACTGACAGACAGCGCAAACCTTCTTGCCACAGCTCGCATTGATGTGCCATCCTGGATGAGCTGCACTACCTGAGCCACTTGTGTGGGTTGTAGACTCCGTCTCATGCTACCACTAGAGTGAAAGCACCGCCAGCATTCAAAAGTGACCAAAACATCAGCCAGGAAGCATAGGAACTGAGAAGTGGTCTGTGGTTACCACCTGCAGAACCACTCCTTTAATGGGGGTGTCTTGCTAATTGCCTATAATTTCCACCTGTTGTCTATTCCATTTGCACAACAGCATGTGAAATGTATTATCAATCAGTGTTGCTTCCTAAGTGGACAGTTTGATTTCACAGAAGTGCGATTGACTTGGAGTTACATTGTGTTGTTTAAGTGTTCCCTTTATTTTTTTGAGCAGTGTATATATTCATAGTTTGGTAGGGGATGTTGTGAAAATTAAATTTCAGCCTGGTGTGTCATTATCCTGCATGCACAGAATAATATGTTTCCATTGCTCACATTTAAAGAAGTAGCCTATGGCTTTTTGAAAATGTCCAGTTTGTTTATTCTTCATTTGCCCATTGTTCTGTTTTCTTTTAGCATAATTTTTTAAATGTCATTTGTAAAGAAAATGTCCATTACAACATTCAAGGAAAAGGTACAATGTAAGATGACAATGATTTGAGGATGCCTGCTCATGATGAAATATTTTAGTGGGGGTTGTATTTTTCAAATGGTCTAACCTTTTCTTTGACGGCCTCTGATGGCTTTTTCTAAACAACGCATAATATTGTGTACTACCCTCATAAAATACAATGCTTTCCGAAAGTATTCACACCCCTTGACTTTTTCCAAATGTTTATTTTTTTACAAAGTGGGATTAAAATGGATTTAGTTGTAATTTTAAGTGAACGATCTACACAAAATACTCATGTCGAAGTGTAATAATTTTTTTAATGGAAAATAAAACATTAATATATCTTGATTAGATAAGTATTCAACCCCCTTAGTCAATACATGTTAAAATCACATTTGGCAGCAATTATAGCTGTGTGTCTTTCAGGGTAAGCTTTGCACATCTGTATTGTACAATATTTGCACCTTATTCTTTAAAAAATTCTTCAAGCTTTGTCAACTTGGTTGTTGATCATTGCAAGACAGCCATTTTCAAGTCTTGCCATAGATTTTCAAGCCAATTTAAGTCAACTGTAACTTGGCCACTCAGGAACATTCAATGTCGTCTTGGTAATCAACTCCAGTGTAGATATGGCCTTGTATTTTAACTTATTGTCTTGCTGAAAGGTGAATTTGTCTTCCAGTGTCTGTTGAAAAGCACACTGAACCAGGTTTTCCTCAAGGATTTTCCCTGTGCCTAACTTTATTCTGTTTATTTTTATCCCCCAAGAAACTCACTAGTCCATAACACGATGCATTTTGTTGGATTTGCCCCAACATAACACTTTGTATTCAGGACAAATTTCTTTGCCACATTTCTTGCAGTATTAGTAGTGCCTTATTGAAAACAGGATGCATGCTTCGGAATAGTTATGTTTTTACAAGCTTTAGTATTTTGGATTTATGTTAGTGTTGTTGAGCCACACTCAGTTATCTCCTATCACAGCCATAAAACTCTGTAACTGTTGTAACATCACCATTGGCCTCATGGTAATATCCCTGAGGGTTTTTCTTCCCCTCTGGCAACTGATTTGGGAAGAGCACCTGTGTCTTTGTAGTGACTGGGTATATTGATACACCATCCAAAGTGTAAAATTAATAACTGACGCCATTCTCAAAGGGATATTCAATGTCAGCTTTTTTTTTTTTACTTACCATCTACCAATAGGTGCCTTTCTTTGCGAACCACAGGAAAACCTCCCTGGTCTTCGTGGTTGAATCTGCTTGAAATTCACTGCTAGACTGAGGGACCTTGCGGATAATTGTATGTGTAGGGTACAGAGAAGGGGTAATCATTTCAAAATAATATTAAACACTATTATTGCACACAGTGAGTCCATTCAACTTATGTGATTTGTTAAGCAGATTTTTACTCCTACATTTATTTAAGCTTGCCAAAACAAAAGGGTTGAATACTTATTGACTCAAGACATTTTCTGGTTCAGTCAGCTTTTAGAACTGTAAACATTTCTTAAAACAGACTGAACCAAGCTTTCCTCTGAGATTTTGCCTGTGCTTAGCTATATTCCATTTATTTTTATTAACAAAAAAAACTCCCTAGTCCTAGCCAGTGACACAATCTCAATTCAGGCTGTAACACAACACAACACAATGTGGAAAAGGGGTGTGAATACTTTCTGAAGGCACTGTACATTTTAAGTTTCAAAACTGTAAGTCCTACAAGCACGTGCTTAGTACTGTTAGAAAGGTAAGAACTGTTGGATTCTGATAAAGAAAAACAGTGTGACTACTACAGAGCCCGAGATGCAGCAGGCAAAAAAACGTGCCATGCCTTATTTTTTGTCTTGCTGGAATTATATACAGTGCCTTCAGAAAGTATTTATACCCCTTGACTTATTCCACATTTTGCTGTTAAAGATCTCACCCATTTACACACAATACCCCATAATAACAAAGTGGAAACATGTTTTATAGAATGTTTTGCAAATCTATTGAAAATGAAATACAGAAATATATCTCATTGACGTAAGTATTCAGACACATTTTAGTTTATTGCATTCAGTTATACAACTGACAGGGTACCCCCCCCAAATCGTTGGATGCGGTACTGGGTCCAAAACAACCACAGATTATTCTGGAAATGCCAACAAAGCCATGGTAATGGTATACCGTTTCTCTAATGTGTGGACTTATTTTAAAGAATCAAGAGGTTAAACACAGCGCTGTACTGATAACTAATAATAATAAATAACTATATAGATTCGGAATTGGATTTTAATTACATCAAGCTCCAACAAGAGCTTTCTCAGATATGCTTGATGCTGCCTTTTTATGTTATTACGTTTATTTGACAGGGACTATTTACAATTAAAACACAAATCAGGTAATGTGATGCATTGTACCAGATGAATCTAGGTATCTAATTTCCATCTCCAGTCACCAGGCGAGTGGCGACCCTATTCTCCAGAGCCCTCTCACCCTCCTCTTCCTCCTCCCTTCAGGAGACCTACATAGAGATCCAGACGGAGCACCTTCCCCAGCTTCTGCTGCGCATGGTTTCTGCCCTGACCTCTCACCTCCCGGCCCTGGGCCTTGGGGAGCTCACCCACTGCCTGCGCCTCTGCTCCAAGATCCTGAGCAAGGTGCAGCCCCCTCTGGTGTCCCCCCTGTCCCTGCCCACGGGCCACCTTGCCTCCACAGTCTCTGCTAAGGAGGAGAAACGGGTAAGAAGTACTGAGATGGTGCCCCAGTCCGGGACACCTATACGAGTTAGATTAACCTTGGTTGTTACAACCAGAGCATATTCTATAGCTTTTGTTGTTTATGTGTGAGGTTTTTTTAACCTTTGTATGCATATGTAAAATAGATGCTTAGATGTATTTAAAAATATATATTTCACCTTTAACTAGGCAAATCAGTTAAGAACAAATTCTTATTTTCAATGACGGCCTAGGAACAGTAGGTTAACTGCCTTGTTCAGGGGCAGGACGACAGATTTTTACCTTGTCAGCTCGGGGATTTGATCTTGCAACCTTTCGGTTACTAGGCCAACGCTCTAACCATTAGGCTGCCTGCCGCCGCAATGTATGATGAATCAGTATTTCTTGCAGACATTTCCCAGGTAATAAGGATAATCTATAGGCTACCTTTTCATGACAAAAGCAACTGGACTTTGTCTATCCTGACTTGCGCTTTTAACCCAGTTACATTTGATCCCGTAAAGCATTGGTGATGATGAATGAGTTTCAATCATGACCTCTGCCAAGTCTGAAAGCATCCTGTTGTCTTCCTAGTTCTTCCCTGCCTTTACAGTTTGCTTTAGCATATTGTCTCTGAGCATTTGGTTGATCATAAAATAACATGGTTCCTTTTATCTCTGAACAGTATGAAATCCATGCAAAGGTTAAATCGTTTTTGCCTTTTGTCACTGTCAAGTGGATGTTCAAAGGCAAACATTCAACCCCCTAACACGCCCACGTTCATTGATTCTCACTTTGAAAATTAAAACTTTGTCAATTTTTCAGTTCCTAGCTGATGACTGTCTACCTTTGATAGTAGATAAATGTCACTTCTTTCACTTCCTGCCAAAGTAAAATCATCAGAGCAGGGCTCCTCTGTTGTTGACCTATCAGAGACAACAGCCGTTTGGCCTGCTTCCCTCGCCCTCAAAAACATAAACAACCATCCAAGGCCCTCGTGGTGTCCCCTGGTCCCAGAGCTGGCCCCCACCCCTCTACCCCCTTAATTTGGCTGGGTGGTCCCCACTCCAGGACTGGAGGGGAGCTGGAGAACTGTCCCTCCCCCTTTCCCCAGACAGAGGTGTTAGAAGCTGGGATCAGTCAACTAAAAAAAAATCAAATCAAATGTATTTGTCACATACACATGGTTAGCAGGTGTTAATGCAAGTGTAGCGAAATGCTTGTGCTTCTAGTTCCGACCATGCAGTAATATCTAACAAGTAATATAACCTAACAATTTCATAACAACTACCTTATACACACAAGTGTAAAGGAATGAATACGAATATGTACATACAAATATATAAATGAGTGATGGCCGAACGGCATAGGCAAGATGCAGTGGATGGTATAGAGTACAGTATATACATATGAGATGAGTAATGTAGGGTATGAAAACATATAAAGCGGCATTGTTTAAAGTGGCTAGTGATACATTACATCAAGATGCAGTAGATGGTATAGAGTACAGTATATACATATGAGATGAGTAATGTAGGGTATGAGAACATTATATAAAGTGGCATTGTTTAAAGTGGCTAGTGATACATTTAATTACATCAAGATGGCAAGATGCAGTAGATGGTATAGCGTACAGTATATACATATGAGATGAGTAATGTAGGGTAAGTAAACATTATATAATATAAAGTGGCTAGTGATAAATTGATTACATCAATTTTTCCATTATTAAAGTGGCTGTTGTTGAGTCAGTGTGTTGGCAGCAGCCACTCAATGTTAGTGATGGCTGTTTAACAGTCTGATGGCCTTGAGATAGAAGCTGTTTTTCAGTCTCTCGGTCCCCGCTTTGATGCACCTGTACTGACCTCGCCTTCTGGATGATAGCGGGGTGAACAGGCAGTGGCTCGGGTGGTTGTTGTCCTTGATGATCTTTTTGGCCTTCCTGTGACATCGGGTGGTGTAGATGTCCCAACTGTCTTTGCCCCCCTGTCTGTTACCTGGCGGTCTGGTAGAGTGTTTCAGTGCTCAGTAGGGCTTGACTAAAAGTTGACAGACTCCTAGGCTAGAGGTAGAGGCCAGGGAGGGGGCACATAGAGACACACACAAGTGGTAACTAACAAACAGCTGAGCCCCTCTTTCTCTCAGAGGAGGATCAGACTACCCTATGGTTTCCCCTTGGGTCTGTCTGCTCCATTGGAGTGGAAGGCTTCCTTCCCTCCCTTCAGCTCTATCCATCCTCCCCCCTCTCCCTTCCTCCTGTTCTCCAGCTACCCTCCTGGGGACATTTACAGGACGTAGTTTGCCATCTGAGTCCTGCCGCCAGAATGTGTAGCCTCAGCCTGCCGCATTGCATGCTGGGATAGCCCTGGGGCTGTTTTGTGGCATGGCAATGTGGGGGTGGGGCTGTCTGTCGATCTGTCCTAAGCTGGCTGGCATGATGCAGGGAGGGAGCTGTATGTAGGGGGTAGTAGAGTCCATTCAGTTTGGGGCAACAGCTGTCCACTTCCCTGTCTGTGCTGTGGGTGCCCAAGGTGTGAGGGGGGAGCCTGTCAGGGAGTGTCTGTGCTTAGAAATCCTCTCCCTCCTTGTCTCCTGAGAGACCTGCGCTCTTCTCTTGACCTGATGCACTTTGGTCCTCACTGATAATCCTAAAACAGTCCCCGTTAGAATTATTAAGAACCCTGCCCTTGTTACACGGTCAATTTGTTCACTGGAGGGTCCAGTTTTTGGTTTCCAGCTTGTTTAACATGGACGCCTTTTGTTTCCACTCCTGATATGTATTGTTGCTGTCTGTGTTTGACCTCTTCTCCTTTCTTCTCTCTTCTTCCTGTTCTCCTAAGCCCCTGCCCTCTACTCTGGAGCTCCCCAGCGGCGAGGTGTTTGAGAACCCCAACAGCAGTCGATCCTCCGAGAGTGGCTTCACCGACTTTGTCCAGTACCAGGCCTCTGAGGAACCAGCACTACCCACTCAGCCTTCCCTCAAGACGGGCTGCAGCGGCTCCCTCCCAGCCTCCCAGAACAAGCCGCAAGACAAGCCCGTCATGCAGTGCTGCCTGGAGCATTTTCAGCACTTCCTCTCCCGCCTGGTCACCCTTTACATCACCCCGGGGATGGTAGAAGGAGCTGGTGGTGAGAGGAGCGAAGTGGTACGAGCGGAACCAGAGGGCGGCGCCCAGCAGAACGGGCGTGATGTGGTTGAGGTGCCGGGGCAAAGGGAGTGTCTGGCGGCCTTTACTGCCGCCTGCCAGCTCTTCCTGGAGTGCTCCAGCTTCCCCGTCTACATCGCCGAGGGCAACCTCAAGTCCACGCCCCCGCCTAAGGAGCAGACTGGTAAGACAGACTGACTACGTTTGAGATACAGTACAGGCTCTGTGCAGATGAACAGATCTTCACTATGGCTGGAGAAGCGTTTAACTACATTTCAGTTTGATATGATAATTCTATACCCTTCTCCCTATGTCAAACATATGGTCTCTCCCCTTTGTGTTAGATGAGCACATCTGGACTACATCTATTTACTGTTGTATGTCTTCTCCCCTTCTCTCAATACAGTATCGTTTCTATTCTCTCCTGCAGACAGCGAGCAGATGTGTCCTGCCGTGTGGTTGCAGACCCTGATGGACGCCTGCTGCCTGGCCAGTGACTTCAGCGTCCAGGGCGTGGCCATCTCCCTGGTCATGGACCTGGTGGGCCTCACCCAGTCCGTCGCCATGGTCACCGCCGAGGGCAGCATCGCCGGTGGCAACCCAGACTCCACCCAGCCCATGAGCCCTAGCCAGGGCCGTGTTGCTGTGGTGATCAGGCCACCACTCACACAGGGAATCCTGAAGTACATCGCAGAGAAGACAGACTTCTTCAAGGTAAGTGACAGGGAAGAGATTTGTGCCTTATTTGAATCTGATATTGTTGAGATGTTTAGAAGTGGTTCAGTACAGAGAACAGAGAATGTATCTCAGTGTGATAAATGGAAGAAACTTTTGAGATCTCTTTGCCATTGCTCACCATGATAAATGGTAGAAACTTATGTTCATAAATCTGTTTTGCAGCATGATGAATAGTACAAACTTACAGTACCAGTCAAAAGTTTGGACACACCTACTCATTCAAGGATTTTTCTTTATTTTTAAAATATTTTCTACATTGTAGAATAATAGTGAAGACATCACAACTATGAAATAACACACATGGAATCATGTAGTAACCAAAAAAGTGTTAAACAAATCCAAATATATTTAATATTTTAGGTTCTTCAATGTAGCCACCCTTTCCCTTGATGACAGTTTAGCACACTCTTGGCATTCTCTCAACCAGCTTCACCTGGAATGCTTTTCCAACAGTCTTGAAGGAGTTCCCACATATGCTGAGTACTTGTTGGCGGCTTTTCCTTCACTCTGCGGTCCAACTCATCCCAAACCATCTCAATTTGTTTGAGGTCGGGTGATTGTGGAGGCCAGATCATCTGATGCAGCACTCCATCACTCTCCTTCTTGGTCAAATAGCCCTTACACAGCCTGTAGGTGTGTTGGGTCATTGTCCTGTTGAAAAACAAATGATAGTCCCACTAAGTGCAAACCAGATGTGATGGCGTATCGCTGCAGAATGCTGTGGTAACCATGCTGGTTAAGTGTGCCTTGAATTCTAAATAAATCACTGACAGTCACCAGCAAAGCACCATCACACCTTTTCTTCCATGCTTCAAGGTGGGAACTATACATGCAGAGATCATCTGTTCACCTACTCTGCATCTCACAGACACGGCGGTTTGAACCAAAAATCTCAAATTTGGGCTCATCAGAACAATGGACAGATTTTCACTGGTCTAATGTCCATTGCTCGTGTTTCTTGGCCCAAGCAAGTCTCTTCTTCTTATTGGTGTCCTTTAGTAGTGGTTTCTTTGCAGCAATTTGACCATGAAAGCCTGATTTCACGCAGTCTCCTCTGAACAGTTGATGTTGGGATGTGTCTGCTACTTGAACTCTGTGAAGCATTTATTTGGGCTGCAACTTCTTAGGCTGGTAACTCTAATGAACTTATCCTCTGCAGCAGAGGTAACTATTTGGTAAAATACCCATGCAAAAATGTGGGTCTTCCTTTCCTGTGGAGGTCCTCATGAGAGCCAGTTTCATCACAGCGCTTGATGGTTTTTGCAACTGCACTTGAAGAAACGTTCAAAGTTCTTAATTTTCTGTTATAACTGACCTTCGTGTCTTAAAGTAATGATGGATTGTCGTTTCTCTTTGCTTATTTTAGCTGTTCTTGCCGTAATATGGACTTGGTATTTTACCAAATAGGGCTTTCTTCTGTATACCACCCCTTCCTTGTCACAACACAATTGATTGGCTCAAACGCATTAAGAAAGAAAGAAATTCCACAAATTAACTTTTTAACAAGACAATCTTGTTAATTGAAATGCATTCCAGGTGTCTACCTCATGAAGCTGGTTAAAAGAATGCCAAGAGTGTGCAAAGCTGTCATCAAGGGAAAGGGTGGCTACTTTGAATAATCTCAAATATAAAATAACACTTTTTTTGGGGGGGGGGTTACTACATGATTCCATATGTGTTATTTCAAAGTTTTGATGTCTTCACTATTATTTTACAATGTAGAAAATAGTACAAATAAAGAAAAACCCTTGAATGAGTAGGTGTGTCCAAACATTTGGCTGGTACTGTATGTTGATAAATCTGTTTTTCAGCATGATAAATGGTAGTAAACCTATGCTAATAAATCGCTCTATGGCTCACCATGATGCATCTTCGAAGCTTTAGATATCTCTAACACGCTCTCTCTCTCCCCCTCACCTCTCCAGAGTGTGGCCCTTATCCTGTGGGGACAGTTGGGGGAGGGGACCCCTCAGCACCACCAGCGCAGTGTGGAGCTCTTCTACCAGCTCCACAACCTGGTGCCCTCCTCCAGCATCTGTGAGGACGTCATCAGCCAGCAGCTCATGCACAGAGACAAGGTTGGTCAGCTCAGTACATATGAAGTCAGACACATAGGAACACACACAGCTTCACAGTATGCTTGTAAGAATTCTGTATGCCTGAAGGAATACGCTCCAACACACACGCATCCACACACGGTTTCTGTGTTTTTTTGGGGTGTTTTTTTCAGGTAATCCGTCTTGAGGCCCATGTGAAGTTCTCTGTGCTTTGGCATCTGACCAGAGACTTGAACATCACCAAGTCTTCCCCTTTCAACCGCACCTTTGACAGGTAGGCCTTCCCTCTCTACTGACACCCCACTCAAAAGTTTGGTTATATCCCTTGTTTTATCAAGGGTGGACAGAACAGCTGCTAATATATTAATGTAATACATATCTCGCACTCTTTTTCTGTCTGCCTCTCACACACACGCACGCACACATACCGTTTGGACGCTACAGACTTTTTGTGAGAAGACCCATTTTCGGGATGTCTCATGGTCCGACAAAGACCGCTGTAGCTCGGCCACCTTCCTCGGCAGATTGAGATGCAGCCCATGCAAAAGAAACATGTCTCTAGCGTAAACTGACCAATTTTGATAGGGATTTTAAAAAAGATGTTACTTAGATTGACGCTCGGTGGATTATTAATATACACATCACAATAAATCCATTAAGAAACATGATATGTTTTAAATGTATTTCAGAAGAACTGGATAGCATAGATCTGGCTATGCGCCATGCCAATGGCAGCTTAAGCTGTAGACTAGTTCATTGAGCAGACAAGATATGCTTATAATTCCCATACCATTATTTTATAATATATCATTTTAGAGTTATATGAATATAATTGATCTTAGTTGAATAAAATAGAAAGGATATTTTCCCCAAACGATTATTGAGTGATTACGTACATGGAGGTCCTATACGCTTGATTTAGAGCTATTTGACAACTTTAACTTTAATGATTTTTTTCAATTTAGAATGTCCATTATCAGCGATGCAGGGGTAGAGGGAAAAAAGACAAGTAATCCATATGCACTCTAATAGAGAATGCGCTTTTCCGTGCTTCCTTTTTCAATCATGCTGGGTAGGCTACAGCGGGATTGAGTATAGAAATGTATGAGCTTATAAGAACTTACTTCACTCCACGCATCAACCAGCTCAAACTATGTATGTCAGACTCCAACCCTGTCCCTGCAAGCTACCCAGTGCTTAATTTGGGAACGGACAGTAGCCCACTTAAGCCACAACATCGAAAACCAAGTGAAATCTATTCGGAAACATCGATGGTAAACCTCCACCCCCCTTTGCCCTCAGAACAGCCTCAATTCATCGGGCTATGGACTCTACAAGGTGTTGAAAGTGTTCCACAGGGATGCTGGTCCATGTTGACTCCAGTGCTTCCCACAGTTGTGTCAAGTTGGCTGGATGTCCTTTGGGTGGTGGACCATTCTCGATCCATACGGGAAGCTGTTGAGTGTGAAAACCCCAGCAGTGTTGCAGTTCTTGACACAAACCGATGCGCCTGGCATCATATACCGTTCAAAGGCACTTAAATATTTTCTTGCCCATTCACCTTCTGAATGGCACACATACACAATCCATGGCTCTATAATATTGAGGCTTAAAAATCCTTCTTTAACCTGTCGCCTCCCCTTAATCTACACGGATTGAAGTGGATTTAACAAGTGACATCAATAAGGGATTATAGCTTTCACCTGGATTTACTTGGTCAGTCTGTCATGGAAAGAGCAGGTGTCCTTAATGTTTTGTACACTCAGTGTATGTATAAGCTTTATGATAGGCTTATATAGGTTTAGGCAGAGCTATATGTATGTATTGTAATTATTTTAATTCAGGCTTTTTTTTTGCCTTGGATTCATATAGGCTAGGCTTATGCATATGCATAAACTCTAATATGCATATGAGGGTTCTGCATGTGACGGCTTAAATGCTTTGAATTAATCTGCGAGGTTAACCAATGGAGACTAATGCTGAGTTTCGCAAGCATGATATTCCCAAACACCCACCCCAAAATAATCAGACTGCCATTGATAAAGATGTAGAACTCCCGCCATCACCAGTTATCCTCATCATTCAGATTCTTATAATTCAGTCTTGAAATGTTTGATGTGATTTTTGGATGCATTTGAATTGATGTCAGACTGATTAGAGACAATCAAGTGCTGAGTACCAGGCCGTTAGCGAGTTGGGTTTCTACCAATGCATCAACTACAGAGCGGAGAATAGGAGGAGATTACTGTGACTCAGCGGTCACTTGGATTTTGACTGTGGTCATGACTCGTGACTGCCGGTGTGGCTTCTGTCTATCTCTCTCCCCCTCCCAGGTCTCTGTTCATCATGCTGGACAGTCTAAGTTACTGGGATGCGTCAGCCAGCGCAGTGGGCCGGGCCTGGCTCAACCAGGTGCTCCAGAGGCACGACATCGCCCGGGTCCTGGAGCCCCTCCTGCTGCTGCTGCTGCACCCCAAGACCCACCGTGTGTCCATCCAGCGCGTCCAGGACCAGCGCCACTGGGCCCAGGCGTTCCCTAACCACAACCCCCAGGCCGAACAGGACCCCTCAGAACCCATCTACATGAGAGACTCAGGAATCTCTGACCGTGAGTATAGAGGAGACACGGGTTAGAATGGTGGTGGACAGGACAGCCATGGTCGTGAAGAGATACAGGGCACTGCAGGCTTTTGTTCCAGCACTAATAGATTCAACACTCATCTCATGATTGTATAATGTTGGGCTGGAAGAAAAGTCTATAGCTCTAAAGGAAGTTTGGTGAACATTGGTTTGGAGTGAATCTTGTTCAAGGTTCATTTCGACTCTGTTATTTATTTTCATAAACAGTATGTCACATATCCTCTTCTCTCAGACTTCAGCCAGATGCCAGGGGACTCTCTGAAGTCAGGGCTCCGAGGGCTGCCGTTGAGCGACATGGAGCCCTTCTGCCTGACAGTCAACCCTCTGAGTGACAGCCTGTCCTTGCTCAGCCTGAGCAGTGAGAACCTGGCGCTGAGCGGTGACTACCGTTCTCCTGACCAGCAGGGGGAACCCCACCTCCACGGCTCTGAGTCCAGCGGCTCCCACTCCTCCTCCATAGACAATGGCAGCTTCGAGGAGCCAGACGGCACCTGCAGCACAGTGAACGGATGTGGATCCGACCAAGTCCCTGTCCTTATAGAGTCAGACAGTATGGTTCCTGATGAGGAGGATTCACTAGAAGAGGTTGTGTTGTCGGTGTTAAATGAGTTGATAGACAGGGTGGTGGTTATGGGAGAGGAGGAGGGGCCACCTGAAACGCCGTCCCCCCCTGAAGCGTGGGCGCAAACGGACTCAGATAGCTCCTCATCAGACACGCAGGCCGGTCTTCGGCTCGATTCGGGCCCCCACGCCCCCTCCCACCGCCTCGAGATGTTAGCGGGAGGCACCCTGGGGTTCTTCCATGTCACCCCACCGGACCAGACAGGGGAGGAGTGGGAGAGGCACCGTGAGGGCATCACCCGCCACAGCTCGTCCCCCTCCATCGTGACCCTACCGGACAGCTCGGGCCCGGCCGCCCCTCACGAACGGAACCGCCGCTTGGACGTCGTGGACCTGCGGGCCCGTAAGCGCTCCCACAGCAGCACCCAGCTCAGCCTCAAGGGTAAGATCATGGAGCGTCTGCAAGACAAGTCCCCCGGCGCCAAGCCCAAGGTGAAGAAGAGCAAGCAGAAGGAGGAGGAGAGGCAGAGGAAGGCCCTGCAGGCCGAGAAGCTCCGGCCTCCCAGCATCTTCTTCGGAGACAGCCTGGATCTGGAGAATTGGTACAGCTGCGGAGAAGGTGAGGTGTCCGAGATCGAGAGTGACACCGGCTCGCCCAGTGGGGGCGAAGGGGTGAGTGGGGGCAATGGTCCCAACGGGAGAGCGGGGTGTAGAGCTTCCGCCTCACCGCCTCGGTTCAACATCCACCCCCTCTACCAGCACGTGCTGCTCTACCTGCAGCTGTACGACTCATCCCGCACACTGCACGCCCTTTCGGCCATCGCCGCCATGCTGCGGGCAGTGCCATCGGACTTTGTGGACGCCATCTCCACCACCAGCATCAACAACACCTACACGCCCCAGCTGTCACTGCTGCAGAACCTGCTGGCACGCCACCGCGTCTCCGTCATGGGCAAGTCATATTTATTTTTTTATGCATAACAACACTGATAAAGACCGCTAAATACAAATGAACTAATGGGGTAAAATGTATGCCAGAGGTGTAACACATTACGCTGATTCTAAGTTGCGCTGGATAAGAGCTACTAAATGACTAAAATGTAAATTTAAAATGTACACAAAGACCGTAAAAACCATACAATGTAAAGTTTTCTTATTATTAGGATGTAAAATAATGTGATGTTCAATCTCCTCCTCCTCCCAGGTAAGGACTTCTACTGCCCCATCTCCCAGGACAGCCACTCCCACTCGTTCCGCAGCGCCATGTTCCTAGAGATCATCATCTCCCTCTGTCTCTACTTCCTGCGCTCCTACTACTCTGCCCACGTGGGCACGGCCGCCACCGACCTGGCGGGCAACCGGGCCATGCAGCTGACCAGCTTGGAGGTCCTCACCCTTCTCTTCAGCGAGCTGTCCAAGGTGACCGGCGGCTCGGCCAAAGGCTTCGCCAGCTTCATCAGTGATGTGCTGTCCAAGTGTAAGGTCCAGAAGGTGGTGCTCCACTGCCTGCTCTCCTCCATCTTCTCGGCCCAGAAGTGGCATGAGCAGCGGTCGGCCGGTGTCAACGTGGCCTCCCAGGAGGAGGGTCTCTCAGAGGACAGCGTAATCAACCTCTCAGAAGATCAGATGGACGGCTGCAGCGCCGTTCAGTCCCAGCTGCTGAGGCTTCTCCAGAGCCTGGTGGTGCTGGAGCACAGGGTGCTAGTGCCCGCCGAGGAGGGGGGCGACGGGGGGCCCGTGGTCGTCCCGGGCGGTGTAACATTAGGGGGTGTAACATTAGGGACAGGTAGCGGGGCAGGGACGGGCTTCGAACTGCTGGGAGGTGAAGTGGAGCACATGAACCCACAGCAGCCAATGACGTCGCTGCAGTACCTTCACGGGCAGCCTATCACGGCGCAGGGTATGTTCCTGTGTGCGGTGATCCGGGCGCTGCACCAGCACCACGCGTGTAAGATGCACCCGCAGTGGATCGGCCTGATCACGGCCACGCTGCCCTACATGGGCAAGGTACTGCGCAGGGTGGTGGCCTCGGTCACGCTGCAGCTCTGTAGGAACCTGGATAACCTCATTCAACAGTACCGCTATGAGACCGCCATCACAGACACCAGGTAACTGCTATAGTATAGTTTCTTATAAGGCCATATGGGATAGGCATTTGAAATGGTACTGAGACATCCATATCCACCCACCCATCCATCAGTACTGGTTAGCCATTGTAAAACCACACCAACTGCTTCCTTTGTCGTCCACAGGACGATGGGATAGTGGCTATATTGGAAGGTTTTTGCATGTGTGTTTTAGGCCTACCTACTTAAGTTGATTGTACTGATTGTAAGTCACTCTGAATAAAAGTGTCTGCTAAATACTTAAATGTAAAAGTGGAAAAATTGTTGTTCCAGGATCTGGTGTGAAGGCAACTGCAAGCAGATTGTCAGTAACCAGGTTTCCATCCAACCATTTCATGAATTACCTCATGCAAAAAAATGTCACGATCGGGCTAATGGAAACAGGAAATGTTGTGGAACAATTTGTTGATTCGACATGGTGTCAGTAAAATTTGGCTAATTATGCGAGAAATGCAAGTGGAAACACTTTTATTTATCTATTTTTTATTTTATTTAACTAGGCAAGTCAATTAGGAACAAATTCTTATTTTTAATGACAGCCTAGGAACAGTGCATTATTAACTGCCTTGTTCAGGGGCAGAGCGACAGATTTTTACCTTGTCAGCTCGGGGATTCGATCTTGCAACCTTTTGGTTACTATTCCAACGCTCTAACCACTAGGCTACCTGCCGCCCCATGTGCAAATATTGATATAATAATCGAAATAAACTTGGAGTCAAGCGATTCTATTTTGTGTGGTCCTCCCACTACGACTCGGGGAAAGCATGCAGTTTATTAGGCGTCAGATTAAATACATTATGAACTTCAAAAGGTTGTGAAAGTGCACGGTGATGAGCTTGATGCGCCTTTACAATAAATATCAATGGTCTTATTCTGGTTACATGATAATCGATGCTTGGCTGCCATTTGATAAATAAAAATAATCTTGCTCTTATCCATAATAATGTCATCATATAGGCTAGCCTTACCCACACTGTATCTGCAAACTGCAGATACCAAGACCATAGTGGGCACATTAGCTATTTAACGCAACAGTTTTTGTGACAAAACCATCGGTACAGTTGAAAATGAGATGAAGACACGTTGAACTATAGGTTTCTATTCGGTACAAATTTAAAGGGATAGTTCAAGATTTTGGCCGTGAAGCCCTTTTATCTATTTCCCCAAAATCAGATGAACCCGTGGATAACATTTTTATATCTGGAAGTTAGAGGTAGTTTCATGAGCCAATGCTAACTAGCGTTAGCGCAATGACTTGAAGTCTACAGGAACACCTAGCACGCTACTTAGCAACTTCCTTCAAACTGCAAACAGAGACATAAAAATGGTATCCACAAGTTAATCTGGCTCTGGGAAAGTATATAAAGGGCTTCATTCACAACATCTCAAACCATCCCTTTAAGAAGAAAAAAATGTACCTTTTTATGTGCTCTACTTCATCACGTAGTGATTTTTATTCACAAGTCAGTTTGGTGGAAACGCCACTGGTGGGAAAATGCGCATATTCTTTTATGCAGATTTTTGAGTATTCATCTGAAAATCTGTCGCCAATTGGATGAACCTAGCTAGTGAAGTGAAATATTTGTATGAGGATGAATTGGTTAATTTAAGTACATATCCAAGGCAATGGATTTACAGCTGTTTTGTAGCAGAGGGAATGTTTGTAAGAAATTAGGTGAGTGATGCTGTCACACGATGTCTCTCTTGACCAGCAGTTGCCTCAATTACCCACCTTTGACTTATGCCTTTGTGGATTCTAAATTGTTACTGTATATTCTATGACAAGATGAATTGTTTATGGCAAAATAGTTTTTTATACCAAATGATGACTATCAATTTATACTTTCCCCACTATCCCTCTTCCAGACCTCAGTGGATGGCCCTGTGCATCCCCCCGGATTTGATTCTAACAGTACTGGAAGGAGTGACAGCTATCATCCACTACTGTCTACTGGACCCATCCTCCCAGTACCACCAGGTGAGGGCGCTAGTCAGCCGTACTGCACTGCCAAGTAGACAGACATGTCATATCTGCATTGATTTAATGCTGATGTCACTTATTTACACATCGGCAGACCTCCTTCGTTTATAAAGCACACATTTATCTAAAAAGGATGACATTTTCTGTACAGATCTACACAACCTACGACACCATTTTCAAAGTGAAAGAAAATTATTGGACATTTTCCCAAGTTAATAAATAAAAAACTAAGATGTCTTGATTGCGTATGTCTTCACACCCCAGAGTTAATACTTGGTGGAAGCTCCTTTGGCAGCCATTACATCTGTAAATCATTTTGAAGAAGATTTTACCAACTTTGCACTTAGGGCAACATGTATCCATTGTTATTGTCAAAATTGCTACAGCTCAGTACATTTTGTTGGGAGTCATTAATGGACAGCAATATTCAAACAGTGATTGCTATTATCATGGCTATTGTGGTAGCAGCATCAAGTTATGGGTATGCTTGTCACCGGCAGGGACTTGGGAGTTTGTCATGATCAAAATAAATATGAAAGAAGCAAAGCCCAGGTAAAAAGTTAGTGGGAAACCGAACGTAGTCTTCTGAAAACCTATCCCGGGATAGAGTTTTATTTTTCAATGTGACAATTACACAAGCTTTAATGCCAAAGACACACCAGAATGGCTTTCCTAGAGGTGGTGAGTGTTCCTGAATAGTCCAGTCTCAGTCCTGACTTGAAAATCTGCTTGAAAATGTAGAGACAAGGTTTAAATATTTCAGTCCATCAATGACTCCCAACAACATTTACTAAGCTTGAGATATTTTGTAAAAATTTGGCTGCAAATGGTTCTTCTACCAAATGTTAACTCTGGGGTGTGAGGACATATGCAATCAATATATCTTTATTTTACATTTTTTATTAATTTGTTAATGTTTCTATAATTTTTCTTTAACTTTGAAAATGTGGAGTAGGTTGAGTATATTGGTAGGATTTTTTGTTGTTGAATATAATCCCTTTTTAGATGTAATTTTAAGGCAGCTAAATGTGAGGACTGTGTGCGGTGTGTAGACTTTGACTAGTGACTGCATCTCCATGTCCCTGTTTCTCCTCTCAGCTGCAGGTGAGTGTGGACCAGAAGCACTTGGCGGAGGCTCGCTCAGGGATCCTGTCCATCCTCCACACCATCATGTCCTCCGTCACCCTGCTGTGGAGCGTCCTGTACCAGGCCGACAGCACTGACCGGCCAGCTGCCGCCTCCGCTGCATCCACTTCCAACATCAACCTGGGATCCACCAAGGTACTGCGGTTACACACTGACCCTAAGCCTTTTCACAGTACTGAATCGAACTAAGGCGAGCCAAACCGAGCTCTACTGAGCTGATCTGATTACTCATCCATCCATAGTTGCTAGAACTGAGCTGAAATGGACAATGTGATAATAGCCATCACAGTTTGGTCTGGGTCGACACGATACCGTGAAAAGAGTACCTGTAGTTGATACCTCGATCAGTGTTCTTCAATATAGTCAAATCTAATTATTATTATTTTTTTGGTAGTGTACCCGGCATGTGTTATAGTGGATGCAGCAAAATGCTTATGTTACTAGCTCCTAACTATCATGCTCCTAGGGACCCTACAGGGTGTGCAGGCTTTTGTTTCAGCCCAGTACTCCTGATTTGAGGATTCGACTAAGCATCCGTTAGCGTTGGACTGGAACAAAAGCCTGCACAACGTGTGGGTTTCCCCAGGACTCAAACGTTGTTCAAGGAGGATGGACCGCCCACTGCTTGTTGGCCTGGTCTTATTTCTGACACTGCATAGAGAGCTTAATCTTTCCTCTTTCTCCTCAGAACTTGCGTCAGCAGATCCTGGAGCTGCTAGGCCCCATCTCCATGAACCACGGAGCCCACTTCATGGCAGCTATCGCCTACGTGTGGAACGAGAGGAAGCAGGTCAAGACCTCTGCCGCTTACAAGGTAAGCTCCAGAAATCAACATGGCAGAAACCCTTACTAAACGCATACATTTTGTGTGGTTAATGGCGGTGCGCGGAGGTCTCTTAACCTGCTTGTGTCCGTGTCCATGTTCGCTCACGTGTGTGTGTGTGTAGGTGATCCCCACTGCCAGTGAGGAGCAGTTGTTGTTGGTGGAGCTGGTGCGGTCGGTCAGCGCCATGCGGACCGAGACCGTGATGCAGACGGTCAAAGAGGTCCTGAAGCAGCCGCCGGCCATCGCCAAAGAGAAGGTTGGTGCTGCGGTCTCCCAATAGCCTGGAATCTAAACTGACATTCTCTGTTTTACCGTTAAAATAAAGCAAATTAGTTTCCCAATACATACGCTTAGAGCACACTGTGCTACTCTAACCTTGTTACAGTTTATGACTACATACAAAGCTGCATGACTCCTAGCCTCCTGCTTCCATTAGTCCTAATTCACCCTAATGCAGGTCCTCTGTTACTATTACATTGGACAGATACCATCTTATTGTTACAGTATATCAAAGTAAACTGGCAGCTTCCCTGCCACGGCCTCATTATTTTCGAATTAAATGTAATTCTGTCCAGTGTTACCTCTTCCTCAACCCTCTCTCACTCGCCTTCCCTCTTTCTCACCGTCTCTCCATAGAAGCATCTCTCTCTGGAGGTATGCATGCTGCAGTTCTTCTATGCCTACGTTCAGAGGTGAGACCAACAGACCGCCACCTGTCTGTCAAGTGTGTTAAGCATAAGTAACAAATATATGAGATGTTGGCAATGAAAATCCATATGAATCCTAAGATAATCAATGCCTGGAAGAAGTGTACCAACTGAGTTTTCCCTCTTTTGTAGTTTAGTTCATGTGATGTCATGTTTAGTTTGACATTTCTGTATGTCAAGTGTGTTGTGCATGTAGAATAAAATCAAGTTAAATTCAGATAAAACCCCTGAATTTTGTTAGTCCAATTCATTGAGTTCTGTAGCTTTACTATTATTGTTACTAAACTGTTTATACAGGTGTCTAACTTAAATTAATACTTGACCCATCATTAGAACATTGTTTGTGACTGTATCCTTCTTGTCTGTCTATGTAGGATCCCTGTGTCCAGTCTTGTGGACAGTTGGCCGTCTCTGCTGGCACTGCTGAAGGACTCGATACAGCTGGGGCTGCCTGCTCCTGGACAGTTCCTCATACTGGGGTTAGACCACACACACACACACACACACACACACACACACACACACACACACACCAGCTCCCGAGTGGCGCAGGGTTCTAAGCCACTGCATCTCAGTGCAAGAGGCGTCACTACTGTCCTAGGTTCGAATCCAGGCTGTATCACATCCGGCCGTGATTGGGAGTCCCATAGGGCGCTGCACAATTGGCCCAGTGTTATCCGGGTTTGGCCGGGGTAGGCAGTTATTGTAAATAAGATTTTATTCTTAACTGACTTGCGTAGTTAAATAAAATAAAAACATTGAATAAATACAAATTATACCAGGCTCTAGTGATCAAGCTACTGAAGACCAGTCATTTTCAATAAGGGGAAGAAGACACAAGGATACATTTAAGCAATAAGGCCTGAGGAGGTGGGGTATATGGCCAATATACCGCGGCTAAGGGCTGTTCTTGTGCGCAACGCGGAGTGCCTGGACTAACCCCTTAGCCGTGGTCTATTGGCCATGTACCACAAACCCCCAGGTGCCTTATTGCTATTATAAACTGCTTACCAAAGTAATTACAGCAGCTAATATACCACAGCTGTCAGCCAGTCAGCATTCAGGGCTCGAACCACTCAGTTTATAATTAGCTAATAATGAAGTCGGAAGGAGGGAGAATCCTGCGAGCTAGCTTTGACACTGTGCTGAATACGCTAATATCCAACGTGACGTTGTGAGCCTGTTGTTTGCAAGCTACACCCACAAAGGGGAGAGCTCTGCGATTCCTTACTACTTTGTAGTTTTTGGTATAACTGCGCTTTACGACGCTTTCTGAGACTCTGCCCTCTCTCACTTACACCATCACTCCCTTTCCCTTATCTACCCTGTACATACGCAGCCACCAGACTAACCTATCCATCTCTCTTCCCCAGAGTTCTGAATGAGTTCATCCTCAAGAACCCAAACCTAGAGAGCAAGAAGGACCAACGGGAGCTGCAGGTAAGCCTCAGTCCCATGCAAAAGGATTCACTATTCTTCTGTCTTTATGATGACATAATTCACAAATCTTATCTTCTAGATAACATAATATTAATCGAGGTAAAAGCCCCATCGAGGACCACTTTGGAATCAAGTGTTTTGAATAATAATTTTAAGTGCTATCTTCTGGGAATACAATGTACATATTGCTGAATATGTTTTTACCCAAATAAATTAAATTCAAGAGTTCCGTTACATTATTTACCCCAGCATACCAATTAGATTGAAGCAATGTATTGGGCATGCATTTTATTTAAGTGGTATGGTAGTATGGGTATTGTAATGAAGCTAGTATGATTATTCACCGTCCGTCCGTGTGTGTGTGTGTGTGTGTGTGTGTGTGTGTGTGTGTGTGTGTGTGCGCGCAGGATGTGACCCACAAGGTGGTGGAGGCTATCGGGACCATCGCAGGCTCCTCTCTGGAGCAGACCACCTGGCTGAGGAGGAACCTGGAGGTCAAGGCCTCGCCACAGATCATGGTGGACGGGACCAGCCTGGAGCAAGACGTAGAGGGTAGGAGCAATGAGAGGACCCTGGCTGTCTGTGCTAGTTGTGTACAATACGTCAGCTTCATGTTCATTGGGGCACCGGATTCTTATTGGACAAGTCCAGGGTAGTCCCTCCCTGTTACAGTCCGTTTTCTTCTGTTTGGTCCCTAATGAACACAACCTTAATTGGGAATGTGCAGATTAGATGTGTTTCTTGTGTGACTGAATGTATGGCTGTGTTTTCAATATCCACACTATCATACCACTTAGAATGACCCAATGTATTGGGAATGCATTCAAAGGGGTATGTTATGTTAGTGTGGATATTTGATCGTGCACACAAACAGCATGTGTCTGCATGTGTGTGTGCTGCGTATGATCTGTCACTAATGGCGTGTGTGTTTCAGATCTAATGCTCACAGTGATGGAGGCGTCCAGCTTCACTCCATCTGTGTACAGCGTTCACGCCCTCACACTGCTAGCGGAGGTAAAAACACCAAGCGCACTGTCTGGCCGTCTGTCTGTCGGTCTGTGGCCGTCCGTCTGTGCATCCTCTCCACTCACGGCTACCAACAGCCGTGCTTCTGCTATTAGGACCCACACACAGTCTACTCACACTCAGCTGATTTACGATCAGCGCTCCCTCCCCCAGGCCCAACCTCAATCAGTATTAGCAAAGCAATACATCCTTCCCTGGACACTGTTGCTGTTGAAGCCAGATAGAAACTGGAGGCACTAAGTGTGCCTCTCTTGCTTTAGTGTTACAAACAGACCTCCCTCTCTTCCCATTGTTTAGGATTATGTCACTCTCATATGACCCATTTACTCATTGCGGTGCATTAGTGTTTATTCGTCGGTTTATGTCTGCTGTAGTGCAAGGATGTATCTTTTAAAGCAATATTGCAATTTGCTAAGTTTTATATTACTTTTTAGTGTAGTATGCTGTTGCCATGTATCCTATCTGAACAGTGCAGAGTATTGAGTGTAGTGATTTTGTGTTGTCAGGTGCTGGCCCATCTCCTAGACATGGTGTTCTACAGTGATGAGAAGGAGAGGGTGATCCCCCTACTGGTGAACATTATGCACTATGTCGTGCCCTACCTCCGCAACCACAGGTAAGGATGGACCAGCCAATACACTGCACTCCTTCACTAGAGCCTAGAGTACACCCAGGTCCTCAGTTACACTAAATAACATGCCCATGGGATCTGCCAAGGAAACACTCCCAAGCTGTATAACTAGGGCCTAGTATTTCCTGGTCAGGTCATATCTGGGTCCTATCTCTAATGTGCAGTGTGTCTCTGTGCCCTCTTCCCTGGCAGTGCCCACAACGCCCCCAGCTACCGGGCGTGTATCCAGCTGCTGAGCAGCCTGAGTGGGTACCAGTACACCCGGCGGGCCTGGAAGAAAGAAGCCTTCGACCTTTTCATGGACCACACCTTTTTCCAGATGGATTCCTCCTGTGTCAGCCAGTGAGTTGAGAATTGTTGAGTGTGTGGGGGAGGGGAACATTGGGGGACGGGGATCGTGTATTTTTGTTATATGTGCTTCATATAATAGGATTCTATCTGACGTCCTCTCCTGTATTTTCCAGTTGGAGAGCCATCATTGATCATCTTATGACCCACGACAAGACCACGTTTAGAGATCTTATGAGTAAGTATAATTGAGTAGCCTGCTTCTTCTAAATGAGAATTTCTGTGTGTATATAATTTCTGTGTATAGTTGTATGTGTGCTTTACAGGTAAATATATGGGTAGATATTATATTAGAACTGTTATAGTATAATAGTTAACACGCGTGTGTCTGCAGCTCGTGTGGCGGTGGCTCAGAGCAGCTCTCTGAATCTGTTCTCTAACCGAGACGCAGAGCTGGAGCAGAGAGCAATGCTGCTCAAACGCCTGGCCTTCACCATCTACAGCAGCGAGGTGGACCAGTACCAGAAATACCTACCTGACATACAGGGTAAACACACACATGCAGACAGGCATGCACACAAACACATACCCCTGCTTACAAACACACACACACGCCACTAAGAAATAAACACAAACATCCTTCTGTTTTCAAATATTTACACACACACACAGCGATGGAGTATTGACTTATGAGTGTGTGTTTCCCCTATCAGAGCGGCTGGTGGAGAGTCTTCGTCTGCCCCAGGTGCCCATCCTCCATGCCCAGGTGTTCCTGTTCTTCAGAGTTCTACTGCTGCGCATGTCTCCTCAACACCTCACCTCACTGTGGCCCACCATGATCACTGAACTGGTGAGAGACACTAGAGCACGCTACAAACATACACCACAAAAAATGTACGCACTTAGTCTCTCTCACACACACACACACACACACACACACAAGCGACAACTGCCGATGAAGGCCTACGCCAAGCCCAAACACCTCTGCGTTTTGTTTGTCTTGCTGTTTTATAAATATTTCGATAGAATTTCCAAAATAATGTAGGCTTTTTAAATAAAGTAATGAGTATCTTGATTGGATAAGTAAGTCCCACTGTTATTCTTGCAATACTTTTCGATTGCTGAGTTGTGGTTATCATCCCCTTTGCCTCAAACTACTGTACTATAGATCGTCGACCAAGATAATAGATTGCTATATATAATCCTAACATTGTGTGGCTTTTCTCCTATTTACTTACCTATGTATTTCCTCTCTCAGGTTCAGGTATTTTTACTCATGGAGCAGGAGCTTACTGCAGACGAGGACATGTCAAGGTAACTGTCAGTCCACCAAATGGGAGTGGACATTGATTAATACATGACAATGAGAGTGTGTGTTTTTCCTGCCATAGAAATGTGACTTGATGATGATGGATTGGATTTATCGAGTTTTCAGATGCTCAACGCGATTTAGATTGTATGGTGGGGAAACATCCACTACCAATGTGTATCTTCAACCTGGGTGACTTTGTAGGGCTTGTTTCCTGGACACAGATTACGAATAGACCTGAAATGTAAAAGCATGTTCAATGGAGATACTCTGTTGAAAGTTTATTTGAGTCCAGGGCTAGGTTTAATCTGTGTCCAGGAAACTGGTCAGTACTGTCTGAGTCTATGCTGTGTGTATGCATTGGTCATGTTTCCATCTGGGTTTGACCTGTAGGACGTCAGGTCCATCGGTGGCTGGCCTGGAGACCACCTACTCTGGAGGGAACGGTTTCTCCACCTCCTACAACAGCCAGCGCTGGCTCAACCTCTACCTGTCTGCCTGCAAACTGCTGGACCTGGCCCTGGCCCTGCCCTCAGAGAGCCTTCCCCAGTTCCAGATGTGTGTACTAACCCACTACTCGTGCCTGGATTCATACACTCACATACAGTACATTTATCTGAAGACTGCACACTGCACTATTTCATTTCGATTTTTTTGGAAGGTATAAAAGGTTTAAGCACATACTTTAATGTGTTATGAAACACAATCTACGTTGCAACACTTTTACCCAATGAGGTCCTCAAGCCTTTTCACACTATCGTACTGAACGAAACCATTCAGTGATGGCTCATATATTTTCCTGTAACTTTGTCCTTTCCCATCATAAATGGTGTGTTTTTTGCTCAGGAGTGTGAAAAGGTTTATGTCTGTGTAATGTTTGGGCATTGGCTGTGTTCTTTCCCAGGTACCGCTGGGCCTTTATCCCCGAGGCATCTGATGACTCTGGCCTGGAGGTGAGACGACAGGGGACCCACCAGAGAGAGTTCAAACCCTATGTTGTCCGACTTGCCAAGCTGCTGAGGAAACGAGCCAAGGTAACTGCTCTGGTCTACCTTCAGAGCAACATAATGCAAGGCTGGACATAGACCCACATTAGCAAAAGTGACCAATCCCAATGACCATGGTAACTTTAGCTATTACTGACATTTGGGACAACTTATTGTACCCCTAAGGCCAGTAGTGTAAGAGCCTGGACACACCAGGCTGAAAATCTTTTCTGAAGGCTATCAGTGGGCGAACATCAGCTGCAGTCCACACGGTGTGTTCCGGGGGCCACCTGCCGGGTGGTCGAGAGTGATGGCAATCTTTCACGATTCAACATGTAGAATGTTGGAGGAGCGTCAGGAATAGCTTCACACCCTTGAGCCAATCAGAGCGCTAGGGCGCTTTCCCCATGTGACAACAAAAATGAAACTTGAGAAATGTAAATGTCAGCTGTAGCCTGGACAGTGTGTTCCAGCAGGTTTTGTACTTAATTTGTAAAAAATGAATATGTTAGAAAAATTCTGGCAGACAATCCAGTCAGATAATGGCACACCAACAAAGCACATACACTACCATTCAAAAGTTTGGGGTCACTTAGAAATGTCCTTGTTTTTGAAAGAAAAGCACTTTTTTTGTCCATTAAAATAACATCAAATTGATTAGAAATACAGTGTAGACATTGTTAATGATTGTATTTGACTATTGTAGCTGGAAACCGCAGATTTTTTTTTTATGTTAGAAAACCCTTTGGCAATTATGTTAGCACAGCTGAAAACTGTTATTCTGATTAAAGAAGCAATAAAACGGGCCTTCTTTAGACTAGTTGAGTATCTGGAACATCAGCATTTTTGGATTCGATTACAGGCTCAAAATGGCAAGAAATAAAGAACTTTCTTCTGAAACTCATCAATCTATTCTTGTTCTGAGAAATGAATGCACAACTGAGCAAGAGGACAAGTACATTAAAGTGGTTTGAGAAACAGACGCCTCACAAGTCCTCAACTGGCAGCTTCATTAAATAGTACCCACAAAACACCAGTCTCAACATCAACAGTGAAGAGGCGACTCTGGGATGTTGTCCTTTTCATTTCCAGCTACAATAGTCATTTACAACATTAACAATGTCTACACTGTATTTCTGATCAATTTGATGTTATTTTAATGGACCAAAAAAATTGCTTTTCTTTCAAAATCCAGGACATTTCTAAGTGACCCCAAACTTTTGAACGGTAGTGTACATATAATGTATTCATAGCTGTAAAAAGTCACAACTCTTTGCTCATTCTGCTGTCGTCTGTTTCCATCCATTTGTCCATAGAAGAACCCAGAGGAGGACTGTTCCCTGCGTACTCTGTCCTGGGAACCGGGCCACCTCACCCTGACACTCTACATGATCCGCAGCATGGAGCAGCTCCTCCCCTTCTTCAACCTGCTTAGTCAGGTGTTCAACAGTAAGGCCAGCAGCCGCAATGGCCCCACCCACAACGCCGCCCCTAGCCACTCTGGCCACTCCTTCCCCAACAAGGAGGGCAAGCTGGAGAGCCAAAAAGTGTTCTGGAGCCGGGCACGGCAGAACATTGAGGAGATGGTGGAGAAAGACTTTTTGGAGGGCCTTATCAAGACGTGAATACGAGGGACAGAGGGAAATGTATTTTCCGAGGCGATATATATTAATGAAAAACATTAGTGAATTAAACTAATCTTGTATATAATGGAACATATTAGGGACATAAACCATGGGAAGTAAAAATAAATCTGTTTTCTGTTTTTGTATTTATGACTGTATTTTACTTTTCAAAGGCTTTTAATTATTTGTATATACAGGGCAGCTGTGAAGACTGATTTTGACAGTTTGTGTAAGCCCTCTGGGACAATGTGAAGATGCAGTGCAATTCTATATTGTTGTGACTTACTGAATTAAAGACATCATGAGATCCACATGCCCTATGTGTCTCGGTCTCACCCTCACCATGGACAGACATTTTATTTGAAATGTTTTGAGCATCATAGAGTGGAAAGCACTTAAAGGTCCAGTGCAGCTGTTTTTATCTCAATAACACATTTCTGTTAAGCAATTAAATACCTTACTGTGATTGTTTTCAATTAAAATTGTCAAAAAATAATAATAGCTTCTTGGCAAAGAGCAATTTCTCAAGCAAGAATTTTGCTAGGACTGTCTGGAAGTCGTCTGAGTGAAGAGGGGAAAACTGAAAGCTAGCTGTTATTTGCAGAGAGGTTTGGAACTCTCTTTCTTATTGGTCTATTCACCAGGCAGGCCAAAACGTAATCCCCCAGAACATGCTGATATTTCAGTCTTTTCAAACCGCTGTCACACTGAAAGTGTGTGGAAACACATAAAACATAGGAAAATCACTTTTTACTGCATTGGGCCTTTAACATATTCTCTCTCATATTGTACATAAATAGTGTGATTGATTTATACCATTTTTGTGTGTAATTTCATATATAGGGTTGGGGACAGAAGCTGTAATTTGTGCTTATTTTGGCTTCGTGACTAATTGAACGAATAACTAGAATGTTGCCACACATTTTGGCCAGTTACATCCACCACTTTGTGAAATATGATATTAGATACATTCAAAAGACAAACTACAATAAGATTAGTATAATAGGACTAATACATTCCTCTACAAGGTCTTGCAGCAGGAAGATTTTTTTGGAAGTCTTCCTCAGGCATGAAAACATCCTCACAAAGAGGGAGTGCTTGCATGGTTTCTACTGTGGTTGAGAGGTAGATTTTCTGGCAATATGTACGGTGCTAGGCAGGAGAGAGGGTTGACATGAACATGAATTTGTGTCTGTCAAACATTTTCCTCCCAACTTTAATATTTACTGTAATGACTGTCCATGTTGAGGCATTGGAAGTACATTAAAGGCCGAAGCATTCTTGATTGGCAGAATAAAATGTAAAGATTTGTTTCATTTTTTGTACACAGTTAAACATAACCATATACTAAAGGGGTCTTAATGTATGGACTTACAAATGCAATAGTCATCCTCGTGGACAATCTTAGCCTGGTCCCGTGCTGCCTCTGAGGCCTGGCTGTTCTTTAAAAATATACAGTGCCTTTGAAAAGTATTCAGACCCCTTCACTTTTTCTACATTTTGTTAGGTTACAGCCTTATTCTAAAATTCCTTAAATCATTTTTTCCCCTCATCAATCTACACACAATACCCAATAATGACAAAGCAAAAACAATTTTATTGAATTTTTTGCTAATTTATTTAAGATAAACTGAAATATCACATTTTCAGAACCTTTACTCAGTACTTTGTTAAATCACCTTTTGCAGCGATTACAGACTCGAGTCTTCTTGGGTATGCCACTACAAGCTTGGCACACCTGTATTCGGGGAGTTTCTCCCATTCTTCCTTCAAGTCTGGGCTCTGGCCTGGCCGGGCCGGGCCGCTCAAGGACATTCAGAGACTTGTCCTGGAGTCACTCCTGCGTTGTCTTGGCTGTGTGCTTAGGGTCATTGTCCTGTAGGAAGCTGAACCTTCGCCCCAGTCTGAGGTCCTGAGTGCTCTGGAGCAGGTTTTCATCAAGGATCTCTGTACTTTGCTCCATTCATCTTTGCCTTGATCCTTACTAGTCTCCCAGTCCCTGCCGCTGAAAAACATCCCCACACCATGATGATGCCACCACCATGCTTCAATCAATCAAATGTATTTATTAAACCCTTTTTACATCAGCTGATGTCACAAAGTGCTATACAGAAACCCAGCCTAAAACCCCAAACAGCAAGCAATGCAGATGTAGAAGCACTGTGGCTTGGAAAAACTCCCTAGAAAGGCAGTGTCGTGACGTTGGTACCATTAATGCGATGGCGATTATTTTATCAAATCAATGAACCATGTTTAATTATGACGATGATTCAATTAATCATGTCACAATTATTAACAATCTTTAGCAATCTTGAGGCACCACGGAAAAAGTTTGTTTAATGAGTTACCGTTTCCCAAATTAACTCCAAAGATATAAATAGTCATACGTGGTGTGATCATGGTTCATGACTTCTAATAACTTTCCTCCTGAATGGACAGTTCTATTTATTAGTGGCATGTGTGTTAACCATCAGAAGAGTGTTCTGGAGATTCCCTTACATGTGGTGCAATCTGCGTGACTACTAACTCCTCTATCACTGTTATCAATAGCAATTTGACTTGTGAGGTCCCTAACCTTCTTACTGATTGTGGCTGGTCTGACTGTGCTGGCATTGGTACTGGTACTCAAGGGGACCAGTTATCCTACCAACTTATTCTGAAATGTTATCCTACCGGAACACATGAGTATAGCATTTTACTGGTTGCTGTGATATCTCAGATTTGTTCTCAGGTTCTCATTGGGAAGTTTTCAGCTAGATTTGTTTCCTGCTTTGGCGGCCTCGTACAGTGTTGCACGTAGTCTCAACCCCCCCACTGGCCTCGATGAGGATCATCATGGGTCTGGGCTAGTATTTCCCCCCTTTGTGTCTCAGGACCGCCCCACCAGCGGTTGGTGTTGGCACAAACAAAAAGATCTAACCCTATGTACGTGTTGTCAGCGGCCGCGTTATTAGATTGGCTGTAACCTTTTAACCAAATCTCCTGGTGTGCTGTCGACAGATACCCCGTTTAGATGATTGCGTTGCAGCTAGCTTTAGGGGAAGACAGTGTGGTCAGTGGAGAAAGCACTGTGACCTGTGACCATATGTGAATGGTTATCCAATCCATTAGTGGGAGTAAGCGATCCATCAAGTCTGCTCCGAGTAGCAGGGGTTCAGATTCGAGGCTGGTAACATACACAAGGTGAACAGGCGATACGTCCTGGAAGTGTAGTTTCAGGATGAGTCTCAATGTGAGAGGCGAGGCAGTGTGAGAGGCGTGAGAGGCGAGGCAGAGTGAAACCTCAAAGTGTAGTGTCGGATCGTTCCCTTTTTAACCAAAGCCCTTTTGAGATCACTGAACAAAGTTTGAGAGATGAGCGATATTGTCGAGCCCGAATCAATTACCACATGAGAGGTTAACCTGTTGAGGACAGACGTTCTGCTAGCGGAACCCCGTTCCGCCTGCGGAACGCCTAGCCAACAGCCAATGGCATCGCACGGCGCGAAATACAAAACCAACTAAAATACCACAATTCAATTTTCTCAAACAATCAACTATTTTACACCATTTTAAAGATAAGACTCTCGTTAATCTAACCACATTGTCCGATTTCAAAAAGGCTTTACAGCGAAAGCAAAACATTAGATTATGTTAGGAGAGTACATAAACACAAATAATCACACAGCCATTTTCCAAGCAAGCATATATGTCACATAAACCCAAACCACAGCTAAATGCAGCACTAATCTTTGATGATCTTCATAAGATGACACTCCTAGGACATTATGTTATACAATACATGCATGTTTTGTTCAATCAAGTTCATATATCAAAAACCAGCTTTTTACATTAGCATGTGATGTTCAGAACTAGCATACCCACCGAAAACTTCTGGTGAATTTACTAAATTACTCATGACAAAATACATTGACAAAATACATAATTATTTTAAGAATTATAGATACAGAACTCCTTTATGCAATCGCTATGTCCGATTTTAAAATAGCTTTTCGGCGAAAGCACATTTTGCAATATTCTGAGTACATAGCTCGGCCATCACGGCTAGCTATTTTGACATCCGCCAACTTCGGGGTCACCTAAACTCAGAATTACTATTAGAAAAATTGGATTACCTTTGCTGTTCTTCGTCAGAATGCACTCAATACATGCATTTTTTGTTCGATCAAGTTCATATTTATATCCAAAAACCCCATTTTACATTGGCGTGTGACGTTCAGAAAATGTATTCCTCCCAAACCTCTCGGTGAATCAGCACATCAATTTACAGAAATACTCATCATAAACGTTGACAAAATATATAACAATTATTTAAAGATTTATAGATAAACTACTCCTTAATGCATCCGCTGTGTCAGATTTCAAAATAACTTTACGGAGAAAGCACATTGTTCAATATTCTGAGTACAGAGCTCAGCCATCAATGCAAGCTATACAGTTAGCCGTCAAGCCACGGCGTCGTCAAAACTCTAAAATACTGTTATAAATATTTTCTTACCTTTGTTGATCTTCGGCGGAATGCACTCGGAAGGACTCCCACTTCCACAAGAAATGTTCCTTTGTTCGATAAAGTCCATCATTTATGTCCAAATAAATCCGTTTTGTTCGTGCGTCCAGATCACTATTCCAAAAGGCATGATGCGCGTCCATCCATCATAGATGAAAAGTTATAAAGTTCCCTTAGTGTTTGTAGAAACATGTTTCGTGGTTTCGTGGTAGAAACCGTTGTTGTGCGTCATGTCTCAACTCTCCAATACCTGATAATGTACCCTCTAACTCGAGTGAGTGCTCCTGGTCAACCTTCAAAACCCAGATGCCAGGCTCTTAGCGTTGCGTGCTTTTGATGATGCCTTAAAAGCTGTCCTTGCAAGCTCTCTGAGTTGTAAAATAGGCAAGACAACGTGGGCTGTAGGGCCCAAGTAGGTAATGAAGGTGGGATACATGTTCGACAGAAACATTTGATTGAATGGTAACAGCTCTTCCATTCCTGTTTCAGTGAGTAGGCCAAAGTAAGCTGAACGAAGCCTATGATAGTAAGCTTGTGGGTGTTCATTCTGAGCTTGTTTGACAGTGTTAGCCAGTGAGCTGTTGTGTTTGAGAGTCGCAGAACCACTGAATTTCAATTTCAAAGCTGTGGCAAGTTTAGCATAGTTGTTTTGCACGTGTTGCTGTTGTAAACGAATGAACCTCGTCACGTGTCTATTTGACGTTCGCTTCAACAGGTAAAACCTGTCATCCAAGGCGTCCTCTTTGTCTGCTAGGAACGTCTCAGTGTTGTTTGGCTGACCTGGAATGGGGTCAAAGGTGCGGAAGGTTTTGACGGGTTTGCAGGTAGAGGTCTTGAGTACGCAGCGAGAGATTCAGTGATGAGATTTCCTCCGCTTGCTTAAAAATCTATATTTCCATCTTCATCACCTGAGTTCTCTCATCATTCATTTGGTCAGTGACTTCCATGAGTTCTGCTGATTTGTCATCCAACTTAGTCATTGTGTTCATTAATACATTGTCTTTGGTTTGCAGCATTTGGACTAAAACATTATTGCTTTGAGTAACGTTCATCAAAACTGCATGCATGTTATCAAATTGCGCGCTCCTGTTTATAGATAACTCGACAGATTTATCTAGTTTAGCGTGGACTTCATCGTATTTAGTATTGTCTAAATCAAGTTGTTCCTGTAGAAAACGATTTTGTTGAAGAGTTTGTGCTCATTCATCATCATAAGTATTTGCAATTACTTTTAATTGTTCAGTTTTCAAACGCAGTTCCTCGGCTAGCAGAATGTTTTCACTTCCTGCTTTTGTCATTAGTTGCTTGGTTCTCTCCACCTGTCCCTTCATATCAGGCATTTCTTGCTCATGTTTCTGCTGAGCACTGCTGGATCGATGCCAGTCTCTGATGGCGATACATAAGGGCTAAAGTAGAGAGAACCTTTACAATGCCTGCATCCGACGGTTGATTTTGTGAGCGTTTTCGCAATTTCTGCTGTTTTTCCGCTAATGGCATAGTTAGGGTTTGTATCGCTGCTGAGGTCAGTGATCAATCCTTTTATGGCTGAGGGTTCACTAATTAGAGGGGGACTGGGAACCACCCCCTCTGATAGCTTGCACATTCTTTAAAAAAATGTGGAGCTGCAAAAAACTATTTTAATCTATTTAAAGACGTTAATGAACCATCAATACTGGATCAGTAATGTGGGAGTTGGACGTGAATGAATTTGCAAAATAAAATGTAATTGATTAATCAATGTTAATAATTAATCATACCTGTATATGCCATTTGGGAATTAAACTTCAATTAACCTTAATGTGGAAAAGTTAAAATTGTCTCATTTGTAGAAATCAATCAATTTGGATATTATTCAAAATATCCACCTGAAAAGGTTTAGATGGCAATTGAACTACCTAGTTTAATTGCATGAGACAACAATATCCCAAAATTTGAGATTGGCTGGATGTTACATGTTACAAACATGAGCATACGTTTTCTGTCACGTGGAATTAATGATAAAAAAATATGCCTGCTGATTCTTCACCACCAGGGGTCACTGATCGCAGAAAGCTGAAATCAAATCATTTTTATCACGGAGGCACCCTCCATATCTTTTGTTGAAATCGGAAGACACACACCTCAACAATTCCTGTCTACAGCTCCCATGGTGTATAACATAATCTTCTTTTCAATTTCATATATGCTGAATTGCAACATGAAGGCGTCATTTTATCTTAGATTCCTCGCACAGGCCATCACTTTGTCGTGACGTTGATACCATTAATTTGATTGCGATTATTTTAGCAAATCAATTAACTATGTTTCATTATTATGATGATTAAATTAATCATGTAACAATTAACTCATTAGCAATCTTGGGGCACCACGGAAAATTTTATTTAATGAGTTACCGTTTTCTGAATGAACTCTAAATATATAAATATATCGTTATACCAATTATCCATTAATTATCATTATTACGTCATCAGTCTCATTCTGAACGTCGTTGACTTCAAATCTGCACGAACCCTATATCCATGATGAATCAGCGATACACAAATTGGCTTAATTATTTATTTATTAAATAACTAAATAATCACACAGAATTAAATAAACACACACACAGGATAGATTATACATTGGTTACTAACATGATGCATTGAAAAGTCCCTAGTGGACTAACCCGATATGATGGCTTGGTACCCCATGAAAGGTGTGGGGAACAATAGAGCGGGAGGAGGAGAGACAAAGGAATTCAACTATCATACATACAGTTGAATAATACGCTCATCGTAAATGTGGATATTTAGCACCCTAACAACCGCTCATTTGGATTTAGAAATGCAAAGTACATATTTACGCTTGTATGTCTTTGTCGTCTCTAGTTCATCAGAAGTCTCTAATTGTCCACCAGAGGTCACCATGTCCTTAGTAGTTGTAGTAGTGTAACGCCCTGGCCATAGAGAGGGGTTTTTGTTCTTTATTTTGGTTAGGCCAGGGTGTTACATTGGGTGGGCGTTCTATGTTCTTTTTTCTAGGTTGGTTTGTTTCGTTGATTTTGGCTTCCAATCAGGCACAGCTGTAGTTTGTTGTTGCTGATTGGGAGTCACACATAAGTAGCCTGTTTTTCCTTTGGGTTTTTGTGGGTGATTGTTTCTGTTTAGAGTTTTTCCTGACAGGACTGTTTGGCTGTCGTTTTTGTTTATTTTTGTAAAGTGTTCTCTTTTCATTAAATACCAAAGATGACTACACATCCTCTGCTGCACCTTGGTCTCATTACGACGACAGCCCTTACAAGTAGGTTGGTCTCGGAGTGTCTGTTAGAATGTATCTTCAAGAGGTATACCACGCCATGTTCAGTGGGCCTTATTCTTCATACCCTAGAGATACCTATAGTGGTGAGAGGAAATTGTTCTTTGTCTCTCGTCTTCGGTCGAGTTTCCTAGGCTAACAGTACATAAACAGCTGCAGACTGAATGTTCCTGTGTAGTCTTCTTCTTCTTTGAGTTTCAGAGGGTCTTACAATTTTCTGGTATTGTAGTTTCAAACCATTTTGCCATATCCAGCTCGTGCTGTACTTCGGCTGGTCTTTAGTTTTAAACCATTTCTCAGCCGTGTAGCCACCGCTTCACGCTGTCTGGTCTGGTATAGATTTTCTTTTTCTCTGTTGAAAGTTTCAGAGTTTCTAACCATTTCGTACTTTTCAGCTCACGCTGTCGGTCATGCTGGTCTAATATGTTAATTCTTCAGAGAGTCCTTTTAAGCACTCGCCTTGGAGGGTGGTTCCATACCGTTTCCACAATGTCTGTGCTCACGTGGGTGTGGTTACTAACTTCGCAAAAGTATTTTGATGTTACAGTATTATCTCATTTAGAAGGCTAAAATCACATTTCATCTTCTCACAAAAAGTTCCACAACATTTAGATGTAAATCTGATAACTGGGACATTTGTAGAGTTACCGTTATTTGGTTATACCATCCTTAACGATATAACAAAACAACAACTTATTTGGCATGATTATTGTTTAGAGTCCCACGAACCATTTACCACATTATTTACGTTAGAAATATTGTTTCAATGTCCATCCTTTTGATGTTACAGTACTGCAAAATCTCTCTCTGTTGTAACAAAGGGATTTTTAACTTCCATTTCTGCAGAGTGGGAGAGAGAGTTCCTGCAAGGTATTTATGACCGTCATAAAACTGGCCAACTCCCCCCCTTCCTCTATGGTGGGAGAGGGGGCTCTCTCTGATCCTCACCCAGGAGGGAAAGTCATGACAACAGGAACCTAGGAAGAACATGCTTGACCGTTAGTATAAGGTTCTTACTGTGGAATGCAGTGTTTTGTTTTCTACCAGGCATAATGGGACCCATGTTGTCCAAAAAGTTATACTTTTTAATAATCTGTCCATATAACATTCTTCCAAGAGTCTTGATGTTCATCCAGGTGCTTCTTGTCAAACTTGAGTAAACTTTTTTCATGACATGGGTAACATATTAGAAAGATAGAAACATATTCTATTTACAATAAAAGTGGCTCCAAAATGACACAATACATTTTTTACCATTAATTTCTATTGGGCACAAAAATCTGAAACGCAAACAAAACAAACAGCAAATGCATCCAACAGGTTTGTAGAGTCACAAGCTTTATGTAATTATTGCGTGCTTGGAATATGGAACCAAATATTACACTTTTGGCTACTTTAATACACATATAAGTGAATTTGTCCCAATACTTTTGGTCCTCTAAAATTGGGGGAATATGTTTAAAAAGGGCTGTAATTTCTTAATGGTTCCCCCGATATGGATGAAAATACCCTCAAATTAAAGCTGACAGTCTGCACTTAAACCTCATAGTCTTTGTATCATTTAAAATTCAAAGCGCTGGAGTACTTAGCGAAAACAACAAAAAATATTTCACTGTCCGAATACTTTTGGAACTCATTGTATATTGTAGGTTTCATGCTCTACCTGCTTTCCACCTACTCCGGAAGCATGGAATGTACGTTATTTTCAAAATCTCGCGGATTTTGCGGATGATAAATTCGACACCTGATCTTACAAGCAACCAGAGAAGGCTAGGCCTAGACATTTAAGCTAAAAACAATTATAAATAGGCTATTATTAGTGTTATTAGTCCTTATAGCCTACAATAAAAAATATATACACTACCGTTCAAAAGTTTGGGGTCACTTAGAAATGTCTTTGTTTTTGAGAGAAAATATATTTTTTGGTCCATTAAAATGGCATCAAATTGATCAGAAATACAGTGTAGACATTGTTAATGTTGTAAAGGACTATTGTAGCTGGAAACAGCAGATTTTTTATGGAATATCTACATAGGCATACAGAGGCCCATTATCAGCAACCATCACTCCTGTGTGCCAATGGCACGCTGTGTTAGCTAATCCAAGTTTATCATTTTAAAGGCTAATTGATCATTAGAAAAAACTTTGGCAATTATGTTAGCACAGCTCTGATTATAGAAGCAATAAAACTGCCATTCTTAAGACTAGTTGAGTATCTGGAGCATCAGCATTTGTGGATTTGATTACAGGCTCAAAATGACAAGAAACAAAGAACTTCTGAAACTCGTCAGTCTGTTCTTCTTCTGAGAAATGACGGCTATTCCATGCAATAAATTGGCAAGAAACTGAAGATCTCGTGCAATGCTGTGTACTACTCCCTTCACAGAACAGCGCAAACTGGCTCTAACCAGAATAGAAAGACGAGTGGGAGGCCCCAGTGCACAACTGAGCAAGAGGACAAGTACATTAGAGTGTCTAGTTTGAGAAACAGACGCCTCACAAGTCCTCAACTGGCAGCTTCATTAAATAGTACCCACAAAAGACCAGTCTCAATGTCAACAGTGAAAAGGCGACTCCAGGATGCTGGTCTTCTTGGTGGAAGGTGTTTTTGGTGGAAACCAATTGAGGACAGCGCCATGATGCTGAAATGGTTCGAGATCCATAGACTGGGCAGCACTTGTGGACAGCACCATGGTGCTGAAATGGTTCTAATATAAATACTTGAAGGTTTCTCTATAATCACCAATAGATGCGCAAACATATCATTGTGAACAAAACATTCTTCTCAGGGAATCCAGAGGAAAAGACAGACAGACTTCCAACGGGGATTACATATGAAAGCATAATAAGCAGCGTAATACAACATAATATAGTTGAGTCAGGGAGCTTTCCACATCCTTCTCCAGCACTGGCTAGATCAGCTATTGGTTACTCGTGCGTATCTGCCTATCAATTGCATCGTTGGCTTCTGTAGTCCCCTTTAACCTTTTAAAAACTCGCCTCGCCATTGGGATGCAGCCCGCTGATTATATCGATGCTGCTACTGCTACTGGGTTCTTAAATGACGTGTCATCTGACTCAGACGAGGGGGAGGAGGGAGATAATAAATAAATAAACAAACAAGGCAAATCCATCGAAACGCCACCATCCACCTCCTCAGTTTCAAGCATCGTCGGTCGTGAACGGTGGATCACTGGGGGGAAAGAACGCCACTGTTATTTAATGGCCCATAAATTGAGAGGCGAAATAGTTGGCTGAAAAACGGGGGTCCTTGGCGAGGAATATAGTCCTTCGCTGGAAGAGAGAAGGAAGCGTTGTCGGTCGAGCATCATCCACAGCGAACCATCATTTTATAAGGAGGAGACCATCCAAACCGTTACAGTAAGGACTTTAGAATAGAATAACCTACAAGTAATTGAACTGATATTTAATTGTAAAACATTTATTACTAATGTAGAATTATACAAATCAAACATTGCAAAAAATAAATTCCCGTTTATAGACAATTACAACGGGAAGGTATCATAGAAAATAAATCGACCTCATCTCTCCCTTTGCCTTTTTGTATTGCATATTGAGGATAAATTGCACCTCTGTTAGCCTATAGGCCAATCTTATTTATCAAATCGAGTTCATATAGCATGGGCTAGGCCTAAGTAAGGCATAGGCTATCGGTAAATTGGACTCGAGAGGAAACCACGACGCAACCTTATTTGCCATTATCCATGTCAAGCATCCTTTTCAATTTGTCGTTTCATTTCCGATCTCAGAACATTTCCCCATATCTAGGCTGAGAGTATTTTTCCTATATCCACCTCCCCAGTGGCTTTTTAAGGGCACTCTGGAATACCACGACTGGTTGTGCTTTGGGGGGGACCATTTTTGACGTTTGATTCGTGAGGTTTGACGCCACGGAGAGAAGATGTCGGGGCAGACGCTGACGGACCGCATTGCCGCGGCGCAATACAGCTTGACGGGATCGGAGGTTGCTCGAGCTGTCTGCAAAGCTACCACTCATGAGCAGACAGCACCCAAGAAAAAACACCTGGAATGTAATTATGGCCTCTCCTCCCTATCTCTACACACACCTTACAAGTACTGGTTCCTTGTGTGTGTGTGTGTGTGTGTGTGTGTGTGTGTGTGTGTGTGTGTGTGTTCCTGTGATTTAATAATATTATACCTATCAGTGGAGGCTGTTAAGGGGGGGACGCTCATAATGGAGCAAATGGAATGTCATCAAACTATTTGTTTCATGTATTTAATACTAGTCTACTCATTCCGCTCCAGCCATTACCACGAGCCCGTCCTCCTCAATTAAGGTGCCACCAACCTCCTGTGATACCTATACCCATATTATAATATTATTAAATCAATAGCAATGGTTCACCATCTTCATTTGCTTTGCTTGTGTGAAATAAATGTTTTCATCATGTAGACCTAAAACAAATGATGTTTCGCTTTAGCCAGACTATCCAGGCCCCTGCCAGGCATCACCGATCAATATTGATGCCTGCTGTGCTCATAAAAGGGGCAGTTAGACTGAAGTAGTCAACTCCGAGCCAGGACATTGAACAGAACAGAGCCATCAGCCTCCTACCTCTGCATCCTTCCTTCCACCCTCATCTGAGAAATAAGTGATCTGATATGGTTGAAATGGTGGAAGCTATGGGATAGAACCATTGCTTACACCTAGCAATGTTTGTTAGATCAGGGATTACCTCAAAGAAGGAAGGAATGAATGAAGGAAGGCTATGTTTTTAAAGCATTGGATCAGGGCCTCTATCTCAATCTGAATAATAGATTCCTGCACCAATGCTGCTAAATGCATAATGCAAAAGGCCAAAGGTCCTGTTGTCACTACTAGTAACACAGGCTTGTACCTCGGGACCTGGCCAGTTTGAGGAGGTATAGGAGGCGGAGTGGCACTGTCTGTCAGCTGTGTCTGGTATCAAAGCCCCACTTTGTTAGATGGTGAGGAGATACAAGTTTGTTTTTCAGGTTTTGCCTTACAATGACATAGGAAACCCGATGTGCTGAATTGACTTCTTAGTTTCAGAGTTGTATTTTACTAAATGTCTGAAACACCCAATATACACTGAGCATACCAAACATTAGGAACGCCTTCCTAATACTGAGTTGCACCTCCAACCTTTTGCCCTAAGAACAGCTTCAATTTGTCAGGGCGGGGACTCTACAAGGTGTTGAAAGCGTTCCACAGGGATGCTGGCCCATGTTGACTCCAATTACTTCCCACAGTTGTGTCAAGTTGGCTGGATGTCCTTTGGGTGGTGGACCATTCTTGATACACGCAGGAAACTGTTGAGTGTGAAGCATCCGTCAGCGTTGCAGTTCTTGACACAAACCATATCCCGTTCAAAGGTGCTTAAATCTTTTGTCTTGCCCATTCACCCACTCAGTGGTGCACAATCCATGCCTCAATTGTCGCGAGGCTTGAAAATAATTATTTCACCTGTCTCCTCCCCTTCATCTACACTGATTGAATTGGATTTAACAAGTGACATCGATAAGGGGTCATAAGCTTTCACCTGGATTCACCTGGTCAGTCTATGTCATGGAACGAGCAGGTATTCTTAATGTTTCGTATACTAAGTGTATACCCCTGTAAGCGATTATGTGTAGCATTTGAAAGATCATACACTCCTACCTGAGAGAATCTTTGTCATGGGTGTCCAAGTCAGGCACCAGATCAATTTAATCCAAAGGCCTCTGTTTTGCATCAGGCCTACATTATCACTGATGGCAGGTGGCTTGTTTGCCTCACTTTCTCCATAAGGACCAGTGGTGATCAGTCTGTGGCAATTAGGCCAAGAGAATCTGCTTGCCAGGATGATAGCCCAATACTGCGCCAGCTAGGTAACCTAAGGCTGTAGTTTCTCCTTCTGTACATCATCAATATGAAAACCAAGAGTGACCTTGGCAAAACCTCTCAGGGATAATTCAATCCACCCAATCCACCCTCTTTGAGTCTGGGAGTAAAGCATATTTATGTACTCCCCTTATTCATGGGATTGGGGGATTGGAAAGCCCACCCCCGGCCAATCATGTGTCAGCAATCTTTTGACATCTCGGAAAGTGCAGACTCGGTGTCCTCTGCTCCTCATAGCCAGTCACTCTCGTTTAGTGCTCTGAGTATATGTGATGTTGCCCACTGACTAGCTCTAAGGGACAATGCTCTCCACTGAATACACAACAGGTTCACACACATATATATGCATGCACACGTACGCATGCACACACACACACACACACACACACACACACGCACACACGCACACACGCACACACACACAAAATAGTACATATGGCAAATAGTCACATAATTAAATCAAACATTGCTGTAGATATTACAAGTCTAATACAACTGCAATATAATCACAAGTATTCCCTTTTTAGTGGGAGGGTAGGGGAGGGAAAGGGGGAGGTTTATATGAGTTGCGATCTGGGAGGGCTCTTGGAAAATGTAGTTTATTTTAAATTTTTACGCACTGTATTCTTTGCTGATTATTGATTACTCATCTATTTACTTTTTATTTACTTTATTTACTCATTATTACATTTGCAACAAAGTATTTTCCATAATGGTTAAGCTAACTGTGCTTTCTTGGAACTTACAGGGCATAAAAGGAGAAAAAAAAGCATACTAGTTGTTTTGATATTATGAATAGGAAAGGAGTAGATATTGCCATGCTCCAGGAATCTCATATAATGAAGGATGATATAAGCAAAATAGAAAAGAACAACTTGAAGTTGGCTGCATTTTCTTCTGTTAATAATAAAACAAAAGTGGTAATTGTTTTTTTTTACCGTAATCTCAAGTTTCAATGATCAAGAAGGGAGAATTGCCTATGTGAAATAAATATTTTCTGGCAAATTTCCAGCACCAGTCAAAAGTTTGGACACACTTACTCATTCAAGGGTTTTTATATATATATATATTTTTTTACTATTTTCTACATTGTAGAATAATAGTGAAGACATCAACACTATGAAATAACTCATATGGAATCATGTGGTAAACAAAACAGTGTTAAACAGATCTAAATATATTTTATATTTGAGATTATTCAAAGTAGCCACCCTTTGCCTTGATGACAGCTTTGCACACTCTTGGCATTCTCTCAACCAGCTTCATGAGGTAGTCACCTAGAATGCATTCAATTAACAGGTGTGCCTTGTTAAAAGTTAATTTGTGGAATTTCTTTCCTTCTTAATGCGTTTGAGACAAATCAGTTGGTATACAGAAGATAGCCCTATTTGGTAAAAGACCAAGTCCATGTTATGGCAAGAACAGCTCAAATAAGCAAAGAGAAATGACAATCCTTCATTACTTTAAGACATGAAGGTCAGTCACTGCGGAACATTTCAAGAACTTTGAATGTTTCTTCAAGTGCAGTCGTAAAAACCATCAAGCACTTTGATGAAACTGGCTCTCATGAGGACCGCCACAGGAAAGGAAGACCCACAGTTACCTCTGCTGCAGGGAAGTTCATTTGAGTTAAGTGCACCTCAGATTGCAGCCCAAATAAATGCTTCACAGAGTTCAAGTAACGGGCACATCTCAACATCAACTGTTCAGAGGAGGCTGTGTGAACCAGGCCTTCATGGTCGTATTGCTGCAAAGAATCCACTAATAAAGGACACACATAAGAAGAAGTGACTTGCTTAGGCCAAGAAACACAGCAATTGACGTTAGTCCGGTGGAAATCTGTCCTTTGGTCTAATGAGTCCAAATTGGAGATTTTGGTTCCAACCGCCGTGTCTTTGTGAGACACAGAGTAGATGAACGGATGATCTCCGCATGTGTGGTTCCCACCGTGAAGCATGGGGGAGGAGGTGTGATGGTGTGGGGCTGCTTTGCTGGTGACACTGTCAGTGATTTATTTAGAATTTAAGGCACACTTCACCAGCATGGCTACCACGTCATTCTGCAACAATACGCCATCCCATCTGGTTTGTGCTTAGTGGGACTATCATTTGTTTTTCAACAGTACAATGACCCAACACACCTCCAGGCTGTGTAAGGGTTATATGACCAAGAAGGAGAGTGATGGAGTGCTGCATCAGATGACCTGGCCTCCACAATCACCCAACCTCAACCCAATTGAGATGGTTTGGGATGAGTTGGACCGCAGAGTGAAGGAAAAGCAGCCAACAAGTGCTCAGCATATGTGGGAACTCCTTCAAGACTGTTGGAAAAGCATTCCTCATGAAGCTGGTTGAGAGAATGCCAAGAGTGTTCAAAGCTGTCATGAAGGCAAAGGGTGGCTACTTTGAAGAATGTAAAATATATTTAAAAAATGTCAACACTTGTTTGGTAAATACATCTGTGTTTTTTCATAGTTTTGATGTCTTCACTATTATTCTTCAATGTAGAAAATAGTAAAAATAAAGAAAAACCCTTGAATGAGTATGTGTGTCCAAACTTTTGACTGGTACTGTATATATTTTGGTTTCTGTATATGCCCCCAATACTTACGATTATTAGTTTTTTTGTTTCTCTATCCAAAATTCTTGCTGGAGTATCTGATTTCCATATGGTCTTAGGTGGTGACATGAATACAACCATAAACCCGACAATGTGTAAATCTAACAAATCGGGTACTGCACCACTAGCCACTATAGCATAGCAAAATATGGTTTCTGATGTTACACTAGTAGATATGCAATATGGAGAGTGCATAATCCACACCTGAAAGAATATACATTTTACTCTGCTAGGCACAGATCATTTTCAAGGATAGATTGATTACATATTACTTTCATCACAGTTATTGCATCTAGTACAAAAGGTAGAAATTGTACATACTGTATGTCTATGTCTGATCATGACGGAAACTTATGCAAACTATAAACAATGTTCCAAATCGTGCCACAAGTAATCTCACTCTCTTAAAAAAAATTGGATTTCTGTAATCAATTCAGGTCTGATTTACATGAATTTATCTTCCTCAACAAAGAATTGGTGAATGATAATGGATTCCTGTGGGATGCCATTAAAGGGTTCATTAGAAACAATACAATAGCATTTGCTTCTGGTTTGAACAAGTCTCAACAGTCTCACTTTATTCTTACTAACTCGTCAACAGCAGAAAAAAAATTTCCGCCGAGAAGGAGAGAGAATTATTAATCATCAAATCTGAGTTAAATTCCTTACTGAGATTAAGAGCAGAATTTCTAATTCATGAAGTCAGACAAACTGATTATGTGGACGGTAATAGACCTAGCTTCCTCTTAGCTTGTAAATTACGCAATAAGGATAGTCTTGCTGACGTTGTTTCCATTCAGTCTGACGTGCTCTCTTTTTCACCATCAATCAATTTACAATTTAAAAATTGATATGAAAAATTATACAGTTCTGAAGTACAAAATACAGCAGAAAGCAAGAGACCCTTTTTCGAGGGCTTGAATCTACCGCAACTCTCCTCCGATGATTCACACTCTAAATGCACCTACAGTATAATGCTCAATGAACTGCACGATGCATTGAAAGACATGAACTGAGGTAAATCCCCTGGATGGGATGGCATCCCACCGGAATTCTATTTAACCTTTTGGTCTGATCTTGGCTTGATATTATTAGAAATGGTACAAATATCTATTCAAATGGGCTTTTTCAATAGAGATGTTAATAGTGCAATTATCTCTCTGTTACATAAAAAAGGTAAAGACACAACTCTCTATTCAAGTCATAGGCCTCTCTCCCTCATTAACAGTGACATGAAATTGTACACAAAGGTTCTAGCCAAACGTCTTGAAACCATTTACCCAAACTAGTTAATCCAGATCAAACAGGTTTTGTCAAATATAGATTGTCTGATGCCAGTCTGAGACATCTCATATGTATAATGCACATTACTCCTAATATACCATCCCCCTGTGCAGTCAGGCCTTTGACCGTTTCTGGTATTCTATGGAAAGAATGGTATTTGGCTAAATATTTATAAATATGTATCGTAACCCCTTTGCGATGGTCTTGATGGGCAACCAATGCTCCTCACAGTTCAACATCAAACGGGGAACTCATCAAGGCTGTCCAGCGTCTAGTCACCTATTTGCCCTATCACTGGAGCCTTTAGCTAAAACAATAGGTCAATCCCAAGATTTAGAGCAAATATCAGCTGAGGACACGGACCACCAAATCTCATTAAATGCAGATGACATACAGTGCATTCGGAAAGTATTCAGACCCTTTGACTTTTTCAACACTTTGTTACATTACAGCCTTATTCTAAAATGGATTAAATTGTATTTTTTCCTCATCAATCTACACACAATACCCCATAATTGTAATGATGGGGCGGTGAGTCGGAAGCAGGTGCAGGTGAAACGTTTTAATAAAACAACAAAACCAAGAACATGACAGTAAAATAAGGCAGTACGCTGATACACAAGAACAATACCAACTGGTGAGTGAACCTGGGAGAGTGACATATAAAGGGGAGGAAATTATGAAGATAATGGAGTCCAGGTGTGAATCATAATGATTCACAGGTGCGCGTAATGATGAGTGCCAGCTGTGCGTAATGATGAATCCCAGGACCGGTGGTTAGTACTCTGGTGACGTCGTACGCCGGAGGGGAGGAGCAGGAGCAGACGTGACAATAATGACAAAGCAAAAACAGGGTTTACATTTTTGGGTCAAAAAATAATGAATATCACATTTACATAAGCATTTAAACCCTTTACTCAGTACTTTGTTGAAGAACCTTTGGCTGTGATTACAGCCTTGAGTCTTCTTGCGTATGACGCTACAAGCTTGGCACATCGGTATTTCGGGAGTTTCTCCATTTCTTCTCTGAAGATCCTCTCAAGCTCTGTCAGGTTGGATGGGGAGCTTCGCTGCATAGCTATTTTCAGGTCTCTCCAGAGATGTTAGATCGGGTTCAAGTCCGGGCTCTGGCTGGGCCACTCAATGACATTGAGACTTGTCCCGAAGTCTTGGCTGTGTGCTTAGGGTCATTGTCCTGTTGGAAGGTGAACCTTTGCCTGAGTCTGAAGTCCTAAGCCCTCTGGAGCAGGTTTTCATCAAGGATCTCTCTGCTCTGTTCATCTTTCCCTCAATCCTGACTAGTCTTCCAGTCCCTGCCACTGAAAAACATCCTCACAGCATGATGCTGCCACCACCATACTTCACCGTAGGGATGGTGCCAGGTTTCCTCCAGACGTGACGCTTGGCATTCAGGCCAAATAGTTCAATCTTGGTTTCATCAGACCAGACAATCTTGTTTCTCATGGTGTGAGAGTCCTTTAGGTGCCTTTTGTTAATCTCCAAGTCGGCTGTCATGTGCTTTTTACTGAGGAGTGGCTTCTGTCTTGCCACTCTACCATAAATGCCTGATTGGTGGAGTGCTGCAGAGATGGTTGTTTTTCTGGAAGTTTCTCCCACCTCTACAGAGGAACTCTGTAGCTCTGTCAGATTGACCATGGGGTTCTTGGTTTCCTGCCTGACCAAGGCCCTTCTCCCCCGATTTCTCAGTTTGGCTGAGCAGTCAGCTCTAGGAAGAGTCTTGGCGTTCCAAATTTCTGCCATTTAAGAATGATGGAGGCCAATGTGTTCTTGGGGACCTTACATGTTGCTGACATTTTTGATCTGTGCCTCAACACAATCCTGTCTTGGAGCTCTATGGACAATTCCTTCAACCTCATGGCTTGGTTTTTGCTCTGACCTGCACTGTCAACTGTGGGACCTTATATAGACAGGTGCGTGCCTTTCCAATTCATGTCCAATCAATTAAATATACCACAGGTGGACTCCAATGAATTTGTAGAAACATCTCAAGGTTGATCAATGGGAACAGGATGCACCTAAGCTACATTTTGAGTGTCATAGCAAAGGGACTGAATACTTATGTAAATAAGGTATTTCTGTTTTTATTTCTAATACATTTGCAAAACATTCTGACAACCTGTTTTCACTTTGTCATTATGGGGTATTATGTGTAGATTGATGAAGATGTTAATTTATTTACTCCATTTTAGAATAAGGCTGTAATGTAACAAAATGTGAAAAAGGGAAAGGGTCTGAATACTTTCTGAATGTACTGTACTATTGTACCTTGACAATGTATCACAATCCCTCCCTAATGTATTAAGTATATTCAGACAATTCAGCAGTATATCAAGTAATAAGATTAACCTCACTAAATCATCTCTGCTCCCACTTAACAAAGCAATGTTCAATCTCAATATAGAATCGAAGATACCAATTGTGACCCATTTGAAATACCTTGGCATGTTTCCCTTTCCAGATACATTTGTTTAGAAGATCTACAAACAAGTCCCAGCTCCAATTACAGCAGATCTCAACAGATGGTTTAATCTAAGATTCACTTTATCAGGTCGAATTTCAAAAGTCTAATTGAATGTCTTGCCTAGACTCAATCACTTTGTTGGCAATCCTTTGCCCACGCCATTAGGGTACTGGGAAAATATCAAAAGTTCAGTCTTGAATTTTATATGGAAAGGGAAACGTCCCAGAATTAAAATGACTACACTCCAGCAGTCCAAAGGTTTTGGGGGTCTAGGTTTACCCAATTTCAAGTAATATGCTTTGTCTCTAGTGCTCCGCCCACTTAAGAAGTAGTTTGATCAAGATAAATGTCTTTCTTGGTTGGAAATTGAGGAAAATATAGTGTCACCATTCACACTGGAGATACTATTCTCTTCCTCATCTCCTAAGTTGTGCCGTACTCAGTTAGGACCAATCATCTCCCACACAATACAGACCTGGCAACAAATCGAAAAACTGGGTAATTGGGAAGTGCAATGGCATACCCAAACACCAATATTTAGAAATAACTCCCTACCTTTGGGAGGGAAACCTATTATTTTTAAACAACGGTCTGTACAAACAATTCATACATTTTCAGACATAATGAATGATGAAGGTTTATTATCCTTTCATGACCTAAAAAAAATATGTTTAATTTGGTGTGTCATTTTTTTACATTTACAGTTAAGAACTGCTATGTGCACTTATGAACACCATTCCATCCACTGAGTTTTGGAACCTACATGCACATGATGTGGGACTGCCCCACTATGAAGACCTTTTGGTCACAGGTTGCCAGGTCTGTGTCGAGCATAGTTGCTGCTGCCATTCCCCATCTCCCCAGTATTTTATTGTTGAAGATGACTCTTCACTGACTTTCACAGTACCCCAGGAACGAGTATGGTTGTCTGGGCTGACTGCGGCAAAAATAATGTTAGTGACCAGATGCAAGCCTCCACATAACCTCAGCATAACGCAATGGCTACAAAACTCCCTTGATGGCTTTCACTACAGCTCTCCATAGCTCGTGTGAACAGCGCCAAGGAAACAACATTAGATACATTCAATAGAGTAGTCAAAAATGTACAATTGTTTGAATCTATCAATTGTATTTTGAATGTCAGTATAGAATATCGATGCATACAGGCTAATTCTATTAATGTGTGCCTTGGTCCCAAAAAACTATTTTTCAAACATAAGATGAACTACCCATTATGTTTTTTTTATGCATAGATTTGTCCACAACATGAGCTCATGGGGAAGAGAGAGGGAGGTGGGGAGGGGGAGAGGGAGTGAGGAGGGAGGGAGGGAGGGAGTGAGGGTAGAATAGAAAATAGTGGCACCTACTAAGAAGGGGGCGGGGGAGATGGGACAGACAAGACAAATAATATATATATATATAAATAAATTATTTTAAAATGTTTTAATATATGTAATTTTTTTATATTATTGCAGGTCTGTGATCTGAACCCCTCACAAAACCATTATTAGCTCTAACAACATTATGAATTTAATAACTTTTGCATCCAGCAGATTTTCCTCTCAGACTTCAATAATTGAGAGAAAAAAAAGGAAATATACAAGAAGTATGATTTTTGAGCAAAATGGGGATCCTACTGTTTTATTGTTTATTTAGAACTAGTTGCGATGCTGTCCTTCCAAGTCTTGTTCATCAAGGCTTCCCCATCGGCTAGAGGAGGACTGGAAATTGATATTCATTCAGAACATGTTTTTGCCTGGTTGATGTACACCAAAGCACACTTAATGTTAAGGCCTTTCCCAATTCTATGTGTTATCTTGTGATGAAGGAATAGTTTGTCTGGATATAGAGTGGTGCCATCTAAAAAGCTGAAAGGTCTTTCATGTCTTTTTCATTTGAAGACTCTGTGTCCTGGGATGTTTCCATGGTGATTTCGTGAGTGTAATATCGTCAAACACCAGGCCTGAGAGCTTTCCATGCTGACCCATAAGCGGGAGAGCTTATGATTGGGAGAGGCTCTCTCTCCCAATCATCCTTACCCCACCCCTATTCATTCTCTTCCAGTAGAGAGTGAAATGATGCAGTGCTAGTAGTGTGCTGCAGTGAGGAGAGAGGGAGAGAGAGAGCCTCCAACCTCTCTCAGGTGTCCAACCCTCACTGGACAAGGGATTTCACTAGACATAATACAGTAGTAGTGTAATAGGACACCAGTGTAGTAGCTGAACTAGATCACTTGGGTCATGTTCAGTAGGGCACTCTGTAGCAAAACATTTTGTAAAGCAATATTTTGCATTTAAAATCTCCCTATTTCAAAACATTTTCTCTCTTGAGAAAATTCCTCCTGCCAGACAACACAGTAGACTGTAATGGTCCGTCTGTCAGTCAGGATTCCTCAGACCGCACCTTCACACCTAGAAGATGGTGTAGCTTCACACCACAGCTGACATTGAAAGCCCTGCAAAGAGTAAGATGTCAGGTCAGCTATCATCTTAGCAGGGGGTTGGAGACACACCTGTGTGAAAGATCCATGTGTTAATTATTTTAGAATTGTGATCATTACAGCTGAACAGCAAGGAGGTGCTTCAACATCTTTCAACACTCTTGATGGTAGCTTGACATGGCCTGCTTGTGTCTTCGGTGCAGGCTCCAGCAATCTTAGAGCTGTTGCACTGCTTATGTGTGAATGCTAAGTACGTTCTCCTGCCAAGTTCTCATTGTGTGGAAGGGGATAGAGAACACAACTGTATGGGGACGCTATGGATTAAGAAGCCCAGCTTTGTGTGCCACTCATGGCCCCCAGCTGCCTGGGCACAAGTCTTGGGAAACTTTTAACCTCTTCATGACTCTCACATCAACTTATTATTGTGGCCATGTTGGGATTCTGGCTTCTACCGTGTTTTTTGGTCCCTATGGTCAGAAAACCTGATGGTTTTCATACTGACTTCAAAGGTTAAGACCCTAGTAAGATGAGATGGACAGTCTTAGCCTGAGCCCAGAGTGAGGTAGTGCACTGGCAGGATTTGGATTACAGCCAAATTAGATGGTTCAGAAGGAGGAGACCTGCTACCCTGCTGCTCAGAAGGACCACCATCTTTTTCCAATGCAATTTAAACAATATGGCTTCCATCCTCTTGCCCTGCGACAACAGCTGTTTGAGTGTACATGAGTCATGATCAGGGTTGTGGACACACACGCATGCACGTACACACACCAACACACATACATACCCAACAACACACACACAGTCAATATTCATGAGTATATCTTCTATCATGACATCCGGCAGGCATTTGCAGCAGAATACCCATCTCTGTGTGTGTGTGTGTGTGTGTGTGTGTGTGTGTGTGTGTGTGTGTGTGTGTGTGTGTGTGTGTGTGTGTGTGTGTGTGTGTGTGTGTGTGTGTGTGTGTGTGTGTGTGTGAGGTTAATTATCACCAGCACTGTTAATTATCACCTGCACTGCCTAAATCTAAATCAACAGTCATTCCAATTAACAGATTTTATGTAGTAGTAGGGGTTGGAGGGCACAGAGGAGGAGGTGAGAGGTGGCAGCAGATATGTAACCCACCACCTGGATTTGGTCCTATTTAGCAACATTTGAAATTGTGTTTGTTACATTGGATAAAATTAGAGTCAGAGTTAGAAAATAGTATATCATACACTGCAGTTGAGGAACAATGGGAAAGTTATTCTGAAAATTCCCTTAAATGTTTTGGTACACCTACTGGAGAGTTCTCTTTGTCTACACCCGTTCAACATCGTTCACACCATCTTAAACCTTAACCGCACCCATCTCTTTAAGGATTCACATGTGAGGCCATGTGCTAAACAGAGTTAATAAGGTAGTGTACTAAACAACCAAATATTTGAAGACTAAAAGTAGAAGCAAAAAAGTAGTAGTACAAATACATTTTATCTAGTCCTTGGCCCCTATCCTAACCTAACTTTGGTGCAGGTCATGTTGTTCTTCACGTTACCATCTCTGGTAAACACGTACTATATCAAATAAAATCTATGTTTATTTGTCACATGCTGTCACGTCCTGACCATAGTAAGATGTTATTTTCTATGGTAGAGTAGGTCAGGGCGTGACAGGGGGTGTTTTGTGTTTTTCTATGTTTTGTATTTCTATGTTTTTTTTGGGGGGGGGGGATCTCCAATTAGAGGCAGCTGGTCCTCGTTGTCTCTAATTGGAGATCATACTTAAGTAGTTTTTTTTCCACCTGTGTTTGTGGGTAGTTGTCTTCTGTTTAGTTTTCTGTACCTGACAGAACTGTGCGCTTTCATTTTCTCTTTGTCATTTTTGTGTTCTGAGTTAAAATAAATATTCATCATGAGCACTCAACACGCTGCGCTTTGGTCCCCTCTCTACGACAGCCGTTACACATGCATAGGATACAGAAGATGTAAATGGTACAGTGAAATGGTTATTTGTATTGTGGAGTCTTTTGTTTAGACATGTAGCTAGCTAGTTAAACAATGAACCATAATCAATCAAATGTATTTATAAACCACCTTTTACATCAGCTGATGTCACAAAGTCCTACACAGAAACCCAGCCTAAAACTCCAAACAGCAAGCAATGCAGATGTAGAAGCACAGTGGCTAGGAAAAACTCCCTGGAAAGGCAGGAACCTAGGAAGAAACCTAGAGAGGAACCAGGCTCTGAGGGGTCGCCAGTCCTCTTCTGGCTGTGCCGAGTGGAGATTATAACAGTACATGGCCAAGATGTTGAAACGTTCATAGATGACCAGCAGGGTCAAATAATAATCACAGTGGTTGTAGAGGGTGCAACAGGTCAGCACCTCAGGTGTAAATGTCAGATGGCTTTTTATAGCCAATCATTAAGAGTTAGAGACATCGGGTGCGGTAGAGAGTCGAAAAACAGCAGGTCCGGGACAAGGTAGCACGTCCGGTGAAAAGGTCAGGGTTCCATAGGCAGAACAGTTGAAACTGGAGCAGCAGCACGACCAGGTGCACTGGGGACAGCAAGGAGTCATCAGGCCAGGTAGTCCTGAGGCATGGTCCTAGGGCTCAGGTCCTAGGGCTCAGGTCCTCCGAGAGAAGAGAGAAAAGAGAGAAAGAGAGAGAGTTAGAGGGAGCATACTTAACTTCACACAGGACACAGGATAAGACAGGAGAAATACTGCAGATATAACAGACTGATCCTAGCCCCCCGATCACACTATTGCAGTATAAATACTGGAGGCTGAGACAGGAGGGGTCAGGAGACAGTGTGGCCCCTTCCGACAATACCCCCGGACAGGGCCAACCAGGCAGGATATAAACCTAATCAAGCACAGCCCCCACACCAGTAGAGGGATATCTTCAAACCACCAACTTACTACCCTGAGACAATGCCGAGTATAGCCCACGAAGATCTCCTCCACGGCATGAACCCGAGGGGGGCGCCAACCCGGACAGGAAGATCACGTCAGTGACTCTACCCACTCAGTGACGCACCCCTCCTAGGGACGGCATGGAAGAGCACCAGTAAGCCAGTGACTCAGCCCCCGTAAAAGGATTAGAGGCAGAGAATCCCAGTGGAGAGAGGGGAACCGGCCAGGCAGAGACAGGAAGGGCAGTTCGTTGCTCCAGTGCCTTTCTGTTCACCTTCACACCCCTGGGCCAGACTACACTCAATAATAGGACCTACTGAAGAGATGAGTCTTCAATAAAGACTTCCCTGTGGCTCAGTTGGTAGAGCATGGTGTGTGCAACGCCAGGGTTGTGGGTTCGATTCCCACGGGGGCCAGTACAACAACAAAAAAAATGCATGAAATGAAATGTATGTATTCACTACTGTAAGTTGCTCTGGATAAGAGCGTCTGCTAAATGACTAAAGTGTAAATGTAAAATGTAAAGGTTGAGACCAAGTCTCTGTCTCTCACATGGATAGGCAGACCATTCCATAAAAATTGAGATCTATAGGAGAAAGCCTTGCCACCAGCTGTTTGCTTAGAAATTCTAGTGACAATAAGAAGGCCTGTGTCTTGTGACCATAACGTACATGTAGGTATGTACGGCAGGAGCAATTCGGAAAGAAAGGTAGGAGCAAGCCCATGTAATGCTTTGTAGGTTAGCAGTAAATCCTTGAAATCAGCCCTAGCCTTAACAGGAAACCAGTGTAGAGAGGCTAGCACAGGAATAAAATGATCAAATTTCTTGGTTCTAGTCAAGATTCTAGCAGCTGTGTTTAACACTAACGGAAGTTTATTTAGTGCTTTATCTGGGTAGCCGGAAAGTAGAGCATTGCACTAGTCTAATCTACTGCAATGCATTTTTCTGCATCATTTTTGGACAGAAAGTTTCTGATTTCTGCAGTGTTACGTAGATGGAAAAAAGCTGTCCTTAAAACAGTCTTACGCCGAGGTCCTTCACAGTTTATTTGAGACAATTGTACAACCATCAAGATGAATTGTCAGATCCAACAGCAGTTCTCTTTGTTTCTTGGGACCTAGGACTAGCATCTCTGTTTTGTCCGAGTTTAAAAGTAAAACATTTGCCGCCATCCACTTCCTTATGTCTGAAACACAGGCTTCCAGGGAGGGCAATTTTGGGGCTTCACCATGTTTCATCGAAATGTACAGCTGTGTAACATTATGTTTCTGAATGACATCACCAAGAGGTAAAATATATAGTGAAAACTATAGTGGTCCTAAAACTGAACCTTAAGGAACACCGAAATGTACAGCTGATTTGTCAGAGGACAAACCATTCACAGAGACAAACTGATATCTTTCCATAGGATAAGATCTAAACCAGGCCAGAACTTGTCCGTGTAGACCAATTTGGGTTTCCAATCTCTCCAAAAGAATGTGGTGATCGATTGTATCAAAAGCAACACTAAGGTCTAGGAGCACGAAGACAGATGCAGAGCCTTGGTCTGATGCCATTAAAAGGTAATTTACCACCTTCACACATTATGATCCACAATATTTATTCCATGGGACAAAACTAGCTCCAGAGTATGACTGTGGCAGTGAGTAGGTCCGGAGACATGTTTGACAAAACCCTCTGAGTCGATGATGGCTCCGAAAGCCTTTTGGAGTAGGTATGTGGACTTTTCCATGTGAATATTAAAGTCACCAACATTTTTTATATTATCTGCCATGACTACAAGGTCCGATAGGAATTCAGGGAACTCAGTTAGGAACGCTGTATACGGCCCAGGAGGCCAGTAAACAGTAGCTATAAAAAGTGATTGAGTAAACTGCATAGATTTCATGCCTAGAAGCTCAAACGACGAAAATGCTGTCATTTTTTTTAAACGAAATTTGCTATTGTAAATGTTAGCAACACCTCCACCTTTGCGGGATGCGTGGGGGATATGGTCACTAGTGTAACCAAGAGGAAAGGCCTCATTTAACACAGTAAATTCATCAGGCTTAAGCCATGTTTCAGTCAGGCCAATCACATCAAGATTATGATCAGTGATTAGTTCATTGACTATAACTGCCTTGGAAGTGAGGGATCTAACATTAAGTAGCCCTATTTTGAGATGTAAGATACCACAATCTCTTTCAATAATGACAGAAATGGAGGAGGTCTTTATTCCAGTGAGATTGCTAGAGCAAACACCGCCATGTTTAGCTCATTGTGGAGCTAGAGGAGTTAGAGCCCTGTCTATGTTCATAGATAAGATGAGAGCATCCTTCCGGCTAAGATGGAGTCCGTCACTCCTCAGCAGGCCAGGCTTGGACCTGTTTGTGGGTGAGTCCTAGAAAGAAGGCCAATTATCTACAAATTCTATCTTTTGGAAGGGGCAGAAAACAGTTTTCAACCAGCGATTGAGTTGTGAGACTCTGCTGTAGAGCTCATCACTCCCCCTAAGTCGGAGGGGGCCAGAGACAATTACTTGATGCCGACACACCTTTCTAGCTAATTTACAGGCTTAAGCTATGTTGCACTTGGTGACCTCTGACTATTTCATCCTAACTTCATTGGTGCCGACGTGGATAACAATATCCCTGTAGTCTCTACCGTTTTAGCCTTAGCCAGCACCATCTTCAGATTAGTCTTAACTTCCGTAGCCATGCCCCCTGGTAAACAGTGTATTTTCGCTTTTTAAGTCTAATACTTCGGGTAATGGAGTCGCCAATGACTAGGGTTTTCAATTTGTCAGAGATAATGGTGGGAGGCTTCGGCATCTCAGACCCCATAAGAGGTGGAGGAGAGACCAGAAAAGGCTCAGCCTCTGACTCCAACTCGTTGCTTAATGGGGAAAACCGGTTGAGCATTCCTACAGCATTTCCTTCCGGAAGCCATGAGAAAATTGTCCGGCTGCGGGGACTGTGCGAGGGGATTTATACTACTATCTGTACTTATTGGTGGCACAGACGCTGTTTCATCCTCTCCTACACTTAAATTACCATTGCCTAATGATTGCGTCTGAAGCTGGGCTTGCAGCGTGGCTATCCTCACCATAAGGCGATTGTTCTCCTGCATGTTATGAGTACAGCGACTGCAATTAGAAGCAGCAATAACCTCAACCAAACATTTTCTGTAGTTGCGGATCAGACCTGCACAACGGTCAGGATACATTTTGGACCAATCCTCTTTACAAAACTGTTTCACTTCACTAATATTCTTGGGGTGTCTGGTGTGAACCGCTCTCTTGAGGTCATGCCACAGCATCGCAATCGGGTTGAGGTCAGGACTCTGACTGGGCCACTCCAGAAGGTGTATTTTCTTCTGTTGAAGCCATTCTGTTGTTGATTTACTTCGGTGTTTCAGGTCGTTGTCCTGTTGCATCACCCAACTTCTGTGGAGCTTCAATAGATAGCCGTACATTCTCCTGAAAAATGTCTTGATAAACTTGGGAATTCATTTTTTACGTCAATGATAGCATGCAGCAAAGCAGCCCCAAAACACGATGCTCCCTCCAGAATACTTTACAGTTGGGATAAGGTTTTGATGTGTGCTGTGCCTCTTTTTCTCCACACATGGTGTTGTGTGTTCCTTCCAAACAACTCAACTGTAGTTTAATCTGTCCACAGAAGATTTTGACAGGAACATCCAGGTGCTCTTTTGCGAACTTCAGACGTGCAGCAATGTTTTTTTTTGGACAGCAGTGGCTTCTTCCGCGGTGTCCTCCCATGAACACCATTTTTGTTTAGTGTTTTACGTATCATAGACTTGTCAACAGAGATGTTATTATGTTCCAGAGATTTCTGTAAGTCTTTAGCTGACACTGTAGGATTATTCTTAATCTCAATGGGCATTCTGCGCTGTGCTTTTGCAGTGATCTTTGCAGGACGGCCACTCCTAGGGAGAGTTGCATCAGTGCTGAACTTTCTCCATTGATAGACAATTTGTCTTACCATGGACTAATGAACATCAAGGCTTTTAGAGATACTTTTGTAACCCTTTCCAGCTTTATGCAAGTCAACAATTCTTAATCTTAGGTCTTCTGAGATCTCTTTTGTTTGAGGCATGGTTCACATCAGGCAATGCTTCTTGTAAATTCAAATTTTGTCTGTATTTTTTATAGGGCAGGGCAGTTCTAACCAACATATCCAATCTCATCTCATTGATTGGACTCCAAGTTAGCTGACTCCTGACTCCAATTAGCTTTTGGAGAAGTCATTAGCCTAGGGGTTCGCATACTTTTTCCAACCTACACTGAGAACGTTTAAATGATGTATTCCATATAGAGAAGAAAAATACAATATTTTGTGTGAAATTAGTTTAAGCACACTGTGTTTGTCTATTGTTGTGACTTAGATGAAGATCAGATCAAATCAAATTCCAAAGGGTTCACATACTTTTTCTTGCCACTGTATGTGTAAGGAGCTGTATTTATGTAGTACGTTGCTCCTGCATTTTAAGTCCTATCAACTCGTTCATGGAGAGTGAAGATCTCCTTCAGAATAGAATGAGAGAAAACATGCATCTGTAGTGGCAGAGGGAGAGTTAAAGAGAGACAAGGTGGAGTAACGAGAGACTAGATTGAGCAAGCTCACTTTGTGAGATGTATAGTGTGTTAGTATGGTGAGAAGAAATAAGAGGGAGTGGTAGGGCTAAGTTGTTCAGCTACGCCCCCAACTTCCTTGTGCTCTTTCCATTTTTCTCCATCTGCTCCTTGCTGCTTTGTTAGGCACTCTCCCCCCTGTCCTTACCCCACCCCTATTCATTCTCTCCCAGTAGAGAACAGTGAAATTAGTGTGCTGCAGTTAAAAGGGGATAGAAGAGGGATAGCGAGAGAAAGAGGAACATACAATTGATATCTTCCCTTAATACTGTGATAAAATAACAGGCTCCCTCTAGTCAAACTATTGTGCTGTATCTACAGCTGCACTCGGGCTCCCGAGTGGTGCAACGGTCTAAGGCACTGTATCTCAGTGCTAGAGGTGTCACTACAGACTCTGGTTCGATTCCAGGCTGTATCACAACAGGTCATGATTGGGAGTCCCATAGGGAAATGTACAATTGGCCCATTGTCGTCCGAGTTAGGGTTGGCTGGGGTAGGCCGTCATTGTAAATAAGAATTTGTTCTTAACTGAATTGCCTAGTTAAATAAAAAATACTAACACTGGTCATGCTATTGACCTGGTTTTATGGATATTAAGTCCTCTTATTGAAGGGAAAAGGGGATACCTAGTCAGTTGTACAACTGAATGCATTCAACTAAAATATGTCTTCTGCATTTAACCCAACCCCTCTGAATCAGAGAGGTGCGGGGGGGCTGCCTTAATCGACATCCATGTCATCGGCGCCCGGGGAACAGTGGGTTAACTGCCTTTTGCTCAGGGGGAGAACGACAGATTTTTACCAGTATTTAGATCGATGGCTCTAAATACTGGGAAATTTATGAGGGAAACCTGTTTCAGTCTTCCAGAGATTTGAGACTGGGACAGAGATTCACCTTCCAGCAGGACAATGACCCTAATTATACTGCTAAAGCAACACTTGAGTGGTTTAAGGGGAAACATTTAAATATCTTGGAATGGCCTAGTCAAAGCCCAGACCTCAATCCAGTTGAGAACCTGTGGTATTACATAAAGATTGCTGTACACCAGCGGAACACATCCAACTTGAAGGAGCTGGAGCAGTTTTGCCTTGAAGAATGGGCAAAAATCCCAGTGGCTAGATATGCCAAGCTTATAGAGACATACCCCAAGAGACTTGCAGCTGTAATTGCTGCAAAAGGTCTCTCGACAAAGTATTGAGTTAGGGTGGGTGAATAGTTATGCACGCTCAAGTTTTCAGTTTTTTTGTTATTTCTTGTTTGTTTCACAAAAAAAATGTTTTTGTATCTTCAAAGTGGTAGGCATGTTGTGTAAATCAAATGATACAAACCCCTCAAAAAATACATTTTAATTCCAGGATGTAAGGCAACAAAATAGGAAAAATGCCAACGGGGGTGAATACTTTCACAAGCCACTGTATGTATTCCCAGTCATTCTGAAATCCCATTGAAACATGATCTACTGCTCTACCACACATATAGACCAGTAGGCCTCTGAAGAATAGTTGTTTTGCTGCTTCTGTGACTGATCAGCGCTCAAACCCAGGTCGTCTACATGCCACAAGACTGTGTTAGCCTGCTGAGCTAAAAACTCTATTAGCCTGCTGAGCTAAAAACTGTATTAGTCTGCTGAGCTAAATACTGTGTTTGCCCGCTGAGCTAAAGACTGTGTTAGCTTGCTCCGCTAAAAATTGTTAGGCCGCTGAGCTGAGCTAAAGACTGTGTCAGCCTGCTGAGCTAAAGACTGTGTTAGCCTGCTAAAGAACTGTGTTAGCCCGCTAAGCTAAAGACTTTACACTTTTCTCTCCTGTATGAGGGCACAGCTCCTAGCCAACATCCAGGTGGGCCTCCCTTTCCTAACCTGCACACAGCAGTGATGGTTGGGCTGTGTCTCACTGTCTCTCTACACAAGCAGGGATTCAATAATGCAGGGACGCTTGTGTTTCCTGATAATTCGCCCTGCAGCCTCAGCGCTTTGTTCCCAGGGGCACTGCTACAAGCACCCAGGAGGGAACCCGGGTCAGGACAGCCCCATGGGGATGGAGAAGGGGGAGGAAGAGACAGGACTGATTTAGACCCATTGGGAGTGAAGGGATAGTAGGGCATGTAGGAAGTGGGAGTAGACAGAGTGTCGGATGCTTAGGGAGAGAGAGTAGACAGAGTATCGGATGCTTACGGAGAGAGAGAGTAGGCTGAGTGTAGGGTGCTTAGCAGTAAGAGTAGGCTGAATGTAGGGTGCTTAGGAAGAGGGTGGCTGAGTGTAGAATGCTAAAGGAATGAGGGTAGAATGAATGTAGGGTGCTTAGGGAGAGGTGGTAGGCTGAATGTATGGTCACTATGGTGCTTAGGGAGTGAGGGTAGGGTAATTGTCAGATAGTAGGATGTACAGGGAGCGAAAGAAGGGAAATTGAGAATGAGATAAAGCACGTGATTCACAGTGTTACACACAAGGGATTAAAATGCTCTGGAATTGACAGTAACATGTATTCCTCAAATGTGTCTCTCTTTCCCCAATGTTCCTCTCCTCTCGCTGTCTGCTCTGGATTTTGCTGGTTCTCTCTTGGATGACATGCTTGCAATCGGCTGCCCAGCGGGGTTTCTGGGTAATTTTACCTGTTCTGCTCGGGGAAGAGGTCTAGAAATAACATGGGTCTTTCATGGTCCATTCATGTGCAGTGAAACATGATCTTACGGCGCATGCCTCCAACAGATACTAGAGCACTCACAGAAACAGGACCTTTTACATGGTTTGGTTTAATGGTTTGATTTGCTGGTGTATCTGACACCAGTCAATATGGACATATTGAAGAGAGTAAATATTGGTATATATTGAAATCCTTATTTTCGAATCCATTTGTATTGTCCAGTTGATTGTATGTTATACACTTGGTGATACACTTTGTCATGCACTGTATGGGAAATGGAGTAAATTGGGACATGAAATATCAGGTAAACTTGTGCTTCTGTGTAGTCTGGCATTACTATGTTAGGTCTATAACTGTTGCAGTGAAAATATACCTGTAACATGTTCTGCAAAGGTATTTTACTGCAACCTTATGAGAGATTTCTAGTTGCCAAGGAAACAGTCTTGGCTCATCCCCATTTGTACTCTAAACCCGTTTATAAAAAAAGACTCAATACATTTCCTGTGTGAATTAGTGTGCACATGCATGTGTGCTTATTTGTGTGTGTACATGGGTGTGCATGTGCTTATGTGTGTGACTTTGTGTGTCCCTTTTGTGTCCTGTGGCACCAGTATCACTTTCAGCTATTGATGAATGAAATGGGCCTGTTCGATTCAGAGCTTGGCACAAGGACATATGGCAGGGTGTTGTGGTATCGTTTTCACTGGCAGTGACCCGACACTATATCGGTCAATAGAACACATGCAACGCACACACGCACGCACGCACGCACGCACGCACGCACGCACGCACGCACGCACGCACACACACACACACACACACACACACACACACACACACACACACACACACACACACACACACATACATACATACATACATACATACATATGTATGTACTGTACATGGCTCTACAGTAAAAGCTGTGTCAATGAGAGCTCATAGGATGAGTAGCAGGCGCCATGTCTGTGTTTAGCCTTTGTCTGAACCCGTGCTTAGAGTAAGCAACCTCAATGTAAGTTCCAGTCACATTGTAACGCTACACTTGCTTCAAAGATGAAGAAGTGATGAAAGCACAGTGTGAGCGGCAGTATGGCAGTGTGATGATGATGCTGTCAGTGTGGGGGTGGATGTTCTCTGTCTTGTCATGCATAATAACAGCAGTGTGTGTGTGATTGCAATTTTCCAGTCAACATTGTGGCTATTCGACTGACATACTGAGCCTTGGTGTAACTGTTGGTTGATGGATGATGGATGATGGATGATGGATGCATTTGAGGTAGAGTAGTAGTATCTTTGACGCTGACTGGTTTCTCTGCCTACTCCTCCCCCTCCTGCCTTTGTTCACATACAGCACAAGGATGAGATTATGTCAGACCCATGATGTTCCTCTTCTGCTCGCTCTGCTGCACGATGACGCCTCAGGTGGTGGGGCTTTATGAATATGGCAGAAGGGCTGTGTGTAGTATGTGTACTGTGTTTGTGTATGTTTAGTAGTAGAGATGCATTTCCCTACGCTTGTGTGAATGAATAACCTTGCCTAAATCCTGATACATTTTAGCTCAGTGGGCTAACATTGCCTTTCTGTGCAGACACTCTGCCTGCGCTAGTCAGTTAGTTACACATGTCTGTGTGTGTGATAATGTGTGTGTGTGTGCGTGTGTGTGTATATCTGTGTGTGTGCATGTATATTTGTGTGTGTGTGTGTGTGTGTGTGAGGTACATACTAACTGAACTAAATGTGTGTATCTGAGTATGTGTTGTCTCTCTGCTGCAGAATGATGGTGCCATTGAGTAGTATCTGGTGCAGTGTGGAAGATGGGGATGTGACTATTACAGTAATCACTGCCAAGGCTGCTGCTATTACTGCCACCACTTTCCTAACTGGCACTGCAATTACTGCAGCCACTGCTCTTCCTCTATGGCTCCCTACTGATAACATACTGCTCTGGTTGCTTCTTCCAAGGCAAATCATCTCCTTTATGTCTTTTTATGATATTAACTCAAGAGCTCAGTGCCCACCCAGTGAAAAGATGATGTTTTAAATGTTAGGCAATGAAATGGTCCCATAATGTGGCATTAGTAGGATTTCAAGAAAATACACGATTCAAGTTTTCACTAACACCCTTGACTGTTCCTCGTTATTCCAATATGACTAGGCTATTTCAACTAGGCAATTTTACTTGATCCATGACAGGAATCTTTATAATCCCTCCTCCTTCCTGTGTTGGCTCCAGTAGTGTCACAAGGTGGTGATTCACCCTGTCTGTCTCATGCAGGTACACTACATGGAAGTAGTCCCTAATAACTAGGGCAGTGTTACTGCTGCTATGACAACATTGTCTAAGTGAATGCATGACTGTGTGTGCATACTCATGCGTTTGTATTTGCATAGTGTGAGTAGCTACTGTACATCCCTTGTGGGTCTATGCTACACGTATGAGACTTTGTGAGTAGGGGATATTCGTGAAATTGCTGTGTGCATAATTACGCAGGCACACACACACACTCCCTCTCTATACTGTATATATTGCTCTGTCTCTCTCTTTCTCATCTCTCTCAGTATGAATAATGGAGAGAGGGGGAGGGAGAGCTGTGCTGAGACAGTGAGTCAGGGCTGCTGTTTGCTGTGCTGGGGTTCCTGCTGCTCAGCATCTCAATCTGATTAGCTCAGCCCTGAGTCACATTTCTCCTCATCTCTAACCCACCCTTTCTCTCTCTCTATGCTCTCTTCCTCCTCTTTCTCTCTCTCTCCATCTGCTCTCTCCATTCGCTCTCTATATCTCTGCTTTCTCTCTCTGCTCTCTCTTTTCTTTCTCTCTCTCCGTTCTCTCTCTCTCTCTCTCTCTCTCTCTCTCTCTCTCTCTCTCTCTAAATTGAATTTAAATGATCTCTCTCTACCTTCCTCTCACTCCTATCATATCTATGCATCCCTGGGAATGTATTATTGTGACCACTCTGGCCGTTATTTGGATCCTGCTGACCATAGTTGATGTCTATGTGAGAAAAAACAGACTTCAACGGTGCTGGATTTATTATCAGTGTAATGATGCCTAGGGGGACCCTCTCTGTTTGTCATTCAACTTTATCCTATCCAACCTGCACGGTTGGGAGTCTTAATTTTATGGTGGTTTGGTGAATGCCAAGGCTCTTGCTCAGCGGGGTAACACAGATTTGAGGCACCCGGGAGACTCAGCTTTGAACCACAATCGGTCACTGGCTTGGTTTGGGTCTCTGTGAGGAGTCGAGGTGAAGTCACCAGATAGCCACTAGAATTGCCCCAGATGTTATGCGTAGCCTTTGGCCCAGAGGTATCCATGGGTTTCTGTTTGTGTGTATGTGTCTGTTTGTTGGTGTATAGATGATCTGAATCGGTGTTTTAACTTGGTCATTGTGTGTTTGTCCATGTGTTTTCTATGTCTGTTTGTGTACGGCTCAGTGTGTGTATTTTGAGAGAGAAGGCAAGAGTGAGGGAGAGAGGGATATAAAGAAAGAGAAACGGAGGAGGTGGAGTACAGGCTGCTGACTCATCAATCCCTCAGGGATGATCTTTCTCACTCTGTGTGTGTGTTTTATGTGAGGGTGTGTGTGTGTGTGTGTGTGTGTGTGTGTGTGTGTGTGTGTGTCTGTGTGTGTGTCTGTGTGTGGTTGTGTGTATGTGTGTGTGTGTGTACGTGCACGCGTGTGTGTGTCTGCATGCGTGAGTATGTGTAATACCTACATATACGTATGTGTGTGGGTTAACGTATGTTGGTATACACACGCAAGAGGCACCCTACCTCACTGGAGGGGACGTCCACACCAATCATCCAATCATGATGATTGCATGATGCCAAAAGGCTGAAGGGAGACATCACTGTAACATGTCTGTGACAGAACCTTGACCTTCAGAGCATCCCTCTCCTCTTTATTCATCTCTCTATCACTACCTCGATCCTCTCTATCACTCCCTCCGTCCCTCCATCTCTCTGCCTCATTGTGTACTATATAAATATACCCAACCTTCCTGTCCATCTCAATTTTGCTTCAAAATCTTTATTGAGTGCAGGAAGATCGTATTACAACAAATCAAATTGACAAAGTGTTTTGGACGTGGATGGGCTGTATTGGTAATTTCCGGTGTGTAAAGTCAGAAAGGGGAAATTCAGTACCAACCTCTCAGCTTGCTCTGTCTATTGGCAGAGTGACAGAAATATAGTGTACTGTGTGTGACTCACTTCTTCTCCCATGCAGGACTTGATAGCTATGACCTATTTTCTGTTCTTAGAGTGAGTTCCTCCCTCTTTCTGAGTGGCAAACTCATCTGCAATATCTCATATATCAGGCATTTATATCAGTCATTTATATGAGGAATGTAACTGAAAACGACCAAGCGCGACTGAGGAATCCTTACTATCCCGCCACAGTAAATTGATTTTCTCTGAGCACATGTTGGCTGATTTGTGTTGGTGAGGGGGAGGCAGAGCAGCTTGAAATTTCCCACCCTGTCTGTCTGCTCAGATGGCACCACCGCTCTCTCTGGCTCTCTGTCTCTCTAGCTCTGCCCTGAGTGATGCCTTTCTCTCACAATTGTAGGGAAATTCCTCTCTCTTGTCCTCACTCTGTACCTGTGTCAGTGTGACCGGGTGATTAAAGGAAACTATTGACAAAAGGATGCTCTGTCTGTCTGTCTGTCTGTCTGTCTGTCAGTTCAGGACCAATGTAACTATTTCCAGGAAGTAGAAGATCTGGGTTAAAGCAATACAGCCAGGGGGAAATACATTGTCAAAATGACATAGATTACACTCAATGTAAAGTACTTGTAGAGTTTGTAACCTATTTGTACACTTTGTAACCTGTTTGTAGTGTGCAACCTATCATAGTCGCATGTATGCTCAGACCTGATCGAGGTACATATTGACCAAGCCTGATTATGTATGGGGATTGTACATTACATGTATGGGAAAATGTAACTACGCAATATATTTCTCTTCATTATTCTCCCTCAGACCTGATTGAGGCCACCAAGGAGTCTAATGTGAACATCCCACAGATGGCGGACACGTTGTTTGAGAGGGCCACCAATGCCAGCTGGGTGGTGGTGTTCAAGGCCCTGATCACTACGCATCACATGATGGTCGCTGGCAATGAGGTGAGTGTTAAAGCCAGCATCACCACTACTGTTCCTATGGGAGGGCCTGTATTTTAAAGGGCTGAGATGTGATTGGCTCTTTTTTTTATATACTTTGGTTGTATTGGACATGCTGAGTTTTTAGTTGGCCAACCCTCCTCCTGGAGAGCTACTGGGTGTGTAGGCTTTAGCTCTTTCCCTACTTTAACATGTCATATTCTAGTAATCAGCTACTCATCAAGACCTTGATTAGCTGAATCGGGTGTGTTAAAGAAGGGCTGGAGCACAAACCTGCATATCCATTAGCTTTCCAGGGGGAGGGTTGGCTACCTCTGCTCCCGAGGGTTTGTTAAGGTTAGATGATAAGCCTGTTTGTCTGAATACACTGAGTGTACAAAACATTAGGAACACCTTCCTAATATTGAGTTGCACCCCTTTTGCCCTCAGAACAGCCTCAATTCGTTGGGGCATGGACTTTACAAGGTCTCTAAAGCATTCCACAGGGATGCTGGCCCATGTTGACTCCAATGATTCTCACAGTTGTGTAAAGTTGGCTGATAGTCGATCTCTAGTCCAAATAGCTCATTCCATCTCATCCCACAGATGCTCAATTGGAATGAGATCTGGTGAAGAGGCAGGCCAATGCAGTAAGCTGATTTCACTGTCATGTTCGTGGAACCATTCCTGGATATTCCTAGCCTTGTGGCATTGGGCATTAATTATCCTGCTGAAAAAAATGAATTTGCAGATCTCAAAAATCTCTAATTGAAGTGGATTTAACAGGTGACATTAATAAGGGATCATACCTTTCACCTGGATTAACCTGGTGAGTCTATGTCATGTAAAGAGCAGGTGTTCAGTCAGCCATTTAGATATTCAGTAATTCCATCCTTCATCCTTACCTCCATTGTTATGTCACTGGGGTCAACCAGGGGTAACACAGTCAGATAAGCAGATGTTCTGTTTACTGTCTGTTTAGCCTGTCTAGTCTGTCTATGGCTACACTGAGATAATGAGAGAGAGAGAGAGAAAAGAGAGAAGAGAGAAGACAGAGAGAGGCAGATCACAAAGAGCTGTGTCATGTCGAACGGACACACTGTGATAATGAAATTAAACTCAGTGTCTGTGGAGGAGAAATCAATGGGGAAGAGGACATGTGGACTTATGTTGCCATTGGTGACACAGGGTAACTGGCTTTTTGAAGAGGTCTCTTCATTCATATGCCCTTCCCCTCCACCATTATTAATCTCATCACAGTGTGTGTGTATGTATGTGCGTGCATCTGTGTATGTTTGTGGGTGTGTATTTGACTGGACAGTGAATTACAGCCCCTCAGCATACATTTTCCCAGAGCCTTATGTGTAGAGACAGATGTGTGGGGTTTAGCTCAACGTCTGGAGTGTGCCTGTTGGTATGAGACTGTACACTGCCTGAAAGAGGGAGGAGGAGAAGGAGTGTACTACAGTATCACAAAATGATGTGTTTTACACCAGATAGGTACAGTGAAATGTGGTGCTTTATAGGGTCGTAGTTCAGCACCCGCCGAGCAAATGAGGGTTAAGTGCCTTGATCAAGTGCACCTCAACAGATTTTTCCGATAGTCTTGGGCATTTGAATACTTGGGCATTTGAACCAGCAACCTTTCAGTTACTAGTACAGCGCTCTAATCGCTAGGCTACCTGCCACCCTTGAGAGAACCTCTCATTTAATTCACCTCATTAAACTGGGCTTTGACTTTTGAATTAAGAGTGTAAATGAAAACCCAGGTGTGTATGTGTGTCTGCGTGCACATATCATGTGTATAGGTGTGTGTGCAGAGTATGATTTTATTGTCATGTTTCACAATTCCTCCATAGAAGCCAATTTGCCATGAATGTATTATTGTTTAGTGGGTGATACATTCTGTATTTGAGCAGAAGCATTCTCATTCTCACCCTCCCACTCAGGCGCTGTTTTCTTTGATGTTGGCTCTCTGTAATCAATTAAGCTGCAGCATGATCCTATCACACTTTTCACATGAATTCCAGTTCCTCCTCAACACAATGTGTTTATAATATGAAACAGCTCCTCTGAATTTACACATCTAATCCATTTCCTTTCGTGACTCATTCAATCCTTTGAAGATAATTATCTTTTGAAGGCAGTTGTGTGTTTGTGTGCGAGTGTGTGTGTGTTTTAATATGTGTATGTGTTTTAATACCTGTCCAAATGTCTGGTTCTTTAGCATAACAGACTCAATTATTTGCTGAGCTAGTTTGTCGTTTTAGTGTATTGATCCTGTCTCCTCTGACTGGTGTGTATTCTCTCTCTCTCTCTCTCTCCCTCTCTCTCTCTCTCTCTCTCTCTCTCTCTCTCTCTCTCTCTCTCTCTCTCTCCCTCTCCCTCTCTCTTTCTCTCTCTCTCTCTCTGTCTCTCTCTCTCTCTCTCTTCCTCAGAGGTTCCTCCAGTTCCTTGCCTCCAGGAACACCCTCTTCAACCTCAGTAACTTTCTGGACAAAACTGGCTCCCATGGTGAGTTAACACTTGCTCCGGCTGCCCCTTCCCTCGATGGGTTTTTACAGTGTGATCACTGTAAAAACTGTGTCCATGGTGATTAATATGGGCTCCCATGGCCATGTAAACTGGTTTCTCTGGTGATGGAAATGGTCCACTGTGAGGTGTTGTTTCTATGGAGACGTGGAAGTGACATTGGCCTGTTGTTCCTCCCCCAGGCTACGACATGTCCACGTTTATCAGACGCTACAGCCGGTACCTCAACGAGAAGGCGTTCGCCTACAGACAGATGTCCTTCGACTTTGGCAGAGTGAAGAAGGGGTGTGTTGTCTCTCAATAACTCTGTCTATCCTCTCCATCAGTGCTGCTCTTCTCTTTATGGCTTTTTTAAAAGGACGGTCAAGCTTCAAATAGGGCAAAACACACAGTCTAGCTGCAATATACAAGATATCTTTTGACCCCTCACCCTCCCACCCCCTCAGAATCATATATACTGAACAGAAATATATAAAACTGTTTCATGAGGTGAAAAAAAATATTCCAGAAATGTTCCATATGCACAAAAAACGTATTTCTCTCAAAGTTTGTTGACAAATCTGTTTACATGCCTGTTAGTCAGCAATTTCTCCTTTGCCAAAATAATCCATCCACCTGACAGGTGTGCCATATCAAGAAGCTGATTAAACAGGAGGATCCTCACACAGGTGCAGCATGTGCTGGGGACAATAAAAGGCCACTCTAAAATGTGCCGTTTTGTCACACAACACAATGCCATACATATACACGGCTGTGACTATAAGCAAAGAGAATTCTCTTGGAAGATAATACTTTCGGCATTTGATTGTAAGGAATTCTAGGTCGGGTGAACTGTAACTCAGTAAAATCATTGAAATTGTTGCATGTTGCGTTTATATTTTTGTTCAGTATAAAAACATAGAAATAGATGTATATTCTATTTCTCATAGAGACAACACTTGGCAGAATCACAGCCACCTGACCTGTCAGTCAGTCTCAGGGGTCAGTAGGTGGGAGTGATTCATCTTAAAGCTAGGGTTACACCAAAGACAGTACAGTATGAAGATAAGCTAAAACTGCTTCTCCAATAGAAATTCCTGATCACACTTGTAGGCGATATCATGGCAACGTTGGCTAGCATGCTCTAACGGTTGTCTCGTGCCGAACTGTGCATGTGCAGGCCATCAAATCAAAGGCACTCGTTCAATATAAAGTTGAAAATGAAAACGTGTCAGTTTGTCACTTTCACGAGGTTGGAGTAATGTTCAACTACTTAATACATTGGCTCAAATCCAGGTTGTGCCTTTAGTTTTCCTGAAAATGTACAATTAAGGAAGAATTTTTTGACTTTTCTCATTGACTTCTCAAACCCCAAACCCCAGTCTGTTCTGTTGGGTCTGTTTCACAAGCGTTCCCGGAAGTATCGCGATGTTGTGCCTCTGGGTTTAGAAATTCTTTGATTGCACTGTGGGTGAGGGCAGAGTGAGTGGGCTGTCCATGCCTGTGCCTGTACAGAAACAGACAGATGAATATAGACTACACAGTCTGAATACAGACAGTGAGCTATTACTTAGGCTCCTGTCCAGACTGTTACGTTTTGCTGGCAGAAACAAGGTCCCACAGCACAGTCTGTGCCAGCCATGTGGCAGACAGACAAAACAGCCAGGTGTGCAGATAGAGCTCTGACCGAGTGTCTCATGTCAGGTGTCTTACCTAAAGTAGCTAGGAAGCTGGATCCATCTAAATCTGTTGCTGTGTTAGTGCCGCATCACAAGGCCTTGGCCTTGGCAGATCTCTAGCAATAATATAATTGTAAATGTCACTTAGCAGAAGCCTTCATACAAAGCCACTAACAATACAGTGAGTGTATAAGTCTTTAGTATGTGCATGTGATCCCTGCAATAATTGAAATATATATACCATTTAGCAGCCATTTATCAACAGCAACTTATTGTCATGAATCCATACATTTGGGTGGTCCTGGATACAAACCCATAATCCTGGCGTTGCACGCACCATGCTCTACCAACTGAGCTATACAGGACCACAGGACACGCCCTTTGTTTTGCTAACGCCTATCTACAGTACTTCCTTATAGATTCACTGTCCCAGAGGTCTATATATTATTTATCCCAATGTAGAGTATTAAGTTGTTTCCTCTCATCTCATATTGCTGGAAAAAGAAATGGCAGCACATTATTGCATGCTCCACAATGTTTTTAATGGATCTTACACCTATGTGTTCGTCAATAGACCTTCGTTAGGGTTTAACTCATCATACTGTATCAAGAAAGATTTTTGTATTGATCCGCTAATGGGAAATTTGACTACACCAGATAATACAAACAAGTACCAATACACCCAGCACAGAAACAACAATGAAAATATAGACAACGTTAAAAACATCACATCATCAACACGAACAACGGGATTAAAGACTCTCCACAATGTTTTTTTAATGGACCTCAAACCAACATTCAGGGTTTTCTCATGCTCATACGGTACCATGTTGTTGCTCCTGTGTCGTCTGTCTGTCTGTCTGTCTGTCTGTCTGTCTGTCTGTCTGTCTGTCTGTCTGTCTGTCTGTCTCAGAGCTGAGGGGGTGATGAGGACGATGCCCGTAGAGAAGCTGTTGAAAGGAATGCCCACTCTGCAGAGCCAGATAGACGCCCTGCTGGAGTTTGATGTGAGTATTATGATGATGATGAAAAGGAATTTTTGTATCCGTTAGGAAGGGCATTTTTGTTTTTGCCTTAGCACTAGACACCTGATTCAAATCATCTAAGCTTGATGATGAGTGGATCATTTGAATCAGCTGTGTATTGCTAGGGCAAAAACTAAAATGTGCACCTCTTTGGGTCCCCAGGACTAGGATAAAAATACACTGCCTTAGGAAATTCTCTCTGTCATACAGCATGCCAGTATACCTAAAGTACCAGTCAAGAGTTTGGACACACCTACTCATTCAAGGGTTTTTCTTTATTTTTAATATTTTCTACATTGTAGAATAATAGTGAAGACATCAAAACTATGAAATAACACATATGGAATCATGTAGTAACCAAAAAGTTATTAAACAAATCAAAATATATTTTATATTTGAGATTCTTCAAAGTAGCCACCCTTTGCCTTGATGACAGCTTAGCACACTCTTGGCATTCTCTCTTAATATACGGACTTTTAAAGGATTTATACTTGTACTTTTACTTTTCATACTTATATTTGAGCAATTATATTTACTTTTGATACTTAAGTATATTTAAAACCAAATACTTTAAAACTTCTACTCAAATATTTTTTACTGGGGGACTTTCACTTTTACTAGTCATTTTCTATTAAGGTATCTTTGCTTTAACTCAAGTATGACAATTGGGTACTTCTTCCACTATTGCCAAGCAGTTACATAGAAACATATTTCCATATTAACTCAAATCTCCCATCCTTAGTGTGATCTAATCTTACCTTGTTTATCTATAGGTCCATCCCAATGAACTGACCAATGGGGTGATCAACGCATGCTTCCTCCTGATGTTCAAAGACCTGATCAAGTTATATGCCTGCTACAACGACGGGATCATCAATGTATTAGGCAAGGCTTGACCGTTTTCTTCTACTTCCTGGGACAATAATCATGTCTTTTTATATTTGATGAATATTACAGGTTTGATTTTATTTAAGACATGGAAATAGATGTGGTCCTGTTAAGTTGATGTAATAGTAATGTCTCAATGGTTCTTGTGTAACAATAAACATGTTCATTCCCCTTTTTCCTCGCAGAGAAATTTTTCCAGATGAAGAGAGGACAGTGCAAAGACGGACTGGAGATCTACAAGAGATTCTTGACGCGGATGACCAGGGTTTCTGAGGTCTTCAAAATTGCTGAGGTAAAAGACAAACCCGACAATACACTTTATTGTTGAAAAGTTCAATCCACAGCCAGTATGACAAGCATGGTATATGGAGGCTCAGCTGAAATGTCAACATCTTTTTTTACAGACCATAGGAATTGACAAAAATGATATCCCCGAGCTCACTCAGGTAAGTCCTGTTTGACCTTTTAAGCCTAATTTCCCAAATTTTCACTGTGATGATACACTTTCTCCTAATCTACTAACATTGTATTGACATTGTACTTACATTGTACCAGCATTGCATCTCAGTGTTATGGTTTTCTTTAACCTGGCGTAGCATGCGTTTTGGGCATAGCCTACAACTCATAAATCTCTTCTCTATCAGCATTGACCAATCACAGTATTGGTCCTTTTTTTGGACACGCAGCCCTGGCCAATCACAGTCATGTACAGACAGGTCATTGTCTACCTGACCAATGGTGAGCTTTTCATAGAATGGGGGCATATCCCTTTGATCCGTTCTGTCCTCCATGCAGCCAATGATCTGTGCTTCCCCTGGGATTGACAGCCACTCTGCCCCCTCTCTTCTTACTTCCAGAGGTGCAGCTTGATCTTACAGGCTGAGAGTGTGAGTAGTGTGTAGTACATACAGCTTGCCTTTGGGTCGTGGCTAGTCGTGGCTGACGTCAAAAGTAGATTTTTCTTGTTGTTGCTAAACCTAACCCTAACTCTTTTCCTAACCTTAACCTAATTATCCTAGCCTGCTGCGTAAATTCTCCTAACCTTCTACAAAAAGTCAAATCTGACAAAAGCTGAATTCCGTCTAGTCAAAACCTCGCTTTTGGGGAGCAAAGCAGCCTATAGGAAATAGAATAACAACACTGAACTCTATTGAATCCATTGAACTGCAAATACAGCAGATACTCTTGGATGAAGTCGGATGTCAACAGCCTGGTCTCATAGACTAGACATAACATAGTAAATGTAAATCCAGGACACCCAAATTAGTATGATATGTTACGTTTGGTATGATTAAACAAGGCAAAAATGAAAATACAGTGGTTGGACGGTCGGGTGGGTGGGTGGGTGGATGGATGGATGGATGGGTGGATGTATAATGTGAATGTGTAGCAACCCAAAGGTTGCATATTCAAATCTCATCACGGACAACTTTATAATGTTAACTAATTAGCAACTTTGCAACTAATTACTACGTTTGAGCTACTTTGCAACTACATAGCATGTTAGCTAACCCTTCCCCTTTAACATAACTCTTAACCCCTAACCCCTAACTTCTAGCCTAACTAACATTAGTAACCTAGCTAAAGTTAGCATTAGCCACTAGCCACCTAGCTAACTTTAGCCACAACTAATTAGAGTTCGTAACATATCATCCGTTTTGCAAATTTGTGACATATTTTACGAATTGCAATTCGTAACATATTGTACACATTTAAATTTGTAACATATCATATATGAAATGGATGATGGACATCCACAAATTAATACATACCATATGAAAGATAACATAATTGGAGTCCCGGATTTACATTTACTATGTTACGTCTACCTATGAAACCAGGTTGATGTGATTGAAGGAACAGATTGGAGAAGTCGCAATACTTGCAGAGCTATTTCGCTGATAGCTAAAATCTGAGCTAACATTGGTTTTAGCTCTACAATTGTATCTTAATTCACCAGAATGTTACTATAGAGTTTCCATAATGTCAAAATCACCTGAGATGGTATCTGAAATCCCATGGGCAGTATACGTCCCTCAATTAAGGAGAAGATGGTGCCGACGGAGATGGCAGTATCGCGACTAGCTCTTAGAAAACTTTGCAGTATTTTTTTTTTATGTAATATTTTTTTACGTTATTAGCACAGGAAATGTTTTGTGTCATTACATACAGCCGGGAACAACTATTGGATATTAGAGCGACGGTAACTCACCAGAACTACCAGCATTACAACAAGGAATATGACTTTGTTCACTCTCCCCAGAGCAATTTAACTTATTCCAGAGGCCGACCCAAAACATCGCCGGCGGAGGAGAGGCACTCGAGGCGGCCTGCTGGTTCGACATAGGAGGAGCGCACACCACCCACCGCTTCCGAGTATATTACTCGATAAAGTCCGTCTTTGGATAGCAAAGTTGATGAGCTTAGAGCAAGGATTTCTTTCCAGAGAGACTTCAGGGCCTGTAACATACTTTATTTCACAGAAACATGGCTCTCTCGGGATACTCTGTCGGAGTCGGGAAAGCCAGCAGGTTTCTCAGTACATCGCACAGAGAAATAAATATCTCTCCGGGAAGCAGAAGGGCGGAGGGGTGTGTTTCATGATTAATGACTCATGGTGTAATTCTAGGAACATACAGGAACTCAAGTCATTTTGTTCACCCGACCTAGAATACCTCATATCTTCCAAGAGAATTATCCTCCGCCATCGCCACGGCCGTTTACATCCCACCTCAAGCCGAAATCTCGACAGCCCTCGAAGAACTTCACTGGACTTTAGGCAAACTGGAAGCCACATATCATGAGGCTGCATTTATTGTAGCTGGGGATTTTAACAAAGCAAATCTGAGGACTAGGCTGCCAAAGTTCTATCAACATATTGACTGTACTACTCACGCTGCTAAGACTCTCGACCATTGCTATTCAAACTTCCGGAATGCTTACAAGGCCCTCCCCCGCTGCCCTTTCGGCAAATCTGACCACGACTCTATCTTGCTCCTCCCGTCCTATAGGCAGAAACTCAAACAGGAAGTGCCCGTGCTTCGTACTATTCAATGCTGGTCTGACCAATCGGTACCCACGCCTCGCGATTGTTTTGATCATGTGGACTGGGATATGTTCCAGGTAGTTTGTGAAAATAATCTAGATGCGTACACGGACACGGTAACTGAGTTCATAAGGAAGTGTATAGAAGATGTAGTACCCACTGTGACTATTAAAATCTACCCTAACCAGAAACCGTGGATAGATGGTAGCATTCACGTGAAACTGAAAACTGCGAACCACCGCGTTTAACCATGGAAAGATGACTGGTAATATGGCAGAATATAAACAGTGTAGTTATTCACTCCCCAAGACAATCAAACAAGCTAAACGTCAGTATAGAGATAAAGTGGAGTCGAAATTCAATGGCTCAGACACGAGACGTATGTGGCAGGGACTACAGACAATCACGGACTACAAAAGGAAAACCAGCCACGTCGCTGAGACCGACGTCTTGCTTCCGGACAGGCGAAACACATTCTTCGCACGCTTTGAGGATAACACAGTGCCACCGACGCGGCCCGCTACCAAGGGCTGTGGGCTCTCCTTCTCCGTGGCCGACGTGAGTAAAACATTTAAATGTGTTAACCTTCGCAAGGCTGAAGGCCCAGACGGCATCCCTAGCCGTGTTCTCAGAGCATGCACAGACCAGCTGGCTGGTGTGTTTACGGGCATATTCAATCTCTCCCTATCCCTGTGCCCACATGCTTCAAGATGGCCACCATTGTTCCTGTACCCAAGAAGGCAAAGGTAACTGAACTTAATGACTATCGCCCGTAGCACTCACCTCTGTCATTATGAAGTGCTTTGAGAGACTAGTCGGGGGCAAACTACTCGCCCTCCAGGACACCTACAACACCTGATGTCACAGGAAGGCCAAAAAGATCATCAAGAACATCAACCACCCAAGCTACTGCCTGTTCACCCCGCTATCATCCAGAAGGCGAGATCAGTACAGGTGCATCAAAGCTGGGACCGAGAGACTGAAAAACAGCTTCTCTCTCAAGGCCATCAGACTGTTAAACAGCCATCACTAGCACATTAGAGGCTGCTGCCTATAGGCATAGACTAGGAATCACTGGCCACTTTAAGGAATGGAACGCTAGTCACTTTAACCTGTTTGGTATAGGGGGCAGTATTGAGAATTTTGGAAAAAATATGTTCCCATTTTTAACGGCCTCCTACACCAACTCAGAAGCTAGAATATGCATATTATTGTTCAGGTTTGGATAGAAAACACTCTGAATTTTCTAAAACTGTTTGAATGGTGTCTGTGAGTATAACAGAACTCCTATGGCAGGCAAAAACCTGACAAGGCTTCAAGCAGGAAGTACCCTGTCTGACAAGGAGTCGTGCGTCTTACCTCTTTTTATTGAAAAGTAAGGATCTTAGCTGTAACGTGACAATTCCCAGGGCTCCAATAGGCTCTCAGAGCCCGCGAAATAACTGAAGGTTTACGAGGGAACCTCAGGTTGAAATATATTATCGCCTTTTGTAAGTGGATGCTCGGAGGACCTTTCAATGATGCGCGTGCATGAGTCGCTTCTGAGGAGAAATTTTATTCGGCTGTTTAGGCTCAATGCATACTCCCGGTCGGAATATTAACACTTCTCTATGACATAAATGGCATAAAAATTGGTTTTAAACAGCGGTTGACATGCTTCGAAGTACGGTAATGGAATATTTAGACATTTTTGACACGCCAATGCGCCATGCGCGACACCGCGAAAAAGCATTCTAGAACTCACGAACAAAACGTCGCTGTTGGAACATAACGATGGATTATTTGGGACCAAACCAACATTTGTTATTGAAGTAGAAGTCCTGGCAGTGTATTCTGATGAAGAACAAGCAAGGTAAGAACATCTTTCTTATAGGAAATGTGATTTTGGTGGATGCTGACCTGGGTGGGTATCTAAATAGCTAGCCCTGTAATGCCGGGCTATGTACTTAGATTATTGCAAAATGTGCTTCATCCGAAAAGCTATTTTAAAATCGGACATATCGAGTGCATAGAGGGGTAATGTATCTATAATTCTTAAAATAATTGTTATGCTTTTTGTGAACGTTTATCGTGAGTAATTTAGCAAACTGTTAGTAAATTCACCGGAAGTTTGCGGTGGTTATGCTTTTTCTGAACGTCACATGCTAATGTAAAAAGCTGGTTTTTGATATAAATATGAACTTGATTGAACAGACATGCATGTATTGTATAACACAATGTCCTAGGTGTGTCATCTGATGAAGATTATAAAAGGTTAGTGCTGCATTTAGCTGTGGTTTGGGTTTATGTGACATGATATGCTAGCTTGAAAAATGGCTGTGTGATTATTTCTGGCTGGGTACTCTGCTGACATAATCTAATGTTTTGCTTTTGTTGTAAAGCCTTTTTGAAATCGGACAGTGGGGTTAGATTAACGAGATTCTTGTCTTTAAATAGCTGTGAAATAGTCATATGTTTGAGAAATTGAAGTTATAGCATTTCTAACGATTCAAAAATCGCGCCACTGGATTTCAGTGGCTGTTACGTAGGTGGGACGAGTTCGTCCCACATGTACTAGAGAGGTTAATAATGTTTACATATCTGGCATTACTCATCTCATATGTATATACTGTATTCTATACTATTCTACAGTATCTTAGTCACTTAATGTTTACATATTTGGCATTACTCATCTCATATGTATATACTGTTTTGTATTATATTCTACAGTATCTCATTCACTTAATAATGTTTACATATCTTGCGTTACTCATCTCATATGTATATACTGTTTTCTATGCTATTCTACTGTATCTTAGTCCGTTCCGCTCTGACATCACTTGTCCATATGTATATAGTCTTAATTCATTCCTACTTAGATTTGTGTGTATTGGGTATATGTTGTGTAATTTGTTAGATATTTCTTGTTAGATATTATTGCACTGTCGGAGCTAGAAGCACAAGCATTTCGCTACACACCGCAATAACATCTGCTAATCACGTTTATGTGACCAATAACATTTTATTTTATTTGAATTAAGTATGTAGTAGCTTACTGTGTGTCCCAACCACTCCCTAACCCTTCATTTTGGCCCTATAAAGCTTTAATGTTTGCATATCTGAAGCTCAACCCCCACACTGCTTTTACCTTTTCAGACCCGTCAGATCTCCAAACATCAAAGGGGTTTAGGCCAAGGAGAAGGGGTACACTCTCACTCATCAATGTTATGAAGGCTCTATAGACATGGCTGGGGTATTTCCATGGCAAATGCGGGCAGTGTGGCTGACTTTACACTGAGAGCATGATGTACTGATGACTGTGTGGACTGTGCCCTGTGGAGGGATAGGGATTGCTTTAATATCACAGCCTTGGGCAGATGCAGATCTGCAGGGGGTTTGACCACCCTAACATGCATCATTGATTGGACTACTAGCCAACCGGGAGGGTGGTGGGATGTGAAATGGGGGGTTGGGCTTACTGTCATGTCATGGTATTACTCTAAAGAGGAGCTGGTTAAAGCATGGTAATGATACATTGAATCATGATTGTGAGTTTGGGGGAGTTGTTGAGCATGGATTTGGGTTGAAAGCCCTGTGTGTGTGGTTGGATTTTAATGGAGTCCATTGGCTAACTAGCAGATTGACTGGTTAACATTATGTCACAGTTTGGACATTCTGGTTGCTCCTTATTGTGTAGAGAGATTCCTGTCATATTACTTGCACTATTACTATTACTAGTTGTTTATAAACTGTCAAATGAAATGACTGGCTTGTAGAACAATCTATGTGTCTTCATGTATGTTTGTATGCATGTGGTGGAGAGGCAAAGAGAAAGCCTACACACACTATGTCTAGACTTGGCTCCTTCTTAGGTAGTGTCCTTTAAGGCTCTTTCTTAGGCAGTATCGTTTTAGGGATGCTGTCCTGGCCTAGAGGTGTGAGTTATTAGACTCCAAGTGCCAGTGCTTAGGCAGCTGAGACAAGTGACGCTCCACAATAAATTCTACTGAATTCTCTGTCCCATGAGTCACCATTTGGGCAGCTAAACGGCCTGGTGATTTAGCGGTAGCTTTTAGAAATCGAATAAAAAAAGCCATAGAATTAGTTGAGCGAAATGAAAACAAATCATGTCGTTTCCCCAGATGTTATATATTTAACTTATTACTGGATTTACCTGAAAGCCATAAGCATGTGTTTTGTATTATTCTCTGTTGTATGGAAACAGCAACCTCTTATCTATGACAGATAGACCAATATGTCAATTTCAGGTGGATCTTGATGATCCCACAGTGCTGTAGGGAATACAAAAGCATTGGAACGGCGTGAAGCAGGGAAATAACATATTTGCACCCGTCTACTATGTTTGTGGCTGTGTATTGTCTGTAATAGCATCTAAATGACATCTAAATAGATTGTATTAGCGTCTAATCATCAGATCTCTTAACCCCTCTTTGGAGTGTATCGCTTGGCAGAGGCAAATGCTGTGTAACGATTTACATTACGGCCATCTTCATAATGCATTCATTACATATATACATGCACATTATAAGCGTACTGTAGGCTGAACAGAATCTAGGAGATTCTAGGAGAAAACTGTTCCAATTCATACAGTCGTTATTTTCCTTTGAATGCTCAGTGAAGATGCTTAGAAAGTCATTACAGCAATATCACTGCCAACAGCGTAGAGCAGACCCTCCCTAAATGTACCTAAATGTTCCCTGAACAGCTTGCTGTCTAAAAAAAAAGGTATGTGATTTTGGATTGTATCAGGTTGAGACACCTGTTTAATACAAGGACCCCTGTGGGTCTGTACATGGCCCAATTGGCCTCTGGAAGTGATGGAACTGTCACTCCTCCCTCTGGAAGCTCTGTGACAGTCAATCACACACCTGGGTTATTTTCAGTAGGCACGAAATGGAAGAAAACTGTCCAAAACTAAGTTAAATTGGGAGGTGTTATCTGAATGTGTTTGATAAGAAACGCTGTTTTTTCATTGTCCGTTGCAAAATCTTTTGCTACGGTGTGACCTAATAAAAATAGAAAGGTCAGAGTAGACACACTACTACTGGTACTTAGTTCTGAAATGGGCTGTCCTCTTTCATATTGAAAAGGCCTCCGAGCCCTCTTACATTTCAGGCACAATTACCTAGAATGCCAAGACATTTATTGGGTTATCAGAGGAAGTAGACCAAGGTAAATGGGCAGGAAAATAATAGTGATTTAAGAGGGAAGTGTGTGAGACTTATTTAGCTGGCCCATTTAGCTTTGACAGCGCACACGTGGCTTGCTAGATGCTAACTGCTTAGCCTATCAGGTGTACTGCCATCTGTGGCTGTGCAGCATGTTTTGCTATGATGTGTTTACAGTCGGTCTGGCATTGTTTGAAGCATTGTTCTTTAACATACGCATGAGTAGTTTACTACATTTAAGTTATGAAAGGACTGAACTGCTGTGTGAAAGACATTTTGAAGTGGCACACAATTAGCATTGTTTTCCTATTGTCCCTCCCATTACTTCCATTGCCCCAATGTGATCCTTCTATATGTCCCCTGTTAGTCCCGATGTGATAATTCTGTGTCCACTGTTAGACCCAGTGTACCCTGATAGCACCAATGTGATAATTCTTTGTGTGTACCCTGTTAGCCCCAATATGACCATTGTCTGTGTTCCCTGTTAGCCCCAATGTGACTATTCTCTATATTCCCTGTTAGCCCCAATATGACCATTGTCTGTGTTCCCTGTTAGCCCCAATGTGACTATTCTCTATATTCCCTGTTAGCCCCAATGTGACCATTCTCTATATTCCCTGTTAGCCCCAATGTGACCATTCTCTGTCCCCTGTTAGCCCCAATGTGACCATTCTCTGTCCCCTGTTAGGCCCAATGTGACCATTCTTTGTGTCAGACCTCCTCTGGCTCTTCTTCTCATCCCTCTGTTTCCCTCCAGACCCTTTAATCAAGTCAAGTGTCATCACCTGTCAAGAGCTCCCCTGATACTCTGTGTGCCCTGACATAAATTTTCCCTTGTGTCTTCATGTTTTAGCATTGAACATTTCCCCAGGGTCCTGGAAAGTTACTGGGTGTGCAGGCTTCACACTAATAATACAAATAATCAACTAATTATGGTATTTTCCAATCTTAGCCTGCTGGGCTGGAATAAAAGCCGGCACCGCCAGTAGCTCTCTTGGTTCAAAGTTGGAAACCCCTGCTCATAACCTATGTGTCTGATCCATGTACTGTACGGTAAACTATAGCCCTGTGGCCCCTGTAGTAATATGTTGCCCATCTCGTCTCGTTCTCCAGGCCCCTGAGAGTCTCCTGCAGTCCCTGGAGACTCACCTGAACACTCTGGAGGGGAAGAAGCCGTAAGTACCAACCACACTCTCCACCAACCACACTCGTATCCTTACCCCATGGGCGTCTTTGTAACCAGGGCTACTTGGGAGTGGGACTACTTTACTTCCTATTTACTTCATATTTGAGAATTCAGCAATCTCAGTCTAGTTCATATACATGCACGCACATACTTTGGGTTTAAAAAAGTATGTGGAGTAAATAAATAAAGAACACACACCCTAAAGGTGAAACAGAAAGTCATACTGGGGGTGGCAGGTAGCCTAATGGTTGAGAGCGGTTAAGAGCATTGAGCCAGTAACCGAAAGGTCTCTGGTTCAAATCCCTGAGCCGACTAAGTGAGAAATCTTAACCCTAATTGCTCCTGTAAGTAGCTCTGGATGAGTGCATCTGTTAAATGCCTGAAATGGAAACATTCTGCCTCCTTTTGCTGTGGATTTATTTTACCAACACTTTGGCTAAAGAGCCTCCATCAGGGTGTGAAAATAGTCTGTGACCATCCAGTGAACCCAAATTAGAACTGTGCTTGTCCCTGATGTCCCCTCGGCTTTAATTATGCGCAGCCTCTCTCAATTAACATCATTAGGACCTCCAGTGTACGCCCTCTAGATTGTGCGATTTTTATGGGCACTGATTGGACTGAATCTGTCATCACCAGACTGTCAGGTCGGGTGTGTTCTCGACAGGACCTTAGTAGGACAATGATACAAGATAGTATTTGTGGGGTGGGGGGGCATCATCAGATCGGATGTATGGTAAGAAACTTAGCAGATGAAGTCTTAGCAAATGCCAGTGATTGTCAATGTGTGTTACAGAGAGGATGTTCACAGAGAGGATGCGTAAGTATTCTGCTGGATCTACTATAGAATGAGTTGACGTGGAGGGCCGGGTCATTATTTGCTGTTGTCTTGTATTGAAATGAATGAAACTGTAAAAAAAAAAAAATCCCCAATTGTTTCGTGACATTCACATGAGGATTCTATGGAATTGACATTTGAACCTCCAGTTTAAAGTCCTGTTTCGCAGTGTTGTAAAGTTCAAATGGGATCTATAGAATTTATGTGAATTTGGCATATTTGTGATTTGTCAGTGTCTCTCCTGAGTTTTGCCTCTCTCTCAATATTAATATGAACTATTGACAGCTGACTCGGGACTTACCCAAGATTCACTTTGCATAGATTTTTTAATACGACGTGAATCTGGTGTCTTAGCTCTTCAATGTTCATATTAACTTCATTGTCATATTATTGGGATCTTCTCAACTCCTCAAACCTTTTGATGCATGTCATTGCAAAACATGGGTTTGTTATGTCTGGAAAATAAGAATGAGAAGCTTTGTGCAAGGAAATGAATTTTGTTTTATTCAGTGTTGAAAATCTAAACTCTACAGATGCAGTACACTCTTAGAAAAAAAGGCTTCATAAGGGTACTTCGGCTGTCCCCATAGGAGAACTGTTTTTGGTTCCAGGTAGAACTCTTTTGGGTTCCATGTAGAGCACTCTGTGATAAGGTTTCTACATGGAACCCAAAAGGCTTCTACCTGGATCCAAAAGGGTTCTACCTGGAAGCAAAAAGGGTTCTTCAAAGGGTTCTCCTATGGGGACAGCCAAAGAACCCTTATTGATTCTAGATAGCACTTTTTTTCTAAGAGTGTATGTTTTCACAATGGAACTGCCTCGAAATGTCTGCTCTCTGCAACCAAAACAACAGTGCTTCTTTAGCTGTCACTTTGACACAGCTCAATAACAGCCATTGTGCTTCACCATGCATATCATCTGGTGATGCTATGATGGCTTTAACTCGTTCTTATTGTATCATTTTGCAGGTCACCAACCAAGGTGAGTCAGCTACCCCTTATTTTACTCTGTCTCTGCACCTCAACAAATCTTTTTGGCAACTGCCGACAATTTGACAATAATTTGAAGTGTGTTTATTAATGCGTAAAACAGCATAGCCATGTCTGCTTCTGTGACTGTGGTGCGTCGCCATGGTAACTGACTAACGAGGCTAACCCTCCGTCTGACAGGAGTGTGAAGCAAATGGCTCCCCGGCCGCAGCCGCCACGCCTACAAAAGCTCAAGCGGCCCCTGCAGCTGCTGCTGCTCCAGTTGCTCCTGCCCGCCCTGGACCACCTGCCAGACCCACGGCGGCACCCACCTTCAAGAGCTCTAACAAGTAGGTGCCCATCAGCTGTGGGCTCTTAGGTTGGCCACTTCAAGTGCCACTTCAGGTGCCACACTAGCTTTAACAATTAGCTATGTTGAACAATCTACAGTTTACATTTAACCCTTTTGTCGTTCTGTTTTTCCTTCTTCCTGTCTCTCCTTCGCCTCTCCCTCTTCTTCATTTTTTCATTCTTTCTCGCTCTCTCTCTGTTACTCTCTTTCTATCTGCAGTGCTCTGCTAGACTTGGATCCATTGTCAGCCTCCCCATCAGCAGGTGGAGCAACAGCCTCTATCTCGTCATGGGGAGGTAAGCCCTTCAATACATTTAATATCTGGGTTGCATTCTTTATGGCACACAATATATGTATGTATGTATGTATGTATGTATGTATGTATGTATGTATGTATGTATGTATGTATGTATGTATGTATGTATGTATGTATGTATGTATGTATGTATGTACATGAGCGTTTCTCATTGCAGGCCCAGGACTTCCCTCCCTGTTTCAGTTAGTTTTCTTCCGTTTGGTGCCTAATGAATTCCACCCTGCTCTCTTTCATGCTTTCTATCCACATCCTCCTCTCCACCCTTACTCAAGGGAAGGACTAATATTAGCAGATATTCAAACCTGGCCGCTCTGCAGATTGAAATTGCTTTAAGGGCCTCTTACTCATATAACACTTTTTCCTTGGAGTGTTTTTTTTAAAGATGGCAGTTAGAAAAGCAGAATTACAGTAGTCACGTGGTATGGTAGTGAGTTATTGACCCCGATTGGCATTTCTATGTTTATATTCTCTGTATGTAATCCCTCACTCACATCTTCTCTTTGCTCTCTCTCTCGCTCTCTCTCTCTCTCGCTCTCTCGCTCTCTCTCTCTCTCTCTCTCTCTCTCTCTCTTTCGTTGTCTTGTACAGATCTGCTTGGTGGCGGTGAGTACTGGGGAACATACTGTTTTTTACATTCTTTACACAGCTCCCATCCACAGCAGAGCATGACAGCTGCTAGGATTTACACCTGAAGTTATGATTAACACCTATCTGGAGGCTTGGCCACATTCCAGTCTGACTGCATTGCAGACGCCTATTAGATCTCACATCACCTGGATAGGTGTTTAACATATCATCTAACCACATCATCAGCTAACCATATCATACAATATAGCAATCTGATACCGACTGCGCAGTCAATGACGTTTCACACAACCATAAGTTGATGCAATGATGTACTGCAGTGGAGTCGGTCTGGAACGTGACCATTGTACCTGTGGCTCACTGGGCTTTCAGTGCATGACTCCAGCTGTAGACCTAGGATCTGAGAGGATCAGCATATATAGGTGGCAGCCTCCTCCTTATTCTTGCTCTGTGATCTCTAACAATGCCTCTCAAGGTGTAACATACTCCTCTCCAACACTTCTCTATTACCACTGTTCTCTTTGACATATCTTACGCTTATCTTCTTTTTCTCAACACAATCTCTCTACTTCTCTCTCCCTGTTATATTCCCCCTGTTCCTCTATCCTGTTGTGATTGGGGATGGGCTTGGGTGGGGATGGATGGGGTGGTGTAGGTTTAGATACCCCCCCTGATCCCACTAGCACCTCTGAGCCAGCCGCTGTTGCTGCTGATGCTGCAGCCGGTCTGGCTTCCACGCCCACGGTGGCCCATACGGATGGCCCCGCCGCGCCCTCTGTGGCCCCGGTGGTGGTGCTGCCCGTGCCCGCCACTACCGCCTCAGACATGGATCTGTTCGGAGGTCAGTGGGGGTCAGCCTCATGGGAGGGATCATCATGGCAGACTACACAGCAGCTGTCTGCTTGTTTGGAGCAAACTCTGACATGCTCACATGTAGTTACACCACCTGGTTCTCACACTCTCACATTTACGAATTTCAGTATACATACACCTTAACAAACATATTCTGTTCATGAAATTCTGTATTTGTGCAAAATTCTAGTTATTGACATAGTTACTGACATCTAATAAGGACACTCATTTCCAAATGTTCCATCTCACTAAATAATGATTAGATTATTCATTATTTGGGCACTGCATCAATCAATCAATCATGTATCCAAGACAGCAAGCAGGTGAGGAAGTTTTTGCTCTGCACTGTATGGAGAACAGTAGAAATTGTAGCCCATACCCGGCATATCTCCTCTTTTCGCTCACATATCTAAAATAGCAGATATACCCAATTAAATTCCCTATCAAAATTGTATAGCAAAGTGTGGCCCTCTTTTCCATGGAAAACAGCCTCTGTCAAATAGAGATGTTGCTTTGCCCATCGCTGAGCATGGCATTTCCTGTCACACAGTACAAGCTTATGATAGCATCATGTTATCTCTTCACTTTCCCAGCGTGCACAAACATTGTGCACACTGAATGCAGCTTTATGAAGCCGGGAAAGTACAGGCCCAATTCATATGATACTAATAAGATCAGCAATTTCAGCAATACATCTTGTATTCTCTGTTTTCTCCTAATGCTGATCGCTCATCTTTCTGTTTCTCTCATTCTCTCTATTCTCCTGCTCTTTATTTACCTCCTCATCTCTCTTTCTCCTGCCTCCCCCTGTTTTTCTCTGGGTGTTGCATTGTGGTTTGTGTCCACTGTTCCATCCTCTCATGTCCGGTACCCCAGACGCGTTTGCACCCTCCCCAGGTGACGGCCCGCCCAGCAGGGCGCCTGCTGCTGATGCATGTGCCGGATCTGGTGGGTGATAACACTGCTCAGTGTGTGTGTGTGTGTGTGTGTGTGTGTGTGTGTGTGTGTGTGTGTGTGTGTGTGTGTGTGTGTGTGTGTGTGTGTGTGTGTGTGTGCGTGTAAGTGAGCATATGCTTGTACGTGTGTGCACTCTTCCAACACACGTGTGTGTTTGTGCAAGAGTGTGTGTGTGTGTGAGATCCTGAAGCTTGGGTAGCTCCAAGCTGCTTCTGCTACCATATGGGACAGTAGTAAATCATCTGAAACATTGCATTGGGGCCTACCGTCCTGACCCTAACCCCACTATTGGGGGCTCAAGCCTCGGCCCCCCTCTTTACCCTTCCGCCACTCAGCCCTGCTTCAGAACACTCCCCCTGCTTCTCTCAGCTCGTAATATTCACCAGGTGATGAATACTCGAGTAAAACACAGTTGTATAATTTTTCCCAAATCCTACAATTGTTTATATTTCATATAAATGATGCCACTTACTAATCATACCAACTGACCATCTCTATTTACCCTGTTTTGTTTCTCTCTTTGGCCTGAATGTGTAAGTATTAATCGACTACTGGGACTGTAGAAGTCCAACAGTACAGTGTTTGTAATTCACATGGTTCCATTACTGTGTGTGTATGGAGCTTTGGTCTAGTAGGACAGTTTTATGTTGAATTATGCACATTTCTCTACATTAACTTTATTCTGCGCCTTTATCATGTATTTGGATTCTATGTAGACAGAGCTTATCAGTGTGGAAGCAGATTCATGCCAACATTGTATTAATTGTATATGTTTTGGTATGATTCTGCTTCCGTGTGTATGTACTAGTTCTAATGTAACCACTAGACATCGTCCTCTTGTGGCCTGTCTTTGTAACCACAGTATTTACCAAAACCAGCTGTAGCCCATTCCCTTTAATGAGTCTGAGTGTTAGACAATGAGTTTTCTAACCTGTGGCTGTAGTATAAAGTTAATGGTATCTTTTCTTTACTTCCCACTAACCCTCATTATGGAAGCTCCTCTAGACTCCCAATAATATGTATTTTACAATGTTTGTTGTTTTAACAAACTCTCAACTCCCCCTACTCTCTTCCCATCCTCCCTTTTCTGGTCATATCCCTTAAACCCCCTAACCCCCATCCTCCTTCCTCCCAATTCCTCCCCCCTCCTGAAGACCCCTTCGCTCCATCGGAGGGGAGTGCGAACATGGTCCCAGAGATGGACCTCTTTGCTATGAAGTTCGATAACACACTGGCTGCCCCAGAAGCAGCCAGCCCCACCTCTAGCGCAGTGCCGATCATTGTCGCCCCCACCGAGCCCAATGCTGCCGCCCCCGCTCCCTCCACTACCACCACTGACTCTGCAGCTGCCCCCGCCCCTGCCGTCCCCACTCTAGACCTCTTTGGTGGTAAAGTGCACATTCTACTTCGCACACTGCATTGCTCTGCACTATGACAATGATGATGATAATGACGATGATACAGTAACTTCCCTACATTTTTGTAATTATGGCTATGTTTTTTTTCTGTTATTATTCATTTGATTCATTTGATTTAAGTCATAGGCATTGAGTGAATCACACATTTTGACCACCCTTTGCAAATGACAAATTAAATGGAAATGAGGATGGGTACAGTATATGGATCTATCAAATGATGGTTATTCTCTGCATCATTCCTGTGCAGACTAGGAGTAAATACACAGATCTCAAAACTGGATGCCTTCTAATGGTATACTACAACTATTGAAACTAACTGCAACACTTTACTTAAAACCAGCAAATATGCCGTTATCGTGTATTGTAAGCTGTCATGAGCATGTATGACTATGAGCTCCTTATAATGTCTTATAATCATTTCATAATGATCGTGACTAAACAGTCAGTTTGAGTCAGTTGAAATATGAGACAAAACATATTATAGGGCTTATTATTAGACATTATAAAGCCTCAGACATGCTTATAACAGGTTTTGAAGTATTATACCTGCAGGCTGTTACAAAACAAACCTTTTCAGTTGTCAGTAAATCTTTGTGACGCCATATTGGCTTCCAGAGGCATTGATTAAGTAATCTGTCAGCACCAGATATTGGCCTGTCAACTGTTTGCATTCATAGGGGTGGCTCAACATGTTGTGATTTCAACCCAACCTCTACCATGAACCATTATAGTCAGTCAAAGCTAGAGGGAAGTGAGCAGAGTTGTGTTTAGTAGGGAGAAAATGATTTGAAAAGGAGTGAAACGCGGAGGTATTACCTGAACGTGTTAAATAAGAATACACATTTTCATTTTCCGTTGCAAAAGTGTTTGATATGGTGTGCCTTACTGAACTCGACCTCGTTGTTATGGTCACTCTAACTGCAGTGTGCCTGCATGACAACTTTTGCTTTCTTCACCTCCAACTTCTGACCAAGGTTGTAGATATCAACACCCTTCATTTGAGCAAATCTTCATTTTATCTTTCACCTGATTTTAGTTAATATTTTCCTTTGTTTACAAGAAATAGTTTGCAACTATGTTTTTAAATAAAGAGTAATCAGTAACACTTTGTAACAACTTTCACGAATAAGCACTTATAAAGTGTTACGCTACTTTAGATGTCCTTTTTTAAACATTTTTGTTGTTGTTGTTGTTGTTGCTTTTCTCCCTTTCCCTCTTAACTCGTGCTGTATAGATTGTAAACTGAATGTAACTGTGTGTCCTTGTTTATAGATTCTATGTTTGATTCTATTCCTGAGAAAAGCCCTACCGCAGAAAAAGCTGATGCTGCTGTCACTCCTAGCGTAGACCTATTTGGGGCAGGTACAGGATGTGGATTGCTTTCTTTTTTTGGAACCTCTTCTTCATCTCTTCTGTCCTTCCTCCTCAGCCATCTGTTTTACCACACGTCTTGGTTTGTCCCCATAGTGGTATGCGACTTGTGCATGCACCCAATCCAGGGTTGGGTCAATTTGAATTGAAGTCAGTCAATTCAGGAAGTGATTTGAATTTAACATTCAAAATTGGTAAATTATTTGAAACAAGTAGCTTCTTCTTTTCAGTTTATTGACAAGTAATTTAATTTATTTTCAATTATTAAATCGTAATTTCATTTTACTTCCTGTATTGACTGACTTCAAATTAATCCCAACCCTGGACCCACTGGCTTAATAACAGTAACTCCTACCACTGCTTTCACTCTCTCTGTTATGCTAATGCTCCTCTGTGCTCTTCTACTTCACTCTTCCTACTTCCTCTACATTCTTCTTCGGGTGTTTCCCTGGAAGATCTCCCTACTATCTCTCGCGGGCCCTCTCCTTTGCCTCCCGAGGCCAATGCTGATGAAGACCTCTTGTCTGGTGTGACTGGTGAGTTACACTATCTGCTCACTCTTAGCTGACCTCAATTCATGATCACCTATGGGTCTACTTCCTGTATCTCCAACTCTGCCTGCATGACTACAGCATACAGTAGTACAAGTTTGGTAATGCACTTCTCTGTCAGCCTGTCAATCAATGTATTTCTTCAGGAAGTGACTGGAACTTTGTCTTTTTTTGTGATCAGAAGAAACAGAATATTTTGTTTGCCAAGTACATTTACATGTACCAGGAATTTGATGTGGGGAAATGGTGCTGCCACAATAAACAGAATATACAGACAGAATATATAGACAAAGAATTTACACAAATCCACATACCATTATGTACAGTGTCAACAGCAAAAATCAAACAATAATGTGTAGTAAGGATGCATAAACATATTTACTGTAGATGATACAGTTGAAGTCGGAAGTTTACATACATTTTATCCAAATACATTTAATCTCAGTTTTTCACTATTCCTGACATTTAATCCTAGTAAAAATCCCGTCTTAGTTCAGTTAGGATCACCACTTTATTTAAAAAATGTGAAATGTTAGAATAATAGTAGAGAGAATGATTTATTTCAGCTTTAATTTCCAGTGGGTCAGAAGTTTACATACACTCAATTAGTATTTGGCAGCATTGCCTTTAAATTGTTTAACTTGGGTCAAACGTTTCAGGTAGCCTTCCACAAGCTTCCCACAGTAAGTTGGGTGAATTTTGGCCCATTCCTCCAGACAGAGCTGGTGTAACTGAGTCAGGTTTGTATGCCTCCTTGCTCGCACAAGCTTTTTCAGTTCTGCCCATACATTTTCTATAGGACGAGGTCAGGGCTTTGTGATGGCCACTCCAATACCTTGACTTTGTTGTCCTTAGGCCATTTTGCCACAACTTTGGAAGTATGTTTGGGGTCATTGTCCATTTGGAAGACCCATTTGCGACCAAGCTTTAACTTCCTGACTGATGTCTTGAGATGTTGCTTCAATATATCCAGATCATTTTCCTACCTCATGATGCCATCTATTTTGTGAAGTGTACCAGTCCCTCCTGCAGCAAAGCACCCCCACAACATGATGCTGCCACCCCCGTGCTTTATGGTTAGGATGGTGTTCTGTGGCTTGCAATCCTCCCCCTTTTTCCTCCAAACATAATGATGGTCATTATGGCCAAACAGTTCTATTTTTATTTCATCAGACCAGAGGACATTTCTTCAAAAAGTCCGATCTTTGTCCCCATGTGCAGTTGCAAACTGTAGTCAGACTTTTTTTATGGCGGTTTTGGAGCAGTGGCTTCTTTCTTGCTGAGTGGCCTTTCAGGTTATGTCGATATAGGACTTGTTTTATTGTGGATATAGATACTTTTGTACCTGTTTCCTCCAGCATCTTCAACAAGGTCCTATGCTGTTGGTCTGGGATTGATTTGCACTTTTCGCACCAAAGTACGTTCATCTCTAGGAGACAGAACGCGTCTCCTTCCTGAGCAGTATGACGGCTGCGTGGTTCCATGGTGTTTATACTTGCGTACTATTGTTTGTACAGATGAAAGTGGTACCTTCAGGCATTTGGAAATTTCTCCCAAGGATGAACCAGACTTGTGGAGGTCTACAATTCTTTTTCTGAGGTCTTGGCTGATTTCTTTTGATTTTCCCATGATGTCAAGCAAAGAGGCGCTGAGTTTGAAGGTAGGCTTTGAAATACATCCACAGCTACACCTCCAATTGACTCAAATGATGTCAATTAGCCTATCAGAAGCTTCTAAAGCCAGAACATCATTTTCTGGAATTTTCCAAGTGGTTTAAAGGCACAGTCAACTTAGTGTATGTAAACTTCTGACCCGCTGGAATTGTGATACAGTGAATTATCAGTGAAATAATCTGTCTGTAAACAATTGTCGGAAAAATTACTTGTGTCATGCACAAACTAGATGTCTTAACTGACTTGTCAAAACTATAGTTTGTTAACAAGAAATTTGTGGAGCGGTTGAAAAACAAGTTTTAATGACTCCAACCTAAATGTATGTAAACTTCCGACTTCAACTGTATATATAGTACCACTCAAAAGTATGGACACACCTACTCATTCAAGTTTTTTTTTACTATTTTCTACATTGTAGAATAGTAGTGAAGACATCAAACTATGAAATAACACATATGGAATCATGTAACCAAAAAAGTGTTATATATATATTTTTTTATATTTAAGATTCTTCAAAGTAGCCACCCTTTGCCTTGATGACAGCTTTGTACACTCTTGGCAAAGCATGCCATTCCATGAGCACAGCATATATTTTTCAACTCAAATCAATGAGCCCAATCAGTCCTCCGTGACAACAAAATCTATAATCAAAAGACCAAGTCCATATTATTGCAATAATAGCTCAAATAAGCAAAGAGAAACGACAGTCCATGTGTTATTTCCTGGTTTTGATGTCTTCACAATTATTCTACAATGTAGAAAATAGTAAAAAATAAAGAAAAACCCTTGAATGAGTAGGTGTTTCCATACTTTTGACTGGTACTCTATATAATGACGTTTTTTCAAATTGTGGTGCAATACTCTCCTCTCTCATTCTGTAGATGCATTCTCTGCTATGGCTCCAGCATCAGCAGTGGCGCCAACTCCAGCTCAAGCCCCGGCACCAGCTCCAGCTCCTGCCCCTGCAACGGTCTCTCCTCCCAAACCTGAGCCCTCTGCACCTGCACCTGTCATTGATCTGCTGGGTGCGTACTGTACCACGAAATCCACCACTTCCTGTACACCTTCATGGGTTGATTTGACTCATGCTGAGTAACATCTGACCTTTTCCATACTCTGTTCATCTATTTTGTGTACTTTGTTTACAGTGATTTTTTTATTGCCATTTCTCCATTGTTAAATGTAGCTATTAGGTGTGAAGGATATTTGTATGTGGAGAGCTTTTAATGTGTAAGTATCTTCGTAGCCAGGGTAATAGACCCCTGATAAGTCTAGGTCTAGGAGAGAGATAGTGTCATATGTTTGGTGGCAGTATATCCCAGAGGTTTTCTTCTGCAACTGCTTTTGGATTATGTGGCCAATGTAGCATTGCTTGTTAGTTAGCTATGAATGCGTTAGTAGCAGCCATTGTGTAGAGACGTTACCCGCCCTGAAACCTACAAATACTGTCGCCCGCACCAAGAAACACCTTTGGATTTTCTGGGTCAGTGGTATTAAGGCTTCTTGAGTTGCGGATTTTTGGTGTGCAGAGAGTTGAGTTCATACACAGGTTGGGACGGAAATTCGACCCTCTTGCAATTGCATGGTACTTAGAGGTGTGTGTGCGTGTGCTTGCATGCATGCGTGCACGTGCATGTGTTTACTGCAGGGTTGGGGAGTAACGGATTACATTTACGTCATTTAGCAGACGCTCTTATCCAGAGCGACTTACAGTAGTGAATGCATACATTTCATACAATTTCATACATTTTTTTTTTTTTCTGTGCTGGCCCCCCGTGGGAATCGAACCCACAACCCTGGTGTTGCAAACACCATGCCCTACCAACTGAGCTACATGTAATCCGTTAAATGTAAGGGATTACAAAAAATGGTAACTGTAATCCGTTACGTTACCAGCTAAAATATTGTAATCAGATTACCAATACTTTTGAAAAACTAAATGATTTCTTCGAGGATGACTTTTAAAATCTTTGACACTTCTCTGTTATCTCAATGACATTCAAATCAGCATTGAAAAAAGGCTCAAGTTTACATTTGTTCCAGCTGAGCGAGTCTGACCACAAATCAGAGACTATGATGACATAGAAAATGTGTTCGATGGATCGCGGGAAAAGAGCAGGAATAGGCTTTTGTAGGCTACAGTCCAAGCTAAATATTCCAATGGTGAGACTGCTGTTGGCACCCGAAAGATTATCCAACTTGAATAAACGCTTGGAGGTAAGGACGACAGTAGTGGTGTAGTCTACGGCGATACGGATATCACTTATTATTGATGTCTACATAGCGCATTGATGTGAATCAAACTGCTGCTCTCTCATTTAGCTAATTGCACGTTACGGATTGTGGTTGTTGTGGATGGCTGTTCATAAATCTAAATGAGTGCAGCATTTATTTTTCAACTCGAATTTATGCTCGGGTAAAACAATTAGGCTAATCTATACTTCCATATTTCCAAGTCCTATTCGTGAAGATCAAGGGGTATAACATTTAGTGGAATGACTGGAATTCTGATATACTTTGATTTTTAATGTAAAGATATAATTTAATTGTATTATTATATGTAGTAGAAAGCAATGGGTTAGAAGAAGCCCACATAACCAAACCATAAAGTAAAACGTAACATCCATATATGACCAGCTATGAAATGCCTCTTAAGGGGAAAGTAATTTAAAAGTAACGGAATGTAATCAGATTACATTACTGAGTTTGGGTAATCCAAATGTTACATTACTCATTACAATTTTGGACAGGTAACTAGTAACGGATTACATTTAGAAAGTAACCTACCCAACCCTGGTTTACTGCCTGTTTGCCTCCTCCTCCCTTCCTGGCTCATGGCTAACTAACTCTTCTTTACCCTCACGCTGCGTTCCGGATGGCTGGCTGGCTGTCGCTCTATAGACACATTCAGTAGTCCTGCTCTGTTGGACGCTACGCTCGCTGCCCCCGGGGAACCAGGAGAGGATCTGTTGGGTGGTACGCACACACACACACACTTTAGCTTTAATCCAGTTGTAACACACCACAATCAATGTCCCGGTGAGCAGCTAATTAGTTGAATAAAGTGAGCTGGATTAGGGTTGAAGTAAAAGCCTGCAGGACTGTAGTTCTCCAGGAGAAGGGTTGGGAGCCCCTGCTCTAAGACATCCATCTGCCGTTTGTGATTCATACTGCATGTACAGTATGTTAATATTGAATACCATGACACAATGTAACTTAAATCAATGGAATTGTAATCAATGGAAATGAAAATCATTATCATCGTATATTATACTCTCATTCAAATGGTTCCCCACTTCCAGGACTGATGTCTCCTAGCCTGGCTCCCACGGCAGCGCCTGCTTCTTTGGCCCCCGCTTTGGCCCCGGCCCTTGCTCCTACCCTGGCTCCTGTCTCAGCCCAGAATGACTTGCTGGAGGGTGGCTTCGACACCTTCGGCTCCCTACCCCCACTAATGCCCGCCACACCAGCAGCTGCAGACACGGTGCCGGCCGCAGCAGCACCCTCTGGTGGCTTTGATGCATCAGGTAGGGGACACAGTCTGCTACATGAATATATCCTGAGGGAAGTGTGTGTGTGTTCTGCATGCATGACTGACGCTGCCACGCTCCACCGCCGCTGTCCCTATTATGTAACGCTGAGGGATCAACGGTCACCACTGCTGACGGTTTAATTCCTCAACAGTGCTTCTCTCTCTCTCTCTCTCTCTTTCTCTCTCTCTCTCTGTCTCTCTCACTCTCTCACTCACTCACTCACTCACTCTCACTCTCTCTTGTCTCACATGCGCACATGCCAATACTTACTACTGTGCTACCCATCCTATTTCAACTCCTTCTTTCTCTATATGTTGGTCTCCCTCTACCTCCCCCCGTCCTCGCGTTCTCTGTGTTCTCTCTCTCTGTCACATACTACCTTTACACATTTCTTTCCTCACATCCTTCCTTTGTCCACCCCTTCAATCCCCTCCTCTTGCCCCCTCGGCCCTTGTCTCTTTCTGCCATCCCCTCTCTCTCTCTCTGTCACTGCTGGGTCATTGCTTGCTGCTACTGCGTAATTGGTGAGTTCAAAAGCCTTTCTCCCGCTAGTGCTTTGCAGTATTTGCTGTTTTGAGACGTTCCCCATTTTTTGAAATATTCCCCTTTTTGCATGTTTCAATATGTTTGTCTCACATATGAGACAGTGTAATGTATGTATTACTCCCATTTGTAACATTTGCCAGATTCTACCCTCAATTCAACATAGTGCTCTTTGAAGCTGCGATGCTGGCACTCTGGTGGTCTTCAACCACATTTAAAACACAGTTATAGACTTGAATGTTCAGATGCTGTGGTAGTGAAGGCCTTACAGTGGGTATATATTAATCTCTCGTGGACAGACTACGTAAACATAAAAGGTACCAAATTCCGCAAGATTTTTGTTCTGGGTTAACCGAGATTAGGTGTATATTGTTTCTACCCTGTTGGGTAGATGCATTGCACACCAGAGTACTGCACTGAATGGCTATTGTTGTGGTGATGAATTGTATGGTGATGATTTCACATCTGCCCCTCTTTGTGAAGATTAGGGATTATAAAGGTTTTCATCCATGGTGTATGTCACTAACATCTTACTCCCCTTATTTCTACCCTTTCCCTCTAAGTGTTTGGTGGATTAGGGGATTTACTGATGCCAGCCATAACACCCCAGTCCACTGGGGGTAGTGTGGGCAGCACTCTCAGTGGTGGGTTCAGTACCAAGGTGACACCCGCGGTTGGGGGTGGCATGACAGGCGCCACAGCTATTAAACGGCCATCCATTGGGGGCGACTTGGACTCCTCCCTGGCAAACCTGGTTGGAGGTATGTATTGATCACACCTGGACAGTCTTGATGGTTCTGATTACTGTTTTTTTGTCAGTTTAATAATGAGTTCTGAAATGACGTTTTCTTCTCTTGCAGATCTGGGGATTCAGAAAAAGTACGTACGGAATTTCTCTGTGTGTGCATGTGCGTGTTCTCCTTTTCCTTGTGTGCTTCCTAAATAACAATCAAAGTCAAAAGGTATCTAGTGTGTATTCCCAAACCTTCCAGCTAGCTGATGACGACTTTGGTGTCATGTGTGTCTCATATAGGGACCATCAGTGGAATGAGAAGAAGCTGACAGGAGGATCTAACTGGACCCCCCAGGTAGCTCCTCCAAGCTGGGGCGCTCCTGGATCTATGATGGTAAAAGCCTCCACAAGCCTCCCAATATTAGCAAAGAACCGTTATTGGGACATTTAAAATTGAAATCAAATCAAAGTTTATTGGTCATGTGCACAGGATACAGGTTGTAAATTGTACAGTGAAATGCTTACTTGCAAGCTCTCCTCAACAGTACAATACACATTTATACAAATAAAAAGTTAGAAAAATAGTAATGTTTAGAAATATACACAATAAGAATATATAGTGTAGACTATGAAATGTGCTAGAGTGAGTAGTGATATGGTTGAGCAGCTTAGGTAAATAGTAGCAGCAATGGTACACGGGTTTGTGCATGTGTGTGTGCGTGCGTGTGAGGTCAGTCTCCAGTGATGGACTGGGCAGTCTTCACCACCCTCTGTACAGCCTGGAGAGTGTAGCATTTTGGTATATTGGAAAAGGATTGTTCAGGAATGGAAATTATGTTCTATGTCATAGAGCTGTGAACTGTTTATGTCTTGACTTCCTGTTTCTAGGGTGGCTCCGCCCCTGGAGCCTCCGGTGCCCCTGGAGCCATCCCTCCGCCCATGGGAGCACATCCTGGCTTTGGCATGGTGAGATCCTGGACTGGATGCCCAGAAACCAACATGGACAGCTATACTTATAAATGAGCTCAGTGTTCTTATTCAAGACAGGACGTAGTTATTGGTCAATTCCATTAACCCCTTCCATCTCTGTCCAGGCCTCAGCAGCTGGATCTGGAGTTCCCATGATGCCTCCCATGATGATGGGCCAGCCAATGATGGGTCAACCCATGAGACCACCCCTGCCAGGAGCTGCAGCACCAGGGGCACCGGTAACACACATGCATGCACACACACACACGCACACGCACACGCACACACACACACACGCACACAGATACACATTCACATTCATTCTCAGATACATTTTTTTCCACACCCTCAAACACATACAGTACACAGTAGAGTGCACATAAGTATACAGAATCACCTGTTACTCCTTCAGTTATAAACTTATTTAAAGGGGAAATATACTCATATACTAATACACTCATATATTAGTCCACTTTTGATGCAGTCCCATAAAATGATGCATGTCAACATTCATGTTTTTAAGATATATTGCTTTTAGTCTCCTGATGACCAAAATCAAAGTGCAAAACATCATCATAAGACTTTTCTACAAAGTAAACACAGGCTTTCTATTAGGAAAGCTATGAGGCTTGTATGTGCAAAATAAATATATTTTAAAGGCAATGTTTTTGAAGTGGTACTCAATTTGTTTTCCAGCTGTCTCCAGGACCTGGTGCTACCCAGAGCAAAAAGCCCAAGGACCCACTGGCAGACCTCAACCTCAAGGACTTAATGTAATCTCCCAGCCCAGGTGTGTGTTCAGCACTTTCAGCTGTCATCTTGGTGTGATGCTAGTCTTGCCTGGTCTCAGATCTGTTTGTGTGGTTTTGACAACTTATGTTCATTGTCATGCCAATGACTATAGGAGTTGGTTATACAGCACAAAGAGATCTGGGACCAGGCTAATGCTAGTCATGTGTCAGTGGTCAAACTTAGGGTATGTTTTTCTCCTTATTGTCTTCCAGCTCTTGTTTTTCTGGAGCTGAGCCCTCTGGCCGCCTGTCCTATTTTGGCGTTCTGTACATCCCGGGACACCAGAGACCCTCCTCAGCTACTCACCCATAGGAGACCCCTTTCCTCCACCCCATCCCAGCCCCCTGTGTAATGTTGTAGCACAAACTGTGAAAGTGAAACCTTAGTGAGGAACAAAAACAAATGTGTGCTTAACTAGATGTAACCCTTTGTCTAAACAAAACCACACAAAACCTAAAAAAAAAAAAGTCTATCAAAGCAAGCCAGAAACCCGAGCGGAAGCTGAAGCCGTATGTGCTATATGTATTTAGATAATTTTTTCCAGTAGTGTTGGCGTGTTGAGTTGAATGATGGATGCGTGTTTGTTTGATGCCCTCAGCTCCACCTTCAGCCCTGCACTGGCCTTCTGATCACTCAAGAGAGGAGGGGGTTCCACCCTGCCTCACCCTGATTGGATAAGAGGGGTAAGCAAAGCAGCCCCGTCATTTTTGGATGAAACGTGGAATGTGTCGTTCGCAGAAGTTCTTCTTCGTTGTTGTATATACATTACACTGGCAAATCTTTAAGGATTCTGTCCCTATTCTGTATGTCTGTGGAAGAGCATATTGATGTGAATCTGATATCAAATTGTAAGAAGTCATGTGACCATTATCTTATTTCCCGTCTTCTTTTGAACGTATTTAGAAACAAATATGATATGAATATATGATTAATATGAATAAGCAACATGTACGGGCTCCTGAATCCTAAATGACCATCAAATGATTTTTTTTTTAATGATGTTCAGTATATTTATTCGTTTTTTTGTCAGCGCTTATTTTTCTATTTATTTTTGTAGATTTTGCGCATCATGTCCAGCTTTATTTGTATTTTCTCTCTCTGTTGACATTGTTTGTGAATCTGCTGTAAGACATTGTCGGATATTTTTATCAACAGATCGTATCTTACCGCTTATTTTCAGAGAAAATGTGTTTTCCTATTCAAGATAAAGGTCAAAGAGTGCATATCAGGAGCCAGATGTTGCCAGTACCTCATATCTCAATACAGAGGAGAACAGTCTTTTGTTAAACCACTAAAACAAGTTGTATACAGTTAGTCTACTTCCTGGTATCACCGGCACTCTCCTTATGGACCTATCACTGTCCTCCTCATCAGTGGTCTGTTTGATTTTCATAATTGCTTGTACTTTATTATTATCATTATTACTATAACTAGACCACGGTTAGGTACTGGATATGTAGTGTTATTTTTGTATTTGAGAAGAAACAGAAACATCCTTATCTCCCTATTCCCCCACCCCAGATTTTGTTACATATTTCTGTTCCGTTTCCTCCCCCCTTGTTAGTGAACCAGTAATATTGTACATGGTAGCATGGGCGGAGAGGAGAGCCTGTGTATACCCAGTCAGAAGAGGACACTGTTGAACAGTGTGGCTTCCATGTATATCTAGGTAGCTGTTTAGAACCAGTGAAACCAGTCCTGTGCTGTACACCCCCAGATATAACAGATACTTTGTGTCATTTACAAGAATGTTTCGACAATTGTTGAGGGAAAAGATATGGATTAGAAAAAAGGGAAAACATTCTTTTTTTTCATTATTGAGTTACATTTTTAAAATATTTTATTATTATTATTATTATTTACTATGCCCCTCCCCAGTGCATGTAAGCCCTTTGAGATGCAATAAACTCAATGATGGAAAGAATCACCCATTAATGATCGGCCATCTTTTTCTCATGTTGATGGATCAGATCATGGACGCATTGCATTTTTAATCTGGTGCACTAAATGTCATGACATTGTAATGACATCAGTAGGCCTAACCTGGGTTGCGTTCATTAGGGCGCACAACTGAAAACATTTTAAAATGTTAATGACTGTTTCTTATTGGACAAGTCCAAGTAGTCCCTCCATGTTTCAGTCTGTTTTCTTCCATTTGGTGCCTAATGATCATGACCCTGGCTACAGGCATAGATGTGTCATAGATACATACAGTACATCACTTCTCCTCACGGTAAACACACATACACATACAAGTTGTAATCTTGGTTTAATTGTTGTTTTTTCAATCATGGTGAAATGTTGATTAATTTAATGTATTTTGTCATCAACGGCAAACTCGTATAAATTGTGGCACATAATAAACAAGATTCATCAACGTGAACCCTTTAGAATGCTGATTTTCATCACATAACACTATGGCATTTGTTGTCACCACTACCCTTCAAATTACATGAATCTAATGGGAAACTGAATATTGAAATAACGTTTTTAATCTGAAAGCTCTGTTACATCAAACCCACTGTGTAGCCTCATATTAAATACATAGTTACAGTAATAGGCTATCAAAAATATATTCCAATAGGTCTCCCCAAAGTGTACAATTTCATATTAATTAAATTAGCACCGAGTCTCTGGATAAGCACCATTTTTATGTGCATGGCAATGAAACCACATTTTAATGCACTGCTAGAGTAAAAAAAGAACGAACGGTAGGACTGAAAACAATCATGTTTCATCCAGGATCACTCTGAAACCTTTCACTAATTAGTCATAGAAACATAATCTTATAAGAAAAGGTAGTTTTACAAAAAGGGACATTACAGGAAACTCAAAGAGCTATATATACACTCTTTTAAACACCAGCACGTTGATTTAGAAAAAAGACAGTTATAACCTCTTAATATACTCAAATGTTAATTTCTCCGAAAAAATGTTGCTTTTTTTACTGGGTCGTTCACCAAAGCCAATGCAAACTTTCTTGTTCCTTTTGCAAGAAAAGGGAACACATTTGAAAATGTTAACGTCTCTGCGTTCATTAAGCCTGCCTGGAATATATGAAATAACAAGCATCGCTCCCCTGAAACAGCTGAATATACAAAATTTTATCAAAATTGGTCAAACCTAAAAATCTGTCAAAAATGTTCCCGTTAGCATAACCACAGACCTAGTAGGACCTGTCAATATATAATCATGATATTTATAAATTTCTAGAATGTTTGCTTTTTAATAATTAAATAAATTAGACAAGGCAGAACAGCCATAGTTCTCTTTGATCTGTTGACGAGTTCCTGTAATCAACAACAGTGAGTCTGTATGGCCGCTTGTGTGCGATGAATGCTGTGATGAGGCAATCTGTGCCAGTTGCCAGTGGGAAGCACAGGAGGTAATAGAGAAGAAGACAGAGAGAGGCAGTCGGGCGGGCCCCTGGTTCGTTGGTGATGGAGGGAGAGGGGTGGAGGGGTGTTGTGGCATGTTGTGTGTCCCTCAGGCGTCCCGGCACTCGCTGGAGTCCCCATGGACCCAGTAACAGATCTGGGCATACTTGAGGGGCGTAATCCTCACCGCCACATTGTAATCCTGCTGTGCCCCATTGCCGTTGACATCCACCCACTGGTGGCCCGAGAACACCCCGATGATCTTCCTCTTCCATTTCTTCTTGCCAGGCTCTTTGAGGCGGATGTAGACCCCGGAGCCGCTGGAGCCGGGCTTGGCATCACAGTACTGATACAGCAGGTCTTTGGACTCCTCCGACACCGAGCAGAAGCGGTACACCAAGTTGCCGGGCCGGTCGTCGTCGAAGCCTGAGAAGTGGATTCTGCCGGCGGGCAGCTTCTTGACCGAAGGGATGACGCCCAGGTCCATGTGCTTGACCTTCTGGGCCTTCTTCAGCTCCAGCACGGCATAGTCATAGTCAGCCGCCACACCGTCCGATGCCCCGCCTTTGAACCAGCCTTTAGGGACCTGGGTCTGCTTCACTCTGGTCCACCGGAAGGATGGCTTCTCGACCTCTGCGCTGCGACGACTGCGGTTCTTTCTGTCTTTCCCTTTCCTTCCTTTCCTCTCATTCTCTCCATCTTTCTCCTGTTTCTCTTTTTCTTCCTTGTCTTCTCCTTTCCTCCTCTTGCCTTTACCTCGTCCTCTCTTCCCCTTCCCTCCTTTCCCACGCCGGGATTTCTCCTTGAGGACGCCCACGCGTAGCTTCTGTGCTCCGCTCACGTAGTCCTGTCCGTCGTGGATGCAGTGGGCGGCCGTCAGGACGTGTTTGGGGGATAACAGGACACCAGAGCAGCCCGTGGAGATCTTGACGGAGGTGGAGAAGGGGTACTTAGTGGAGAACTGCTTGTCAGCGATGCTGAAGCGGGTGTCTGTGCCATAGACCTCCCGTCTGCGGCGTGACTTGGAGGAAGAGGAGGAGTTCCCAGCAGGCCAAGTGTTGACTTCGTTGAGGCCCTGCACAGACACAGAGGTCAGGGTGCGCGTTCCGTTCTCGTACACCGTCTCATAGGACAGGAACTCCTCCAGGTCAGCCAGAGAGGGGTCGGGGAGGCGACGCTGGCACTCAATCCCACAGGTCCCGTTCAGCTCTCCCTGAGGTTTGGCCGTGAAGCCGGGGCTGCTAAGGGCCACCGTCCTCCTGTTCCTCACCAGCGGCACCTTCCACTGCGGCCAGGTATACTCATCATCTCTTCCTGTGGCCTCATGGGCTTCCACAGCCACCACCACGGCCAGCGACGTCACTGAGAGCAGGAGACACAGGGGTATGGGGACCATTGCACAGATGGGCCTGGCTCTGGAGGGGAGAGGAGAGGAGAGAAAGACACTATAAGGGATGGTGGAGAACGCTGAGGTGCAAATACAGTGTGCTGTCAATGCTTTGTCAACATGCATGAAGGGCTTTTTAAATGGCTTCATATGTCTCTATTGAATAGAATAGACGGAAAGAGACAAAAATGTGCTTGCTACTCTACTCCCACAACATACACACACAAGCAGTATAGGCAACCAAATCTGTGGGTTAGTAAAAACATTCTACTAAAACACATTGTCATGTGGTTGTTACAGAAACCACTGTTGGCAATTTACAGTTTGAGGCATCCATCTGTTGTTGGTCATCTGGGATGGGATGGAATTTCATTTGGAGGGTATTTTTATAAGCCTGACTCTGAATAGAAACATACTCAGACAAAGATAAATGAGGTCAAATCCCCCCTTTCCCCAAAATACATCCAGCACCAGCGTGCCACATCCACAGGAGGGCAATGTAACACAGAAAATGAAAGTCTCACAGTTGCCAAATTCAGAGCACTGAGAAGAAGCAAAGCTGTCATAAAAGTGGGCCGTGTCTGTGGCTAACAAAAGACACAAGAGCACTCCTTGTTTAGTAGCACAGTTTTTTTTCATGGACACAACCATCTTCAAAATGCTCATATCAACAAAAAGAAGGGGTCGCAGCATCTTCATATGGAAACGATTAAATATAACCAACAGAATAACCAACGGTCTCTCAAGAAATCATAGCATTTCATTGAGTTAACATAGGAGCTGTGTGGTTGAGAGGAGATTTATGGAGCCTGAGGCTGAGTGGAGGCTGTGGCCAGTGAGGAAGAGAGGAGGAGGAGAGGACCATCCTGGGGGCTCTGACTGTACTGAGATGGTGGCTTGGAGCTTAGCCACATGGTTAGCCTTTAGCTGTCAGTAATGACCATATCTGGTTTCTCTCTGAGTCTATGCTGCTCTCTGCTTCATTCCGCCCACAGTTTGAAGACGTAGGCCGACATGACATCACACAAGATGAGAGTTAGACTGTGGCCAAACTGGGCTGATAGCTGTGGAGGAAATTTTAATTCAGGGCATTTTATTCATTCAACAGACCATCACTTCACTACCGAGCAGAGAAATAGCCCTTTGTCAGCAGTTGCCTAGACGTAGCTCAACCGCAATTCTATACAGAGAATAGAACAGGGGAAGTCATTTGAGCTACAGTGCATTTCATAAAGGGGCCTAAGCAGTAGTGCTATAGTGAAGTAGTGCAGTAGTACAAATCCAACAACCATTTCAAACAATGGTGGGGTGGGATAGAGTAAAGTGAGAAAAAAAACCTATGTGATGACAGTACATTCATCCAGCCTGTTTGAAGAGCCTAAATAGCCTTTGGCATACTGGCTAACATCTGACCTTCCAGCTGGAGGCCGAGCCTGTGAGGGAGGGGCGAGCGTTGGTGGCCAGGTGTCTTCCTTGCGTTCCCATTCAATCAGATGCTAGGCAGTGTGAAAGTGAAAAGCCGCCAGGCGTTGTACGGTGGACAGATGAAGAAGACGGATGGTAGGAAATAATCCCATCAAAAGATGTGCTGTTGCATCACCAACCATAGGTTACAGGGGACCAGGACAGTTTGGCATTATCCAACCACACCTCTCACAGGGGGGTTATCCTTCTTCCACCTCATGTAGCAAACCATATGCCCTGCCTGTTTCAGACAAGTGGTATGTCTACTGTAAGGGCAAAGGTCACACATGACCTATCCCAGAATAGCATGTATAATGCCATGTTATGTAATCTTAATGCAGTTCTGTCAATGGTAGGTCTTGACACCTGAGTATTCTGATTTATTGGCCTCAGTTTTTGTCTACAAATCAAATCGCTCCACTGTGGATGGGATAGCCATGTACACAACGCCATACATCTTCAAACCAGCCTTACCCTGAAATAAAACAAGGTAGAATAGAAAACATGACATTAGAATGACTCAATGCATTAGAAATGTGATGTCAGGAATTTGACCCAGGTTTCTGGCCAACAAGACACGTTTTCCCAGACCAAGAAATAGCACAAATTCAACAGAAAAGTGAAATTACTGAGGATAGAGTGGAAACTGATATGTTGCCAGTATAATTTTCTGTTAAAGAAGGCCTGCATTTAACTGAGTGATTTTCCATTACAGTATAATCTCTCAAACGCCATCCAATACACCATTTTCCACTCCAGCGCGTGGTCGAAAAGATGGTGCTAGAATGCAATCTCTCTCGCGCGCTCCTTCATTTTTTTGTTCATAATTCGGATTTTTATTGGAAAACATCCGCTAAAATCAAAGTGGAAAAATGTCGATACAATAAAAATCACTGCAAGCAAGGGTGTCCTCTTGGTCCTAAAGTAGCACTAACTTCAGTAATTGTGATGCAAATATGTTTTTGCTAATAACTTTAGACTCACACAACCTATCTTGCAAAGGGAAAATGAGATCAACTATTGGTTATCAATAAAGCCATGAGTTGGCGATTAATATAAAAATCCATAATAACCTGGCAAAATAGGTTTCTAATCTCAAGGTTAAATAAATGATGTGCATTATAAATAATTGTTTTATGTTACTATATATAAATATTTTATTTTTAAGTACCTCTATGGGAAAATATATTATTAAGAAGATTGTAGCCTAAAAACGAAACAAGAATAAAATACAATTAGTTAATGAATTAACCTAACACATTTTCATGTAAAAAAACGAACTGTCACGTATTCCATATTGTTGTGTCAATGACTAATTAGCCTTGTAATGAATAGAATAAAATGAAAATTCACATCAATATATAATTTTGCAATATCACCATTACCAAACCAGACCACCAGAAATCAAGAAAATAGATCAAAAACCGTATTATGAAAAGAATGAAGTGAGAGCCCCATTGTCCAAGTGGCTCCATCAACAAAATAAACAAAAGGCTCTGGAACTCCATACCTGCTTTCATTCGATTGATTGATATGACAATTCCGCAAATCAGTTTTTTATTTCCAGAAAGAAACTGCTATTGCATCTAAGACGTCTTCTTAATCAGCGGACGACAGTCCCCTTCTCCTCATCGCATTTGCACCAAAGAGGCTGAGAGAAAGTCGCAGCAGCCAGAGCCTTCCGTGCGGGCTGCGCTTGATGCTGAGAGAGGGAGGAGGGAAAAAAGGTCTGAAAAATATTTTTTCACTTGCGACAAAGCTGTTTACATAGGCCTACATGGGAGTGACCAGCCGGTCCAGCTAAAAAGGCTGGATTGATTGAATGAGTGAGTATTAGTCCGTCTATGCAACCCAACAGTCCTATGTGGTCGTCAATGGGATGGTGCGCTCATGAGATGCTGTTGCGCCCTATGAAATACATATTACATTTCAGTGTAATTTTGTGCGCTTTATTCAATGGAGCTTTCATTCGACCGGGGACTGGAATTAGTTCCAGGGAGCCCACAATGGCCCTCGCAGACTGTTTTCATTGTCGCCCGTCTGAACTTCCACATCTGCTGCACTTGTCTCTGTGCTCGATGAAGTGGTAAACACACTGGCAGGGGGTCTTTGCGCTGTATGCACCCATGCGGTGACAGAGAGCACTATTCATGAAAACATGCCTAGAATAGTGAAGCTAAGTGTCCAGTAAATGAATGGATGCTCATTTCCAGTTTTATAGGGAGGATGTGCTTCACTTGGATCTGCGTCTGTCCACACATGCATCATGTGTAAAGATATACCCACACTAATCAGAGGAGGCTGGTTGGAGGAGCTATATGAATATAGGCTCATTGTAAAGACTGGAATGGAATAAATGGAAAGGTATCAATCACATCAAACATATGGAAACCACATGTTTGACTCCATTCCATTAATTCCATTCCAGTCATTACAATGAGCCGTCCTCCTCTAGCTCCTCCCACCAGCCTCCTCTGCCACACTTGACTATCCATGTACTGTAAAAAAGCCAACTTAACCAATTGCTTAATCAGCATTATTCTGTGAGTTGGGTGGACTTCAGAAGGACAAGAAATTGAGCTAGTGTGAACATTTGTTCACTCAACAAACTTTGCTCACAGTAATCTGAATGTATAAAAACTTGTTGAGTGGAATTACAAATTAATGTTTGGAAGAGAACACTGTAGGGGAGAGTGGGGTAAGCTGAGCCAAAGTGTTAGTTCAGCCACCCCTTGTATCCAGGAAACAATACACAAAATGAATCGTATGACCAAATATTTAGGAAGAGATCACCATTTTATGGAGTCTGTGAAGGAAGAAAACACATGGAATAAGTGGCAAGCGAGTTAGCTCCAAAAAACAGATTTTCACAAAGTCACAAACCTTCGTCCACAACTGCCTCGTGAAATACAATCCCGACGCTATGTTTTAACGTTTAGAAACGTCAATAATCATCGCTTGTGATACGGCTTTCGAAACGTATGTCGCTTATCTTTGCAGTGCCTAGCTCCACTCCTACTCCCCAGGTGCTCTCATTTGTTGACTTCTGTAACCGTAAAAGCCTTGGTTTCATGCATGTTAACATTAGAAGCCTACTCCCTAAGTTTGCTTTATTCACTGCTTTAGCACATTCTGTCAACCCGGATGTCTTAGCCGTGTCTGAATCCTGGCTTAGGAAAACAACCAAAAACCCTGCAATTTCCATCCCTAACTGTAACATTTTCTGCCAAGATAGAACTGCCAAAGGGCCGGTGTTGCAATCTACTGCAGAGATAGCCTGCAGAGTTCTGTCTTACTATCCAGGTCTATACCAAAATAATTCGAGCTTCTACTTCTAAAAACTCACCTTTTCAGAAACAAGTCTCTCACCGTTGCCGCTTGCTATAGACCACCCTCTGCCCCCAGCTGTGCCCTGGACACCATATGTGAATTGATTGCACCCCATCTATCTTCTGAGCTCGTGCTGCTAGGTGACCTAAACTCGGACATGCTTAACACCCCGGCCATCCTACAATCTAAGCTTGATGCCCTCAATCTCACACAAATTATCAATGAACCTACCAGGTACAACCCCAAATCCGTAAACACGGGCACCCTCATAGATATCATCCTAACTAACTCGCCCTCCAAATACACCTCTGCTGTTTTCAACCAAGATCTCAGCGATCACTGCCTTATTGCCTACATACGTAATGGGTCTGCGGTCAAACGACCACCCCTCATCACTGTCAAACGCTCCATAAAACACTTCAGCGAACAGGCCTTTCTAATTGACCTGGCCGGGGTATCCTGGAATGACATTGACCTCATCCCGTCAGTAGATGATGCCTGGTTATTCTTTAAAAGTGCCTTCCTCACCATGTTAAATAAGCATGCTCCATTCAAAAAATGTAGAACCAGGAATAGATATAGCCCTTGGTTCACTCCAGACCTGTCTAACCTTGACCAGCACAAAAACATCCTGTGGCGTTCTGCATTAGCATCGAATAGCCCCCGTGATATGCAACTTTTCAGGGAAGTTAGGAACCAATATATACAGGCAGTTAGGAAAGCTAAGGCTAGCTTTTTCAAACAGAAATTTGCATCCTGTTGTATAAAGTCAAAAAAGTTCTGGGACACTGTAAAGTCCATGGAGAATAAGAGCACCTCCTCCCTGGCCACTGCACTGAGGCTAGGAAACACTGTCACTACTGATAAATCCACAATAATTGAGAATTTCAATAAACATTTTTCTATGGCTGGCCATGCTTTCCACCTGGCTACTCCTACCCCGGTCAACAGCCCTGCACTCCCCACAGCAACTCGCCCAAACCTCCCCCACTTCTCCTTCACCCAAATCCAGATAGCTGATGTTCTGAAAGAGCTGCAAAATCTGGACCCCTACAAATCAGCCGGGCTATACAATCTGGACCCTCTCTTTCTAAAATTATCTGCCGAAATTGTTGCAACCCCTATTACTAGCCTGTTCAACCTCTCTTTCGTATCGTCTGAGATCCCCATAGATTGGAAAGCTGCCGCGGTCATCCCCCTCTTCAAAGGGGGAGACACTCTAGACCCAAACTGCTACAGACCTATATCTATTCTACCCTGCCTTTCTAAGGTCTTTGAAAGCCAAGTTAACAAACAGATTACCGACCACTTAAAATCTCACCATACCTTCTCCGCTATGCAATCTGGTTTCAGAGCTGGTCATGGGTGCACCTCAGCCACGCTCAAGGTCCTAAACGATATCATAACCGCCATCGATAAGAGACATTACTGTGCAGCCGTATTCATCAGCTTGGCTAAGGCTTTTGACTCTGTCAATCACAGCATTCTTATTGGCAGACTCAACAGCCTTGGTTTCTCAAATGATTGCCTCGCTTGGTTCACCAACTACTTCTCCGATAGAGTTCAATATGCCAAATCGGAGGGCCTGTTGTCCGGACCTCTGGCAGTCTCTATGGGGGTGCCACAGGGTTCAATTCTCGGGCCGACTCTCTTCTCTGTATACATCCGTGATGTCGCACCAGTTCTGTCAGGAGGAACTTATTGTGGGAAGCTTGTGGAAGGCTACCCCAAACATTTGACCCAAGTTAAACAATTTAAAGACAATGCTACCAAATACTATTTGAGTGTATGTAAACTTCTGATCCACTGGGAATCAGTGTTGCCAACTAATTTCAGGGGAAGTTGCTAGGGTCAGGTCGATTTGTTGCTAAAAGTAACTAAATTACATTGTGATGTCATTGCGTGATGACGTCATTACGTAATAACATAAAACTGCGTCATTACGTAGAATACACAATAACGCTACTCAAATTGACTGGCCATCTCGGCGAGAAACATGATTTGTCATTTGTTAGTTTAGATTTGTTTGTTTATCATCACATATTTTTATTTGTAAAAGTAATATAAACACAACACATTTTATATGATCAGATATTTTTATTTTTAAACACAACACATTGAATTATTGAACATTTACACATTGCACATTGTTGAACAATTACATTTTACTTATTTTCTTTTTAACTAGTAAACCTACACATTCTGAACAATTATAGTTTGAAGCAGTGTATTGGTAGTTAGTTAACATGGTACCTAACTGATCAACAATTATAGGTACAAGCTAATAACAAGGTATATATGCTATCTTATTGAACAAGCAACTTAACTCAAATAATGATGTGTACGCTAGGCATCTCTCTCCAGCTCTCTCCAGGTTGTTGTGCTGCTGGGCTGGCTAGCTGCTCAATGGTTTCCTCCAGATATGGCCACTGTTCTTGTTGACACTGCAGTGCACACTGTCACCATCAGCTATGTGTCTTCGGCCAGTTCCAGAAAGTCCACTCCTTGCATACATACTGTAAATATGATGAATCATAGCTTGGCAAGGAAATCCTCTTCATCTTCACTGTCCAACTGCATTGTCACGGAGCTGGAACAAGCAGAAGAGGATGGAGCGGCCTTAAAGCTGTATGCTGCTGTGGTGCCAAACTGCTGTAGAACTTCACTTGGTAGTTTATGCTGGTAACAGGTATCACCAGCAAGCTTCAGTCCATACCGCACCAGGAGTATGGAGTTGAGAGTGTGCAGTGACATTCTATTTCTTAACTTTGACTTGACCACACTCATTTGGCTGAACAGCCGTTCAACCTCCGCATTTGAGTGTGGCAAGGAGAGGGCAGCGAGTGCAGCTTTGCACAGTTCTTCAAATGAAAGAGAAGAGTCCATGTAGTCATTCACTTCACTCCAAAACTCGACTGTATTTTCAGTTGAGTCCCACCTAAACAGATGGATGTTACTCCATTGGGAAACAATTTGATCAATTGTTTGGGGCTTATACCCCAGTAGCTCAGCTACTTTAATAATTTCAGTGGTGCCTTTATTGTGCTTTAGCGTTTCCTTAACACTGAACAAGGCCATGTTTCGCAAGGCTTCTAGGTTGTCTGGGAGCCTTGCTTGCAGCTCCTTGCTTAAAGCAACAATGTAGTTGATGCACTGTCTCCGAATGACCTTTTCGTCCTCTGGCGCAAGACTGAGTTGGTACACCCTGCTCTCAAAAAGGTACCCAATGTATGGTGATGGACTGAGATGTCAATCAATGGCATCCTTCAGGACATACATTTTTGCCAAAGGGTTGACTACTCTGCTGCAAATTGATGTTAAGAGGTGTACCAGATTGTCCAAAAGTTTGACAGGATCTGTTTGCTCTCCCTCAAATGATTTCACTGCAACTTGTACGTCGGACAGGGTTGATTTCAAGAATGTTAGGTAGACATAGTTGGTCTTGTCCATGTACATAGCGTGGAGCACACCCGCCATGTATCAATGCTCACTGGCCTTTGTCAACTCAAAGTGGAGCTTCAGTTCTTCCCACTGGCTCAATATACGAGTTACCGCAGGCTCAATCGATAGCCAATGTGTGCCACACACTTTGGTGATCTGCAGGAGTTTCCGGCCACAATTAATGGTGGCATACACTGCTTTGTACGCCTCACGCCATTTTGGGGAAATCGAAAACCAGTTGTAGGTTTCCCTGATTAAGTACTCAACACTCCTAGGGATGGTTTCTTTGGATGCTGCACTGACAGCCAATTATAAAGAATGGCACACACAGCGGATGAGTACCAAATTGGGCAATGCACATTCTTCCTTTAAAATCTTGTGCACCCTGTTGTGCACCCCAGTCATCACGGACGCATTATCAGTGCCAATACCCTGAAGATTCTCTTTTTTAAGGTTACACTTCTCAAGAAACTCAACTACCGCCTTTGCTTTTGATCTGGCATTGCCCCGCTCCAATTCAACCAGCCCGAGAAATGTGGACACAACGGTTCTTTTTTTAGCACTGAAATACCGAATCACCCCACCCAGGTATTTTGAGACACTGACATCAATGGACTCATCCAAAAGGAGACTGAACTTCTCATCCCCCACATCTGATGTTACCCCTAATCATTTCTGTGCACTTGGTGCGGTGCATTTGGAAGTTTGTTGCTGCCACAGAATCTGAAAAGGCAGCTTTGCAAGCCATACCTAAATGGTTGCATGCTAGCAGCGAGCAATGCTCCGCAATGGCCATTGCCAACGTAGCTTCTGCGCTTTTGCAGTTATCCACTTTCTTAACCAACTGTGGTAATGTAGACTGCATTGCGGGGTTGTACGGTTTTGATTTATTTATATGCTTTGCTGTAGCACAATGTTTTTTGATGTCATACATTTTTGCAAGCACATCTGATTTGCAGTACGCACAGTATGCCCGTCAATCATCCCCAATTACTGGCTTCAGCCACAATTTAAATTCAGGTACAGACTCCCACTCTTTTCTGTACCTCTGACTGTTCTATTTTGATTGAGACATGTTAATTGATGTAAGTTCTGTTCAAGATCAAACATTCGTGACCAACTATATGCATTGAGTTTGTCTCGTCGAACGCATACTACTGTTGCTGCAGTCAGCCAACAATGATATGCAATTTGCTGAAATTGCTGCTGGCCTGCTGCTGCCTGTGCACGAGCTGAGCGCCTGCTGCTGACGTCACTTACAATGCATTTTTGCAGCCAGGCACGTGTATTGTGACTGAGTGTGTGACAGAGAAAATCATTTTTTGTGTAATTTAGAGGGAAAATGCGTGCATTTTAGCATTTGAGTCACTTTCAAAAGTTGCTAAAAGTTCAAAATAAATTTTTAAAAGTAGCTAAATTTGTTGCTAGGTGCTGTTTGAAAAATAAGTTGCCAGGGTAGTCTGAAAAGTTGCTAAATCTAGCAACAAATTGCTAAATTGGCATCACTGCTGGGAATGTGATGAAAGAAGTAAAAGCTGAAATAAATAATTCTCTCTACTATTATTCTGACATTTCACATTCTTAAAATAAAGTGGTGATCCTAACTGACCTAAGACAGGGAATTTTTACTAGGATTAAATGTCAAGAATTGTGAAAAACTGAGTTTAAATGTATTTGGTAAAGGTGTATGTAAACTTCCGACTTCAACTGTATTTGCCCAAATGTTGAGCAAACTCATAATCCTATTGCATCTGGTTGCCTTACAATTATACATTTAATCAACATTATTTGTTTTAGCTTATAGCCGTATTTACAGTATTACAATAGTATTCCCTAAACCAATAGTTCAATAACCTTTGGAAGAAAATGTGTTGATGGAAAAAAATGTCCCGTATTTTCTTCTCAAGAATGTGTGTATCATAGTGGACTTGGACATTGTGATGATGAGCTAGCAACGAATTCCAGATTGAGAGAATATGTGTTCAAAGTTGAGTGTTGGAATATCTAAGCATGTCAGCATTTTGTCTATGGACCTGTGAGGTCAGGCCAGGGCCAGAGGCAGATGGGAATGCAGTGGCAATTGGCAAAGCCCCAAGGAGCCAAGAAAAGAGAGATGGAAAGAATATGTTCAATGGAGAGAAAAGGGAGACACAATGATACATATTCAGTCCAAGCTGACTGAGTGGATTACAGGATGTCACTTGGAAACTGATCCACATGTAGTCACATTGTCACTCACCTTGATGTACAGTAGGCTTACACTCACTGATGCTCTCACAAACATTGTAGAGCACATCAGCCACTCCTCCATGCGTGTGTGTGTGTGTGTGAGAGAGAGAGAGAGAGAGAGAGAGAGAGAGAGAGAGAGAGAGAGAGAGAGAGAGAGAGAGAGAGAGAGAGAGAGAGAGAGAGAGAGAGAGAGAGAGAGAGAGAGAGAGAGAGAGAGAGAGAGAGAGAGAGAGAGAGAGAGAGAGAGAGAGAGAGAGAGAGAGAGAGAGAGAGAGAGAGAGAGAGAGAGAGGGGTTGCTAGGGGACAACATTGAGAGAGAGTGCAATAGAGAGAGAGAGAGAGAGCAAGAGAGAAAGGTTGCGAGAGAGAGAGGCTGGAAGAGAGAGTCATATGGAGAAAGCGATTGCGAGAGAGGTTTAAACTTTAGAGGACCTGCTGATCAATGGCAGTCTGTGTTCAGTGTGAATTGTCAAGAGTGGCTAAACGGCCAAATAAAGCGTGTGGCAGTGAAGGCTGGGTCATTACTGCCTACTGAGGTGGTTTATTGGTGTGGTCTGCCTATATAATAGACCAAAGTCATAATTGGTGAGGTTATTATTGTTTGAATCAAAGCTGTAAATGAGTACCCTGTACTTCACCTCTAAACTGAAAACAAATAAATATGCCTCCATGTCCCCTGCAGTTAATCTCTATACTCGGTGTACAGTAAGAGGACAGTTGGATGTTCAGGTCTTAGTGATTCATAGTGATTTATTATGTTGAAACTGGACACTGGCTCCTTCGTCTAAAACATACACCATCATATATCACCTAAACGTTGAGCTGCCTAAACCCCCTAGAACGCCCTGGATCTTCTGAATGCAGAAGGAGGACTTCTTGCAAGGGTGTTCCGAGGTACAAAAGCCTGTCTATGCACCCTGCAGACCCTAAACATAACCAGAAATATCACTCACTGTTTTTCCATTTAGAGCCTCTCTCACACCACATTCATGACCTTTGACTTTGGACTGAAAACAGAAAAGTTACTATGTTTCTTTATCTCACATTGAAATGGTTGCCATGACAGTCATAGGTTGTTATAGTGTATGGGTGGGGTAATACGCTGACTTCTTGTTACACATTCAGTCCTATAGGGACACCTATGGCCCTGACCAGCAAACCTGAGAGACTGAAAAGCAGGTCCATTCCATCCACCTGATCTGTTTAGCATGGTTACACTCATTTGGATTACTTATGTGATTGTATACATGAACATATGTCATGAGTGCTCACAGACACTCAGACACACACACACACACATACGCACACACTTATGGGACAAAGGTCCCAAAGGTGAAAGGTCCCACTTAGATTAAACTGTTTACCGTTTTTCCCAATTGCTTGAGCACATTGGTGAAAACAGAATTCACTTTTTCAAAACAATTAACACGAATCCCCAAACTGAAACACGTTGGCCAAAATGATTTCATTTAATTTGCAAAATCCATTAAGACCCTAAACCTAACATGGTTAACTGTCTTTTATATGACTGTGCTATTTGTTGCTACTATAACTATAGTATGCACCATAAAAGGCAAGTAAACATATTATCACAGCATGGGCTGTCCTCTTTTGTCCTAAAATGATTTTTCCAAAGATTACCAATGCAGAAAGAATTTCACTGAATATGACAATCCAGAAACAAAGGCTTTATTTGACCTTTTCCATTTTAACTCAGAAATTAACTATCTTCCTCTATGGGCCCCTCTGCCTCTGCCTTTTAATTTTGTTGGTCATGATTTACTCAACTGTTTTGCATCTTTTGTAGAGAGTTGTGTTTGCTGTTTTGGAAAAATGTGCTTAGTATTTGCATTGTGTGTGAAAGCAATGAGAAATTATGTTTTGCAAAAAATAACAGCGTTGCACTCATTAGGTTATGATGGAGTGGACCCCAGTTTCATTAAAAGTGTCTTAGCAATCGAGAAAAAACTGTAATTGTAAATATTTGAGTAAAAGTTTAGTATGCCAAGTTTACAGTAGAAACTGTAGCCATATTGATGAAAGGCTGACAGAACACACATTCACACGTGCTTATGAACTTATGCACTCATGGACCATAGGACTGATCTTGAACTCAATGTTACCTCTCTACCGAACACCCTATGAGACACCTTAAATGGTGCAAAAAAACAAAACCACAGCCACATTCAATAATAGTTCATTATCATTGTAGACCTAAAGAAACTAAATCCTGTTCAACTACCGTCCACACCTCTTGACCTTTTGAGGAACTGTGGGCTGCAAAGGTCATCCCCTGATATAGTATTTCAAATCAAATCAAATCAAATGTTATTAGTCATATGCACCAAATACAACAGGTGCTTACTTACAAGCCCTTAACCAACTATGCAGTTTTAAGAAAATACAGACAAAAAAGTAAGAGATAAGAATAAGAAATAATTAAAGAGCAGCAGTAAATAACAATAGCGGGGCTATATACAGGGTGTAATGGTACAGAATCAATTTGCGGGGCACCGGTGTCGAGGTAATTGAGGTAAAATGTACATGTAGGTAGAGTTATTAAAGTGACTATGCATAGATAATAACAGAGAGTAGCAGCAGCGTAAATGTATTATGGCTTTGGGGGTAGAAGCTGTTTAGAAGCCTCTTGGACCTAGACTTGGCGCTCCGGTACCGCTTGCCGTGCGGTAGCAGAGAGAACAGTCTATGACTAGGGTGGCTGGAGTCTTTGACAATTTTTAGGGCCTTCCTCTGACACCTCCTGGTATAGAGGTCCTGGATGGCAGGAAGCTTGGCCCCGGTGATGTACTGGGCCGTACGCACTACCCTCTGTAGTGCCTTGCGGTCGGAGGCTGAGCAGTTGCCATAGCAGGCAGTGATGCAACCCGTCAGGATGCTCTCGATGGTGCAGCTGTAAAACCTTTTGAGGATCTGAGGACCCATGCCAAATCTTTTCAGTCTCCTGAGGGGGAATAGGTTTTGCCGTGCCCTCTTCATGACTGTCTTGGTGTGGTTGGACCATGTTAGTTTGTTGGTGATGTAGACGCCAAGGAACTATGACGCTCTCAACCTGCTCCACTTCAGTCCCGTCGATGAGAATGGGGGTGTGCTCGCTCTTCCTTTTCCTGTTGACCACAATCATTTCATTTGTCTTGGTCACGTTGAGGGAGAGGTTGTTGTCCTTGCACCACACGGTCAGGTCTCTGACCTCCTCTCATAGGCTTTCTCATCATTGTCGGTGATCAGGCCTACCACTGTTGTGTCATGCCTGGCCGTGCAGTCTTGAGTGAACAGGGAGTACAGGAGGGGACTGAGCACGCACCCTTGAGGTGCCCCCGTGTTGAGGATCAGCGTGGCAGATGTGTTGTTACCTACCCTTATAGTCCCAGGGTCCTTAGCTTAGTGATGAGCTTTGAGGGCACTATGGTGTAGAATGCTGATCTGTAGTCAATGAATAGCATTCTGACATAGGTGTTCCTTTTGTCCAGGTGTGAAAGGGCAGTGTGGAGTGCAATATAAATTGCATCATCTGTGGATCTGTTGGTGCGGTATGCAAATTAGAGTGGGTCTAGGGTTTATGGGATAATGGTGTTGATGTGAGCCATGACCAGCCTTTCAAAGCATGTCATGGCTACAGACATGACTGCTACGGTCGGTAGTCATTTAGGCAGGTTACCTTAGTGTTCTTGGGCACAGGGACTATGATGGTCTGCTTGAAACATGTTGGTATTACAGACTCAGACAGGGAGAGGTTGAAAATGTCAGTGAAGACACTTGCCAGTTGGTCAGCGCATGCTCGGAGTACATGTCCTGGTAATCCATCTTGCCCTGCGGTCTTGTGAATGTTGACCTGTTTAAAGGTCTTACTCACTTCGGCTGCGGAGAGCATGACCACACAGTCGTCCGGAACAGCTTATGCTCTCATGCATGTTTCAGTGTTACTTGCCCCGAAGCGAGTGTAGCAGTGTGATGTTGTTCCCCTAGATTATGCACCAAGTTGCACACAATGACCAATTCAAATAGGCCAAGTCAAGAGGGGATGTTAATAATTTGATCATCATAATAATAATAATTCAGTGTGTTTTTGTTGATTGCATTTTTTTGTATTTGAATGCAGTAAATTACATTGTATTTTAGTGCAGTATTGAGCCATGGAAGACTCAAGTCCATAAAATGAGTTATGCTGGGGATTTTAGTGTGGATAGAGGGAGGGGTGTCCTTGCATTTACACCAATTGTACAGTCATCTCCTGGGAGTAGAGTGTTTGCTAGTCCTGAAATTACAAGCACTGGGAGGGGTAGGCTGTTTACTCCACCTGACCAGTGTATCCCACCTCTGTCTTTTGATGTACCATCATCCCCAGCCCTCAGTAATAACGGGATGCCTCCGAGTCAGTTTAGTGACCTTATTAGGCAGATTGGTTCAGAGATAGGAGAATCTATCAGAGCGAGTTTACTGCAGCCTGGGACTTCAAGTCTTTCTCCTGCCCATTCCCCTCACCAACCCAGAAGTTTCCCCTGCCTGAGCAATGTGGCTCAACTTTTATTGATGCGTCCAAGCTGAATCTGGTTGTGAAGTCAGATGTTAGTGCTCCACCTTTCTTTAGGGGTGATGGCTCAGATAAGTACTCTGTCCTGGAGTGGGAAGAGCTAATGGGAGTCTACCTAGAGAAGAGGGGTTACAATGGGTCTGATGAGCATGTTGGGGAAGTGATGTCTAGGCTCATGGGGAGGGCACGGGATGTGATCAAAGTCTGGATGCGTAACAACCCTTTTGTCACAGATGTTAAGGCTGTGTTCAGTGCTCTCAAGCAACACTTTGGGGGAAACTGTGTGCTCAGTTATGCCGTTAGCTGATTTCTACTCAATCAAACCATATGCCAATGAGGGTCCACTAGATTTCTGGATTAGGCTTAACAAAGCTGCAGAGGCAGCTGAACAGTACCTTGTAAGCGAGGGTAGAACTTTGCCCAATCAGTGCTCAGAGTTGGCAGTCATGTTTGTACGCAACTGTCCTGATAAAGAGTTGTCCTGATAAAGTGTTCAAATGCAAACCCCTTCGTGACTGGACAGCCAGTGAGGTACAGGATTGTTTGGATGAACTGTTAAGGGAGCGTAAAGCATGTAGAACACAACTTTCACAGCAGGTGGCTGCCGTCTTTGACTCCCCCCAGGAGGAAGTGAATCCTGTGAGCAGACCTAATGTGTCATCTTTTTCTCGATGTGGCCGTGAACCAGAACAGGCCCCACCTGTATCTGAGGGTGGGACATTAGAGAACGTTTTGAGTATGTTAGGAGTAGGCTCTTGTCAGCAATACTCCGTAAACAGTTCCCCAAACGTCAGCGTGAGTGCGCTGTCTGTGGAAGCACTAATCACTGGACCAAAGCTCACTGTCAGATGCACCAGCTGTGTTTTAAGTGCTTCTCTCCAGGCCACATGAGCTTTGACTGTAGTGAGACTGGGCAGCAACAGAGCCCTGGATGTGGACAGACTGACAGGTCTCAGGAAAACTAGAAAGCCTCCATTCTGAGGAGGGCAATGTGGGGCAGTCTAATTTTTCCTCCACTGATGATTATTCTTATTTTTGTGAGTGAGTACTCAAGAACAACACAGTCATTTTTCAGAGCACAATGAGAATTACTTAGAATAACAGTTTTTTTTACACCACCGTGCTAGTACAGGATAAAGTTGAGCTGAAGGGGACGTTAGATAGTGGGTCCATGGCTACTAGTTGAGGGAGGCAGGAGTGGTAGAGGGGAACTTTCTAGCTCCTTCAGACATGATCCTGGTGGGTTGCGGTGGGACGCAAACTAGCCCAGTGGGCATGTGTGACTTAAAAATACAGCTTTATGGCTTCAGTTATGTAGTCCCAGTGCTTATTGTAGATGGGCAGGTTGATGAACTCATTGTGGGCACTAATGTGTTGAAGTCTCTGATTAGGCAGTTCAAATCAAATGACAGCTTCTAGCGGGTGGTGGGTACACCAGGTCCTTCTGGCCAGTGTGATGACAGCCAGTTCCTGCGTCTCCTATCAAATCTGGAGAGATGGAGAGGAGACTCCATCCCAGATGGGCACCATTAAGTTGAAGAGAGCAGTAACGCTCCAACCCATGAGTGAGCATCTGGTGTCGGGCCGCCTACCCCCATAGACAAAACTCTCTGTGGGTAGTACTGTTGTTGTCGAGCCCAGCATGTCTGGTTGTGTGAATCGACACATATTAGTAGGGAGAGTAGTTACGCCTCTGTGGGGGGATGGATGGCTCCCTGTGAAGATTGTGAATCCAACAACTTCGCCAGTTACCCTGGGATTAAAATGCTAAAGTGGCGGATGTGTATCCTTGCATTGCATTGGAGGATTTTGATGATGTCAAGCAGCATGCAGCTTACCAGAACGTGGCAAAAGTACAATGTGACAGCTCACATGGCAGTCTGACAGCTAAGAGTTCAGTTGGTGGCAGTGTAGTTAATGGCAACAGTACACTGAGCAATCTTGGACTTCAAGGCCTGTCTGTTGAGGAGTGTCCAGTTTCACAGTTCTGGAAAGACAAACTTGTCAGTTTAATTGAGAAGTATGACACAGTGTTCTCTAGACATAGCCTGGATTGTAGCGAGGCAAAAGACCACCCATTTCGATTACCTTATCGTAGGTTTTCTCCAGCTCATTACCAAAAACTCAGGGAAACACTGGATGATATGGAGAAAAAGGAAATCGTCAGAAAATCCAGCAGCGTGTATGCCTCACCATTGGTGCTGGTATGGAAAAAGAATGGGGACTTGCGTCTATGTACTGACTTTAGGTGGTTAAATGCCCGCACAGTAAAGGATGCTCATCCCCTGCCTCATCGACTGATGTACTGGCTGCGCTGGGAGGTAATGCCTTCAGCCAATGGACTTGACGTCAGGGTACTACAATGTGCCGCTGCATGAAGAGGATAAGAAATACACTGCCTTTTCCTCTCCTTTAGGTCTGCACGAGTACAATCTTTTACCTCAAGGCCTTTGCAACAGCCCAGCTACTTTTATGAGAATGATGCTGACCATCTTTGGTGACCATCTTTGGTGACCAAAACCAAAAAGTCTCCTTTGCTATTTGGATGATCTGATGATTTTTGCTAAGACGGAGGAAGAGAGTCTGCAGAGACTTGAGATGGTTTTTCAGCGGTTGCAGGAGCACAATCTTAAACTGTCTCCGTCTAAGTGCAAGTTTTTGAGGAGGTCTGTTAAGTTTTTGGGCCACATCATTTCTCAGGAGGTTGTAGCCACTGACCCTGCTAAGGTTCAAACCATTTTAAATGTGACTGAGAGTGAGATGATGGAAGCTGGTGGCGTCACTCCCTCACCTAGCAAAATCCATTCTTTCCTTGGTATGGTTGTATACTATCAACACTACATTGAGAATTGTTCCATGGTTGCTAGGCCATTGTTTCAGCTGACTACAGGTCAGAAGAAGCCTAGGAGAGGCAAGGGCAGAAAGAGGCCTGGTCCCTCTCGCAGGCTCACTGCTGCAGACTGGACTGCTGAATGTCAACTCGCTTTTGAAGCTTTGAAAGCAGCACTAGTTGACCAGGCACTGCTGGCTCATCCAGATTTTTCTCAGCCATTTTTACTTTCTGTTGATGCATCTACTAGTGGTTTGGGAGCTGTACTATCCCAAGTGCAAGATGGGAAGGCCATAGCCAGGCCAATAGTTTTTGCTAGTAAATCTCTTAAATCATGCACAATCTAAGTATTCTGCTCACCGGCTGGAATTTCTAGCTATGAAATGGGCCATTCATGATAAATTCAGCCATTGGCTGTGAGGGCATAAGTTTACTGTGTGGACCGACAACAATCCACTCAAATATATTCTTACAAAGCCGACACTTGATGCATGCGAGCAGAGATGGGTTGCAAAGCTGGCACCCTTTGATTTTGATATCCAGTACATACCAGGGCCCAAGAATGTTGTTGCTGATGCTTTGAGCAGAGAGCCATTTGTCCGCACCAAAGTTCTGCACCGACTGACAAGAATTCCATATGATGTCCTGCCAGAGGACTTTGAGTGGATGATGTACAAGACATGTTCCGCGTCTCCTGTGAGCAGCCCGAGGCTGGCTGTAGAATGTCTATGGCTCCTGGGAGTGAGTTGAGTAGAGCTGGAGACGATGTCAGTGGGTTGGTTTCCTGTGAAGAGGTGTCTGCTGTCCTCCATGCTCACCGCCGATGGGATGATGGTGCCACAGTGAGGGATGTTTCACATGTGCAGCAACTTGAGAAGTTGATGTCCATGGATCAGAGCCCTTTACCTGTCCTTACACACAAGGAGCTGTATGATAACCAGTCACCTGATCCTATCATCAGCAGAGTCATGTTCTTTGTAGATAGAGGCCGGCGCCCATCTAGGAGAGAGCGAGTTCTTGAAGCTAAAGAAACAGTTTATACTCTAAGACAGTGGGGAAAACTCACCACGCGGTTAGGGATTCTGTATCGTGTCTCAAAACACCCAGTGAGTAAGAAGAAAATATTCTAGTATGTTGTACCTGTTTCTTTGAGAGGCCTTGTGTTGAAGGGAGTTCATGATGATGCTGGTCATCAGGGTCAGCAGCGCACATTGTGGCTCACGAGAGCGGTTTTACTGGGAATCTATGGAAAAGGATGTCAAGGAATACGTGGCCCACTGTAAGAGATGTGTGTTGAGTAAAGCACCTGAGCCTGAAGCAAGAGCTCCACTTGTCTCCATTGTGACAACGGCACCTTTAGAACTTGTGTGTGTATTGATTTCTGGACTGCAGAAGATTCAAACAACAAGTCTATTGATGTGTTAGTAGTGACTGATCACTTTACTAAGTTGGCCTGTGCGTATCCATGTCCACATGGGGGGGACACAGTAGATGTAGATAAGTATGTCCAATCTCTGGGTGAGGATCTGAGAGAGGCCATGACATTGGCCCAGTGGCATGCCAGTGAGCAACAAAAGAGACAAGCCGAGGTCTTCAACAGACGGTCTAAGGGTCACTCGGTGCAGAAGGGAGACAGAGTTCTACTTGCTAAAAAGGGGGAGAGGGGCATGAAGAAACTGGCTGATCACTGGGAAAGTGTGGTATACATAGTTGTTGCGAAGAACAGCTCACTGAACACATATCGTATCCAACACCCTACCACTGGACGCATCAAAACTGTGCATAGGAACCTGATTATGCCAGTCAACTTTCTGCCTTTGCCTTCGTGGGAGGTCAACCTGAGGGTCACGGATATCTACTGAGTGGTGACGTGATCCCTGAGATGTCTGTAGAGTCCAGCCAAATGGATGGGAGTGACGCCAGGACTGTCCACTGGGTAGCAGGCCTTCCTGAGTCTTCTGGAAGGATACTCCAAGAGGATGGTGAAGTCCCAGCTGATGGAAGTGAAGTGGAACAACCGTATGAAGTCCCCTTAAGTGTGGTGTGCTCAGCAGAAGTGGACCAGAGAGATATCCCCGAAGCCAACAAGAGTTCTGATAGCGAAACTCCATTCAGTGTGGATGATGCTGTGACAGATGATGTTACCTTGGCTGAAGATGCTTTGTCAGTGTGGTCTGTGACAATCTACAAGGATTCTGATCAGTCGTCTGACACTACTAGCGTTGAGTCTGTAACTGAAAGTGTGCTGGCTCCAGATATGCGGATCTGTAGTACTCCCCATCCTGAGGTTAGACCTCTGAGCACGGTTAGTGCTGTCCGTGACATTCCTGCTAAGCTTTCCTGCTAAGCTTTTGGGTGAGGGTGTTCGGACTAGACTAGGTAGACTTATTAAGCCAGTGAATAGGCTAATCCGAACTATGTCTACACAAGAAAAGAAACAGTTCTTGGTTTCTCAGTGATGGTAGGATATTGCCTACCTTTTCGTTTTTTATATATGTAGTAATCTAAGCGTGTCTTAGAATGATTTGTGGGTTTGTCTAATATATTTCAGAATTCATGTAACTTTGTGTGTAGTCCATCGGCATAAAATGTATATGGCATTTTTCGTATACGGTTGAATAAGGGATTAGCTACCCCTTATTTTTCCTAATCCTTTGCGGGGTAGCTTTTCCGCTGATCGACCATTTGTGGGTCTAGAATTAAGGGACTACACTGGGTTACTCTGTCGCCCTGCAGGTGTGAAATGTGCCTGAGAGCTGTGACTGCGCCAAGGGCTAAAATATTGTGTGTTGTCTCTTCGTGTGCAGGGCAAATAAAAATAATCCAACCAGCAGACCTCCAGTTGTGGCAGTGTCCTAATTAAAAGTACACAAAGCAGAACGAACCACGCTACACGAGCATAGAGGTTTTTTAGCAAGTCTGGTACGCTTGTGTCACTGGGCAGCTCTCGGCTGTGCTTCCCTTTGTAGTCTGTAATAGTTTGCAAACCCTGTCACATTCGTCAAGCGTCGGAGCCGGTGTAGTACGATTCAATCTTAGTCCTGTATTGATGCTTTGCCTGTTTGATGGTTCGTCGGAGAGCTGCCAGTTGAGGACTTGTGAGGCATCTGTTTCTCAAACTAGACAGTCTAATGTACTTGTCCTCTTGCTCAGTTGTGCACCGGGGCCTCCCACTCCCGCTCCCACAGTTTGCGCTGTTCTGTGAAGGGAGTAGTACACAGCGTTGTACGAGATCTTCAGTTTATTGCCAATTTCTCGCATGGAATAGCCTTCATTTCTCAGAACAAGAATAGACTGACGAGTTTCAGAAGAAAGTCTTTGTTTCTGGCCATTTTGAGCCTGTAATCAAACCCACAAATGCTGATGCTCCAGATACTCAACTAGTCTAAAGCAGGCCAGATTTATTGCTTCTTTAATCAGAACAACAGTTTTCAGCTGTGCTAACATAATTGCAAAAGGGTTTTCTAACATAAAAAAAAAATCTGCGGTTTCCAGCTACAATAGTCAAATACAATCATTAACAATGTCTACATTGTATTTCTGATCAATTTCATGTTATTTTAATGGACAAAAAAATTGCTTTTCTTTCAAAAACAAGGACATTTCTAAGTGACTCCAAACTTTTGAACGGTAGTGTATATATGTTTTTTTCACATTTTCAAACAGTGAATTTTTTTTCTCACCTGAGTAGCTTCGTTTCACTGCCAAAAATGTAATTAAATCGTCTAGTGTTCAGCGAAAGAACAACACAATGTCAAATACAGGTAGCCTAGTCAAATAATTAACATCCATTCACATTAACCATTACTCTCTCGCGGGAATTCCACTAACGGTCCGTATGTAGCCAAACGTAGCTGCTGCTCATTCCTTTTGCTCGAAAATGGATAAAGGGTTAAAAAAAGTAAGGCCCATAGAAACACATACCAGCTCTACTGGTAGTACTGCTACTACCAGCAGTACTACACCTGCACCTGTCGACGACACAAGTTGTTCTGCTTCCACAAGCACATCCAATTCTAGCATCAGTAATTCTACATTTGTTGTTAGCCCAGCTAACATTGACACTGACAGTTGTGAATCTGATGCAGCCGAAGAGCTACTGCCCCCTTACCCGGGAAAGCACCGAACAACAGACAGGGACGTTGGACCATCGAAGAAGCGCAAATATGGTGAGAACTACATTGATTTGGGGTTCACTTATATTGGGAGTAGTGCCTTTCCTCAGCCACAGTGTGTTATATGTGCAAAAGTACTGTCTCACAACTCGATGAAACCTCCACTCTTGTGCAAACATTTAGAAACAAAACATGCCAATTTGAAAAGTAAGACAACTTTCGAGTAGTAAGACATGTATAAAAGCAACAGATATCATTAATAAGAAGGGGCTAGAAGCGTCTTATATGGTGAGCTACCGAGTGGCTAGAGTATGCTGCCTTGGCAAATCGTGCTGTTAAGACGCTGATGCCCTTTGCAACTATGTGAGAGTGGATTCTCGGCCCTCACTAGCATGAAAACTAAATACAGGCACAGACTGTGTGTGGAAAATGATTTTAGACTGAGACTCTCTCCAATACAACCCAACATTGCAGAGTTATGTGCATCCATTCAAGCACACACTTCTCATTAACCTGTGGTGAGTTATTCACAATTTTCGATGAACAAATAAAGTTTTATATGTAAGATGGCGAAATAAAGAGCAAAATTATTGATTATTATTATATTATTATTTGTTCCCTGGTCCTATAAGAGCTCTTTGTCACTTCCCACGAGCCGGGTTGTGACAAAAACTCACACTCATTCTTATGTTTGATAAATGTATCATATAGTATGTGTGTGGCAGGCATACAATGATGGCAAAAAACAACATTTGAGAGTGCGCTGACCCTGGTGCTAGAGGGGGTACGCAACTGGAAGTTGAATGTTTGAAGGGGTACGGGACTATAAAAAGTTTGGGAACCATGGAGCTAGTGTATATATAAATAATTGTTTGTCCTTCACTTCAAACCTCAAATTAAATCAAATGTAGTTGGTCGCATACAAATATTTAGCAGCTGTTATTGTGGGTGTAGTGTAATGCTTGTGTTCCTAGCACCATCAGTGCAGTAATATCTAACAATACACACAAATCTAAAACGTAAAAGAATGGAATTAAGAAATATATTAATATTTCGACGAGCAATGACGGAGTCCGGAGTATAAATATATTTATGATGGGATATATAGACATTAGGGACAGTATATGGATAGAATATGTAGTATCTGAATAATACTTAGGATAGAATAGTATACCGTATGTACAGCAATAGTTAAATAGGATAGGCCTTGCTTAGAATACTGTATATACATATGAAGTGGGTAAAACAGTATGCAAACATTATTAAAGTGGCCAGAGTTCCATTATTAAAGTTACCAGTGGTCCATGTCTATGTATATAGGCAGCAGTGTCTAAGGCGCAGGGTTGATTGAGTAACCGGATGGTAGCTGGCTAGTGACAGTGACTAAAGTTCAGGGCAGGGTACTGGGCAGAGGCCAGCTAGCGGTGACTATTTCACAGTCTGATGGCCTGGCCATAGAAACTGTTTTTCAGTCTCTCGGTCCCAGCTTTGAAGCACCTGTTCTGACCTCGCCTTCTGGATGGTAGCGGAGTGAACAGGCTGTGGCTCAGGAGGCTGAGGTCCCTGATGATCTTCTTGGACTTCCTGTGACATCGGGTGCTGTAGATGTCCTGGAGGGCAGGCAGTATGCTGGTGAATGAGACCACCCCTGATATTTCAACAAGTCATAAAGTTTACTGTATTCACTCAAGTGTGAGTGTCAGTGGTGTGTTTGTGTCTGTTTGTGAATTTGTGAGATTGGGTGTTTGTACAGTGCATTCGGAAAGTATTCAAACCTCTTCCCTTTTTCCACATTTTGTTACGTTACAGCCTTATTATAAAATGGATTAAAAAAAAAATTGTACTCAGAAATCTACACCCAATACCCCATAATGACAAAGCAAAAACAGGTTTTCAGACATTTTTGACACATTCCTAACTAATAAAAAACTGAATACCTTATTTACACAAGTATTCATACCCTTTGCTATGAGACTCGAAATTGATTGGAGTCCACCTGTGGTAAATTCAATTGATTAGACATGATTTGGAAAGGCACACACCAGTCTATATAAAGGTCCCACAGTTGACAGCGCATGTCAGAGCAAAAACAAAACTACGAGGTCAAAGGAATTGTTAGTAGAGCTCCGAGACAGGATTGTGTCGAGACACAGATCTGGGGAAGGTTACCAAAACATTTCTGCAGTATTGAAGATCCCCAAGAACACAGTGACCTTCATCATTCTTAAATGGAACAACCAAGACTATTTCTAGAGCTAGCCGCCCAGCCAAACTGAGTAATCGGGGGAAAAGGGCCTTGGTCAGGGAGGTGACCAAGAACCCGCTTGGAGTTTGCCAAAAGGCACCTAAAGGACTCTCAGACCATGATAAACAAGATTTTCTGGCCTCTTTGACCTGAATGCCAAGCGTCACGTCTGGAGGAAACCTGGCAGCATTCGTATGGTGTAGCATGGTGGTAGCAGCATCATGCTGTGGGGGATGTTTTTCAGCAGCAGGGACTGGGAGACTAGTCAGGATCGAGGGAAAGATGAATGGAGCAAAGTACAGAGAGATCCTTGATCTAAACCTGCTACAGAGCGCTCGGGACCTCAGAGTGGGGTCGAAGGTTCACCTTCCAACAGGACAACGACCCTAAGCACACAGCCAAGACAACGTAGGAGTGGCTTCGGGACAAGTCTCTGAATGTCCTGATGTGGCGCAGCCAGATCCCGGACTTGAACCCGATCGAATATCTCTGGAGAGATCTGAAAATAGCTGTGCAGCGACGCTCCCATCCATGCTGAGAGCTTGAAAGAATATTCAGGTCACACCCTGATCTGTTTCACCTATCCTCGATATTGTCTCCAGCCCTTCCAGGTGTCGCTTGTTTTCCCCAGTGTATTTATCCCTGTGTTTCCTGTCTCTCTGTGCCAGTTCGTCTTGTATGTTTCCAAGTCAACCAGCGGTTTTCCCGTTCTCCTGCTTTTTGCATTCACCTTTTTCTAGTCCTCCCGGTTTTGACCCTTGCCTGTTTCTGGACTTTGTACCCACCTTCCTGACTATTCTGCCTGCCTTGACTTCGAGCCTGTCTGCCACTCTGTACCTCCTGGACTCTGATCTGGTTTTGACCATTTTGCCTGTCCACGACCATTCTCTTGCCTACCCCTTTGGATTAATAAACATTGTAAGACTCCAACCATCTGCCTCCTGTGTCTGCATTTGGGTCTCGCCTTGTGCCTTGATACAGAGAAGAATGGGAGAAATTCCCAAATACAAGTGTGCCAAGCTTGTAGCGTCATACCTAAAAAGAATCGAGGCTGTAATCACTGCCAAAGGTGCTTCAACAAAGTACTGAGTAAAGGGTCTGAATACTTATGTAAATGTCATATTTCAGTTTTTGCAACAACAAAAAATTCTAAACCTGTTTTTGTTTTGTCATTCTGGGGTATTGTGTGTAGATTGATGAGGAAAAAAACTACTTAATTCATTTTAGAATAAGGCTGTAACGTAACAAAATGTGGAAAAAGTCAAGGGGTCTGAATGCTTTCCGAATGCACTGTATGTCCCTACTTTTTCATGCACATGTTCTCTAAAAGTACTGGGACTGTAACGGCTGTTGTAGAGAGGGGACCAAAGTGCAGCGTGTTGAGTGCTCATGATGAAATTTATTTTAACTCAAAAACATTAAAGACAAAATAACAAAGAGAAAAACGAAAGCGCACAGTTCTGTCAGGTACACAGACTAAACAGAATACAACTACCCACAAACACAAGTGGAAAAAAACCCTACTTAAGTATGATCTCCAATTAGAGACAACGAGGACCAGCTGCCTCTAATTGGAGATCATCCCAAAAAACAACAACATAGAAATAGAAAACTTGAACTAAACATAGATATAAAAAACATAGAAAAACACAAAACACCCCCTGTCACGCCCTGACCTACTCTACCATAGAAAATAACATCTTACTATGGTCAGGACGTGACAGGGACAGTGACATGTTTTGTTGTTTTGGCTCGGTACAATCACTTTGGATTTGAAATGATACAATGACTGAGGTTAAAGTGAAGACTGTCAGCTTTAATTTGAGGGTATTTTCATCCATATTGAGTGAACTGTTTAGTAATTATGCACTTTGTGTACATAATCCCCCCCATTTTAGGGGACCAAAAGTATTGGGACAAATTCACTCTTAAAAAGTTAAGTATTTGGTCCCATATTCATAGCACGCAATGATTACATCAAGCTTGTGAATCTACACATTTGTTGGATGCATTTGCTGTTGGTTTTGGTTGTGTTTCATTTTATTTTGTGCCCAATAGAAAAGAACGGTAAATAATGTATTGTGTCATTTTGGAGTCACTTTTTTAGTAAATAAGCATAGAATATGTTTTCTAAACACTACATTAACGTGGATGCTAGTATGATTACGGATAATCCTGAATGAATAATGATGGGTGACAAAGTTAGACGCACAAATATCATACCCCAAGACCTGCTAGCCTATCACCATTACAATAACATGGGAGTTTAGCATCATTTCTTTTTGGGGGGGAGGTAATGATATTTGTGCGTCTGCAATTTAACCTCATAGTCATTGTATCACTTCAAATCCACAGTGCTGGAGTACAGAGCTAAAACAACAAAAAATGTCACTGTCCCAATACTTTTGGAGCTCACTGTAAATTGATCACTCATATCTCTTACACCACACATGCACATTCCACATCCCATATCTCCCCCTGAAGCAACCTGGCTACAACCAAGGTCATCCCTAATGAATATCACCATTGAGAAGAAAGATTAAGGAGGAGAGCAAATTCCCCTGCTCATGAGTAAGACTCTGTTCTAACTTTGGACATCTAAAGTATAAAGCCTCCTTGATTGAGATTGTAATTTGTGTACAGTAATCATAACTTCTTACATTTCACAGGAAAAGCAGCTAAGAGTTTCAGCCCACAGAAATGTGCGGCCTAGAAATAGGATGTCTTTGGTCCTCTGCTGCTGAGCCATTTAAGGGCCCTGACTTTGTTGTTTCAATGATTTCTCACACAGAAGCCTCATTATACTGCATACAGAACATGCTTTGGCTGTGTCCTACTGAGCAAGGCACTGAAATCGCTCTCGCCATCAAAGCGGTCTGGTGCAATCAGCCCAGTTACAGTGAAGAAATGTCCTCCCCCATCATCTCTGGTCCCAGTGCCAACATACACAGTGCAGCTGAACGGTTCAAGCGTGAAAAGAGGCAACACAAACCCAACATGATCTCAGTGTGTGTTACACACAAACCACCCAGATCCAATGCAGTATTTTTGCAGTATATACACAACCTTGTCTTATCATGGCAAGCCAATAAGGTTCACACACAACAAGGTACACACACACACAGACACACACACACACACACACACATTAGTTTAGTCAAATACTGTAACTTCCGTATATTGTTATTCTACAGTCAAGCCTTATCATACCCTCAAGGACTGTGCAAACAATAATCCATGAATCAATTTATACACGCTGAGACAAACAAGCTGACGCAGGACATGTAGTCAGCCTGACAGGCCTCTTGTTTATAGTGAAGACTTGGACAGAGGAGGTGTTTTCTTTAGAGATTAGTGCAGCCAGCCAGCACTCGAGACAGTTGAAGGGAGAAGAGAGGAGTCGGTGGATTAAGTTATTTGATGAGAGGGGCCTCCCGGGTGGCGCAGTGGTCTAAGGCACTGCATCGCATCTGGGTTCGAGCCCAGGCTCTGTCGCAGCCGGCGCGACCGGGAGGCCCATGGCGCGGCGCACAATTGGCCCAGCGTCGTCCGGGTTAGGGAGGGTTTGGCCGGCAGGGATATCCTTGTCTCATCGCGCACTAGCGACTTCTGTGTTGGGCCGGGCGCAGTGCACGCTGACCAGGTCGCCAGGTGTACGGTGTTTCCTCCGACACATTGGTGTGGCTGGCTTCCGGGTTGGATGTGCATTGTGTCAAGAAGCAGTGCAGCTAGGTTGGGTTGTGTTTCGGAGGACGCATGGCTCTCGACCGTCGCTTCTCCCGAGTCCGTGCGGGAGTTGCAGCAATGAGACAAGACTGTAACTACTACCAATTGGATACCACAAAATTCAGGAGAAAAAAGGGGGGGGAAAAAAGGGGTAAAAAAAACAAAAAAAAGTTATTTGATGAGCTCAGAAGTTGTGCATAGTTGCTCTCTGAAGCCTGGACATTATTTACACGCTTAGTGAGAGTATCCAACTCAATTACAAGCAGCCCTGTCACACACATTTTATATTTACATTTTAGTAAATTAAGCAGATGAGTGTGTGCACACACACTCACACATACAGTACATGTACACACTCACACATGCATACTCACACTCAAAAACACACACAAACACACACACATTAACATACCTTAACACACCCCACTATGTAAATCAATGTCCTTTGCCCTGTAGAAGAAAGGGGGTTTTGTTGAAGCAAACACACGCACACACACAAACAGAGACAAGCATGCACACACAGACACACGCACATGCACGCAAACACACAGAGACACACATAAACATGCACACACACAGACACACACAAACCGACTGCTAAAAGAAAGAAACCGGTTGATAAACCTGTTCAAATAGTTCATTAAATCATAGGCTCAGGAATGCTTTTCTGCGGAAATGTTGAACCAACCGGACCTTAAATCAAACTAGCCTTTAAATAATCAGACTCCTCTTTGCTCTATACCTACATTGCAACCCAACTCTTTGCAATAAAGCAAGAAAGTAACTTCAGTTTCAAGATTTCTTATAGCTGTTATTCTTAGTTTCAACATCCCTAAAATATCCCTGGGCTCAAACACTGGGTCATTAATTCCCATGATCAGTAAAAGGCCCCATTGAATAGGAGGCTGGTGGTGTTAAGTGGGCCCATAGGCCACACAGGGCCTATGGGCCTGATATCTTAGCCAGAGCCAAAGTGCTGGTGGTAAGAGCTGCATGGCTACAGATCCGAAAGGGCACTGTCCCACAGGTCAGTCTCAAAAACATCCACCCATTTCCTCCATAGGGAGACTCCATAGGGTCTCCATAGCTCTCAACCTGCCAAACCCAGAAGTACCGTTGTGTGTGTTCTGATCTGGAACCAAACAACAACTAGGTTTTAATACACCCACCCAGAGGGAAGAAATGTGTTTCTGATTCTGGCATCGATCAGAATTTTGGGGTAAAAGTTCAGATTGCTGGAAGTACATTATAGATCTCAGGTATTTTTAGGGATGGATGGCTTTAGCTAAGAGAAGGAAGTTAGGTTACGTAGTATGTGCGTATCTGTGCGCCCATTCCAGGATACTGAAGAGGTCTAGTACATGGAGCTAGGCATATGAGGCAGAATACACACACAGAAACTCACATTACTATATGTCCTTTTGTAACGATTGTCGTCGGGAGACGAGGAAGCGGACCAAAACGCAGCTGGGAGCGAATACATGTTTATTCAACACACTAGAATTAAACATGTACACAAAATCAAGGAAAAACTGCCAATACGTTACGTGCTCAAATAACGAGACAACAACCCACAAACATCGTGGGGGAAAAGGAACTTAAATGTGATTCCCAATCAGACTTCACAAGCGACAGCTGTCTGATTGGGAAATCACCCCCGAGCCCAACATAGAAATAAAACACAAAGAAAGGCTATAACCAAAACATAGAAAATAAAGCATAGAAATGCCACACCCTGACCAAAATAGCAGAGTTCACCTGGTCAGGGCGTGACAGTACCCCCCCTCCAACGGTGCGTACTCCCGGCGCACCAACCTAAAGTCTATTAGGGGGGGGACCCGGGTGGGCGCCTCACCCTCGGTGGAGGCTCTGGCCCCGGGCGTGTTTCTCCCCCTGCCTCCACCCTAGCCCTACCCCTCTGGCCCGGACTGGACCACGGTGGAGCGGCATGCTCAGGCTCCGGAGCGGAGCCGCCGACCGGAACAGGACTGGTCACCGGTGGACCGGACACAGGCCGTGCCGGACTGTGGACACGCGCCGTGGGCCTGGTGCGGGGAACAGGGACGGGCCGGACAGGCCTGGGGACACGCACCACCAACCTGGTGCGGGGAGCAGGGACGGGCCGGACTGGGCTGGGGACACGCACCACTGGCTTGGTGCGGGGAGCAGGGACGGGCCGGACTGGACTGGGGACACGCACCACTAACCTGGTGCGGGGAGCAGGAATGGGCTGGACAGGACTGGGGACACGCACCACTAACCTGGTGCGGGGAGCAGGGACGGGCCGGACTGGACTGGGGACACGCACCACTGGCTTGGTGCGGGGAGCAGGGACGGGCCGGACTGGGGACACGCACCACTGGCTTGGTGCGGGGAGCAGGAATGGGCCGGACAGGACTGGGGACACGCACCACTAACCTGGTGCGGGGAGCCGGGATGGCCCGGACTGGACTGGGGACACGCACCACTGGCCTGGTGCGGGGAGCAGGGACGGGCCGGACTGGACTGGGGACACGCACCACTAACCTGGTGCGGGGAGCAGGGACGGGCCGGGCCGGACTGGGGACACGCACCACTAACCTGGTGCGGGGAGCAGGGACGGGCCGGGCCGGACTGGGGACACGCACCACTAACCTGGTGCGGGGAGCAAGGACGGGCGGACAGGACTGGGGACACGCACCACTAGCTTGGTGCGGGGAGCAGGGACGGGCCGGACTGGACTGGGGACACGCACCACTGGCTTGGTGCGGGGAGCAGGGACGGGCCAGACAGGACTGTGAACACGCACTGGTGAACTGAAGCGTGGAGCCGGTTTAGCCACTCGTCCTGGCTGGATGCCCATCCTAGCACGGCATGTGCAGGGCATGTCCACCGGACGCACCGAGCTGTGCGGGCGCACTGGCGACACAGCGCGCAACTCCGCATTCCATGGCTCCTCCTCCAGATCTTCCCTCTGCAGGTCCTCAATCAACTGCCTCATCATCTTCGTCTCTTCCTCCGCCGTCATCCCCCACGAGAGCAGTGGTCTGGGCTCTTCCTCTGCCCTTCCGGACCACCCCATTAGCCCCCCCCAAAATTTTCTTGGGGGTGTTTTCCGGGCCTCCTCGACCGCCGCCTGCGACTCCGTCTACCGGCTGGCTTTACCTCCTCGACCTGGGAATCCTTCCGCCAGGGTCCTTTCCCCGACATGATCTCCTCCCAGGTCCAGAACTCCTTCCCCTCGCGAGCCCATCTCTCGCTCTCCTTTTCCTCCTGCTGCTTGGTCCTGGTTCGGTGGGTTGTTCTGTAACGATTATCGTCGCCTGGTGACGAGGAAGCGGACCAAAACGCAGCTGGGAGCGAACACATGTTTATTCAACACACTGGAAATAAACATGTACACAAAACTCAAGAAAAATGTCGATACGTTACTTGCTCAAACAAAGAGACAACAACCCAAAAACATCGTGGGGGAAAAGGAACTTAAATGTGATTCCCAATCAGACTTCACAAGCGACAGCTGTCTGATTGGGAAATCACCCCCGAGCCCAACATAGAAATAAAACACAAAGAAAGGCTATAACCAAAACATAGAAAATAAAGCATAGAAATGCCACACCCTGACCAAAATAGCAGAGTTCACCTGGTCAGGGCGTGACACCTACAGCTGTGGTCAATGAGAAAGGGGGAGGGAGAGTGCTACACCTTAGAGGACTAAAGCAGGTTAACACACCTGAGAGAGTTAGTCTATAGCTATTGCTAATCCTACTCCCTGACCTTGGGAATTTTCAATTAACTTTTTATGCCCTTTTGACATTCAACACCATACCCCAACAGCCATATTTCTCCTATCCAAATCTCTCCAACAGTCACTCCCGGTCCAGACACACCCACTGCCCACTCAGCCCTCTTCCTACACCCCAAACCACCGGAGCTGTTTTCATATTTCTCCTCCTTTGTACCTTTCTCACTCACACCAGTGAACTTCACAATGTGGATGTCAGCCTGTTAAAATTGACCAAAGTAATTTCCGCCAGGGGAACTGAAACGGAGCCATTCCATGCATTTCTGGTGGTCTTTTTCTTCATGCTATGAACTCTTACTGTATGCATAGTTTACATTGGCAGGTGTAAATCCAGGCCTGGTAGGTTTCCTCATTCCTGGCAGTCTGTCTGTAATCATATATAATAAGCGTGTCTGTGAATAAATCCTTTAGCATCAGCCCCAGCTATGGAAGTGTGACCAGGTGTTGCTGTTGTGATACAATGTGCGGAGGAAGTGCGGTAATCCTGTCAAATACAGACTATGTATGGCAAGTGTATTTAATCAGAGAGTCTGTCATTATAACGCCTTGATGGGACAAACAGACCATTATCAAAAACCTGACAACTTAAGTTTAAACTACTTTTTTGTTATTGCAGGAAATGATCTATCAACAAAGGCTTAAGGCGTGGATAAATCTAAACCAGGATTGTGGCCATTAGATAAGCATTATTCACAGGTAATTATATGGAAAGCTTGAACCGGTTTCGAGACAGATACACAGTATTTACCTCACAATTCAACTCAGTTTTCCTAGAAAATACAAATGAGTGAGGAAAAACAATGAAAGTTATTGATAGGTGAATGTACTAGCTTTTACGAGGGTATTTACTCAGGTATGAGGTCTGTGCAGTGTAATGTAGAGTGAGTGACCATGTCATGTACAGTATGTTATTCAACCAGGAACATCCATTTACCTGAAGATCACAAGGTCAGAGAGCCTGATGACATATTGATGCTTAAAAGGTGACCTTTGGCCTTAGCTAAGCTAAGCTATGCTGTACATGCACCACCCCTCTAAAACTAAGTCTTCCTCTCTATTTTTCAGCTCCCTCTATCTCTCTTTCTTCAAACCACACACACCAGGGGATCCCTGCCACCAGTGCTTTATCACCAGATGTATACAACTTCCTGTAGGTCAGCTCCTTTCCCCCTCTCTAACCAACATGTTGATATGGTCAGTGGAGGTGGTTCCCAAAATGTTCCTCCCTCGGCCAGCTGGCTAGCTGCCCAACCTGCAACACAGTTACTCCCGGCTCCCGGTCCAATTGGAGACAACAGCTGTTAGTCATCTGGATAAATCATTGAGACTTTGGGTGAAAGTCTTCTGACAGTGTGAAGTGCCAGGATGCTCAGCCATTATCAAACTACTACATTTCTGGAGGGATTTAGCTGGAAAGTCTGATTGACACATTATCGTTCTTGAGGGGAAAAAGGGAGTAATGGGTTTCCATTTGCCTTCTTATGGGCTAAACTCACTGGGCGTGCAGAGCTGATTGGCTGCAGAGGGTTAAACCTGGGCTTCAGTAGTGCAGGTTTCACTTCTTGTAGTTCAAGTTTCACTTCTTGGCCTTTTGCTCTTCCATCCTGTAGTTGTACACTTTGAAATTTCATTCGACACCGTATTCTTTAAGTAAACCAACTACTTAGTAAGGAAAAATGAGAAATCACCCAGCCCAATGAACAATGATATCCTCCAACCCTGAGTGTTTTGAACAGAGGGAAGTTGTCTGCCTTGCAAGGGGCCTGTTGAATGGCATGTATGTCACCATTATGTCACCATCCATTGGTATAAGAAGAGGTCTATCTTAACAATTAACTATCCCCAATCATTCATCTTTCACAGTTTCTCTAATAAAATAACCATGCGTAAATGGAATTTACCCACTGATGTAAGCCAGGTAGCAGCAGGGCAGCTGTTGGTGAGTGATGCTCTCAATAGATTTTACATTATTACTAAGCCCAAGTAATTTCAGTGGTTTCTATGGTGCTCTTAGCATGCGGTGGAGAGTCTCAGTCAGGGGTCTCCACTGCCTCTCTGTCACTGATCAAATTAAATGTTATTTGTCACATGCGCCAAATACAACAGGTGTAGATCTTACCGTGAAATGCTTACTTACATGCCTTTAACCAACAATGCAGTTTTAAGAAAATAGACCTAAGAAAAATTTTACTACCAAATAAACTAAATGAAAAATAAATAAATAAAGTAACACAGTAAAATAACAATAATGTACCGAGTCAATGTGCGGGGGTACAGGTTAGTCGAGGTAATTTGTACATGTAGGTAGGGGTAAAGTGGCTATGCATAGATAATAAACAGCGAGTAGCAGCAGTGTAAAAACACAGGGGACGGTCTATCTCCAGGAAGAGGGCTGGGCAGCCCTGTTCTATGACTTGGGTGACCGAAGTCTTTGAAAAATGTTTGGGCCTTCCTCTGACACCGCCTAGTATATAGGTCCTGGATGGCAGGAAGCTTGGCCCCCAGTGATGTACTGGGCTGTACGCACTACCATTTGTAGCACCTTACGGTCGGAGGCCGAGCAGTTGCCATACCAGGCGGTGATGCAACTGGTCAGGATGCTCTCGATGGTGCAGCTGTAGAACTTTTTGAGGATCTGGGGACCCATGACAAATCTTTTCAGTGTCCTGAAGGGGAAAAGGCATTATTGTGCCCTCTTCACGACTTTCTTGGTGTGTTTGGCTCCATGATAGTTTGTTGGTGATGTGGACACCAAGGAACCCTGTCGATGTGATTGGGGGCGTGTTTGGCCCTCCTCTTCCAGTAAGCAGGCAGCAGAGCTCTGTAGCGCTGACTCAGGGCCAAGAAGGACAAACTGCCAGCCAGGCCTGCAGTCAGTCACAGTGAATCAGCAGCAGACTCTATCTGACTGTTTGATCTGTGAGTCAGCACAAAGCTAAGTGCCAGCCAGCCGCACTGTTGTTCAGTTGGCCTTCAATTACTCTAGCTGATCTCTCTCTCTCTTCTCTCTCTCACTCTGTCAGTATGTCTCTGCGTCTCTCCATGTCTTCATACACACAAGCATCCACACGCATGCACCAGCACGGATCAAGGTCCAGATAGAACAGCTTCACATGCACATCCACATAATCTTTCCTTATCTCAAATTTATGGACAGCAATATGTTACAGTTGAACAGGCACAAGCAAGTAGAAACAGAAGGACAACAGCCTGTTGTCATTGCAGAGACAATATGAGTGCTGACACACAAAGGACTTATCTGGTTTCATATTCTTGCACATTTTGAAACTCTTGATGTCTTGTTAAATGTGATTGTAAAACTAATTGGACTAATATGGAAGAGTAAAGACTTACTCTAGAGGCAAGCACTATAAACATAAAAAGATGTACAGTATGGAATAGGCCTATGCTATTAAATCACATGATAAAGCTATGAAATTATTTAGGAACATGTAAATGGTGCAGGAGTGATTCAGTGTGCAAAGTAGAACTGACCACTTCCCTAATCCTGAGTATACAACTCGCCAATGTCCAGTCTCTTGACAACAAGGTAGATGAAATTCGAGCAAGCGTTGCCTTCCAGAGAGACATAAGAGATTGTCAAATTCTCTGTTTCACAGAAACATGGCTCTCTCGGGATATGTTGTCGTAATCGGTTCAGCCACCAGGCTTCTCCATACATTGCGCCGACAGAGATAAACACCTCTCTGGGAAGAGGAAGGGCGGGGGTGTACGCTTCATGATTAACTACTCATGGTGTAATCATAACAACATACTCAAGTCCTTCTGCTCACCTGACCTAGAATTCCTAACAATAAAATTTCAGCCATATTACCTCCCAAGAAAATTCTCATCATTTATCGTCACAGCTGTCTACATTCCCCCTCAAGCAGATGATACAGTTTAGCTTCCTTCCCTCTTCTCGCCCCTACCTGGGCTCGAACCAGGGACCCTCTGCACACATCAACAAAATCCACCCACGAAGCATCATTACCATCGCACCACAAAAACCTCGGCCCTTGCAGAGCAAGGGGAACAACTACTTCAAGATCTCAGAGTGAGTGACGTCACCGATTTGAAACGCTATTAGCGCGCACCACCGCTAACTAGCTAGCCATTTCACATCGGTTACACAGACACCAAGACGGCCCTCAAGGAACTTCACAGGACTCTATGCAAACTGGAAACCATATATCTTGAGTCTGCATTTATTATAGCTGGGGATTTTAACAAAGCAAATTTGAGAACAAGGCTACCTAAATTCTATCAGCATATTGATTGCACTACGCCCGGGGGTAATACACTCGATTACTGCTACTCTAACTTCCGCAAAGTGTACAAAGCCCTCCCCCGCCCTCCCTTCGGCAAATCCAACCACGACGCCATCTTGCTCCTACTGTCTTATAGGCAGAAACTCAAACAGGATGTACCAGTGACTAGAACCATTCAACGCTGGTCTGACCAATCGGAATCCTTGCTTCAAGATTGTTTTGATCACACGGACTGGCATATGTTCCGGTCAGCCTCAGATAACAACATTGATCTATACACTGACTCAGTGAGTGAGTTTATAAAGAAGTGCATTGGAGATGTTGTACCCACTGTGACTTAAAACCTACCCTAACCAGAAACCGTGGATGGCGGCATTCGTGCAAAACTGAAAGCGCGAACCACCTCATTTAACCATGGAAAGAGGTCTGGGAATATGGCTGAAAATAAACAGTGTTTTATGCTCCCACTCACCCTCTCTGGTGCTCGAGGGTGCCAGGCTGACCTTCATTACACACACCTGTCACCATCATTACACGCATCAGCGCTCATTGGACTCACCTGGACTCCTGCACGTTGTTGATTGGCCCCTCTATATCTGTCTGTTCCTCAGTTTTGTTCACCGTGTCAGCATTATTGTCATAATGTTGTTTTGTTCCCCCGTCCAGACGCTGTTCTTGTTTTGTTTGATAATCCGTTTTCCATGAAATGTTCACTCCCTGTACTTGCTTCTTGTCTCCAGCGTTGGTCTTTACAGGAATTTAAATGGAATTAACCCTAACCCTGGTAAGAAACCAAGGTAAAAAAAACTCTAAACTGCATTCACAGTGTACATACAGAACCATTCAAAAGTTTGGACACACCTACTCATTCCAGTGTTTTTCTTTATTTTTTACTATTTTCTACATTGTAGAACATAACATACACAACACTATGAAATAACACATATGGAATCATGTAGTAACCAAAAAAGTGTTAAACAAATCAAAATATATTTTGAGATTCTTCAAAAGTAGCTACCCATTGCTTTGATGACAGCTTTGCACACTCTTGGCATTCTCTCAACCAGCTTCATGAGGTAGTCACCTGGAATGCATTTCAATTAACAGGTGTGCCCTGTTAAAAGTTAATTCATGGAATTTCTTTCCTTCTTAATGGGTTTGAGCCAATCAGTTGTGTTATGACAAGACAGGGGTGATAAACAGAAGATAACCCTATTATGGCAAGAACAGCTCAAAAAACGAAAGAGAAACGACAGTCCATCATTACTTTGAGACATGAAGGTCAGTCAATGCGGAAAATTTCAAGACCTTTACAGTATCTTCATGTGCAGTTGCAAAAACCATCAAGCGCTATGACGAAACTGGCTCTCATGAGTTACCTCTGCTGCAGAGGATACGTTCATTAGAGTTACCAGCCTCAGAAATTACAGCCCAAATAATTGCTTCCCAGAATTCAACAGACTCATCTCAACATCAAATGTTCAAAGGAGACTGCGTGAATCAGGCCTTCATGGTCGAATTGCTGCAAAGAAACCACTACTAAAGGAAGACAATAATAAGAAGAGACTTGCTTGAGCCAAGAAATACAAGCAATAGACATTAGATCAGTGGAACTTTGTCCTTTTGACTGGTACTGTATATATATGTATATAAATGTTTGAACAGTAGTGTGTGTATATATGTATATATATATATACACACACTACTGTTCAAACGTTTGGGGGTCACTTAGAAATGTCCTTGTTTTTGAAAACCAAATTTGCCAAGTTTCTTGGCAATTTCTCGCATGGAATAGCCTTAATTTCTCAGAACAAGAATAGACTGACGAGTTTCAGAAGAAAGGCCTTTGTTTCTGGCCATTTTGAGCCTGTAATCGAACCCACAAATGCTGATGCTCCAGATACTCAACTAGTCTAAAGAAGGCCAGTATGATTGCTTCTTTAATCAGAACAACAGTTTTCAGCTATGCTAACATAATTGCAAAAGGGTTTTCTAATGATCAATTAGCCTTTTAAAATGATAAACTTGGATTAGCGAACAGAGCGTGCCATTGGAACACAGGAGTGATGGTTGCTGATAATGGGCCTCTGTTCGCCTATTTTTTTAATCCTTTATTTAACTAGGCAAGTCAGTTAAGAACAAATTCTTATTTTCAATGACGGCCTCGGAACAGTGGGTTAACTGCCTTGTTCAGGGGCAGAACGACAGATTTGTACTTTGTCAGCTCGGGGATTCAAACTTGCAACCTTTCGGTTACAAGCCCAATGCTCTAACCACTAGGCTACCCTGCCGCCCCTATGCAGATATTCCATAGAAAAAATCAGCCATTTCCAGCTACAATAGTCATTTACAACATTTACACTGTATTTCTGATCAATTTGATGTTATTGTAATGGACAATAAAACATTAAGGACATTTCTAAGTGACCCCAAACTTTTGAACGGTAGTGTATATATTTTTCATTATTTTCCCCTAACCCTACTACTCCTCCCTAATTGGAGGAAACTAGTGGACAATAACACTTACGCTTCTACTTCCAGCTTATACAGTGCTTTTGGAAAGTAATTCAATTGATTTGGAAAAGCAGACACCTGTCTATATAAGGTCCCACAGTTGACAGTGCCTGTCAGAACAAAAACCAAACCATGAGGTCGAAGGAATAGTCTGCAGAGCAAGATTGTGTCAAGGCACAGAAGGGTACTTAATTAAAAATGTCTGCAGCATTAAAGGTCTCAAGGACACAGTGGCCTCCTTCATTCTTAAATGGAAGAAGTCTGGAACCACCTCCCATCTAAACGGGGGAGAAGGGCCTTGGTCAGGGAGGTGACCAAGAACTCGATGGTCACTCTGATAGAGTGCCAGAGTTCCTCTGTGGAGATGGGAGAACCTTCCAGAAGGACAACAATCTCTGCAGCATTCCATAATCAGGCGTTTATGGTAGAGTGGCCAGACGGAAGCCACTCCTAAGTAAAAGGTACATGACAGCCCGCTAAAGACTCTCAGACCATGAGAAACATGATCCTTTGGTCTGATGAAACCAATATAGAACTCTTTGGTCTTAATGCCAAGTGGCACGTCTGGAGGAAAACTGGCATCATCCATACCGTGAAGCATGGTGGTGGCAGCATCATGCTGTGTGGACGTTTTCAGCGGCAGGGACTGGGAGACGAGTCAGGATTGAGGGAAAGATGAATGGAGCAAATTACAGAGAGATCCTCGATGAAAACCTGCTCCAGAGCGTTCAGGACATCAGACAATGACCCTAAGCACACAGCCAAGACAATGCAGGAGTGGCTTCGGGACAAGTCTCTGAATGTCCTTGAGTGGCCCAGCCAGAGCCCGGACTTGAACCCGATCAAACATCTCTGGAGAGACCTGAAAATAGCTGTGCAGCAACGCTCCCCATCCAACCTGATAGAGCTTGAGAGGATCTGCAGAGAAGAATGGGAGAAGCTCCCCAAATATAGGTGTGCCCAAGAAGACTCGAGGCTGTAATCGCTGCCAAAGTAGTGAGTAAAGGGTCTGAATACTTACGTACATGTGATATTTCTGTTTTATATTTAATAAATGTGCAAAAAAATATTTTTTTTCTTTGTCATTATGGGGTATTGTGTGTAGATTGATGAGGAAAAAGGCTTTAATGTAATAAAATGTGAAAAAAGTCAAGGGGTCTGAATACTTTCTGAATGTACTGTACATACTGCTGTATATATTTATGGACACAGTATATTTTACAATAGTTATATTTTGTTTGTTTTTAGTCCCATCCTTCATTTACCCTCAGCTCCTCCCATCTATCTCTGAACACCGTCCCGTTTCTATTTGTTTTTATTACATTGTTCAACTGTGCTGTGAAGTTTCACAAAAGTTCTGGACATTTCTATTCTCATAGTTTCTACAGATTGTAAATTACAGATAAAGATTTTTGCTAAGAGTATTATTATATTATTGATCAATTGACTATGTCTTTTAAATCACCCAGCAGTGATATTTGCATAGCTAGCTCCACGTAAATGTTGCTATTCTTCAGCCATTCCTGAACCTGGGACCGAAAACAAGCTACATATGGACAGTACCAAAACAAATGATAGAATGATTTTGTCTCTTCACAGCAAAATATGCAGAGCTGGGATGGTTGTATCCTCCATATATAAAACATTCTATAATTTTGTATAATAATTTAAATGGAAAAACTAATTTTTGAATGCAGCGTCGTCTTGCGTATCAGTTGATAAACCATGTGCCATGGAATCGGTACATTGAAAGTCTCTTCCCAACTATTTTGTAATCTATATGGCACAGCTGTGCCATTTATTACTCACAATTTTCTTTAACCAATTTTGGTATTTAAAGCAGGGCCGACAGACAAGTTCCTTACTTTCTCCCCCTTCCACTTGCCCCCATTTTTGCAGTAAATCTGTAATTAGTTGGCTGTAATTTTGAGTTGAGCAAACATTTCCATATACAGTTGAAGTTGGAAGTTAACATACACCTTAGCCAAATACATTTAAACTCAGTTTTTCACAATTCCTGACATTTAATCCCAAAAATTCCCTGTTTTAGGTCAGTTAGGATCACCACTTTATTTGAAGAATGTGAAATGTCAGAATAATAGTAGAGAGAATGATTTATGTCAGCTTTTATTTATTTCATCACTTTCCCAGTGGGTCAGAAATTTACGTACAGTCAATTAGTATTTGGTAGCAATGCCTTTAAATTATTTAACTTGGGTAAAACATTTTGGGAAGCCTTTCACAAGCTTCCCACAATAAGTTGGGTGAATTTTGGCCCATTCCCCCAGACAGAGCTGGTGTAACTGAATCAGGTTTGTATGCCTCCTTGCTCGCACACGCTTTTTCAGTTCTGCCCACAAATTCTCTATAGGATTGAGGTCAGGGCTTTGTGATGGCCTCTCCAATACCTTGACTTTGTTGTCCTTAAGCCATTTTGCCACAACTTTGGAAGTAGGCTTGGGGTCATTGTCCATTTGGAAGACCCAAGCTTTAACTTCCTGACTGATGTCTTGAGATGTTGCTTCAATATATCCAGATAATTTTCCTACCTCATGATGCCATCTATTTTGGGAAGTGCACCAGTCCCTCCTGCAGCAAAGCAGGAGATTTGTTTGATGCTGCGGTGGGATGGTGTTCTTCAGCTTGCAAGCCTCCCCCTTTTTCCTCCAAACATAACGATGGTCATTATGGCCAAACAGTTCTATTTTAGTTTAATCAGACCAGGGGGCATTTCTCCAAAAAGTACGATCTTTGTCCCCATGTGCAGTTGCAAACCGTAGTCTGGCTTTTTTATGGCAGTTTTGGAGCAGTGGTTTCTTCCTTGCTGAACGGCCTTTCAGTATATAGGACTCGTTTTATTGTAGATATAGATACTTTTGTACCCGTTTCCTCCAGCATCTTCACAAGGTCCTTTGCTGTTGTTCTGGGATTGATTTGCACTTTTCGCACCAAAGTACGTTCATCTCTAGGAGACGTTCATCTCCTTCCTGAGCGGTATGACAGCTACGTGGTCCCATGGTGTTTATACTGCATACTATTGTTTGTACAGATGAACGTGGTACCTTCAGGCGTTTGGAAATTGCTTCCAAGGATGAACCAGACTTGTGGAGGTCTACAATCTTTTTTCTGAGGTCTTGGCTGATTTCTTTTGATTTTCCCATGAAGTCAAGCAAAGAGGCACTGAGTTTGAAGGTAGGCCTTGAAATACATCCACAGGTACACCTCCAATTGACTCAAATGATGTCAATTAGCCTATCAGAAGCTTCTAAAGCCAGGACATAATTTCTGGAATTTTCAAAGCTGTTTAAAGGCACAGTCAACTTAGTGTTTGTAAACTTCTGACCCACTGGAACTGTGATGCAGTGAATTATAGGTGAAATAATCTGTCTATAAACAATTTTGTCATGCACAAAGTAAATGTCCTAACCGACTTGCCAAAACTATAGTTTGTTAACAAGAAATTTGTGGAGCGATTGAACATTTTTAAATTTTCTGTATTTATTTCACCTTTATTTAACCAGGTAGGCTAGTTGAGAACAAGTTCTGATTTACAACGGCGACCTGGCCAAGATAAAGCAAAGCAGTGCGACACAGACAACACAGAGTTACACATGGAGTAAACAATAAACAAGCCAATAACACAATAAACAAGTCAATGACAGCAGAAAAAAAGAAAGTCTATATACAGTGCGTGCAAAAGGCGTGAGGAGGTAGGCAATAAATAGGCCATAGGAGCGAATAATTACAATTTAGCAGATTAAAACTGGAGTGATAAATGAGCATATGATGATGTGCAAGTAGAAATACTGGTGTGCAAAAGAGCAGAAAAGTAAATAAAAGAAAAACAGTATAGGGATGAGGTAGGTAGATTGGGTGGGCAATTTACAGATGGACTATGTACAGCTGCAGCGATCAGTTAGCAGCTCAGGTAGCTGATGTTTAAAGTTGGTGAGGGAAATAAAAGTCTCAAACTTCAGCGATTTTTGCAATTCGTTCCAGTCACTGGTAGCAGAGAACTGGAAGGAAAGGCGGCCAAATGAGGTGTTGGCTTTGGGGATGATCAGTGAGATATACCTGCTGGAACGTGTGCTACGGGTGGGTGATGTTATCGTGACCAGTGAACTGAGATAAGGCGGAGCTTTACCTAGCATAGACTTATAGACGAATATGTAGCGAGGGCCAGCCGACTAGAGCATACAGGTCGCAGTGGTGGGTGGTTTAAGGTGATTTAGTAACAAAACGGATGGCACTGTGATAGACTGCATCCAGTCTATCATAACAGCCATAGATAAAAGACAGTGCTGTGCAGCCGTTTTCATCAACATGGCTAAGGCTTTCGACTCTGTCAATCATCAAATTCTTATCAGCAGACTTCAACAGCCTTGGTTTCTCAAATGACGGCCTCGCCTGGTTCACCAACTACTTTTCAGATAGAGTTCAGTGTGTCAAATCGGAAGACCTGTTGTCCTCACCTCTGGCAGTCTCTATCGGGTGCCACATGGTTCAATTCTCGGGCCTACTCTTTTCTCGGGATATATCAATGATGTCGCTTTTGCTGCTGGTGATTCTCTGATCCACCTCTACGCAGACAACACCATTCTGTATACATCGGGCCCTTCCTTGGACACTGGGTTAACAAACTTCCAAATGAGCTTCAATGCCATACAACACTCCCTCCGTGGCCTCCAACTGCTCTTAAATGCTAGTAAAACTAAATGCATCCTCTTCAACCGATTGCTACCGGCACCTGCCCACCCGCCCAGCATCACTACTCTGGACGGTTCTGACTTAGAATATGTGGACAACTACAAATACCTATGTGTCTGGTTAGACTGTAAACTATCCTTCCAGACTCACAATAAGCATGTCCAATCCAAAATTAAATCTAGAATCAACTTCCTATTTCGCAACAAAGCATCCTTCACTCATGCTGCCAAACATACCCTCGTAAAACTGACTATCGATCCTTGACTTCGGCGATGTCATTTACAAAATAGCCTCCAACACTACTCGGAAAATTGGACGTAGTCTATCACAGTGCCATCTGTTTTGTAACCAAAGCCCCATATACTACCCACCACTGTGACCTGTATGCTCTCGTTGGCTCGCTACATATTCGTCGCCAAACCCACTGGCTCCAGGTCATCTATAAGTCTTTGCTAGGTAAAGCCCCACCTTATCTCAGCTCACTGGTCACCATAGCAACACCCACCCGTAGCACGCGCTCCAGCAGGTATATTTTACTGGTCATCCCCAAAGCCAACACCTTCTTCGGTCGCCTTTCCTTCCAGTTCTCTGCTGCCAATGACTGGAACGAATTGCAAAATTCACTGAAGCTGGAGACTTATATCTCCCTCACTAACTTTAAGCATCAGCTGTCAGAGCAGCTTACCGATCACTGTACCTGTACACAGCCCATCTGTAAGTAGCACACCCAACTACCTCATCCCCATATTGTTGTTATTATTATTTTTGCTCTTTTGCACCCCAGTATCTCTACTTGCACATCATCATCTGCACATCTATCACTCCAGTGTTAATGCTAAATTGTAATTATTTCACCCCCATGGCCTATTTATTGCCTTACCTCCCTAACCTTACTACATATGCACACACTGTACATAGATTTTTCTATTGTGTTTTTTGACTGTACATTTGTTTATCCCATGTGTAACTCTTTGTTGTTGTTTTTGTCGCACTGCTTTGCTTTATCTTGGCCAAGTCGCAGTTGTAAATGAGAACCTGTTCTTAACTGGCCTACCTGGTTAAATAAAGGTTAAATAGAAAATAAATAAAAGACTTAAAGGCTTTATTTGCATCAAGAAGTTCCTCCTCTGTAATTTGGCCTTCACATGAGTCTTTCTGTACAGCCGTTAACTTGACATTATTAATTGAAAACAAATCCTTACAATTAACTATGGTTTGTGGAGATGGAGGAGACTGAAATGAAAACATATGCTTAAAGTACTTTGCTTCCTCTTTCAACATATTTTTTGGTGAATCATGGGTAACAAGTTTCAGTAAATTATTTTTGGTAGCATTGAAATGTTGAACATAAAAAAAATATTTGGTGTATTTTTCCCCATATTTCATCCAGATCGCTTTATTTTTATAATATAGTACACTTTATCGTTCTTAAATAAGTTACTCAATTACTTTTATTCTGTGCTTCTATAGTAAGTTTTTATTGCTATCTATCTATACTGTAAATTCCTCGATTGTCACAACCTGATCAGGCTCACCTGTCCTCGTTATTGTCTCCACCCCCTCCAGGTGTCACTTGTTTTCCCAGTGTATTTATCCCTGTGTTTCCTGTCTCTCTGTGCCAGTTCGTCTTGTATGTTTCCAAATCAACCAGCGGTTTTCCCGTTCACCTTTTTCTAGTCCTCCTGGTTTTGACCTTTGCCTGTTTCTGGACTTTGTAGCCGCCTGCTTGACCACGAGCCTTTCTGCCACTCTGTACCTCCTGGACTCTGATCTGGTTTTGACCTTTTTGCCTGTCCACGACCATTCTCTTGCCTACCCCTTTGGATTAAAAAACATTGTAAGACTCCAACCATCTGCCTCCTGTGTCAGCATCTGGGTCTCGCCTTGTGTCATGATATCTATTTCCTTTGTTAATGAATTATTTTGACCTAAATTGCTTTTGTTTTAAATATGAATATTGAATTGCATTGCCTCTAAAGGCACATTTTTTAAAACTCTCTCACAATAAGGGGATCTGCTGTACCTATATGTTGGAAAAAGCGAGTTATAAATGATTCTGTCCTTTGGAAAAAAATAAGATGCCATCCAATAGGCTTTGATAAAATGTCCACTAAAGTAAATAGTTGCAATAAGGAATGAAGGAGTCTTATCCTAGCAATAAAATAGTATTGGTGTTAATGAATGTAGACTAACTTCATTCCTCACGGTAGGTAGACTGATCTGTTGCTCTCATGCTCATCGTTCTGTGTTGTCACTGGGAGAGCATTCAACGGCGCATCCACTTGTTGACCTGTGTTCACAACAGAGTTCAGGGTTACTGTACGCTATTTAAAGAGGGAGGCAACATGGCACACGGTTTAGTCAAACGGGAATCAGTCGAGAGTGAGATGCATAAACCCGAAGACCAAAGTAAGATCTTTGTTTATACGAAGAAGAGGGGGTATGACGTTACACGTAACCCCTACCTGAACAAGGTAACCAAAACAAGTGCTTTTTGTGTTTACTTTGTACGTTTATTTCCTAAACGAAGTATTAGCTTTAGCCTACATGTTTAGGAGTATCGGCTTCAGAGCAGGCTATATTTAGATTTAAAGGAGCACAATGCCCCTCGAAGCGGTTTAAATGAAGTTGTTCCACTCTCGCCTTTGCGTTTTTTTCTAGTAGCCCCTAACTACAAGAAATGACGCGAAAGCACATCCTCCCCGCGTAATACCCATTACACAAGTTCAGCTTTTCAAATATTAAATGACAGCCAGCCCACTGTGGATGATTGAGACTTGTGAATTTAAGATTAACGAGCTAACAATATATTTTCATTTGGCGAGAGGAAGAACTAAAGTCGGTCAGCTGCTAACCTTCGCAGTTGCATGAGTGGGATGAAGCTATGGAAGCATATGTCCACCCTCGACTTGCTTGTCAGACTTCGAAAAACTCTTCCAGTTTGTCACAGGCTGCCACTTTAGGAATATGTTTTCAAAATAGCACAGAGAGGCTGGCACAACGGTTAACGAAATTAGCCAAAGGGTCAGGAGATAGCTTTGCTAGGCTGCAAAGCATAGTCATTGTGTCAGAGTTTGATTGTGGTAACCGAGGGCGCTTTCTAGTGTTTTTCTTGGTCGCACGAGCCACGCCTCCCCTATAGATTTTCGGTCACAGGCTAGTGAGGCTACATGTTGTTCGTCAACGTGTGGGAGAGTGACAGCTTACTATCCCTGTCCATGGTTCTGATCAGGTCATCACGATGAGTGCAAATTGTGGGCCATCTGTCAACAGAAAAAAACAAAACTGTTTAATTAGACATTTGTAGTGTACTGAAGTCAGAAAAACGAATTGCCTGTTGAACTCTCCATTCTTGTTGTATTGCCGTTGTCCATTAATTGGGACCGATTGGGGCAACCAGCTCTTAGAGCATTTCATATTAGTCTGTGGGTAAATCCGAGACACTCCATTTATTATGATATGTTACATTTCGTATGGTATGTATTCATTTGTGGATGTCCATCACCCATTTCATATGATATGTTATGAATTACAATTTGTATTATATATTACAAATTTGCAAAACTTACAAATTCTAGCTGGCTAACGTTAGCTAGGCCAGGGGTTAGGGTTAAGTTTAGGAGTTAGGTTAAAGGGTTAAGGTTAGGGGAAGGGTTAGCTAACATGCTAAGTAGTTGCAAGTAGCTCAAAAGTACTATGCAGTTGAATAGTTCTAATTAGCTGAAATGCTAAAGCTGTCCGTGATGGGATTCGAACTCGCAACCTTTGGGTTGCTAGACATTGGTGTTATATTGCTGACCAACCACCCTACTTTCATTTTTGCCTTATTAAGTAACCATCTTTTTTTTGGAATGACCCCTGCTATATTCCCCAACTTTGGTCTCAAAATGTCTCTCTGATTGCCTTGAAGCACAGCATGACGCCATTCAGCAGCAGAGGTCTTTGGGTGAAAGCTCTCCCTTATCTAATAAAGAGTGGCATTTACTACTGTTGAAAGGGCTGCCAGGGTCCTTGTCCCTACCTAGCTGCTGATAAGTCAGTCAGTGCAGTTCAAACATCCTGCCTCCTGGAGGGGGGGACGGGGGGGACGGGGGACGGGGACGGAAGGCCCCACTGCTTACACAGAGCCCAGTTTGTCAGGCTGGTCTTAGAGTCCACTCCTCTAAGACCAGCTCTCACACAAGGAGTGCATGCACAGGTGTTTGTGTGCGTGCATGCATGTGTGTGTGCAATGTGACAGAAAATTAGCTCACTATTTTTTTATTAATGTGTAATGTGCCCTACCGCATGATGGTTTTGAGTCTTTTTTTACACAGTGAATGTGGCTGGCTGCATAGTGGAGTATGATTAGGCTTTGCTTTGTGTTGTACAGTTCCATACCTACATTTATTGTTAATCCAATAAGAAAGGGGTTTTGTCAAGGGTAGCATATGTGATATTGGTCACTGGGAGCACTGCATCTGCCATGAATCTGATTCTAAGCCCCAATCATTGATAGACTAAAAGCTTGAGCCAGGTTCTTGCTTCTGCTGTTTTAACTCAAGTTGCTCATGTCAGCTCTGAACCCTGTCTAAATTGTTTGTTTACGTCAAGTAAAAGGGTTGTTTACATTAAATACAAATTTTAGTCAGATAGCAGACACTCTTATCCAGAGCGACGTACCGGAGCAATTGCTCAAGGGCACATCGATGGATCTTTCATCTAGTCAGCTCAGGTATTCGAGCCAGCAACCTTTCAGTTACTGGCCCAATGCTCTTACCAACTAGGCTACCTGCCGCACATCCCAGTTTGCACACAAGTGGTTTGAATGGACCGTCTGTACAAGAGAGCTATTAGCCCTTCAGTGCAAGCTTGAATTTGAAATTGCAATTGGACAGTGAATTTGACAAGTTGATTGGTCAGACAAACACAGTGAATTTGATTCTTGAATGGCATTGAATGTTGAAATTCCAGAAGGAATGGCTAGGATATTTGATTTGAGTTGCACAACTTCTCAAGCATGCTTCACTAGGTGCAAACCACAAAGACACGTGTCAGCACAACAATATTTTATTTGGGTGGCCATATTGGATTTGGTCACATGAACTAGGCTATGAGCTATAGACCTAGAGACCCTGGCTGGTCTATCCATTATTTCTATGCTCATCCCTCTGTGTCTGAGTTTTTCATGTTACTTCTATGTATCCTGTCGTAATGAGCTCGCTAGAGCATGTGTTATTGCTTTGTTTTGGAGAAGACTGGGGGTTTAATGAGATTAATTAAGAGAAACTGCTTTCAAACTGCTTTAAATTGGGAGTCATTGGAGACGGAGTGCAGCAACCTATTTATTTAACTCTCCTTCTACAGTAAACGTGCTTCGTCTGGAAAACGTTAAGTTAGGCCTAATACACCAAAAGACTGTGAGGACCAAAGTACAGGCTTAATAGTCAGTGTGAGTAAAAAATTGGTCTATTTGCATCAGTCAAAGAAGGCTAATATGGGTTTCTCTCTTTGTCAATTGATAATAACCGAGATTGTCCTTTACAAGAGATGGGCTAATCTTTTAAAGAACGTTTCTTTTTCTATAAGTAGGGCTAAACCACAATTATTTTTGACTGCCAGCAGTCAATGAAGTATAAGCACTAAGTGCAAAGACACTGAGATTGCCTTCTTGAATGGTCCAGCTTTGGTTTGGTATGATCTACCTGATACCCTCATAAGTCAAGTCGAAACTGACGTTGGCACACACTTAAACACACAAGTGCACAGAGGAGAGGAGGAGAAAAAGGCTTTTTATGCAGCGGGGTGAACCATTCACTGTCAACCTTGTCCATGAACCAGCAGGAGGAAATTAGAGGAGAAAGTAGGAAATGCCTGCTAAAGCATGTTCTGCTTCTCAACAACAGGCAGCCTTCTGTGGGCCCAGCAGTGGGACATTGTTGCCCTCTCCTGGGTTCAGCACACCCTGGGGATATGTGTTTACCTCCCTCACCTGATCCACTTCAGCCTCAGCCTCAGAAGCCAGTGAGAAGTACAACACACTAATTGATGCTGAGGGACGGAGGTTGCTAAAAGCGGTGTGTCCTCACATCTGCAAGAGTCAATTTTGTTTTCATCCCCCTCCACTCACTCTCCATTCACCTTGTACCCCTCCTTTCTCGCTCAACACTCACTCCGCCCCTTTGAAAAGGTGGAACAGGATATTATAGGTGTGTTTTCTGTGTGCACACCACGCAATAAAGAAATAAAGTGGGGAGCGAGGCAAAGAAAGGGGTCTCTGTGGGGAGGAAGAGAGAGCTGGCCGGACTCCACAGACGTCCTCTGTCTCTCTGGGTTGATCAGGTATTAATGAGAAGCCTGTGTGAATCCCAGGCTCCCAGGCCACACTGCAGCCCTCTGATGCTTGCTGGGCTGCCACGAAACGCTGGCATGAAAAACAACAAGAAGTGAAACACTCTCTCTGAGCGCCCTATCAGGGATTGTGTTTCACCTCAAACACAGAGGTAGTGGAGCGCAGGTGATCCAACAGATGCCCATTCAGTCAGTCTTTGTGTGCTAACTAGGCTAACCCTGTGCCGAGTTTGGTCACGGTATGGATGGACACTTTGCCTTTAGCATTCATTAGAGGGTCAGGGTGGCATCAATGAAGACCTTGAATTGGGACAGTCCTCTGACATCTCTGGATGTTAAGGAAGATGGCTCTCCTCAGAAGACCCCTATGATGCACAGAAGATTTTCAGCTGTTCATCATGGATTGGTATTCAATTTCACCAAAATAGTGTGGAATGGTGCAAAATTCAACCTGGCATCAACTTTCAACTCTCCAGAAAATGGAGATCCCTTGATTAAGCAGTAATATGCAGTTTGAGGTTTAAATAGCTGGTGTTATGTAACATTTCAGCCCAAAATCAAACTGTGGTCTTCACCAGAACAGCAATTGGATACCCCATTTGTAACCACAGGCTCCACATTTGTATTTATTATGGATCCCCATTAGATACTCTTCCTGGGGTCCAGCAAAATTAAGACAGTTTATACAATTTTAAAAACATTACAATACATTCACAGATTTCACAACACACTGTGTGCCCTCAGGCCCCTACTCCACCACTACCACATATCTACAGTACTAAATTCATGTGTATGTGTGTGAATAGTGCGTATGTTATTGTGTGTGTATGCATGTCTGTGCCTATGTTTGTTGCTTCACAGTCCCCGCTGTTTCATAAAGTGTTTTTTTTCTTTGTTTTTTAAATCTATTTTTACTGCGTGCATCAGTTACTTGATGTGGAATAGAGTTCTATGTAGTACTGTGCGCCTCTCATAGTCTGTTCTGGACTTGGGGACTTTTGAAGAGACCTCTTGTGGCATGTCTTGTTGGGTATGCATGGGTGTCTGAGCTGTGTGCCAGTAGTTTAGACAGACAGCTCGGTGCATTCAATATGATATTACCTCTCTTAGATACAAGTAGTGATAAAGTCAATCTCTCCTCCACTTTGAGCCAGGAGAGATTAACATGCATATTATTAATATTATCTCTCTGTGTACAGTGAGGGGAAAAAAGTATTTGATCCCCTGCTGATTTTGTACGTTTGCCCACTGACAAAGAAATGATCAGTCTATAATTTTAATGGTAGGTTTATTTGAACAGTGAGAGACAGAATAACAACAAAAAATCCAGAAAAACGCATGTTAAAAATGTTATAAAATGATTTGCGTTTTAATGAGGGAAATAAGTATTTGACCCCTCTGCAAAACATGACTTAGTACTTAGTGGCAAAACACTTGTTGGCAATCAGAGGTCAGACGTTTCTTGTAGTTGACCACCAGGTTTGCACACATCTCAGGAGGGATTTTGTCCCACTCCTCTTTGCAGATCTTTTCCAAGTTATTAAGGTTTCGAGGCTGACGTTTGGCAACTCGAACCTTCAGCTCCCTTCACAGATTTTCTATGGGATTAAGGTCTGGAGACTGGCTAGGCCACTCCAGGACGTCAATGTGCTTCTTCTTGAGCCAATCCTTTGTTGCCTTGGCCGTGTGTTTTGGGTCATTGTCATGCCGGAATACCCATCCACGACCCATTTTCAATGCCCTGGCTGAGGGAAGGAGGTTCTCACCCAATATTTGATGGTACATGGCCCATCCATCGTCCCTTTTGATGCGGTGAAGTTGTCCTGTCCCCTTAGCAGAAAAACACCCCCAAAGCATAATGTTTCCACCTCCATGTTTGACGGTGGGGATGGTGTTCTTGGGGTCATAGGCAGCATTCCTCCTCCTCCAAACACACCGAGTTGAGTTGATGCCAAAGAGCTCCATTTTGGTCTCATCTGACCACAACACTTTCACCCAGTTGTCCTCTGAATCATTCAGATGTTCATTGGCAAACTTCAGACGGGCATGTATATGTGCTTTCTTGAGCAGGGGGACCTTGCGGGCGCTGCAGGATTTCAGTCCTTCACGGCGTAGTGTGTTAGCAATTGTTTTCTTGGTGACTATAGTCCCAGCTGCCTTGAGATCATTGACAAGATCCTCCCGTGTAGTTCTGGACTGATTCCTCACCGTTCTCATGATCATTGCAACTCCACGAGGTGAGATCTTGCATGGAGCCCCAGGCCGAGGGAGATTGATAGTTCTTATGCGTTTCTTCCATTTGTGAATAATCGCACCAACTGTTGTCACCTTCTCACCAAACTGCCTGGCGATGGTCTTGTAGCCCATTCCAGCCTTGTGTAGGTCTATAATCTTGTCCCTGACATCCTTGGAGAGCTCTTTGGTCTTGGCCATGGTGGAGAGTTTGGAATCTGATTGATTGATTGCTTCTGTGGACAGGTGTCTTTTTTACAGGTAACAAGCTGTGGTTAGGAGCACTCCCTTTAAGAGTGTGCTCCTAATCTCAGCTCGTTACCTGTATAAAAGACACCTGGGAGCCAGAAATCTTTCTGATTGAGAGGGGGTCAAAAACTTATTTCCCTCATTTAAAATGCAAATCAATTTATAATATTTTTGACATGCGTTTTTGTGGAGTTTTTTGTTGTTATTCTGTCTCTCACTGTTCAAGTAAACCTACCATTAAAATTATAGACTGATCATTTCTTTGTCAGTGGGCAAACGTTCAAAATCAGCAGGGGATCAAATACTTTTTTTCCCTCACTGTACATCTAAGGGCCCTGTTCTGAGCCAATTGCAATTTTCCTAAGTTCTTTTTTTGTGGCACCTGAACACATGACTGAACAGTCAGACCGAACATGCCCCCATTCTCATCGATGTGGTTGTAGTGGAACAGGTTGCGCTTCAAGTTCCTTGGTGTCCACATCACCAACAAACTATCATGGGCCAAACACACTAAGACAGTCATGAAGAGGGCATGACAAAGCCTATTGCCCTTCAGAAGACTGAAAAGATTTGGTATGGGTCCTCAGATCCTCAAAAGATTCTACAGCTGCACCATCGAGAGCATCCTGACTGGTTGCATCACTGCCTGGTATGGCAACTGCTCGGCCTCCGACCGCAAGGCACTACAGAGGGTAGTGCGTACGGCCCAGTACATCACCGGGGCCATGCTTCCTGCCATCCAGGACCTCTATACCAGGCGGTGTCAGAGGAAGTCCCTAAAAATTGTTAGACTCCAGCCACACTAGTCATAGACTCTTCTCTCTGCTACTACATGGCAAGCGGTACCGGAGCATCAAGTCTAGGTCCAAAAGGCTTTTTAACAGCTTCTACCCCCAAGACAAAAGACTCCTGAACAGCTAATCAAAGGGCTACCCAGACCCCTCTTTTACGCTGCTGCTACTCTCTGTTTATAATCTATGCATAGTCACTTTTACTCTACCTACATGTACATATTACCTCAACTAACCGGTGCCCCCGCACGTTGGCTCTGTACCGGTACCCCCTGTATATAGCCTCGCTTGTTATTTTACTGCTGCTGATTTAGTCAAGGTGTGACAACTAGGGCCTGTAGTACCTTCCTTGTTGATAGTGTTGTTAAAAAGGCAGAGCAGCTCTTTATTATGGACATACTTCTCCCCGTCTTAGCTACCATTATATCAATATGTTTTGACCATGACAGTTTTACAATCCAGGATTACTCCAAGCAGTTTAGTCATCTCAACTTGCTCAATTTCCACATTATTTAGTACAATATTTAGTTGAGGTTTAGGGTTTAATGAATGTTTTGTACCAAATACAATACTTTTAGTTTTAGAAATATTTAGGGCTAACTTATTCCTTGCCCCCCATTCTGACACGAACTGCAGCTCTTTGTTAAGTGTTGCAGTCATTTCAGTCGCTGTAGTAGCTGACGTGTATAGTGTTGAGTCATCCATATACATAAACACTCTGGCTTTACTCAAAGTCAGTGGCATGTCATTAGTAAAACATTTAAAAAGCAAGGGGCCTAAACAGCTATCCTGGGGAATTCATTCTACCTGGATTATGTTTGAGAGGCTTCCATTAAAGAACACCCTCTGTGTTCTGTTAGGCAAGTAACTCTTTGTCCACATTGACATCGCAGATGGCCCATCCGACAACAGACGTCCATTAATCTGTGTTCTTGGCTTAGTGAATATTCTGTGGAACAACACTGTATCTGATTGGACAACGAGGATGTGCTGGAATGCCAACTGTCTGACCCTGGAAATGGAGCTGGGTTATCATAATCCTCTGTCTTTAACAAATAGAAGTAATCATTAGCCAGCACTCTTTATGGGTTGGTTGGTTGGTTGGTTGGTTGGTTGGTTGGTTGGTTGGTTGGTTGGTTGGAAGAGCAGCCAATGATTGAGAGGGACTGGTTTTGTGTGAATCCTAATGTTCTTCAGTCTGGGCTGTAATACTTGGACCAAGGTATAACCCAATGCTGTCCTAATTGGGAAAAGGTGCCATTGGATGCTTGTGAGAGTGTGGGGCCTAGCCCTGACTTGTTCACCTACAGAATGAGCATGTCTCTCCAAATATTTTAGAATGTTGGGAAACTTGTTATTGTCACAAGTTCACAACTCTATGTGGGGGCCCTGTGTAGCCATCGCTGATGTATATAATATGTACACTGTCCTATAAAGACATAGGCCGTTCTATTATGAGTAGTACAGAAACTCGTTTTTTTTTTAGGGCCAATGTGAGATGCAAGTGGGTGTTAGGTGGCAATAAGCTTTCATGACACTGTTAAACTGATGACTGGCTATGGGACAAAGAGTGCTCTGTTCTTGCTCTATCACAGGTCAGATGATCCTGTCAATCTCCCTCACTAGGAACTAGAACTCTAGAACTCCCAGGACTGGTATCCCAGGTGTCTCCAGGTGTGGCAGTGCGACCGCACGCATCGCCGGCCGCCAGACATTCCACTGATGGCCTGGAGTGGATCGGCCAGACGGGGAAAGTGCCCCCACACCTGCCAAGCAGCCTGATTTTTACCCTGTCACACACTCACAAGATCTCAATCTGCCTGTTCGTTCTGGCCTGTTTTGTTTCTCTGGGACAGACACATCTAAATCCCCTAACCTGCTGGTTCGTTGAGACTTTGTTTTCTCTAAGACAGTCTTTTTCAGATCTAGACAATGGAGAAGCCATTAGACTGGTCCCAGACACATAGAGGGAGACAGTGATGGACTCATCGCCTGCCTATGAAGCATGGCTCAGTCCTCCGCTCCCCACCCATCTGTTGCTCTTGTCACTCCCTTTGTTACTCAATACAGCTTTTGTTTATTGTTTGAAAGGGAAAGTCTTACAAAGTCCTGACATAAATATGGATCTAGAGATGGAGAACCAAGGGAATAACCAACGGAACAGACCTAATGCTATTGAGATGAGGACTAGGCCTATCCCAGTGACGACAGGGGTTTAACATGGCTAGTCAGTGGATTTGGAATTTGGAATGACCTATTGTATCATAAAGGAGGTTGTGTGAGGAAATTGTCTGATAAACAGGTTGAGGGTCTGGTTTTGGCTTATCAGATTTGACACGATTCCCAAAGGACTTTGAATATGACCAAACGTCAATGACTGAAAGTCAAACTGGTCAATGGGCCTCCATATCTACTTTCTAGGAAACAGTGGAGAAACACAATCTGGCCTGCACAAGCAGCAGTACAAGCTCGGGTCCAAGCACAACATCACTGTGAAATGGAATGCTGTCACAAGGAAAGTTATGGGATTGTTGAAGACCAGCACTCTATCCCCCTGAGCCACTGGCAATGGAGTTATGTTATGGGGTTGCAGTTACAACCTTTGCTCATTGTAATGGTGAAGGTATTTGCATAGCTCGAAACAAGTTCCAATGCTTCACTCTTTTTCACCTTTGTGTTTTTTGGAAAGATTAATTCAGGGCACCGGTTGTGATGGTGGTGGGCCTTGTGAATGGAAGATATCATAAAAGGCAGTGGATGGAAGATATAAAAGGCAGTGGGGACAAGGGACAACCATTTGTGTAACCCTTTCATAAGTTTCATGTTAACACACAATGTCCATTGATGGTAAACCTATGTCATGCATCCTATTCTAACTGGAATCCCATTCACACTGGCTATTCCAAGGCTATACTCCAGCATGGTGTAGGCTTAGAGATGGCTGTCATTTAAGACATGGGCAAAGCATTTAAATTCTGATGATTGTACAACTGTAAATAAATCAGCCCACCTAAAAACACGGCCAAAGCGTTTCAGTTCTGACAATTGTAGAACTGGAATCAATCAGCCTACCTACGTTGATAATGAAATTACAGAAAATATGTGGAGCCAACAAGGCTGTGACTTCACAGGACTCTCTTTCACTCACTGTAGTGAGTTCACAGTGTTGTGGTGTTATTCTGCGATAGCAGTTCAACATTGATTTACTTATTTCTGGGAACAGAACAGAAGCCAAATTGATTAGGAATTTAGACTGAGAAGAGCAATTCAGTAGCTAACAGACTTTAGCTATTAGATTTGTAAGTTTCTCCCCTCATATGTAGCCTAACTTAAAACATTTCTGTAGCATACTTTAAATCAAATCAAATTTATTTATAAATCTTAATACTTTATACTTTGTGGCTATACAGAAATGTTGCCTCTAGGGGTGCTCCTGAGCCAAAAGGTGTCCACTAAAATGGACGGACATATTGCTCAGAAATGACCTCATGACCCTTGATGTACAGCTTCTTTAAAATGGATTTAGCTGCATTGTGGGTGTGGGCTTGGTTTAGCTGTCACAAGGGAACAACATGTTGAATAGCATAGTGACTGCCGCCTACAGGACAGCTGTGAGAGTGACAGAGGGATTTTAATGCCTTCTGACAGTGCTGCCTGTTTGCATAAATACGTGTGCCCAGCACTGTCCATCAGACGTGCTATATCAGCCCAGATTGTTTTTGGAACTAGACTAATGAGTGCTGAGTAGGGACTGGCCTGAAGTATGGGAATGTTTAGCCCAAGGCTTCACAGAGTTGCTGATTTGTTTAGAGACTTGGACTCTTGCCTGGCAATACTGTAGCTCCCTAGGGACCCCCGTACACAGAGCATGAGAAGACCACGGCAGAAGACTGCATTTTAAGTCTTACATCCCACACCCCGGCCCACCTCCGTTTTCAAGGCTGTTTAACCAGCAAGAGTGTCCATAAATTCACAAGTTGACACTTCACTGATTTACAGAGCCCCGTGGGTTCACATATTTGCTCAGAAGGAAGACTTTTAGAAGCTCCTCTCAGTCAAAAGAAAATGGGAGCACAGATGGGTGGAGTTTTCAGGATGAGGATGACTTAATGGAAGTGGAGATAACCTAAATAGGCTTTAATGTTGTGCTTACTAATGGTGGTTTTTGAACAGTGCTGGGCTGTGGTATGCCATATGGACGTGTCTGTGATGGTTGTTTACTCTGCATGTTATGTTGTTTGAGTCCTGTGGGGCTGACCACTGGTCACGGTCACTCTGTCATCCAGTCTTAAGAACGGCTGTCATCCAAGGTGACGCCACATCCAAGCAGGCTTAAACACAATGGAAATAAGCAACTGACTATGAAGCCAATTTAGAAGTGAAATGTACTCATCAGACTGTCAACTGTGGTTCTGGATAATGTGGAGGCTAAAGTCTACAGCATGGTGCTGTTGAAAACTGACAGCTTAGTGAACTAAACTAAGGCTGGCCTTTACTCCTGAGAGCAAAATTGTGTGTTAAGTCAAATTTGCCAATGCCTGTTTAATTTGGTCATGGGTCAGTTGTGACATGTAAATTGGGAAAGTTTCATAAATAGCCTTTCCAGAAGACCTTGTGCGTCTATCTACTGGCCCCTTGGTGTCCTTGTCTCTCTACTTCCAATAGCACACCTCTTATAGGCTACTATACTATATCACACCACCATATACTTTCCTTCACTTTTCTCAGCTTCGGTAGGAATGCCTCCATGCTATCTCTCTCCACTTACCCTACTTATTCCTTATTCTCTCTCGTAAGTTATTATTACTAGCTGCAAATGTTTAGGTCCTGATGACAACCACTCTCTAAACAAAGTTGGCATATTAACACGTTTTCTGCCCGTGATTCCAACTAATGACCCAATTATGTCTTGATATGCAAGTGTTTACAAATGTTGTAGCAGTCATAAGGGCAGTAATCAGTGGAAGGAAAGCAGGTTGAAGTACTCAATGTAGATCTATTTACAAGTCTTGCTGATCCAACATTGAAGGTGCCATATATCAAACGAGTAGATTTACAAAATATGCACGGGCAACAGCCCTAAAGAAATAGCCTCAGGACAGATTAAGCCTGATACAATCTGAACAGCCACTGGTAGAAGGCAAGACTACACTTCCTCCCCTTGAGAAATCAAATCTGTATGTGTATATGCACTTGGCCCGTACCAGGTCCATACAATTACCCAATTGGAAATTACCAATAAACTGGTCCAACAATATAAAAGGCCATTTCCATATCCATACTTACATTGGTAAATTATTCTAAACTCAGCAAAAAAAGAAACGTCCTCTCACTGTCAACTGCGTTCATTTTCAGCAAACTTAACATGTGTAAATATTTGTATGAACATGACAAGATTCAACAACTGAGATATAAACTGAACAAGTTCCACAGACATGTGACTAACAGAAATGGAATAATGTGTCCCTGAACAAAGGGGGGGTGAAAATCAAAAGTAACTGGTCAGTATCTGGTGTGGCCACCAGCTGTATTAATTACTGCAGTGCATCTTCTCCTCATGGACTGCACCAGATTTGGCCGTTCTTGCTGTGAGGTGTTACCCCACTCTTCCACTTAAGCACCTGCAAGTTCCCAGACATTTCTGGGGGGAATGGCCCTAGCCCTCACCCTGGGTTCCAACAGGTCCCAGACGTGCTCAATGGGATTGAGATCCGGGCTCTTCGCTGGCCATGGCAGAATACTCACATTCCTGTCTTGCAGGAAATCACACACAGAATGAGCAGTATGGCTGGTGGCATTGTCATGCTGGAGGGTCATGTCAGGATGAGCCTGCAGGAAGGGTACCACATGAGGGAGGAGGATATCTTCCCTGTAACGCACAGCATTGAGATTGCCTGCAATGACAACAAGCTCAGTCCGATGATGCTGTGACACACCGCCCCAGACCATGACGGACCCACCACTTCCAAATTGATCCCGCTCCAAAGTACAGGCCTCGGTGTAACACTCATTCCTTTGACGATAATCGCAAATTCGACCATCACCTCTGGTGAGACAATACCGCGACTCTTCAGTGAAGAGCACTTTTTGCCAGTCCTCTCTGGGCCAGCGACGGTGGGTTTGTGCCCATAGGCGATGTTGTTGCCGGTGATGTCTGGTGAGGACCTGCCTTACAACAGGCCTATAAGCCCTCAGTCCAGCCTCTCTCAGCCTATTGCGGACAGTCTGAGCACCGATGGAGGGATTGTGTGTTCCTGGTGTAACTCGGGCAGTTCTTGTTGCCATCTTGTACCTGTCCCACAGGTATGATGTTCAGATTTACTGATCCTGTGCAGGTATGGATACACATGGTCTGCCACTGCGAGGACGATCAGCTGTCTCCCTGTAGCGCTGTCTTAGGCGTCTCACAGTATGGACATTGCAATGTATTGCCCTTTCTACATCTACAGTCCTCATGCCTCCTTGCAGCATGCCTAAGGCACGTTCACACAGATGAGCAGGGACCATGGGAATCTTTCTTTTGTTGTTTTTCAGAGTCATTAGAAAGGCGTCTTTAGTGTCTTAAGTTTTCCTAACTGTGACCTTAATTGCCTACCGTCTGTAAAATGTTAGATTCTTAACGACCGTTCCACAGGTGCATGTTCATTAATTGTTTATGGTTCATTGAACAAGCATGGGAAACAGTGTTTAAACCCTTTACAATGAAGATCTGTGAAGTTATTTGGATTTTTATGAATTATCTTCGAAAGACAGGGTCCTGAAAAAGGGCCGTTTCTTTTTTTGCTGAGTTTAAGTTAGACTTTTTATAATGTAACAGACTGAGAAATGACTGGGATTAACGGTAAATTCACTTCTGGTGATATGGATGGATGGATGGAAACAAATGGGAAAAAAGGCTTTGTTTGATTTAATAAAAAAATATTTGAAAGAATGAAATATTATCGCTATTCAAATAATAAGTAATTGTCCTGAAGGCGGAATGTAACCTACATGTCAAATTCAAATTAACGAGGGCTAGGACTATACAGTAAGTGTGTGGTGGTAGGGAAAGGTGTGTGCACTTGTGTGTGTCTAAGAGTTGTGTATTTATTTATTTAGCAACATGGATATTGAGCCTTCTTAGCCGAACAAAGTCCCTTTCCCCTCTACTCACAATGGTTAGATTAATCCACCATGGTCCACAGTCCTAGTATTTTGCTTGAGCTGTAACAGTTTCAGCCCCATAGTTTTATGTGTTGCACTGAATGACATGTCTCCCCTATAGTAGCCTGTACGGTAGGTCAACAGCAACCTTGGGAAAATCGTCTACATTCTCATTAACAGCAGACATGTATATTTCCTCAGTGAAAACTGAGCAATTGCCAAATGGGGCTTTTTACCGAATTACCGTACAACTGACCACGTATTCACCCAGCACACCCTAATTGAAAAGCAAACAAACCAAAACAAAGGCAAAGTCTTCTCATGCTTTGTTGATTTCCAAAAAGCTTTCGACTCAATTTGGCATGAGGGTCTGCTATACAAATTAATGGAAAGTGGGGTGGGGGAAAAACATACGACATTAATAAAATCAATGTATACAAGCAAGTGTGCAGTTAAAATTGGCAAAAAAACACAGACATTTCGTTCCACAGGGCCGGGGGTGAGACAGGGATGCAGCTTAAGCCCACCCTCTTCTATATTTATCAACGAATTGGTGAGGGCACTAGAACGTGTCATTGTTTAAAGTGTCTATGATACATTTATTACGTCCAATTTTTTATTATTAAAGTGGCTAGAGATTTGAGTCAGTATGTCGGCAGCAGCCACTCAATGTTAGTGAAGGCTGTTTAACAGTCTGATGGCCTTGAGATAGAAGCTGTTTTTCAGTCTCTCAGTTCCAGCTTTGATGCACCTGTACTGACCTCGCCTTCTGGATGATAGCAGGGTGAACAGGTAGTGGCTCGGGTGGTTGTTGTCCTTGATGATCTTTTTGGCCTTCCTGTGACATTGGGTGGTGTAGGTGTCCTGGAGGGCAGGTAGTTTGCCCCCGGTGATGCGTTGTGCAGACCTCAATACCCTCTGGAGAGCCTTACGGTTGTGGGCGGAGCAGTTGCCGTACCAGGCGGTGATACAGCCCGACAGGATGCTCTCAATTGTGCATCTCTAAAAGTTTGTGTTTTTGGTGACAAGCCACATTTCTTCAGCCTCCTGAGGTTGAAGAGGTGCTATTGCGCCTTCGTCACCACGCTGTCTGTGTGGGTGGACCATTTCAGTTTGTCCATGATGTGTACGCCGAGTAACTTAAAACTTTCCATCTTCTCCACTACTGTCCCTTCGATGTGGATGGGACAACCTTACTAGAATCTGAAGTCGAATGTCTACTGTTTGCTGATGATCTGGTGCTTCTGTCCCCAAACAAGGAGGGCCTACAACAGCACCTAGATCTTTTGCACAGTTTCTGTCAGATCTGGGCCCTGACAGTAAATCTCAGTAAGACAAAAATAATGGTGTTCCAAAAAAGGTCCAGTTGCCAGGACCACGAATACAAATTCCATCTAGACACCGTTGCCCTTGAGCACACAAACTATACATACTTGGCCTAAACGTCAGCGCCACAGGTAACTTCTACAAAGCTGTGAACGATCTGAGAGACAAGGCAAGAAGGGCCTTCTATGCCATCAAAAGGACCATAAAATTCAACATACCAATTAGGATCTGGCAAAACATACTTGAATCAGTTATAGAACCCAATGCCCTTTATGGTTGTGAGGTCTGGGGTCTGCTTAACAACCAAGAATACACAAAATGGGACAAACACCAAATTGAGACTCTGCATGCAGAATTCTGCATGCAAAAATATCCTCCATGTACAACGTAAAACACCAAATAATGCATGCAGAGCAGAGTTAGGCCGATACCCGCTAATTATCAAAATCCAGAAAAGAGCCATTCAATTCTTCAACCTGCTAAAATGAAGCAATTCCCAAACCTTCCATAGCAAAGCCATCACCTACAGAGAAATTAACCTGAAGAAAAGCCCCCTAAGCAAGCTGGTCCTGGGGCTTTGTTCACAAACACAAACAGATCCCACAGAGCCCCAGGTCAGCAACACAATTAGAAACAACCAAATCATGAGAAAACAAAAAGATAATTACTTGTCACATTGGAAAGAATTTACAAAAAACAGCGCAAACTAGAATGCTATTAAGCACTAAACAGAGAGTACACAGTGTCAGAATACCTGACCACTGTGACTGACCCAAAATTAAGGAAATCTTTGACTATGTACAGACTCAGTAAGTATAGCCTTGTTATTGAGAAAGGCAGACCTGGCTCTCAAGACAGGACAGGCTGTGTGCACACTGCCCACAAAATGAGGTGGATACTGAGCTGCACTTCCTAACCTCCTGTCAAATGTATGACCAAATTGAGACCCATATTTCCCTCAGATTACAGACCGACAAAGAATTTGAAAACAAATACCATTTTGATAAACTCCCATATGTGTGCTAGGTGTTTCCAAGTAGGAAGACCACGTTGTGCAGCTCACCCTGCACTATCAGCTCCAATATAAATAAGATGAGCAAGTCTACTTCTGATAAGCTTCCCAGTAAAGCATTAAAAACAATCAAGCAACCCAGAAAAGTGCTAAAAATAGCCCATATTAACAGATGCAGCCTGAGAAACAAGGTCCACGAAGTCAATATCTTGCTTGTAACGGATGACATGCATGTTCTTATGATCTCTGAAACTCACATAGATAATACCTTTGATACAGTGATAGCAATACATGGTTATAACATCTACCGGAAAGACAGAAACGCCAACGGGGGCAGTGTTGCGGTCTATATTCAGAACCACATTCCTGTAAAGCTTAGAGACGATCTAATGTTAAATACTGTTGAAGTTAAGCTCATTCTTGTGGGAAGCTGCTATAGACCACCAAGTGTGAACAGTCAGTATCTGGATAATATGTGTGAAATGCTTGATAATCAAATTTATTTATAAAGCTCTTCTTACATCAGCTGATATCTCAAAGTGCTGTACAGAAACCCAGCCTTGTCACGTCCTGACCAGCAGATGGCGCTGTGGTAGTAGTTTGGGGGTCAGGACGTGGCAGTCTTGTGTGTCTTGTGACTCCTAATCAGGAACAGCTGGGAATCGTTGTTCCTGATTGGGAGTCATATATGTAGGAGTTGTTTGGCACTGGGGTTTGTGGGTGGTTGTTTTTACACTGCGTTTTGTATGCATGTAAAACTGTCACTGTGGTGTTTATTGTTTTTTCAGTGGATGCTCTACTCCTTTTTTTGAAAAATAAAATATGAGTATCTACACTTCTGCTGCGCCTTGGTCCTCCTTACAACAGCACGAAGGATTTTGTGACAAGCCTAAATCCCCAAACAGCAAGCAATGCAGGTGTAGAAGCACGGTGGCTAGGAAAAACTCCCATGAAAAGCCCAGAACCTAGGAAGAAACCTAGAGAGGAACCAGGCTATGAGGGGTAGCCAGTCCTCTTCTGGCTGTGCCAGGTGGAGATTATAACAGAACGTGAGTGAGTGAGTGAGTGAGTGAGTGAGTGAGTGAGTGAGTGAGTGAAGAAAAAAAAAAGTCAAACTGTAACCAGTGCCTGGTTCATGTTGTCTGTCAACCTACCAGGGTATTTACAAAAAGCACAGGAATGAAATCATCAACATGTATGAATCATATCTTTACTAATGCTGCAGAAATTAGCTTGAAAGCAGTATCCAAAGCCATAGGATGTAGTGATCACAATATATAAATCTTAGGAAAACCCAAGTTCCAAAGGCTGGGCCTAATATAGTGTATAAGAGGTCATACAAGAAGTTTTCTAGTGATTCATATGTTGATGATATGAAGAATATTTGCTGGTCTGTGGTGTGTAATGAGGAGTAACTAGATGCTGCACTTGACACATTTATGAAATTGCTTATTCCAGTTACTAATAAGCACACACCCTTCAAGAAAATTACTGTAAAAACTGTTGAATCCCCTTGGATTGATGAGGAATTGAAAAATTGTATGGTTGAGGGATGAGGCAAATAAGTCTGGCAGCCCAACTGATTGGCAAACGTACTGCAAATTAAGAAATCATGTGACTAAGCTAAATAAACTATACTGTGTAACAAAGACAAATGATATAAAGAATGATAATAAAAAGCTTTGGAGCACCTTTAAATTACATTTTGGGGGAAAAAAGCCAACTCGGCTCCATAATTCATTGAATCACATGGCTCATTCATCACAAAACCCACTGATATTGCCAACTACTTAATTTTTTTTCATTGTCAAGATAAGCAAACGTAGGGATGACATGCCAGCAACAAACACTTACACAACACTACCAAGTATATCGGACCAAATTATGAAAGACAATGTTACTTTTGAATTCCGTAAAGTCAATGTGGAAGAGGTGAAAAAATGATTGTCTATCAACAATGACAAGCCACTGGGGTCTGACAATCTGGATGGAAAATTACTGAGTATTATAACGGATGATATTGCCACATCTTCAATTTAAGCCTACTAGAAAGTGTGTGTCCTCAGGCTTGGAGGGAAGCTAAAGTCATTCCGCTACCCAAGACCCTTTACTGGCACAAATAGACGACCAATCAGCCTTCCATTAAAGAACATATGTTAGACAAGTAACTCTTCATCCACATTATAGCAGGGGGTGTAAAGCCACGGTATATAGACATATGACATTTGAAATTATTATTTTGGAACTTCTGTGAGTGTAATGTTTACTGTAAATGTTTTTTTTATTTCACTTTTGTTTATGATCCATTTCACTTGCTTTGGAAATGCAAACATATGTTTCCCATGCCAATAAAGCCCCTTATATTGAATTGAAATTGAATTGAGAGAGAGGTTTCAGATCGAAATGCTGTCAATAAAGCGGTGAATTGGGAGCATAAACGGTGTGCTGGCCTTCCTGTTCTTTACAAGTTTTATTTTAGTAGCCCAGCACCGACATCTTTAAGGATGTGTATGACCACAAACTTTTCTAGTTTGGGGTGACAAATTGAAAAGGAGGGAAGTGTCAGAACGGAGGAGTGACTTTTTAGTGGGGAAGTGAGGGCAGCCAGGGGGGTTGGTAACTGGAAACCATAGCAGCCACTTTTGTTTTCAACATAGTGTCAGATAGCAGAGGTCAATGCCATGATTATTTAAGGTGTGTAGAGTTATGAGTGGAGGAGGAGGAGCTTCCATCAATAGTGTCTGTGTACATTAGTGGGTTAAGTGGGTGGGATGTGCCTTGCACTGCTGTAAGACCTTGGCTGCATGTCTTTCAGAGAAACTATTGAGTGTTAGGCCTACTCCTTTCTTCCTGCATTTTAAATTATATGATCGACTTACGATGAAGGTGGCACTACTGTCAATGTTGTCCTCTGTTATAATTAGAACCTGCATGATCTAGACTTCACTTGACTTTTGTGCATCTTACAATAGCCAAGCCCTAGGCTATAGGACTATTTCTTACATATTATACGGTCCCTTGTAAATGTTTACTAGCCTTTTTCAAATAAAATGTTATTTGTCACATGCTCCCCAAACAACGGGTGTAGACTAGCAATGAAATACTTACTTACGGGACCTTCCCAACAATGTAGAGAGAAAGAAAAGAGAAATAATAGAAAAGTAATAATAAATAGACAATAAGTAATGATAACTTGGCTATGCACACGGGGTACCAGTACCGAGTCAATGAGCAGGGGTACGAGGTAATTGAGGTAGATATGTACATAGGGATAAAGTGACTAGGCAACAGGATAGATAATAAGCAGGAGCAGCGGCATATGCATATGGAATCCAAGATGGCGTAGCAGTCAGACGTCTTTGTCTTGTCTTGTCCCATGTATATATCTTTTTCTTCGCATTCTTTTTAATATTATTCCTAAACCTCAACTTCAAAATACTCTCCTGCAACCCGCCTCACCCAATGTGTTGTGGATCTGTTTTTTTTCTAAAGTATTTCTATTTACCTCCGAACTGGAATACCTCAACTGAAGCTAGCTAGCTATTAGTCAGCTAACCTTTAGCTCGGAAAGCTCTCGCCAGTTCGTACAACGCGTTTTCAGACCAGAGCATACCCGGACCAATTTTCTCTCCATATCCCCGGATTCCTACCGCAAACTGAACCCTTTCATCTGGACATCTGGATCATGGCAGCTAGCTAACTGCAACCCAGGTTGACTACTACTGGCTAACGTTTCTGTCCCGGAGCAAGCACCAACTAGCCTGGGGCTAGCCCATGCTAGACCCATCTCCCGGCTAGGGCTCCTGGGCTACTCCTGAAGCCCACTCCTCGGCTACAATATCCGGACCCCTTCTACTGCCGGTACGGGGCACGGAACCCCGCCGATCCTTCACGACTGGAATACTGACATAATCTGCCCGAGGATCCCAACAGGCCCCTCAGGTGTGACGTCCCCTGAAGGCCCATTCTGTTAGCTATCTATAGCATATTGGACTGTTAGCTGATCCACCAGCCAGTTTCTTGGACCACTATACCCATTTTGCCAATTGGACTTGGACCCCTCTGCTACTTGGAACCCTACTAATTCCACAACTGGTCTATTGACGTCATCACACGAGGAGGCAAAAACAGACTTTTCCCCCATCGCGACGTCCCTCTAAGGCCCTTATGCTAGCTTGCTAGCCCCGGCCTGCTAACTGCTATCCCCGGCCTTCTAACTGTCTAAATCGCCGTGTCCCCAGCCAGCCCAACCACTCACTGGACCCAGACGATCACTTGGCTACGCATGCCTCTCCCTAATATCAATATGCCTTGTCCATTACTGTCCTGGTTAGTGATTACTGTCTTATTTCACTGTGTAGAGCCTATAGCCCTGCTCAATATGCCTTAACCAACCATGTTGTTCCACCTCCCACATATACGATGACATCACCTGGTTTAAACTTCTCTAGAGACTATATCTCTCTCTTCATTACTCAATGCCTAGGTTTATCTCCAATGTACTCACATACTACCTTACCTTTGTCTGTACACTATGCCTTGAATCTATGCTATCGTGCCCAGAAACCTGCTCCCTTTACTCTCTGTTCTGAACGTGCTAGACGGCCAGTTCCTATAACCTTTAGCCGTACCCTTATCCTACTTCTCCTCTATACCTCTGGTGATGTAGAGGTTAATCCAGGACCTGCGGTGCCTAGCTCCACTCCTACTCCCCAGGTGCTCTCGTTTGTTTACTTCTGTAACCGTAAAAGCCTTGGTTTCATGCATGTTAACATTAGAAGCCTACTTTATTCACTGCTTTAGCACATTCTGCCAACCCAGATGTCTTAGCCATACTCTCCTGCCATACTCTCCTTCCGTGGCCTCCAACTGCTCTTAGGAAAACAACCAAAAACCCTGAAATTTCCATCCCTAACTATAACATTTTCCACCAAGATAGAACTGACAAAGGGGGCGGTGTTGCAATCTACTGCAGAGATAGCCTGCAGAGTTCTGTCTTACTATCCAGGTCTGTACCAAAACAATTTGAGCTTCTACTTCTAAAAATTCACCTTTCCAGAAACAAGTCTCTCACCGTTTCCGCTTGCTATAGACCTCCCTCTGCCCCCAGCTGTGCCCTGGACACCATATGTGAATTGATTGCCCCCCATCTATCTTCTGAGCTTGTGCTGCTAGGTGACCTAAACTGGGACATGCTTAACACCCCGGCCATCCTACAATCTAAGCTTTATGCCCTCAATCTCACACAAATTATCAATGAACCTACCAGGTACAACCCCAAATCCGTAAACACGGGCACCCTCATAGATATCATCCTAACTAACTCGCCCTCCAAATACACCTCTGCTGTTTTCAACCAAGATCTCAGCGATCACTGCCTCATTGCCTACATCCGTAATGGGTTATTCTTTAAAAGTGCCTTCCTCACCATCTTAAATAAGCATGCTCCATTCAAAAAATGTAGAACTATGAATAGATATAGCCCTTGGTTCACTCCAGACCTGTCTGCCCTTGACTAGCACAAAATCTTCTTGTGGCGTTCTGCATTAGCATCGAATAGCCCCTGTGATATGCAACTTTTTAGGGAAGTTAGGAACCAATATACACAGGCAGTTAGGAAAGCTAAATTTGCATCCTGTAGTACAAACTCAAAAGTTCTGGGACACTGTAAAATCCATGGAGAATAAGAGCACCTCCTCCCAGCTGCCCACTGCACTGAGGCTAGGAAACACTGCCACTAATAATTGAGAATTATAATAAGCATTTTTGGACTGCTGGCCATGCTTTCTACCTGGCTACCCCGGTCAACAGCCCTGTGCTCCCCACAGCAACTCGCCCAAACCTCCCACACTTCTCCTTCACCCAAATCCAGATAGCTGATGTTCTAAAAGAGCTGCAAAATCTGGACCCCTACAAATCAGCCGGACTATACAATCTGGACCCTCTCTTTCTAAAATTTTCAGCCGAAATTATTGCAAGCCTGTTCAACCTCTCTTTCGTATTGTCTGAGATTCCCATAGATTGGAAAGCTGCCGCGATCATCCCCCTGTTCAAAGGGGGAGACACTCTAGCCCCAAACTGCTACAGACCTATATCTATTCTACCCTGCCTTTCTAAGGTCCTTGAAAGCCAAGTTAACAAACAGATTACCGACCATTTTGAATCTCACCATACCTTCTCCGCTATGCAGTCTGGTTTCAGAGCTGGTCATGGGTGCACCTCAGCCACGCTCAAGGTCCTAAACGATATCATAACCGCCATCGATAAGAGACATTACTATGCAGCCGTATTTATCGACCTGGCTAAGGCTTTCGACTCTGTCAATCACAACATTCTTATTGGCAGACTCAACAGCCTTGGTTTCTCAAATGATTGCCTCGCTTGGTTAACCAGCTACTTCTCCGATAGAGTTCAATATGTCAAATCGGAGGGCCTGTTGTCCGGACCTCTGGCCCGGTCTATGGGGGTCCCACAGGGCTCAATTCTCGGGCCGACTCGCTTCTCTGTATACATCAATGATGTCGCTCTCGCTGCTGGTGATTCTTTGATCCACCTCTACGCAGACGACACCATTCTGTATACCTCTGGCCCTTCGTTGGACACTGTGTTAACTAACCTCCAGAGGAGCTTCAATGCCATACAACTCTCCTTCCGTGGCCTCCAACTGCTCTTAAATGCAAGTGAAACTAAATGCATGCTCTTCAACCGATCGCTGCCCGCTCATCCAGCATCACTACTCTGGACGGTTCTGACTTAAGTAATTGTAGTTGTCCACATATTCTAGATGTGTGGTTAGACTGTAAACTCTCCTTCCAGACTCACATTAGACATCTCCAATCCAAAATTAAATCTAGAATCGGCTTCCTATTTTGCAACAAAACATCCTTCACTCATGCTGCCAAACATACCCTCGTAAAACTGACCATCCTACCGATCCTCGACTTCGGCGATGTAATTTACAAAATAGCCTCCAACACTCTACTCAACAAATTGGATGAAGTCTATCAAAGTGCCATCCGTTTTGTCACCAAAGCCCCATATACTACCCACCACTGCGACCTGTATGATCTCGTTGGCTGGCCCTCGCTTCATACTCGTCCCCAAACCCACTGGCTCAACATACAAGGTGTGGCTCAACATACAAAATGTGATCATTCTGTCATCAACGTTAATCATTGCCTAGTCCTAGGTTATGAGAGCATATGTTTGAAACATTGTGAATATGTTATGTAGGTGTTATAGCCTAATTTACATGTATTTGGCACCATTTGGATTTGTTTTATTAGAAACATAATGACTGAATGACTGACACACAGATGGATATAGTTTGTTTGCTGTGAACATGTGCTGGCAGAGTGTCTGTCTGCTTGAAGTTTCTCTTAGTAATCAGATTTGGTTTCCTGGCCTCGCTTTCAGAGGAATCTCCTGATTTAGCTATTTTAAACATGGGACAGGTGCTTCCATTTCTCATGCGTGTCTTGTTCCTAAATCTAACCAGTAATTTGATTCATCCAAGTCTTTGTACTGAGTGACCATAAAAGCAAGGAGAAGAGGCTGCTGGAAAGGCGATACTATCCTCTAAAACAGTGGTTCTCAACCATCTTTGGTTACTGAACTCCCAATCACATTTAACTGTACCCAAAGTACCTGTCCCCCTCATGTGCAACTGGTCATAGCTTTGAGTTTTCTTAAGTACCCCCCGTGGATAGGTCAAGTATCTCCAGGGGAACTAGTAGTACCCTAGGTTGAAAAACATACATTAAAAATAATGTATGTCTCTACCTGTTCATGCTTGATTGATGGGCTGTTATTGGGTCTGAAAAAGAGACGATCCCAGAGGCAGACAGTTGTAAACGTCTCAAGGACAGACCAAGACCAGACTTAATGTGCTGTATGAGCGATAGAGCTTTTCCATTGTGATAAGAGTGCAAATTCCAGTAGCATTTCCTCGTCTGTGCAGAGAATTTATGTGGTGTAGAATGGCCTAAAGACCTTTGGAACAAAAGGTCCAGTGATGATTTCGGATGTCTGTACAAACCATGATCTGTTACTTCCTGATATGTAACATGTTAGTGTTTCCCCTTGCGGTGGCAAGTTAGCGGGAGGGTGGTGGCCAGTGCCAAGGCCCTCTTCTAGGCCGCAGAGACAATTTTGCCATGGGGCAGAGAGAACATTTAACCATTTTAAAGATCTTTTCTTGGAAACAAAATCATTAGGGGCCACGGTTTAGCAGCTGCTGCTAAATGCATATAGGGGAATCATTGCCTGTAAATCAAATCAAATTGTATTGGTCACATACACATATTTACTTATTGGAATAATACATTTCTCAAGAAATGCTTGAGAAAATATATACCCTTACATACACCTTAGCCAAATACATTTAAACTCAGTTTTTCACATTTCCTGACATTTAATCCTTGTAAGAATTCCCTGTTTTAGGTCAGTTAGGATCAACACTTTATTTTAAGAATGTGAAATGTCAGAATAATGGTAGAGAATTATTTATTTCAGCTTTTAATTCTTTCATCACATTCCCAGTGGGTCAGATGTTTACTTACACTCAGTATTTGGTAGCATTGCCTTTAAATTGTTTAACTTGGGTCAAACGTTTCTGGGTAGCCTTCCACAAGCTTCCCACAATAAGTTGGGTGAATTTGTAACTGAGTCCGGTTTGTAGGCCTCCTTGTTCGCACACACCTTTTCAGTTCTGCCAACAAATGTTCTATAGGATTGAGGTCAGGGATTTGTGATGACCACTCCAATACCTTGACTCTCTTGTCCTTAAGCCATTTTTCCACAACTTTGGAAGTATGCTTGGGGTCATTGTCCATTTGGAAGACCCATTTGCGACCAAGCTTTAACTTCCTGACTGATGTCTTGAGATGTTGCTTCAATATATCCACATCATTTTCTGTCCTCATGATGCATCTATTTTGTGAAGTGCACCAGTCCTTCCTGCAGCAAAGCACCCCCACAACATGATGCTGCCACCCCCGTGCTTCACGGTTGGGATGGTGTTCTTCGGCTTGCAAGCATCCCACTTTTTCTTCCAAACATAACGATTTTCATTATGGCCAAACAGTTATATTTTTGTTTCATCAGACCAGAGGACATTTCTCCAAAAAGTACGATCTTTGTCCCCATGTGCAGTTGCAGACTGTAGTCTGGCTTTTTTTATGCCGGTTTTGGAACAGTGGCTTCTTCCTTGATTCTACCAGTTCGTAGTGAGTAATCGCAGGTCTGATGTCCAGAAGTTATTTTCGGTCATACGAGATGGTAGCAGCAACATTATGTACAAAATAAGTTACAAACAACACAAAGAAACAAACAAAAAAACACAATTGGATAGGAACACGTAAAACGTCAGCCTTCTTCTCCAACGCCATCCCCAGGCGCTTTTGTTATGAAATTGAACTTCCTTATGTTATAAAATCCATTTTACCCAGATAAATATGATTACTCGGGTTCTGAATCATTCAGGGGGGTCTTTCTCTAGCATATCATTAACATTATATCCAAAAAGTCGGATTTTATAACCTAATACATCTGATAATAAGCACCGAGCTCTGTTGACATAGCGGTGCTGATTTCTCCTAACAACTTTTGAGGATTTTACATTTTGTTGTCTTTGAAGGTGTTTCCGCAGGTCGCAAAAAGCTAAATTAGAATGACACGAGCTGAATTAAATGTTAACTGCTTTGGAAAATAGAAAGCTTGGTATATGTTCAGTGCTGCGTTGACATTTCAGAGACAAGCTTGTTTTTGTGAGAAAACTTCAAGAAAGAAGTGAATTTCGAATTAATTTGAAAGCGTATACTAAAATATGGAAATACTAAGTCTTGTATCAAAATCGATATCTATCTTACCTATATGTCCTACGGATTCGAGAAGAAAGATGACTAGTTCAATGGTAAAGTGAGCCTGTCAGGTAGCCAGTAGCCTTAATTCTTGTACAGAATCTAGCCTAACTGACGCGATGCAATTTTCCAGTTTTTTAATTTTTAAAAATCTGATCTCCATTGATTTAGTCACCCAAATTCTGGCTATCCTACAAGGGTAAAAACTCCAATAACTTAAACAGATTGTGATAGTGACATGAGGTTTAGACCATTGACTTTCTTAGAGCATTATATACACAATTAACATGACTCATTAGTCAAAAGATGCGTTTTTGAATGGACATCCTACACTCTCTTAAGCGAGCCATCCATACTAGGAGTTTCACATGAGAAGATCAGAGTGGTGCTATATCTCATCTTGGGTGTGGTGCTCCGAAGCTCAGTAAAACTATTCCTGGCAACTCACTCCACTTTCATTGCAGTGTTCTGACAGGTAATCCAGTGATTCTGCTCCTTGTCTTCCTCCTGTCTCTGTTCATGCATTCTTTATGTCCATGCCCTCAGCGTATGCATGTACAGGAAATACTCTGCTTCTCACTCGACACGTGTGATCCAGCCTGTACAAAAATCTGTGGTGCAGTGCTGTCACTCTCTCCCCATGCTGTCCATCAGAGATCAGCCCTGTGTGCCTTGGCAGAGTCAGGGTGCTAGGCCAGCACACCAACTAGCTAACACTGCCCCCCGCTCTCTCCCTGGGGTCTCTGTGTCACATCTGCTCCGGCTCCTCTTCTTTGGCGTTCGAGTTTGCCAGGCTGCTCATCATTTCGCACACCTGTCACCATTGTTACGCGCACCAGTGCTTCATCGGACTCACCTGGACGCCATCACGGCACTGATTGCCTCCCATAATTCTGTCACTTCCTCAGTTTCATTCCTGTGTCTGCAGTGATGTTGTTTTGTTTCTCTTGTTAAGATGCTGTTCTTGTTTAGTTACATGTCTGTTTATTATTAAATCCTCACCCTGTACTTGCTTCCCGTCTCCCAGCATGTAGTTACGGAATTGTTACACTCTGACACTACCACATCAGACTCATTAGCACCCCAGTGGAGAGGCTGGTGTTGAGAGAAGAACTGGGGCTGGATTGTGTGTGTGTGTGTGTGCGGCTCTCCAGGCAGAGCCAACTTATTTTCCACACCTGTGTGTGATATGGTGAGTGCAAGTGTGGCATGTGTGTCTAAAATGCAAGTGTGTGTGAATGCAAACGTGTGAGTGTGAGAGCAAGAGAGAGAAAGAAAGAGGTAAAGTTATATTCACGAGGGAGAGCGGCCTGTATTGTAGATCTGCTACGAACTCATTGAGTCCTTTCAGATCACCCAGTAAGCCTCAAAGTGCCAGTCTTTCTCGCCATCTCTCTCTCCCCTCCCTCTCTCCTTTGCTCCTCTCTCTCCGTCGCTCTATGTCTCTTTCGCTTACTTGCTCTCTCTTTTTCTCTTGCTTGTTTGGCTACGTGGCAGCACCAGAGACAGTGAGAAAGGGAGGTGGTGAGGGTTTATGTAACAGGCATACTGGCTGAGCTTGTCAGGCCGGGCCAAGCCAGGGAGGCAAGTGGACCGTGAATGTCTGAGTCCAGTCTTGGCGCGTATTGTCTCATGCAGTCAGCCAGCAGTGGCTTGCCTGGTTGCTTCTGGTGCCAGTTTGTCTTTGAGCTGCAGAATAACAGAGCCTCTCTCTGGACTTCCTGATAACTGGGAGCCCAGCCCCTTCTGTTGGACACACACACACACACACACAAACACACACTGGATGACCCCTCCCCAAGCCCTGCTCCAGCCCCGCTGTTTTCACAGCGTCTAGACACACATGCCACAATTGATCAAACAAAAGGATGATGTGGTACGCTGCTGTACAATAAGGAAGTAATGTACAGTCGTGGCCAAAAGTTTTGAGAATGACACAAATATAAATTTTCACAGTCTGCTGCCTCAGTTTGATAGCAATTTGCATATACTCCAGAATGTTATGAAGAGTGATCAGATGAATTGCAATTAATTGCAAGTCCCTCTTTGCCATGCAAATGAACTGAATCCCAAAAAAACATTTCCACTACATTTCAGCCCTGCCACAAAAGGACCAGCTGACATCATGTCAGTGATTCTCTCGTTAACACAGGTGTGAGTGTTGATGAGGACACGACTGGAGATCACTCTGTCATGCTGATTGAGTTCGAATAACAGACTGGAAGCTTCAAAAGGAGGGTGGTGCTTGGAATCATTGTTCTTCCTCTGTCAACCATTTTTACCTGCAAGGAAACACGTGCCGTCATCATTTATTTGCACAAAAAGGGCTTCACAGGCAAGGATATTGCTGCCAGTAAGATTGCACCTAAATCAACTATTTATCGGAGCATCAATAACTTCAAGGAGAGCGGTTCAATTGTTGTGAAGAAGGCTTCAGGGCGCCCAAGAAAGTCCAGCAAGCGCCAGGACCGTCTCCTAAAGTTGATTCAGCTGTGGGATCGGGGCACCACCAGTACAGAGCTTGCTCAGGAATGGCAGCAGGCAGGTGTGAGTGCATCTGCACGCACAGTGAGGCGAAGACTTTTGGAGGATGGCCTGGTGTCAAGAAGGGCAGCAAAGAAGCCACTTCTCTCCAGGAAAAACATCAGGGGCTGACTGATATTCTGCAAAAGGTACAGGGATTGGACTGCTGAGGACTGGGGTAAAGTCATTTTTCTCTGATGAATCCCCTTTCCGATTGTTTGGGGCATCTGGAAAAAAGCTTGTCCGGAGAAGACAAGGTGAGCGCTACCATCAGTCCTGTGTCATGCCAACAGTAAAGCATCCTGAGACCATTCATGTGTGGGGTTGCTTCTCAGCCAAGGGAGTGGGCTCACTCACAATTTTGCCTAAGAATACAGCCATGAATAAAGAATGGTACCAACACATCCTCTGAGAGCAACTTCTCCCAACCATCCAGGAACAGTTTGGTGACGAACAATGCCTTTTCCAGCATGATGGAGCACCTTGCCATAAGGCAAAAGTGATAACTAAGTGGCTCGGGGAACAAAACATTCATATTTTGGGTCCATGGCCAGGAAACTCCCCAGACCTTAATCCCATTGAGAACTTGTGGTCAATCCTCAAGAGGCGGGTGGACAAACAAAAACCCACAAATTCTGACAAACTCCATGCATTGATTATGCAAGAATGGGCTGCCATCAGTAAGGATGTGGGCCAGAAGTTAATTGATAGCATGCCAGGGCAAATTGCAGAGGTCTTGAAAAAGAAGGGTCAACACTGTAAATATTGACTCTTTGCATCAACTTCATGTAATTGTCAATAAAAGTCTTTGACACTTATGAAATGCTTGTAATTATACTTCAGTATTCCATAGTACAATCTGACAAAAATATCTAAAGACACTGAAGCAGCAAACTTTGGAAATTAATATTTGTGTCATTCTCAACTTTGGTCACGACTGTACTGTAGTGTGTTTGTCCTCTCTTAGTCGGCGCTAAAGAGCACTATTCTTCGCAACAGCTTCTGTACCATTGCACAATCTTGATTTCTTCTCTGAGTTTGTGTTTGTGTGTGTGTGTCAGGTTGTTGAAAGCATATTGGAATGAGGTGTGTGAGTCAGACTCTCACCAAGCTGTTTGATTGTGGTAAACCCAGTCAGGTCACAGACAACCAAATTACTCATACTTCCAATGACAGTATGCTTTAACTTACCATTTTCTGACTTTACAATATTAGCCGTTCTGGAATCATCTCAGCTCTTCCAAATAATCTTACTTTGCATTTCTCAAACATATTTATTCTAGTACAGTATAATGGTGTCCATATGGGCAGGTTTCCAGACAATGACTCCTTGTCATTTCAGTAGAAAAGCAAGTCCATCCCTGCTCTCACTGTCCACCAATGAAGACCCAATGGACCCCAATCACATGCAAGACCTTAACCCAGATGATGTGTGGTCTGAAGAACACGTTGTAGTAATAGTGTGGTTTAGCTGATGGGTGGCCATGTTTTACGGTAATAGCCTTCATTCCCTGTTTCGTCAGCTGGGGGGTTTTAGACTGAGTACTGCCCTGGGACTTAGCCTACTTCAGACCCAGCAGAAACTCCAAGGCCACCTCCAGTGGGGTGCAACATTACATAGTGCTCAGATATAAATATTGTATGTAGAACAGAAATGCTTCACTGTCATGTAGAATAGAGAATCATGTCAGCTCTATGGAGGACATTTCTATCTGCAAAGTTACATATTGTTGCACCTCCTGAATACCAGCCAGATCAGCTTAAAGCTGAACACAGGGCTTCAACACTACAACACCTCTTAGTTCCTTTTCAGCATCTTCAACAGTTTCATACAGCAGTTGGCCATGTTGATCGATGAGCCTCATGTGCCAAGAAGAGCCCTTTGTGGGCTGATGAGTCCAGGGCTGTACACTGTGGAATTGCAATGAACAGAGTTAATGAGTCTTTATCCACACTTTGTCCTTTCGATTGTGTGCACTTCCCTTGTGCCCTATACGCCCTACAGTGGGGAAAGCATCAGTGGAGGTGCAGGGGGTCAGCTCAGCGCTCTCTCTCTCTGGGATGAACAGAGCACTCCAGTCCCCCTTCCATAGCGCTCGGGGGAGCAGCAGAGTCCAAACCTTATCCATCTGTATATTCTGCCAAACATTATCCATCTGTCTTCCATGAAGGGCTTATGTTTCTGTATCTAATCTCAGACTGGGGTGAGTGGGGTGTCTGGCCTAGGTCTCGCTCAATCGGTGTCTTTTCTCTTCAAGAGGAGGGGGCTTCGCTTCCACCGAAACAGAGTACTCAGGGGGCAATTCAGGAAATGTCAACAGCGGGAGGGCAAATTGTACTTCAGGTTGGAAGAGACAAATTATGAGCAGTGTTACAGATGTAAGATTTTAATTTGATCACCTTGTTGCAGGATAACTTTCCTGCAGTGTTGGACATTTTAAACTTTTAGTGTATTTGAGGTTAAACTAGGCAGGGCCCTGAACCTCTCTCTGTATTTGGGTTTGTGGGAGGTGTGAGATTACATGGTTGGGGCATGAGAAGGGCCAGTCAAACTTCTGAAAATCTCCCTCCAGAATGAATAACCCAAACAACGCTGCTTTTGAACTCTGGAACACACGGAAGGATTTTTATCAGTTTGAAAATAACATACTTTTATATTCTATGCTTACACCATCTGGTCTACTAATTACCCGTTTCCTTGTGTACTGTGTGTTCTTGGGGTAGGCTTGGCCGTGGCAGTGTGGCCTGAGCTGGAGGGTGGCATTGCCCCATGGGCAGATTACAGGTCTGCTTGGTTACCACTAGCTCCTGGAACATGGATCTGCGGGCGACACGTGTTGGCACAGGGAGCGGGCACCTTAGATGTGGTACGCCACATGTGGAAGCATTCTAGTCCACCCTGCCCAACCCTGCCCAGCCCTCGACTCCCTAAGCGAAAGAGAAAAGCTTTGCAACAATCAAACTTTAAAACTATAGGACAAGCAATCAAAAAGACAAAAGCTGTGTGTACGTGTGTCCAATTGAGTGTGTAAACTATATATACAAAAGTATGTGGACACTCCTTCAAATTAGTGGATTTGGCTATTTCAGCCACCTGTTGTTGACAGGTGTATAAATTTGAGCACACAGCCATTCAATCTCCATAGACAAACATTGGCAGTAGAATGGCCTTACTGAAGAGCTCAGTGACTTTCAACGTGGAACCATCATAGGATGCCACTTTTTCAACAAGTCAGTTTGTCAGATTTCTGCACTGCTAGTATTGCCCCGGTTAACTGTAAGTCAAGTCAAATAAAATGTTCTTGGTCACATGGTTAGCAGATGTTAATGCGAGTGTAGAGAAATGCTTGCTTGTGCTTATAGTTCTGACAGTGCAGTAATATCTAACAAGTACCGTAATTTCTGGACTATTAAGCGCACCTGAATATAAGCCGCACCCACTGAATTAAAAAATATATATTATTTTGAACATAAATAAGCTGCACATGTCTAGATGACATGGAGGGCCCCGTAGTTTGCCCCCGATGATGTGTTGTGCAGACTGCACCACCCTCCGGAGAGCCTTGCGGTTGAGGGCGGTGCAGTTGCCTTACCAGGCTGTGATTACAGCCCTAAAGGATGTTCTCGATTGTGCATCTGTAAAAGTTTGTCAGGGTTTTGGGTGACAAGCCAAATTTCTTCAGCCTCCTGAGGTTGAAGAGGCGCTGTTGCACCTTCTTCACCACACTGTCTGTGTGGGTGGGCCATTTCAATTTGTCTGTGATGTGTATGCCGAGGAACTTTAAACTTTCCATCTTCTCCACTGCTGTACCTTCGATGTGGATAGGGGGGTGCTCCCTCTGCTGTTTCCTGAAGTCCATGATCATCTCCTTTGTTTTGTTGATGTTGAGTGAGAGGTTATTTTCCTGACACCACACTCCGAGTGCCCTCACATCCTCACTGTAGGCTGTCTCGTCGTTGTTGGTAATCAAGCCACTACTGTTGTCATCTGCAAACTTGATGATTGAGTTGGAGGCGTGCATGGCCACACAGTCGTGGGTGAACAGGGAGTACAGGAGGGGGCTGAGCACGCAACCTTGTGGTGCCCCAGTGTTGAGGGTCAGCGAAGTGGAGATGCTGTTTCCTACCTTCACCACCTGGGGGCGGCCCGTCAAAGTCCAGGACCCAATTGCACAGGGCGGGGTTGAGACCCAGGGTCTCCAGCTTGATGATGAGCTTGGAGGATACTATGGTGTTGAATGCTGAGCTGTAGTCAATAAGCAGCATTCTTACATAGGTATTCATCTTGTCCAGATGGGATAGTGCAGTGTAATGGCGACTGCATTGTCTGTGGACCTGTTGGGGCGGTATGCAAACTGAAGTGGCTCTAGGGTGGCCGGTAAGGTGGAGGTGATATGATCCTTGACTAGTCTCTCAAAGCACTTCATGACGACAGAAGTGAGTGCTACGGGGCAGTAGTCATTTAGTTCATCTTTGCCTTCTTGGGAACAGGAACAATGGTGGCCATCTTGAAGCATGTGGGGACAGCAGACCGAGATAGGGAGCGATTGAATATGTGCTGTTATTGTGAAGTGGAAACATCTAGGAGCTACAATGGCTCACCCGCGAAGTGTTAGGCCACACAAGCCCACAGAACGGGAGCGCCCAGTGCTAAAAATCGTCTGTCCTCTGTTACAACACTCATTACAGAGTTCCTAACTGCCTCTGGAAGCAACGTCAGTACAAGAACTGTTCGTTGCGAGCTTCATGAAATGGGTTTCAATGGCCGAGCAGCCGCACACAAACCTAAGATCACCATGCGCAATGCCAAGCGTCGGTTGGAGTGGTGTAAAGTTTGCCGCCATTGGACTCTGGAGCAGTGGAAACGCTATCTCTGGAGTGATGAATCACGTCAGTCCAACAAAGGAATCTGGGTTTTGCGGAAGCCAGGAGAATGCTACCTGACCGAATGCATAGTGCCAATTGTAAAGTTTGGTGGATGCGTAATAATGGTCTGGGGCTGTTTTTCATGGTTCGGGCCAGGCCCCTTACTTCCAGTGAAGGGTAATCTTAACGCTACAGCATACAATGACATTCTAAATGATTCTGTGCTTCCAACTTTGTGGCAACAGCTTGTGGAAGGCCCTTTCCTCTCATCATGACAATACCCCTGTGCACAAAGCGAGGTCCATACAGAAATGGTTTGTTGAGATTGATGTGGAAGAACTTTACTTGGCCCGCACAGAGCCCTGACCTCAATCCCATTGAACACCTTTGAGATGAATTAGAACGCCGACTGCGAGCCAGGCCTTAATCGCCCAACATCAGTGCCTGACCTCACTAATGCTCTTGTGGCTGAATGGTAGCAAGTCCCCGCAGAAATGTTCCAACATCTAGTGGAAAGCCTTCCCAGAAGAGTGGAGGCTGTTATAGCAGCGAAGGGCGACCAACTCCATATGAATTCCCATGCTTTTGGATTGAGATGTTTGATGAGCAGGTGTCCACATACCTTTGGTCATGTAGTGCATGCGTGTCTGGTTGGACAAGAATGCATCTTTTTTTGTGTTTGAGTGAGTGCAAACATTCACCAACAATGAACAGAGGAATCTATTCCATTGATGATTAATGGAAAGTGGAAACCGCATTATTATTAATCCATTTTCTATTTTATCTCACGATGTTCCAATTGTATGTTTTCCTTTCGAGAGCCTGGGCTTACCAGAACTCAACCCCAGTTACTGACTGACTGAAACAGCAAAAAGTGTTTAACAACACATTGTTCCATTGTTTCTCAACAAACTAATTCCTGCTCCACCACCTCAACAAGTGGAAATGTTTGTGAGTTGAACAGTTTAAAATATGGCACCCATATTAGGAACACAATCCTTCACCATCTTATCTCATCACTCTCCAGCTTTTATCTGGTTTGTTTTGGAGAATGGCTTTCCTCAGTAGCTATCTGAGGGCCTCACCAGGCTGTAGTGACTGACAGGGTCTGTGGTGGTTGATTGAGAGGATAGCCCGTAAATAGAACTGGCTAAGTTCAGGGTGGACGCAGGCCGATATATAGCTAGTCAGTCACACACCAAATCCACTTGCCGGTTCCCACAGTGACCCTGCCAGGAGCTGCAGACCATTTCGATATAATATTTCTTGACATCAAAGCATGCAGTGCCCTACCCTCTCCTCCTGCTCATTCTCTCCTCCCCCCTTCCACGTCACCAGCCCAGCCATCCATGTCCCCAATCGGAAGGTGGTTCCATAGTTCCATACTCAGTGACTTGCCCTGTCGGCCCACGCTCCCTGATCCATTGTCGGGGACATTAATTACTCATTTGGGCTGGGTTCCATGGAGGGTCTCCATTTCACATATTACACTAGGAGCCTTTGAGCGACCACAGAACTGTGCGAGCAATTATTCTTAATGAGACTGAGTCCATGGGTCATCTCACTCTCTCAGACATGCCGTGACATTTAGCTCTGACACAGACAAACCCCTAACTGTGTCAGTGCTGCTACTGTGTGGGCCACTGTTTGTTTTAATGCTTGTCCAAATGCACACAATTATTCAAGAGAACAAGTTTGTGTGTGCGTGCGTGGATGGGTACGTGTGCGCGTTCAGGCAAGTGTGGCTGTTTTGCGTGCGCTTGTGTGCATATGCCAGGGGTGTCAAACTCATTCCGTGGAGGGCCTAGTGTCTGCTGGTTTTAGTTTTTTTGTTTCAATTAAGACCTAGACAACCAAGTGAGGGGAGTTCCTTACTAATTTAGTGATCTTAATTCATCAATCAAGTACAAGGGAGGAGCGAAAAACCCGCAGACACCCTCCATGGAATTATATTGACCAGATACTCAAGTGGCTGCGCTAACAATGAAACGAAATGTCTTTAAAAATGGATGGCAGCCGAGAGGAGGCAAGATGTGGGAGCATTCTAGCTAATGAGAGGGCAGATATGCGTGTGAACAACAAGCATAAAGTTTTTTTTTTCTGTTGCCGGGATGTTTTTTAATTGAACCTTTATTTAACTATGCAAGTCAGAATGACAGATTTTTACCTTGTCAGCTCAGGGATTTGATCTAGCAACCTTTCGGTTACTGGCCCAACACTCTAACCACTAGGCTACCTGCCGGATGTACCTACTACCTAACGTGTCCTACTTACAGTTGAAGTCTGAAGTTTACATAGACCTTAGGCAAATACATTTAAACTCAGTTTTTCACAATTCCTGACACTTAATCCTGGTAAAAATTCCCTGTCTTAGGTCAGTTAGGATCACCACTTTATTTTAAGAATGTGACATTTCAGAATAATAGTAGAGAGAATGATTTATTTCAGCTTTTATTTCTTTCATCACATTCCCAGTGGGTCAGATGTTTACATACACACAATTAGTATTTGGTAGCATTGCTTTTAAATTGTTTAACTTGGGTCAAACGTTTCGGGTAGCCTTCCACAAGCTTCCCACAATAAGTTGGGTGAATTTTGGCCCATTCCTCCTGACAGAGCTGGTGTAACTGAGTCAGGTTTGAAGGCCTCCTTGCTTACACATGCTTTTTCAGTTCTGCCCACAACTTTTCTATAGGGTTGAGGTCAGGGCTTTGTGATGAACATTCCAATACCTTGACTTTTTTGTCCTTAAGCCATTTTGCCACAACTTTGGAAGTATGCTTGGGGTCATTGTCCATTTGGAAGACCCATTTGCGACCAAGCTTTAACTTCCTTACTGATGTCTTGAGATGTTGCTTCAATATATCCACGTAATTTTCCTTTCTCATGATGTCATCTATTTTGTGAAGTGCACCAGTCCTTCCTGTAGCAAAGCACCCCCACAACATGATGCTGCCACCCCCGTGCTTCACGGTTGGGATGATGCTCTTTGGCTTGCAAGCCTTCCTCTTTTTCCTCCAAGCATAACGTCATTATGGCCAAACAGTTCTATTTTTGTTTTATCAGACCTCCTTTGTCCCCATGTGCAGTTGCAAACCGTAGTCTGGCTTTTTTATGGCGGTTTTGGAGCAGAGGCTTCTTCTTTGCTGAGCGGCCTTTCAGGTTATGTCGATATAGGACTCGTTTTACTGTGGATATAGATACTTTTGTACATGTTTCCTCCAGCATCTTCACAAGGTCCTTTGCTGTTGTTCTGGGAATGACTTGCACTTTTCGCACCAAAATACGTTAATCTCTAGGAGACAGAACGTGTCTCCTTCCTGAGCGGTATGATGGCTGCGTGGTCCCATGGTGTTTATACTTGCGTGCTATTGCTTGTACAGATGAACGTGGTACCTTCAGGCGTTTGGAAATTGCTCCCATGGATTAACCAGACTTGTGGAGGTCTACAATTTTTTGAGGTCTTGGCTGATTTCTTTTGATTTTCCCATGATGTCAAGCAAAGAGGTACTGAGTTTGAAGGTAGGCCTTGACATACATCCACAGGTACACCTTCAATGGACTCAAATGATGTCAATTAGCTTATCAGAAGCTTCTAAAGCCATGACATCATTTTCTGGAATTTTCCAAGCTACTTAAAGGCACAATCAACTTAGTGCATGTAGACTTCTTACCCTCTGGATTTGTGATACAACAATTGTTAGAAAAGTTACTTGTCATGTGCGAAGTAGATGTCCTAACTGACTTGCCAAAACTAGTTTGTTAACAAGACATTTGTGGAGTGGTTGAAAAACGAGTTTTAATGACTCCAACCTAAGTGTATAAAAACTTCCGAATTCAACTGTATATCATTACACTCGTAACAACCTAAGCATTACGAAACGTCTATTTGATCAAATAAACCACATGTAGCAAACGAGCCATTACATTTTTGTTAATCAAATTCGACGCTCTCTCATTGACCTCCTATAAACTCAGTAAAAAAAGAAACGTCCTCGAACTGTCAACTGTGTATATTTTCAGCAAACTTAACATGTGTAAATATTTGTATGAACATAACAAGACTCAACAACTGAGACATAAACTGAACAAGTTCCACAGACATGTGACTAACAGAAATGGAATTATGTGTCCCTGAACAAAGGGGGGGGGGTCAAAATTAAAAGTAAGTCAGTATCTGGTGTGGCCACCAGCTGCATTAAGTACTGCAGTGCATCTCCTCCTCATGGACTGCACCAGAGTTGCCAGTTCTTGAGATCCGGTCTCTTCGCTGGCCATGGCAGAACACTGACATTCCTGTCTTGCAGGAAATCACGCACAGAACGAGCAGTATGGCTGGTGGCATTGTCATGCTGGAGGGTCATGTCAGGATGAGCCTGCAGGAAGGGTACCACATGAGGGAGGAGGATGTCTTCCCTATAACGCACAGCGTTGAGATTGCCTGCAATGACAACAAGCTCAGTCCGATGATGCTGTGACAGACCATGACGGACCCTCCACCTCCAAATTGATCCTTCTCCAGAGTACAGGCCTCGGTGTAACGCTCATTCCTTCGACGATGAACGTGAATCTGACCATCACCCCTGATGAAACAAAACCACGACTCATCAGTGAAGAGCACTTTTTGCCAGTCCTGTCTGGTCCAATGACAGTGGGTTTGTGCCCATTGTTGCCGGTGATGTCTGGTGAGGACCTGCCTTACAACAGGCCTACAAGCCCTCAATCCAGCCTCTCTCAGCCTATTGCGGACAGTCTGAGCACTGATGGAGGGATTGTGCGTTCCTGGTGTAACTCGGGCAGTTGTTGCTGCCATCCTGTACCTGTCCCGCAGGTGTGATGTTCGGATTTGGCGATCCTGTGCAGGTGTTGTTACACGTGGTCTGCCACTGCGAGGACGATCAGCTGTCCGTCCTGTCACCCTGTAGCGCTGTCTTAGGCATCTCACTGTACGGACATTGCAATTTATTGCCCTGGCCACATCTGCAGTCCTCATGCCTCCTTGCAGCATTCCTAAGGCACGTTCACACAGATGAGCAGGGACCCTGGGCATCTTTCTTTTGGTGTTGTTCAGAGTCAGCAGAAAGGCCTCTTTGGTTTCCTAAATTGTGATAACTGTGACCTTAATTGCCTACCGTCTGTAAACTGTTAGTGTCTTAACGACCATTCCACAGGTGCATGTTCATTCATTGTTTATGGTTCATTGAACAAGCATGGGAAACAGTGTTTAAACACTTTACAATGAAGATCTGTGAAGTTATTTGGATTTTTACATATTATCTTTGAAAGACAGGGTCCTGAAAAAGGGATGTTTTTTTTTTTGCTGAGTTTAAAAACTCTTCGCTTGGAGTGAAAAATACAAATAATGCCACCTGCTGGAGAAGACAAATGTTTGGCCCAGTTATCCCTTTCGCTTCGCCTCTTCCTCTCTGGTTTGGCATATGCAGTCACACATCTGAGGCTTGATCGCATATAATAATTCACCACATATGAAGCTCGATTCATGCATTTTAAAACCCTTGCTTCATTTCCAGAGCTTCTAGTCTCCAATATGTCTCATGGTCAGTTGTATGAGCCACCTAAACAGCTGTATAATGGCCAGTGCAGTCCAAAGCCTTTTAAGGAGACACCCTTTATGATGTTAACCACTGGCTCTTAGCAAAATAGAATGTATCTTTTGATTATGAGGAAGGTAGTAATTCCAAGCTGGCTGTATTGAGTGTCTGCTCCTCAGGTCATTTAAGTACATACTCAGTCAAGCCTGGAGAAAGGACATGCACAAAGAGGGAACATTAACTTTATTGAAATAACAAACAATGTTCTTAAACAGCAGAACAAAAGAGAATTGTACCTAATCATCATCGAAATCACATTCAGGGTAGGGTGTGTTTTTGTATGTGTTTTAGCTCTAACACAAGGGACAAGTGTCAATGTCAATAGGAACAGCTACCATGGTTACATCTGACCAAAAGTGGTTGATGTACTTTAGGCTTTACTGTATTATAATGTACTGTTATGTGGCAGTATGGAAAACCACAAATCCATGACTAGTGTAGGCTTTGGGCTGTGACTAGACACACTGTTGGCCTGCTGACAGAAATTGAGTGCAGTGACATCAGACCATGGGTCCACTGACAGGTACAATAGATGACATCCAAGCTGTCAACCTCTCAGCCCAAACGTCCCCCGGTATTTATAATAGAATCTGTGTGAAGGCTCCTCGATAGAAATTTTACAAAAAAACATTGCTGATTTGAGAAGTGATCAGGCAAATACTTATCCTGTTCCTCAGATGTTCTGCCAAGAGGATTCTGTGTGTTTGTTTTCCTGTCTGTGATGTTGTGCACTGTGTATGCATGCACTGTAAACTGTGTTGTCCCAGAGTCATTAGCCCCAAATTCAGTTGAGACCAAACCCAATAATGTTACAGTGAGGGGAAAAAAGTATTTGATCCCCTGCTGATTTTGTACAGTGGATTTAAAAAGTCTACACACCCCTGTTAAAATACCAGGTTTTTGTGATGTAAAATAATAAGACAAAGAAATCATGTCAGAACTTTTTCCACCTTTAATGTGACCTATAACGTGAACAATTCAATTGAAAAACAAACTGAAATCTTTGAGGGGGGAAAATAAAAATAAACTCACAATAACCTGGTTGCATAAGTGTGCACACCCTTAAACTAATACTTTGTTGAAGCACCTTTTGATTTTATTACAGCACTCAGTCTTTTTGGGTAGGAGTCTATTAGCATGGCACATCTAGATGTGGCAATATTTGCACACTCTTCTTTGCAAAAGCACTCCAAATCTGTCAGATTGCGAGGACATCTCCTGTGCACAGCCCTCTTCAGATCACCCCAGAGATGTTCAATTGGATTCAGGTCTGGGCTCTGGCTGGGCCATTCCAAAATGTTAATCTTCTTCTGGTGAAGCCATGCTTTCGTGGATTTGGATGTGTGCTTTGGGTCGTTGTCGTGCTGAAAGGTGAACTTCAGCTTTCTAACGGACGCCTGAAGGTTTTGTGCCAAAATTGCCTGGTGTTTGGAATTGTTCATAATTCCCTCCACCCTGACTAAGGCCCCGGTTCCAGCTGAAGAAAAACAGCCCCAAAGCATGATGCTGCCACCACCATGCTTCACTGTGGGTATGGTGTTCTTTGGGTGATGTGCAGTGTTGTTTTTGCGCCAAACATACCTTTTGGAATTATGTCCAAAAAGTTCAACCTTGGTTTCATCAGACCATAACACATTTTCCCACGTGCTTTTGGGGGACTTGATGTTTGTTTTTGCAAACTTCAGCCGGGCTTGGATGTTTTTCATTGTAAGAAAAGGCTTCCGTCTTGCCACCCTACCCCATAGCCCATTCATATGAAGAATACGGGAGATTGTTGTCACATGTAGCACACAGCCAGTACTTGCCAGAAATTCCTGCAGTTCCTTTAATGTTGCTGTAGGCCTCTTGGAAGCCTCCCTGACCAGTTTTCTTCTCGTCTTTTCATACATTTTGGAGGGACGTCCAGTTCTTGGTAATGTCTCTGTGGTGCCATATTTTCTCCACTTGATGATGACTGTCTTCACTGTGTTCCATGGTATATGTAATGCTTTGGAAATTCTTTTGTACCCTTCTCCTGACTGATATCTTTCAACAATGATCCCTCTGATGCTTTGGAAACTCTCTGCGGACCATGGCTTTTGCTCTGAGATGCAACTAAGAAAATGTCAGGAAAATCCTACTAGAACAGCTGAACTTTATTTGTGATTAATCAGAGTTACTTTAAATCATGGCAGGTGTGTAATGACTTCTATTTAACATGAGTTTGAATGTGATTGGTTAATTCTGAACACGGCCACATCCCCAGTTATAAGAGGGTGTGCACACTTATGCAACCGGGTTATTGTAAGGTTTTTATTTTTCATTTTTCCCCCTCATTATAAGTCACATTAACAGTAGAAAAAGTTCTGACATGATTTATCTTTGTCTCATTCTTTTACTTCACAAAAACCTGGCATTTTAACAGGGGTGTGTAGACTTTTTATATCCACTGTACGTTTGCCCACTGACAAAGAAATGATCAGTCTATAATTTTAATTGTAGGTTTATTTGAACAGTGAGAGACAGAATAACAACAAAAAAATCCAGAAAAACGCATGTCAAAAATGTTATAAATTGATTTGCATTTTAATGAGGGAAAAAAGTATTTGACCACCTCTCAATCAGAAAGATTTCTGGCTCCCAGGTGTCTTTTATACATGTAACGAGCTGAGATTAGGAGCACACTGTTAAAGGGAATGCTCCTAATCTCAGTTTGTTACCTGTATAAAAGACACCTGTCCACAGAAGCAATCAATCAGATTCCAAACTCTCCGCCATGGCCAAGACCAAAGAGCTCTCCAAGGATGTCAGGGACAAGATTGTAGACCTACACAAGGCTGGAATGGGCTACAAGACCATCGCCAGGCAGCTTGGTGAGAAGGTGACAACAGTTGGTGTGATTATTCGCAAATGGAAGAAACACATAAGAACTATCAATCTCCCTCGGCCTGGGGCTCCATGCAAGATCTCACCTCGTGGAGTTGCAATGATCATGAGAACGGTGAGGAATCAGCCCAGAACTACGCGGGAGGATCTTGTCAATGATCTCAAGGCAGCTGGGACCATAATCACACAGAAAACAATTGGTAACACACTACGCTGTGAAGGACTGAAATCCTGCAGCACCCGCAAGGTCCCCCTGCTCAAGAAAGCACATATACAGGCCCGTCTGAAGTCTGCCAATGAACATCTGAATGACTCAGAGGACAACTGGTGAAAGTGTTGTGGTCAGATAAGACCAAAATGGAGCTCTTTGGCATCAACTCAACTCGCCATGTTTGGAGGAGGAGGAATGCTGCCTATGACCCCAAGGACACCATCCCCACCATCAAACATGGAGGTGGAAACATTATGCTTTGGGGGTGTTTTTCTGCTGAGGGGACAGGACAACTTCACCGCATCAAAGGGACGATGGACGGGGCCATGTACTGTCAAATCTCCTTCCCTCAGCCAGGGCATTGAAAATGGGTCGTGGATGGGTATTCCAGCATGACAATGACCCAAAACACACGGCCAAGGCAACAAAGGAGAGGCTCAAGAAGAAGCACGTTAAGGTCCTGGAGTGGCCTAGCCAGTCTTCAGCCCTTAATCCCATGGAAAATCTGTGGAGGGAGCTGAAGGTTCGAGTTGCCAAACGTCAGCCTTGAAACCTTAATGACTTGGAGAAGATCTGCAAAGAGGAGTGGGACAAAATCCCTCCTGAGATGTGTGCAAACCTGGTGGCCAACTACAAGAAACGTCTGACCTCTGTGATTGCCAACAAGGGTTTTGCCACCAAGTACTAAGTCATGTTTTGCAGAGGGGTCAAATACTTATTTCCCTCATTAAAATGCAAATCAATTTATAACATATTTGACATGTGTTTTTCTGGATTTTTGTTGTTGTTATTCTGTCTCTCACTGTTCAAATAAACCTACCATTAAAATTATAGACTGATAATTTCTTTGTCAGTGGGCAAACGTACAAAATCAGCAGGGGATCAAATACTTTTTTTTCACTGTGTGTATATATATATTTTTAAGAAAATCTGCGAAGGTTTGAAAATGTGCCTGCGGTTAGTACGACGTCAAGAACACTACATTTTATTGCACTGTATGCTTTTCTACTTCACTCTCTCTGCATCCATGTAATCAAACCCCTCAGCCAGATTTAAAAGTGCCAATTCCTTGAAAAAGCTATACATTTAGGCCGAGCCCTCGTGGGGTGCGTTCCAAAACACAGAAGTTGCACCACAACTTCAATTCCATCCCAGCAGCGACAGGATCTGGTGTGTTCAGCAGACCTGTATTTTATTATGCATAGATGTAAAAATACAGCCAGAGAGTCTAAAACACACTGTCTCTCACAGCTACACACACTCTGATCCCTCTATGGGGCGGTGGCAGCACCTCTATGGATTAGTGGAGACTGGTGTCACTTTAAATCAGAGGTTGGGCTCATTGTAATGGCTAGAATGGAAACCATGTTTTTGATCTGATACCTTTCCATTTATTCTATTTCAGCCATAACAATGAGCCTTTCCTCTTATTTCTCCCTCCACCAGACTCCGTGAGAGAGGAGGGGCAACAGTGGCAACAGCCGATTCACAGATCCAGTAGTGTTCAAGGTCACTACCCAGACGTTAAACGTGTGTTTATTGAGATGCCCGTCTGGAGGTCAGGGTTGTGGTAAAGGTCAAAGGTTGTGGTCGTCAGACAGAGCCTGGTCTCATGGCTGCAGTGTGTATCTTCACGGGGACGGACATCACAGCAGAATGTGAGCAGACAGTCAGAACGTAAGAACATCAGATCAGCCAATAGGGTTCATACTTGAGGGGAACCCCCATCCAGAACAAACACTGGGATAGGACAGATAGGCTACTGCGCTGAGTGTCATCACTCCAGGGATTCTGAAGAGGGATGGATGGATGGATGGATGGATGGAAATGTCCCTGCTTATACAAACTTAGGCTAAAAGTTCAAAGGAAGTTTCACCACGGCAGTCTCAGCCGGTCATGTTGAATGTAAAGGGGATAGCAGGGTTGTAGAAGATACATTTTAAGTAGGTAATGAGATCTGTGGTTTAAACCATTCATTTGGATTTGAACTGGACTTTGAACTGTTTGGCATGTAGGCCTAGCATTCCACAGACCATAGACTTGTACACTTAGAATAACTATTATAACTTTTTTTTTACACAAAGTTCATTTGTAATGTGAAGTTTATCAATTAAAGTACAATCAAAGACAAAATACATACACTCAAGTGCACAGTTTATAGTCAAGACATACAGCAGCACGATAATGTTGAGTAGTTGGGACCAGAGGGCTTACCGTATACAGTAACGTCAGACATTCTTTCTCATCCAGTAGTCCTGCAGAAGCTGGCCCACGGTGGCCTTAAATAGTGGCCTGTGGTGTTATTGTGGTTTAATGGTCTAACAGATCCCCTACTGTGCTCTGGTGTCATGGTGGTGGTCTAACAGATGTCCCTCCTATGGTTCTGTGTGTTTTAGGGCATGGCCTTCTCCCTGGAGGAACGTCTCCAGCTGGGGATCCACGGCCTGCTGCCTCCCTGCTTCCTCAGCCAGGACGTTCAGCTCCTCCGGGTCCTCAAGAACTACGAGATGAAGAGGGACGACCTGGACAGGTGAGACTGAGATCCTGTGTGCGTCTGTCTCGTCTGTCCGCTACGTGCAGGGAGAGAAAAATCACACACCTGGAAGCCTTCAAAGAGACTGAGATTCTGTGTTGTTGTATGTGTCGAATTGCTATGCTTTATCTTGGCCAGGTCACAGTTGCAAATGAGAACTTGTTCTCAACTAGCCTACCTGGTAAAATAAATAAAACATTTCAAAAATGGAAAGAGCCTTCCCCAAACTGTTGCCACATGGTTGGAAACACAGAACCATCTAGAATGTCATTGTATGCTGTAGCATTAATATTTCCCTTCATTGGAACCAAGGGGCCTAGCCCGAACCATGAAAAACGTCCCCAGACCATTATTCCTCCTTTACCAAACTTTACAATTGGCATTATGTATTCGGGCAGATAGCGTTCTCCTGGCATCCGCCAAACCCATATTTGTCCACCGGACTGCCAGATGGTGAAGCGGGATTCATCATTCCAGAGAACTCATTTCCATTGCTCCAGAGTCCAATGGTGGTGAGCTTTACACCATTTCAGCCGACGCTTGGCATTGTGCATGGTGAAGCTGCGTGCTTTAGCTCTCGGCGGTTATTCTTTGAGCTTGTTTGGCCTACCACTTCGCGGCTGAGCTGTTGTTACTCCTAGACGTTTCCACTTCACTTACAGTTGACTGGGACATCTCAAGCAGGGCAGACATTTTACAAACTGACTTGTTGGAAAGGTGGCATTCTAAACTCAGCAAAAAAAAGAAACGTCAATTTTTCAGGACCCTGTCTTTCAAAGATAATTTGTAAAAATCAAAATAACTTCACAGATCTTCATTGTAAAGGGTTTAAACACTGTTTCCCATGCTTGTTCAATGAACCATAAACAATGAATGAACATGCACCTGTGGAACGGTCGTTAAGACACTAATAGCTTACAGACGGTAGGCAATTAAGGTCACAGTTATCAAAACGTAGGACACTAAAGAGGCCTTTCTACTGACTCTGAAAAACACCAAAAGAAAGATGCCCAGGGTCCCTGCTCATCTGCGTGAACGTGCCTTAGGCATGCTGCAAGGAGGCATGAGGACTGCAGATGTGGCCAGGGCAAGAAATTGCATACTGTGAGATGCCAAAGACAGCGCTACAGGGAGACGGGACAGACAGCTGATCGTCCTCACAGTGGCAGACCACGTGTAACCATACCTGCACAGGATTCCTAAATCCAAACATCACACCTGCGGGACAGGTACAGGATGGCAACAACAACTGCCCGAGTTAAACCAGGAATGCACAATCCCTCCATCAGTGCTCAGACTGTCCGAAATAGGCTGAGAGAGGCTGGACTGAGGGCTTGTAGGCCTGTTGTAAGGCAGGTCCTCACCAGACATCACTGGCACCTACGTCGCCTATGGGCACAAACCCACCATTGCTGGACCAGACAGGACTGGCAAACAGTGCTCTTTACTGACGAGTCGCGGTTTTGTCTCACCAGAGGTGATGGTCGGATTCACGTTTATCGTCAAAGGAATGAGTGTTACACCGAGGCCTGTACTCTGGAGCGGGATCAATTTGGAGGTGGTGGGTCCATCATGGTCTGGGGCGGTGTGTCACAGCATCATCGGACTGAGCTTGTTGTCATTGCAGGCAATCTCAATGCTGTGCGTTATAGGGAAGACATCCTCCTCCCTCATGTGGTACCCTTCCTGCAGGCTCATCCTGCCATGACCCTCCAGCATGACAATGCCACCAGCCATGCTACTCGTTCAGTGCGTGAGTGTCAGTGTTCTGCCATGGCCAGCGAAGAGACCGGGTCTCAATCCCATTGGGCACGTCTGGGACCTGTTGGATCGGAGAGTGAGGGCTAGGGTCATTCCCCCCAGAAATGTCTGGGAACTTGCAGGTGCCTTGGTGGAAGAGTGGGGTAATATCTCACAGCAAGAACTGGCAAATCTGGTGCAGTCCATGAGGAGGAGATGCACTGCAGTACTTAATGCAGCTGGTGGCCACACCAGATACTGACTGTTTTGATTTTGACCCCCCCCCCCCCCCCTTTGTTCAGGGACACATTATTCAATTTCTGTTAGTCACATGTCTGTGGAGCTTGTTCAGTTTATGTCTCAGTTGTTGGATCTTAAGTTCATAAAAATATTTACACATGTTAAGTTTGCTGAAAATAGATGCAGTTGACATTGAGAGGACGCTTCTTTTTTTGCTGAGTATATGATGGTGCCACATTGAATGTCACTTAGCTTATCAGTACAGGCCATTCTACTGCCAATATTTGTCTTTGGAAATTGCATGGCTGTGTGTTTGATTTTATGCACCTGTCAGCAACGTGGGTTGCTGAAATAGCTGAATCCACTAATTTGAAGGTGTTTCCAAATACTTTTGAGCATGTAGTGTATCTTGAAATCTTGTTTGCTGGCGAGCAGTACATCTCTCTGTCAGACACTCCAACGCATCAAGTAATTGTAATCCCAAGGTTGGATGAATTTCCATAGTGGCAGGACAGCAGGTCTGCCTCAATAACCATGGTATCTGCAGTCTTCATTTGTGGCTTGTGAATGTGTAGTGCGAGGACTGGTTGGGTTTGTTAATGGGACAGAGAGAGACAGGATTTGTGGTCAATTTGTGGTCAGGAAGACCTTTTAGCCAATGGTGTAAAGTACTTAAGTAAAAATACTTTAATGTACTTCTAAAGTAGTTTTTTGGGGTATCTGTACTTTACTTTACTATACTATTTATATTTTTGACTACTTTATTTTACTTCACTACATTCCTAAAGAAAATAATGTACTTTTTACTCCATACATTTTCCTTGACACCCAAATGTACTCTTTACATTTTAAATGTTTTGCAGGACAGGAAAATAGTCCAATTACGCACTTATCAACAGAACATCCCTGGTCATCCTTACTGCCTCTGATCTGGCGGACTCACTTATCACACATACTTCGTTTGTTAATGATGTCTGAATGTTGGAGTGTGCCCATGGCTTTCCGTAAATTAAAAAAATCAAGAAAATGTTGCCATCTGGCTTGCTTAATATAAGGAATTTAAAATGATTTATACTTTTACTTTTGATACTTAAGTATATTTTAAACCAAATACTTTTAGACTTTTACTCAAGTAGAATTTTACCAGGTGACTTTTACTTATACTTGAGTCATTTTCTATTAAGGCATCTTTACTTTTACTCAAGTATGACAGTTGGGTACTTTTTCCACCACTACTTTTAGCCCACTTGATTTTCCAGCGGGGTGGTATGATGACTAAGAGGTACGGTTGCTATACTGTACCAAACCAATCCTCCAAAACAGCAATTAGGTGTGTTTTATTCCCTTTCCCATGCCCTTTCAATGTCGTCAACAATTTGTCTCATGGCATCGGACCACTTTATTAGAGCTGGTATTCGCCCTGCCTGTCCTCATGCCTCTGGCCATAGTATTTCCATTGCAGTCTGGGCCTTACTTTTTTCTCTAACTTTCTGTGGTATTTACTGGACCCGACCATATCACTTTATTTTTGCATGACCGTTGCTCAAAACGCTCACAAAACGATACATGCCATTCTATTCCAAGCAGCAGCTATTTACTGTTTTTACTACTCCCCAAAGCAGGGCTTCATTCTGGTGTCTGGACATTGATAAAGCAGGCTGGATTCTGGACATCACTGGCTTTAAGCCCAAACATGTCTATGATAACAGAGATGGTGGCCTAGGCTGGATTTATTGGGGAAATCCTCTTCTATGCACAAAGACACAGTGGGAGAGATAAAGACTCACGAATATTAAAAAGTCATAAGGGTCAACTCTTAATGTCCATTTGTGATTTTTAACCTGATGCATGTGATATGCTATCTAGCAGTTTAAAGAAACATCATAAAAATCAACCGGCAAGAGTGTCTGTAAAGAATCATGGATTTGGATGGAGAAAGAAGGGGTTGAAAGAGGGAAAAGTTATTTTCCCATGTCAAGTTTAAGCAGAGTTTCACACGCTTGTTAACACAGCCCAAACACTTTATCTGAAAAAAAAGTGTGTGTGTGTGTGTCTGACTATGATATGCTTTCAGGCCGAGAGAGAGCCACAACAGGCTCAAGCTGTAGTCGCTAGTGGAAAAGACAACTAGATAAGTGAAAGCAAAATAATCATATTGGTCTATGCCACCTAGACTGAAATACCAAATTTTAATGACAATATACATTTTGTGCCACCCTGTTTCCTAGTGTCATGTGAGTGGTACAACCCTAGCTTGACACTGTCTTGACATGGCCTCAAAGTCACATCACCAATCATACAATGTTGGGCACCAATAAGTTGGTGTCTTTCTGTGTCCCTAGTTCGTCACTGAATTGTGGTGGTATGGCAGGATTCCCAAATTTGGCCTGCGGGTGGTTTTATTTGGCCACCCAAGTTTGCTGAGCAAAAAAATTATCATATTTTTTTACTTTTTTTTATTTTTTTATTGTTCGACATAAAATACTGTAAAAACACCAGGGAATCAGCTCCATGTGATTTTAATTTTGGAAATGTATTCCCATGCATAATAGACAGGCAGGCAAGTGATCGTATACAAATGTAAGCAAGCTTTGAAATTATTATGTTTTAGTTAAATATTATATCTGTTTGGGCTTCTTGCGGTCAATTTGCAGTCTACAAATTATTTGGAGTTATGTTCCGGCCCCCTGACCATCCACTCAAGAGAAAATCATCCCGTGTCTGAATCTAGTGGATGATCCCTGTGGTATGATGTAAGCCGTGACTTGATCTGGCTGGAACACCATCAACCTTTTTTTAGAAGAGATTGTCAACACCTTGTATCCAATGACCATGTGGGAGAACGCCATGCATACTTTCTATCATCCCAACAAGAGGGACATTATACTCCAGATTTTATGGGAAGCTTTCTTATTTCTTGAGAGCCTGTGGAGTGGGCTAGTAGTTCATTTGGGTCCCCCTGTCGATGTTTGATCATAACAAGGAGCTTGTGTAGGATATCTGATGGGTGTTTCTGTGCGCTGTGTATTTTTCTAAGCATTTGTAACATAAGCAACAGTAACTTTATCCAGCAATTATTGTACTACATGAAACTATCAGCACTTGGTGAGCAATGCTTTTATTCAACAAGGCAAGGAGGGAGTCGGCGTGGCATTTCCCCCCCCCCACACACTTTCTATGGGCCATTTCTTTTCAATTGGGCCCTTAAGTCCAGAGGGAAAGGGAAAGTGGGGCCGACAGAGTGAGGTATTGCTCTCACATGGTGCAATCTGATGAGTCACCCCAGACGTCTCTCTCTCCTCTTCACACACACTTCTTCCCCTTTTATTTCTCTCTCTGTCACGCTCTGAGATTTGTATTTCATAAAGTCCCTCTGAAGTCTGTTTTACCTGCATGGTTTAGGAATCAGTGTTAAAGATTTTCACCTTTTCCCTCACCCCCTCCTCCTCCTCTGCCATTCCCAGATATGTATTTCTGATGGGGCTCCAGGACAGGAATGAGAAGCTGTTCTACCGTGTGCTGACGTCCGACACAGAGAGGTTCATGCCCATTGTTTACACCCCCACCGTGGGCTTGGCCTGCCAGATGTATGGCCTTGCCTTCAGGAGACCCAGGTGAGAGAAAAACACACACACATGGATGTATGCGCACACACACATGGGAGCACTAACACACACCACATGCATGCACACACACACACTGAATAGGCCTAATGGATATACTGTCACACACACACACACACACACACACACACACACACACACACACACACACACACACACACACACACACACACTTGATGCTCGTGGCCAGCCTTAACATTGTTTTAAGATTTAACCATCAATTGTCAAATAATTTAGATGCATTCTTATGAAACATAAATCCTTTTGAATCTTCAAACATCTGTGTCTGTTGGACTTGGCGCCTGTTGCAACAAACTCTCAATCAAAATCAGAGGCTGGGGCGGGTCTGTGTCGAGTTGGGTTCTGCGAATCCTTGGGCAGCTTAGGCCAGTATAAGCAGTTACAGTGTACAGTTCACCTTGAATGGACTTGGCATTGCATAAAGCAGGACTTGCCCTCTTCGGTCTGCTCAGTTATCTGTGTCTGTTTCTCCTCAAACAATTAGGTCCACGTCTCTCTGTCACCACTAAACTCCCTCATTAGAGTCATAATGGAGATCAAATTAATATAACACACATTCAGACAATGTCAAGGAGCTGATCATGCTTGACTTGGCTTTATCTAGACTGTGCTGTGTTGTGAAGATGTTGGGTTTGTTTTGAGTCTTAGACATTAGAACTAACATGGTCCAAGAAACACCACCGACAGTATTGTTCTGTAGTCAACTACTGAGGGAGAGGGAGAAGGATGTGGAAGTTATATTGTCTTGATTAGTACCTCTCAGTTATAAACACTCTTTATAGACCCTCTCACTCTCTCGTCAGTCACTCTGTCAGTCACACACTGACACTGTGCATTCCAAATGGCACCCTATTCCCTATATAGTGCACTAATTTTTTTATTACCATGGACTATATAGGGAATAGGGTGCCATTTGGGACTCACACATATCCTCAGTGAACTTTTCCTTGCGGGTCTCAAAGTCTAAAACCCAAAATGAACTGATCATAACCAGGGATGCTTTTGATTAGTAGTGAATGCTAAATCCAAAGCTGTTTTATTTGAAATGCTTACCTTGGGCACATTTAAAATGCGTTCTTAAACCTAAGCGCACACTCCCACATACTTTTTCCACAATTTCCCCAGAGCAAGTATGTGGAAAATATGTCTAGCATGCTCCTAGCTCCCCTACCTCTGACACTGGGCTGGAGGAGTGATCTTATATCTCCCTGCAGACCCACAATGCAGTGGGCCAAAACGCACTGCGAGCTGCAGAGGCCGGGGGTGGGGAATTTGGGACTGGTAGACATGTGACAGTGGGTCAGTTAGCAGCAGGCTCTGTAGACTCCACAAACCTGGTCCTCAGACAGTCCCAGATCCAGGCCTCACCCCTGCATCCCACTGATGGCTTGCTTCTGAAGCTTAGCAGGGTTGGTCCCTGGATGTGTGACCAGATGCTGGAAGTGGTGTTGGAGGGCCAGTAAAAGGCACCTTTTCCTCTGGTCAAAAAAAATATCCCAATGCCCTGTGTAGGGTGCCGTCTTTCAGATGGGACATTAAACGGGTGTCCTGACTCTATGGTCACTAAAGATCCCATGACAATTATCGTAAGAGGAAGGGTGTTAACCTGGCTAAATTACCAATCTGGCCCTCATTCCATCACGGTCACCTAATCACCCCCATCTTACAATTGGCTCATTCATCCCCCCCTCCTCTCCCCTGTAACTATTCCCCAGGTCGTTTCTGTAAACGAGAATGTGTTCTCCGTCAACTTATCTGGTAAAATAAGGGTTACATTTTTTTAAAACCTAGCCCAGGGAGGGGGGTGGAGGAGGTGGGTGGCGTTGTGGAGAGCCCAGGGTTGTAAAGCATTATTGCGGAAACTGATAGGGAACTCATCAGCTTGGTCTCATAGACAAGACGTAACATACCGTAATTTCCGGACTATTAAGGCCACCTGAATATAAGCCGCACCCACTGAATTTAAAAAAAAATATTATTTTGAACATAAATAAGCCGCAGGTGCCTACCGGTACATTGAAACAAATGAACTTTACACAGGCTTTAACGAAACACGGCTTGTAAAAAAAAAAATAGGCTTTAACGAAACACGGCTTGTAACAAAAAAATTTAAATTAGCAGTAAGCTTTAGTTGTCTTTTTGCACTGAGTCAATTCCTCACGCTGCTGTTTCCAACGTCTTATCATCGACTCATTAAGACCAAGCTCCCGTGCAGCAGCTCTATTTCCTTTTCCAACAGCCAGATCAATCGCCTTCAACTTGAAAGCTGCATCATATGCATTTCTCCGTGTCTTTGCCATGATGAGGGTGATAAAATGACTACCGTAATCAGAATGATGGGAAGTTTGAGAGCGCTCGATTTAATCTAAACAGTAAACAAAAAAGTTGTTTGACGTAACCCGTTCGGCAATTTCATTGGTCTAATGAAAGCTTCATGCCGCCAAAAAATTGAGCACGTCACAGAATGTGGTTTTTTTGGAGAAAAAAAAATTGAAAGCGGGAAAAATCCATATATTAGCCGCGTCATTGTTTAAGCCGCGAGGTTCAAAGCCTGGGAAAAACGTTGCGGCTTATAGTCCGGGACAGCCAAATTAGTATGATATGTGATGTTTGGAATGTTTTTTAAAATTTATTTAAATTTATTTTTTATTATGGGGGTAGATCAGCTTTAATATTGCAGCTAGATTGTAGCTTCCATCAATGTAATTGTCTGCATAATTTCCAATCCCCCATATTTATTTTTTGTAAAGATATTTTTGTTTATTATTTTCCCCTAATCTTAGCACCCCTCCCCTAATTGGTGTAAACTAATGGCTTATACTTCCAGTTTATACATACTATATACATTTTACGGAAACAATGTATTTTATAATAGTTATCTTTTGTTTGTTTTTAATCCCATCCTTCAGCTACCATCAACCCCTCCCCTCTATCTGTGCTGTGCTGTTTAACAAAAGTTCTGAACCTATATACATTTCCCAGACACAGTATATTTTACATTAATTATCTTGTTTATTTTAGTCCCACCCTTCAGCTCCACTCAACCCCTCCCTTCTATCTCTTAACACCATACAGTTTTGATTTCTATTTGCCATATGTTTTTCAACTGTGCTATGATGAATCACAAAAGTTCTCAACCTTTCTATTCTCATAGTTTCTACAGATTGTAAATTAAAGATAAGCATCTTTGCTAAAAGTGTTATAAGATTATTGATCGATTGACTATGACTTATCAAATGTGACCGACCGGCTCGATTTGGTCTCTTATGTAGCAAAATTTGAAATTGTGTTTTTTACATTGGATAAAAGTAGAGACTCGGAGCTAGAAAAGTATATATCATACACTACAGCTGAGGAACAATGAGAAAGTTATTCTGATTTGAAAGTTGATAAACTTGTAAACTCACTTTTGAGAAAATGTTTTGGTAAACCTACTGGAGAGCTCTTCTTTGTCTACACCCATTCAGCAATGTTCACACCCTCTTAAAACCCCAGCCATCTCTTTAAGGATTCACATGTGAGGCCATGTACTAAACAACCAAAGATTATAGGCTGATTTATATTATGTCTATCGACAGTTGTCGCAGTGACATCATGAACATTATATTGTTCACATGTTCCAGAAGGCATTTCTGACAAAAAAATGCATTTTGATAATTTTTTTGTATAGCTTACGTTCAAATGCCTTTTCTGTGAAGTAGTGACATGCGACATGCGCCTAGTTTCCAGAAACAAGTCACAAATCACCCAGCAGTGCTAATTCCAGTTTTAGCTCCAGGTAAATTCTGCAATTCTTCAGCTATTCCTGAACCTGCAACCAAAAACAAGCTACATATGGAGAGTACCAAAACAAATGATCTAATGATTCTGTCTCTTCACAGCTAAATCTGCAGAGCTGGGATGGTTAAATCCCCCATACAGTTGAAGTCGGAAGTTTACATACACCTTAGCCAAATACATTTAAACTCAGTTTTTCACATTTCCTGACATTTAATCCTAATAAAAAATCCCTGTCTTAGGTCAGTTAGGATCACCACTTTATTTTAAGAATGTGAAATATCAGAATTACATTAGAGAGAATTATTTATTTCAGCTTCTATTTCTTTCATCACATTCCCAGTGGGTCAGAAGTTTACATGCACCTAATTAGTATTTGGTAGCATTGCCTTTAAATTGCTTAACTTGGGTCAAACGTTTCAGGTAGCCTTCCACAAGCTTCCTACAATAAGTTGGGTGAATTTTGGCCCATTCCTCTTGACAGAGCTGGTGTAACTGAGTCAGGTTTGTAGGCCTCCTTGCTCGCACACGCTTTTTCAGTTCTGCCAACAAATTTTCTATAGGACGAGGTCAGGGCTTTGTGATGGCCACTCCAATACCTTGACTTTGTTGTCCTTAAGCCATTTTGCCACAACTTTGGAAGTATGCTTGGGATCATTGTCCATTTCGAAGACCCATTTGCGAGCAAGCATTAACTTCCTGACTGATGTCTTGAGATGTTGCTTCAATATATCCACATAATTTTCTGTCCTCAAAATGCCATCTATTTTGTGAAGTGCACCAGTCCCTCTTGCAACAAAGCACCTCCACAACATGACGCTGCCACCCCCGTGCTTCACGTTTGGGATTGTGTTCTGCAAGCCTCCCCCTTTTTCCTCCAAACATAACGATGGTCATTGTGGCCAAACAGTTACATTTTTGTTTCATCAGACCAGAGGACATTTCTCCAAAAAGTACAATCTTTGTCCCCATGTGCAGTTGCAGACTGTAGTCTGGCTTTTTTATGGCGGTTTTGGAGCAGTGGCTTCTTCCTTGGCGAGCGGCCTTTCAGGTTATGTCGATATAGGACTCGTTTTACTGTGGATATAGATACTTTTGTACCTGTTTCCTCCAGCATCTTCACAAGGTCCTTTGCTGTTGTTCTGGGATTGATTTGCACTTTTCGCACCAAAGTGCAAATCAATAGGAGACATAACGCGTCTCCTTCCTGAGCGGTATGACGGCTGCGTGGTCCCATGGTGTTTATACTTGCATGCTATTGTTTGTTCAGATGAATGTGATACCTTCAGGCATTTGGAAATTGCTCCCAATGGTGATCCAGACTTGTGGAGGTCTACATTTTTTTCCTGGGGTCTTGGCTGATTTATTTTGATTTTCCCATGATGTCAAGCAAAGAGGCACTGAGTTTGAAGGTAGGCCTTGAAATACATCCACAGGTACACCTCCAATTGACTCAAATTAAGTCAATTAGCCTATCAGAAGCTTCTAAAGCCATGACATCATTTTCTGGAATTTTCTTATTGTATGTAAACTTCTGACCCACTGGAATTGTGATACAGTGAATTATAAGTGAAATAATCTGTCTGTAAACAATTGTTGGAAAAATTACTTGTATCATGCACAAAGTAGATGTCCTAACCGACTTGCCAAAACTATAGTTTGTTAACAAGATATTGTGGTTGAAAAACGAGTTTTAATAACTCCTACCTAAGTGTATGTAAACTTCTCACTTCAACTTGCAAGAATTTTGAATAATACTTTATAATGTGGCATTGTTTTGTGTATCAGTTGGTAAACCATGCCCCATAGAATTAGTACTTTGAAAATCTCCTCCCAATTTCAACCAATTCTCAACTTTTTATCTACTTTGCAACTACTTAGCATGTTAACTAACCCTTCCCCTAACCATAACCCTTTAACCTTAAACCCTAATTCCTAGCCTAGCTAACGTTAACCCACCTAGCTAACGTTAACCCACCTAGCTAACGTTAACCCACCTAGTTAGCGTTAGCCACCTAGCTAAGGTTAGCCACAACAGATTGGAATTCGTTACATATCATACGTTTTGTAAATTTGTAACATATTGTACGAATTGCAATTTGTAACATATTTCATATGAATTGTAAATCTGAACATATCATACAAAATGGATGATACCTACTGTACCATACATACCATACGAAACGTAACATATCATACAAATTGGAGTGTCCCCGGATTTACATTGACTATGTTATGTCTACCTCTGATTAGTTGAACTCAGTCTAGATTCACAGGGAACTCACATTCGGGGAGCTCGAGCATGCATGTACTGTATATAGATCACATAGCCTCTCAGAGTGCCTTTTCTATGGTCAACTGGTCTTATAGGGACAACTTAGCTGTCTCTATTATCACTGTCTTTGTGTACATATCTGTCTCTGTGATTCTCTCTCTAACTCTTCTAGCAGATTTGCACACATAAAGTAGCACCATTTAGATAGATCAGTAATGAATTCCTGATGTGAGTTTGCGTGCGTGCTTATGTGTGTGCTTATGCCTGGATGTGTGTGTGCCTGTAGTGGCTGAACAGACAGATATTAGCTCTCTAATCACTGCCTTCCTCTCAGGTATAAAGCGCACTGTGGGGGAAAGGTGTCCTTTTGGTCCTACCCAGGCTTACTGTCTGTAATCCGCTTCACACAGACTAAACGCATCAATACTAGGCTCCATTGCAGGGGGCAAAGGTCAAGTCCTATGAAGTGTCAAAACACAGCTGATTCACTGATCTCTGGGTGGGCTAATGGCAGGCAGAGAAGACAAAGAAAGGAGCGCATTCACAACACTGTGAGATCACTGGATCCATTAAGTTTTGGGACCTATAAGCTCATAAGTGTAGGATACACAGGGCATTTTTGTCTCTGATGCTTCAGTTAAACTAATGACTTTGTGGCTAGTCACTCACTAAATGCAGGAGCTGTTTGTGTGATATGTGATCAATGGTGACTCTGACGTAAGAATTAATATTATCACTATTGCTAGCACAACTGCCACTAGTATTGCTACAACTACCACCACAAATGTTCATTTTACAGACACTAAATAATACCAACTAAGAACCTCCTAAGATGAGCGCTGATAACCAATCCATCTTGTTAATAAAGATTAATTATCTTGGTTAAAACCCCTTAGTGGACTCGGCGGTAGAGGTCGATGACTATGGAGTGTCGATGACTATGGACCACTGCAATACTCTGTCAAGGCTTTTGGAAATGAGAGGCCTTGAAGATAAATACACTACATGACCAAAAGTATGTGTACACCTGCTTGTCGAACATCTCATTCCAAAATCATGGCCATTAATATGGAGTTGGTCCCCACTTTTCTGCTATAACAGCCTCCATCCACGCTTCTGGGAAGGCATTCCACTAGATAGATGTTGGAACATTGCTGCTAGGACTTGCTTCCATTCAGCCACAAGACTATTAGTGAGGTCGGGCACTGATGTTGGGCTATTAGGCCTGGCTGGCAGTCGGCGTTCCAATTCATCCTAAAGGTGTTCGATGGTTGAGGTCAGGTCTCTGTGCAGGCCAGTCAAGTTCTTCCACACAGATCTCGACAAACCATTTCTGTATGGATCTCGCTTTGTGCACAGGGGCATATCATGCTGAAACAGAGAAGGGCCTTCCCCAAACTGCATATAATCGTCTAGAATGGCATTGTATGCTGTAACGTTAAGATTTCCCTTCACTGGAACTAAGGGGCCTAGCCCGAACCATGAAAAACAGCCTCAGACCATTATTCCTCCTGCACCAAACTTCACAGTTGGCACTATGCATTGGGACAGGTAGCGTTCTCCTGGCATCCACCAAACCCAGATTCGTTCGATGGACTGCCAGATGGTGAAGCGTGATTCATCACTCCAGAGAACACGTTTCCACTGCACCAGAGTCCAATGGCGGCGCGCTTTACAATAATGCCAATGATTGACAAGCTGTAGCATAATTAGACTTACATAGTCGAGAGGAGAGTCTATTATATAAACCAAAAGGCGAGATATAAAAGACTATTATTAACATACAGTATAAATGGCTGTCTTAATGACAGACATGAGATGAAGTTGCCACTGTGCTACCTCAGAGTCTGAAGGGGAAACATGTGCTTGATGAAGCACCTCAGCCCCCCGGGTAGAGGCTTAAGTGTTGTGATCCAACATTCAGGCCCACACACAGTGCTGGTGTAATAAGCATGTAAGAGGAGAGTGTCGTTTGAATCGATGAGCATCTAGTCTAAGTAGCTAAGTAGAAAATTGCCCTCTTGGATGTTTAATCCACGAGATCATTCGACTGGGACAAGTCTTTGATAGCTGGAATGAGTAACTGTCACATTACATAAATCCTTTTATATGCATGCGTTTGAGAAGTTAATCATGTGACCTATTTTATGACCATGCCATGACTTTGTTCCATCACACATCATAAAGGATACAGAATTGTTGCATTGTAAATTATACAATCAGACTTTATAAAGAAAGAGAGAGGGAATGGGGGGCAGGGGAGGCGAAATTAGAGAGGAAAGGTTTGGAATTGCACTGACCTCATGAGGAACGTGGCAAAACATTTGGGATTAATTACCTCACAGACTTTGAGGACCTTGTAAAACAATTTAGAGCTTATGTCTTTGGGTCTGCTTGGTAAAAAGTTTGGAGCCAAAATAAGCAAAAAACCTTGAATATATTACCTCCTTTTTCTCTACACTAACCTTTGTGATAATAAATGAATTCCCGCTGCAGGTATTACCTGACTTGAAACCATAGTCCCTCTCAGTTTATTCAGGAGACATGCAATGTGGTCAATTGGAATATCCTTTCCTATTTCATTACAGGTTTTCAATTTGAACCTGCATCTCTCTTGCTGTATGTGTATTGGAGCACTTATGACAGGATTTGGGAGGATTAACTCTCACAGTATTGTGTGTGAGAACTCCTAGTCACTATAGGACCTTGTGGGTTTAGCCATGCTACTTGCCCTAATTGAAGACACCTTGTAGATGTTTGGATAAGCAGGGCTCTCCTCTCCAGTGTTCTGGATTCTATTAGGGTTAGTGTGCTCACACACATCGTCAGGTCATCAGACTGAAACTCCCTCTCACCCCCTCTGGCCAAGCTTTATCTAGCAGTCCTGGAACGGAGCTATGCTGAACAATCACCTCCTTCACTCTCCGCTCCAATCCAGCCATCTCCACCCCCCTCCCCATTTCTCTCTCCTCTGGGGGAGGATAAGTTAGGATCTGTCTGTCTCTCTCTCTGTCTCTCTGTCTCTCTGTCTCTCTGTCTCTCTGTCTCTCTGTCTCTCTGTCTCTCTGTCTGTGTCTCTCTGTCTGTGTCTCTCTGTCTGTGTCTCTCTGTCTGTGTCTCTCTGTCTGTGTCTCTCTGTCTGTGTCTCTCTGTCTGTGTCTCTCTGTCTGTGTCTCTCTGTCTGTGTCTCTCTGTCTGTGTCTCTGTGTCTCTGTCTGTGTCTCTGTGTCTCTGTGTCTCTGTGTCTCTCTGTCTGTGTCTCTCTGTCTGTGTCTGTCTCTCTGGCTGTCTCTCTGTCTGTCTCTCTGTGTGTGTGTCACCCTCCCCCAGAGAGAGAGAGAGAGAGAGAAAGACTTTGGCTCACAGGAATGCTGCACACACAGGCTACAGGGGAGAACTAAAGTGATTTAGTGATTGACTGCTTCACTGTTTACAGTCAATTCAATAATCAAATGTAATTTTCAAGCACACTTTAACTCTACACTCAATGTGGTCTAAACATGTAAATGCTTAGCAAACCTTCAACAATGCATTGTTTTACTGAAAACTAGCTCCCAGGTTAGTTCAGCACCATCATTCTATATATCAATTCTAAATATAGTCATTTTTATATTTTATTGGATTCAGAAGTGGAACCATAAAGCAGGAGAAGTTAAATACAGTGCTTTATGAAATACCCTGTGTTGGCACATCTTGGCTACTTCAAACTAACTTTATTGTGTGTACGTTTTTAATGATATTTTTTGGCCGAATAATTTTGTCTGTGGAAGGGCATGAGAATACGATTTAGAGCAAGATTGAGAATTAAAAAAAATATATAGTTTCTATCTCTCGTCTGCATGCATGCGTACGTGCATATGTGTGTGTTGCAGTGACGCCAGAGCAGATGTTGGTGGAGTGTTTAGGAAGGAGGGGCGTCAGTGCTGTGCGTCCCCGTTCTTCTGTGGCTTTTTAAAGGCCAGCTGTGTGTGTGTGGGATTTAACACACGACCACACGCATGTTACACGTATGACCGGGGATTCGGGACCACTGCAAGCGAGCAGAAACATCTTAACACAAAGCATTTGTCTCTTCACGGAAAGGGTTCGCTGCTGGTTTGTTGAATCCAGCTTTGTTTCCCCCAGGGTGAATGGAAAAATCCAAAACAAAAAGCCCCACTCGCGTTCCAACTCCTAACCTTATTGGCACAGCATCATCTGCAGTCTCGGTCTCTCTTTCTCCTTTCTCTCCGAGTCGGGTTAAAAATCCATGTTGCCAGTCTGAGGAATTATCTATATATCAGGAGCATGAAATGTCATATGCAACACAATTTACTGTATATAAAGAGCTGTTACACCAAATGAGCCTGACGCCAGCTACAGTAGCAGGATTCAATGCATTTCAATCTCAATACAACTGTAGTGTTGTATGTATATCCCTAGCTACAGTACATCGTTTTTGAGTTACTTTCCCAAACTATCCATTTCGTGATGATTAATAAAATCCATGCTGAGGGATTGGTTATTTGGGCCGTGTGCTTTATTGAACCTGACGCTCCATGGCAGTCTGGCCACGTAGTCTACAGCCCCCATGGTTAACTTTAGACACTGTTTTTCCAGCTGTGGCACTTCAGGCTTCAGCTCTAGATGCACACTTTTTCCCCAAACAAAGAAGTCGAGTTTAGTAGGTCCAGTAGGCAAATGGTATTCAATTTAGAATTTGTCCGTGTTCTCTCTTCTGATGTTGCATTTCTGGCCAATAGACAAAAGAATAATCTCATACAGCTAATGTCCAAGGGTTTAATGGTTTCAAGGTTAAGCCAAGTCTGATTGTACCATGGTCAGAGAAGGCAACAGTAAACATGTCGTCCCACACGAATGATGCAGCGCCCCCTTTGGGCCAATCAGTGTAAATGATGGATCTCTATAGCAAGACGCATCATTCACCCAAGTTTAGTCAATCGGGCCAGTGGTGTCTGAGATAGCTAGACTCATATCCCTGAGCATGTGTTCCAAATTTCATCACTCTGGGTCAAACAGATCAAGAGATATAAACGTGTGGCCATTACAGAACCATTGTGTTATCGATATTTTAGGCAGTCATTTAGCATATGAATGTTCTTGCATATGTTGAGTCTTGAGTGTTTGCAACATGTGTACCAAATTATGTTACAATACGAATATTCTTGACTGATTTTTATATGCATTTATGTGCTAGACCACGCTCACGTGAATGTTAATTGGTCAATAGCGGCCATGTTGTTTTAGATACTGGTCTGGAAAGTATTGCTTTGAGAGACCATTGACAAACAGGATTAGGGGCGTGATCTTTCAAAATTAGCATTTTCAATTGTTTGTTATAGCGCCACCATCTGGCCAACCTTAAATGGAGGATCTCTATGGCAAGACGCATCATTCACCCAAGTTTCATCAAAATCAGGCCGGTGCTGTCTGAGATATCGCATGTGACAAACATCATGGGTGACAACTAATGAATGACAATCATAATGTGGTTGAGGCAAGTCAACAGATATGAGAGAAAATGACTGCTATGCTCCCAGAGCAGCACTTGTTCTCTGTGACAAGAATGGCAGGTGTTAGAGAGGCATAATTAACTTTTATTTAACTAGGAAGTTAAATAAAGTTACGTTTATTTAACCAAGAATGATCAGTTTAAGGGAAATCTGGTCAAGACAGCAGCTTACAGATGCACTTTACTGTGATGACATTGATGATTATGATGAATCTCAGATCCACAAAACTTCCTATTTGATGGCTGAAGAGCTGCATACAGTAATTCATTCTAAAAGTGTTTTGATATGACAAACCCCATCAGCTCACAGTTATGGTTTGCCTATAAACGGGTAGAAACCAGGGGTTGGAACCGGTTCAGGGAACAGAACCCAAAACCGTGTGAACCCAAAACCGTGTTCTTCTTTTTCAAGGAACAGAAACGGAACCTGGAACGAAAGTGATCCATACTGTTCCGTTATTTTAAAATCATGGGAACCGGTTAATGTTATTTTACATTCCAGGCATTTTTTTCTAGTCCCACAACGTGACAAAGTGCCTATGCAAAGCCCCCTCACTCTGTCACTCAGAAACGTATTCCAGTGTCTGCCTGTGTTTAGGCTACTTGCCCCCACCCCCTTCCGAAACACAGGCTACTGTACTGACATTACAGGTTTGATTCAGAAGATGGGGAGGGATACTTTTAATTTGCTGGAAAATAATGGATAAACTTTTTCAATGTTAGTCAAGGATACTATAGGTCTAGTTATCATGTTTCACATTGGATTTATTTAATACAAAAGGGTAAAATGTGTTTTTAACTCTGGTGCTGCTCTGCACACCCAAGCTTGTTAGCTAGCTAGCTGAAGCTTGCTAGTTAGCTAGCTAGCTCAAAGGACATTCAAAGTGCCTCCATAGAAGCCGCTCCTCCTATAGGTATAATTCTGTGGACGTAATTCAGATAATGCATGTCATAACAAGATGCCCACGCTTCAAGCCTCCTCCTCAACCCTCTCTCCCCACCTGCAGATTTCAGTCACATCTTGCGCCATAGACTAGACGCATCTGTCCATCACGCATGTAAACAAATAGCTTGCCTGCTCTATCAAAACTGATTTGGTGATGTAATTTAATTAACTAAATGTAAAAAAAAAAACGGTTGATTTCACAGATTAAAAAAGGAACTGAAAGGAATCATAAACTGTACTTTTTAGGTCGTTCAAACTGGTTCAGAACTTTTATTTTGCTAGTTCGAACAGGGGCTCATTGTCTTGCTCATACACAGCTACACCAAAAGTCTATTGAACATCAAATGTATTTTTATGTTTAGTTATAAACCCTGCCAGTTCCTCTATTCCCAGTCTCTAAATATTTTTTTATAATGAGAGAAGAGCAGGGGATCACATGCATTTACTGTAGGGTCTGTCACTTCCTGGCATGTCATCAAAATGTGCCTGGTTGCCACCGTACTTCTCCACCACCACAAATTTTGCTGGCAGTATGTTTGTTTGGCAATATAGGCGATCAGAACATGCAGTGTTTGGACACTTATTAAAATCCAATTTATTTGTTTGGGAATAGATTAACGATGCCAGAGTTAGTTCACTAACCGCCTGTAAAATCCATACTTAAATGTTTTTAAATTTGGTTCTCAACGGCAGTCCATATATCTACTTTACCCTACTTCCCATGGTATCACAGTTAAATGTGTCCCCTCTTAGAGGTCAATGTATCTGAGTTTACTCTCCCTGATGACCTGTCCATTCATATTGGTTCTTTTGGACATTTTAGGCTGATGTTATATTATCATCAGCAATAATTCCTGTGTGTCTCTTATTTAGTAAAAAGTCAGTTTCAATAACTTGGTTTGTAGGCAGTTTGATCTCAGTTCCCACCATCTCTTAAGCTGTGGGAAAATATGATTAAAAGAGAAGTTAGGTTTATAGTGCCTCTAATTTTTATTTGCCAACCCTTTTTATTTGAACCCCCAAACACAAACACACACACAAAGTACACTACCGGTCAAAGTTTTAGAACACCTACTCATTCAAGGGTTTTATGTAATTTTCACTATTTTCTACATTGTAGAATAATAGTGAAGACATAAACTATGAAATAACATATATGGAATCATGTAGTATCCAAAAAAGTGTTAAACAAATCCAAATATATTTGAGATTCTTCAAATAGCCACCCTTTGCCTTGATGACAGCTTTGCACACTCTTGGCAAAGCATGCCATTCCATGAGCGCAGCATTTATTTTTTAACTCGAATCAATGAGCCAAATCAGTCCTCCATGACAACAGAGTAGGGCTGGCTAATAAGTCCTCAGTTTTGGGGTCATGCTCAGGTAAAACAATTTGGCTAATCTATACTTCCATATTTACAAGTCTTATTCTTGAAAATCAAGGGCTATAGCATTTATTGGAATGACTGGAATTCTGAATGACTTTGGTTTTTAATGTAAAGATATAATTTTGTTGCATTATTATATGTAGTAGAAAGCGATGGGTTAGAAGAAGCCTACATAACCAACCCATAAAGTAAAACGTAACATCCATATATGGCCAGCTATGTAAACTTTAACATTGAATTATCCTGCAATAGATGTCGTCCAATTGGTAACAGATTTTTGTCTTCTAATACCTCTTAAAAGTAACAAAATGTAATCCGAGTACGTTACTGAGTTTGGTAATCCAAAAGTTACATTACTGATTACATTTTTGGACAGGTAATTTGTAACTGTAATGGATTACATTTAGAAAGTAAGCTACCCAAGCCTGCTTAAAGTAATGATGGACTGTCGTTTCTCTTTGGTTATTTTAGCTGTTCTTGCCATAGTATGGGCTTGGTCTTTTACCAAATATGGCTATCTTCGTTATACCCCCCCTACCTTGTCACACCCCAACTGATTGGCTCAAACGCATCAAGAAGAAAAGAATTTGTGGAATTTAACTTTTAAGACGACACACCTGTTAATTGAAAATCATTCCAGGAGACAACCTCATGAAGCTGGTTGAGAGAATGCCAAGAGTGTGCAAAGCTGTCATCAAGGCAAAGGGTGGCTATTTGAAAAATCTCAAATATAAAATATATTTAGATTTGCTTAACATTTCTTTTGTTTACAACATGATTCCATATGTGTTATTTCATAGTTTTGATGTCTTCACTATTATTCTACAATGTAGAAAATAGTAAAAAATAAAATAAAAAAAACCTTGAATGAGTAAGTGTTCTAAAACTTTTGACCGGCAGTGTATATGTTTTACTATCCTTGTGGGGACTTAACATTTTTTTCCATTTAAAATCCTATTTTCATAACCTCTAACCCTAACCTTAACCCCTAAAATTAACCCCTAACAGCTGACCCTAATTCTAACCCTAACTCTAAACCTAACCCCTTAGGATTTCCAGTACCAACGAGTATACTATTACAATCCCACACACACACACAAATATTAATTACACAACAATGACACTTGAAGTATGTATAAACAGTCCAGTTTAGGCCATTCTTCATAAACTGTCCTTAAATTAACTATGAGCTAGTGATACTGCACAATAGCCTATGATAAGATTAAGTAAACATCATTATGATAAATGCAATTTAAGTTAGATGACCAGTTGGCAGGTTCTCAATCCAGTCCTTTAAACCTGTCCTTTAAACCTGTGTGTCATTTCATTGCTAAGTGAATTCACATTTCCTGGGAGACTTGCTCTGCCTGTGGACTGTATTTTTTATGTTGTTGTTGTCATGTTGGAAACACCATAAAGAGAAAAATATGGCACATTCACATGACGTCACATCGACAACTCCATGGTTGCCTACTGGATATGACAGTGTTTTTGTCAACAGATGCCACCCATTGTTAACGTAACTTTGAACATACACTGACCATGGTCAACCTTAGTTTCTAAACTCCTTTGATCTACTGTAATTGACCTGACCCACGACTTGGTCTTTCAACAATCCCTTTGATTTAGGTCTCAGCATCTCAGCATTTAGGAGATACTCCTGCAATGTAATCCACAGAAGACCACATGTGTGTTAGGGTGGGGTTGGGTTCACTAATCACACACATTCATCACCTCATAGGTCTGCTATAGTAAAGTAACTCTTGAAGATAGGTTCAAAGGCGTGCCATCCTATTACCCCCTATTGCTACACACCAAAGATAATTTAAAAGGTCAAAACTAGCAACGCTGAAAAGGAAAATGCCAATACAAATATCGTCATAAAAAAACAATAAGGGTGTGCATGTCTTATGCTGGCAAATTGTGTTTTTGAACGAAAAGTCAACATTTGCATTTGACATTTTAAGCATTTATCCTGAGTGACTTACAGGAGCAATTTGAGTTTAAGTGCCTTGCTAAAGGGCACATCGACAGATTTTTCAGAGTCGCCTCATGATTCCAACCGTCATCGTGATCTCCAAGAGCGAGACAAAGTCTACAGCCTTGTTCTTCTTCTGGGGGAAGAAAATGGGGGATCTGAATAAAATACTATTACTAAAATCTGGATTGTGCGTGAAATGTCTGGTTGTTTGTCATAAAATATGTTTGTCCCAGGCCTGTCCGTGTCATATAAATGTTCTACATTATCTCCTCATCTGTAATGTATGAGGAATCAGAATGCGATACCGTTACAAGTGGTTCACAGTGGACGTCGTTGTAGCAGCCTGCCCAGTGTTGCCCCATACATCTACTAAAATTCTATCCATATTTGTCTGTAAATGTAAGTATATAATACTCCATAAATCATAGTCTCACATATAGTATTTACTGGTGCTATACAATTCATTTTGACCTGTCTCCCATCTCCACCATGCTACTTTTAGGTTATTTTCCCAGAAAAATAAATCTGATCCCAACTTAGTGGAAAGACTATGCAATTTTCTCATGTGGTATGATCCAGTTTTGACCTCTGTTGCTAACAAAAAGTTGCCTTTTGCAGAAACACATTGTAATTGATCATTGGCACACAGTTAGCAGAGTCAAATATCAAGTCTGATACATTTCGGCACAAATACGGAGGCACGTTTCAACCCACACAAACCATCATTTGCGCGCCAGAAAAGTAATGATCTCTGCAGAAGGTGCTAATTAATGGAAAGTGTAGCTGCATATGGCTGAACGATATCGGAGGGCTTGTCAGTTTCTGCAGGTCTGTGGCTCTGATTCATTTAGCAGGATGCCTTTCTTTGGGAAGAGAGACTTTTCCTCCTGTTGTAATGTTGGTAAGGCCTGAGAGAAACGCAGTCTTCTCTTATGCTGAGCATTCTGGAATGGATACCAGTCGCTCTCGCTCTCTCTCTGTCTCTGTGTGTGTGTTATTTACCGCACATTCAGGTTGGCTGCATGTCCGCTTGGCGGCATAAATCCTGTTTGCTATGTCATCCACCACAGCGTCAATGGCTGCAGACCTGGATGGCGCCTTATGGGAAGATGCTCTGGCTGGTGGAGGCCTTGCCTATATTCAACGGGCTGCAGTAGAAAGACAAGTGACTCAGGAGGAAGGTGGTGTAGGGGGAGGGAGGGATGGATGGAGGAAGGGTTATGGGTTATAATTTTCCCATGTCGCTGGCGGTTCAGGCAGCGGGAATGCTTCTCATGTCTCTGCATACAGGAGAGGGAGAACGGGGGAGATCGGGGAGGGAGGCAAAGAGACTGTTTGTCCAGCTGATGCTGGATTCTTTGTCACCGTTCCAAATTCCCCCGCCATCTCGAGTTTTAACTGAGCTATTTTCCATCTTCCAGAGCTCTGCTGCATACAGTATTTAGCTTCTTTGATGCTGCTCCGTTCTGTTGTAATTTGTTATTTTTAAAACTGGGCAAACAGAGCGACCGTCAGTACAGGCGCTGCCATTGGTTGGGTTATTGATGGGCAGTGCCAGCGGCCTGCCTACTATTAGCTCTTTTTCCTCCTCCGTATGCTGCTGCTATGGATTTTGTCAATTGGTTGGCGCTGGTTTACTCACTGAAACAGGGGTGTATTATTATTCCAGATCCCGACAGACAACAGTTGCACAAAACAGTTAATTTCCCCCTTTTCCCCAATAGGTCACTTAACTTTTTAGACAGCTGCACAAAACATCTTAGGGGGAATTTCTACTTTAAGGGTTATCTAAAACTTCCTGTCTACCTAACGTTGTTAATGAATGACTCTACTCTACACATGACTCCTCTCCACTCTTTGGCCTTCACCATAACTCACTGATAACTGGCCACTAAAAGCCCCTTTTACTTGATACGCGCAACGCACCTAGCTCGCTGTGGGGGTCAAACGTAGCAGCAGTAATTCATCCAGATGAGCCCTTCCCAGCTAGCTAGTTTATTCTGTCTAGCTGGCAACCACTGTAGCATGGCTGTATTTACAACTTGTAAAAGAATGTGATGTTTATCTTGATGGGAAAGAAAGAAATAACTTGTAGTATTGGTCACCTTCTGGATGTCACCGTGACATGCAATTAGTTAACGTAACGACAAGCCGGTGCAAATTACCATTGCAACGATGTTGTATCGAGGCGAATGTAGTTGGTTCCTATCAGGCAGGCTAGGCAGCTGTATCACATGTCGCTGGTGGTAGTTAACATGGCCAATTTGTTCTGTCCCACTTGATTTTATTTAGAGTAGGATAGCGGCCTACACAATAAATAATTTGTAATATAGCATAATTGGTAGTAGCCATCTGGATGTCACTGTAATACAGTCTAACGTTACTGCTCAATGAGAAGGGTTTGCGCTGCAAGCGGGCAACATAAAACTACGGGGTACAGTGTCCTTCGCTCTCGCTCGGGGAGCACTGCTGTCCGGGAGTTTAGTTTATTAGGATCCCCATTAGCTACTGGACATGCAGCAGCTACTCTTCCTAGAGTCCGCATAAAATGTACAAATACATAACAAAGTACAGAACAGTAATAGACAAGAACAACATAATATATTACATTAAATTCCAAATAAAACAAGAGTTGTACTTTATATAGTAAATACCAAAATATATATATTATTTACACAGTATTCATATATTCCTATTCTTATATACAGTTCAGTTACATTCTTGATACACTGTGATAGAAGATTTTAGTTTTTTAAGCTATGCTTGCTTTTTGCCTGTGTACAGTGACTTCTGGTGGCAGAGCATTCCATGATGACAGCATTTTATACATGCAGTAACTGAGGGACGCATTAAATCTGTTTTTGGTTTGGGTACCGTGAAGAAACCCATAGTGGCATGTTTGGTGGGTTATGTACATACAGTGGTTGCTCCACTAAAAGTTTTGTGATTATGCTGCGGTACATAGAGGTAATTTGTGGTTTAGTACAGTACCCTGCGTCAACACTTAATTTCTCCTGACCAGCGCAAGGGGGAGTTAGAGCACTGATTATGCTTTTGGGTCCTACTGTGTCTCTAACTGATAGTGAATGGGCGACATAAACCTAAATAGAAACTGATAATTGTACACGACTAAAGTATTACTTACTAAAAGTGTTGTTACACTAATGTTTTTATTTTATTTTGTTAGGATTATTTTGCTCTTACTGTAGTAGAGTAGCCCACTCCCGACCGGTCACTTTGTACAGCGCCTGAGTGGCGCAACGGTCTAAGACACTGCAAGCTGCAGTGCAAGCTGTGTTGTTACAGATGCTGGTTCGACTGGGAGACCCATAAGATGACTGTAGGTTTTTGGTTTCTCTCTCTCTAAAAACAGAAATGCATAATTCTAAATAACAAACTGGCTTTATTTACAGATTAGTTTCAATGTCTCACCTCATGTTCAAGAATGGCCTTTTTCTAGGCTCATTTTACATTATTTGAAAACAAAATAATCTCCAGAATACTGTAATTTTTTTTTAAAGAAAGTGATTTAAAAAATGTTTTTATTATTAATTTAGAATGATATAAAAGCCCCTTGGATATTCTCACAGATATATTATTAACCCTGTTATTAGCAGGACAATATATATTGGTCATGGCTCCCGAGTGGCGCACAATGGGATTACCTTGCAGTTCTCCAGCTGTATCCACTATTATGTATCACATCCGACCATGATTGGGATTCCCATAGGGCAGCGCACAATTGGCCCAGCGTTTCTCTCCCTCTAAAAACAGAAATAAATGTTTTGGCTTTTACAAATATTATTTTGGCCTTTATTAAGATTACAATCGCTCACTTTCGGTTTTTTGAAAACAAAATAACCTTGTTATATATGATCAAGTTGATGGCATAGTCATATAGCGGCACCTACATAAAGCTGAGTGAGTGACTTACTCATTCATGGCTTTGGATCAAAATAAATAAGTACAAACATTCTTTCTGATAGTCTTTAACAAATATTTTTGGGGGTTATCCTGACCTTGGACACCATGTACAGTATTATGATATCCCATTATGGGCTATTAGCAGGACAATATACCTTTACCAACACCTCTCTGTATTTTGATACTTTGTGGATGGGGCCTCCCCAGTGGCACAGCTGTCTAAGTCACCGCAATGCAAAATTAGTTGCTACAGATACCCGTGCCGGCTGCCCCCGGGAGACCCATGAGGCGGCTTTTGGTTTTAATTTAGAATCCTCCAATCTTCTATATGTAATTATTGGCATTTCCCGCTGCTCTAAGACAAGTATGGGGACTGGTCTTGATAAATCAATTTACATTTTTATTTTGACAATCTCCGTTTGGGTGTTGGTTAGACTACAATTATGGTGTAGAAATGTTATGCTCTTAGTGTAACCTTTTTTATTTAACTAGGCAAGTCAGTTAAGAACACATTTTTATTTACAAAGGCAGCCTACTCCTTCCTCCCCGTCGGGGAATTGAACCCCCGTCTCCCACATGCTCGCACTTCACAGGGATTGTTTAACTAAATAGCCCAGTACTGTAGCCTACTCCCGACCGTCACTTTGTACAGCGCCATATTTTCCGTTCCATCCTAACGGAAACCCAGAGGGTTTTTTGTTTTTCTTGGAATAGAAACACCATAATATTAATCAAATTAATTAAGCAAAATTTCTTAAAATCAGTCCCATATACTATGTTCTTACAAAAAAGGTTTTAAATTCTCTAGTACAGCCACTATTGAAGGAAATCAAATGCTTCTCAGATGTCCTCTGGTGGTCAAACTAGCATTAATGGTACAAGTGGTGGGCACTTAAATAACATGCCATAGAATTCTGCGGCACCACGCAAGCTGTGCTGCAGTATGCTGCAACTTTTAAAGGACGAACCACTGTAGATTATACAAGTGGTTAGGCATTTTCAACACAAAAATGTTTCTTAAACAGACTAGAAGATAAGTAGTCAATTTCTCCTCAACCCTTAACCATGAAAGACTATCATGCATGTTTTTGATGTTAGTTCTGCTTGTGCAGTTAAGGGCAAGGTGTGCTGCTTTGTTTTAAGACAGCTGCAACTTTGCTAGGTCTTTCTTTGCGGCACCTGGCCATTTTACCGGACAGTAATCAAGATGGGACAAGATCAAAGCAGTTGTACAGCAGTAGTACAGTTGATCTTTGTCAGACATACCTCAGTAATTCCCTCTCCATACTGGCAATAAGGAGAAGGATGTAGCTATATAGTATAGCCATTACCAATATGCAATATGAGACCAGGGTTACGTTTAAAATGCGATTTTCACAGAAAATGTACAACTTCGACATTAATGGCTACATTATTTTTTTTATACATAACAATTACTCCGATAAAAACTGAATGATTCTGAACACTCTCCCAAGTCCCAACTTTGGCAGACAAGTTTCAAATTCTTGATGATGTTTTTAGCCACACGCATAAACTAGCTAGCTGCGAAGGGCTCATCAGGACAACTGACTGAACCGAATGCATTCTTCTCCACTCGACTCTCAGCTGTGTGACATAAGTCATCAATTTGGGCATCAGGTGTGTCCGTATAGGCTATCACGGCTTCCTTAGTGCAATGTCATTCTTTTGCATATCATGTGAAACCTGCTTGAGTTTTAACTTTAGTTTCAAGATAAACATACACAATTAATGAAAAAGCCTATTTTTATTGATATTGAGTATGTTGCATCTGCTGCTGTGAGTACAGTTTGACCCTTGCCTCAATCTCCAGATCATTAAGCCATCTAGTGTCATTTCTATCTCTTTCTCTGCTGTGTGTGCATGATGTGCCTCTTGCTATCTGTCATTCAAATGTCATGGGGCTGAAGTTCATTGGTTGAACTCAAATTGCTAGGGGGCTGGGCCAGGTAGGGGAACATGTAGGGAAAATGGCGCTGCACAGCTTCCAGAAAAACAGTCGCTTTCAAACTAGGGATTTTGTGGCCAATTGAGGTAAGATAGTAATTCTGCATGTCTGGGACATGTCTTTAAATACCACTAGGAGAAGGAAGAAGCAGAAAGCTGAAACCAGCGAACTCATGGCTCAAATATTGTACTGTCAGTCCTTTTCTTTAGCTTGCGGTCACTTACCACATCCAGTCAAAGGAATACTCACTCATATATATATAGTGGTCTTTAGAGGAGCTGCCCAACACATTACTCTTAAGAGGGATGACAGAGAAGCTGGATGGTCAGCATGTGCTCGACCCCACACTCCTATCTTTTCAGTCTATTGACAGAAGCAAATGCGCGATTGATATGTTTTGGTAGGTGACACCCCCAAAGGTGTCACAAGGGTATTCCACAGTGTTCTCTCTGTTGGGTTTGGAAAGAGTCAAGACCAGAGATATTTGCTGTGTCACAAACTCCCTCCTCCCCCTCGCTCTCCCAAATGAAAAATATCTCCAGTCCAAACAGTTAATTTCATTGCAGAGTAAAGTTATTGCCTTCACTGCATTGTCCTCATTATTATTCTAGACCATTAGCTCATAGCGATGTGGTGAATTAGACCATTACTAATGAACATTTGAGAGTTTTGATCTTTTGTTATTTGTGACTTCATGTTTCAGGCCTATATCTGTCCACTCCAATCACAGATGCACATTAAATGAAGGCTAGTATTAATGGTATTGTAGGTAGGGAAACTGTCCCAGATGTTTTATGTAATCCACTGTTTGGGCCTTGGCCTTTTGGCTGGTTAAAGCACTTTAGAAGTCTCTCTGAGTGTCACGCCCTGACCTGAGAGACGGTTTATTTCTCTATGTTGTTAGGTCAGGATGTGGGGTGGGCATTCTATGGTTTATATTTCTATGTTTTAGCCAGGTATGGTTTCCAATCAGAGGCAGCTGCCTATCGTTGTCTCTGATTGGGAACCATACTTAGGCAGCCCTTTTCCCTCCTTGAGTTGTGGGATCTTATTTTTGTACTGCTGTGTAAAGCCTGCAAGACGTGACGGTCGTGTTCCATTGTTTATTATTTTGTTTAAGTGTTCAGAGTTCCAATAAATATCAAGATGAACACATACCACGCTGCACCTTGGTCTACTCCCTTTTGACGATCGTAACACTGAGTGACATTTTAGAATGCATTCAATATCCTATTAAGATTGACTTATTGGACTTTGACAAAAAAAGTTGCGTTGAACAGCACAAAACTGGCACACGTTGGTTCACCTCCCATTGCATTCTCACTGTGCTCACACACACACATAAAGCTCACACTGCTGAGGGACGGTTTAGCCGTTCAGAGGTTATGGCTAACGAGCAGCAGAGAGAGTCTTGAATGGGGTGAGCGGTGACGCTCAGGGGGCGGAGGTATTCTGGGTGAGTGGCTGGCGCTCTCTGTTTGTTGAGGACATGGGTCGGTAGTCTGTCAGAAGTTGGTGTCTCTCTGGGGCTCTGGCCATGTTGTGAGTCAAGTTTAGAGAGCAGCTCCTGCTGGGGCTGTATTGTTGCTGCAGTCCCACTCTTGGCACACACCACACACTCCCTGGGTTGTGTTTTCTGCTGGGTTGTGGGTCAGCGGTATTGCCGATTCAGCCCGGTGCTGTTTTCTTTCCTCTCTCTTCCTACTTTCCGCTGGTCTCTTGTTCACTCACTTACTACACAGTCTTCAAGAAAGTTCTACACAGGCTAGCTTTTTACTGTTTTGTAAAACTGTTATCCCTTATGGCTCCTAAAATCATGTCCCTCTCTTAACAAAAACACTCGTCATTTTTCATATTTCATGCACAACGGATTTTATGGACACTTCACACATATTGTGGGTATACTTTTCAAAGTACAGTATTTCCTTAGTAACATTTTTGATGACATCATATGGCATTAGTTTTCTTTTAGGTCACCTCTGCCCATTCCGCACGTTCTATGTTAGAAATATTTGACCAATATTTGCTTTTGAAAATCTTCTTAAGACAAAGGCACATTCCTTGGGTGAATTTGGAGATAGAGATGCTGAGTGTTGTGTCCTTGATTTATAACAGGGTGTGAGCTGTCAACCCCCACCAGTTCCCTTCTCTCCCCCCCCCCCCCCCCCCCCCCCCCCCCCCCCCCCGTGGGTGAGAGAGGTGGTCTGGTTGAAGTTATTTATTGCAAAGCTGGTCTGACCTATTTGGATCCTCACAGGACAGTTACCACCTATCAGTGCTCAAGTTACAAGACAGCTCAAGACAGTTACACACTCCACAAACACTCCTCACCAACCTCATTCTGTATCAATCTCAAGGTGTGCATTCTTAACACATTTGATCTCTCATATACATTGTTAAACAGTATTGTCTCCTTCCACTCAAGATTACCTTTTATTTTTACTCCTAGATCCAGATGAGGTGATTCTGAGAGGTACTATGATTATGAGTATGGGGTCATTAGACACTTGGTGAGAAAGCTCAGCTCTCGCCCCCTTCTCCCGGAATATCTCACCCCTTTCCCCTTTCTCTTCAGCCTAGGAGATGTGACTGAAGATTTTTCTAGCAGCTTATCAGAAGAATGTCCCTCTCCCTGTCCTATTATAACACCAGTACTGTTCCTAAGGGATGGAGAAGGTGCTGGAGGCCCTGTACAGATGTTGAGAGGGGATCGGGGGAAAGGTTTCAGAGGCACTGAGGACACCTCCCTCATCTCAAGGTCATGGGGTCAACGTCTCCCCCGACAGCACTGAAGAGAGTTGAGATAGACAGACAGTGAGAGGGAAAGAGCGAGAGGGGGAACTGAAGAGGAAGGGAGAGAGAAAGAATGATAGAAGAAACTGGAGACAGATTGGGAGAATTCAAGTGAGATCTTTGAACAAATAATAGAGCTATTATGGTATAATAAGGAACATCTATGGTCATAATGTGTTAAGAACCATGTCCATATCTATCACATATCAGACGAGTCATTTTCACCATCACCAGTAAATGGGGTCAGTCCAGCCAATGGGGACCATCCCCCTACCACCACCAACACCGCCATCAACATGCTCCTTTCCCTGACCTGGATCTCTTAGCTCTGGGATTGGCAGCAGCTCAGCTCTCTGCCCCACGGTCGCTGCAAGCAAACAAACCCAGCAGGCCTCACACACGCAACTCTCACAGGTTACACACACACACACACACACTGCAAGCAAATCCAGCTCTTCACAGCTGTTTAAACGCCACACAGACAGACTAATCAAATGTTCCAACAATGAAGCGTGTCAAACAGGATGTGCGTGTGTTTGTGTGCATGTGTTTGATCACTGATGGTCAAACACATATGAGTTGTGAGTTGTTACTGATTGTTAGCTTTCTCGTTACATGCGTGATCTCTGGAAGCCATTGCTGGTCCAGTTTAAATATTTTAAAGAGTGTGACTGACCATGGATGTTTTTGTTTTTATGTCCCATTTGTTCTTGTTTTGGTCCCCTCTTTGACCTCCCTAACAGGTCTCAACTCGAGGTTTTCCTTCCAAACCCTCTCTCCCTTCTTTCTCGCTCTCACTGTCTATCTTTCCATCTCTCGTCTCTCATCCTTTCAATCTTTTTCTTTTGCTGTAAAATCGAATTTCCATCTCTTACTTCTTGCTCTTCATTTCCTTGTTGTGTGTTTCATTCTCTCTATTCTTATTTTGGAAATGTCGACTCAAATTCATCAGAAATGTGGCAGGAGGACACAGTGTTTACCTATGGAGGCCAAATATGTAGAGCCCCGGGGTGAGTGACGTGGGTCACCATGTGTGAGAGGCTCTACCTTTAACTCAAGTAATGTGGCCCTCATACTGACTGGTCCTCTATCAGCCTCGTACACACATGCATATAGAAGTATACGTCCACAGACACACACATGCAAACAGACACGCATACACACACACCACAGAAACTAACCCAACACCCATGTTTCAAGTCCAGAGGTTTCCATTCCCAAATTATATGATGTAGTAGGAAGGTTTCCAGTTTCAGGGGGATGAAATGTGACCCCTCATTTTCAGACTATTCATGGCTAACTGAAACTCACAACAGAATCCAATGCTTTAATCTAGTGGGCCTTGATACAAGGATTGTATCATCAGGTTTCAGGTATGACCCAGATGCAGACAGTGTCGAAAGAAACAAACGTTTATTTCTAGTACAGGGGCAGGCAAACGACAGGTCAAAGGCAGGCAGAGGTCAGTAATCCAGAGGGTGCAAAAGGTCCAGAACGGCAGGCAGTCTCAGGGCAGGCAGGGGTCAATAATCCAGTGAGGTGGGCCAAGGTATAGAACGGCAGGCAGGCTCAGGGTCAGGGCAGGCAGAACAGTCAAAACCGGGAAGGACTAGAAAACAGGAGCAAGAAGAGACAGGAGCAGGGGAACAAACGCTGGTAGGTTTCACGAAACAAAACAAACTGGAAACGGACACACAGAGAACACAGACATAAATACACAGGGTATAATGGGGAAGATGGGCGACACCTGGAGGGGGTTGGAGACCAGCACAAAGACAGGTGAAACAGATCCGGGTGTGACAGGTTTGTCATTAATATTAGACTTGTACTGTCCCTGTACTGTTATTGCCTGTAGTTACCGAAGTCTGGCAGGAAAGTTAATACCCAGCCATGACATTGGAGTCAAACTCAGCTGAAACTTTAAAGTTATCAGGGTATTTTTATGTGACATGTTTATGTCTCTCTTCTTCTTTCCAATCCTTTTCGTGTTCTGGTTCTTTTTTAACAGGTTTTGGGCTGTTTGCTGCTTCACATTTTCCTTCTCGCTTTCCAGCTTTGACCTGTGTTTTTAGTTTATGAGCAGATTTTACAATATACAGTAGATGTTTTTTGTTGTTGCTGGCACATATGGAGATGATAGTGCCTCCACATCATGGGCAGATGGCTTTGTTGGGCCGAGCTGAAACCCTTCTGGGCTGGACCTCCCACTCTGTGGGCCTACACACACGCACACAGACTAAGCGTATCTATCTAGCTTTTCCTGGAACAGAGGAGCAATAGAGGGGTCCCTGGCCCAGCTATCCATTTGGGATATTATAGCACAAGTAGGTGGGAAAAGGCAGAAAAATTGTATTGAAACTTTAAAAAGCTACTCAAATGGTGCTTGAAGTTAATTTCAAGCTTCCATTCAGGTATCAAATAACCATTTGAAACTGAATGCAAAGACAATGTTTTTTCTCCGTACTGACCATGCACTGAGCAAAATTACAGTATTTCCTTATGCTGGTAATCGATGTGCAATGTGAAAGGTACTGTAAACAGTTTATCTAGTCTCACTCATTATAACTCATCTGATCTCTGATCTGTTCCAGGGGGCTTTTTATCACCATCCATGACCTCAATCACATCTCCACCGTGCTCCAGAGCTGGCCGGAGAAGGACATACGCGTAAGTCCATGGTCAAACCTGAAATGGCTTTTCCCTATATAATGCAGAAATAGGTTGTCTGAAATGGCAACCATATTGCTCTATTAGGGGTGCTATGCCCTTTACACTGTTAGGCCTAGTTGTTCGGTCTGATGGCTTAAGGCAGGTATTGCTACTGGGTATGCATGGTTTTGCTCCAGGCCTGTTGTAAATTACATGCCTGATCCAGCAAAGCAAGGTCCTGGTGAACTGGTAATTAGTAGAATCAGGTGTGTTAGATCAGGGTTGAAGTGAAATTCTGCTCTGCAACAGAGTAGCTCTTCAGGAGGAAGTTGGGCAGCCCTGGCTTAGAAGTCAAGGGTTAGCATTCCTGGTAGTTCTCTGTATGGACAGTGGGATAACTGGGGATAGGCACCAGTGGAGGCTGGTGGGAGGAGTTTTAGGAGGACATGTGGTTTCCATATGTTTGATACCGTTCCAGCCATTACAATGGCCCATCCTCCTATAGGTTCTCCCACCAGCCGCCACTGAAAAGCACACATACACTACATGACCAAAAGTATGTGGACACCTGCTCATCGAACATCTCATTCCAAAAATCATGGGCATTAATATGGAGTTGGTCTCCACTTTGCTGCTATAACAGCCTCCACTCTTCTGGGAAGGCTTTCCACTACATGTTGGAACGTTGCTGCGGGGACTTGCTTCCATTCAGCCACGAGCATTAGTGAGGTCGGGTATTGATTTTGGGCGATCAGGCCTGGCTCGCAGTCGGCTATCCAATTCGTCCCAAAGGTGTTCGATGGGGTTGAGGACAGGGTTGTGTGCAGGCCAGTCAAGTTATTCCACACCAATCTCGACAAATCATTTCTGTATGGATCTCACTTTGTGCACGGGGGCATTGTCATGCTGAAACAGGAAAGGGCCTTCCCCAACCTGTTGCCACAAAGTTGGAAGCACAGAATCCTCTAGAATGTCATTGTATGCTGTAACGTTAAGATTTCCCTTCACTGGAACTAAGGGGCCTAGCCCGAACCATGGAAAAACAGCCCCAGACCATTATTACTCTTCCACCAAACTTTACAGTTGGCACTATGCATTAGGGCAGGTAGTGTTCTCCTGGCATCCGCCAAACCCAGATTCATCCATCGGACTGCCAGATGGTGAAGCGTGATTCATCACTCCAGAGAACGCATTTCCACTGCTCCAGAGTTCATTGGCGGCGAGCTTTACACCACTCCAGCCAACGCTTGGCATTGCGCATGGTGATTTAGGCTTATGTGCGGCTGATTGGCCATTGAAACCCATTTTGTGAATCTCCTGATGAACAGTTCTTGTGTTGACGTTGCTTCCAGAGGCAGTTTGGAACTCGGTAGTGAGTGGTGCAACCGAGGACAGACGATTTTTACGTTCTATGAGCTTCAGCACTCAGCGGTCCCATTCTGTGAGCTTATGTGGCCTACCACTTCTTGGCTGAGCCGTTGTTGCTCCTAGACATTTCCACTTCACAATAACAGCACTTAAAGTTGACCAGGGTAGCTCTAGGAGGGCAGAAATTTGACGAACTGACTTGTTGGAAAGATGGCATCATATGACGATGCCACGTTGAAAGTCATAGCTCTTCAGTAAGCCCATTCTACTGACAATGTTTGTCTATGGAGATTGCATGGCTGTGTGATTGATAGACACTTCTCAGCAACGGGTGTGGCTGAAATAGCCGAATCCACAAATTTGAAGGGGTGTCTACATACTTTTGTGTATACTGTGCCTTCGGAAAGTATTCAGACTCCTTGACTTTTTCCACACTTGTTACGTTACAGCCTTATTCTAAAATTGATTAAATAAATAACAGTCCTCAGTAATCTGCACACAATACCCATAATGACCAAGCGAAAACAGGTTTTGACATTTTTGCCAATGTATAAAAAAATACCTTATTTACATAAGTATTCAGCCCCTTTACTGAGACTCGAAAATGAGCTCAGGTGCATCCTGTTTCCATTGATAATCCTTGATTGGAGTCCACCTGTGGTAAATTCAATTGATTGGACATGATTTGGAAATACACACACCTGTCTATATAAGGTCCCACAGTTGACGGTGCATGTCAGAGCAAAAACCAAGCCATGAGGTTGAAGAAATTGTCCGCAGAGCTCCGAGACAGGATTGTGTCGAGGTACAGATCTGGGGAAGAGTACCAAAAAATGTCTACAGCATTGAATTTCCCCAAGAACATAGTGGCCACCATCATTCTTAAATGGAAGATTTTTGGTACCAACGAGACTCTTCCTAGAGCTGGCCGCCCGGCCAAACTGAGCAATCGGGGGAGAAGGGCCATAGTCAGGGAGGTGACCAAGAACCTGATGGTCACTCTGACAGAGCTGTAGAGTGCCTCCAAAATGACAAGCATCTCTGCAGCACTCCGCTTGGAGTTTGCCAAAAGGCACCTAATGGACTCTCAGACCATGAGAAACAAGATTCTTTGGTCTGATGAAACCACGATTGGACTCTTTGGCCTGAATGCCCAGTGTCACGTCTGGAAGAAACCTGGCACCAACCCTACTTTGAAGCATGGTGGTGGCATTATCATTTCGTGGGGATGTTTTTCAGCGGCAGGGACTGGGAGACTAGTCAGGATCGAAGCAAAGATGAATGGAGCAAAGTACAGAGAGATCCTTGATGAAAACCTGCTCCAGAGTGCTCAGGACCTCAGACTGGGGTGAAGGTTCACCTTCCAATAGGACAACAACCCTAAACACACAGCCAAGACAACGCAGGAGTGGCTTCGGGACAGTCTCTGAATGTCCTTGAGTGACTCAGCCAAAGCCCAGACTTGAACATCGAACATCTCTGGAGAGACTTGAAAATAGCTGTGCAGCAACGCTCCCCATCCAACAGAGCTTGAGAGGATCTGCAAAGAAGAATGGGAGAAACTCCCCAAATACAGGTGTGCCAAGCTTGTAGCATCATACCCAAGAAGACTCGACGCTGTAAACGCTGCCAAAGGTGCTTCAACAAAGTACTGAGTAAAGGGTCTGAATACTTATGTAAATGTTATATTTCAGTTTTTTATTTTTTATCCAAAATTATTATTTTTTTGTCATCAATTTTAGAATAAGGCTGTAACGTAACAAAATGTGGAAAAAGTCAAGGGGTCTGAATACTTTCTGAAGGCACTGTATAGTGTAACTCCAACTTTCTCGTAAATCATGCTTTGATGTCAATGGGTTCTGGCCTGTTTGAGGCCATTACAACCAACTGAGCTCTAATATCCTCTAATAAGTCATGATCTTGTACAAAAGCTGAAGAACATACGCACATCCAGTTGCTTTTCACAGGTGCTGGAGTTGTAGGCAAACTCATGGAAAACAGAAAGGAAAATGCCACACACTGCTGCTCACGCTCCCAGATGATATTTATTTACAACAACATTTCGACCTTTTAGGTCTTCATCAGGCATCCATATCAAGTCATGCTCTTGTCATATACAGTTGAAGTCGGAAGTTTACATACACCAGCCAAATACATCATTAATCATTATCATCATTAATTTCCACTAGATATACAAATTTTAAAACCAGATCACAGATGTGGATTACATTAGAGACTCCTGCGGTCTCCACAGAGTTGGGTAGGACTGCCTTTAGTTCCTTTGCGCCTTATTTATGGAACAAACTGCAGATCCAACTTAAGTTAGACACTCTGGTGTCCCTTGCCCATTTTAAAAATGTTATCTGTGATTGTTTCTGTTGAATTGTGTCTTTGTTTTGTATGTTTGAAATGTTCTTGTCTGTATGCCTAAAACTGTATATGTCAACATGTTTACACAGGGCATGTAAACTCAGTTTTTCACAATTCCTGACATTTAATCCTAGTAAACATTCCCTGTCTTAGGTCAGTTAGGATCACCACTTTATTTTAAGAATGTGAAATGTCAGAATAATAGTAGAGAATTATTTATTTCAGCTTTTATTTCTTTCATCACATTCCCAGTGGGTCAGAAGTTTACATGCACTCAATTAATATTTGGTAGCATTGCCTTTAAATTGTTTAACATGGGTCAAACATTTCGGATAGCCTTCCACAAGCTTCCCACAATAAGTTGGGTGAATTTTGGCCCATTCCTCCTGACAGAGCTGGTGTAACGGAGTCAGGTTTGTAGGCCTCCTTGCTTGCACACGCTTTTTCAGTTCTGCCCACACATTTTCTATAGGATTGAGGTCAGGGCTTTGTGATGGCCACTCCAATACCTTGACTTTGTTGTCCTTAAGCCATTTTGCCACAACTTTGGAAGTATGCTTGGGGTCATTGTCCATTTGGAAGACCCATTTGTGACTAAGCTTTAACTTCCTGACTGGTGTCTTGAAATGTTGCTTCAAAATATCCACATAATCCCATCTATTTTGTGAAGTGCACCAGTCCATCCTGCAGCAAAGCACCCCCACAACATGATGCTGCCACCCCCGTGCATCATGGTTGGGATGGTGTTCTTCGGCTTGCAAGCCTCCCCCTTTTTCCTCCAAACATAACGATGGTCCATTCTATTTTTGTTTCATCAGACCAAAGGACGTTTCTCCAAAAAGTACGATCTTTGTCCCCATGTGCAGTTGCAAACCGTAGTCTGGCTTTTTATGGCGGTTTTGGCGCAGGGCGTCTTCCTTGCTGAGCGGCCCTTCAGGTTATGTTGATATAGGACTCGTTTTACTGGATATAGATACTTTTGTACCTGTTTCCTCCAGCATCTTCACAAGGTCCTTTGCTGTTGTTCTGGGATTGATTTGCACTATTCGCACCAAGTACGTTCATCTCCAGGAGACAGAACGCTTATCCTTCCTGAGTGGTATGACGGCTACTTGGTCCCATGGTGTTTATACTTGCGTACTGTTGTTTGTACAGATGAACGTGGTACCTTCAGGCGTTTGGAAATTGCTCCCAAGGATGAACCAGACTTGTGGAGGTCTACAATTATTTTTCTGAGGTCTTGGCTGATTTCTTTTGATTTTCCCATGATGTCAAGCAAAGAGGCACTGAGTTTGAAGGTAGGCCTTGAAATACATCCACAGGTACACCTCCAATTGACTCAAATTATGTTAATTAGCCTATCAGAAGCTTCTAAAGCCATGACATCAGTTTCTGGAATGTTCCAAGCTGTTTTAAGGCACAGTCAACTTAGTGTATGTAAACTTCTTGCCCATTGGAATTGTGATACAGTGAAGTGAAATAATCTGTCTGTAAACAATTGTTGGAAAAATTACTTGTGTCATGCACAAAGTAGATGTCCTAACTGATTTGCCAAAACTATAGTTTGTTAACAATACATTTCTGGAGTGGTTGAAAAACGAGTTTTAATGATTCCAACCTAAGTGTATGTAAACTTTTGACTTCAGCTGTAGAGTCAGTATGACAAGTTGTCCAGGTATTCCTGGCATGTAAAGATATGCCTGCTGCAGCCTCTAGCCGGTCTACCACCTGTTCACAGCTGTCAACACAATGGCATTTCCCTCTGAAACCCTGAGCTCACAGGACCTCATATAAAACTATTCATCACGATCCGATGCCCTACTTACATAGTTCCAATAATAAAAGCTACAAATCCAGAAATAAATCAGTAAGCCCCAAATGTATGGGACTATTAATGACATTTATAACATAATGACATTTAATAATAAGTGGTTTTGCTGTTAGAATGTCATAAACCCCTAATCATGTGTTCATTAGGCATTAAAAACGTGATTAGGTGGATGACATCATCCCTTGAGGTGGTGTCAGGGTGCTGTGGAACCAGTGTGGAACAAGGTTGTAAAAGTAATGTGCCAGAGGGGCCTGCGTCATAGACTAATCATGAAATGTTGGGTTTTGGGTTCGAACATATTGTGAAGTTGACTGAATTGATATTGATGATGAAGTGCTCCTGATGATGATGATTTTTTATTTATTTACATTTTTTGCAAGATTACATTTTTTCAAACAATATAAACATATACAGACAAAATACAACAGACAGACGCACACAAACATTAATGTCATCACACCTGCCCAGACCCACATGTTCCCACCGCATCTCTTTCCAGTGCATGTAAGATTCTATACCCGTTGCAAGACCCACTGGTTGATGCTCATTTATAAAACCCTTTTACCCATCACTCCCCCCTAGCTCAGATATCTACTGCAGCACTCATCCTCCACATACAACACCCATTTCTGCCAGTCACATTCTGTTAAAGGTGCCTTTTTCCTTTTGGTAGGCCGTCATTGTAAAACTGACTTGCCTAGTTAAATAAAGGTACAATAAAGTAAATAAATAAATATTTCCTCAAATTGCACTATTCTGTTTTTCTCTGTCACCACACCTTTTCAATATTTAAATATAAATGGTTTAGATTTTTCCATTGTCTTAAACCTCTACAGGATTGGTGTCCCCCCCGCGGGACGGTGCGCTAACGTGCGCTAATGTGATTAGCATGGCGTTGTAAGTAACAAGAACATTTCTCAGGACATAGACATGTCTTATATGGGCAGAAAGCTTAAGTTCTTGTTAATCTAACTGCACTGTCCAATTTACTGTAGCTGTTACAGTGAACAAATACCATGATATTGTTTGAGGAGAGTGCACAACAACAAAACACGGCAACTGGTTTGATACATTCACCTCTGAAGGTAAATAATGTACTTACATTCAGTAATCTTGCTCTGATTTGTCATCCTGAGGGTAAAATGTAGCATAGTTTTGTTTGTTAAAATACATTTTTATATTAAAATGTAGGAACTGGGTTCTACAGTTTGAACCCCTGCTGTGTCTGGCACCGCCCCCTCCCCCCATCTAGATGTGTGAAGGTTAGTGTCTTTTCTATAGGGAAGCTAATTGTCCACCATTTATGACATTCCCAGGAGTGTGTAAACTTACATTTTGTATTACCATATAATTTTTGTATGTTCTCTATAGTTATGTACTTGAAAATGTATTAATTGACCAATTCGGCACATTTGGGCAGACGTGATATAACATTTTAAACAGTAATGCAATGGTTCATTGAATCAGTCTAAAAACGTTGCACATACACTGCTGCCATCTAGTGGCCAAAATTGCGCCTGGACTCCTAAGTGATATAATGGCCTTTCTTTTGCATTTCAAAGATGATGGAGAGAAAAAAGAAAACACATATTTTTTTCTTTGTATTATCTTTTACCAGATCTAATGTGTTATATTCTCCTACATTAATTTTCCACAAACTTCAAAGTGTTTCCTTTCAAATGGTATCAATAATATGCATATTCTTGCTTCAGGTCCTGAGCTACAGGCAGTTAGATTTGGGTATGTCATTTGATTTCCAGATTTTAAGAAAAACTTTTTTCAAAATGATTGATGAGAAAAGTATGGTGCAACCCATTGGGTATCTCATCGCACCCTCATATGCTACGTTTTGAAATATGCAGATAGATGGATTAAAAGTACATTTGCATTGTAAAACAGCCAACTTTCTATCTCCGCCCATAACATTTGGACTTTATAACACTCACAGAAGGCATGAATTATTGAGTCATTGTTAATTTTACACTTAAGGCATGACTGCAATTGTGCTGTCGAATTTGTGAATTTTGTCTCTTGTATAATAATTCTATACATTAGTTTATACCGGATTAAGCATTCATTAACTGTAATTTCGTTAGTTATGTTCGAACGCTCCCTCCATTTTTGTGCCAATATCAGTTATTTTCATGTCTTGCTTCCAATAGTTTATATTTATAAGAGATTGTTTGTTGGATAGACTCTCCAAGGTTTTGTATATCTTACCTATCATATGAATTTCCTTTTCTGACTCAAATAGGATTCCCTCAACATTATTCTGATGTCCAAAAGATTTCAGATCGTATTTGAAAATGTCTACATTGGTCAGTCCAAAATGTTTTTTTAATTCTGTCATGGAAATAATTGTATTTCCTATTACCAAGCCTTTAGTTTTCCATGTGGGACAATTTATCGGTGAATTCTGAAAAGCTATCCAAGGATTGTTCCATAGGGGTGTGTTTTAGGGAGTGATTTTAGTTCTTGTAGAATCCATTTCATTTTCTTCCATATAGATGAGGAAAATGTTTGTATTTAATTTATTTTAGAATAAGGCTGTAACATAACAAAATGTGGAAAAAGTCAAGGGGTCTGAATACTTTCTGAATGCTCTGTATGTCGCAGGTGAAAGCCTTGGGTGGCGAGTTGAGATAATTCCAGGTCTGGAAGGTTAAACCGCCTTCAGACTTAGGGAGATGTAAAACTTTTGTTTTTATTCTATGAGTTTTATTTGCCCATATAAAGTCGTATGACAGGGGATACTTTTTTTAAAGAGTGTCTTCGGTGGGGTAATTGGTATTACCGAAAATAAATATAGAAACTTTGGGAGTCATGCTATTCTAAAGAGGTTTATTCTACCTGTACGATTCATGGGAAGATTGTTCCTTTTAATTATATCTGCTTTCATGTTGTTGAGAAATGCAATAAGCAATAAGGCCAGAGGAGGTGTGGTATATGGTAAATATACCACAGCCAAGTTCTTAAGCACGACGCAATGCTGAGTGCCTGCACACAGCCCTTAGATGCGGTATATTGACCATATACCTCAAACCCCAGAGGTGTCTTATTGCTATTTTATACAACGGATGGGTCTAATCTTGGATGCTGATTGGTTAAAACCGCATTCCAGCCTGTGTCTATTCCACAAGTTACCACTGGCTAAAGCTATGACATTGAAATGCCTATTTATTCTGTTCCATCTCGTTGCGCAATCCACTGTCTAAACAGCCCAGCCAGCCAATTTATAAACTTGATCTCCACTGTAAAAGGCATCTAGACATTATCTCCAATTTCTTTTAGACTAGCAATTGGTTTCAACAGTGGAGATGTGTATAAACCTTGTCTCTCTGACATTTGCAACATTGTTTCAATATTGAAGTTCGATCTCCAGCTATCCCATAATAATGAATGTGTAGGGGTCAGGAGTTGGGATGAGAGAGAGAGACAGGCAGGCAGCTTTTCTCAGCCAGTCAAAATCATGAATCAGCATAATTTTTATGGGTATATACACTACCGTTCAAAAAGTTTGGGGTCACTTAGAAATGTCCTTGTTTTTGAAAGAAAATAATAAAAAAATTGTCCATTTAAAATAACATCAAATTGATCAGAAATACAGTGTAGACATTGTTAATGTTGTACATGACTATTGTAGCTGGAAACGGCTTATTTTTTTAACATTTTTTATGGAATATCTACATAGGCGAACAGAGGCCCATTATCAGCAACCATCACTTCTGTGTTCCAATGGCATATTGTGTTAGCTAATCCAAGTTTATCATTTTAAAAGGCTAATTGATCATTAGAAAACCCTTTTGCAATTATGTTAGCACAGCTGAAAACTGTTGTCCTGATTTAAAGAAGCAATAAAACTGGCCTTTAGACTAGTTAAGTATCTGGAGCATCAGCAGTTGTGGGTTCGATTACAGTCTCAAAATGGCCAGAAACAAAGAACTTCCTTCTGAAACTCGTCAGTCTATTCTTGTTCTGAGGAATGAAGGCTATTTCATGCGAGAAATTGCCAAGAAACTGAAGATCGCGTACAACGCTGTGAACTACTCCCTTCACAGAACAGCGCAAACTGGCTCTAACCAGAATGCACAACTGAGCAAGAGGACAAGTACATTAGAGTGTCTAGTTTGAGAAACAGACGCCTCACAAGTCCTCAACAGGCAGCTTCATTAAATAGTACCCGCAAAACACCAGTCTAAACATCAACAGTGAAGAGGCGACTCTGGGATGCTGGCCTTCTAGGCAGAGTTGCAAAGGAAAAGCCATATCTCAGACTGGCCAATAAAAAGAAAAGATTAAGATGGGCAAAATAACACAGACACTGGACAGAGGAACTCTGCATAGAAGGCCAACATCCCGGAGTCGCCTCTTCACTGTTGACATTGAGACTGGTGTTTTGCGGACTGGCAGCTTCATTTACAACATTAACAAAGTCTACACTGTATTTCTGATCAATATGTTATTTTAATGGACAAAAAAACAAGGATATTTCTAAGTGACCACAAACTATTGAACAGTAGCGTATAGAAAAACATTTCAATATAAAACAGGTAAAACAAAACGAAATGCAGCTAATTTGCAGTCTTTCCAACTTCAGTTTGAAGTGATTGTTATCTGTGTTGTTCCCTAGCTCCTCTGAACAACAGTTTCCTGACGAGAGAGCACATTTTCTATGCCAGGTGAAATTGCGCCTCATTAGCTCATTGTTATGGATGTATCCAAATAAATGTCACTAGAAAAACAGCTTAAACAAATGCAAACGCAGCTGTTTTCTGTTATTCTGGCTGCACTGTTTGACGTGACTGTAAGTTAGTCGTAGTTGGCTAGCTATCAAGCAAGGGATAAGAATGTTGCCATAGATATAAATCCATCAAAATAATGTTTTTAATGAAAATATGTCAATCATTATTTGAATATGTTGCTAACCCGTTGTATAAAAGTGATAATGCCCCCAAAGCAGGTGTTTGGAGGATATATTGGCATGGTTTGCCGCCACTCGTCTTAGTCTCAGGCCTAATAACAGCCATGCCATATCATCCAAAACCGGCTTCTTGGGCATTATCACTTAAATACCAATGTAATTAGAGCAGTAAAAAAATGAAAATGTTACCCGTGGTATACGGTCTGATATAACACGTCTTTCAGACAATCAGCATTCAGAGCTCGAACCACCCAGTTTATAATTATCTTTATATATTTGTTGTTGGTCATTTATTAAGCATGATGATGTTTTAATGTCAATCAAGTTATTGTGAAGCCAAAGCCACATTTCCTGGACAATAAAGTTTTTTTTCAAAACGCCCCTGGTGATCAGGTTGTGTTACACAATCGTTCATTTGTAAATTCCACATTGAGAACGTCTGGCAATTCGTTTGTTGTTTTTTGTTTAGTAAGAGTGCATGATTAGGTTGTGTGAAGCAAGATCGGGCCAGACCTAGAGGGGAGATGGTGTAGAGAAGCAGGATTGGTGGGGGGTTTGCTTGGAAGGGTAGTATGGGAATGGAGTGATGGAAGCAATGCTGTTACAGTAGCCAGTTTGAATATATCCTGTTAAATCATGTCCATGATTTGTTACTGAACATAGATTTATTTGCAAGTTACTGTCTGTATTTTCACTGACTGCTTGACGATAGTCTTTGAGGTTAGGGACTACCGTTGTCTAGAGATACTAATATTCTGCTCTGACTGATAACGTGTTTGACTTATGTATTTTACAGACATAGGACGTGTCAGTAGTGAAACATAGTGTGAATATTTCCTGTTTAATCATGTACACTTACTGAAACTGATTGACTAATGAATATGCTTGCTTTATTTGCTAGTTACTGTATTTTCACTGCCTGATATTATGATAACATTTTTGGCTAATCTGAGATCTTATTTGGTTAATTTCAAACAGGAAGCCGAAAGAAAATTACTGTTATCTAGAGCCATAGACAGTCTGCTCTGACTGATAATGTATTTGATTGACATAGACTCACAGGTGTGATGTGATTGACAGGCGGTGTGTGTGACAGACGGAGAGAGGATCCTGGGCCTGGGGGACCTGGGCTGCTACGGCATGGGCATCCCTGTGGGCAAACTGGCACTCTACACAGCCTGTGGAGGCATGCCACCCCAGCAGTGTCTGCCAGTCATGCTGGATGTGGGCACAGACAATGAGGTAAGAAGAGACACGCCTAACAACTAAGTGAATACATGCATAGCTACATGCAAACAAGATGATACACTTCACTTTATCCTACACTTGACACCCGTCAACTACGTAACAAAGAAAACTGTCAACTTCGTAACATATAAATGCTAGACGTAATATGCCAGCTAAGAAAACACCCTCCAGTCAATACGTTATATTCAGGTAAGCCCCTCAGTCTCCAAACTCCAAATTTCCAAACACTAACAGCCAAGAAACGAGACATTCTCACACTTTACAACAAGGAAACACCCTGAACGGAACTGAGGAAAGCCGCACTGTTCACCCATGCAAGATAGAAAAGCACCTATCCATCCTGCCAGCCCGTCAGCACTACCAGTCAACAGTATTCAAAGAGGCCCTCTGGTTTGGTTTTTCCTGCTGGTCCCACTGGTCCTATGTATGGCCTGGCCCTCCTCCTTATAGCTGAAAGAGGAGCCTCACTCTGGGCCGGGCGGCACGTGTGCTATGGCAACACTATTAAACAGGAGCAAACTAAGAATAGTCTGTGTTGTGTAGAGGGCTATATTTAAACTCTGTGTATTTTCTCCATGTCATCTAGAGCTGGGCCAAGGGTGTGGCACTGCCACCATATGCCTGCTGCATGGCTGAGCCATCCTATGATTTCCTGGGCCTGGACCTGCTCTCCTAGCCTCTGAGTTTCAGTATAAGAGTTGGGGAGAGGATAAAGGGTGATTTGGGGTTAGTTGGGTAGGTCTGGTCAAGGCTAGACATGATCTAGACTGTTTTCAAGATGCTGAGAATGAGACATAAAAGAAGACATCACTGTGAAAGAAGGATAGATGGATAAAGGGTGGGAGGAAAGAAGAGGGAGATGGATTTGCGGTTAGCTGGGTATAGGACTGGTCAAAGATGTAAACGACTGACAATAATCATTGGAGATGGAGAGAAACAATGTGAGACACTCCATGGGCAACAAAACGAGGACACCAGTATAAAAGAGGGATAAATAAAGGAAGGGGGAGGGAAAGATAAGGAGACGGGAAGCAGAGTTGAACAGAGGGACTAGCCCAATCCCTGTCAGATGTAGCATTCGCTGTGTGGATGGTCTCCACAAACTCTCTCCATGTTCTCTTATGTCGGCTGGCCAATTCATACTTCATCAAACCACACTGAGACCCAGAAGAAATCCCTCTTACTCATAAAACACACACAAAAGGCCTATGAGAGAACCTATAAAAGATCATACACTACAGCAGGAATACTGTAGGTGGCATTGGATCTTGGTGTACAGGATTATGTTTTCTCTCTCTGCCAGTTTCTCCCACTCTGTTCTACCTCATAGCAGAGGTAAATACCACACCCTTCTGCCCCCATCCCTTTAATAGCATCTCCATACACTCTTCTATGCATGAACTCCATTGTTCTATTGAAATATTTTGAAAGAGACTATCACAGGTCCAGTTTAGGGATGCTTGGGTGATTGTCAACTATTCCCGGACATTTATAGGCATCAAAACACCACTTTAACTAGCTGTCTCGGAGACTATGTCTGTGTCCTCAATGCACTCTGTAGCTGCTGCCAGAGGATGGAAGCAAATGGGGGTTTATTACCATGTGTGTGTGTGTGTGTGCGCACTCTTAGAAAAAAAGTGCTATCTAGAACCTAAAAGCGTTCTTCGGCTGTCCCCATAGCGAATCCCTTTGAAGAACCCTTTTCAGAACCAAAAAGGGTTCTCCTATGGGGACAGCTGAAGAACTCTTTTGGAACCCTTTTTTCTAAGAGTATGTGTCTGTAGTGTCAGTGTGCGTGCATGTTTGAGATGTGTTTCTCTGCTATGCCTGGATTTGGCTCGGTCTGTCTACCTTCTATGTTCCTCTATTCATCTCTGTATGTATGGAAGTGTGTGTATGGAGTATTTTTTATTATATGTGTGCATTTAGTGATGTGTGCTCATATTTCATGCTACTCTCCCTTTGTGTGATGCGTGTCTGTGGCGGGGACTGAATTGGAACGTTAATCAATAAAATAAAACAACTATTGAGAATAATGGGCAGACCTTCAAGTCACACACAGTGCTGGAATGGGCCGTAACCTTCATGTGTGAAAAGGTGTTCTTCCTCACACTCAGAGAAGTTACAGGTTTCTGCCTGTTGTTTTCCAAACCTGTAAAGTGTTTGCAGATGTTGCACTGCAAAATAATATCACACAGCAGCAGCTCAGTATCTGTCAGAGTTTACAACATTTACCTTAAAAATCACCTCACCACCCGGGAAGCAGCATGTGCCAGCCATTACCACAGATCACTCATCACCAAGCACTCCATCAGGATCACTACAGGCACACAACCACTCATTCAGGCACGGGCGCACCCATGTATGCATAGACACAGATCTCTGTGTGTGAATGCGTGTGTACGTGCATGTGTTACACAACCTCACGAGAACTAAGACCTTGCACTGTAGTCTCTAGTTGGCCATCACAACCTTTTCCATTTTTCCATTATTCTAAAGAGATGACAGGCCAAATGAGTTGTAATAGGATAAATGGAGTGCCTGTGTGTCTTAAGCCATATGGAGTTCCTCTGGCCTGACTCATGATATATTATCTCAGACATGCTGGTCTGATGCCTGATGCCGTGCTCCAGCCCCTACAGGCAGAGGGTACTTACAGTGGTAGGAGGTGGTGGAGGTAGGCAGTAAATAATTGAAAACATGAGACTTATTTCTGACCTTGGGTAGGTATGAGGACACCTGCACTGAGGTCAGGCATGCGACGTCTGGACCTTGACTGGAAAGACTGGGGTTGTGTCCAAAATGGCACCCTATTCCCTATGGGACCTGGTCAAAAGTATATAGGAATTAGGAAATACTGTAGGGTGCTATGTGAGACTCAGCCTGGATCTCCCTGTGGTAGTGTTGCACTGTAATTCCAGAACGTGATAAAGCAAGGGGGAATGTTTTGGGAACATGTCGACGGGGAACGTTTTGGGAACACGTCCAGTAAACGGATAGGATATGGCAGAGCTCCTGTATAGGATGTGAGTGATGCATGGGATGGGCTGTGCTGTGCTGTGTAAGGCGTTTCGGATGTGTGCTCTTCTCTAGGTGCACTGGAATGCGGGAAGTGGATAATCTCTTGTGTAAACCATCGCTAATCCTACACAGCCCTGCTACCTGTGGACTTCTCGCTCTCTCCTCCCTCTCACACACAACGCACATGCAAACACACACACTGTTTCTGACGCATCATTCAGCTCTCTAACATCCCATCACATGCACAAGCATGTACGCACAAAAAGATGCACATCGCTCTCTCTCTTTCCTCTCCCCTTTTGTCTATTTTCCACACACAGACATATATACTCACACTCATCAGTAAGACATGTCTCTGTCTGCACGTTTTCCCTCCCAGTATACAGGTCTGTAGAGTGAGTATACAACACATACATTTTTTTCTCTCTCTAAATGGTAATTAATCTAAATGTGGCTTGTGAGAAATTAACTAAACAGTGAGTGTTATGGGAAAGTTGGCCCTCTCTAATCTCGCTCTCTCTCTCCCACTCACTCTCTTTCTCTCCATTTCTCTTTCACTGATATTACCTGGTATAACCTCTGTCACAACACACACACTGAGATGAGACCCCGGTGATGTCATCCCACACAATGTGTTGTTTGTCTTGTGTTGGCTGCGCTCTTCAGACAGGCCCCTATCCCCCTCCCCCCCACTCTGCTCCCTCATCCCCCACTCTTCCCTCCATCTCCTACCTCTCTGTCCTAAACAGACCCTGACTGTTGCTTTTGAACAGGGTTAGTTCCACCTGAAAGCAGAAAGAACAGCTCAGGCAATCAACAGAAGAGTATCTCAGGGAGAAAGTCGACATATCTCAATGCATCTGTGTCAACTGAGCCAATACATGAGATTAACTCATTCATTATTTCTCTGTCAGAGCTGTTGATACAGTATCTTCTTCCTCGGATACAGTATGCACACGAGAAAGTAATCTAGCGTCTTGTAAAAGTCAATCATTGAGTTGTCATACATGGACTTTTACGAACATGGTTGAGGATGTTGTTTTAGTTAGTGGTGAGACCTGTGTCAATGCCTGGAAGGTTTTGGAAATGTCAGGGGCTTTAAAGTTACTCTGGGAGTTGTTAATGGGTATACCTGTTTTGATTGACAGTGTCATGGTCCATTTGTGACACAGAGCCTGTCCCAGCTCTGCCCAAATAGACTACCCCCTTAACCCCCCCCCCAGACTCCACGGAATCTAAACACTCCAGTCTTGATGAGGCTTGACAGCGTTCCAGATCACCTCTTCCCAGAGGGATCAGAATTCCCTTGCGTCATGTCCTCAGATGAACAGACCAGTGGCAGTCGGTACCGTTTTTAAGATGAGGGAGTCAGATTTTTTTTCTTCATGAGAATGGCCTTATTTCTATTACAGCATATTGGATGACTGTCATTCATATTCCATTCACCTAGTTCAATGTAGCATCGATAGGTTTAGGCTACTACATGATACTCTAATTTTCCCTATACCCATCATGAGGTTGCTACAACCTAGCCAATGAATGAAAGTTTACAACGTAGGTGCACACAGGTCGAGAGAAAAATTTGACAGACAGTGACACATGGACAGACAGTGACACATTCAATACTGCCTTGCACAATCTTGCTTGCATCTAGCTGATCTAGGGTGTAATCATTAGTCCAACAGTTGCAAACAAGAGTTTCTATTGGACAATTTCAGGTATGTTTATCCCCGTTTCGCTCTGTTTGCTTCCGTTTAAGAAATGTTTTTCAACAGAATCGAAAGAATGAATACACCCCTGATCACACATAAACACAGTTCACTTTTATAGCAGCCAAGTTGTATTCCCTCTCGCATCTATGTGCTCTCCTCCTCTAACCTTTTCCCTTCGCTTGTGGACTTCAATGCACAACACATCAGCTGTATGTGACCAGGTAAAAAAAACTTTCCAAGCCAAACCATATCATAACTACTACACACTGCCTAAATCATTGTCACCATATTAGCTAGTTAACATAGCTAATAGAACTAACACGTTAGTTAACCAGCTACAATAATGCGGTAACCTTACAGTGTACAGTCAGTAAGCAGTTTAGCAGTAACACCGGCAGGCCCCGGTGGCAATAAATTAATAAAACCAGAAGCGTAACTTGACTTGGAAGAGTTCCAGTGTTGTGTTGGATAGTTATAGCCAGCTAGCTAACAGCATCCCTCTGTTTCAGCAGGGTGTTTGAATAGGCTAAACTAGCTAGCTGCATTTCCTAGCTAAGTAAGTGGAAAAAAACAACAACCTCTATTGGTTCTCCTTCGTTTTTTAAGAAATTAATTTGTTCAAAACTATTGTCTTTATCTCCAATCAAATCAAAGTTTATTGGTCACACATACACATGGTTAGCAGATGTTATTGAGAGTGTAGCAAATGCTTGTGAATCTAGTTCCGACAGTGCAGCAATATCAACAAGTAATCTAACAATTCCACAACAACTACCTAATACAGGCAAATCTAAGTAAAGGGAAGGGATAAGAATATGTACATATAAATATATGGATGAGCAATGACCCAGCAGCATAGGCAAGATGCAATAGATGGTATAAAATACAGTATATACATATGGGATGAGTAATGCAAGATATGTAAACATCATTATTAAAGTGGCATTAATAAAGTGACTAGTGATCCATTTGTTAGTGGCCAATGATTTCAAGTCTGTATGTAGGCATTTGTGAGTTTGTGATGTCTGTTTAGCAGTCTGATGGCCTTGAGATAGAAACTATTTTTCAGTGTCTCGGTCCCAGCTTGATGCACCTGTACTGACCTCGCCTTCTGGATGGTAGCAGGGTGAACAGGCAGTGGCTCGGGTGGTTGTTGTCCTTGATGATCTTTTTGGCCTTCCTGTGACATCGGGTGCTGTAGGTGTCCTGGAGGGCAGGTAGTTTGCCCCCTGTGATGCGTTGTGCCTGTCAGGAAGTCCAGGACCCAATCGCACAGGGCATGGTTGAGACCCAGGGCCTCAAGCTTAATGATGAGCTTGGAGGGTACTATGGTGTTGAATGCTGATGGGAGGGAGGGAGTCAACTACTCACAACATTTTGTGCACTGCAGTGCTAGCTATTGTAGCTGTAGCTTATGCTTTCAGTACTAGATTCATTCTCTGATCCTTTGATTGGGTGGACAACATGTCAGTTCAAGCTACAAGAGCTCTGATAGGCTGGAGGACATCCTACAGAAGTTGGCATAATTACTGTGTAAGTCTATGGAAGGGGGTGAGAACCATGAGCCTCCTACTGTAGGTTTTGTATTGAAGTAAATGTACCCAGAGGAGGATGTCCTCCGACTACCCCATCTACTGTAGACTGTTATTGCAATTATTTGGTAGACATATGGATATATTTTGTATAGTTGAATCTAAAATGATAACTTTTAAAATGTTTGACAATTACAAAAAAAATGAAATTCACTGAGGAGGATGGTCCTCCTCTTTCTCCTCTGAGGAGCATCCCCTGAAGCAGACAGTGGAGCAGACAGGGGGGCCAGGATTGGGTAGAAGACTGGCAGGATCCTAGGGAGGACATCCCACTCCCGGATTTAGAAACCTGGCTCCAAGTGGCTCTCTTTACAGACACATGCCAGAGATAGATAAGACAAATAGAAGAAGTACAGTATTAAAACACACAATAAAACACACTAGCTGACCACAGCGAAGAAGAGACACTTTGTAGAGTAGACCAAGCTTTGATGCAGAGTGTGCGTGTGTGTTAAGAGCAGATCAAAGTGTGTGTGTGTGATAAATCACATACAGGGGCCCTCTAAATCCAGGCCTTTCATCACCAAGCACTCCATCAGGATCACCACAGACATGCAGACAAGCTACACACACAGAAACACACACACACGTGCGCGCACTCGACCTGAACTCAGGCCTCAGTCAAAGGGCTGAAGTGCTAGCATAGTTACTCAATCCCTCTTTCTCTCCGTCTCAATCTGGCCGTCACCGAAACAACTTTCATAACAAGCCAGCTTGGATGGCAATAAAATTGACTAACTACAGCGAAAGATTTCAAGGATGGAATGGCAGTAAATGAAGCCGTGTGTATTACGAGGCTGCTCCAAGCAACACAATGAGGAATGGGGAGGGATGTGAACTGGACTTGGGGATGGTAACCAAACCGTATTTCACCTTTCCCATCATCTTGGTTCTTCCTTTCCGTTGATCCAACCTTTGGTGAAAGGGTGTGGTGTTTTTTAGCCAAAAACGAGTCCTGATAAAAATCCAGCCAGCAGCAGTGGCATTTGAAACTCTAGTAAAGGAGTATGATATGCCGATAAGGTTTGACCTGTGGTATTTGCACACACAAAAAGAAAACCGGTGCACTTTTCTGACCAAAGGAACAATTTTCTATGAAGAGTTTTGGGGGAGTGGATTACTTCTACCAATAACTTTCAGCAAACTACTTCCACATATTTTTGTCCAGAAGTTTAATTTGAGCTTTTACCTACAGCACTGAGGTATTCTAGGGATTTAAGTATTACCAGCTAGTCTGACTTTGTTTCTCCCATAATAGCCCTTGTGAAAAGTGCCAACAGAAATTTAATTCAAACCATCAAGGGTGATAAGGCCAACACTTTTGATTTGGTGAGGGTCAGTGGTATCCCCCCCCCCCCCTTCGTTTTGCCCTCAGAACAGCTTCAATTCGTTGGAGCATGGACTATACAATTGTCGAAAGCGTTCCACTGGTATGCTGGCTGATGTTGACTCCAATGCGTCCCACAGTTGTCAAGTTGGCTGGATGTCCTTTGGGTGGTGGACCATTCTTGATACACACAGGACATTTTTGAGCGTGTAAAACCCAGCAGCGTTGCAGTTCTTGACACAAACCGGTGCACCTGGCACCTTCTACCATACTCTGTTCGAAGGCACTTACATCTTATGTCTTGCTTATTCACCCTCTGAATGGCACACGTACACAATCCGTATCTCAATTGTCTCAAGGTTTAAAAATCATTCTTTAACCTGTCTCCTCCACTTCATCTACACTGATTTGAAGTGGATTTAACAAGTGACATCAATAAGGGATCATAGCTTTCACCTGGTCAGTCTTTGCCTTGGAAAGAGCAGTTCTTAATGTTATGTACACTCAGTGTATATTTGCTGATGCTATCTGAACTGACAGAGGCTGCACTCCTCATTGCTCTTTTGGAATCAACGACACATGGTTCACATTATAGGGGGCTGAGGCTTACAGTGATAAGCGTGTGTGTGTATGCCAATATCACTTCATTCTTCCTTACTACTTTAGTTTTTCCACTGTTTCTCACACAGGAGTACACAAGCTGCCTCCTGTGTGAGAATGTGTGTGTGCTGTCTGTCCATTTTACTGTGGATTTGACTTTTAAGGGGACAACGTTGCCCAGAAATTGCATTTGAGAGTGCCTATTAAAAACCATAAATTGCTTGAGGTGGAACCAGTACTGTAGGGGTTGTTGACTGCTTAAGGGCACAAAGGAAAGGCCTCATAGGAGCAGGAGTCTCCCACATTTAGACCACACACATCTATCTTCCTGTCTTTCACACTATTTGTCAAACACACATGTGCATGGACACACTCTCAAACACTCTCTCACACACACACACACACACACACACACACGCACAATCTTCCTCTCTCTCACACACACACACAATGTACAGTTCACACAAATACTTCCCTTTTCCTCTATCCCAGTTCGTTTGAATGTGAATCCAAACACCAAATCATGTCTCACTTTCTCCCCCATGTTATTTTTTAAGTCCCACACCAAAGAGATCATAATCATAGTTGTAAATCTTACTTATGTCACACAGTTCTATCCAATATCATCCAGTGGCTAGAACAGTCAGTGTGTGATGGATTTGCAGTGTGGTATGGATTTGCAGTGTGGTTGTGGGGGAATGGGCTTCGCTGAATCTGAGGGATAGAGGCCTTGTGAACTGTAACCCAGTCTTTTTTGGATAAGTAGTGGTCTAAAATGCAGGAGTAAATGGAATTCAACCAGTCCAAACACTCTCTCTCTGTCTCTCTCTGTCTCTGCATAGCGTGCCTCACAGTATGATGTCTGCTCCTACAGTATGTGTGACATACCCAGCTGCCGCAGATGGAAAAAGCAGTTCTTCTCCACCCCTGGGTCTGTGTGAAACCTTTACAACTATATACTGTACGAACTGATTCTAACCTTCCCTCCCTCTCCCCCCCCTCTTTTCTAGGAGCTGCTGAAGGACCCTCTGTACATTGGGCTGAGACACAAGAGGATTCGAGGCCAGGCCTATGATGACCTGCTGGAGGAGTTTATGAAGGCAGTGTCGGACAGGTACAGTAGAACTATTTTCACACTACTTAGCCGAGCTAAGCCCGAGATGTACTGGGCTAGTCTGGTTACACATCCACCATAGGCACTGGAACCAAGCTGGAAAGGACCGCGTGCAAAACATTATATCTGAGCCAGCAGAGTATGGTTCAGGTTCACACTATAGTGAAAATCAGGTATATGACTACTGCCCAAGAATCACACATCAACACTTCTGCCTTGTACTCTGTTTTTTCTAAGGTTCAGGACAGTGACTCTGAAAGGGTTTATGCACTAATGCCCTTATCAACCTAGGAACTGCATATGAAGTTTTTTTCCAAAACGCTTTATCCACCAATTTTTCATATTTGTGTTTTTTCATTACATTTTTTTTTTTTTTTTTACATATATCCATTATTTAGCTGGAATGAAATGTTTGTATCCTGTATATTTGACTGTGATATGTGGTTGTCTCCGCTAGCTATCTAAAGATAAGTGTACTTACTGTGAATCACTCTGGATAAGAGCATCTGCTGAATGACTAAAATGTCAAATGCACATATTCTGCATACATATCTCCTATTACTGTTTTTAATTATTTTTTTTATAAAAAAAATTAAATATTGATGTCACATGTACAGTTGAAGTCGGAGGTTTACATACACCTTAGCCAAATATTTTTAAACTCAGTTTTTCACAATTCCTGACATTTAATCCAAGTAAAGATTCCCTGTTTTAGGTCAGTTAAGATTTATTTGAAGAATGTGAAATGTTAGAATAATAGTAGAGAATGATTTATTTCAGCTTTTCTTTCTTTCATCACATTCCCAGTGGGTCAGAAGTTTACATACACTCAATTAGTATTTGGTAGCATTGCCTTTAAATTTTTTAACTTGGGTCAAACGTTTCAGGTAGCCTTCCACAAGCTTCCCACAATAAATTGGGTGAATTTTGGCCCATTCCTCTTGACAGAGCTGGTGTAACGGAGTCAGGTTTGTAGGCCTCCTTGCTCGCACATGCTTTTTCAGTTCTGCCCACAAATTTTCTATAGGATTTAGGTCAGTGCTTTGTGATGGCCACTCCAATACCTTGACTTATTTGTCCTTAAGGCATTTTGCCACAAATTTGTGACCAAGCTTTAACTTCCTGACTGATGTCTTGAGATGTTGCTTCAATATATCCACATAATTTTCCTTCCTCATGATGTCATATATTTTGTGAAGTGCACCAGTCCCTCCTGCAGCAAAGCACCCCCACAACATGATGTTGCCACCCCCGTGCTTCATGGTTGGTATGGTGTTCTTTGGCTTGCAAGCATCCCCCTTTTTCCTCCAAACATAACGATGGTCATTATGGCCAAACAGTTATATTTGTGTTTCATCAGACCAGAGGACATTTCTCCAAAAAGTACGATCTTTGTCCCCATGTACAAGTTGCAAACCGTAGTCTGGCTTTTTTATGGCGGTTTTGGAGCAGTGGCTTCTTCTTTGCTGAGCGGCCTTTCAGGTTATGTTGATATATAACTTGTTTTACTGTGGATATAGATACTTTTGTTCCTGTTTCCTCCAGCATCTTCACAAGGTCCTTTGCTGTTGTTCTGGGATTTATTTGCACTTTTCGCACTAAAATACGTTCATCTCTAGGAGACAGAACGTGTCTCCTTCCTGAGCGGTATGACAGCTGCGTGGTCCCATGATGTTTATACTTGCGTACTATTGTTTGTACAGATGAACGTGGTACCTTCAGGAGTTTGGAAATTGCTCCCAAGGATGAACCAGACTTGTGGAGGTCTACAATTTTTTTTCTTGGGTCTTGGCTGATTTCTTTAGATTTTTCCATGATGTCAAGCAAAGATGCACTGCGTTTAAAGGTAGGCCTTGAAATACATCCACAGGTACACCTCCAATTGACTCAAATGATGTCAATTAGCCTATCAGAAGCTTCTAAAGCCATGACATACTTTTCTGGAACTTTCCAAGCTGTTTAAAGGCACAGTCAACTTAGTGTATGTAAACTTCTGACCCACTGGAATTGTGGTGAAATAATCTGTCTATAAACAATTATTGGAAAAATTACTTGTTTCATGCACAAAGTAGTCCTAACCAACTTGCCAAAACTATAGTTTGTTAACAACAAATTTGTGGAGTGGTTGAAAAATGAGTTTTAATGACTCCAACCTAAGTGTATGTAAACTTCAGACTTCAACGGTATATGATACGGATAGTCATGAATGAATTGTGAATAATGATGAGTGAGAAAGTTGGAGTCATAAATATCATACCCCCAAGACATGCTGACCTCTCACCATTACCAATAAGAGGAGGTTAGCATTTTTGGGAGGTATGATATATATGCCTCCAACTTTCTCTCTCATCATTATTCACAATTCATTCATGATTAACTGTAATCATGGTAACATCCACATTAATGTAGAGTGTTTAGAAACATATTATATTCTTATTTGCTATAAAAGTTATTCCAAAATTACACAATACATTATTTACCATTGATGTCTATTGGGCACTTATTGAAGGCACTTTGCTGATATTGTTTACGATAAGTAGCCTGTAATAGAAAAATGTAAAGTTTGAAATGAAATAAGTTTGCTAATATGGGTGATTTGTTATTGGGAAAGTTGATGGTTCAACCATCAAACTAGTAGGATAATAAAAATGGTGCACATTAATGTTAGAAACGCATCTTTCTATTCATCGTTATCGCATCAATTCAGGCAATTTATCGCGATATGGATATTTGTCCATACCGCCCAGCTTTAGTCAACATACTGTTCTAAGCCTATGTGTCGATATGTTGTCATACTGTAGTGTATATTACACATCAGACAAAAGAGCACAGACTCATTCTCAAGCTGACCTCATGCTGATGCTGTTACATGGTGGTGTGGGTCTACTGAGCTTATACATAATATCTGAGCCTTCAGTTTACACTGGTTGGAATGTGAGGGTGTATGTGCCTCTGGTTTGTGGGTAGAGGCCGTTTCTGAGTGCTGACTTAAGTGGTCAGATATCCGACCACACTATACCCCCTTCACTAAATTTCGAAACACTCTCTTTTTCTCTCTTTCTCGCACACACACAGACCCATCATATCCTGGAGCCTAGTGATGTAACCAATCTAGCCCTTTCAAGTCCCAGTCCCCAGTGCTTTCAATACTGTGCTTGACATGGCAGGAAAGGATTGGTTATAAATTGACTCGCTGGACTTTACATTTACATTTACGTCATTTAGCAGACGCTCTTATCCAGAGCGACTTACAAATGGGTGCATTCACCTATGATATCCAGCGGAACAATCAGTTTACAATAGTACACCTATATCTTTTTTGGGGGGGGCGGGGGTTAGAAGGATTACTTAATCCTATCCCAGGTATTCCTTAAAGAGGTGGGGTTTCAGGTGTCTCCAGAAGGTGGTGATTGACTCCACTGTCCTGGCGTCGTGAGGGAGCTTGTTCCACCATTGGGGTGCCAGAGCAGCGAACAGTTTTGACTGGGCTGAGCGGGAACTGTGCTTCCGCAGAGGTAGGGGGGCCAGCAGGCCAGAGGTGGATGAACGCAGTGCCCTTCTTTGGGTGTAGGGACTGATCAGAGCCTGAAGGTACGGAGGTGCCGTTCCCCTCGCAGCTCCGTAGGCAAGCACCATGGTCTTGTAGCAGACCTAGATGCGTAACTCGATATAGGGCTTTTCGGTATTTCATATTTTTCTACATTAGGTTTGTACAGTCATATTGGCTATTTTGTCACTTTGTGAGGATGGATCAATGACTGTATAAATAAGGGGATGAATATGGAGAGGCCTATACTTTCCCCTAGGGCTTGGAGTGTGTCCAGTCCAGTCCTGTCTCTATAGTGGCTGATGTTTTGGCTTCGGTGACACAGAGCTGTCCCTGACCACCCCTGGTCCCATGTGGCCTTGCTTAATGTCAGACCAGTTCAGCTCCACAGAGGCCAGAGGAGAGCAGAGACCAGGGTCTGGGGCCCCTCCAACTGGCAGGGGAAAGCCATGACTCCTTAATAACCGGGTGGCTTAACAACTCCAGGGAATGGCAGAGCTTTTCCCCCGAAAGAGCCAGATTGGCAGAAAACAAATGATTATTGGGTTGGAGATTGAGTGAATGAATGAATGATTATAGTCTGGGAGAGAAACAGAGAGACCTCTTAGGCGGGCCGGGCACTCATTTGGTGCCACTTTATATTCTGAAGCTGCTTTTTATACTCACACTGCCTCATGTAATTTGATATCTTTGCTCATCAAAGGCCATGCAAGCATTTGTCATTCTTTTTTATTTTTTATTTATTTCACCTTTGGTTAACCAGGTAGGCCAGTTGAGAACAAGTTCTCATTTACAACTGCAACCTGGCCAAGATAAAGCAAAGCAGTGCGACACAAACAACAACAGAGTTACACATGGAATAAACAAATGTACAGTCAATAACATAATAGAAAAAATCTATATACAGTGTGTGCAAATAAGGTAAGATTAGGGAGGTAGGGCAATAAATAGGCCGTAGTGGCGAAATATTTACAATTTAGCAATTAAAACCTCTTGCGACAACAATCCCGTAACCGGGACCGAGTTTAGTGAAAAATCAGAGCGCCATATTCAAAACCACAAATCTAATCATTTCTATTTTTCAAACATAGGACTATTTTACATCATTTTATAGATACACTTCTCCTGAATCGAACCACGTTGTCCGATTTCAAAAAGGCTTTACGGCGAAAGCAAAACATTAGATTATGTTGGGAGAGTACATCGACACAAATAACCACACAGCCATTTTCAAAGCAACTACATGCATCAGAAATACCTAAAACACAGCTAAATGCAGCACTAACCTTTGACGATCTTCATCAGATGACACTCCTAGGACATCATGTTACACAATACATGCCTTTTTTTGTTCGATAAAGTTCATATTTATATATAAAAACAGCATTTTACATTGGCGCGTGACGTTCAGAAAATATTTTCCCTCAAATACTGCCAATTTACAAAAATACTTGTCATAAACGTTGATAAAATATTAAACTGTCATTCAAAGAATTATAGATGAACATCTCCTTTATGCTAACGCTGTGAAAGATTTCAAAAAATCTTCACGAGGAAAGCACTCTTTGCAATAATCTGAGTACTGAGCTCAGAAAAATACACTAGGCAATACAGATAGCTGCCATTTTGGAGTCATTTAAAATCATAAATTGCATTAGAAATATTCCCTTACCTTTGATCTTTATCAGAAGGCACTTCCAGGAATCCCAGGTCCACAATAAATGTTGTTTTGTTCGATAAACTCCATAATTTATGTCCAAATAACTCCTTGTTGTTCGCGCGTTCAGTTCAGCTACTCCAAATGTAGGAAGCGCGCGGACAATGTCACGACGAAAAGTTAAAAAAAGTTGTATTTACGATTGTTCAAACATGTCAAACGTTGTAAAACGTCAATCTTTAGGGCCTTTAGAACGTGAAGATTCAGTAATATTTCAACCGGACGGTTCCTGTGTCTTGAAAAATTATTTGGAACAGAGCTACCTCTCTCGTGAATGCGCGCCAATGAAGTGATGTCCTTCCCTGGGTGACCAACTTCCCAGCCTTCTCATTCGGTCTCTGTTCATCGTAGACGCCTCAAACATCTAGTGGATTATTACTACGTCACTGTGTGTTCAATAGGAAATGACTTGAAGAGAGCCCATGCATCCAGATTTCCACTTCCTGGTAGGATTTCTCTCAAGTTTTTGCTTGCCATATGAGTTCTGTTATACTCACAGACATCATTCAAACAGTTTTAGAAACTTCAGAGTGTTTTCTATCCAAATCTACTAATATTATGCATATCCTAGCTTCTGAGTTTGAGTAGGAGGCAGTTTAATATGGGCACATATTTTTTCCGAAATTGTCAGTACTGCCCCCTATCCCTAAAGGGCTGTAAGAGGTTACACTGGAGTGATAGATATGCAGAAGTGAGTGAGATACTAGGGTGCAAAAGAGCAAAATAATTTATAATATTGAGGTAGTTGGATGGCCTATTTACAAATGGGCTATATACAGGTGCAATGATCTTTGAGTTGCTCAGACAGCTGATGTTTAAAGTTAGTGAGTTAGATATGAGTCTCCAGCTTCAGTGATTTTTGCAATTTGTTCCAGTCATTGGCAGCAGAGAACTGGAAGGAGAGGAGGCCAAAGGAGGAATAGGCTTTGGGGGTGACCAGTGAAATATACCTGCTGGAGCGCGTGCTATGAGTGGCTGCTGCTATGGTGACCAGTGAGCTGAGATAATGTGGGGCTTTACATAGCAGAGACTTATAGATGACCTGGAGCCAGTGGGTTTGGCGACGAATATAAAGCGAGGGCCAGCCAACGAGAGCATACAGGTCGCAGTGGTGGATAGTATATGGGGCTTTGGTGACAAAACGGATGGCACTGTGATAGACTGCATCCAATTTGCTGAGTAGAGTGTTGGAGGCTATTTTGTAAATGACATCGCCGAAGTCGAAGATCGGTAGGATGGTCAGTTTTACGAGGCTATGTTTGGCAGCATGAGTGAAGGATGCTTTGTTGCGATTTCTAGATTTCATTTTGGATTGGAGATGTTTAATGTGAGTCTGGAAGGAGAGTTTACAGTCTAACCAGACACCTAGTTATTTGTAATTGTCCACATATACTAAGTCAAAACCGTCCAGAGTAGTGATGCTGGACAGGCGGGCAGGTGAGGGCAGTGATCGGTTGAAGAGCATGCATTTAGTTTTATTTGCATTTAAGAGCAGTTGGAGGCCACGGAAGGAGAGAGGCATTGAAGCTCGTCTGGAGGTTAGTTAACACAGTGTCCAAGGAAGGGCCAGAAGTATACAGAATGGTTTCGTCTGCGTAGAGGTGGATCAGAGAATCACCAGCAGCAAGAGCGACATCACTGATGTATACAGAGAAAAGAGTCAGCCCGAGAATTGAACCCTGTGTTGAATTGAACCCCCCATAGAGACTGCCAGAGGTCCGGACAACAGTCCCTTTGATTTGACACACTGAACTCTGTCTGAGAAGTAGTTGGTGAACCAGGCGAGGCAGTCATTTGAGAAACCAAGGCTGTTGAGTCTGCCGATAAGATTGATTTCAGGCCAAGTTCTTGTCCAAGTTGGCTCCTGTGAAACAGTCAACATGTGTCCCCTCTCCTTTAGTCGCTGGCCAGACTATTGGAAAAGGATACAGATAGAAACACTCCGATCAGTCAACACGCTCCCCCACAATATTTTAAACCAGAGGAACCAAGGCCCACCAAGAGTCTAGACCAGTGGTTCTTAACCTGGGTTCGATCGAACCCCAGGGGTTCGGTGAGTCAGTCTCAGGGGTTCGGCGGAGGTCAAGACACACACCCGACTCATATGATTCGTGATGACACGCCCCGCTTGGCCATCATTGGCTGCAGGTGATCACGCAACATCGCTTGGCCTATCTGTGCTGCAGGGAATTTGGCGCGCTCAGTAGTCGAATTGTAACTGTCGTGATGGTACGTCGTGTGATTTCTTTCTTAATATTTTAATCCCTTCATACTAACTATGTCGAGCAAAAAAAGAAAGTGGACGAATATGTACAATATGGATTCACATGTATAACGGAACGTGGTGAGAGTCAGCGTCCTAACTGCATGATTTGCAATGCCAAGTTGAGCAATTCTAGTCTAGCACCGGCAAAACTAAGAGAACACTTCCTTAAGCTGCATGGAGATGGACAATACAAGAACACAACGCTCGCTGAATTCAAGGTGAAGAGAGCCAGATTCGATGAAAAGGCTACTCTGCCTGTTCTCGGCTTTGTACCCATCAACAAACCGATCCTCACAGCATCGTATGAAGTTGCTTACCTGATCGCAAAGCAGGGCAAACCACACACCATTGGTGAAACACTCATAAAACCAGCTGTGTTGAAGATGGCGAATATCATGCTGGGAAAAGCGGCTGAAGTTAAGTTATCCCAAATTCCTCTTTCAAATGACACCATTAGCGACAGAATAGAGGACATGAGCAAAGACATCTTGGCTCAAGTAGTTGCAGATCTGATTTCAAGCCCGGCAAAATTCAGCCTTCAACTCGACGAGACCACAGACGTTTCCAATCTAAGCCAGCTTGCTGTATTTGTGCGCTATGTGAAAGACGACGTGATAAAGGAAGATTTTTTATTTTGTAAGCCTCTTACGACAACAACTAAGGCAGCCGATGTGAAGAAACTTGTGGATGACTTCTTCAAAGACAACAATCTTTCGTGGGATATGGTTTCTGCAATTTGTTCGGACGGAGCTCCAGTCATGCTGGGAAGAAAGTCTGGTTTTGGTGTGCTAGTGAAAGCCGATGCACCACACATCATTGTTACGCATTGTATTCTGCACAGGCATGCGTTGGCAACAAAAACCTTGCCTCCAAAACTGGCAGAAGTATTAAAAATTGTAGTGGAATGCGTGAACTATGTGCGAAATAGTGCTCTGAGGCACCGCATCTTCAGTGAGCTGTGTAAAGAAATGGGCTCTGAATTCGAGGTACTTCTGTACCATTCTAACGTTCGGTGGTTATCCTGGGGACAGGTGCTGAATCGTGTTTTTGCCGTGCGTGTGGAATTAGCCCTGTTTTTGCAAGAGCTCCAACATCGTCATGCAGATTGCTTAAAAAATTCTGAGTTCATTCTCATTTTAGCGTACATGGCTGATATCTTCGCAGCTCTCAATCATCTCAATCAACAGATGCAGGGCGGTGGAGTCAACATCATCGAAGCGGAAGAAAACCTGAAGGCTTTTCAAAAAAAGCTACCGTTTTGGAAACGACGAACAGAGAACGATAACTTCGCAAACTTTCCCCTGCTGGACGACTGTGTAAGTAAGATCGAAGATGTATCTGGAATCGGAGACATTTCTGTACCCGCGGAACTGAAGCAAGCAATTGCCACGCACTTAGATGAGCTTGCAAAGTCTCTCGACGGATACTTCCCTACAAGAGAGTCATATCCAGCATGGGTGAGACAGCCGTTCACGTTTAGTGTTGAGACAACAGATGTCAATGATGAATACCTCGATGAAATCATTGAAATTCAGCAGAGCCAGGTTCAACAGCAACTCTTCAGAACAACAACGCTCTCAACGTTTTGGTGTCAACAAATGGTAACGTACCCTGTTATTGCTAAGAAAGCTCTGGAGATTTTCATACCGTTTGTTACAACATATCTTTGCGAGCGATCCTTTTCGAGGATGCTGGACATAAAAACGAAGAAAAGGAACAGACTTTGTTGCAAAAATGACATGAGAGTGGCACTTGCCAAGGTGAAGCCGCGCATTTCTGAACTGGTCTCTGAAAGGCAACAGCAGAAGTCACACTGATTTGCAGTAAATATTCATTATTATGTTTTTGTTTTTGTGTGAAAATCATGTTTTAATGGTTTTGTTCTTTGAACACTGATGTTGATGCACGGTTCGTTTTGTGCACCAGTAAAATATATACCTATGTTTTGAATTTTATTTTTCCAAATAAGAAGGGTTCGGTGAATGCGCATATGAAACTGGTGGAGGTCAGTACCTCCAACAAGGTTAAGAACCACTGGTCTAGACACTGTTCAAGTCTTGTCTTTTGGGTGAAGAGCCCTCTCAAACTAGCAAGACCATTTTCAAATGCTAAACAGGAGAAGTTTCCTTTGCAATCCAATTGGTTCTATGAGAGTTGGCCTCTCCTCAGGTTTGCATGAATTGAGGGTCGGTGCAGGGGGCAGCAAGGCATTTCAATGCCTGAAACATTTTTGACTTCTGCCCCTCTGTGCCTCTCGACCATTTCCTCCATGTTTTTGTCCCCATGTTAAATCATTTAACGAGCAAAGATTTCCTCTTTTGAACCCAACAACTCTGTCGTCCGTCTTTGTCTGTCCATCGTCATGGTTATGGGGCCAGCTTTGGGTTAGACCTCTTTGGTAGATGGGGTTAGGGGATATCGGACAAACAGTCGGATGTAGGGGGAGAAGGAATGCAGACTGTGTTTCCGTCTTTAATGATGGAAAGGGGATTTTGGGAAATAATGTGTGTTGCTGAGAGATGTTTGCTGTCTGGAGGAGAGAAGGAAAGAGGGAGGCGAGACGCTGGGGCTTTATTAACGAGGCTTAGTTCTCAGCCTCTCTGGCCTTTCAGCCCCCCAGGCCCCTCAGGGACACAGAAAGAACAGGCAGCCAATGTGGATGCACACACAGGGAGATGGAACAAATACCGAGCTAACAGGGCCTGACCCTGGCATGTGTGCATGCGTGTGTACTGTACAGGTATATGTAAAGTTTAGGACAGTGTGTGTGTGTGAGTTATCCTGCTTGAAACAGCTGTGTTTGGACAGAGTGCTCTTATCCATGACATTCTTTATGGAGGCCAGCGGCTCCTTGGTATGCACATGGAGGAACAAGACTCACTTCATGCCTCCTCGTCTGTCCCCCCCTCAAACCTGGAAGTAGAGGACACTTCCGGAAAGATTCCAGGTACAAGTTTAGGTTTCATCGGGCCTGGGACGAGAGAGGATTAAGTTGCCTTAAGGAGCCGGGGTCTTTAATTTGTCCTCTTTATCCCACGCGCCAGTCCAGACGTAACACCGCCGCATCTGAGCGATCCGCCACATGGGAAATCTGCTGTCATCTCTCATAGCCATCTTGGATTTTTTTGAGACCAGTATCGAACATTTTAGTGTGTCAAAGGCTTTACACTCACTGTAGGGGAAGTTTGGCAGTTAGTGAGAAACCTCAGCGCCCCATCAAAAGGTGAGCGATCCGCCACATGGGAAATCTGCTGTCATCTCTCATAGCCATCTTGGATTTTTTCAGACCAGTGTCAAACATTTTAGTGTGTCAAAAGGCTTTACACTCACTGTAGGGGAAGTTTGGCAGTTAGTGAGAAACCTCAGTGCCCCATCAAAAGGTGATCTTAACTTGCCGACACGGGAAAACACTTATTTCCTCCAGTAAGAATGTGTATTATCCACGTGAGCCGTAAATCCCAGAAGGATGAAAGTGTCAAAAAGAGGTCTGTATTGTGCTGGTGACGTCCCCCAGATGGCTTTAGCAGTGCTAGGAAAGTATCACATTGATTGAGGCCTCAACTGTGCACTCCACCCCTAGTCCATCCGCCAATGAGTAGCCGATATCAGTGAAAAGTGTGTGTGTAATAAACATCATGAAGCAACACTTGCTGTCTACAAAAAATTATATTACTCAACACAATTGCCTGTAACACACATCATATCCCTATCTATGTTTGACTCAAAACAGCATTCATTTTGGTCTGACACACAAACAACACGCACACACAAACCTTTGACTGCAAGAAATGCATTTTGATTTATAAGAGGAATTAAGAAATAAGTATAGAAAAGAGTAAACAAACTAAATGCAACATAATCGTAGAGGTCACTGGTCACCATTGGCCTCTGTATAAACAAGCATATACAATATATACAGTACCAGTCAAAGTTTGGACACACCTACTCAGTCAAAGGTTTTTCTTTGTTTTTACTATTTTCTACATTGTAAAATAATAGTGAAGACATCAAAACTATGAAATAACACATATGGAATCATGTAGTAACTAAACAGAAAGTTAAACAAATCAAAATATATTTTATATTTGAGATTTAAAGTAGCCACCCTTTACCTTGATGACAGCTTTGAATGAGTAGGTGTTTCCAAACGTTTGGCTGGTACTGTATGTACAGTGCATTTGGAAAGTATTTAGATTCCACATTTTGTTACGTTACAGCCTTATTCTGAAATGGATTAAATAAAAACATTTCCTCGTTTATCTACACACAATACCCCATAATGAGAGAGAAAACAGGTTTTTAGAAATGTTTGCAAATGTATTACAAATAAAAACCGATACCTTATTTACATAAGTATTCAGACCCTTTACTATGAGATTATAAATTGAGCTCAGGTGCATCCTGTTTCCATTGATCATCCTTGATGTTTCTACAACTTTATTGGAGTCCACCTGTGTTAAATTCATTTGATTGAACATGATTTAGAAAGGCACACACCTGTGTGTGTATATAAGGTCCCACAGGTGACAGTGCATGTCAGAGCAAAAACAAAGCCATGAGGTCGAAGGAATCGTCCATAGAGCTCCGAGAGAGGATTGTGTCGAGGCACAGATCTGGGGAAGGGTACCAAAACATTTCTGCAGCATTGAAGATCCCCAAGAACACAGTGACCTCCATTCTTAAATGGAAGAAGGCACCTAATGGACTCTCAGACCATGATAAACAAGATTCTTTGGTCTGATGAAACCAAAATGTAACTATTTGGCCTGAATGCCTAGTGTCACGTCTGTAGGAAACCTGGCACCATCCCTATGGTGAAGCATGGTGGTGGCAGCATCATGCTGTGGGGATGTTTTTCAGCGGCAGGGACTGGGAGACTAGTCCGAATCGAGGGAAAGATGAATGGAGCAAAGTACAGCGAAATCCTTGATGAAAACCTGCTCCAGTGCGCTCACCTCAGACTGGGGTGAAGGTTAATCTTCCAACAGGACAATAAACCTAAGTACACATGTATATGTAAATATTTGTATTTCCGCTATACCGTTGTTTCTCTAGCACAGATTTGTTAGAAGCGTGCTTGCACCATTACTACAGTAAAAACTGATCTTACCCATATTACCACCGCAATTTATTTTTCTTTGGGGGCCCGCATTTTACATTAATTAACCATGTCGCAGACCATTCTAAAACTATTCACAGGCCGCTAACCATTTGTTTTACACCTTGTTCAGTCACGTTTGATACCTATATAGCTAGCTAGCTAACAACCGGGTAACTTTACCAGTATATCCAAACATTTGGGGGCACAGAAAGAAAAAGGAAAAGGGATAGCTTCTTCAGTAGATGACCATAACAATGAATGAATGACAGGTATTTGTATCAACATTTTAGCTATTTATAATAAACAAATGTATTTACTGGGTTACATATTAGTTTCTAGGGCACAACATGTGCTTCAGAAATAGCTAGAATTCATATAGACTACATCTCAATCGATTTTAATACAAAGCTTTTTTTTCTGGTGCTCCTAGATTTTATGTTCTGCTCCTAACTTTTTAAAGTTGTGAGCACCAGTGCTACCAATTATTTTTTTATTTAGTTAGAGCCCTGGATGAGACACCATTCTTCGATGAGAAATTCCTTAATTTTGTGTTTTTTAATGGTGGTGGAAAACGCTGTCTCAGGCGGCGCTATAGAATCTCCAATAAGTGTTCAATTGGGTTGAGATCTGGTGACTGAGACACACACACACTTTAAACCCCTATGCTCCTTTGAGACCCTTATTTCAAAGTCAATGAGATCTCTTCTTCTAGACGTGGTAGCCAAAATAATGGACAACTGGGCATTTTTAATACATTACCCTAAATATGATGTGTTGTTAATTGCTTAATTAACTCAGGAGCCACGCTTGTGTGGAAGCACCTGCTTTCAATATACTTTGTATCCCTCATTTGGTCAAGTGTTTCCTTTATTTTAGCAGTTACCTGTAGGTCTATGGCAGGTGTCCAGTCATGTGTTACCTTGTTCTTACCTTTGTGGTGTGATGTCCTATAGACCTACTGGGCTGGAGAGGCCTTGGCCACTGTCTGTGTTTCCCTACAGAGAAGATGTAGAAATCTGATAGGATGATAATGAGACATAGACATCAGAATTGATACTTAAGACTATGAGCTTAACACTATACAATTGCAGGTATCCAAACAAAAACAAAAAGTGCAAGTACTGCAAATCTCAATGAGCAAAGCCAGTAATACAACCAAGGAGTGAATTTGGCACTGATGGAGATGGCCGCCGTTTTACGATCCGTAACCTATTGTGCATGTTTCATGTTTTTTGTAACTTATTTTGTACATAATATTTCTGCCATTGTGTCTAATGACCGAAAATAGCTTTTTGATATCAGAGCAGCGATTACTCACCCCGTACTGGAGGAATTCTTCTTCTTCAACGAGTCGGATGGGAAGGATTTACTCCAGACACCCGACGAGGCCCTCATCCCCATCATTTCCAAGAGGAAAAACGGTGGCATCGTGGACGTGCCTTGTAAGGATCCGTCGCTGAGAGGGTAATCTTCCTTTACCATCGGTTCTATTAGCCAACTTACAATCAATCGATAATAAAATAGACGAACTACGGGCACATATATCCTACCAACGGGACATTAAAAACGGTAATATTTCATGTTTCACCGAGTCGTGGCTGAACGACGACATGACTAACATACAGCTGGCGGGTTTTAAGCTTTTTCAGCAGGATAGAATAGCGGCCTCTGGTAAGACAAGGGGCGGCGGCCTATGCATATTTGTAAACAACAGCTGGTGCATGAAATCGAAGGAAGTCTCGAGGTTTTGCTCGCCTGAGGTAGAGTATCTCATGATAAACTATAGACCACACTATTTACCAAGAGAGTTTACATCTATATTTTTCGTAGCTGTCTATATAGCACCGCAGACCGATGCTGGCACTAAGACCGCACTTAATGAGCTGTATACGGCCATAAGCAAGCAAGAATACGCTCATCCAGAGGCGACGCTCCTAGTGGCCGGGGACTTTAATGCAGGTAAACTTAAATCAGTTTTACATTATTTCTATCAGCATGTTAAATGTGCAACCAGAGGGGGAAAAAAACTCTAGACCACCTTTACTCCACACACAAAGCTCTCCCTCGCCCTCCATTTGGCAAATCTGACCATAATTCTATCCTCCTGATTCCTGCTTACAAGCAAAAACTAAAGCAGGAAGCACCAGTGACTCGGTCAATAAGAAAGTGGTCAGATGAAGCAGATGCTAAGCTACAGGACTGTTTTGCTAGCACAGACTGGAATATGTTCCGGGATTCTTCCGTTGGCATTGAGGAGTACACCACATCAGTCACTGGCTTCATCAATAAGTGCACACAGGTCGTCGTCTCCAGAAGAAAGAGAAGAAGAAGAATATCAGTCCATTCACCATTCTCATGGTCGATCTCCCAATCACACAAGAGGGTATCTTTTTTTTTTACTTAATCTTTTTGCTTTATTTCCACACTCATGCAATCCGGAATATCTTCACTATCACTATAGTCGGTGTTGTCACTTGCTTTCCATGTCTTCTTCGGCTATATTTTTCTCCTCTTTCTCTTCCTTCTGTTTTACATACATTTCATTTCTCTGTCATTTATCACCATCTCTTTTATCACCTCTTCCACATTTTTTTATTTTTTTGTTACCTTTATTTAACCATGTAGGCTAGTTGAGAACAAGTTCTCATTTGCAACTGCGACCTGGCCAAGATAAAGCATAGCAATTCCACACATACAACAACACAGAGTTACACATGGAATAAACAAAACATACAGTCAATAATACAGTAGAACAAAAGAAAACAAAAAAGCTATATACAGTGAGTGCAAATGAGGTAAGTTAAGGCAATAAATAGGCCATGGTGGCGAAGTAATTACAATATAGCAATTAAACACTGGAATGGTAGATGTGCAGAAGATGAATGTGCAAGTAGAGATACTGGGGTGCAAAGGAGCAAAATAAATAAATACAGTATGGGGATGAGGTAGGTAGATAGATGGGCTGTTTACAAATGGGCTATGTACAGGTGCAGTGATCTGTGAGCTGCTCTGACAGCTGGTGCTTAAAGCTAGTGAGGGAGATATGAGTCTCCAGCTTCAGAGATTTTTGCAGTTCGTTCCAGTCATTGGCAGCAGAGAACTGGAAGGAAAGACGACCAAAGGAGGAATTGGCTTTGGGGGTGACCAGTGAGATATACCTGCTGGAGCGCGTGCTGCTTATGGTGACCAGTGAGCTGAGATAAGGCGGAGCTTTACCAAGCAGAGACTTGTAGATAACCTGTAGCCAGTGGGTTTGGCGACGAGTATGAAGCGAGGACCAACCAACGAGAGCGTACAGGTCGCAATGGTGGGTAGTATATTGGGGCTTTGGTGACAAAACGGATGGCACTGTGATAGACTGCATCCAGTTTGTTGAGTAGTGTTGGAGGCTATTTTATAGATGACATCACCGAAGTCGAGGATCGGTAGGATGGTCAGTTTTACAAGGATATGTTTGGCAGCATGAGTGAAGGATGCTTTGTTGCGATAGAGGCAGCCGATTCTAGATTTAATTTTGGATTGGAGATGCTTAACGTGAGTCTGGAAGGAGAGTTCACAGTCTAACCAGACACCTAGGTATTTGTAGTTGTCCACGTATTCTAAGTCAGAGCCGTCCAGAGTAGTGATGCTGGACGGGCGAGCAGGTGCGGGCAGTGATCGATTGAATAGCATGCATTTAGTTTTACTTGCATTGAAGCTCGTCTGGAGGTTAGTTAACCTCTCTGGGCGAGACCCTAGTCAACAGCCAGTGGAATCGCGTGGCGCGAAATACAAATACATCAAAAATGCTATAACTTAAATTTCTCAAACATTTGACTATTTTACACCATTTTAAAGACAAGACTCTCGTTAACCTCTCTTGGGTAGGGGGCAGTATTTTCACGTCCGGATAAAAAACTAGAATATGCATGTAATTGTTTGATTTGGATAGAAAACACCCTAAAGTTTCTAAAACTGTTTGAATGGTGTCTGTGAGTATAACAGAACTCATATGGCAGGCCAAAACCTGAGAAGATTCTATACTGGAAGTGCCCTCTCTGACCATTTCTTGGCCTTCTATAGCCTCTTTATCGAAAACAGAGGATCTCTGCTGTAATGTGACATTTTCTAAGGCTCCCATAGGCTCTCAGAAGGCGCCAGAACGGGGAATGATGACTCTGCAGTCCCTGGCTGAAAAACAGTAGCGCATTTGGAAAGTGGTCGATCTGAGAACAATGAGACGGGCGTGCGCGTGCACGTGAAGACACAATTTTCTTCTTTCAGTCTTTGAACGAAAACAACGTCTCCCGGTTGGAATATTATCGCTATTTTATGAGAAAAACCGCATAAAAATAGATTTTAAACAGCGTTTGACATGCTTCGAAGTACGGTAATGGAATATTTAGATTTTTTTTGTCACGACATGCGTCCGCGCGTCACCGTTCGGATAGGGACCTGAACCAGCTTTTTATCAAAAAACAGCTTTTTATATTAGCATGTGATGTTCAGAACTAGCATACCCACCGATAACTTCCGGTGAATTTACTAAATTACTCATGATAAACGTTGACAAAATACAGAACAATTATTTTAAGAATTATAGATACAGAACTCCTTTATGCAAACGCTATGTCAGATTTTAAAATAGCTTTTCGGCGAAAGCACATTTTGCAATATTCTTGAGTACATAGCTCGGCCATCACAGGCTAGCTAATTTGACACCCACCAAGTTTGGGGCTCACTAAACTCAGAATTACTATTAGAAAAATTGGATTACCTTTGCTGTTCTTCGTCAGAATGCACTCCCAGGACTTCTACTTCAACAACAAATGTTGTTTTGGTTCCAAATAATCCATAGTTATATCCAAATACCTCCGTTTTGTTCCTGCGTTCAGGTCACTATCCAAAGGGTAATGCGCGAGCGCATTTCGTGACAAAAAAATTAAAAATATTCCATTACTGTACTTAGAAGCATGTCAAACGCTGTTTAAAATCAATTTTTATGCAATTTTTCTCATAAAATAGCGATAATATTCCAACCGGGCAACGTTGTATTCATTCAAAGGCTGAAAGAAAAAATGGAGAAGTCTCATGAACGCGCATCTCAGTCTCACTGTCCCCAGGCTGACCACTTACAAACTCTGCTGCTGTATTTTTCCCAGAGACAGCAGACACCCCATTCCACTTTCTGGCAGCTTTAGAGAGCCAATGGAAGCCTTAGAAAGTGTCACGTTACAGCAGAGATGCTGTATTTTCAATAGAGATGCAACAGAAGGACAACAAATTGTCAGACAGGGCACTTCCTGTATGGAATCTTCTCAGGTTTTGGCCTGCCATATGAGTTCTGTTATACTCAGACACCATTCAAACAGTTTTAGAAACTCTAGAGTGTTTTCTATCTGAATCTACTAATTATATGCATATTCTAGTTTCTGGGCAAGAGTAGTAACCAGTTTAAATCGGGTACGTTTTTTATCCGACCGTGAAAATACTGCCCCCTAGCCCAGACAGGTTAACACAGTGTCCAAGGGGCCAGAAGTATATAGAATGGTGTCGTCTGCGTAGAGGTGGATAAGAGAATCACCAGCAGCAAGAGCAACATCATTGATGTATACAGAGAAAAGAGTCGGCCCAAGAATTGAACCCTGTGGCACACCCATAGACTGCCAGAGGTCCGGACAACAGGCCCTCCGATTTGACACACTGAACTCTATCAGAGAAGTAGTTGGTAAACCAGGCGAGGCAATCATTTGAGAAACCAAGGCTGTCGAGTCTGCCAATAAGAATGTGGTGATTGACAGAGTCGAACACCTTGGCCAGGTCGATGAATACGGCTGCACAGTAATGTCTCTTATCGATGGTGGTTATGTTGTTTAGGACCTTGAGCGTGGCTAAGGTGCACCTATGACCAGCTCTAAAACCAAATAGCATAGCGGAGAAGTTAAGGTGGGATTCGAAATGGTCGGTAAACTGTTAACTTGGCTTTCAAAGACCTTAAAAAGACAGGGTAGGATCGATATAGGTCTGTAGCAGTTTGGGTCTAGAGTGTCACCCCCTTTGAAGAGTGGGATGACCGCGGCAGCTTTCCAATCTTTGGGAATCGCAGACGATACGAAAGAGCGGTTAAACAGGCAGATAATTTTAGAAAGAGAGGGCCCAGATTGTCTATCCCGGCTGATTTGTATGGGTCCAGATTTTGCAGCTCTTTCAGAACATCAGCTATCTGGATTTGGGTGAAGGAGAAATGGTGGGGGCATTGGCGGGTTGCTGTGGAGGGTGCCGGGCAGTTGACCGCGTTTGGGGTGGCCAGGTGGAATTCATGGCCAGCCATAGAGAAATGCTTATTGAAATTCTCAATTAACTGCCTGTGTATATTGGTTCCTAACTTCCCTGAAAAGTTGAATATCACGGGGGCTATTCGATGCTAATGCAAAATGCCACGGGATGTTTTTGTGCTGGTCAAGGGCAGACAGGTCTGGAGTGAACCAAGGACTATATCTATTACTAGTTTTTTTTTAATTGAGTGGGGCATGCTTATTTAAGATGGTGAGGAAGGCACTTTTAAAGAATAGCCAAGCATCATCTACTGACGGGATGAGGTCAATGTCATTCCAGGATATCCCGGCCAGGTCGATTAGAAAGGCCTGCTCGCAGAAGTGTTTTAGGGAGCGTTTGACAGTGATGAGGGGTGGTCGTTTGGTCGCAGACCCATTACGGATGCAGGCAATGCTGAGATCTTGATTGAAAACAGCAGAGGTGTATTTGGAGGGTGAGTTAGTTAGGATGACATCTATGAGGGTGTCCGTGTTTATGGATTTGGGGTTGTACCTGGTAGGTTCATTGATAATTTGTGTGAGATTGAGGGCCTCAAACTTAGATTGTAGGATTGCCAGGGTGTTAAGCATGTCCCAGTTTAGGTAACATTGTAGCACGAGCTCAGAAGATAGATGGGGGGCAATCAATTCACATATGGTATTGAGGGCACAGCTGGGTTCAGAGGAAGGTCTATAGCAAGCGGCAACGGTGAGAGACTTGTTTCTGGAAAGGTTCAATTTTTAGAAGTAGAAGCTCGAATTGTTTTGGTACAAACTTGGATAGTAATACAGAACTCTGCAGACTATCTTTGCAGTAGATTGCAACACCGCCCCCTGTGGCAGTTCTATCTTGGCAGAAAATGTTTTAGTTAGGGATGGAGATTTCAGGGTTTTTGGTGGTTTTCCTAAGCCAGTATTCAGATACGGCTAAGACATCTGGGTTGGCAGAGTGTGCTAAAGTAAATCAAACTTAGGGAGTAGGCTTCTAATGTTAACATGCATGAAACCAAGTCTTTTATGGTTACAGAAGTCAACAAATGAGAGCACCTGGGGAGTGGGATTAGAGCTTGGCACTGCAGGACCTGGATTAACCTCCACATCACCAGAGGAACAGAGGAGAAGTAGGATAAGGGTACGGCTAAAGGCTATATGAACTGGCCGTCTAGCACGTTCGGAACAGAGAGTAAAAGGAGCAGGTTTCTGGGCACGATAGCATAGATTCAAGGCATAGTGTACAGACAAAGGTAAGGTAGTATGTGAGTACATTGGAGGTAAAACCTAGGCATTCAGTAATGATGAGAGAGATATAGTCTCTAGAGATGTTTAAACCAGGTGATGTCATCGCATATGTAGAAGGTGGAACAACAGGGTTGGTTAAGGCATATTGAGCAGGGCTAGAGGCTCTACAGTGAAATAAGACAGTAATCACTAACCAGGACAGTAATGGACGAGGCATATTGATATTAGAGAGAGGCATGCATAGCCAAGTGAACATATGGGTCCAGTGAGTGGTTGGGCTGACTGGGGACATGGCGATTCAGACAGTTAGCAGGCCGATGCTAACAGTTAGTAGGCCGGGGGCTAAACAAGCTCGCAGTTAGCAGACCGGGGCTGGCAAGCTAGCAGTTAGCAGACCGGGTTAGCAAGCAAGCAGTTGGCAGACCGGGGCTAGCAGTTAGCAGACCGGGGCAGGCAAGCTAGCAGTTAGCAGACCGGGGCAAGCAAGCTAGCAGTTAACTGGCCGGTGCTAGCAAGTTAGCCTTTGGGGGATGTCGCGATGGGGGTAAGTCTGTTTTTGCCTCTTCGTGCGGTGACGTCGATAGACCTGTCGTGGAATTAGTAGGGTTCCAAGTAGCTCTAGGTAGCTAGTAGGCCGCGGTTAGCAGAATGGGCCTTCAGCGGACGTCGCGCCTGAGGGGCCTGTTGGAATCCTTGGGCAGATTATGTCGGTATTCCAGTCGTAGAGGATCGGCGGGGGTCGTACCGGCAGTAGAAGGGGTACTGTAGCCCGGGAGTGGGCTTCGGTGGTAGCACCGGAGCCCTGGCGGGCTAGCTTCAGGATAATTGATGCCTGCTCCGTGATGGAAACGCTAGCCAGGAGTAGTCACCCGGGATTTCGGTTAGCTTGTTGCAAAGATCCAGATGATAATGTTCAGAGTTTGCGGTAGGAATCCGGGATATGGGAAAAATAATAAAAAATAGGTCCGTTATGCTCTGGTTTGAGTCACGTTGTTCGAACTGGCGAGAGCTTTCCGAGCTAAAGGTTAGCTGAAGACCGCTAGCAATTGTTTGCTGACTGATAGCTGGTAGGTAGTTAGCTGGCTAGCTTCAGTTGAGGGATTCCAGATCCGAAGTAAATAGAAATACTTTAGACAAAAAAAAACAGATCCACGCCACATTGGGTGAGGCGGGTTGCAGGAGAGTATTTAGAAGTTGAAGTTTAGGAAAATACTTTAAAAAGATATGCGAAGAAAAAACATCTGAGTGCAACGCCATCTTGGATTCAATTCTCTCCTCCTCTATAATTTCTCTTTCACTCCCTTTGTACTCCTCTGCTCTCTTTTCTCTTTTCATCCATTCTCTTTCTCTCCTGATGAACCAGTCTTATTGTTGTTTTCTGTGTCTCTTCTTGCTCTCTTTTCGGCTGCTTCCCAGTTCTTTGTACCATTATCCTCTCGAGGTACATGTCTTCCTTCCTCTTTTAACTTTTCAAGTTTCTCTCCTGCTTCTCTAGCAGGCCCATCTCCTCACTGAAACACCAGTCGTCGTCCTCCATAGCAAATGTCCTCTTTTTCATTCTTGTATGTTCTCTAAGGGAGAGACGGAGAGGTTTTGAGTGTAAGCAAACTTCTGTGTTGCTACCAAAGGAGTGCAAATTCTATAACAATGTGACAAAACACACATAGGCATACAGCCTAAACATAAGACAAAGGAAAAATCACAAAATTCTAACAATTGCATTTGATTCTAACCCATATAATGAATAGGAAGATTAAAAAAAGAGTAGTAGACATAATCAAATATCCAGCTACATGAAGCATATTATAGGAAACATCCAAAGATATCTCTCACCTAGCCTCTTTAATGTCCTTTCACTAACGCTTCACTTAAAGCTGAGATATGTAACTTTTTGGATGACCCAACCAAATTCACATACTAGTGTTAGATCTGTCATTCTCATTGAAAACAAGTCTGAGAAGAGGTAGTAGATCTGTTCTTGTTATTTTTATGCTTCCCATTCTTAAGTTTTGTTTTTGCTCTTTTACTTTGGATTTTGTACATCATCTTCAAAGAGCTGAAAATACAACATTTTGGTTATGGCAAATAGATGTCACAGCGGTTTAGATGGTACAATGATTCTCTACACTAAACTTGTTTGTTTTGTCACATAAACTGAAACTATTCGAATTTTAGCAACTAGGAAATGGCAGAGTGATTTCTGCATAGAGCATCTTTAACACACTCCAACCTTCTAGAATAACACCTTCTAGAATATCACCTATTACAGTTTTTTTTTATCGCTTTAGTACTATTTTCACAAGTATGTGGTACATTTTCACAACTCTTAGTACACAACTACAAACTGGTCACACTTGTAATGAAATATTATATTTTCATTGTAGTTGTTTTAACCACCATTTAATCCAAGAGCAAACAATGCAAGTTTCAAATCGCCCTTAGAAGTGCTGAAAGTAATTTACTACAGTACTGTAAATTACAGTAGATTACACTGTTTTCACATTAGGCATTACATTTACATTACCCAACAACATTTTTCCATAATATCTATCCAATGTGTGATCAAAGAAGACATCTTCTACAATCATTCATGCAACTACAAAAAAATCTGATATAATTGCAACATAGGTGTACTGTCTGTAATAAAATGTAATGAAACAAATGATATGAATGAAAATATAACATAACATTCAGCACGCATTCATTTGCATCAAGCCTGTCTTGAGCATTTGGCCCTAACTTCTCATCCACATCAGTGAATATCCTCATTGTTCATGGACTGTGGGGAAAACCTTTTGGCCTGGCGAATCCAAGCTTGACATTGGTCTACATTGACTTTATTTCATGCCTCATCCATGGCCAGAAGGTGGGTGGCACAATCATGGGGATGGCGATCGTACACCTTCCACCTCCATGTTGAAAATAATTCCTCAATATGTTTGAGGAAAAGAGAGTATGGGGGCAGGTATAGGGTCATGAATCTGGGATGGGCCCAAAACCGTGCCTGAACCACCTCTGCATGGTGGAACCTGACATTGTCCCACACATTGCCATAGGTGACCCCTTCACCTTGACAGGCCTGCTCAATTTCATTGAGAAACACAATGAAGTGTGCAGCGTTGTTGGATCCAAGTAATGACCTATATCCTACAACACTATCTTCAGAGATGGCTGCGCACATGGAGATGTTTCCCCCATGTTGTCCAAGCACTTTGACGGTCGCCAGTTGGCCAATGAGGCCAAGTCGAAGACCGCTTCATCAACAAAGAAATATACTTGTGATGGTTCACAGCAGCATCAAGCACCATCCCACTCTAAAAATATGATATTGTGAAGTAGCATGTGCATCATAGTAACAGTAATTCAGTATATAGTGCTGTACCTGAACATACTCGGCCTGCAGTTGTTTCACCAGGCCAGGTTTCTCTCAAAAGACTCCAGGTAAATGTGTTTCATAGATACATAGATTCATAGATGTGGGGCGGCAGGTAACCTAGTGGTTAAAGCGTTGGGCCAGTAACCGAAAGGTTTCTAGATCGAATCCCCGGGTTGATAAGGTAAGAATCTGTCGTTCTGCCCCTGAACAGGGCAGTTAACCCACTGTTCCTAGGCTGTCATTGTAAATAAGAATTTGTTCTTAACTGACTTGCCTAGTTAAATAAATAAAAATGCCTGGCAGGCGATTGTTGGTAGGCTGATGGATGCCACATTGGCAAAGGTGTCACTGTTCTCCTCAAGTGATTAACCATTAAGCGCAGTTGGTCAAAAATTATTTAAACCAATGAGAAGAGAATCATATGAAAAGTATTTTGAACATTTCATTGTGAAAGGCAAAATTACTTTATACGAAAGGTATTTCTACATGAAACACTGATTAGGTTTGGTGAAAAAGTTACTGTGTGATTTTGTGTGTTGTACTTAGTCAGTTGAAAATGTGCTTAAAGTTTTTGATCTTTTTGAGTTTTGCACTAAGAGTTGTGAAATTTTACCAGGTACTTGTGAAAATAGTACCAAAGCAATAAAAAAAACGGTATACCATCACGTCTCATGACATCAGGCTTTGTAGCTCTAAAGATCAATTTCTATGGTAGCGTTAACCAACCATTAGTCACTATCACAATTGAGATAAACAATGTCAGAAATACAGTATCAAGCACAGATAATGTGGCAACAGCACGTCTTTCCTTCATTCTCCACATGTAACTTTATGCAAGTACTATATCTGAATCCCAAATTAAAATGTATCACCCAATACGTACTTCGGTTAGTTACATTCTTGTCATGATCTCTTCTAATAGGGACATCAATGTAATCTCATATGATTCAGAGTTACGTCAACCTTCCATGTCAACGCTGTTGTGATATCACCGTTTTATGCTAGTAACGCCACACTGTGTTTTACTTAACCTCGCATCGCTTAGCGATAATAACCATGCCAACCCTTGATGATGTCACCGAGTCAAGGAAGTTATACACTTGAATTAATTATAGCCAATCTGCAGAAATACCACTGTACCCTTTAATCAATAATTAAATTCAACCCTTACATTTGTGTGGCTCATATCTTTTAGGATCGCTCTTGCTATAGGCTACAGATGCAAATCAGATTAAACAGTCTGTGATCAACCACTTATCAAATGTTCTCTTGATCTTACATATGTCATCTAAAGTTGATAATGCTTGACAGTTCACTAGATGTGTTGGAGTTATTTACACAACGTAAGCTTAAATCAATAATATTAGAACATTTACACATAGAAAATATATATATAAAAAAAAAGGACTTCAATATAGGCCTACATTTATAGAAAATTATATAATATTTGGCTAAAAACATGTTAGTATTCTCTGTCATCTGTGGGCAATTTGAGAAGGAGTTGACTACTTGTCTAAGCTGCTTACCAATGCACTTTGTTTGTCCAACTAGGCTACCTTTAGGAACATACAGATGTCTCCCTGAATGTTCTCTCTAGTGTAGTGTGCAGTGTTCAAGAGACTGGCAGTTTGTAGTAAAGTTTAGGTCTACCTTTAGACTTAGAACAACCTAGTTGTGTTGAGATCTATGGTGTCTTCTCCCTAGTACAGTAGCACATAACCAGCAATGTTTTGACTGTGTGTGCGTGCGTGTGTGTATTTGTTTATCTGCTTTACGTTACTGGGTGTGTTTCTTCAACTTTTCCTCGGAACACTGCGTTTTTTGTGTAAGGCTTGATGTGGTACAGTTTAACCAATGCGTAAGCAACCCAGGTTATCCTGGTTGTTGTACGACCATATGAGTTGGCTATTCATCACATACAGATCTGGGACCAGGCTAGATGAACTGTCTTGTGAACACTTCCATAAGCAGGTGCAAGGAGGAAGAATTTTTCAACTATGTCCCTCTCATCCACAGTGATGGAGTTTTTTCCAGTTTTCTCTGCAGCCACTCTGTCTCCTAGGAGTCTGAGTGGACAGTTTAGTTGACAGAGGAGCTGAGGAGTGGAGCTGGAGGGACCGGTAGAGAAAAAACGTATTCTCCCTGCCAAATCAATGTCAGAGCACATGGATTTGGATACATGGATACTGTATTTTATACCATCTATTGCATCTTGCCGATGCCGCTCTGTCTCCCAAGATGGCGTAGCAGTTCAGACGTCCTTTACCCTCCTCTTCTCGTGTCCCGTGTATATATATATTTATATATTTTTCTTCGCATTGTCTTTTTACATTTTTTCTTCTAAAACTCAATCTCAAAGCACTCTACTGCAACCCGCCTCACCAATTAAAAAAATAAAGTATTATTTACCTCAAATCCGAATTCCACAACAGAAGCTAGCCAGAGGTTAGCCATTTTCACTGGCTAACGTTGGAGTTCAGCTAGCCACGGTTAGCTGTCCTCAGCTATCCATTAGCTCGAAAAGCTATCGGCAGTTTTTGTACAGCGCGACTCAGACCAGAGCACACCGGACCTATTCTCTCTCCTTTCCCCGATTTCTACCGCAGGCTCTGGACATTTACACCTGGATCTTGCAGCTAACTAGCTGCTACCTGAGTGACTATTGGCAACGTCGGCCCCGGAATTAACACACATTATCCCGGAGCTAGCCAGCTGAAGAGTTCCGTCAGCCACTCGTGGGCTTTTCCTGAGCTAGCCAGCTGAAGTGTCTCCTGGGCTACAATCACCTATCCTGACCCGCTTTACTGCCGATGCGGAGCCCCATCGGGCCTTCACGACTGGATGACCGACGTTATCTGCCCGAGGGAGTTATCCAACTGGCCCCTCCGTCGCGACGTAACCTGATCGCCCATCTGAGGCCCACTAATCGTTAGCTGTCTTATCGGCTGCGATCTGAATAGGTTTATCGGACACTTTTCTTGGGCCACTATAACTAACTATTTTGCCAACTTGGACTGGTCCCCCCTTCCACACGGAACCCCACTAACCCACAGACGGAAACGCACGAGGTGGCTAAAAACAGACCTCCCTCCATCTTCCACCAGCTTGCTACCTATGGCCCGGCTAGCTGTCTGAATCTCACTGGACCCTTTTGATCACTCGGCTAGCATGCCTCTACTCAATGTCAATATGCAATGTCCATTGCTGTTCTGGTTAGTGTTTATTGGCTTATTTCACTGTAGAGCCTCTAGACCTGCTCATTATACCTTATCCAACCTCTCAGGTCCTTCACCCACACATGCTATGACATCTTCTGGTTTCAAAGATGTTTCTAGAGACAATATCTCTCTCATCATCACTAAATGCCTAGGTTTACCGCCTCTGTATTCACATCCCACCATACCTTTGTCTGTACATTATACCTTGAAGCTATTTTATCGCCTCCAGAAACCTGCTCCTTTTTCTCTCTATTCTGGACGTCACAGACGACCAATTCTTATAGCTTTTAGCCGTACCCTTGTACTCATTCTTCTCTGCTCCTCTGGGGATGTAGAGGTGAATCCAGGCCCTGCAGTGCCTGGCTCCACTCCTACTCCCCAGGCGCTCTCTTTTGATGACTTCTGTAACCGTAATAGCCTTGGTTTCATGCATGTTAACATTAGAAGCCTCCTCCCTAAGTTTGTTTTATTCACTGCTTTAGCACACTCTGCCAACCCGGATGTCCTAGCTGTGTCTGAATCTTGGCTTAGGAAGTCCACCAAAAACTCTGAAAACTTCATCCCTAACTACAACGTTTTCAGACAAGATAGAACGACCAAAGGGGGCGGTGTTGCAATCTACTGCAGAGATAGCCTGCAGAGCTCTGTCCTGCTATCCAGGTCTGTACCCAAACAATTTGAACTTCTACTTTTAAAAATCCACCTCTCCAAAAACAAGTCTCTCACCGTCGCCGCCTGCTATAGACCCCCTCGGCTCCTAGCTGTGCTCTGGACACCATATGTGAACTGATTGCCCCCCATCTATCTTCAGAGCTCGTGCTACTAGGTGACCTAAACTGGGACATGCTTAACACCCCAGCCATCCTGCAATCCAAGCTTGATGCCCTCAATCTCACACAAATTATCAATGAACCCACCAGGTACAACCCCAAAGCTGCAAACACTGGCACCCTTATAGATATCATCCTAACCAACGTGCCCTCTAAATACACCTCTGCTGTATTCAACCAAGATCTCAGCGATCACTGCCTCATTGCCTGCACCCGTAATGGTTCAGAGGTCAAACGACCTCCACTCATCACTGTCAAACGCTCCCTGAAACATTTCAACGAGCAAGCCTTTTTAATCGACCTTGCCCTGGTATCCTGGAAAGATATTGACCTCATCCCGTCAGTAGAGGATGCCTGGTTATTTTTTTTAAATGCCTTCCTCACCATCTTAAATAAGCATGCCCCTTTCAAGAAATTTTGAACCAGGAACAGATATAGCCCTTGGTTCTCCCCAGACCTGACTGCCCTTAACCAACACAAAAATATCCTGTGGCGTTCTGCATTAGCATCGAACTGCCCCCGCAATATGCAACTTTTCAGAGAAGTTAGAAACCAATATACACAGGCAGTTAGAACCGCCAAGGCTAGCTTTTTCAAACATAAATTTGCTTCCTGCAACTCAAACTCAACTCAAAAAGTTCTGGGACACTGTAAAGTCCATGGAGAATAAGAACACCTCCTCCCAACTGCCCACTGCACTGAGGATAGGAAACTCTGTCACCACCGATAAGCCCACTATAATTGAGAATTTCAATAAGCATTTTTCTACGGCTGGCCATGCTTTCCACCTAACTACCCCTACTGCATTCAACAGCACTGCACCCCCCACAGCTACTCGCCCAAGCCTCCCCCATTTCTCCTTCTCCCAAATCCATTCAGCTGATGTTCTGAAAGAGCTGCAAAATCTGGACCCCTACAAATCAGCTGGGCTTGACAATCTGGACCCTTTCTCTCTAAAATGATCTGCCGAAATTATTGCAACCCCTATTACTAGCCTGTTCAAACTCTCTTTTGTGTCGTCTGAGATTCCCATAGATTGGAAAGCAGCTGCTGTCATCCCCCTCTTCAAAGGAGGTGACACTCTTGACCCAAATTGCTACAGACCTATATCCATCCTACCCTGCCTTTCTAAGGTCTTCGAAAGCCAAGTCAACAAACAGATTACCGATCATTTCGAATCCCACCGCACCCTCTCCGCTATGCAATCTGGTTTCAGAGCTGGTCATGGGTGCACCTCAGCCACGCTCAAGGTCCTAAACGACATCGTAACCGCCATCGATAAGAAACAATACTGTGCTGCCGTATTCATTGACCTGGCCAAAGCTTTTGACTCTGTTAATCACCACACCCTCATCGGCAGACCTCAGTAGCCTTGGTTTCTCAAATGATTGCGTCGCCTGGTTCACCAACTACTTCTCTGATAGAGTTCAGTGTGTCAAATCGGAGGGCCTGCTGTCCGGACCTCTGGCAGTCTCTATGGGGGTACCAGAGCGTTCAATTCTAGGGTCAACTCTTTTCTCTGTATACATCAATGATGTCGCTCTTGCTGCTGGTGAATCTCTGATCCACCTCTACGCAGACGACACCATTCTGTATACTTCTGGCCCTTCTTTGGACACTGTGTTAACAACCCTCCAGACGAGCTTCAATGCCATACAACTCTCCTTCCGTGGTCTCCAACTGCTCCTAAATACAAGTAAAACTAAATGCATGCTCTTCAACCGATCGCTGCCTGCACCTGCCCGCCTGCCCAGCATCACTTCTCTGGACGGTTCTGACTTAGAATTTGTGGACAACTACAAATACCTAGGTGTCTGGTTAGACTGTAAACTCTCCTTCCAGACTCACATCAATCATCTCCAATCCAAAGTTAAATCTAGAATTGGCTTCCTATTTCGCAACAAAGCATCCTTCACTCATGCTGCCAAACATACCCTCGTAAAACTGACCATCCTACCAATCCTCGACTTCGGCGATGTCATTTACAAAATAGCCTCCAATACCCTACTCAACAAGCTGGATGCAGTCTATCACAGTGCCATCCGTTTTGTCACCAAAGCCCCATATACTACCCACCACTGCGACCTGTACGCTCTCGTTGGCTGGCCTTCGCTTCATAATCGTCGCCAAACACATTGGCTCCAGGTCATCTACAAGACCCTTCTAGGTAAAGTCCCCCCTTATCTCCGCTCACTGGTCATCATAGCAGCACCCACCTGTAGCACGCGCTCCAGCAGGTATATCTCTCTGGTCACCCCTAAAGCCAACTCCTCCTTTGGTCGTCTCTCCTTCCAGTTCTCTGCTGCCAATGACTGGAACGAACTACAAAAATCTCTGAAACTGGAAACACTTATCTCCCTCACTAGCTTTAAGCACCAGCTATCAGAACAGCTCCCAGATCACTGCACCTGTACATAGCCCATCTATAATTTAGCCCAAACTACTACCTCTTCCCCTACTGTATTTATTTATTTTATTTATTATTTTGCTCCTTTGCACCATATTATTTATATTTTAACTTTGAACTTTCTTCAAATTATAATTCTACTATTCCAGTGTTTTACTTGCTATACTTTATTTACTTTGCCACCATGGCCTTTTTTTGCCTTTACCTCCCTTTACCTCCCTTATCCCTTATCTCACATCATTTGCTCACATTGTATATAGTCTTATTTTTGTCTACTGTATCATTGATTGTATGTTGTTTTACTCCATGTGTAACTCTGTGTTTTTGTATGTTGTCGAACTGCTTTGCTTTATCTTGGCCAGGTCGCAATTGTAAATGAGAACTTGTTCTCAACTTGCCTACCTGGTTAAATAAAGGTGAAATAAAAAAATAAAAATAAATAAAATTGCTCATCCATATATTTATATGTACACTACCGGTCAAAAGCTTTAGAACACCTACTCATTCAAGGGTTTTTCTTAATTTTTCCTATTTTCTACATTGTAGAATAATAGTGAAGACATCAAACTATGAAATAACACATATGGAATCATGTAGCAAACCAAAAAAAGTGTTAAACAAATCAAAATATATTTTATATTTGAGATTCTTCAAATAGCCACCATTTGCATTGATGACAGCTTTGCACACTCTTGGCATTCTCTCAACTAGCTTCATGAGGTAGTCACCTGGAATGCATTTCAATTAACAGGTGTGCCTTGGAGAGTATACAGAAGATAGCCCTATTTGGTAAAAGACCAAGTCCATATTATGGCAAGAACAGCTCAAATAAGCAAAGAGAAATGACAGTCCATCAATACTTTAAAATATGAAGGTCAGTCAATATGGAAAATTTGAAGAACTTTGAAAGTTTCTTCAAGTGCAGTCGCAAAAACCATCAAGCGCAATGATGAAACTGGCTCTCATGAGGGCCACCACAGGAATGGAAGACCCAGAGTTACCTCTGCTGCAGAGGATAAGTTCATTAGAGTTATCAGCCTCAGAAATTGCAGCCCAAATAAATGCTTCACAGAGTTCAAGTAACAGACACATCTCAACATCAACTGTTCAGAGGAGACTGTGAATCAGGCTTTCATGATCGAATTGCTGCAAAGAAACACTACTAGGACACCAATAAGAAGAAGAGACTTGCTTGGGCCAAGAAGCCTGAGCAATGGACATTAGACCGGTGGAAATTTGTCCATTGGTCTGGAGTCCAAATTGGATTTTTGGTTCCAACCACCGTGTCTTTGTGAGACGCGGTGTTGGTGAATGGATGATCTCCGTGTATTTCCCACCGTAAAGCATCGAGGAGGAGGTGTTATGGTGTGGGGGTGCTTTTATGGTGACACTGTGATTTATTTAGAATTCAAGGCACACTTAACCAGCATGGCTACCACAGCTATCGCATCAAATCTGGTTTGGACTTAGTGGGACTATCATTTGTTTTTCAACAGGACAATGGCCCAACACACCTCCAGGCTGTGGAAGGGCTATTTTACTAAGAAGGAGAGTGATGCAGTGCTGCATCTGATGACCTGGCCTCCACAATCCGCCGACCTCAACCCAATTGAGATGGTTTGGGATGAGTCGGACCGCAGAGTGAAAGAAAACCAGCCAACAAGTGCTCAGCATATGTGGGAACTCCTTCAAGACAGTTGGAAAAGCATTCCAGGTGAAGCTGGTTGAGGCAAAGGGTGGCTATTTGAAGAATCTCAAATAAAAAAATAGATTTTGATTTGTTTACACTTTTTTTGGTTACTACAAGATTCCATATGTGTTCATATGTTTCATAGTTTTGATGTCTTCACTATTATTCTACAATGTAGAAAATAGTACAAATAAAGAAAAACCCTTGAATAAGTAGGTGTTCTAAAAGTTTTGACCGGTAGTGTATACTGTATATTCTTATTCCATTCCTTTACATAGATTTGTGTGTATTAGGTAGTTGTGGAGTTGTTAGATATTGCTGCACTGTTGGAACTAGAAGCACAAGCATTTCGATACACTCGCAATAACTGCTAACCATGTGTATGTGACCAATACAATTTGATTTGGATTGTTCCTTTTTTCCATAAGAGCCATCTTCCCCAATATCTCATGGCTATCATCGAGTTATAGGCTGATTTTAGCACTGGGCAGAGGAGGTCTTCTCATCTCTCTCTGTTTCTCTCTCTCTCTTTTGCTCTCTCTCTGTTCTCTCCTCACTGAGAGACTGTGTTCTCTCCACTTCAACCCCACTTAGGAATTTCTACAAGGCATGTTACTCATCTCTGGGTGTGGCGTATTGGTAGTTTCTAGAGGCTTCTCACCTAAAGCAGATCCAGCCTCTTTGTCTTGGGTGTGTTACGGTAGGCTGGGAGGTGCATTGTGGGAGTGAGGGGCCCATTCAGGCGTCAGAGAAAGACAACAGGCTTTAGGGAAGAATGGAAATCATTAGTATAATGGGGGTCAATACATACCAGGGGGTTTTGTTCTGGTCGGAGGTACACCCATCTAGCCCTCTCCCCCATCTCCCTTTTCTCCCCCTCTCCCCCTCTCTGTTGGTATGGCCTGAGGACCAGGGGTTTGACCCTAGCCAAGACTGATTTAAGTCTCTCCCTCCATCGCAAATATTCTCATTTTGGTTTTGATTGATTGATTGTGGACATTCAGTCCTCCTCATTAGACCTCCTATACAGAGCTGTGTAGATCATGTACTATCTATCAGCAGGATAAATCAGTCTGTGCTTCAACTCGAAGCTATCCACTCCCTACTATATGATTTTGTCACATGCAACACGAGAGCTACATGACTGTCGTCTGTCTCAGAGCTACAGAGCCACAACACTCTGCCTCCAAAACCACCTCTTTGAATAGCTGCGAGGGTGCCTGTTTTTCTGGATGAACTGAGGTGACCTCGTGGCGATACACAGTAAAGCACGGTAGGGGGTGGTAGTGCTGCTGTAGTGGTGACAGCATCCTCGCCTCTCTCGCTGTGCGTCGCTCCCGCAGCCCTGAGACAATGAAAAGTTTATGGTGCCTTTTTGGCTGCTTCTCACATCCTCTCCGTAGCCATAGCTGCACTGCTTTAGTACTTTGCTTTTTGTTCTGTGCCTGATAGATAGAAAACACATTTTCTCTCCACGGTCCTGCTGTGCTCATTTTGAGCACTCGTTCAGTCATTCCCTGCGTCAATCGTCACTTACAGAATGCGCTGTATCACAGATGGCTGAGTCTGATGAAATACAGGGTCTGACAGACACAGTGATGGAACCCACCTCTCTGATCTGGTGCTAAAGTTTTATTAGCACTGAAGCCCGACTCTCATCCTTATCCTTCCTCTCCAATTCTCATCCCCCTCTCACTTCTTCCTCCTGCCCTGGAGGCTTAAGCATTTTAGCAGCAGAAGGCCAACTGAGAAACGGCTTTCGTGATTTGTACAATAAGCTGCAAAAATGCTGGGGTGAATCTTTTCCATATGCCGGGTATGAGGGGCTCACCAGAAAGATGGAGAGAGGGAGCGAAAGAGGTAGAGAGAGAAATAATGGAGAGGGACAGAAAGAGAGAGAGGGGAGAGACAACCAAGTTATATTGTAACTAGAAATATCCATAAAGAACAAGTTGAAACTCACATCATCTCTCCCTCTCCTTGCCCTCATGATTGACAGGTCCATACTCTGGGCTGCCGTCGCTCTCTGTTTGCTCGACCTGTCCCCATTTTCCTCCCGCGCCATGCGGCCGAAATGCGAGCCCTGGAGTTTTCATTAGAAGTGCATGTCCCACCCTCTCCCTCCCTCTACCCCTATCGTATCTTTGTGACACTGGGCTTGGCTAATAGAGAGAGCTTATGTTACTCTGTTTTCACAGATTTACAGCACTGCGGAAGAAAGCATGGGCACCAGGAGTCACTTTCTGCTAAGGCTATTTTAGCAACTCATAATACATTTCTTATTTTCTGTTTATTGTGTTTTTGTAGGGTTTTGTATTAGTGGATAATGAGGTCATATGTGTTGGTGAACAGGGTGTCAGGTGGCCTGGGGATTAGCTTGTAAAGTAATTCGGTGATGATTTACTAGGTGGTCCTGCTATTCTTGCCCTTACACAGGGTTTTATAGTGTTTCCGTTCCTTTGTGGTAGCTAGTAGATCTCCCTTCTTGACAGACATTTAACCTGTCTAGTAACCTGGAGGACAGCTGTTTGAGGATTGGTAACTAAGCAGAGGCAAATAGCCTGTCATAGAATCAGTCCTGAACACCAAGTTTCCCACTGTATTTTTGTGGCCTAAGTCCCTGACAAAGTGGATCGCTGGATGGTATAGCCTGCACATTGAAACATGCTTATTTACATTCATAATTAGTCATATGCATTGTATGCATAAACACACCGAGCTCGTACAGCATCCCACTCCACATGTTTCAAATGTAACTCGAGCTCCTCAAAAGTGAATGAGTGCCCTCTCCAGGATAGAACTGTGAAGGTTCTTATTCCTATGGTGTAGAAGAGGGACTTGGTACAGGCAGAGGCAATGCACTATATGCTACACAGAAGTGTGTGTGTGTGTGTGTGTGTGTGTGTGTGTGTGTGTGTGTGTGTGTGTGCGCGCAACATTCCTCTACTGTAGATACACAACATTATCACAGTCCTGGACGTGATTACTCTGATTTTCAGCTCTCTCCTTTGTTTGAACTCTCTTGGCCCTGTGGCGAATGACTAGAAAAGGAGTAGGAATGTGAATGTCGTCTTATCTGACTTGGCTGTCTTATCCACAGGTATGGAATGGATTGTCTTATCCAGTTTGAGGACTTTGCCAATACCAATGCCTTCCGTCTGCTAAGCAAGTACCGTGACCAGTACTGCACGTTCAACGATGACATCCAAGGTACACGTATACTTCGATTGCAAAATGCCAATATTAATTGCACAGAGACTCGATAACGTGCTCACAAGAACCCACACACATGCACCACACGCACACCACTCCACACTTCACATGCACTCAAACTCCCTCTCGATCAATCATCCTCCTTCCCTTTATCTCTCCCTCTCTTTTTCTATTTCCACTTTCTCTTCCTCCCTCCCTCACACACACACAAACACACACACCCAACCACCAATTCTGTTTAAATCAGATAGCTTGTTCATAGAGCACTAATTCAAATTTCAAACAAACACACCGAGCCCCTGATCCCTCTCTCTCCAGTGGGTTGGGTTTGATAAAGTCCTGTGGAAAACAACAGTAATGTAACAGTAAGTCCAGAGACTCCAGACTAGGGTTGTGTCCCAAATGGCACCGCTATTCCCTCTATAGTGGACTACTTTTGACCAGAGCCTTATGGGCCCTGTGTGCACTATATAGGGAATAGGGTGCCATTTGGGACACAGACACACTTTTTGTATCCTTAATGAGACCACAGTATCAGTCACACCATGTCTGAGGAGCCATTAGTTCGTCTGTCAAATAAAACTACATTCCCCAGAAATTAGCCCTGGTAGCCATTGGGATTTCTGCAGGCTAATCTAAACCATATTTTCTCTCTAATTCTCTGTCCCGGTAAATCTGCTTGCTATTACTGCAGACAACATAAAGGACAAATTGACTCTCTCTCTCACTGCAATAGTAACTCACTTGAGGAAAGCTCATACTTGCAGGTCTAAATCATATATGTCACTCTGTCCCCCCAAACCCCCCTCAGGTACTGCTGCAGTGGCGGTGGCCGGCCTACTCGCTGCCCTTCGTGTCACCAAGAGCAAGATGTCAGACCATACCATTGTATTCCAGGGTGCAGGGGAGGTGGGTGCAGAGCTCTTGTCAATGTGCAAATTCACTCCTGTTTTTTCTGCTCAAAAACATGGCAGACTGATTGCCCCTAATGACATAATCAGAAATAACCACAGACCAACGCTTCAAATTCCCATTCCCAATCACTGAGCTTTTTATTGAGGTCTAGTAGACCACTAGTCTGTGCTCAACAGACCCTGTCTCTAATAAATAGGAGAACATGGAAATAAAACTGTGATTAGCACAACATCATTTGTAATGAATGGGGAGACATTTAGAATGTATTTTAGCCTCTGGGGCTCTTGGCCTAACTGTGAACCATAATAATTAAAATGCCTTGTTTCATGTGTTTTCCATGTTGGTGGATGACCACTTTGTATTGAAATGGAAGTAGATGATAATGTGTAGAATTTGAGTGCATTTACAGGAAAGGGTTATTGTGCTGAGAACAGAAAAACAAGCCTTTCAAGCATTTCACAGACCTACATTGAATTAAATCACAAAATTAAAGGTTTGCATTAATGTAACCAGAGTCAAGATTACAATAAGTTTGAATAATAACTGGGTAAATTGTTTGCAGGTTTAGTGGTGAAAGCTAGGGACTTATTCCTTGTTTGATCAGGGAAGTGAATGGTGGGGCACAGAGGCATTCCTATCACATCTGCTTTCTCTCTCCCTCCCTTTTCTCTCCCTCTTGTCCCTAGGCCGCGATGGGGATAGCTGACCTCATCACGATGGCGATGGAGAAGGAGGGACTCCCCAAAGACAAGGCTCTGAGGAAGATCTGGATGGTTGACTCCAAGGGTCTCATCGTCAAGGTGATACAAGTACCTCCGCTCTGGCCACTCGTCCAGGGTCACTCATCCCCTGTAGAGTAGGCACAGCTCTGTCTGGAGTCCCCACTGTCCTGACCTATAGACATGCATATATTCATGATGTATGACATGACTGACAGAATCTCAGTTTACTTTGTAAATTGACTGAATTTAAATGGAATTGATCCCAACCCTTGTTTATTATACATGAACTGAAAGACAGACATGAGTCTGAATGAGAGTCGTAGCTCTCGTAGACTCTGCCTGTCTTGTTGAACTATCATGGGATGAAAAACTGTAGATGTTATGTGTTTAATTAAGGGTTTCACCAGATGCTGCCAGGACGTGGATGAGTTTGATCCTGGTTGTCTACCAGTCCTTTGAGTCTTGTTGTTGCATTGACACAGGCTACTGTATTGCATTTATTTCAACATAGAACTGCCACAGTCTTAGCCCTGTCATGATCCACATGTGGTTGGGGACTGAAGAACTACCCAGAGATTGTCATCTGAGGCGTGTTTGTGTCAATTCTGTTTGATCAATGATAAGAATAACTGCACAGTGTGCACACAATTACACCAGAAGCTGGTATTGTGTCCATGCTTCTGTCATTGTATGACCTTTTCCAGAGCAGTCTGTTTGTCTTGAAAAGGTCATTCTGACCACAGGGTTGATGCAATAAAAGATGAAGAGGGAATTGTTTATAGAAGTAATCCTTATTTGATCAACTAAATCATGAGGCTTTCAGGCAGGCAGAAAGACAGACATGCAGGCAGAGTGGTGGTGCCTGTTGATACTTTATAGGATTCTGGTAAAGTCACTAACTCCATGGAGCCTTTGGCAAGCTGGATGTACATTTGTCACCAACTCTGTAGACCAGCATTGAGTCAACACTGCCCTCTAGTGACCAGAATACATAGCACTTGACTCCACTGAAACCCCATCAAGCTTATTTCCTTTAAGTGGGTTAGGGTGGAGAAGTCCAGAATCCTTGGCTCTTGCAGATAGTCTTTGTGTCTTTGTGTCTGTGTTTGAATTCCTCTATGTATTTATTTCAGAGATGATCAAAGAGAACATCAGTTGTTGGCATGTGTAGAAACAAGCACCATCATAATCTGTCTTCCAACTATCTCTCTTCCACCCTCAGGGAAGAGACCACCTGACCCATGAGAAGGAGAGGTTTGCCCACGAACACGAGCAGATGAGGAACCTGGTAGATGTGGTGCATGAGCTCAAACCCACAGCCATCATAGGTAATACACCAATCAGCTCACTGGGGAGGCAGGGAGGGGGTCAATTGGATTTTAATTGAACCTTTATTTATAAATCAAATCTAATTTTATTGGTCACATAAATGTGATTAGCAGATGTTATTGCGGATGTAGCGAAATGCTTGTACTTCTAGCTCCGACAGTGCAGTAATATCTAACAAGAAATATCTAACAAATTACACAACATATACCCAATACACACAAATCTTAAGTAGGAATGAATTAAGACTATATACTTATGGATGAGCAATGTCGGAACAGACTAAGAATAGAATAGAAAACAGTATATACATATGAGATGAGTAATGATATGTAAACATTATTAAGTGAATGAGATACCATAGTATAGAAAACAGTATACAGGTTACAATCCAGTAAATCACTGAGATTAATTGAAATTCCAATTACCCAATATCTCTCCAGGTGGATAGAGATGGTTTACCACCCCTGGGTTAGAGTTTGTAGTGGTCTGCATGGTTAATGTGTTCTCTCGTGGGTCTTATTCATTAGGATACACCGTAGCAAAACATTTTGCAATGGAAAACGAAAGTGAGCATTTCGTATCTGTTTTCTTCCTTTTGGTGCCTAATGAATACGATCCTGCTCTCTAGGTGTGGCAGCCATCTCTGGAGCTTTCACGGAGGAAATCATCAGGGACATGGCCTCGTTTAACGAGAGGCCGATCATCTTCGCCCTTAGCAACCCCACCAGCAAGGCAGAGTGCACTGCCGAGCAGTGCTACACCATCACAGAGGTACTGGAGTGGGTCTGAAGTATCTGTGTACTTCAACACTTGAACACTTGTCCCGCCCACCTGGACGCCTCTTCCCCAGAGCTAAACAAAGGAATCACGTTCTGCTCAAGTGTTACTTGGGTTACTTCTGCCTCATATTTCTGAACAGCTGAAATAAAAACCCTGTGGCGATTTAAACTAACGTTCCAAAAATATATATATTTTGTAGGTTAATTTAGGATGTAGGCTACAACCCTCTTTGTCTGTTGTAACTTAAGATATTGCAGTAGCATAAACATAAGCAGGACACAGTCTTAACAGTCTGCATTTTAACCACAAAACTGTTATTTCGCTTTTCATTGATCAACACCACAGAATTTGATCGACAGCACGATTTAAATTTGCCAGTTTTCCACCTCCTGGGCAGCCGAACGTCCTGCGTTTTCGCCAGAGTACTGTAGTTTCCAATCCTGCACATGCTACAGAAGGAAGAGGCGTTCAGAGAATTCGGCCTTGCAGCCACTCCATAAATTGATTAAGAGCACATATTGTACTTACTACTAAGACCCAGGGGGAAAGTTAATTTAGAGAGGAGAGAGGTTGAGTCAGTGTGTATGTACATTATATGCACAGTAATATATTTTCCTGTGTTGACACCCTCGATACTTGTTTGGTCCAGGGGCGGGGCATCTTTGCCAGTGGCAGTCCATTTGACCCCGTGACCCTCCCCGATGGGCGGACGTTCTTCCCTGGCCAGGGCAACAATGCATACGTGTTCCCTGGAGTCGGCCTGGGCGTCACCGCCTGTGCAATCCGACACATCACCGATGAGATCTTCCTCACCACCGCAGAGGTAACACGCATCCATCCAATTATCAGTTCATTTACTTTCAAATAGCTTGGTGACAGAGCACTCATTAAAATATCATCTTAATACACACACAGACACACACACACACACCAACGTTCTCTTCTTCAACTGACTCTCTGTATCTTCCTCCCTATATCTGGCCTCTCTTTTTTAACACACTCTCTTCCATTCTCTCTATCACTTCCTATTCAACTCCCTCTCTATCGCTCTCCTTTTGTATATTTCTTCTTCTCCTTCTCTATTCATGTATTTTCTCCAACTCAATATCTCTCTCTTTCACTTTCCGTATCGCTTTCTCTATTTTTTTTAACTCAATCTCACTATAATTCTTCCCCCATATGTCTCCCTCTTTCTTCTTCCCTCTTCATCTTCACTCCTTCCTGGAGACCCTACATGAAAACTACTACAGTTTACTATAGAATACCACAGTACTTACTATAGAATTCTATAGTAAACTGTAGAATACTATAGTAAACACTACAGTATTATCCGCAAAAAAAGCACTGTAGTAAATGCTACAGAAATGTCTGCAAAAACACTACTCTTTTAACTATAGTAAATACTACAGTATCGGATGTGCATATACCTTGCCCATTCCCCTCCCCCATATCGCAATTTGTGCCACCCAGGAGTGAGAAACCTACATGCCAGGTATAGACCTCAGTTATATAGAAAAGAGCAGAATCTCAGAACTATCTGTTCAGACCCAAGTCCTACCTCCTTACAGGTTATGTACAACCTACTGGAGAAACCTACATTTCTCCAGTAGGTTTCCTGAAGGAGAAAAACTCCACTTCTATGTCAAATATAATAAAACACTATAGTAAATACTACAGTAATGTCCACAAAAACACTACATTAATTACTACAGTATATACTAGTTATTTTACAACAGTATTCATACTATAGTTAACTGTAAATACTACAGTATACTACTGTAAATACTACAGTATTCACTAAAGTCTACACTAAAGTCTGCAAAAACACCACAGTGAAACCCAGTCTGTGCTTACAGATCATTAAGGAAATCACTTAAAAATGTCCTCATGTCTGTCCCCAGCTCAGTGGCATGGCAAATATAATAATATCCCTGTGAGCCCAGTCAATAAACCATCAGAAAAAATGGCCAAACTGATGACCTCTCATAGGCTGTTCTTGTGCGAATGCCAATCAGCTCGCTTTGCTCTGTGCTGCCTGGCTCTGCAGACATGGGAGACGATTAAAGCTTCACGGTGATGCATAAGTGTGGGTGCGTTACTGAATGACAATTTCATATTTTATTTGATACTGTCATCATGGGCCTCAGGCATATGAGAGCCACACTCAGCCTACCAATGAGGTAGACTGAGGATGGAGGACGGTTGCGCAACAGCAGGAGGGGGAGGGTGGGATGAATGTCAAGTCTTAGCTACATTATCAACACTGATTGACACCTATTATACCCTCATGACCACCCAGCCAGTATATCATATAGAAATCTAATCAAATGTAACTTTTTTTATAATGCATTCCAACGTCTCAATACTCTTTACAGTAAAATGTGTGTGTGTTAAGGTATACCGAATATCTGTTTGTGACTGTGTGTGCATAAGTCATCCATTTGGTTGCTCTCTGACAGACCATTGCAGACCTGGTGACAGAGAAGGATCTTTCAGAGGGAAGACTGTACCCTCCCCTGAACACCATCAGAGAGGTCTCTCTCAAGCTGGCCGTAAAGGTGAGAGCACACACACATCTGTGCGCGCACACACACACACACACACACACACAAACAAACATGTCTTTAGGACTTCATGCTTCTATACCCTCAATCGGTCTTCACACTTACTCTGAGTGTACCAAACATTAGGAAAACCTTCCTAATATTGAGTTGTCTTGCCCATTCACCCTCTGAATGCAAAATCCTTCTTTAACCTGTCTCATCACCTTCATCTACACTGATTTGAAGTGGAGTTAACAAGTGCGGGGATCATAGCCTTCCCCAGGATTCACCTGGTCAGTCTGTCATGGAAAGAGCACGTTTTCTTAATGTTTTGTATACTACTCAGTCTATACAGTGTACACCTATGAACTATCGTGTGTGTGTTTGCGTGTCTTACAGATCGTGGAGTTTGCCTATGAGCACAAGTTGGCGACGCTGTACCCGGAGCCTGAGGATAAGGAGGCTTTTGTGCGCTCCCTGATCTACAGCCCTGACTATGACGAGTTTGCTGTGGACTCTTACCGCTGGCCAGAGGACGCCATGACCATCCAGTCATGCAAACTGTGATGTGGTGGAGAGACTGAGGGCGAGGGACATGGGGCACAAAGGAGAAGTGATCCAGGAAGGGAGTGAAGGAGACTACAGAAGTGCAATATAATCAAGACAATGGTGATTGTGGTTTTAATGTGAAAGAGAAAATAACTTAATGAATGTGATAGATACGAGCCAAAATAGACATGATCAAATAAAATGGTTTAAATTATTGTTAACTTCATATCTGCTGTCATTGTGTTTGTTTGTGTGTGTACAGTACTTTTAAGGGTTTCTTGGGTAAGGTTTGGGCATTACCATTGTTTGCTCCCATGACCCTGTCATACTAAGAGGGAAAAACGAATCTTCAAAGCTAACAGAAAATGTGTGTATAAAATATATAACTAGGAGAAAGACTGTTGGCTGTGATGCACAGGGTGAGAGGAGAGTGGGTCATTGATGTCACATGTTAGATGTCTCCACTCAGCCTTTCCAAGTAGCATGACTAACTCTTTTCCCATGGATATACCGGTAAGAGTCGGTCATCCATACACAAAGGCCGGGGTTATAGAGAAGCGTGTTGCTCTGTCAACAATGTGCCTATTAAAGGCAGTATTCACAATGTACGTGGGCACCACATTCACTGTAAACTCGGCAGATGTTGGCTCAAGAGTAAATTAGAGTAAAATCGTGAAATGCTTACTTACAATTCCTTCCCAACAATAGAGTTTAAAAATAATACAAATAAAATAGTAACATAAGACAAATAAAATAAAATACCCAAGAATGGAGCTATGTACAGGGAGTAGCAGTACCAGATCAATGTGGAGCTATATACAGGAAGTACCAGTACCAGATCAATGTAGAGCTATGTACAGGGAGTAGCAGTACCAGATCAATGTGGAGCTATATACAGGAAGTACCAGATCAATGTGGAGCTATATACAGGAAGTACCAGTACCAGATCAATGTAGAGCTATGTACAGGGAGTAGCAGTACCAGATCAATGTGGAGCTATATACAGGAAGTACCAGTACCAGATCAATGTGGAGCTATATACAGGAAGTACCAGTACCAGATCAATGTGGAGCTATATACAGGAAGTACCAGATCAATGTGGAGCTATATACAGGAAGTACCAGTACCAGATCAATGTAGAGCTATATACAGGGAGTAGCAGTACCATATCAATGTGGAGCTATATACAGGAAGTACCAGTACCAGATCAATGTGGAGCTATATACAGGGAGTACCAGTACCAGATCAATGTGGAGCTATATACAGGGAGTAGCAGTACCAGATCAATGTGGAGCTATATACAGGAAGTACCAGTACCAGATCAATGTAGAGCTATGTACAGGGAGTAGCAGTACCAGATCAATGTGGAGCTATATACAGGAAGTACCAGATCAATGTGGAGCTATATACAGGAAGTACCAGTACCAGATCAATGTAGAGCTATGTACAGGGAGTAGCAGTACCAGATCAATGTGGAGCTATATACAGGAAGTACCAGTACCAGATCAATGTGGAGCTATATACAGGAAGTACCAGTACCAGATCAATGTGGAGCTATATACAGGAAGTACCAGATCAATGTGGAGCTATAAACAGGAAGTACCAGTACCAGATCAATGTAGAGCTATATACAGGGAGTAGCAGTACCATATCAATGTGGAGCTATATACAGGAAGTACCAGTACCAGATCAATGTGGAGCTATATACAGGGAGTACCAGTACCAGATCAATGTGGAGCTATATACAGGGAGTAGCAGTACCAGATCAATGTGGAGCTATATACAGGGAGTAGCAGTACCAGATCAATGTGCAGAGGTATTTGAGGGCGATACTTTTGTATATGTAGTGCATGTAAACACCCCTTCAAATTGATTGATTCAGCTATTTCATCCACACCTGTTGCTGACAGGTGTATACAATTGAGCACACAGCCATGCAACCTCCATAGACAAACATTGGCAGTAGAATGGCCTTACTGAAGAACTCCGTGACTTTCAACACCGGACAATCATAGGATGCCTCCATTCCAACAAGTCAGTTCGTCAAATTTCTGCCCTGCTAGAGCTGCCCCGGTGAACTGTAAGTTCTGTTATTGTGAAATGGAAACGTTTAGGAGCAACAACGGCTCAGGCACGAAGTAGTAGGTCACACAAGCTCACGTAGCGTGTAAAAATCCACTGTCCTCGGTTGCAACACTCACTACCTAGTTCCAAATTGCCTGTGGAAGAAATGTCAACACAATAACTGTTCGTCGGGAGCTTCATGAATTGTGTTTCCAAGACTGAGCAGTCACACACAAGATCACCATGAGCAATGCCAAATGTCGGCTGGAGGGGCGTAAAGCTCGTCGCCATTGGACTCTGGAACAGTGAACACGCGTTCTCTGGAGTGATGAATCTGGAATTGGCAGATGCCAGGAGAACGCTACCTGCCCCAATGCATAGTGCAAAGTTTGGTGGATGAGGAATAATGGTCTGGGACTGTTTTTCATGGTTTAGGCTAAGGCCCTTAGTTCCAGTGAAGGGAAATCTTAACTCTACAGCATACAGTGACATTCTACATGATTTTGTGTTTCCAACTTTGTGGCAACAGTTTGGGGAACGCCCTTACCTGTTTTCACATGACAATGCCCACGTGCACAAAGCGAGGTCCATACAGAAATAGTTTGTCGATCTGTGGAAGAACTTGACTGGTCTGCACATGGCCTTGATCTCAACCCGTCGAACACCTTTGGGATGAATTGGAACGCCAACTGCGAAAACAGGCCTAATCGCCCAAAGTCCTCACTAATGCTCTTGTGGCTGAATGGAAGCAAGTCCCCGCAGTAATGTTCCAACATCTAGTGGAAAGCCTTCCCAGAAGAGTGGAAGCTATTATAGCAGCAAATAGGGGACCAACTCTATATTAATGCACATCATTTTGGAATGAGATGTTCGAAGAGCAGGTGTCCACATACTTTTGGTCATGTAGTGTATGTACATGAAGGCAAGGTAAAGTGACTAGGCATCATAATAGATCATAATAAGAATAAAAGAAAGAACAGAGTTTCAGCAGCAAATGATGTGTAAAAGTGTATTTGTTCTGTCGGTACGTGTGTTATGTGGTTGTGTGTGCGTATGTAGTGTATGTGAATGTCTGGGGGTTTTGTGTGGGTTGTCAATGGAGTGTGTGTTAGTGCGTGTATACATAGTCTAGTGAGTGTGCACAAGGTCAGTGCAAGAAAGGGTCAGTGCAGATAGTCAATTAATGGTTATCTGAACTATTTAGCAGTATTATGGCTATTTAGCAGTCTTATGGCTTGGGGGTAGAAGCTGTCTCGGAGCCTGTTGATACGAGAGCTGACACCGCCTGATATAGACGTCCTGGATGGCAGGGAGCTCAACCTCAGTGATGTACTGGGCTGTCTGCACCACCCTCTGTAGCTCTTTGCGGTCGAAGGCGGTGCATTTGCCATAACAAGTGGTGATGCAGTCAGTCAAGATTCCTTCAATGGTGCAGCTATATAACATTTTGAGGATCCGAGGGCCCATGCCAAATCTTTTTCGCCTCCTGAGAGGGATGAGGTGTTGCCGTGCCCTCTTCATGACAGTGGGGGTGTGTGTGGACCACAGCCCCTGTGGTCTCTCCCCTCTTTCTCCAATAGTCCACGATCAGGTCCTTAGTTTTACTGACGTTGAGGGACAGGTTGATGTCCTGGCACCACACTGCTAAGCTTCTGACTTCCTCCCTGTAGGCTGTCTCATTGCTGTCGGTGATCAGGCCTACCACCGTCATATCGTAAGAAAACTTGATGGTGTTGGAGTTGTGCATTGCCAGGCAGTCGTGGGTGAACAGCGAGTACAGGAGGGGACTAAGTACACACCCCTGAGGGACCCCCATGTTAAGGGTCAGCGTGGCGGAGGTGTTGTTTCCTACCCTCACCAACTGGGGCCGGCCCATCAGGAAGTCCAGGATCCAGTTGCAGAGGGAGGTGTTCAATCTCAGGCTCTCTAGCTTTGTGATGAGCTCGGAGGGGACTATGGTGTTGAACACTGAGCTGTACAGTAGTCTATAAACAACATTCTTATATAATGATTTATGACAATACATTGCATATATAAGGTCTTTCTTTGAGGGCCTAGTTATACCCTAACACAAGGGTGTTAGGAATCTCCTTGTTTACAGGCCACATCAGGCCTGCAAGTCACATTATGCTGGCTTGCAAAGTGATGTGTAATTCCTATTGGAATCCAGCTAGAGTTAGGATATCCAACAAGAAGAATTGTTAATCACCTGCAACCTGCATTCAGAATGACTGCCAGGGTAGTGAAGATTGAAAACTGGAACAACCAATTACTAACAGATTAGTTTAGAAAATTATGTTATTTATCTTTGTGTAGCATAAAATGTATCAACCAATCAATGCAAAAACAACTGATAACAGACAAACAATGTTGAAAAAAACAAACAATGTTGAAAATCTCCCTGCAATGGAGCATGCTGGGAAATATTATATGGTTCTTTGGAGAACCATTTCTGCCTTCCAAAGAATCCTTGCCTTCCAAAGAATCATCAAAGAACCCTTTCTTCAAAAAACGGTTCTAAGGATGTTAAAGGTTCTAGAACCCTGTGCCTTACAAAGAACCCTTGTCTTCCAAAAAGGGTTCTTCTGATCAAAACAGTTCTTGGTAGAACCTTATCCCTTTGCAAAGAACCCCTTTGGAACCCTTTTTTCTGAGTGTATTGTTCTTTTGCATGTTTGATGTCTCATTGGAGGTCGTAGCAGGCTTTCTTGTATGCATTTATGTCCCATTTTAAAAAATATATATTTTACCTTTATTTAACTAGGCAAGTCAGTTAAGAACAAATTCTTATTTTCAATGACAGCCTAGGAACAATGGGTTAACTGCCTTGTTCAGGGTCAGAACGACAGATTTTGTATCTTGTTAGCTTGGGGATTCGATCTTGCAACATTTCGGTTACTAGTCCAACGCTCTAACCACTAGGCTATGCTGCCGCCCCGTTCCTTGTCAGTGGTGTCTCTAGCCTTTATCCTAAGTGGATATTGCCTGTAATCCCTAGTTTTTGGTTTGGATATGTTTGTATAGTCACTGTGGGGATGACATCGTCTATGCACTTATTGATGAAGCCTGTGACTGTTGTGGTAAACTCCTCAATGGTATCGGATGTATCTTGGAACATAGCAAAACAGTCTTGTAGCCTCACATCTGCTTCATCTGACCACTTCCGTATTGAGCGTATCACTGGTACTTCCTGTTTGGGCCTTTGTTTGTAAATAGGAAGCACGAGAATGGAGTCGTGATCAGATTTGAAGAAGGGAGGGCATTGTATGTGTTTCTGTGGCTAGAATAAAAGTGGGCTAGAGTTTTAACGCCCCTAGTATTGGTAAAAGTGAGGTAGGAGGGTTTTATGCCTCCCCGCATTAGTCTCCACCCACCAGAAACACTGCCTCTGGGTGAGCTGTTTCTTGTTTGTTTATGGCCCCATACAGTTTGTTGAATGTCAGAATTGATGTAGACAGGCATGATAATTATGGTTGAGAACTCTCTTGGCATATAAAATGGTCAGAAGCTTACCATAAGGTATTCTATATAAGGTGTGCAAACAATAAGGATTGAGTCCTGACCATTCTCACTGTATTAGTGTCTGTCAGTGTATGTGAGTGGAGTTGAGTGGTCAGAAATCCCGCTCATTGCTCATGGAGCGGTGCTCAAGCTCCGGTGCTCCACGTCCTTTTCAACCACTCCGCTAAAATCCGCTCCTTGCTCACAAGAAAAAAAACTGCCTCTCCAAATTCGCTCCATTCATTAAAACCACAATTTAACCAACACCCATCAATTTGTGTGACTACCTGGACCTACCATTTGGTTTTGAAGTATTGACACCAAACCATATGTTTTGAATGAAAAGTATTATAATAAACATGAAAAGCACAAAATCGTGTAGAATGTCACTGTATGCTGTAGAAATAGGCTACATGTCATATTAAACAGCATATAAATACTCTAAATAGGTCAGGAGCCAGACACAGAGCCTGAGAAGGAACATAAATGAATTATTTAGGCTATATTATTTAAATTATTTCAAGGCCATAGCCTATAAAGAAATGTATTGTGAAACATTTGCAATTGCGACACACCAGGCTGGTAGGAAGTCAGGGATATTAAGCACTCAGCATTTAAACAACATGTTTTTGTATTAAATCATCTTAGTCTATAAATTGTACATATAAGCTGTGACTTACTTAGAATTAAATACAAATTAAACGAACAATGCCTCATTGCCTATGAATTCATTTTTAGAAACACCAGTTTAGCCAGAGTCTTTGGCTTCAGGCTCATGTGATAGTGCCTGGAGAGCAAGCAGGCCAGCAGCGGAGAATATCCTCTAGGTGCTTGCAGAGCCACTGGAGATGTTAAACACCCTTTTGGCGACTCTTGGCAGGCTGGGCAGGGATGCAAAGTTTTTTATTTTAGGTAGGCCTAAAGGTTTTTAGGGAAAATAACCCAACCAGGTCTCCCGAGTGGTGCAGCGGTCTAAGGCACTGCATCGCAGTGCTAGCTGTGTCACTATAGATCCTGGTTCGATCCCAGGCTGTGGCCGGCCTCGACTGGGAGACCAATGAGACCTTGCACAATTGGCCCAGTGTTGTCCAGGTTAGGGGAGGGTTTGGCCGGCTGGGATGTCCTTGTCCCATCACGCTCTAGTGACTCCTGTGGCAGGCTGGGTGCATGCACGCTGACTCGGTCGCCAGTGTGTACTGTGTTTTTTCCAACACATTGATGCGGCTGGCTTCTGGGTTAAGTGAGCAGTGTGTCAAAAAGCAGTGCGCCTTGGTGGCGTTGTGTTTTGGAGGATGAACGGCTCTCGACCTTTGCCTCTCCTGAGTCCGTACGGGAGTTGCAGCGATGGGACAAGACTGCAACTACCAATTAGATAACACGGAATTGGGGTAAAATAAATAAATAAATAACCCAAAGGGAAAGCTCCTTGAAAAATGGAATATGCCAGGCCTATTGGGCCAAAATCAATTATGGCCTATTGTATAGATAATAGAACAAAAAGGAAGGAAACTTTTAAGAGATCAGATGTTTTGTTTATAAATACTTTTCTACAATGTCAGACTTAATTAGCTAACCACCTCATTCCTTTCTTTTAGCATGTGCACGTAGTAAGTACACCATCATGCTTTCGGGATTTGTGTCTTTTCAGATTCCACAATGATTCTTTGGTTGTGGACATTACATCGCAGCACTCTCTCTCTTGCTCTTGGTCCTTTGTAAGTCACCTTGATTTTGTACCTCTGTGATTTTACAGTTATTTAATGAAAATATTTAGCGAACTCCATGACCGTAGCTAAAGCAAGGGCCTTTAGCAGTACACAAAGTGACTACAAATGCATGCTGGGCCGGGTATGCCCTGAGCTCGTGAAGTGAGCGCTATTGGAGCAGGAGAGAAGGTCGACACTCCAGCCTTTGGGAATCTCGCTCCACTCTCCAGTCAAATTGGGCAGGCTCCTCTCCTCGCTCCACTCCAGCGCTGCTCCACTCACATACTCTGGTGTCTGTCATCATATTGTTTGATAGATTCTTAAAAACCTTATTGTCTATACACCCTCTTGAGAAGAACTAGATTGTTTGTTTTGAGTCAACAGTAGGTCTTCCAGCCCCTGGTAAGACTGATCTTATCACACCTAATGACTCACAACCAGCCATAGAGAACTGTCTGAGACACTATTTGTCCGTCTGGTTATTTATTTGATAAGTTCAAGAAGTAAAGTAAAAACATTGATTGTAATGTTCTCTTTTGAAGACAGAGTAACCAATAAAAACAAATACTGACACTGACTTCAGCACAGTGAGAGCTACCCATGGACTGATGCTGCTAAGCAGTGACCTTTAGCTTCTGTCTGGGTGTGAGAAGTGGTCAACCCCGTAATACAGATCACTTGCTCAAACAGGTGACTGGGCAGGGCCATGTTTTAAGGCAGCAACAGACCTTAGAATGCCCGACCATAGCTACATAGCTCTATCACGTCTTGTGATGTGACGTGAGAGCTTAATATACGGTTCCTTTATGAAAAAGGCTTGCAAAAGAAATTAGAACAATCCACCATACAGTAGCTTTCACGACGATGCAATGTTGTTATGTGGGGACTTTTGACATGTCTGGTTCATTTATGATACCACTGTTGTTTTGTTGTTTTTTGTCTTTTATCCACTCAGTTATAAGTGATGCTTTCTTTCCTGTCCTTCAGATGATAAAGCAATTATTTATCCTCTTCATCCCCTTATCTTTACGCAAAGTGCTCCAGCAGTCAGCCCCCTGCCTAGAAGGAAGATAGGATTCCTGGACTTTGATTGCCTGGACTTTGATTCCCCCAAACACATGTGGGCTCTGTAGGGCCATAACAGAGTGTCAAAATGTGCTCTCTTTATGTTAGATCTCTGCCGTTGTCTAATCGTTTCCCATTTCTTTTCTCAACTGTGCTGAAATCAGGAATGGAGCCAAGTTGTGCTTAGTGTACAAGCACAATTTTTCCCATTCCCAGGTCAAATTTGGAGCTGTCTGTGTCTACCTACCTAGTAGGGGTTTTCTCACCAGGTCTTTTAGATGCGTAATGAGGATTCTTAGCAAGAACATCTGGTAACACTGAGAAGTTGTTCTTGTAATACGGATTGCTGGCAATTCAAACAGGTGACTGCGCAAGGCAGTGTTATTAGGGAGCAACAGGCATTTGAAAGAAATGAGAACACCTGGACATTATGTAATTCTCCTCTTATCCTGCATCTTCAGTTGTATGTAGTTCAAGTTATATATTTTTTTATTTAACCTTTATTTAACTAGGCAAGTCAGTTAACAAAAAATTCTTATTTACAATGACGGCCTACCCCAGCGACGCTGGGCCAATTGTGCACCGTCCTATGAGACCCCCAATCACAGCCGGATGTGATAAAGCCTGGATTCGAACCAGGGACTGTAGTGATGCCTTTTGCACCAAGATGCAGTGCCTTAGACCGCTACGCCACTCGGGAGACAGGCTCCATTTAGTTCAGTCATAGGGGACAAATTAAACATGCATGTTTATGTAAATCCCTTGTGTTCTACACTCTTAGAAAAAAGGGTCCTCAGCTGTCTCCATGATGTGGAAACAATATTGATTGATTTTTTTAAACTCATGTACTACAATGTTTTGGCACAAAAACTGTGCGTGTTGACTTTTCTTCCCGAGTTTCAACGTGTGTGTGCTGAAGATATCAACAACAGAAAAATTGGATGCAACGTCCTCCTCCCTTGATAGTGAGTGTTATATTCGATATTGGACATGACACTATTGTGTGCTATTGTGTAAGCATACCATGGGTTTCATTTTCACCACATGACATGGCTCCATAGTGTACAGGCACTGAGCTACGGTACAACAGATATTTTGATGTCATTTATATTATTTAAGGTGACCACTGTGGTTTTCGGAGGGTTGATGGTGTACAGTACATGTTTTACATAGAAACACAGTCTTTTGAACATTGTATGCCAGAGGACATTACACAGACATAGCTTTTAGTCCATTTGTGAAGACATTTATGGTATACAGTGCCTTCAGAAAGTATTCATACCACTTGACTTATTCCACATTTTGTTGTTGCAGCCTGAATTCAAAATGGATTAAAAAAAAAAAATTTCTCACCCATCTTCACACAATACCCCATAATGACAATGTGAAAACATGTTTTTGCAAATTTATTGAAAATGAAATAAGCATCTAATTTACATAAATATTCACACAATCCAAAGTGTAATTAATAACAACACCATGCTCTGAGGGATATTTAGTGTCTGCTTTTTTAAAATGTTTACCCATCTACCGATAGGTGCCCTTCTTTGCGAGGCATTGGAAACCCTCCCTGGTCTTTGTGGTTGAATCTGTGTTTGAAATTCACTGGACCTTACAGATAATTGTATGCGGGGTACAGAGATGAGGTAGTCATTAAAAAATAATGTTTAACACTATTATTGCACATGCAACTTATGTTGGGACTTGTTAAGCAAATGTTTACTCCTGAATCTATTTAGACTTGCTATAACAAAGGGTTTGAATACTACTCAAGACATTTCAGCTTTTCATTTTTAATTAATTTGTAAAAAATGTCTAAAAACATAATTCCACTTAACATTATGGGGTATCGTGTGTAGGCCAGTGACAAAAAAATCTAAATTTTATTAATTTCAAATTTAGCCTGTAACAACAAAATGTGGAAAAAGTCTAGGTGTGAATACTTTCTCAAGGCACTGTACAATTCCACATGCCTACATTTGTGACTAGGGAACTCAAGGAGATCCACTACATTAATCAGACATAAGCCTACACAATGTATTGACATTTGGTAGCCCTTAGTGACGTTTTAGACAGTGTCAGAATATGACGTTGTTGTTGTGCATTTGCACAATGTGTAAAGAGAAAAAGTCATTTTACCAGATATACATTTTTATTAACAGTTTAATACACTCTATAACGTTTAACATTACATTTTGAAATAGGTTGTATACATCGTCCCTTGTAAGGAAAGATTTAAGGAACAGACATTTTTTTTCTTTTTCTGTAAGGTTTTCAAAACATGTCTAATAATAACGTTTTATTAGTCTAATGTTTGGACAAATAATCTCAATCTTATCTCAAGAAAACACATCTTGTTATGCTCTGGCAATGTATAAAATCTCTTTGTGTTCCGTTTGATAAACAGCATACCGAGCATGACCAATGCAAATGAGCACGCATAGCACGTCTGTTCAAACTGCGTGTGTAATGCGCTCTTGGAGTTTCATTGCAAGTCTTCAAGAGAACGTTAGCTCCCACCGTTCAGCAGTGATGATTGTAAATTCTTCATCACCACCACCTGACCATGGAACAGTATATTTAGTTCAGTTTTAGTAACTCATCACCAGCTCTTGAACACGTTTTTGCTTTTCCACGATGGACGGACGTGTATTCTGGAATCGAACAACTCAAATACTTCTCAATGAATCTTGGGACAATGAGTACAATGACCCTTATCATGCTTACTATAATTTCGTCCATCTAACAGAGACCACTATTTTACCTTCTCTCATTGGATTCCTCTGTTCAACGGGGCTTGTTGGAAACATTCTGGTCTTGGTGACTATCCTAAGGTATGTATCACAGCATTCCAGTTGAATCAAAGTTGTTTCAACATCATTTCTCAACATGTTGTGACGTGGAATTAAAGTGGAAAATACATTTGATTTGAAAAAAAGTTAGCAACCATCAACTCATTTCAACCAGCGTTGTAAACATTGCAATTAAGGTAAAACAATTTAAATTGACTTAATCTGACTAATGGGTTCATACAGCAATCTAATTTCAAAATGATCATCAGAACTATGTATATGTTGAAATTACATCAAAAATTCCACAGAAACATTAAAACCTCAACAGGATTGGTGGGTCCCCCACGGGACGGTTGCGCTAACATAGGCTAATGTGATTAGCATGAGGTTGTAAGTAACAAGAATATTTCCCAGGACATAGACATATCTGATATTGGCAGAAAGCTTAAATTCTTGTTAATCTAATTGCACTGTCCAATTTACAGTAGCCTTTACAGTGAAAGAATACCATGCTATTGTTTGAGAGTGCACAGTTATGAACTTGAAAAGATATTAATAAAATATGGTTTTTTCTTATATTTTACCAGATCTAATATGTTATATTCTCCTACATTCATTTCACATGTCCACAAACTTCAAAGTTTTTCCTTTCAAATGGTATCAATAATATGTATATCCTTGCTTCAGGTCCTGAGCTACAGGCAGTTAGATTTGGGTATGTCACTTCAGGGGAATTTTTTTTAAAAAGGTGCGGATCCTTTTAAACCTTTTAAAAAGATAGGGGCATGGATCAGAAAACCAGTCAGTACCTGGTGTGACCACAATTTTTGCCTCATGCAGCGCGACATCTCCTTTGCATAGATTATTTATTTTAATAGTATATTTTTTAGGGGGTAGATCAGCTTTAATATAGCTGATGGATTGTGGCTTCCATCAACGTAATTGTCTGTGTCATTTCCAATCAACATATATTTTTTGTAAACATGTACACTACCGTTGAAAAGTTTGGGATCACTTAGAAATGTCCTTGTTTTTGAAAGGAAATCAAAAATGTTTGTCCATTAAAATAACATAAAATTGATCAGAAATACAGTGTAGACATTGGTAATGTTGTAAATGACTACTGTAGCTGGAAACGGCAGATTTTTTCAAATGGAATGTCTACATAGGCGTACAGAGGCCCATTATCAGCAACCATCACTCCTGTGTTCCAATGGCAAGTTGTGTTAGCTAATCCAAGTTTATCATTTTAAAAGGCTAATTGATCATTAGAAAGCCCTTTTGCAATTATGTTAGCACAGATGAAAACTGTTGTACTGATTAAAGAAGCAATAAAACTGGCCTTCTTTAGACTAGTTGAGTATTTGGAGCATCAGCATTTGTGGGTTCAATTACAGGCTCAAAATGGCCAGAAATAAAGAACTTTCTTCTGAAACTCGTCAGTCTAATCTTGTTCTGAGAAATCACGGCTATTCCATGCGAGAAATTGGCAAGAAACTGAAGATCTCATACAACGCTGTGTACTACTCCCTTCACAGAACAGTGCAAACTGTCTCTAACCAGAATAGAAAAGAGGAGTGGGAGGCCCCAGTGCACAACTGAGCAAGAGGACAAGTACATTAGAGTGTCTAGTTTGAGAAACAGATGCCTCACAAGTCCTCTACTGGCAGCTTCATTAAATAGTACCCACAAACACCAGTCTCAACGTCAACAGTGAAGAGGCGACTCTGGGATGCTGGCCTTCTAGGCAGAGTTGCAAAGAAAAAGCCACATCTCAAACTGTCCAAAAAAGAAAAGATTAAGATGGGCAAAAGAACACAGACACTGGACAGAGGAACTCTGCCTGGACACTTCTGTGTGTCGCTCTGAATAGGAGTCTGTTGGATGACTGGTGTGGTGTAATTGTTGAGCGGCTTCACTGCAAGTATATCTACTGTATGTTTTGAATTATTTAGAATTTTTGTTAAAGCTATGCCCTGTGCACAGCGCTTAATTGGAGTCAATTTCCTCATACAACAGGACAATGACCCACAGCACAGCTCCAAACTATGCAATAACTATTAAGGGAAGAAGCAGTCAGCTGGCATTCTGTCTATAATTGAGTGGCCAGCACAGTCACTGGATCTCAACCCTATTTAAAAAAAATGTTTACTAGGCAAGTCAGTTAAGAACAAATTGTTATTTACAATGACGGCCTACTGGGGAACAGTAAGTTAACTGCCTTGTTCAGAACAACAGATTTTTACCCTGCCAGCTCAGAGATTCAATCCAGCAACCTTTTGGTTACCGGCCCAACGCTCTAACCACTACGCTACCTGCCGCCCCTACCGAGCTGTTGTGGCAGTAGCTTGACCGTATGGTACGTAAGAAGTGCCCATCAAGCCAATCCAATTTAAAGGGAGATGCTTCAGGAAGCATAGGCTGAAACCTCTTCAGATTACCTCAACAAACTGACAACTAGAATGCCAAAGGTCTGCAAGGCTGTAATTGCTGCAAATGGGGGATTCTTTGACGAAAGCAAAGTTTGAAGGACACAGTTATTATTTCAATTAAAAATCATTATTTAAAACCTTGTCAACATCTTTACTATATTTCCTATTCATTTTGCAACTCATTTCATGTATGTTTTCATGGAAAACAAGGACATTTCTACGTGACCCCAAACTTTTTAAATGTAGTGTGTATATAAAATATATATATTTTTTTATATATTTGCCTTTATTATTTTCTCCTAACCCTACCACTCCTCCCCTAATTGGAGTAAACTAATAGACAACAACACTTAGGCTTCTACTTCCAGCTTAAACATACTATGTAAATTTTACGGACACAGTATATTTTACAATAGTTACCTTTTGTTTGTTTTTAGTCCTATCCTTCAGCTAACCTCAACTCCTACCATCAATCTCTGAAGACCATCCAGCTTTTATTTATATTTGCCATACATATCTCAACTGTGCTGTGATGTTTCACAAAAGTTCTGAACCTTTCTATTCTCATAGTTTCTACAGATTGAAAATTAAAAGAAACATTGTTGCTAAGATTTTATTATATTATTGATCGATTGACTGACTGTTTTTTGATCGATTAGTATATTTGAGTTTTCTGGTGGATTAAACTGATTTGCAACAAACTTTCTATGGCTTGTTTTAAAATTGCGATATTTTGCAGATTATTTCATTTTCAAGAAGTGCAGTTTGGCAGGTCATTTTTCGGAGGATGCATGACAAGACCTTCGCCTCTCATGAGACCATTGGGGAGTATTTAAAAAATATATATTATTAACAATTATTTATTATTTTAGGGGGTAGATCAGCTTTAATATTGCAGATAGATTGTAGCTTCCATCAATGTAATTGACTGCAACACTTCCAATCCCCCATATATTTCTTTGCAAATATTTATATATATATATACATACACACACACACACACACACACACAGACACACACACACACACACACACACACACACATATATATATATATATATATATATACACAGTTGAAGTTTACATACAACTTAGCCAAATACATTTAAACTCAGTTTTTCACAATTCCTGACATTTAATCCTTGTAAAAATTGCTTGTCTTAGATCAGCTAGTATCACCACTTTATTTTAAGAATGTGAAATGTGAGAATAATAGTAGAGAGTGATTTATTCCAGCTTTTATTTATTTTGTCACATTCCCAGTGGGTCAGAAGTACATACATACAATTAGTATTTGGTGGCATTGCCTTTAAATTGTTTAACTTGGGTCAAACATTTCGGGTAGCCTTCCACAAGCTTCCCACAATAAGTTGGGTGAATTTTGGCCCATTCCTCCTGACAGAGCTGGTGTAAATGAGTCAGGTTTGTAGGCCTCCTTGCTCGCGCAAGCTTTTTCAGTTCTGCCCACAAATTTTCTATAGGATTGAGGTCAGGACTTTGTGATGGCCACTCCAATACCTTGACTTTAATGTCCTTAGGACATTTTGCCACAACTTTGGAAGTAGGCTTGGGGTCATTGTCCATTTGGAAGACCCCTTTATGACCAAGCTTTAACTTCCTGACTGATGTCTTTTTCTTTCCTCATGTTGCCATCTATTTTGTGAAGTGCACCAGTCCCTCCTGCAGCAAAGCACCCCCACAACATGATGATGCCACCCCCATGCTTCATGGTTGGGATGTTTTTCTTCGGCTTGCAAGCCTCCCCCTTTTTCCTCCAAACATAATGATGATCATTATGGCCAAACAGTTCTATTTTTGTTTCATCAGACCAGGGGACATTTCTCCAAAAAGTACGATCTTTGTCCCCATGTGCAGTTGCAAACCGTAGTCTGGCTTTTTTATGGCGGTTTTGGAGCAGTGGCTTCTTCCTTGCTGAGTGGCCTTTCAGGTAATGTCGATATACGACTCATTTTACAGTGGATAGATACTTTTGTTCCTGTTTCCTCCAGCATCTTCACAAGGTCCGTTGCTGTTGTTATGGGATTTATTTGCACTTTTCACACCAAAGTACGTGCTTCTCTAGGAGACAGAACGCGTCTCCTTCCTGAGCGGTATGACAGCTGCGTGGTCCCATGGTGTTAATACTTGCGTACTATTGTTTGTACAGATGAACGTGGTACCTTCAGGCATTTGGAAATTGCTCCCAAGGATGAACCAGACTTTGTGGAGGTCTACAATTTTTTTCTGAGGTCTTGGCTGATTTCTTTTGATTTTCCAGTGATGTCAAGCAAAGAGGCACTGAGTTTGAAGGTAGGCCTTGAAATACATCCACATGTACACCTCCAATTGACTCAAATTATGTCAATTAGCCTATCAGAAGCGTCTAAAGCCATGACACCACTTTCTGGAATTTTCCAAGCTGTATAAAGGCACAGTCAACTTAGTGTATGTAAACCTCTGACCCACTGTAATTGTGATACAGTGAATTATAAGTGAAATAATCTGTCTGTAAACAATTGTTGGAAAAATTACTTGTCATGCCCAAAGTAGATAACCTAACCGACTTGTCAAAACTATAGTTTGTTAACAAGGAATTTGTGGAGTGGTTGAAAAACGAATTTTAATGACTCCAACTTAAGTGCATGTAAACTTCCGACTTATACACACATATCTTGAAAATATATATTTCCTTTATTACCCTCCAACCCTACCCTCTTGCAGCGATGAGACAAGATTGGAATTGGATTGCAATTGGATATCATGAAAAAGGGGGTAAAATACTAAGAAAATTATATATACATATCATGAATAAGCAAACAATGACACCTTTGTTTTTAAGGTCAGTACTGTGTTTCAGTACTGTATAATTTATCAACGTTACTGTGTTCATTCAAACATATAGTTCTCACGGCGTGACGTGGATGCATCGGAGAAAAAGACGTGCAAGACAAACGCCCGTTTCAAGGAACCAACCTGTGTCTGTTGTCGTGAAGAGAGCTACAGTTACTATACATAACTATCACCCATTGCATAAGAGATTCTCCAAAATTGAAATATTCCAGGCATTTAAATATAAATTCCATTTGTACTTTTTAAACTTTTGGTGCCAGCGAAGATGACATAAGAAAGTAGTCAAGACAACTTGCTTGAGCCTCCGCCATGGATATCTCATTAGGTCAGAATATTTAAGCCTCCATAAATCCAATAGTTCTAATATATCCGTGATATTTGTGATTTCCTTAAGTGCATAATGGTGATCATTTGTAGTGTGGTTTCCTTTACGGTCCACTGAGGCATTTTAAACAGTATTATAATCTCCCACCATAATAATAGAGTCTTGTAGGCTTGATAAACCATTATTAATATACAGTACCATTCAAAAGTTGGCACACCTACCTATTCAAGGGTTTTTCTTTATTTTTACTATTTTCTACTAATCATGTCCAATCAAATGAATTTACCACATTTGAAGAATAATAGTGAAGACATCAAAACTATTAAATAACACATATGGAATCATGTAGTAACCAAAAAAGTGTTCAACAAATTAAAATATGTTTTATATTTGAGATTCTTCAAAGTAGCCACCCTTTGGCTTGATGACAGCTTTGCACACTCTTTGCATTCTCTCAACCAGCTTCACCTGGGATGCTTTTCCAACAGTCTTGAAGGTGTTCCCACATATACTGAGCACTTGTTGGCTGATTTTACTTCATTCTGTGGTCCAACTCATCCCAAACCATCTCAATTGGGTTCAGTTCGGGTGATTGTGGAGGTTAGGTCATCTGATGCACTCTCCTTCTTGGTCACTCTCCTTCTTGGTCAAATAGCCCTTGCACAGCCTGGAGGTGTGTTGGGTCATTGTTTTGTTGAAAAACAAATGATAGTCCCACTAAGCACAAACCAGGTGGGTTGGTATATCGCTGCAGAATGCTGTGGTAGCCATGCTGGTTAAGTGTGCCCTGAATTCTGAATAAATCACAGACAGTGTCACCAACAAAGCACCATCACACCTCCTCCTCCATGCTTCACAGTAGGAACCACAAATGCGGAGATCATCCGTTTACCTACTCTGCGTCTCACAAAGACACGATGGTTGGAAACAAAAAAATATCAAATTTCATCAGACCAAATTAGATTTCCACCAGAAATGTCCATTGCTCGTGTTTCTTGGCCCAAGCAAGTCTCTTCTTCTTATTGGTGTCCTTTAGTATGGTTTCTTTGCAGCAATTTGACCATGAAGGCCTGATTCACGCGGTGTCCTCTGAATAGTTGACGTTGAGATGTGTCTGTTACTTGAACTTTTTTGGGCTGCAATCTGAGGCGCAATCTATCCCTGCTCTCACTCAAAACCCTATCCAGGGCCCGCTCGATCAAGAAACAAGCCCACATGCTTTGACCATAGACTCAGATACAAATGTTGCGATGCACAAGGTAAACCACATTACAATAGCCAATTCCACTCAAACGCCAATAAGTCGATCTGTTTTCACCATGAACACAAATGACATATCACGTTGTTGCGAACAAACACTACACTTTGTGGGGAATATGACCACAAAACGCAACTCTGAAAGTCGCTACCTGGAAACACTCCTGGAGGACTGCTTAACCCGTGATACGCTAATTGATTCGGGCTCGACAATATCGCTCATCTCTCAGACGATGTTCAATGATCTCAAAAAGGCTGTGAACCCAGCTAACCGTTGGTCAAAAACAGAACAATGTGAAAATAAACTTCGAGGTTTCACTCAGACTACCTCACCTCTCACAATGCGGCTCATGCTGAAACTACACTTCCAAAACACACCGCTTGTTCACCCTGTGTATGTTACTAGACTCGAAACTGAACACCTGCTACTCGGAGAAGACTTGATGGATCGTTTAGTCCCACAGATGGATTGTAAAAACAAACAATTGTGGTCACAAGTAACCGTGCCGTCTCTACTGACCACACCGTCTTCTCCTAACGCTGGCTACAACACAGTCATCCACAAGGGGTATCTGTCAAAAGGACCCCTTGGGAAAAAGAGGTTGACACCTCGAGGTGTAGAATCTGACTCAAACAGATATTACGATATCCCGTCACATTCAATCAACAAACCTGATAGACTATTCTTTTCATGATTTCGAGCCAGCAGTCTCTGTGAGTGAGAAACTTCCCTCCTCCTTGGAGTCATGCAATACTGTAGCTAAGATTAACTTATCTTGTCCTTCAGATACTTCCGCAAGCACCGATGCCGAAACAAAGCATCAACGTTCAGAGTGGACTCTGCTTCCGATGATACATTTTTTGCTTTGAGGGGGACTGAAACCCCTTACAATGAAACTAACAGTCAGTCCCGCCACTGATCCAGTGACTCCACTGGTGAAACAAGCCCCTCAAATGATCGTTTGGTCCCACTGATGGATTGGGGATAACCTTAGAATACATCTGAGATATCACTCTGGTAGATGTCTAGGGTATGATAATTGATAATTCGATCCTATTTTCGTGCCAGCGAGTCTTTTGCCCAGGCGTTTGACTATTATTTTATCTTTAAAAAAATATAATTTGGCAACGACTGTGCACTCATATCGCTGTCCTCTCTGTCCGAAACGATGTACATATTTGAGTTTGATTTTGTCGACAGTATCGCCTGGGTTCTGTAGCGGTTTAATAAGGAATTCTTTCACCACACTTTCAGGATCTTCACCCTCATTTTCTTTAATGTTGGTAAGTACATCATTTTCTCGCATTGATCTAGTCTGTATTTCAAGTAAGGCATCTCTTAGAAACATGTTCTCCTTTTTAAGTTCTTTAACGTCCGTTGAATAGTACTGACTGTAACTTTTAGCTTATTTGTTTCTTTCTCCATTGTCACAGCTTTTCCGTCACTCATTCCTAGGCCCGCCTTCGTAGCCTTTATTTCTTTAATGTCAAGTTCAAATATGCCCAATTTATTATTTATTGATTTTAGCAGGTTGGTTTCCACTCTTACTGTGCCAAGTGGTGAAAATCATAAATCATCTGTGTCTGTCGAGGAATCTCGTAGTTTCTCTTTACATTTGGTTCTCAATTTTTAACCCTGGATCCTCTCCGAAATCTTTTGGCCTTGTAATATTTATCAATACACTTCTCTAACCTTATATGTTTTTTGGGGTTATTATTCAGTTTGAATGTTATTACCCACGAGTAAATAGATCAGTGTAGTGCTACTATTTAGTCAGCTTCAAGAAATTGTGTACAGATCCTTGTGACATGGGGCCATGCATTATAATGCTAAAACATGAGGTGATGGCGGCGGATGAATGACAATAGGCCTCAGGATCTCGTCACGGTATCTCTGTGCATTCAAATTGCCATCGATAAAATGCAATTGTGTTAATTGTCCGTAGCTTATGCCTGCCCATACCATAAAACTCACTGCCACCATGGGGCAGCAAACCACTCACCCACATGACGCCATACATGCTGTCTGCCATCTGCCCGGTACAATTGAAAATGGGATTAATCAGTGAAGAGCACACTTCAGCCATTGGCCATCGAAGGTGAGCATTGCCCACTGAAGTCGGTTACCATGCCGAACTGCAGTCAGGTCAAGACCCTAATGAGGACAACGAGCACGCAGATTAGCTTCACTGAGACGGTTTCTGACAGTTTGTTCAGAAATTTTTTATTTGTGCAAACCCACAGTTTCATAAGCTGTCTGGGTGGCTGGTTTCAGACGATCCCACAGGTGAAAAGCCAGATGTGGAGGTCCTGGGCTGGCGTGGTTACAGTACATGTAGTCTGTGGTTGTGAGGCCGGTTGGATGTACTGCCAAATTCTCTAAAATGATGTTGATGTTATGCAGCCTGGTCTCATGGACTCGGCATAACATAGTACATTTAAATCCGGGATACTCAAATTAGTATGATATGTTACGTTTGGTATGGTTACATAAGATAGATGGTTATAACGCGAACGTCTAGCAACCCAAAGGTTGCGAGTTCAAATCTCAATATGGACAACTTTTGCTAATTAGCTATTTACGACTTTTTAGCTAAGTTGCAACTACTTAGCATGTTAGCTAACCCTTCCCCTAACCCTAACATTAACCCTTTAATTAACTAACCCTTCCCCTAACCTTAACCCTTAAACCTAACTCCGAAACTTAACTGTAACCCCTAGCCTAGCTAACTTTAACCAACTAGCTAATGTTAGCAACCTAGCCACCTAGCTAGAATTTGTAACATATTATACTTTTAGCAAATTCTTTACATATTGTACATTTTGCAAATAAGTAACATATAATCCAAATTGTAATTCGTAACATATCATACAAAATGGGTATGGATATCCACACATTTAATACATACCATGCGAAACGTAACATATCATACTAAATGGAGTGTCTCGGATATCCGTACAGAATTATAGGAAATTCTCTGAGACCAAGTTGCATTATGGTAGAGAAATGAACTTTCAATTCTCTGGCAACAGCTCTGGTGGACTTTCCTGCAGTCAGCATGCCAATTGCCAATCCCTCAAAACTTGAGACATCTGTGGCATTGTGTTGTTTGACAATGATCATGCTGTTTAATCAGCTTCTTGATATGCCACACCTGTCAGGTGGATGGATTATCGTTGCAAAGGAGAAATGCTCACTAAAAGGGAATTAAACAAGTTTCTCCCTAAAATCTGAGAGAAATAAGCTTTTTGTGTGTATGGAACATTTCTTGGATATTTTATTTCAGCTCATGAAACATTGGACCGACACTTTACATGTTGTGTTTATAGTTTTGTTCAGAATAATTGCGTTGTAAACTGAAGACCATGATTAGTTGATTATTGGAGTCAGGTGTGTTAGCTGGGGCAAAAGTGTGTCACCAATCAGGCCCCTGGGGACTGGAGTTGCCCATCCCTGCTACAGCTACAGAAACTCGGTGGAGTGTGACAGTAATAATATGGAACAATCATACTTTAAAGGCATTCTCCAGGGGATTTCACTCTACCGTACTGTACGTGTACCACTGCAGCAAGGATTGGATGTGTTTTCACTGTATTTGCTCCATGTTGGTGTCAGCAGGTCCTTTAAGGTCAGTGTTTCCCAACTCGAGTCCTTGAGAACCCATAACAGTACACATTTCTGTTGTAGCCCCGGACCAGCACACCTGATTCAACTTGTCAACTAATCATCAAGCCCTCAATGAGTTGAATCAGGTGAGTTTGTCCAGTTCTACAACAAAAATGTGTGCTGTTGGGAGTACTCAAGGACTGGAGTTGGGAAACACTGCTTAAGGTGGAACAATGGACTTGAAAGCAATCCTAAAGATCCCATTACCGAGCTGTTTGTACAGTAATTGTAGATGTCCCAGTCCTTCCCATTTCCATACAGAGAGTCTTTGAAGCAAGGCCTTTGATTTTACCATTCAGTAAAATCAAAATGCAGTGCATTGTGGGATATTCCCAGGTGGGGAACCAAAGGGTAGAGTGAGGACCTCAGGCCACATGATAAAACAAGTTCAAATGTGATGGTCAGGAGCCACTAGAGGACAGATGGCACAATTATTGCTCTTTTGATAACTTTTTTAAAATCTTGCTCCACTGGGGTTTGCTCCACTTCACACTACAATAAAGGTTGTGAAGGAATCATCTCAAAACACAGCCCTACAAATGTGACCCTATGCATTAAGCAGATTGGAGTTCCTTTATTTCAACTTCGTAAGGGCAGCTCTGCCTAGAGAACATAAACTAATGCAATTAGCTATGTTTAAGAAAGAAATGTGATTGGTTGAGTTTAGGCAAGCAATTCCAATTGGTTGAGGGTTGGGCTAAGATTACATAAGAAATGTGATTGTTAAGTGTCTGGTAGGGGTTGGGATTGGGATGGGAACCAGCATGCTTGTGTATGAACATGTGAATGTTAATGACATCCTCCACCACCACCATGCACCATCACCAACCTACCTACCATTCTTTCTGCCCTTTGAGGCAGAACAGCCTTCAGAACAAAATTGAACAAGCACAGATTGTTGCTTTCTTGTTAGATGTGATAAGTATGCAGTAGTTATGCAGTACACCATTGTTAGTTCTGAATGTATTAAACAGAGTACAGACAGTGCTAAGATGTGTGTTATTTTATAGGACCACAAAGAAGACAGTTCCAGACGTATACATCTGTAACCTGGCTGTGGCTGATGTGGTCCACGTGACGGTCATGCCCTTCCTGATCCACCAGTGGGCGCGGGGGGGGCACTGGGTGTTTGGCAGCACCCTCTGCACCATCATCACCTCCCTGGACAACTGCAATCAGGTGGCCTGTGCAGCCGTCATGACCGCTGTCAGCCTGGACAGGTGAGTAATATGAGATGGGAGTCAGTTTGCCTGAGTGCCAGTCTGTTTGTGCTCTATTGCTGGTTGGCAATACCCGGTTGGCAATAGAGAGACTGGCACATAAAAACACCAAAATTACAATTAAGTAATCAATTTTTGTCCTAAGCCCTAATCTTCACATTTTCATATTTGGAACAGGTCCTTTCATGCTGTCACGTCCTGACCCTAGTAAGATGTCATTTTCTATAGTAGAGTAGGTCAGGGCGTGACATGGGGTGTTTTGTGTTTTTCTATGTTTTCTATTTCTATGTTTGTGTTCTAGGTTTTCTATTTCTATGTTGTTTTTTGGGTTGATCTCCAATTGGAGGCAGCTGGTCCTCGTTGCATCTGATTGGAGATCATATTTAAGTAGGGGTTTTTCCTGGGTTTTTGTGGGTAGTTATTTTCCATTTTGTCAAGTGTACCTGACGGAACTGTTGGCTGTCGTTTTGTTTAAGTGTCTTCATTAAAGTAAAAAAAATAGCACTCTACACACTCCACCTTGGTCCCTTTTATACGACTCGCGATACAGAACTACCCACCATGATTGGATCAAGCGGCATGCCCGGGCTGAAATGGACACCTGGTCTCATAGTGAGTGGACGGAGAGGAGAAATTGGACCTGGGGCCAGGTAATCAAGAGATACCGTAGCCTACCTGGGAAGAACGAGAGGCAGCCCCCAAAACATTTTTGGGGGGGGCACACGGTTCGTTTGGCTGGGCCAGGGGTGAGACCTGAGTCAACTCCCCGTGCTTTTTGTGGTAAGCATGTGCCTGCCTCTCGCACTCTCCCTCCAGTGCGCATCCATAACCCAGTACGGCCGGTGCCTGCTTTGAGCACTCGGTCCTCAGTGCATCTCCCCAGTCCGGTGAGACGGGTTCCTGCTCCACGTACAAAGCCTCCGGTGATAATCGATGGTCCGACGCCGGTAGAGATGATCCATGGCCCGGAGCCTGTAGGGATATTCCATGGCACGAAGCCTGAAGAGGTAATCCATGGCCTGGAACCTGAATAAATAATCCTTGGCAAAAAGCCTGGAGGGATTATAAATGGTCCGGAGCCTGTAGGGATAATTTATGGCACGAAGCCTGTAGGAATAATTTATGGCACGTGTAGGAATAATCCATGGCCGGGCACCTGTAGAGATAATCCATGGTAAGAAGCCTCCAGTGATGATCCTTGGCGCGGAACCTGTAGAGATGATCCATGGCATGGAGCCAGCAGCAACGGTCACTAGTCCGGAACCTATTATGACGCCTCCCAGTCCGGAGCCTCCAGTGACGCTCTTCAGTCCGGAGCCATCAGCGACGCTCCCCAGGCCCGGAGCATCCAGCGACGCTACCCAGTCCGGAGCCTCCAGCGGCGCTCCCCAGTCCGGAGCCTCCAGCGGCGGCCCGGAGCCTCCAGCGGTGGTCCGCAGCCCGGAGCCTCCAGCGGCAGCCCGGAGCCTCCAGCGGCGGCCCGAAGCCCGGAGCCTCCAGCAATGATCTACAGTCCGGTTCCTTCGACGACGATCCACGGTCAGGTGGTAATAAAGCAGAAGGATCAGCGGGTGGAGCGGGGAGTACGCCCCGAACCGGAGCCGCCTCCCATGCTGGAGGTGTTTTGTGTTTTTCTATGTTTTCTATTTCTATGTTTGTGTTCTAGGTTTTCTATTTCTATGTTGTTGTTTTTTGGGTTGATCTCCAATTGGAGGCAGCTGGTCCTCATTTTTCTTCCTGGGTTTTGTGGGTAGTTATTTTCCGTTTTGTCAAGTGTACCTGACGGAACTGTTGGCTGTCATTTTGTTGTTTTGTTAAAGTGTCTTCATTAAAGTGAAAAAAATGAGCACTCTACACGCTGCGCCTTGGTCCCCTTTATACAACCCGCGTTACAGATGCCATGCACTGAGTATGTAATAAGACACTTCATTAGATTCTGATCATAATTGGGGAGTTGACTTTGCCAAGCTGTTGAAGCATAAGGATAAGTGTCTCAGTAGTGGAAAAAGGTGTATAGTCAGTTCAAATCAAAGTTTATTGGTCCTGTACACATATTTACAGATGTTATTGCAGGTGTGGTGAAATGCTTATGTTTCAAGTTCATTAGAGTTACCAGCCTCAGAAATTGCAGCCCAAATAAATGCTTCACAGAGTTCAAGTAACAGACACATCTCAACATCAACTGTTCAGAGGAGACTATGTGAATCAGGCCTTCATGGTCAAATTGCTGCAAAGAAACCACTACTAAAGGACACCAATAAGAAGAAGAGACTTGCTTGGGCCAAGAAACATGAGCAATGGACATTAGAGCAAGATGGCGCCGATAGAGATGACAGCTTCGCTTCTGGTCCTTAGAAAACTGCAGTATTTTGTTTTTTAAATGTATTATTTCTTACATTGTAAGCCCAGAAACCTTAAGTGTTATTACATACAGCCGGGAAGAACTATTGGATATCAGAGAGACGTCAACTTACCAGCACAACCAGCACTACGACCAGGAATACGACTTTCCCAAAGCAGATCCTTTGTCTGCACCTCCCAGGGCATTTGAACTGATTCCAGAGGCCGACCCAAAACAACAACGCCGCCGGAGGAGAGGGTGCCGGAGCGGTCTTCTAGTGAGGCTTCGGATGCACGCACACCACCCGCCGCTTCTGAGTATATCACTCACTAATGTCCAGTCCCTAGTTAACAAAGTTGACGAAATCAGGGCAAGAGTTGCTTTCCAATGAGATATCTGGGATTGTAACATACACTGTTTCACAGAAACATGGCTAGCTTGGGACATGCTGTCGGAGTCAGTACAGCCAACAGGATTTGCTCCCCTCCTATAGGCAGAAACGAAAACAGGAAGCGCCCGTGGTTAGGTCTATCCAACGCTGGTCTGACCAATCGGATTCCACGCTTCAAGATTGCTTTGATCACGGGAACTGGAATATGTTCCGGGTAGCCTCCGAGAACAACATTGACATGTACGCTGACTTTGTGAGCGAGTTTATAAAGAAGTGTATAGATGTTGTACCCACTGTGACTGTTGCAATTCAACGGCTCAAACACGAAACGTATGTCGTAGGGTCTACAGACAATCAAGGATTACAAAAAGAAAACCAGCCCCGTCGTGGACATCGACCTCTTGCTTCCAGACAAATTAAACAACTTCTTTGTGCACTTTGAGGACAATACCGTGCCACTGACGCGGTGTCATCATGAAGTGCTTTGAGAGACCAAGCAATCACCATCACACTGCACACTTCCCTATCCCATCTGGACAAGAGTAATACCTAATTAAGAATGCTGTTCATTGACTACAACTCAGCATTCAACACCATAGTGCCCTCCAAGCTTGAGTCTCTGGGTCTTGACCCTGCCCTGTGCAACTGGGTCCTGGATTTCCTGACAGGCCGCCCCCAGGTGGTTAAGGTAGAAAACAACATCTCCACTCCGCTGATCCTCAACACTGGGGCCCCACAAGGGTGCGTGCTCAGCCCCCTCCTGTATTCCCTTTTCATCCACGACTGCGTGACATGCACGTCTCCAACTCAGTCATCAAGATTGCAGACGACACAACAGTGGTAGGCTTGATTAACAACAACGATGAGACCGCCTACAGGGAGGAGGTGAGGTCCCTCGGAGTGTGGTGTCAGGAAAATAACCTCTCACTCAATGTCAGCAAAACAAAAGATGATTGTGGACTTCAGGAAACAGAAAAGGGAGCACCCCCTATCCACATCGATGGGACAGCAATGGAGAAGGTGGAAAGTTTTAAGTTCCATAGTATACATACCACAGACAAACTGAAATGGTCCACGCACACAGACAGTGTGGCGAAGAAGGAGCAACAGCGCCTCTTCAACCTCAGGAGGCAGAATTTTTTTTTTTACAGGTGCACAATCGAGAGCATCCTGTCGGGCTGTATCACCGCCTGGTACGGCAACTGCACCATCCAAAACCGCAGGGCTCTCCAGAGGGCAGTGAGGTCTGCACAACGCATCACCGGGGGCAAACTACCTGCCCTCCAGGACACCTACAACACCCGATGTCACAGGAAGGAAAAAAAGTTAATCAAGGACAATAACCACCCGAGCCACTGCCTGTTCACCTCGCTTCCATCCAGAAGGCGAGGTCAGTACCGGTGCATCAAAGCTGGGACAGAGAGACTGAATAACAGCTTCTATCCCAAGACCATCAGATTGTTAAACAGCCATCACTAGTACAGGGAGCCGGCTGCCTACCTCAGACTGGGGTGAAGGTTCACCTTCCAACAGGACAATGACCCTAAGCACACAGACAAGACAATGCAGGAGTGGCTTTGGGACAATTCTCTGAATGTCCTTGAGTGGCCCAGCCAGAGCCTGGCCTGGAACCTGATCTAATATCTCTGGAGAGATCTTAAAATAGCTGTGCAGCAACACTCCCCATCAACCTGACAAAGCTTCAGAGGATCTGCAGAGAAGAATGTGAGAAACTCCACAAATACAGGTGTGCCAAGGTGGTAGCGTCATACCCAAGATGACTCTGCTGTAATCGCTGCCAAAGGTGCTTCAACAAAGTACTGAGTAAAGAGTCTGAATACTTATGTAAATGTGATAGTTAAGTATTTTTTTAATAATTAGATTAATTTTTTTATCTGTTTTTGCTTTGTCATTATGTACATACAGTTCAAGTCGGAAGTTTACATACACCTTAGCCAAATACATTTAAACTCAGTTTTTCACAATTCCTGACATTTAATCCTTGTAAAAATGGCTTGTCTTAGATCAGCTAGGATCACCACTTTATTTTAAGAATGTGAAATGTCAGAATAATAGTAGAGAGAATGATTTATTTCAGCTTTTATTTCTTTCGTCACATTCCCAGTGGGTCAGAAGTTTACATACACTCAATTAGTACTTGGTATCATTGCCTTTAAATTGTTTAACTTGGGTCAAACATTTTGGGTAGCCTTCCACAAGATTCCCACAATAAGTTGGGTGAATTTTGGCCTATTCCTCCTGACAGAGCTGCTGTAACTGAGTCAGGTTTGTAGGACTCCTTGCTCGCACATGCTTTTTCAGTTCTGCCTACAAATTTTCTATAGGATTGAGGTCAGGGCTTTGTGATGGCCACTCCAATACCTTGACTTGGTTGTCCTTAAGCCATTTTACCACAACTTTGGAAGTATGCTTGGGGTCATTGTCCATTTGGAAGACCCATTTGCGACCAAGCTTTAACTTCCTGACTGATGTCTTGAGATGTTGCTTCAATATATCCACATAATTGTCCTTCCTCATGATGCCATCTATTCTGTGAAGTGCACCAGTCCCTCCTGCAGCAAAGCACCCCCACAACACGATGCTGCCACTTCGTGCTTCACGGTTGGGATGGTGTTCTTCAGCTTGCAAGTCTCCTACTTTTTCCTCCAAACATAACGATGGTCATTATGGTCAAACAGTTCTATTTTTGTTTCATCAGACCAGAGGACATTTCTCCATGTGTAGTTGCAAACCATAGTCTGGCTTTTTTATGGCGGTTTTGGAGCAGTGGCTTCTTCCTTGCTGAGCGGCCTTTCAGGTTATGTCGATATAGGACTCGTTTTACTGTGGAGATAGATACTTACATATTTTTTTTCCTACTTTTGTACCTGTTTTCTCTAGCATCTTCACAAGGTCCTTTGCGGTTGTTCTGGGATTGATTTGCACTTTTCACACCAAAGTACGTTCATCTCTAGGAGACAGAACGCGTCTCCTTCCTGAGCGGTATGACGGCTGCGTGGTCCCATGGTGTTTATACTTGTGTACTGTTGTATGTACAGATGAACGTGGTACCTTCAGGCGTTTGGAAATTGCTCCCAATGATGAACCAGACTTGTGGAGGTCTACCATTTTTTTCTGAGGTCTTGGCTGATTTCTTTTGTTTTTCCCATGATGTCAAGCAAAGAGGCACTGAGTTTGAAGTTAGGCCTTGAAATACATCCACAGGTACACCACCAATTGACTCAAATTATTTCAATTAGCCTATCAGAAGCTTCTAAAGCCATGACATCACTTTCTGGAATTTTCCAAGTTGTTTAAAGGCACAGTCAACTTAGTGTATGTAAACTTCTGACCCACTGGAATTGTGATACAGTGAATAATCTGTCTGTAAACAATTGTTGGAAAAATTACTTGTGTCATGCACAAAGTAGATGTCCTAACCAACTTGCCAAAACTGTAGTTTGTTCACAAGAAATTTGTGGAGTGGTTGAAAAACGAGATTTAATGACTCAAAGCTAAGTGTATGTAAACTTCTGACTTCAACTGTATATGTGGGAAACAACCATTCCAGCTCTGCAAATTTTGCTGCGAAGAGATATTTACTTCATTTGTTTTGGTACTGGGATGGTCGCAGGTCCAGGAATGGCTGAAGAATTGTGAAATTTACCTTGAGCTTACTTTGCAGGTAGCACTACTGGGTGATTTGAAAAGTCCTAGTCAATCCATCAGTAATATAATAATACTTTTAGCAAAAATGTTATCTTTAATTTACAATCTGTAGAAACTATGAGAGCAGAAGGTTCTGAACTTTTGTGAAACATCAAAGCACATTTGAAAAATGGATGGCAAATAGAAAACCAATATGGATGATTAAGTGATAGATGGGAGGGGTTGAGTGGAGCTGAAGGGTGGGACTAATAGCAACAAGATGACTATTGTAAAATATACTGTGTTCGTAAAATGTATATAGGTTCCGAACTTTTGTGAAACAGCACAGTTGAAAAATACATGGCAAATAGAAATCAAACTGGAAATAAATGGGTGGTGTTGAGGGTAGCGGAAGGATATGAGTAAAAAACTAAAGATAACTATTGTAAAATAGATTGTGTCCGTAAAATGTTCAGTGCATTCTGGAAGTATTCAGACCCCTTGACTTTTTCCACATTTTGTTATATTACAGCATTATTCTAAAATAGATTAAATTGTCACACAGAATGTTGTGAAAATTCTGTGCAACTTCCAGTGTCCATTTACTGTGAACACTGAGGCTGTTCCCACTTTGATTTAAGTCTAGGCATCCCGTCAGTGGGACACCTGTCGACAACTACCGGTGAAATTGGAGGGTCGGGCAATTCAAATAAATAATCATAAAAATTATGGATATTAAACATCTAGGTATATACAACTGTCTTATATCGGTTAAAAGCTTAAATTCTTGTTAATCTAACTTCATTGTCCGATTTACAATAGGCTTTACAGTGAAAGCATGCCATGCGATTGTTTGAGGACGGCGCCACAAATCACAATATTTTTCAACCAGCACAAGCGTCGTAAAATTATTAAATATTCACTTACTTTTTGAAAATCTTCCTCTGATTTGCAATCCCAAGGGTCACAGCTACAACATGCATGGTCGTTTCGTTAGATAAAATTCTTCTTTATATACCAAAAAGTCAGTTTAGTTGGCGTCAGTTTAGTTGGCGTCAGTTTAGTTGGCGATTTGATTTATCCACTCGTTCAACATGCAAAGAAAGGAATCCAAACAAAGACTGTTGACATCTAGTGGAAGCCACAGGAATTGCAATCTGGGAGCTGGAATCGCATAGGACCCATAGCTTCCATTGAAAAGCATGGGCTCTCCCCCCAAAACAAATCTGGTTGGTTTTTCTTTGGATTTTCTCCTACCATATCAATTGTGTTATAGTCTCATACATTATTTTAACATTTATACAAACTTCAAAGTGTTATCTATCCAATGGTACCAATTATATGCATATCCTGGCTTCTGGTCCTGAGTAACAGGCAGTTTACTTTGGGCAGGTCAGTCAGACAGGAAGTGGAGAAAAATAGACCCTAGCCTGAAAAAGCTTTAGTTTTAACAGTGGCCAAATAGGCTACTGTCGCTATTTGATCATAGTGTAGGCCTACCATAGTAGCCAACCATCAAAAACAATGGAGAAAATGCATCCCATAACATTTTAACATGGAAATAGCGGTTCTATCATTCAGCCTACAGTAACAGCCAATGTGTGGTGTTCAATGTAGGCCTACATTCATGAGACTTTTGAAAAAAACATGCAGAGCTTGACATTAACCGGTTTACCCACTTCTCCTTCAGACAAGGAGGTGGTTAAAATGTTGTGTTTGATGCAAGAAACCACTTCACAAAATAAAATGCATTATTATTCCCATAGCATTATTACAGAGAATCAGACAAATTATTATACCCTCTCCCTACACATGTTGTATTCTTGTGGGAAGCAATCACTCCCCTATTGCTGACTACGAATTATCTGTAACTGGGCTAGTAACTCAGTAACTAGGAAAGGATATGAACAAAATGTGCACAGGTGGCTACGGGCAGCCCTTGCTTTGATCTCAAAAGAAGCGCATCTACTCACGACCACAGCTGTAAACACAGTCCAGTTCAGAGTAAATAGCACAGATCCATACAGTATATGGCAATGGTCTATTTGCATATAGGCCTACTGCAGCTCTGATGGGTTATGCAACACTGGTCTCTGTAGAGTAGGGGCTAAGTCTTGCACAATAGAATCCTGCTCCGATGCGTTCTGCCTACTACATAATCTCTTGCATAGTTTGTTTTGATTCGGTATGTTGCATTGAAATTGGCTAATATTGCATTCATTCGATCACTATTGCCACAGATAGTGTTAACTAACAAGGGAAAACTAGAAAGTTGAGTGAAGTTCAATCTAGTGCTTCTCTCCATGGGCTGATATTTCTTCTGCACTCTGATTGGCAGTCCAGAGGGAGCTGCATGGCAGTCTTGGGGCTACTGTGCACCCACACATGCGTGCAGCTTAGAGGGAACATTGCACATCACAGTGAATGTTCTCATTGTTCATGCACCATGGGAAAAAAAACATTTTGGCATGGCAAATCCAAGCTTGACATTGGTCTGCATTGACGTTGTCACATGCCTTAACTATGGCCAGAAGGAGGGTGGCACAATCATGGGGATGGTGGTCGTATACCTTCCTCCTCCATGCTGAAAAAATGTCCTCAATAGGTTTGAGGAAAAGAGAGTATGGAGGCTGGTATAGGGTCACGAATTTGGGATAGGCCCAAAACCGTGCCTGAACCACTTCTGCATGGTGGAACCTGACATTGTCTCAAACAATGACATAGGTGACCCGTCACCTTGACATGAGGTGATCAGCGTTGTAGGATCCAAATAATGGCCTACGTCCTACCACACCATGTTAGAGATAGCTGCACACATGGAGATGTTTCCCCCACGTTGTCTAGGCACTTGGACGGTCGCCCGTTGGCCGGTGAGGTTCCACCCACGGCGACGAGTTTTGGCCAGGTTGAAGCCCACTTCATCAACAAAGATATTCATGTGATGATTCACAGGAGCATCAAGCACCATTACCCTCTAAAAATATATTTTGGTTAGTTCTTTTTACAGTATAGTTCCAATATGATATTGTGAAGTATCATGGGCATCAAATAGTAACAGTAATATAGTATATAGTGCTGCACCTGAACATTCTCGGCCCGCAGTTGTTTCACCCGGTCATTGTTTCTCTCAAAAGGCACCAGGTAAATGTGTTTCATAGATACCTGGTGCCTCTTCAAAAGGCAGGTGATTGTTGGTAGGCTGATGGATGCCACATTGGCAAAGATGTCATCGTTCTCCTCAATGGCCTGCTTAATTTTGGACAACTGTATGTCATTCCTGGCCCTCACCATTTCCACCACTGCCCACTTCTCCTGGTCGGTCAGCACACGGCCACGGCCATCACCATTGGGCCTTCTGTCAATTCTGAGGGTAGAACAGAGTATACTGTCAATAGATCGCACTGTAAGAATACTGTAGCATGTTTTGTGAATTTACAATATGTCATTTACTGTAAATGTAATTGTAAAGCATAATGCATATTCTGCAGATTTACCGGTTTTCTTGGCGAAATGTTCTCATGATCGAATTGACCTTTGATCTTTTCAGATTGGGTTGAACTAATCTGGCAGCCCCTGCCATGGTAAGGCCTCTGTTTAAAAACCTGGGCAAAAGACTCGCTGGCATAAAAATAGGAATGAATGATCAGTTCACGAAGGAAATTGCAGAATTCTGTACCCACTATTCAAAGTGAATAGAATAAAAGGGAAACGTGTAGCACTCGTATTCGATAAACTGTACATTGTAGAAACTATCAGAATAGTAAGGTTCCGAACTTTTGTGAAACATCACAGCACAGTTAAAAAAAATGGATGGTGTTCGGAGATAGATGGGAGGGGTTAAGCGGAGCTGAAGGTTGGAACTAAAAACAAACAAAAGATAGCTGATGTAAAATATACTGTGTCTGTAAAATGTATATAGTATGTACTGTATGAGCTTGAAGTAGAAGCCTAAGTGTTGTAGTCCATTAGTTTACTCCAATTAGGGAGGGGTGGTAAGGTTATGGGAAAATAATACAGGAGTAAACTATATAGAGTAAACTAATATACAATATATATTTAAAATAATATATATTTATAAAAACATTTATTGGGGATTGGAAATGATGCAGACAATTACATTGATAGAAGCTACAAAAATATAAAAGCAGCATGTAAAGTGTTGGTTCCATGTTTCATTAGCTGAAATAAAAAATCCCAGACATTTTTCATACACACAAAAAGCACATTTCTCAAAAAGGTTGTGCACACATTTGTTTACATCCCTGTTAGTGAGCATTTCTCCATTGCCAAGGTAATCCATCCACCTGACAGGTGTGGCATATCAAGAAGCTGATTAAACAGTATGATCATTACATTTTAGCCAGGTAGCCTATGACAACAAAAACTATAAGCGTACTGTATGACGGAGTCATAGACCGTTTGTCAACATGAAAGAGAGGAGGATGACATTGGCGTAGGGTGAGTCAGCTTTTTTTTCTACATGAATGTACGCTCGCACACACACACACACACACACACACACACACACACACAGAAATCAGAACCATGGACAGCCAAATCATATTTAGCTTATGTTGATTGGACTAAATTGTTTTTGGTATCTTTTAGTTGTTACAGTATTAGACTAAGCATAGGTGATTTGATGATGTTGAAATGGTACTGGAAGAGTGGAGGCAGCTCCTGTTTTCTTTGCAACTTGCTGTAGGTCATGTAACTCTGTGGTTCTAAATCAATAGTTGTTTAGTAGTCCGAAAATGTCGGAAACTTTAACTTGCTTGAACTGGCTGGGTTTCTGTAGGTCATGTAGCTGTTTGTTACATGCAATATGGTTTGCGGATTTCACCGGACAGAGGTTGCTGTCTTGTTTTGTGATGAAACAAAGGTGTGCCACTGTGTCTTCTTATTGTCTCGGCCTTAGGCCTATATATCACGGTCGCAAGGCATATGAACTAACATGTCCTAGGGAAAACAACAAAATTATCACAACACGTGTAATATGGCTTTTTGGGGGTTTGGCTTCCCCAGGGTATTTTTTTATTTTTTTAAATTAGAAAATAGTTTGACAACCCTGTTTGTAAGCTTTTAAATGATATCAATCTCAACTGTTTATCTTTTCCAGAGATGAAGACATGTATATCTCATGGTATGGTATGGTGGGGTATGCAAAATAGGGTATCTTTGAGCACCTTTATCTCTTGAATGTTTTTGCATTCAGGTCCAAAAAGTCACTTTCTGAGCACTTCAACAATGGGCAAATATGTATGGAAGGTTTTGTTCCAATCAAAAGGGATGCTGTCAAAAAGTGATTGCATTCAAATGGATTTACCCATCAGCCAGGCTAACACTCCACTGTATTGCATTTAGTACAGTACTGTTCCTAACGTTTCCTTTCACAGGGGTTGCGGTACAAACGTTTTGTATGTTAACATTGTGCATTCACCATACACTCTACATTCCATGATGTGATTGCATTCCTATTTATACTTCTAGAGAAAACTGAAGTACGTAATCAATAATGTCCTTTAGTTTTCAAATTGCTGTTATACTTTATTTACCATCCAATCCATGGCCATTTCTAGATGTTCTACACTGGTTTAGTTAAATTCACTCGTATACAAATTGCATACAAAATGCCAGAGTCCCACTAAAAACATGCACGATTTTTCAAAGGAGGTAGCATAATTTGGAGGGAAAATCAATTTCCCTCAACTTCTTAAAAATGATATCTGGCTCAGATTAGGAACAACTAACAGATTAACTGATTTGTGGAAGTTGAATAATTCATGGGTTTTCTTTACCCTGAATGCCCTGTTTCTAGTGATATGCAGATAGTGTCATGACCTCAGTTGTATAATTGATGAGCGTAGCGGCCTCCATGTCAGTGTCCAGTTGGATGCTTCTACACCTGCATTGCTTGCTGTTTGGGGTTTTAGGCTGGGTTTCTGTACAGCACTTTGAGATATCAGCTGATGTTAGAAGGGCTTTATAAATAAATTTGATTTGATGCGGAACCCACTGACAATCGTCTCTCGCTAAATGTTCTGCTCATGATCAAAGTTACCTTTCCATTCGTTCCAAGCCAGCACATGATGAAAACTCAATCGTCTCGCCCGCAATCTCTACACAGTCTCATCTGCACTGCATTACAGACAGTAACAAAGTGACCTTACCTGACTTTGTATAGATGGGTTAGCTGACAATGTCACGAAAACAATGTGCACGCTTCAATGGGGCAGAAGTCCGTAATTGTTGTGATTCTGGATGGCTGGTAACAATGACACGAAACTGCCATGCGGGAAATCATAAGTGTCTCATTTCAGCTACTATAGTTTCATCTCGTTCTTGACACTGTTTTGTTTTGAGGTGTTTGATTGATTTCATGTCAATCCTAATATGGCTCAAATTCACTAGCTAGCTAACCAACAACTTTAACAATGCATTTGAGAGACAACAAGTGATCATTGTGCAAATGTATTATGTTTTTTTGTAAACATTGAAGACAAAATATCGTTTACATGTAGTCAACATTCCAAAACCAACCTTGTCGGTTTTGTTGCTAAACATCCAACCCTTCTATAGATTGTTCTGTTGTCAGTCTATATCTGCAAGGATATAAATTAGGTTATTTAATTGGGATGTATGTTTGTGGCATATAGTTGGTTTAATTGGTCAGTTCCTCACATTGATCTATTAATTGTCTCATAGGTACCTGGCGGTGGTGCACCCGTTCCGTCTGATGACCCTCCGAACCCGCTCTAAGACCATCTGGATCAACCTGTTTGTGTGGGTGGTGTCATTTGTCATGGTCCTTCCCGCCTGGGTCCACTCCAAAGTAATTCGCTTCCCTGATGGACTGGAGAGCTGCTCCATGAACCTGGTCACTCCCAAAGAGGTGCTCTGGTAAGGTCACAACCCTGACATAACATCAAATCAACATTGAATTAAGGTGGATATTTAATTGACTTGACTAACATGATTTCAACATGGGGTAAACCAGATCATGAAATCATGTTGTTGGTTTGCTCTTGAATTAAATGTTCAATGCTGAAAGAAATACGAAATCTGATGTTAATAGAACTTGGAGTTAATGTATATTTGTCTGATGGGGTCAGAGGTCAGATGAGTCATGCTGGTCTCTATATCATGATCCTCTACTCCAATGCCATATTCACCCCCCCTCCAACTAGCTTTATAAACAAACCATGCACATGTTATTGGCTGGGGAAATTACTGGACTCCTGCAGAAACTGTTCATAGAAATCCAAATGTCAATTAAATTGGTAAAGAGGCCTTTTAGGGCGGAAAAAGGCAGAAAAACCATCGGAGGAACCTGTTCTCGGAAGTAGAGCTGCTTTCAAGCATAGTATTAATCAGTGGTAGAAAAATGAACACCAACTACTTGAGTGCTTCGTTAATCACACCCTTCACTGTAGTTACTGTAATCCTGGGGACACTTTTAACAGTGTGAAAATGTGTTTAGCTACAGTTCCTACATTCTATCTAATGATCAAACGTATTCATAGCAGTGGGACATCCCACTGGGCACAGACATCAGTTCAATGTCTAGTTTCGAGTGACATTTGGTTGAGTCAACTAGCGTGAAATCAATGAAAAATTTAACCATGTCATTGGATTTAGGTTAAAAATTGAGTGAAAAAAAGATGAAATGCCCTTACTTTCTGCAAATCCAATTATTTTCCCACATTGATTCAACATTCATCACATATATTTTTGTGGTTGAAATTATATGGAAACAACATTGATTCAACCCGTTTTTGCCTAGTGGGATGGTACTGTAGCTACTGAAAGCTGATACACATCTTCTTTCTCTCTCTCTCTCACTCTCTCGCTCTCTCATATATCCCCCCCCCCCCAGGTACACCCTCTATCAGACCATCACATCTTTCTTTCTGCCCTTGCCCCTTATCCTCACCTGTTACATGCTGATCCTATGCTATACCTGGAGGATGTACCAGAAGAACAAGAGGGAACGGCGGTGAGTCATGCCCGCTGGCAGCTGCCCAGCGGGCACACATGGGCGTGCATAGAGCAGGCCTGAATAACGTTATACCCTGGGCAGGGCGAGATCCTATGGTATCTCTAGTGGCAGAGAGCGTGGTCAAATGTAGTCGTGGTCATCAACCGTGGCAGAGCCTGATAGTTACTTATATACACAGAGACACACAGAGGTACTAGATACAGTAAATGTGAGGCACTAGAAATAGAGATGCCCACAGGTATGAAATTACAGGTTTTGGTGGGTGTTCTAAAAATAAATGACATTAAAACAGTTCTATACTGGAGAAATCTAACGGAACCATGACCTCCACTCAGTAATCTAGTCATTAGCCGTCTGTTTCTCTGTGGGTAGAAATTGAGCCTGAGGACAAGGTTATCTCCTCAGTAAACCAAAATGATTGAAAAAAATTATAGTGGGAATGACTTATCTGATGCACGAGGGAACTTCTTGATTCATGCTTCTATGCTGGTCATTATTGTCACTAACCCCTGCCCCTGGTTCCTCTCCCCTCCTCAGCTTCAGTGCTAACAATCAGTCCCGGGACCGAGCCATCCGCCTCACCAAGATGGTTCTGGTCCTAGTGGCGGTTTTCCTGGTGAGCGTAGGGCCCTACCACATGCTCCAGCTGGTCAACTTAACACTGCGGCGGCCCACGCTGGCCTACTACACCTGCTACTACCTGTCAGTGTGCCTCAGCTACGCCGCCAGCAGCATTAACCCTTTCATCTACATCCTGCTCAGCGGACACTTCCGTCACCGACTCACTTACCGCAAGCCGACCAGCAGGCCTAGTGTTGAGAGGGAGCCTTGTGGGCCCCAGGTCCGTACACCACATTCCAGCTTCTGACAGTCCCGTCCTCAAAGCAGGCACACACACATATATACGCACACACATGGATGCATGCACGCACACAAGCGCATCCCCACACACGCGCACACCCTCACACACACATACCACCACCATTATAGCCTATCCCCAGCACACTGCCTGGTGCATTACCTATGGCAGGAGAATTACCTTTTGGTCAAGGATTGCTTTAATTTACATTGTGGATTGACTTACACCTCAACAGGATCAGAGTGTTATTATTTATTTTCTATTGTGGTTTTCAAATGGACTGTACGGTAGAATACTGTAGTTATTGTATTGTAAAGTAATTATGTTCACATGAGTAGTTCCTGCTGTTAAAGAAAATACATATATTGCTAATGGATCAGTCTCATGGGTGGTTAGCATAACACGCTAGGGGTTATTGCCTGTTGTTAGGATATTTTTGTGTTGCCATCTTGTAAAGATACTGTACTTGTATTCAGAATATGGTTCAAATTTCTCATGGTGGCAAGGCTCCATCCAGAGGTGGATTGGGATATTGCAAGGATTCACTATCATTTTGGATTCACCTGAATTCGGCTGACGTTACCTTCACTGTGTATTTTAATGTATAGCTAAAAACAAAAAATATAACACAATTTAAGTGTTTTCCATTAGCACATAGTTTGGCATTTGTTTTCAACCTAAAGTTAGTGCTATATCATTAATTGGTGCATTGATTGTGATGTGTGGGACTTTGAACACACAGAAACATCTGTTCTACTGAACTGTATCTACTGCTAACAGTGCTGAGTGAATAAACATTTATTACAGATATACTGAATGCTAAGCATTAAACTGGAATCACTGGGATCGGTCCAGGGTGTTTTGGTATTTTCTGGTGTTAACTGGGCTGGACTGGGAACTGGCCCCAGGATGTAACGGTATTACCAGTCAACAGACTGACCACTGGCCACAGACACACAGATGGACAGTACCACCAGGGGCACCTAATCAAACCACTCATCCTTACCCTCACCCAGCCTGTGATCAATAAAAAGCCTATAGCAAACCAGATCAGACAGATAGGCGCAGCGTCACACCCCCGGCAAGGCTAAGGGGAGACTAAAGTGCAACCCCTCCTCTCTCTCTCTCTCTCTCTATGGTAATCCCTCTCTGTTTTTACTCCAAAATTGCCTCTGGCATAGAGTGCTTTGACATATTGATCAATATGTCTCAATGTCAACATACTCCTGTTGTCTCCATGGTTTCCAATTAGTCTCTTATTGGATTGGTTGTGCTCAACATACTAAATTCCATTCTGTTATTGGTCGACCATGGATTAATTTGTATGTTATCAGTACCAGTGTACCTAATTTATTAACGTTAACTCTCCGCTCACACCTCCTCCAATAACATCAAATTATTAAATCGACTAATATACCAATGTGATATAATTATATTTTCTCCCTACTCTCTCTCTCTATACTCCAACTGTTACTTCAAAATATTTCCTTCCCATACCACTGCCTATATAAATCTTCCATCTCTTTGTACACCTCAACCCTCTTCTTTCCCCTCTGTGCCTCAACCCCATGACCTTTTCCCCTTTCTACATCTCTCCCTATACACCTTGCTCTCTGCACTTAGCCTAGGTACCTTGCTGGTCAAATTGATGGTCTCTGTGTTTTGAAAGGGTGCTAGTCCACAAAGGGGATGACGGCATATAAAAGAGATGACACACTCCAGATAATTATTTCAGTTACGTCTTATGTTTTATTTTATTTTCTACTTTCTTTTGGAAATGACACGTCACCTTGCTGGTTCCAGTCAGTCTGCCAGTCTGGGGGAGACAGACAGACAGACAGCTGTAACCTGACTTTGTTTGACCTTGTTTACCCCATCATGGCATCATGTGACACCAGGACCTTGTCAGTAGCACTGGCACCCCTGAGGCCTTGCAGCCTAGCGTCTGTCTGTCCCAAGACTGTCTGCCGTAGGGAACCCAGACACCCGCTCCTCTCCTCTAACCCATCCCACCCTGGTCACCCTGTCTAGTGTCTGTCTACCCCCACCATCAAAAGGTAGCACAGATAATCATGCATTCATGTAACTATTCATGTATCTGAATAGAATAGAACACACATTGAGAGGCACAGGGTCAGCCACAGAGCAGCACAACTGAATGTAGAGTTGGAGCTCTTTCACTTGGTTTAGGAAAAAAATAGTATTGCAGTTGTCTGGATAATAAAATGTGTTCAGAATGTGTACAAATAAAAATTCATCAAGACAGTCCATGACATTGTAGGAGTCTGACTTCATTGTTTAAAGGTGTTATTGTTTTCTTGGTAAGACTTTTGAAAAAGTGTTATTTCAGTTTGTAAATAGAAAATATGCTGTCTTATTCTTTTTATATATATAATAATGTATCAACATGTGACCTTGATGTTTGTATTTTAGTGAGAGAGAAACAGAAAAAGACAGAATCCCTATTAAAACTATTTTATTTTAGCATTATTAACAGCAGAGGGCACCCTTTTCCAATGTTCCTCAAAACTGCAGTGTTTCCCAACTGTTGGGAGGTCACAACTGGTTTGACTTGTTCTGTCTACTTGCCTCACAAGACATCAAAATGTCAGTAAGTTACATCGTATTTTTTGTACAGTAAACCATACATTTAATCAGAATTTGATGATTTATTTAATTCTTCCCCGCACATCTTAAACGAAGACCAGGGGATTAGGCCTCTAATACAATTAAATGACTTGAATCAGTCAAATGAGAATGGTACAATGACAACATGAAATAGAGCAAATTGAGTTGAAGTGAATTATAGGTTCTCTATAGATAAAACACAGTGGTTTCAGTTGTCACTTGTTTTGCCGTCACTGACCACCTCATTGACCACCTACAGAATGGATAGGCAACTCTGATTTTGTTCCAACTAGGCACCACACCTATAGCCAAGTTATCGTTACTCATTGTGTATTTATTTCTCTTTTTCGCTGCATTATTGGGAAGGGCCCGTAAACATTTCACTGTTAGTCTACACCTGTTGTTTACGAAGCATGTGACAAATAACATTTTATTTTGATTTGATCAGTTCATCGATTGCCTAAATTCAACACACCTGGTCTTCCAGGTCGGTTAAATCAAAAACATGAAGTACCTTCCCCCTGACCTGCAGCTGAGTGGTACCGTGACCAGTGCTCCATTGTCAAGCTCTGACCACTGCCCTAGCCTATGGTCCTGAATGGTGTGATGCCGATGTCAAGACCACTGCCTTACATTGCTACTGTAACCTGAAAATGCTCCTGATGAAGCCGTGGAGATACAGTATAATGCATGTTCCATTCAATTATGTGGGTGAAGTCACGGCCACTAGAGTAGACCATTTGCTTTACAGGGCTGATTTTACCCACCTACTGACCTGCAGTGCTGGGGTCTCAACTTACTATTGAGAGTAAGAATAGTAGAATACACTAGATGCAATTTTGAAATTTGGTTATGCATCATTTGGCAGTTTTTTTTTTTATATCAGTCACTGACAGTCACTCAATTAGCCATGTCAGTTAAGAATTTTTAGATTGGTAGTTAGTTTAGCCAGTTATCTAAACTTGTAGAAATCATGGCCGAATACTTACTGAGCACGCAGGGCACTTGCCCAGGGCCCTGACCTCCAGGGGGGCCCCATTGATTGTGTTTGTTATTCTCACTCAGATATCATATTAACATAGTCATGGCAAAATGTGTAGAATTGCAGGAAATTAGCTTTAAACCATTTTTAAAGAGCGACTGTCTCTAAAAATCTACTTCTTGTTTAAAATGGCATATGTGGCATCAATATATATATTTTTGTTATTATTTACTTTGGCAAGTCAGTTAAGAACAAATTCTATTTTTCAATGACAGCCTAGTTAACTGCCTTGTTCAGAACAACAGATTTTTACCTTGTCAGCTCAGGGATTTGATCTTGCAACCTTTCAGTTACAGGTCCAACACTCTAATCGCTATGCTACATGCCGCCCCAATAAGAGTCAGAAACATTTACTGACTACAAAGTGTAAAACAGGATAATTTTGGTCATAAAGTCAATCTCATCCAAAACTGAGATATGGCGATGCTAGGAAAAAATGGCATGTCACGGAATGAAGGGTACTATAACAGTTTTCTATGGGTTGAGTTTATTTTAATTCTGCCCACAGCTGGCAGCACCCAATTAATCATTAATTATAATGTCCATGGTCAATTTGGTTTGACATTAGATATGCATATGGGGTTAGTTAGGGACCATCAGTAAATTACACAATGGTCACTGGACAATATTTTAAAAAGTCAAAAGCTACAAATTTCAATGACTTAAAAACCTCAAACCAACTTTAAATTGTAGAAATTCATATACAAATATTGAGCGCATTTAATGAGACAAAGAAAATGTGTGCAACATGAAAATATTGCCCTATTAACATTGTGTAATTTATTAACGGTCCCTAACTATCCCCTGAGATAGGGTATCCAATGTTAAACCAATTTTTCCATGGTCACACACCAGTCAGCTGAAGCTAAAAAAAAGATTGGTTAAATTATTTGGCTAACTCTTCCCACCTGCAAACACACACATTAAACCCCACCCAGAAACCAACTCAGGTTTAAATTCAGTCATGGCCACTAGAATTTCTGAACTAAATCAGAGAGGAAGAGGAGAAGCGAGAGGATTTACTCTGCCCTAAAATCTGTCCTGTGAGAATACGCCTTTTTGTATGGAGCTCTATGAGTGTCGAATTACGTGAGGCTCATTTAATCGAATTGAAGTTTCGTAATGGTTAAGCTGTCATAAATGTACTGATAGGCCTATAAGTGGATGAACTTTGAGAAAAAAGACTTAGTTGTTCCTTTTGTTCAAACACGTATCTGCCCTCTCATTGGCTAGAATGGCCCCACCTGATCTCGCCTGCCGTCAATAATTGAAGACATGTATTTCCATCGTTAAAGCGGTCAACCCGACTATCTTGTCAATAAAATAGATCATCTTTGGCCAAATCAAGAAATGTAGTCGACTTTTATTTTTTTTATCACATTAGGCTAACTGGTGGACCACCTCATTTCCCAGACACAAACATGACAAACTACAAGTTATTAAGAGAGAAAATGGCACGCATATAACCCCTCACTGTTTTGCGATTCACTTGACTGATTCTGTGAATAATATATCAAGACATCTCGGATCTCCAGCCAGCTCGTGCGTCCCGCGCTACGCACAGGTTTTCGCCTCTGAGGCAATGGTGGGCACAGGTTTCCGACAGCCTGTTGTTTCTCGGGCGGGTACCACGCGCAGATAGCAAGCAAATCCTAAAGACTTGACAACTTTTACAGAATTAGACGAGGCTTCTCAACTCCGAATTGAACATGACAAGTGTGATCACGACCTAAAGTCGCGTTTAATATATTCAATTTATTGGAGACAGTCTTGCCCGAAGCCCCCACTGAAAACCTCCCAGTCCTTTTTGTGGCAAAAAAAATGGTTGTTGATGGTTTTGACCTTATCCGACATAGTAGGACCAGCATACTTTGAGTTTGTTTAACTCAGCAAGTGTTAGACCTAGGCTACTGTAGCGAAATAGCCTGCAACATCACACTATTAGTAGGGTGTCCACCCGACCTGCTCAGGGTCGCAAAAAGCTACATTAGCATGATAAGTGCTGAATTAAATGTAAAAGGCTTTTAAAATAAGACGCTTGGTTAAACTCGGTGTTTCGTTGACGCTACATAGAGAGCTTGGTTTTCGGAGAAAACTTTTTTTTTAAATACAGGAATATCGCATTAATTTCAAAAGCGTATAGGCTACTAAAATATGAAAATACTACATATGTCTCAAAATTGAGATTTATCTTACCTCCTATTGTTTTATAATAAGCCAAATTTATACTTCTATAGCCCTTTTCATAAAAATCTCAAATCCCTTCATAACAAAAAAACGAACAAATAAGCAATATCTCAAGACCGATCAACCAATAGTGGCGATTCTATGAACGCTGCATCCTCAGCAGATTGAGAATCCTGCCGATTCGAAAATATGACGAGTTCAACAGGAAAGTGAGTCTTTCAGGTAGCCTTCATTCTCCTACAGCATCCTGCCTAGCTGAGGCGATGCTGTGCAATTTTCCTTATTTTTGATCACTTTTTTTATCTGGCCTCCATTGATTTAGTCACCCTAATTTTGGCCATCCTACAAGAGTAAAAACTCCAATACATTTGTAAAGGATTATGATAGACATGAGGTTTGCACCTTTCGTTTTCTTAGAAGATTCCCAGCTGGCACATAACGTTTTGAGAAACATTTGTTTCTTAGAGCTTGGTTGTCCTATAAGAGATATTTTGCATACGACCTTCCCACAATGTTCTGGGAATGGTGCAGGATACCCAGCTAGCCATCACGTTGTGAGAACCATGTGTTTCGTAGGTGGGAATTTCTGTACTTCAGCATAACATTTCCTACAGGTTTTCTCATGGTTCTATTTAATGTACTTTTTCTCAAAATTCCCATGTCCTTCTGTGGGAATTTCAGTACTTCAGCATAATGTTTTCATCAGGGTTTCTCATGGTTCTATTTAACATTCTCTGACCATTAACACTTTCCTTAAAAACAACAAAACATTCATAACATTCAAAGAATATTATTGAAACACATATACATTCCATTCTCAGAGTCAACAAAACTCTCTATCCTCTACCTTGTTAAGTGTGTTGGCTGCGCCCACTAACTCACCACACCTGATCTTAATGAGTGCTTGTTTCCTTTGAAATGTGGTCTGTATGGATAGACTAAAATGAACAGCATTGTATGAGTACAAAAAACATGCTATTCTAGCTTCATCCTGGTGAGGCAGTGGACTAATTCCATGGATAGAGATCAGAAGGTCATAGATTCAAATCTCACTGATGCCGTGCCATATTAAAATATAGTTGTCTTTCATGATTAATGGCTAAGTAAATGAATATCTGTGCTTGGAGTTCAAAACAGTTAACCTAAGCTAGCGGAGTTGTTAAAAGTCTTATTGAAACATGTTCTTAGAACGTTATTAAATAACCTATCATTTCCATTCTCAGAAGGTTAATAAAACCTCCAAGGAAAACTTTCAGGGAACCATAGGAAAACCTAAAAGTTAATGTTCCCAGAAAAGGCAATTTTTTTTTACTTCAGTTCTCAGAATGTTTAAAACACTTTACTGGTCAGAAAATGTATGGCTTCTATCCCAGAAGCAATGGGAAATCAAAAACTTACATTCCCACAACTTCCAAGGAAGTTGCTGGATTGTCTTCACAATAAACACATTATTTTACCCATTGGTCAAAATGTGTTTTTGATTGGACACCCTACTATAGGGAAAACCTATGATTAACCTGATAGCCCTTGAGTAGCCTAGGCCCATGTTAACACAATAGGCTAATAACTTCAGTTTTTTACATTGGCCAAATAGTGTTTATTGTATACACATATTTCAATCATTTTTCTGGCAAGGAACGCTAAGGAAAAAGTGACCTATTTTGTATAATTTTGCGTCTGTGAACTATGAATGCATGGAGAGGCTTGCTATTTTTTCCGCCCTTACCATTTCAGATCATGCTCGCGCAGCTTGTGCTGATTATTCACTTCTAGCTACAGCTCCAGATGGATCAACACATGCTGGACATATGACAAGTAAAATACAGATTTACATTTGACCTCAATCCTTCACTTCTGCTCCACTGTACAGACAAGGCATTTTACATATTTGGTGACCTTGGTCCTTGAATGAAACTTCTTTGCTACAGCATACAGAAGCATAGGCCTACCTTCACCTATACTATGCCAAACTGACATTTCCTCAAATGTGAGCAGAAATGTTAATATAGGCCTAATGTGCTACATTGACACTGTTCATTTTTAAATCATAAAAAGTAGCCAGATGACGTGCTTCAGCTATCCAGGGCTAGACAAGTATACTGGAAAAAATATATAAATGCAAAATGCAACAATTTCAATGGAAATAAGTGAATTAGGCCCTATATGGATTTAACATGACTAGGAATACAGATATGCATCTGTTGGGGCGTGGATCAGAAAACCAGTCTGTATCTGTGTTTGTTGTCTGTAGCTTATGCCTGCCCATACCATAACCCCACCGCCACCATGGGGCACTCTGTTCACAATGTTGACATCAGGAAACCACTCGCCCACACAACACCATACACGGTCCCTGCCATCTGCCCGGTACAGTTGAAACCGGGATTCATCCGTGAAGAGAAAACTTCTCCAGCGTGCCAGTGGTCATTGAAGGTGAGCATTTGCTAACTGAAGTCGGTTACGACGCCGAACTGCAGTCAGGTCAAGACCCTGGTGTGGATGACGAGCACGCAGATGGTCTGCGCTTGTGAGGCCAGTTGGACGTACTGCCAAAGTCCCTAAAATTACATTGGAGGTGGCTTATGGTAGAGAAATGAACATTCAATTCTCTGGCAACAGCTCTGGTGGGCATTCCTGCAGTCAGCTTGCCTCGTTTCACGCTCCCTCAAAAGTTGAGATATCTGTGGCATTATGTTGTAACAAAACTGCATATTTTAGAGTGGCCTTTTATTGTCCTCAGCACAAGGTGCACCTGTGTAATGATCATACTGTTTAATCAGCTTCTTGATATACCATACCTGTCAGGTGAATGGATTATCCTGGCAAAGGAGAAATGCTCACTAACAGGGATGTAAACAAATGTTTGCACAACATTTGAAAGTATGTGCGTATGTAACATTTCTGGGATAATTTATTTCAGCTCATGAAACATGGACAAACACTTTACATGTTGCGTTTATATTTTTGTTCAGTGTAAAATGGTGCATGTGAGTAGGCCTAGAGTAGGCCGAGTCCAGGGAAAAATCTGAACTCGCAGTGGCTCGCTTGACCGGCGACGAAATGTTGTTGGGTTTTACAGCTAATTTCCTGCAATTCTACACTTTTTGTGATAAGGTGGAGAAAGTGTTTGCAGTTTTTAATGTGATAACTGAGTGAGAGGGACTAATAAAATCAATGGGGGCCCCCGGTCGGTAATTCGATCATGATTACTGCAAGTTTAGAGAGCTGGCTAGACTCATTTGTCAATCAAAATCACTGATGAGAACAAGAAAAAACTGCTGATGCACAACCATATTTCTAAATTACACTTTGTGTATTTTATTATTCTAAATCTCAACAGTAAGTTGAGACCCGGACTGAGTTCCCACATTTTTTAAAATCGAAATAATATTTTGATCCGCAGGCTTACCAGTTGCCCATCCCTAGCCTAGTCTGTCAACCGTTAGTAAGATATTTCTTGAGTTTTACATGTTATTGCTGACACTGTGCTTTGCAGACTTACCCGGGATATCATAAGGTGAATGCACCAATTTGTAAGTCGCTCTGGATAAGAGCGTCTGCTAAATGACGTAAATGTAAAAATGTAAATGTTCCATCCAAGTCTGTCTGGTTCCTGTAACTGAGAGGTGCTGATGAAGGTAACATAATTTAAAGCTGCTCTTATTTCATTACCAATTAAATCATAAAGGTTATTCCGTTCAGGAGGATTCAGTAAGTGCTATATATCAAGGACAAGAATACAGACACTGGCCAATTAAAAGGTATTGATTCAAATCACATTTACATGCATGTATTTGAGGCATATTAACATGCATGTATTTGAAACAATAGCCCTGGCCATTGTTTTTGCTGTCTTCATTAAGTCTGCAATTGTTTGTCACTGACGATTGACTGCCAAGTTTGGTGAACATCAAAGCATTTAAAATTTTCCCCCAAACCAGAGAACCCATTAAATTAACATGCATATTGCATCTTGAGCTCAATAAGTTGCCTAATTGTGAGAGGCACCGACAATAGAGTAGTTTCGTCATCATGTCGATAATAGAGAAAGATATAGAACATAGTTGGTATGTATACTTGTGTGTTTACGTGGTTGTGTGGCTGTGTGTAATTGTGTTTGCGTGTGTTGTTGATTCTAAATGAGCGTGGGAGAGCGTGTGTTTGTAATGCAGCCTCCAGTGCTCTCCATCCCCAGTTAATAACCTGGTCTCCTTTGATGTGGCTGCAATGGATGAGGTGTCTCTTTCTCTGCATCACTTGTGGCATGTAAATCCGGCTGGGATTTTATCTCCTTACCTGCTCAAGGGTCTACATGATATCGTAGACCCCCCACTTCCCACCCCACACCGCTGAACAATACAGTGACTCAACAGACTTGCCCACCTAACAGACCACTTAGAACTTCTCCAAAGCTGATCGTTGTCTACGGTTGTGGGTTTTTGAGTCACTGTCTGAACATGAGAACATTATTATTTAGTGCTTCAGGTTTAATTGTCCAGGCAGCAACAATGTCCATATCTGACCAACTGAATCTCAAATAGCGGAAAGTAGAGAGGTGGCTGTTCATTAGACATCAGTGGACAGTTGGTTGGTTGAGAAGTATCTGAGACATAAGTAGGAGTCTGGGGTCAGTACCCTCTTAGAAAAGAAGGTGCTGCAGTACCTAGAACAATAAAGGGTTCTTCAATTGTCCCCATAGGAGAACCCTCTGAAAATAACAATTTTTGGTTCCAAATGAAACCCTTTCATTGATACAAGATTCTATGTGGAACCCTTTCCCCACTAAAAGGTTCTTAGAACCTTTTTCACCACCAAAAGGTTCTACCTGGAACCTAAAACGGTTCTCCTATGGGGACAAACAAATTTTAAAAAATATGTATTTATATTGTCTGTCCTGTTTTTGTGTGTGTGTGTTTGGGTGGGGGGTGACGGGTGACGGGCACGTTGTCTGTCTGCCGCTCTGCCCTGCAAGCCGTACATGGGCAGAAAGCTCATTATCCATTGTCGGCAGGCACAATGGCCTCGAGGGCAGCCTACATGGGTCCAACAGCCTCAGCACAATACTTGTAAACAACCAGCGGCCTAATTGAAAACAGAGCAGGATCACTGGGCTGTTTCACAATAATGACAGGGATGAATAGGAAAATGGGTTTTAAAGAAAATATTTTTTTGATGAAAGGTGGGAATGTAGTCTATCCTCATGCTTCCAAGCCGAAACAGTTTGGTAGAGTTTATTCATATATTATGACAACGTTTTAGTTCTTTTGGACTTTGGCTGTTCGGGCACAATACATTTTTTCTGGGGGAGCCGGAGTTCGGAGCCGAAGTCTACGCCCCTTCATCTGTGATTGGTCAACATTGGGATTCTTCAATAAAGTATTTTTTGTCATTCAATGAGAGACGACTCGTTTTCATGCACATTTCATACAAAAAATCTTAGTCAGATGTTAAATTGTGCAACTAAGATCTCCTTGGCAAAAAACGTCTAAATTAATGACAGATTTCTTGAGTTATTTTAGATTCATTCTGACTGTTTTGAGGAAGTGTATACTGACTACAGCGTCTCAAAATGGACAAACAGTACCATTTGCAGCTTTTTTCTCGTTTCTCAAGCGAAGATCTTTCAAGGGATTATGCGAGTACACTCATTCGGTTCGGCATGAACTGAAACATGCTCATCCCTTTAGCCATGTTGTTTGTTCTGTGCTGTCTCTTCTGGGTTGGTTCTTCTGTGTCTTGTTCAACAGGTGGATTTTGCAGGTTGTTGTTTTCTTTTAGTGACAAAGTTTGCTTTTCAAGGTGGATTCTATTCTGTGGTTATAAACCATTTATTAACTAAAATGCAATAGTATTAATTAATGAAAGTGCAACCCGTATATTTTCACTCAAAAACTCCAATCGTCCTTTGGCCGATGATGTGGGTTTGCTCTGCTGGTGTATTGTGCTTATAGGAATCATGCTATTTAATGCGTAGTATACATATACTTAGTGATCTTTTGGATGTGTCCGTCATCCAGTCCATGATGCTCCAGTCTCAGCCAAGCTTACTCTTAGGCACAGAAGCAAGTTGCTTATTCTTCTACATTCACAAACATACAATATACAGTATTTAAGATAGGTTTATCAAATAGATATACATCAGTTTGGATATGTTCTCCAATTAGGTCAGGTCATCTCCAGTCCATCTCCTCTCCCACCCACAAGAGAGAGAGAGAGGTTGGAGTTATTCATTCTTGACTGTGTATGGTCTGAGTAACAGTGATCCAATCAGATAAAAGACTAGTCAACCTACTAGTTTTGCCATTTTTTTCAGCTGCTGTGCGCGCGCCATAAATTCACTAGTATCCCGTCAACTTGTTGGCTTCCATTATGCTGAACCGTAATGCTGTGTGCCTAATTCACTTGACTGCTGTTCCATAAGTAGGCTTAGCGATTAGGCTAACAGACACACCTCTGTTTCCCCTCACGGAGGATAAAGACACAGGCTACAAGCCCCGGCTCTCTGTTTGGGATGGGAGAGAGAGTGAATGATCCTCCATCAGGAGGTTTTGTGATCCTGCAATACCTTTTAGTTGGCCAACCTGTATGTAGCCAATCAACATAGTCAGAGTACCTTTGAGATGGGGTGTTTAGTGTGGTGAAAGTCTATTAAACCTTGTAGGTTTTGTGTAAGGCCCTGTTTTTCACCAAGTGTTTTCTTGTTATCTCTGTGCATCCCAGTGACCCTAGTGCTTGTTGAACCAGTTGGCAGTGAATATGGTGTTGGCTTGTTGAGCACCTAAACATGCGTTTTCTAAACAAACAGCTTTCACCCTGGCAAATCTCTCTCATAGTGGTCTCTCTCTCTGTCTCCGCTGAGCTGAGCAGCTCCACTACCAGAGAGTCCACCCCTCTCTTTCCAGGGCGACGCCCGGCAGCTGTTCTGTATGGGCGAGCTCCATTAAGGAGCTGTATGGGCGTGATGATGTCATAATCATCAGACTTTCCGGCCACTCAGGCCCATTCTGGGTCGGCCTCCCTATCTGATGATGGTGACCCGGGGCGACGAGGCTGGCCAGTGATGTCACGGACACATGACCTGGGGCCATGGTAAACTCAGGCAGATCTCTGGCCCAGCGGTGCTACCTCACATTTGCGGCCAGTCCGTCTGAAGGGCCCCGAGTGGTACTAATGCGATGGGCTGGTTGAGGCGGGTTGGGACTCTGGTGCCCCATTAAGTTTAGGCTGGAGGATCATAAGGTTACAAGTTCAGCCACTCAAATCTGGACTGGCCTGGGGTAATGCGATCTGAAGGTCCGCACTGAGTTTTCCTATCACTACCACCAGAGATGCTATTAAAGACGATTAGTAGAGAGAGAGAGGAGGGTACGAAGAGGCGGAGGGAGAAATAGAGAGAGATACACGAAGAGGAGACACTCTTCAGTCTGCATCTCCCAAGAGCAGATACAGCACAGGTCATTGGCGTGACCTGTGACAGGTCTTTGGTGTGGCAGGTCATGAGAGACCCTAACCACAGGCCCTGACCACCTAATCGAGAGTCGACACCAATTCTTCATCTCATCTCTGGAATCACTTCATGATCTTCGATCTAGACTTGAGTCTTTCTTCCTTACCCCAACAGTACCCACCCACCAAGGCCTCTCCTCATTTTCTCCTGTCCCTCAGTGATATCCTCTGTGTATTTGAAGAGCTGGGGTGATACAGTTCCTCATGTTGCATCTCGATGCCCACAAGTTTACCGTTTTTTATTACAGTCTTTGAGAAGCAGTGTTTTCCCTCATTGTCTGAGATAATTACTTATGGAATAAACCTTGACGTTCTTTAGACACTTTATTGCTCTAGAAGCAAGGCTTCTCTTTACCTGTATGTCAATTTCACTTTGATCTGTGACTAAGACTGATGCACAACTGTACCACAGTCATACATATTCACTGTTTCAGCGTTTATACATTATTGAACTGTTTTCTACTTTGTGTGTTAACTTTATCTAACATTAATGTAGCTTGAGAACACTAGATCTTTTATCATTTAAATTACAGCCGAGTTACAAAGAAAGTATACTGTGCATTGAGGTAGTATACGTATCAGACAAAAAAACACATACATTTGTAATCACACAATGGTATGGACGAAATAGACCATTACGTTATATACAGATACATTCTGACATTGTATTGATTGCCCTACCAGAATAAATACATTAGAATACAATTTCAAAATGTGTATAGATGACATAATTAAAACATTGAATGTTGTGCCGAGCACATAAAAAAGTAAACCTTATCGTTAGTGTTCTTTACGGAAACAACAGCGAAGTAATTAGATCCTAATTATTACTCTCATTAATCTATCTACTCATTGGACAAACAGTGAAATCTGAGCTCCCATAGTTTACATGACCTTTAAGACAAACTTATTTCAGAGCCCAGGCCGTAGGCAGTAGAAATTCAAATTATAGCTGGTGTAACGTTCAATTATGTCCCCAGGATATGTCGCTGTTAGGTTGCCTTTTTTGAGAGTTCAGCTCACAATGCTAATTGGGTCCCGTCCTGAGCTGCGTTATTGAACGTGACACTCAGGACAGGGCTGGCCCTCTTCTCTAACTCTATGGAGTGAAGAGATGGAAGGAGGAGGAGGGGGGAGTAAAAAAACTACAAATTAAAAGTAGATTACTGACCAGTAAATTTGGCAATTAAGGTCAATTAGCAAGCACGTGGGGAAGTGTAAAGTGATCCCAGCCCAAGCCACATGTCCCACATGAGTCTCCTGACACTGTGACCTACTTAAGCTTTCAGGAGGGCTCTGTGATTTTGTACATATGCCCCTTGGGCTATGCAATGCTCCCTCTTTTTTTGTTTGAAGAGAAAGTGATTTTTTTTTAAACTCTATATAGCTAATGAAGTTTTCAGAGGGACTTGATATAAAGACCTGCCGTAAGAGTGGATAGTGGCCCCATAGTGCCATGCTCTGTTTCTGACATAACGACTTGTGTATGGCTCAGATGTTATCGAAGAGATGAATGTTGTATGCTTCATTTCCCCAGAGTAATAAGCACTGTGAGATACTCAACAGACAAGCTGATCATCCAAATGATATTCGGTGTCAGAATTGGCGGCAAATGATTTCACTGCTGGTGATTTCATTTTCAGTCCCCACATGAACAGATTTGTTCTGCAACTTTGTCTGAACTAAAAGGAACAACTGTGTAGACTTTGAAAGTGCTGTGTATTTTATCTTTCGTTTAAAGTTCATTTTTGTAATTGTTCACTTTTTTCACATCTGTACATCCACCCTTGTGATAAGACTTGAAAGGAATTAACTCAAGCGAAACTCCACTTCTTGTCAGGACAGATCCAGAGATGCACACCGCTGAGATCTGAAGGTCCAGGGACACTCAGTGTGACACCAGCTTCTTCACAGAATAAGACTAATCCATTATCCCTCCTACACTGCTGTAGTTCTTTTGTTCCACTCCTTACACCAGTTCCTTCCCAAAACTCAAAGGGGGGCGTGGTGGGGCTTACAGAGAGGATGTTGGGGACGCACAGTATATCAATTAAAGAGCTTGTTTTGTCCCCTAGGGGGGAGGTAGTACTGGTCCAAATATTTACATTAGGGCCTATCAGGGTGACGGCTGGCTGGCAGAGCGGAGAGATGGGCCATTTGCCATGGCAGAGTGGCCATTAGCCAAGCTAAATGGCCAGAAAGAATCTGGACCAGACAGGTTTACTCACAGGGCCAGTAGACCGTAGCACACAGAGCCGGGCTGGCCAAACACATATACATGCATGCACGCACGCACACACACACACACACACACACACACACACACACACACACACACACACACACACACACACACACACACACACACTCATGCAAGCATGTACATGTATGCACACGCCAATGCATGTGCGCACATACACACAGTTGTGTAAAGTAAGGAAGTAGAAATACTTTGTTACTGTACTTAAGTATTTTTTAGGGTATCTTTATCTTTACTATTTATATTTCTGTCAACTTTTACTTAACTAGAAAAAATAAATAGCTAGCTAGCCCACATTTGCTAATACAACAAGCAGTATTAGTTAATCCTATACCTATATAGTTCACTAGCTAGTAGCTACCTACTTTAGCTGGCTAAAATGTGCCCAGATTCGGAAGCTTTGTTAGCTAATGCAATCTAAATAAACAAACGTTTGCTAACTAACTAGCGTAGTAGTTTCCGAATCTGAGAACATTTTAGTCAGCTAACGTTAGTCTAGCCAAATACCTTTTCTCTGAACACACCTGGTCAAGCTAGCTAGCTAACATTAACATTTTAGTTCACACCCACTAGCTTAGCTAGTTAGCAAGTCATTTAATTCTTTGTGTTAGTTGATAAAGTTGTTCTTCTTACCTAGCTAATTACAGTATTGACAGTATTGGCATAACCTACTACTAGATCAATTAACATTTTTTTTATTCATTGTAATATTAAATGGTGGTCACAAACTCTCACTTAACTAATGTTGTTTATAGCTTTAAAATTAGGATCCTATACCTTAAGTATTGTGGTGAAGCTGTGGTGAAGTATGTAGTCCAAGGGCTCCAACCATTCGCTGTTGTAGAACATCAAGGCCCTCACTGCACTCCAGGATTGATGAAGCCTCCAAGGAAATTGAGAAGAAGGTGACTGAGGCCATGACGAGTTTACCACATCGTCACCACCACCGACTGCTGATCTGCAAGAAGACTGAGCTTTATTGGTGTTACAGTCCATTGGATAGGCCCAGAAAGTCTCAACAGATGCTCTGCAGCCATGGCCTGTAAACGGTTGAGAGGCTCGCACACCTTTGCTGGCAGGCACCCTAAATTACTTAAATTCTGAGTTCGAAATCCGGGGTAAGATTGTGAGAACAACAGACAACGGCTTTAACTTCTTGAAAGCTTTCCAAGTTGTTGGAGAAGATGAAAATAACGAGGCAGTCGATGCAGTGGGTGGTTGTGGTGAAGCAGCTCAGCCAGAACAGGAAGATGGTGAAGAGGAGGAACAAGAAAAGAGTGAAGAAGTGGAGTTTATGTGGCAACGATCCTGAATGAAGATGATGGTTTTGAGTACCAGCTGCCGAAGCACCAGCGCTGTGCTTGCCACGTACTCAACTTAGTATCTACAGTCGATGCCCTGAAAGCTTACAATAAAAGTGTCCCGTTCAACATTTGGCAAGTGCAAGCACTTTGGAACAAATGAGGAAGATCCACACTTGCAGCCGAAACGGTTGAAGATGCCTGGGACCTCCAGTTGCTGCACACGAATGTTACAAGGTGAAACTCCTGGTTCATGGCTGTAGAAAGACTCTTGAGGATCGTCAAAGAGAGGTGGCCGTCAGAGTTCTCTGCACAGACATCTAGGTTTGAATGTAAGTAAGGATTATGTATTCTTTTATCATAATTTAAGGTCTTGAATGTTGTCTAAATCTGTTGCAGTATTTCCTGACCCTTTATTTGGGGACTAATAACTATTTCACATATTGTAGCCATACACTATCATTGATCCATTTAGTCAACTACTTATCCAGCCATTGATTAGTGGTCCCCTTTGTATAGGGTTAGGAAACACAGTATTATTGTTTCGTTTTTTTCACACGTTCAATCCTGCTGAACTCCCCTTCTTCATTGAGTATGCTGGCACCATGAGCCCAGTTGCAAAGGCCATCAACATCCTGCAGGCTGAAACCAATGTCCAGATGGGGTGGCTTCTTCCATCTATCAACCTGCTGATCACAAAACTTGACCGAATCAAGTTGTCCCTGAAGTACTGTAAGCCTCTGGTGGATGAGCTACAACTGGGACTGAAGAAGCGCTTCAGCCACATTTCAAGACTCTGAGCTGATCGCAGCTGCAATCCTTCTCCCAAAATTCACAACAACGTGGACAAAGGATGACGCCACCATCAGAATGGGTAAGACATTAGCAATATTTTATTATTCATAAACAACTGTGTATAGTGTACATTTTGACATAGATTTGATAACCACTCATTTAAACTACTATCCTGACTTTGTGGTTCAGTCCAATGGGTAGCCTACTTAGCCCTGTTGCTTGGTTTATATAGATGGGGGGGTGGGTGGATTAATGTAGGCTCACAAAAAACATAACTGCGTGATTTCTATTGTCATCTCCCTTGTATTTCAAGAATGGACTAAATCAAGGACCACATGGAAGAACCCTTGCTGCAGCTAGGTGATGGCACCAGTTCTTCAGATGAGGAGGACTTCTTCTCCGCCATGAAGACTTCTCAAGCACAAGAAAGCTTCAAACAGCTGGATGGATACCTGGCCTGTTCAATTGATCATATGGAGATGCTCAAGTCCTTCCCTGTCTCTGAGGCTAACCACACCCTTACCTGCCTCAGCTGCCTGTGAAAGGCGGTTCAGCATTGCAGGACTTGTTTTCAGCCCCAGGAGAACAAGGCTGGATTCCAGAAACTTTGAAAATTCTTCATCTTTAATGCTAGCAAGCCCAAGGACAGAGATGCCTTATGCATTTTGTTAATTTACGTTTAAAATTCACAGGTTATAGGTGTCCTTGTTACAAAGGCATGACCTGACACACTGATTTCTAATACAGTTCCATCAGTTGTGTCATGACTGTCCTGTGAGGATCAGAATGGGTCAGATCAGCTTGGCAATGGCTGACAGTAATCAGACATTCTCTCACCAACAGGAGCGGGAAGGAGGGAACTGGTGTGGGGTTTTTGACACCTCACGCCCTGTCGTAAATTTAAGTAGAAGAGGATTCTCTTTTCCCCTCCAGTATTGGCGAAAGGAATGTCCTTTGTTAACAGACTGTTTCCCGCCGAAACTCTAACACTGTCACGCCCTGACCTGAGAGATCCTTTTTATGTCTCCTTTTAGGTTTGGTCAGGGTGTGATTTGGGTGGGCATTCTATGTCTGTTTTTCTATGTTTGGGATTGCTTTGTTTCGGGCCGGGTATGGCTCCCAATCAGGAACAGCTGTACATCGTTGTTGCTGATTGGGAGTCATACTTAGGCAGCCTGTTTTCCTTTGGGTTTTGTGGGTGAATATTTCCTGTTTAGTTTTGTTAAACCTGACAGAACTGTTGCTGGTCGTTTTTGGTTTATTTTTGTAGTGTTCATTCGGTCCATTAAAATTATTCATGATGAACACATCCTCCGCTGCACCTTGGTCTCATTTTGACGACGGCCGTTACAAACACTAAAAGTGGATACTGGAACAATAATTCTAACATAAGAATGTGGGGAATGGTCAGTGGGAGCTATAGAAAACAAATGTCATATTGGTTTTTATTTAGTGATGTCATTAAAAATGGTAATACTGTAACTTGGAAACTATATCCCCTTTATCTGTCCAGTTTCCATCCAATACATTGTGCATATGTTGGCAGTTGACGTTACTCTTCAATAACACAGACCCCAAAGCAAATCCGGGGGAGAAAAATAGGTTTATTCAAAGAGGAGATGTTATTACATACACAAATTTCTGCATCAGCATTGTGTCGTTGGGGCTGTTGCCTTGATTCCATTTTCACTTAGACGGACCCTGCTTCTCCTGGCCATTCCTCATAAGAACACGTTTTCTTTCTTCACAACTCTGATAACAGCGATTTATTATGTTGATTGATGTCTCTGCCCAGTCGTGACAACCTGCCGATGATGTCGCCGTAGTTTTGTCTCTCCCGGTAATTAGTTGTGGAAACAAAAGTTTCGCAAATCATCATGTTTGGATTGCATGAGCTGATGGGTGATTGCCCCATTTTTGGATGAATTGAGTGTATCTTCATCTTCCAAGTCGGATGACCCACTGTGTCTAACCACTTATGCTTTAAACCTTTCTTCAAATTCAACAAACGGTTCTTTCAGTTTTTGAAAATATTTGGTTATCTCTCCCCAATTGGTGGTTGCATTGGTCAGGTCCTTAAGGAAAACATGTATGGCTCTCCATCCATCGGCAACATCATGCTCTGCACCACCAACAGCTCTATAAACCTTTTCTTCATGTACACCATGTTCACGGTTGTTCAAAACAAAGGATAATAACTGTACCCATCATAAAAATGTAGATTGTAGAGTTTCTTATAACGCTTCCAATGGTCGCATGTTTTCATACACACTTCTCGTGGATGTTTCAACGTTTTGACCATTCATCCAACTGTTTTGGAGATGATGATTCATGTGTGATTACTGTCACTGGAGGTTTGTCTTTACTTGCTTTCACAGCCTGTGTTCTGGTTAGCCTAAGACATCGTTTGTCACCACTGTCAGTATCTGTTGACTCAAAGCCAGGTAGTGCTGACCAGATGCTTGAAACCTGATCTGCCCTGCACAACTCAGCTTGAGGGTAGATGGAGGGAACAAAGGGTCCACATGTTGGAGCCAAGTCTGTTTTTACGACCCTTGCCTGTAATTGTTGAATTTCTCCTTTCTAGGTTTTTATCTGTTCACCAAGAGCTCTCAAACTATCTTTATCTCTCTGCAATGTCCAGTCATGATTCTCCAGAAAATAATTCTCATCCCGTTTTCTTACTTTGGCTAAAACAGTTAAAGACCATCTTGTTTTTGTCAATGAGTTAGACTTTCTCTGTATTTTTCCCCAAGCTTTATGTATATCAGACAGATTCCATATTCCATCTTTGTCAACAATGACGAAATACTTCTTTATTATCTCTTTCCTACACTTCTCTACTTTGAAATGGTTCTTCATATCACTAGACAGCTCATTTAAAATATTTTTATGCTCACATCCGGAGGAGCTGTCCCGCCCTTTTCCAGAGTGGTTTTCTCACATAACAATGGCATTACATTAGCTTCAAAAGTTGTATAATATATACATATATATATGTTTATATATTAGCAACTAACAACTCACTTCTATGCAACAAGAAGTTTTCACAAAAATAGAGGTCACAAACCTTTTAATAGAGGACTTGAACCCCTATAATAGATTTAACAAACCTGCAACAGAGCAAAGGACTTGAACCTTATACAGTGAGGGAAAAAGTATTTGATCCCCTGCTGATTTTGTAAGTTTGCCCACTGACAAAGAAATTATCAGTCTATAATTTTAATGGTAGGTTTATTTGAACAGTGAGAGACAGAATAACAACAAAAAAATCCAGAAAAAAGCATTTGAAAAATGTTATAAATTGATTTGCATTTTACTGTTAGCAGTTGATGTTACTCATCAATAACACATACCCCAAAGCAAATCAGTGGGAGGAAAATAGGTTTATTCAAAGAGGAGATATTATGGTGAGAGGTAGATGTTCATTCTCCCCTGTCCTCAGTGATTTTCTCCTGTGATTCTCTCCACAGAACAAAGGGACAGGTTGGAGTTTTATAACCCAGCCCTAATCTGTGGTTGATCAAGTAGAATTCCTTGCAATAAAACTGGGCTCATGGCCGAATAAGCAGTATCCTATTTCAGGCTCAATATACAGTTGAAGTCGGAAGTTTACATACACCTTAGCCAAATACATTTAAACTCAGTTTTTCACAATTCCTGACATTTAATCTTAGTACAAATTCCCTGTTTTAGGTCAGTTAGGATCACCACTTTATTTTAAGAATGTGAAATGTCAGAATAATAGTAGAGAGAATGATCTATTTCAGCTTTTATTTATTTTATCACATTCCCAGTGGGTCAGAAGTTTACATACACTCAATTAGTATTTGGTGGCATTGCCTTTAAATTGTTTAACTTGGGTCAAACGTTTCAGGTAGCCTTCCACAAGCTTCCCACAATAAGTTCCTCCTGACAGAACTGGTGTAACTGAGTCAGGTTTGTAGGCCTCCTTGCTCTCACACACTTTTTCAGTTCTGCCCACAAATTTTCTATAGGATTGAGGTCAGGGCTTTGTGATGGCCACTCCAAAACCTTGACTTTGTTGTTGTCCTTCAGCCATTTTGCCACAACTTTGGAAGTAGGCTTGGGGTCATTGTCCATTTGGAAGACACATTTGCGACCAAGCTTTAACTTCCTGACTGATGTCTTGAGATGTTGCTTCAATATATCCACCAAATTTTCTCCTCATGATGCCATCTATTTTGTGAAGTGCACCAGTCCCTCCTTCAGTAAGGCACCAACACAACATGATGCTGCCACCCCCGTGCCTCATGGTTGGGATGGTGTTCTTCGGCTTGCAAATCTCCCCCCTGACGATGGTCATTATGGCCAAACAGTTATATTTTTGTTTCATCAGACCAGAGGACATTTCTCCAAAAAGTACGATCTTTGTCCCCATGTGCAGTTGCAAACCGTAGTCTGGCTTTTTATGGCGGTTTTGGAGCAGTGGCTTCTTCCTTGCTGAGCAGACTTTCAGGTTATGTGGATATAGGACTCGTTTTACTGTAGATATAGATACTTGTGTACCTGTTTCCTCCAGCATCTTCACAAGGTCCTTTGCTGTTGTTCTTGGATTGATTTGCACTTTTCGCACCAAAGTATGTTCATCTCTAGGAGACAGAACGCGTCTCCTTCCTGAGCGGTATGATGGCTGTGTGGTCCCATGGTGTTTATACTTGCGTACTATTGTTTGTACAGATGAACATGGTACCTTCAGGCGTTTGGAAATTGCTCCCAAGGATGACCCAGACTTGTGGAGGTCTGCAATTTTTTAAATGAAATCTCACCTGATTTCTTTTGATTTTGCCATGATGTCAAGCAAAGAGGCACTGAGTTTGAAGGTAGGCCTTGAAATACATCCACAGGTACACCTCCAATTGACTCAAATGATGTCAATTAGCCTATCAGAAGCTTCTAAAGCCATGACATAATTTTCTGGAATTGTCACAACATCCACAGAAGGTCGCGCCTCTCCTCGGTCGAGCGGCGCTCGGCGGTCGTCGTCGCCGGCCTACTAGCTGCCACCGATCTGTGTTTCAGTGTCTGTTAGTTATGTCTGTTTTGTGATTGCACCTGTTTTGTGTTTGTCATTAGTGGGGGGTATTTAGTCTGTCTGTGTTTAGCTAGGATTCGTGCGGGATTGTTCTTTGTTACGTGTGGTGTTACGTTTATTGTATAGGCATTAAGGTTGCCGGGCTGCGCCCCGTCTGCCTTTTAAGCGGAGCTTCGTTTAGTCATTTTTTGACTGTTATGCTCTCAGCCATATATGGATCTTGTCATTGGATTATTAAATTAAGTTTGTTCCAACAGACCTCAGTCTCCTGCGCTTGACTCACTCTTTAAACGGTTCATCCCGCTCGTGACAGAATCCCGCACCACTTTATGGAGTCAGCAGGGACAGAAACATTTTCAATGGAGGAACAAGTCTCCCAACATGCCCGCCTCCTCCAGCGACTGGGCACGGCCATGGACCAGGTGCTGACCCGATTGGAGATCTGGGAGCGAGTCGCTCCATCAACCCCACCAGGACCGAGTCATCACCCTGCGCCCCTACCGAATCCAACCGAACCCAGTACAAGCGGGATACGGATCATGGCTCCCAGGGAGTTCGATGGGACGGCTGCTGGGTGCAAGGGGTTTTTGCTCCAGTTGGACCTGTACCTGGCGACCGTCCGGCCCTCTCCCTCCGATGAAGAGAGGGTGAGCGTCCTCGTCTCGTGCCTCACGGGTAGAGCCCTGGAATGGGCCAACGCCGTCTGGGAGGGCCCAGACTCAGCGAAGGACAACTACCCAGAGTTCGCTCGCCGCTTCCGGGCGGTATTCGATCATCCCCCGGAGGGCAAGGCGGCGGGCGAGCGATTATTTCATCTGAGGCAGGAGACGAGGAGTGCTCAGGACTTTGCTCTGGAGTTACGGACTCTAGCCGCCGGATCGGGGTGGAATGAGCGGGCCCTGATTGACCACTACAGGTGTAGTCTACGTGAGGACGTCCGCCGGGAGCTGGCTTGCCGGGACCATACCACCACGCTGGACCAGTTGATTGATTTGTCCATCAGGCTGGACAACCTGCTGGTTGCCCGGGGACGTTCCGATCGGGGCCTATTCATTCCACCTCCCATCCCTCCTGCTCCAACGCCCATGGAGCTTGGAGGGACTGCTGCTGGGAGGACTGGGGGGGGGGGCCTCTCCTGCACCCACTGTGGCCGTCGAGGACACACTGCGGACCGGTGCTGGAGAGGTTCTCCCGGGAATTCAGATGGCAGGCGGAGCACCCCATCGACCCCCCAGGTGAGTCTGCACCAGCCACACCCAGAGCCCCCTGTCGACCACATGTATGTCTCTGTTTTCTTCCCTGAGTTTTCCCCTCACTCCCAGTATAAGGCACTAGTCGATTCAGGCGCAGCTGGGAGTTTTATGGACCGAAGTGTTGCTGATAAGTTAGGGATTCCCCTGGTTAAACTGGACCAACCCTTCTCCGTGCACGCTTTAGATAGTCGACCACTAGGGTCTGGCCAAGTGAGGGAGGTAACAGTGCCACTGGTCATGGTAACGCAGGGGGGTCATGAGGAACGTATCAGCCTGTTTCTTATTGATTCCCCGGCATTTCCGGTGGTGCTGGGACTTCCCTGGCTAGCCTCTCACAATCCTCAGATTTCATGGGGGCAGAGGGCTCTTAAGGGGTGGTCGAGGGAGTGCTCAGGTAGGTGTATAGGAGTTTCCATCGGTGCAACCACGGTGGAGAGTCCAGACCAAGTCTCCACTGTACACATCCCCTCTCAATATGCCGATTTGGCTATCGCCTTCAGTAAAACGAAGGCGACTCAATTACCACCCCATCGACAGGGGATTGTGTGATAAACCTCCAGGCTGGCGCGGCCCTTCCTAAAAGTCACGTGTATCCTCTGTCGCAGGAGGAGACAGTGGCTATGGAGACATACGTCACTGAATCCTTGAGACAGGGATACATTCGGCCATCTAAATCACCCGTCTCCTCGATTTTCTTTTTTGTGAAGAAGAAGGGGGGAGGCCTGCGCCCGTGCATTGATTATAGAGGTCTAAATTCTATCACAGTGGGGTTCAGTTACCCACTACCTCTCATTGCTACGGCCGTGGAGTCATTTCATGGGGCGCGCTTTTTCACCAAACTAGATCTCAGAGCGCGTATAACCTGGTGCGTATCCGAGATGGAGACGAGTGGAAGACTGCATTTAGTACCACATCTGGCCATTATGAGTACCTCGTCATGCCGTATGGGTTAAAGAATGCTCCCGCCGTCTTCCAATCCTTTGTGGACGAGGTTCTCAGGGACATGCTCGGGCAGGGGGTGGTGGTGTACATCGATGACATCCTGATCTACTCCTCCACTCGCGCCGCGCATGTGGCTCTGGTGCGTAAAGTGCTTGGGCGGCTGCTGGAGCATGACCTATACGTCAAGGCTGAGAAATGTGAGTTCTTCCAACAAGCCGTTTCTTTTCTGGGATATCGCATTTCCACCACAGGGGTGGTGATGGTAGATGACCGCATTCTGGCTGTGCGTAATTGGCCGACCCCTACCACGGTAAAGGAGGTGCAGCGGTTCTTGGGGTTCGCCAATTATTACCGGAGGTTTATCCGGGGTTTTGGCCAGGTGGCAGCTCCCATTACCTCACTGATGAAGGGGGGTCCGGTGCAATTGCGGTGGTCGGCAGAGGCGGACAGAGCCTTCCGTCGTCTGAAGGTTCTGTTTACCAATGCTCCGGTGCTGGCGCATCCGGATCCCTCTTTGCCATTCATAGTGGAGGTGGATGCGTCCGAGGCTGGGGTGGGAGCTGTGCTTTCGCAGCGTTCGGGCGCTCCTCCGAAGCTCCGCCCCTGCGCATTCTTTTCTAAGAAGCTGAGCCCGGCGGAGCGCAACTATGATGTGGGGGACAGGGAGTTGTTAGCTGTGGTCAAGGCTTTGACAGTGTGGAGACATTGGCTTGAGGGGGCACGTCACCCTTTTCTCATCTGGACCGACCACCGTAACCTGGAGTACATCCGGGCAGCGAGGAGACTTAATCCTCGTCAAGCCAGGTGGGCCATGTTCTTTATGAGGTTTCAGTTCACCCTTTCGTACATTCCGGGTTCTCGGAACCGGAAGGCCGACGCACTGTCACGTCTCTACGACACCGAGGAGCGGACCATCGATCCCACTCCCATACTCCCTGCTTCCTGTCTGGTGGCACCGGTGGTGTGGGAGGTGGATGCGGACATCGAGCGGGCGGGTCGGTTCGAACCCACTCCACCTCAATGTCCCGCGGGTCGGAAGTTCGTTCCGCTGGGTGTTCGCGATCGCTTGATCCGATGGGCCCACACTCTACCCTCCTCGGGTCACCCTGGGGTGGAACGGACAGTGCGAGGCCTGAGGGGGAAGTACTGGTGGCCCACCTTGGTAGAGGATGTAAGACACTATGTCTCTTCCTGTTTGGTGTGCGCCCAGTGCAAGGCTCCTAGGCACCTGCCTCGAGGGAAATTACAGCCCCTCCCCGTTCCACAGCGACCATGGTCTCACCTCTCGGTGGATTTCCTTACGGATCTCCCGCCATCTCAGGGAAATACTACGATCCTGGTTGTTGTGGATCGGTTCTCGAAGTCCTGCCGTCTGCTTCCGTTGCCCGGTCTTCCCACGGCCCTACAGACCGCGGAGGCCCTATTCACCCACGTCTTCCGGCACTACGGGGTGCCCGAGGACATCGTATCTGATCGGGGTCCCCAGTTCACGTCCAGGGTGTGGAAGTCGTTTATGGAGAGGCTGGGGGTCTCGGTCAGCCTGACCTCGGGTTTCCACCCCGAAAGTAATGGGCAGGTAGAGCGCATTAACCAGGATGTGGGCAGGTTTCTGCGGTCATATTGCCAGGACCGGCCAGGGGAGTGGGCGCGGTTCGTACCCTGGGCCGAGATGGCCCAGAACTCTCAGCGCCACTCATCTACTAACCTGTCACCCTTCCAGGTCGTGTTGGGGTATCAGCCGGTCCTGGTGCCATGGCAACAGAGCCAGACAGAGGCTCCTGCGGTGGAGGAATGGGTCCAGCGCTCTAGGGAGACCTGGAATGCGGTCCAGGAGTGTATAAAGAAGGCTGGAGATCGACACAAGGAGAGCGCTGACCGCCACCGCAGTGAGGCCCCGGTGTTTAACCCAGGGGATAGAGTCTGGCTCTCGACCCGGAACCTGCCCCTCCGCCTGCCCTGCCGGAAGCTGGGTCCGCGATTTGTGGGGCCATTCAAAGTCCTGAGGAGAATAAACGAGGTGTGTTATAGGTTACAACTTCCTGCATATTACCGTATTAACCCCTCGTTTCATGTGTCTCTCCTCAGGCCGGTGGTAGCTGGTCCGCTGCAGGACGCTGAGGTGCGGGAGGTCCCCCCGCCCCCCTGGACATCGGAGGGGCCCCGGCGTACACAGTCCGGGCCATCTTGGACTCCCGACGTCGGGTGGGGGGCCTACAGTACCTCGTGGACTGGGAGGGGTACGGTCCGGAGGAGAGGTGCTGGGTCCCGGCGAGGGACATTCTGGATCCAGCCATGTTGCGGAATTTCCACAACCTCCGCCTGGATCGCCCAGCGCCTCGCCCTCCGGGTCGTCCCCGAGGCCGGTGTCGGCGTACTGCGGGACCCGCGCGTCAGGGGAGGGGTACTGTCACAACATCCACAGAAGGTGGCGCCTCTCCTCGGTCGAGCGGCGCTCGGCGGTCGTCGTCGCCGGCCTACTAGCTGCCACCGATCTGTGTTTCAGTGTCTGTTAGTTATGTCTGTTTTGTGATTGCACCTGTTTTGTGTTTGTCATTAGTGGGGGGTATTTAGTCTGTCTGTGTTTAGCTAGGATTCGTGCGGGATTGTTCTTTGTTACGTGTGATGTTACGTTTATTGTATAGGCATTAGGGTTGCCGGGCTGCACCCCGTCTGCCTTTTAAGCGGAGCTTCGTTTAGTCATTTTTTGACTGTTATGCTCTCAGCCATATATGGATCTTGTCATTGGATTATTAAATTAAGTTTGTTCCAACGGACCTCAGTCTCCTGCGCTTGACTCACTCCTTAAACGGTTCATCCCGCTCGTGACAGGAGTTTTCCAAGCTGTTTAAAGGCACAGTCAACTTAGTGTATGTAAACTTCTGACTCCCTGGAATTGTGATACAGTGAATTATAAGTGAAATAATCTGTCTGTAAACAATTGTTGGAAAAATGACTTGTGCACAAAGTAGATGTCCTAACCAACTTGCCAAAACTATAGTTTGTTAACAAGAAATGTGTGGAGTGGTTGAAAAACGAGTTTTAATGACTCCAACCTAAGTGTATGTAAACTTCCGACTTCAACTGTTTAGACAAATTCCTCCCGTTGTCTGACCCATTGATCATTAATCCCCTATTACAGAAGAAACTATTTCCATTGATCATTAGTACTGTATTGACTTTTAGTCCTCTTGACCTTAAGTACTCTATTAACCACTCGTCCTCTGCGTTGTGTATTTTTCTTCAAAATATTCTTAGACATATAATATGGAAAATGCTGAAAGTATTTTTGCTAAGATAGGGACATGATTTTAGGAGCCATAAGAGATAATAGTTTTACAGAACTTTATGCATAATAAGTAGCCACGCCCCGAATTAGGTTAGAGAGCGGGTCATACTGACGGAACCATCCTCTTTGGCCAGAGTGCCTAAAATGATTGTCAACAGAGATTAACATTAGAGTTGCAGCCCATGACTAAAGTGGTTTAAATGCTGAATCTCAAAGACCAGGAAAGATGGGGAGTTGCAGCCCACATCTAAAGTGATTAAAACATTGAATCTCATAGACCAGGAAAGATGGGGAGTTGCAGCCCACGTCTAAAGTGGTTTAAACATTGAATCTCATAGACCAGGAAATGTGAGGCAGGAGCTACACGTTTGAAATGGTTGGAACTTTGAACCTCAACACGAGGTGGAGAAATAAACTCACCTTCCTTTTGACCAGAGAGACGGCGAGCTGCAGCTCATATCCATCGTGGTTCCGAATCCTGAATACCAACACGAAGGGGAAAACAAACTCCCCTCTCAGACAATCACTGAGACAGCTGATTAGCTGTCTTGAGTCAAATATCTAGAAAAGCGAATCTAAGTGAGACTATACTACTATGTTCATTACCAGTGGGAACCATCAACACGGCTGGCTAGCTATCTTCCAGAGTGAACAACAGTAGAGACGGGAAAGGGGAGACCCCTTTCGGACAATCCGAGCCATACAGCTTGCAGCTTAAAGGCCAACAACCTTCCTAAGGAGGGCTGGCTCCGACAGAGATAAACTGCGAACTTAGGCACTCACACGTAAATACATTCATGATTTTTTATTCCAAACGGGCGGCGGTTCGTGTGCAAACTATGTAATTACTGTAAGAATAGTTCTGAAATGAATCGACGATAAGTGTATTTTTCCCTCTCTCTCTCTCCCTCTCCATGTCATTGTGTAGAAAGCCACCATATTGTACAAGTCCGCTAGTGACCTTTGTTTCATGTATTAAGTGTGTATGTTATCCTGTTACTATTTAGTTAACTAGTGAATAAATAATTAAAACAATTTGTGTATTACTGAATCATGAGTAATGCTGGGGTTTTTGCAGATGCATGAGGTTACAACTGTTCAGAATGATTACTTGATAAAAGGTAATGATTAATAAGATGACTGTTTATCGATGTAATAGATATATATCTTATAGAATTTCATTCGGGAGATGGTAACTCTTTAAACAACCTCTTCCGTGGTGCCCCAAATTCCTAATGAGTTAGTTGTTACATGATTCATTTAATTGGGTAACAATTAAACATAGTTAGTGGATTAAATAAATAACAGTCATCAGATTAATGAAAGTAAAGTCACGACAGTGGTGATGTCCTCATATTCCTACAGTGAGGTTGTGTGCAGTTCTGTACATGTACTTTTGATGAGCTCATCATCTACATATTTTTTTTCAATATATAGTGTTCTATTATAGGATGTTTTTTCTAAAGCAACATGACTGATTGTAAGTGCTTACGTTTACTGGCTATATTCCTTAATTAAGGCATAATTATATTTTGCCTCATTTTGAAGTGTTTCCTAATTGAGAATCCACCTTTTTTTATCTGAGCACTTCTTGCATCTGTAAGACTGTTCCATTTTAGAAAAAATAACTATTACCTTTCAGAAAAACTCAAGCTCAAACAAAATAAAAGGTCTAGCTGTTTTACCTTTTGGATTTACGACTCTTACGTTTCATAATTTTACTTTGGATACTTAAGTACATTTACCTTACAGCTATTACTTTTGATACTTAAGTACATTTAGTATCAGGTGCTTCAAGACTTACTCAAGTAGTATTCCAATCGGTGACATTCACTTTTACTTGAGTCATTTTAATCAAGTATTGCTTTTGGGTACTTTTTCCAGCACTGCATACACATACTGTATACATGCACACTCACACATACTCGCAGTCAATGTGGTCAAGAGACAGTATATAGTCAAGTCATCTTCTGACAACTTGAGAATATAGTAGGGAATGTCCTACAGAACCTAGTTCCATTATTAAGCTAATTGAAATAGTGACATTTTTAACTCTTTGGGGTACTGAGCAATATGTGCAGACCTATAGACCTTGAAGGTGTTCAGTGCTTTTAGACTTCAATTAAACATTTTCTGGTCGCCAAAGGAACACTTCCAGGAGCAGTCCCTGCTGCCCTTTCCCATTTTTCGGGCACCTCCTAAATTCATTTCATTGAAATGAAGAATTAGAAAAGCCATCATCATTCACCGGCTGGATCACTGGTTCAAAAGGGAAATTATTTCTGCAAAAAAAAAGTCTCAAAATGTCTCAGTCCAAAAGTGCATACTTGTAGTAAAGAAGCTGTTTGAGTTTCTGTGGTGTAGAGTACCTCCCGCCTCCCCTCGACCCTCCATTCAAGTGTTGTGCTTGCTACAGTAGTGATGCACTTTCTGGCTGTAATGGTTGGTCATGAATAGTCCGTCTCCCACTTGGCCCTTCTCACTGGTGGGAGTGTGGTCAAAGCCAGACATTAAAAATATCGTTTTTTTTCTCTTGACACCAGTGGTGATTTTAGCATGTGAATGTGGTAACAAAAAAAAGAAAAGTGGGATGCATGCCAGCAAAGCCACTACACAACACAACACTAAACAATACATGAATTGCACTATAACGGTGACAAACGGAGCCCACAAACTGTTAGGGCATACATGCCTTGTCTGGCAGCGAAACAGTTCATTCAGCCTCATTTACTGCCTTTTAAAAAAACACAGCTGATATATGGCTGACTTGTTTAAACAAATGTGGTTTCTAATGACAATTGAGACGTACAAACTATGGCATAAGGGGACGACAAGCGGATAAGAGGCAATCCGTAATTTCGATGAAGACACTAATGAGCGAGCTAGGATGGGCGTAGTCAATATAACTATTTGTTTAGCGAATTCAGAACATGGGCCGTTCTTACAGTGTTCTCCCTGTACACCAAGTCAGAACCGTACACCAAGTCAATGATTACATTTCTCTAAAACAGGTTATAGGCTACATGTGCACCACCAAGTCAGAACAGTAGGCGAAATTAAGAGGGGTAAATAGACCAAATTATTAGGGTGAGGCACATGGGCTACTAACACACTTACTTTCTTAGCTACAGTATACAGTGGGGGGGAAAGTATTTGATCCCCTGCTGATTTTGTAGGTTTGCCCACATACAAAGAAAGGATCAGTCTATAATTTTAATAGTAGGTTTATTTGAACAGTGAGAGACAGAATAACAACAAAAAAATCCAGAAAACGCATGTCAAAAATGTTATAAAATGATTTGCATTTTAATGAGGGAAATAAGTATTTGAATAATGTGCTTTTCGCCGTAAAGCTATTTTTAAATCTGACACAGCGGTTGCATTAAGGAGAAGTGTATCTATAATTCTTTCAATAACTGTTGTAAATTTTATCAACGTTTATGATGAGTATTTTTGTAAATTGATGTGCTCATTCACTGGAAGTTTTGGGAGGCAAAACATTTCTGAACATTACGCGCCAATGTAAAATGGGGTTTTTGGATATAAATATGAACTTTATCGAACATAACATACATGTATTGTGTAACATTGAGTCCTGGGAGTGTCATCTGATGAAGATCATCAAAGGTTAGTGATTAATTTTAGCTGTATTTCTGGTTTTTGTGACGCCTCTCCTTGCTTGGAAAATGGCTGTGTTTTTTCTTGTTTAGGCGCTGTCCTAACATAATCTAATGTTATGCTTTCGCCGTAAAGCCTTTTTGAAATTGGACAATGTGGTTGGATTAACGAGAAGTGTATCTTTAAAATGGGATATAATAGTTGTATGTTTGAGAAATTTGAATTATGAGATTTTTGTTGTTTTGAATTTGCCGCCCTGCTATTTCACTGGCTGTTGACTAGTGTGTCCCACGGGTGGGATGCTAGCGTCCCACATGTCCCAGAGAGGTTAAAAACCACTCATTGTTGAATTTGCAATTTCCAACTTATTGTGTCATGTTTATGTCCAATGGCCGATGAGCACCAATACATTTTATCTATAATTTCTCTTCATATAACAAGGATTAAAAAGGATTTGCCAGTAGATTGTCGACTTGATTCATGATGATGACTGCTAGCTAAGATTTTGAAAGTATGATGTTGACATAATCCGTTCAATCAAAGCTACTGTACATATAACGTGATTTGACGTCATTTTAACTATGGCCAATGACCTTGAGCCTTCTTGGATGAGCCTTCTTAATGTAAATCTATGGCAGCACCAAAAGAGCTTGTCACACCCTGATCTGTTTCACCCGTCTTTGTGCTTGTCTCCACCCCCCTCCAGGTGTTGCTCATCTTCCCCTTTATCCCCTGAGTATTTATACCTGTGTTCTCGGTTTGTCTGTTGCCAGTTCGTTTTGTTCGTGAAACCTACCAGCATTTGTTCCCCTGCTCCTGTCTGTTTCTTGCTCCTGTTTCGTAGTCCTTCCAGATTTTGACCCTTCTGCCTGCCCTGACCCTGAGCCTGCCTGCTGTTCTATACCTTGCCCCACCTCACTGGATTATTGACCCCTGCCTGCCCTGACCCTGAGACTGCCTGCCGTTCTGAACCCTTTGCACCCTCTCTGGATTACTGACCCCTGCCTGCCTGCCTTTGACCTGTTGTTTGCCTGCCCCTGTATTAGAAATACACTTTTTTCTTCGACACTGTCTGCATCTGGGTCATACCTGAAACGTGATAGGGCTAGAATTTTCAAGGTCTACCCTTAGCACTGAGCTAGGTTGAAACACCTGCATTTTGTTGCTGCCTTACTCAAGAAAACTAAAAAGAGACCATGTTTGTATGTGGCTTTATTAACTCAATGATAAAACATTTTTTTACATTGTTTGCAAACTGACATGTGACACGTATTAATGGCAACATAACATGCAAAACAGGCAAGCCCCCATTTTTGCCCCACCTGCCCTGAATGACGGGTCGCCACTGCTTGACACATTTTTTTTTACATTTCTTAATGTCGGCTTCCAGGACCAAATGTTCTGTGTTCGATTGCCATCGATAGCTATATGTTTTGTACGATTATGAACTTTGGCTGGTCAGGTTTCTCCATATGTTAGGTGTGAATGAGATGTGAAGGATACTGTGTAGTAGACACAGTGCACTCCTAGCCCTCATTAGTGACCTCATCACTGCCCTAGTTTTGTCGCACCTGGACTACTGTTCAGTCGTGTGACCAGGTTCCACAAAAAGGGACTTAGGAAAATTGCAATTGGCTCAGAACAGAGCAGCACGGCTAGCGCTTGGATGTACACAGACAGCTAACATTAATAATAAGCATGTCAATCTCTCCTAGCTCAAAGTGGAGGAGAGATTGACTTCATAACTACTTGTATTTATGAGAGGTATTGACATATTGAATGCACCAAGCTGTCTGTTTGAACTACTGGCGCACAGCTCGGTCACCCATGCATACCCCACAAGACATGCCACAAGAGGTCTCTTCACAGTCCCCAAGTCAAGAACAGAATATGGGAGGCGTACAGTACTACATAGAGCCATGACTACATGGAACTCTATTCCACATCAAGTAACTGATGCAAGCAGTATAATTAGATTAAAAAAACATACAAATACATCTTATGGGACAGCGGGGACTGTGAAGCAACACAAACATAGGCACAGACACATGCATACACACACACGATAACATTACGCACTATACACACACATACACATTAACTTAGTACTGTAGATATGTGGTGGTGGTGGAGTAGGGGCCTGAGGGCCCACAGTGTGTTGTGAAATCTGTGAATGTATTGTAATGTTTTTAAAATGGTATACCTGTGAAGGGGTTAGGGTCCCAAAGACCCCCCCCATTATTGATTAAGGGGACCTTAAGATTCATATGTTTTGCTGCAGGCCTTATAATAGATACTGTTGCTATGTGTCTAAAAACTCTGCCACTATACATTGCACAAGCTATCTATATTAGTCTTTGTGGTTAAGCCTTAGCTGTTGCAAGAGTGTGCTTGCAGGCTAGGTCTGAGTCAGACCAAAACTAGATAAAGAGAAGTAACCACTGTCTGGTTTTGACATTTTGATCTTGTGTGACAGTGGAAAATGCTAGTGAATTCAGAGAAGCTACTGTACTAGGTTACTTTATAAGGTAACCTCAGCATATTGCTGTATACATACATTGACGTAGGTGATCATACCACTAAGGAGTGATCACATATATAAAATGATCTGCGCCCTTAGGTGGGGTGCAGAACTTACTCTGAAACATACAAGCTGTGTTTCCATTGTCAACTTCTGTCTGCAATTGCATTAATAAAGGTTTAATTTATTTATTGGGGATCCATAATAAATACAAATACAAATGCCCTGCTCTGCAGTCTGCATGGAGAAACTTCAGTCATTAATCCCTAACATGCCCTACTGTCTACTGATGCTCACCCATGACCCCACAAGCTCAGCCACAGGACATCGCTTAAACATGTATATAGGATACTGTATTGGGTTAGATTATCCAAATTGGATGATGATTATTTTGTTCATAAAAATTATAATGTAATAATAATAATAGAAGTAAGAAGAATACATATGATAATAATAATGATAAAGGTAATAGAATATTATGAAATTATTTAATTAGCAAAATGTTTGCAATTATTTGTCCACTGAACAAATACAATTATTTTGAAATTCATCAGAAAATATTTGCACTCGACTAGAGTAGGATCATATGGTGTGGAAAGCGTTTATAAATCCCAAATGAGTAGTATTGCTATATAATACTGGCGTTGTTATCTACTATATACAGTCATTCATAGACTACTAATATAAAACAAGTAATAGGATTATAATGTAATCATGTTCATCTCAATTATAGTATTTACTATGGAAGTTAACTATTTATATAGATTTTATTGAACATGTCAGAATATAATCAAAGCAAATGTTAAATTCATTTTATTTTTAATATTTTATTATATATCATATTTATGGATAATTAATATCAATAGAATAATGAAGATGTCTCAGCTGTCGTAGGATGAAGCGGACCAAAGTGCAGCGTGTGTGTCGTTCCACATCTTTTATTGATCTGTGAAACTATGCAATACATGCAAATAAACTGAATAACAAAAACAACAAACCGTGACACAGAGGTGAAACATACACTAACTCAAAGACAATCTCCCACAAACCCAGGTGGGAAAAACACCTACTTAAGTATGATCTCCAATTAGAGACAATGATGACCAGCTGCCTCTAATTGGAGATCATCCCAAACAAAGCCCAACATAGAAATACAAAACTAGAACATAACAACATAGAAAAACTAGACTAGAAAACCCCCCTGTCACGCCCTGACCTACTCTACCATAGAAAATAACAGCTTTCTATGGTCAGAACGTGACAAAAGAATATCCATCTTGGGTCTAATGCCATTATTCTTCCAATTTGGTTTACCATCACTGTATTTTGGACAGAATCTGCCATGATTTATCATTTCATCATCACTGTCATGCGGTCAAATCAACTAAAGAACCAATTATAGTGATGAGACACAGGTTGTAAAGCTGGTTAAAGTTTGTTTGAATTGAAGAGCTTGCTCATATTTTAAGATTACTCAGGAAAACAAGACTGGGCAACCAATTATAATAAGGATACTACTGTCGGAAGACTTTGAAAATAATGAAAGAAGTGCTTTTTATCCCCTTATTGTCACGAATCCCACCGAAGGTGGCTCCCCTGCCTGCTCGGGCGGCGCTCGGCGGTCGTCGTCACCGACCTACTAGCCGCCGCTGATCCCTTTTTCCTTTTCGTTTGGTATGTCTTATTGTTTGCACCTGTTCCTCATTTGGTCTTTTGATTTTGGTTATTTAAGCCTGGTTAGCCCGCCCAGTGTTGTGCGGGATTATTTTAGCGTCAGGTTGTACTTTTGTCGTTGGATGTGCTGGCGATTATTTACTTAATATTGTATACATGCTGTGCACCTGTTTTGGGCACTTGGCAATTTTCCCACGCCGTTTGTGTTGGCGTTGATCGTGTTGTTTTTTGTTCAAATAAACACGAAGTTCCGTACCTCTGCTCTCTGCGCCTGACTCCTACCACCACTCCTAGCAACACTGTGACACTTATTCTGCTTGATTGGGTAGGTTTGTTGAGGCCAATATATTTAAAAACTGCACTTGTAGCCTCAAACTGCGTTATTAATTCATCATAAAAAAGTGAGACGCAATAAAAAAGGTTTTTCTTGAACATGCACTAGATTGCGGTTCGTTGCGCTTTTTCCAGTGGAGTATGCATGTCTGAACTCACATGCCAATCTCCCTCCAGGTATGAGAAGTGTGTGGCCTTTCACAGACCCCAGGGCGAAGCATTTTTATAAAAGGGAATTGCATATTAGAGACATATGGTGCCGAAACACATTTTGGAAATAAGCTGTCATCAAATAATCAAATCAGTCATGTTTCAGAGAGCAATAACGGAGGTAGACAAGCAGATATGGCCGGGACCCTTCCTTGTGTGGTTCCTTTGTGCTTGGTCACATAGGAGAATTTTGAATGATAACAAAAAGTTACGTTTTGATCAGAAATTCAACAATTAATCTGAAACAGTTTGGTGGGTTTATTTCCTATTTTAATTTGAAAGAAGGCATTTAATTCCTTACAGGTCAGTGGTGTGTGAGATGAATTCATCAGTTCTAGAAGGATGGACATTCCAGATTAACCATTCTATCAAAAGCACAGTAAAATGACCATGTTGTTCATATAGTCAGATTTTTGGTCAGTATTTTTCTTCACCTAGTCAACACCAGTCTATTTCCGGATTTACTTTAATCTGTTTGTTTCCTGTCATACTATTTCTGTATTTGTCAAAATATCAATACTGTCTGTAATAAAAACACCACATTACAAACAGAAGACAAGGAAAATGTAAAAAGGGTTATACAACACACATATAACTGTAAATATGAGATTACTACGTCGCTTTTCTCCAGTCAGAAGTATGAACAGTATTGTCACAGATAAGGCGACTGGCTGCTGATCAATTCCCAGTGGTCCAGATCTGCACTTAGATGAATTAATTAGAGCCTTAGCTCACTGGCTATGTGATGCACACTATGCAAGCACTAGGAAAGACAAGCCAGGCTCCCTGTACCCTGTCTGCACTCATCCCATCAACGTCAACAGATCGCCGTGTCCTCGCAGTGGAGAACAGCCCAGCAGATAGAGAGAAGGGAAAAAAACATGCACCACTCTGCCCACCAAACCCCAGGCTCTGCTTTTTTTAACCCACGCCTCCGCCTCAGCCCGCGCCCCCCCCCCCCCAACCCTCCCATCCCAACCCAAGGCCATGCATCCAGGCTGTGCATGACAGCTCGCAACATCCCCTGCCACAACTGTTTTCCCGTTGCATCCACTTCCGTGACCCTATCAGCAGCTCAAAAACCTCCCCGCCTGCATTCCCCTGATGGAGTGCGCCTCTCACTTTTTTGAACGTGTCAACAATTTCTGTTTGTGTGTGTGTGTGTGTGTGTGTGTGTGTGTGTGTGTGTGTGTGCACACGCATTTGTGCGTGTATCTGTGTGTTTGCCTCTTCCTCTGCGTAGAAAAGAGGGGGAAAAGGGCCATGTCATTCTTCCACAACTTAATCAGGAGCTACACACAGGAGCGGGCTGCTGCAGCGTGGACCTCCCTGATCATGATAATGAGGTCCCCTGGCTATGCAGTCATTGAAGTATAATTGACTTGTTCGTCTCTTATTTTCCTAATAGACACTCTGACCCAGAGCACGTTTATTTCGCTATGAGAAATGTCAAGAAGGATTGGAAGTTTCCTCAGCGTGCCCATTAAAACTGAAGGCATGCCACCCTGTCTCGGGCCAGCCAGGGCTGCCATTGGCTCCCCAGTTCATTATGCAGATGCCAAATGTAAATAAATGATTTCCAGATTTCCTAGGATTTGGAAGGAAGATGTTAGGAGAAAAGCTACAAAAAAGGGGACTGACTGTTCAGAGCATACAACGAGTTGTTTCTCAGAGAAATAAATAATATATAGGTAATAATTATAATAAGACTTGACTTGAAAACCTGGTGAAGCGCATTGATGTTGTTATAGCTACGTATGTCCCTTTCCTTTCAGGGCGTATCAGAATCAAACAACGCCGTGGTTAACATTAGGGACCAAAAGCAAGCAGCAGAGCAGTAAGCCGGGCAAGAGTAAAACCCAGAGACCATGGTCACATGCTTGTGGATATGAAGGGGAACAGCTGTGCAAATCAGTAGTCTACCATGCTGGTTCATCCACCATGTCTTTTTGGGCCAGTCCCCAAAACTATTTTGTACCATATACCGTGTTTATTTTTTTGTTATTTTACGATATATACAGTATATTTTTTCCCTGAAGAATTATGTCTTCTGTTTTTGTTTTCTTTACATACTGTACCATTTCCCTGATTTGCCTGCAGTCATTTTGTTTAATTTGTCAATTTTCTTGGGGTAATATGCAGATTTCAAGAATTTTCTGGCTAGATCCTTGTTACAATACATTAATTTGTATGCTGCTTTATGTGTACTGTATGATATTCATATGCAATGCATTGCAAGAGATTCAGACATCCAATAATGTTGATATGACAGTGTAGAAGTTGCTTGTGGTTAACCTTATAGAAAGGATTTCATCATGGTGTAAAAACCTAAAGTTTTCCATTACTGTAAAGGTCAACACCCATGGTTTTTCCAATGTAAAATCAGAGGGGTCATCATCTGTATAAGATTTGCTTCTAGTGTTGTTTCATGTCCTATTAGAGAATCAGGCAGCAGTCTGGGCTCTGTTCTCTTTCTCCCTGCTATATTAGCATCTATTAATGAGATGATTGTGCCTGCCCCGTGTGTCCCCTGAAATTGTATTTTCTGATCAGCCTTTGACTGATCAGTCGGTGACGGCGCGAGGACATCATTAAAGTAATTACCACAAGCTCTAGTAGTTGCAGGCAAATAATTCCGCCGGGGTAATTTTTCTGCTCCACAGAGGGGGGAAAATCTCATTTTTCACCAAACATGTCTGCTGTCTGTATTGTGACAGCGGTCAAAGCCAATCAGATTCCCTTCCCTCTAGTAGTATTGTACAATCTGAATAATGGCTAAAAAACAGAGAAGGAAAAAAGTGCCTGTTTACACACACACGCACGCACACACACACACACATACTCCTGCTCGTACATATACGAGCATGAGAAGAATATGATGTAATTGCAGGATTATAATTCCAGTAATGGATTGTTCAGAACTATCTTAAGGGGTTCCTAACTCTCTAAGAGGAAGGCTACTAATTCCAGAAGGAGCACTTCATCTTATTTGTACTGTGTGTCCGTAGTTTATGGAATGATCACATTTTATGACAAACACTAGGGGCTTGGTGACTATGACAAAACTCACCGCATGAATATTGATCGAAGTGTTCTGGGAATGGTTGGATGGAATGGAGGCCATTTCACATAAGGTTTAATTTGACCAATCCCGTTTCAAAAAGGCTGCAGACATTATGAAAGGTGCCAAAACCTCTCTCGTGCTGCAGCTTTTCTTCCCTAACATTGGTTATATATTTATTCCGCTAATGGTACTCAGTGTTGGCAAACATACAGTAATGACAATGATGATCATATTCCATATTTTTCAAACTGAGTTTTGATTAAACTCTCCCGACGCCACTCAACAGCAGCTTGAAACAGTACTTGAGCGAGCCCGGCACCTATTTGTGATATCACTGAAGTGCCCTTGTGATGGCTTTCCTCATTCGACGGTGTTCTTGGTAAACCTCTATTCAATAAAATGAACAATCCATCTAGATGCAATTAATGCAAAATAGACCGACAAGGGAGAACTGGTGAAAGGAAGAGAGATAGAGAAACAAAGAAAAATAATAGTCGTGTGACTGTGAAACACGGATCATCAACATGGACGTGAGTGTCAGCGGCCACTTCAGACCGGAGACTGGGAGAACAGAGTGTATCCAGACCCAGAGGATCAACCCTGAATGCACACGGGCTAATAGTCTAGCCATTCACATGCCCTATACGAGAGCACACTCTCTCTGTGTATGAGGCCAGCTTGTAATTTGGGAGGATACCCAGCGATTTTCCCCTCACAGCTAATAATTAGGTATTCACACAGAGGTTAGCCTTTAGTTCAACCCTGTCACTATCAAGGGGTTTATTAGCCCTTTAATTGAAGAGTTTATTTCCAAAATGCTATATCTGCCAATTTTTCACATTTGCGTTTTTTCATCAGAAATTCATGCTTATGGGTGTGTAAAATATTACTGTCCTCAGATTTTAGATTCATTGATTTGAGATGTGTATTACAATTTGTTTTGTTGCAAAATATATCCATCTGGAATTGAATGTTTCTATCCTGTATATTTCACATGCAAATTCAACACATCATCAATCTAGCCTCATGCTATAGTGTTTGGTTAGAGTAAAGTCTCATCCCAAATGGCACCCTGTTCCCTATATAGTGCACTACTTTTGACCAGAGCCCAGATCTCATATTACTGTATTGATAATGGTTTAAAATATTGATGTCACAAATGTATAATTTGTACCACAAGAGGCTGCTGAGGGGAGGTCGGCTCATAATAATGGCTGGAATGGAGTGAATGGAAACCATGAGTTTGATTACCATTCCATCAATTCCATTCCAGCCATTACTATGAGCCCGTCCTCCCCAATTAAGGTGCCACCAACCAAATGTAATTATTTGTCACATCTGACTGCGTAAAACCTTGCAAGGGCTACTTTTTTAACTGAGAGTAGGTAGGTTTCCATCCAATTGGCGACAGTATTTCATGCAAATATTCAAGAATCTGCATAAAGAAAATATGAATCTCCACCAAACTGACTTGTTGCTGATACAAATCAGTGTGTGATGACGTAGTGCACACGAAATGTACTTTTTCACTTAAGTTTTCACGTAGCGAATACAAATCAAATGTTCAACGTGTTCTCATCGCATTTTCAACTCTACCGATAGATTTGTCACAAAAACTGTTGCGTTGAATAGCAAATGTGCCCACTCTGATCCCGTCATGTTGAATTTATAAAATTGCATCACAAATGTCATTCTTTTTTTTTTAATACTATATGACTTCACTCGCTTAAAAACTGTGGATAGAAATGTGGTTAGTGAGGCGGATATATCTCGTTTTGCAACTAAATGTGATTGTTTAGTTTCAAGCGAATACGTCTGTCATTTAATAACCCATGACTAGATGGGGGGGGGACATACCGATCTCTATCATAAGTTCGTTAAACAAAAGAGCTAATTTACCAACATTTCTGAAAATGGACATATAGCGTTTTTATCTGAAAAACTCTTCAATTGTATCATTCGTTTTCATCCATGGAATCTCAAATCTTTCCCACAAACGATCAATTTCAGCCCAGAAAACGTGCTTGGTTTCGATGACGTTTTGTCATCTGACATTAAATATAGGCCTGTGTGTGTGTGTGTGTGTGTGTGTGTGTGTGTGTGTGTGTGTGTGTGTGTGTGTGTGTGTGTGTGTGTGTGTGTGTGTGTGTGTGTGTGTGTGTGTGTGTTGGGGGATTGGTGGAGGGGGGTCACAGATGCTGTGGAGTGGTTATACTGAACAGATGTTAGTTTGTGCCCTAGGACCTGATCTATGGCCTGGACGCAGACATCAGGAGGTCCAAGAACACATGCCACCCGGACCACTGTCTTAACCTCATTCCTATCAGTCTGTACACACAAACACGCACACACGCAAACATGCACACACAACACATGCACACACAACGACACAACTCAATTACATCCATAAAATCCACACTGTGTGAACCTTGCAGGAAAGAATTACAACAGAGCTACTTCAAATATTTTACAAACTTACAACAACTATTCAATCTGTGACACTTCACTGATATCGCATATAGGAGACTACTCAGGGAGTCTACTCAGGAAGCCTACTCCTAGCACAAAGCTACCGCTTCAAATAATTCAAAAACTTTCACCAACTTTTCCTTTTGTGGCACATAAAGTCATCAGTAACTCATATAAAGTGGGACAATAAGATCAGTATTTTATAATCATAAAGTGAGGTCCAAGTAAGAAAATATGTTTGGGGAATGTATTCTAATTTAACTGTGGAACTTGGATAAATTCCATGTATTCTGCAAGCAGATTAAATGTTTTATTTAGCTTGTTTGTTTGGTACAATCATTTGCTATCAAAATGGAGAAATCTTATTTTTTCTTTACTTTGACTCAATGGCTTAACTGAGGCCATATTTTATAGACTTAATACAATAGAACCCTAGAGAAGATGCATTGAATGACAAGCAAGGTCTTTAGGACAAAGTATGCCACTGTACCTATATTTGAATGTGAGGATTCATGTACATTTGTTCAGCTACCTAAGATTGTGTTGGTACATTCCCAGCTAACAACTATTGCTTCTCAAAACATTTCCAAAAAGCACTTCAGGGGCAAGTCCTTGAACATTAAACCATGACATTTCCTTTGTCAGATGATTTCTCATGCTAATAGTGTTTGAGGCCAACCACATGAAATAGTCCCCTTATGTTCTCATAACGTTTCTAGTTGTATTTGTGGTTGGAAAGGATGAACACAGATAGATGGATGAGGTTGAGCAAATGGCATTGTCAAAGACCCACTGTGTACATTTGTGTGTGTGTGTGTGTGTGTGTGTGTGTGTGTGTGTGTGTGTGTGTGTGTTCATACGTGCATGCGTGTGCACGTGGACACGCTTATAAGTGTTCTGTGTCTGTCTGTCTCCGCCTGTCTGCCTGTCTGCTTGTGTGTGAGTGGGAGCGTGTGTTGAACATGTGCTGGCGTTCTCAGAGAAACAGCAGGGCTCTAATAAGGACTAGCCCTGGATGGCAGCTGGTAAACTCTGTCCTCAGAATAGGTGTCCTTTATCCACACACAAAGGAATGCAAATTAGCCCTGGTGCAGAGTAGAGGCTGAGAACGGATCCACATGGCACACACTCTTCCACTGCTCGAGAGCCACACCGCAATGCAACTTCCCTCAATAAAAAGAAAACAAACAGGACAAACAACAAGGCCCACCCGTACAGCTGTGTGTGTGTGTGTGTGTGTGTGTGTGTGTGTGTGTGTGTGTGTGTGTGTGTGTGTGTGTGTGTGTGTGTGTGTGTGTGTGTGAGAGAGAGTGTGTGTGTGCGTGAGTGCGTGCGTGTAGGTGTGCGTGCATGTGACAGAGAGAGAGTGTGTATCTGGGCTCACTGGGTCATTTTCTTCTCTATGACGAGGAGTCTAGAACCTATTCCTCCTGCTCTCTATACACTTAAACACACACACAAACACTTAAAGCACTTTATTTCAAACCCTACCTGAGAGCTGACTATTGAGTACCTCGTGCCGTCACAGGATGCCAGTGCTTTGGTTCATTTAAAAATTACACTCTAGCTCCTTCATGGTAGTAGTCTCAAATGTGTATAAATGAACCATGTTAATGTAATGCCACTTTAACCAAAAATTCTGCTGGTTTTCTGGTTCTTCTAAATCTCAAATGCACCTCTTTGCCCATATATGCTCTACTACAGGCTAGACTGCTTCAGATTTGTTCAACCTTTTTTAGAATGATTCCTGTTTAGATTTATTCCATGCTAAATGAATGCTGGTATTCATCCAGAAAAAATCCAAGGCCTCCTGAACAACGCGATGAAGGCAGTGTAGGTAACAAATGTTCAAATCAAATAACATTTTATTTGTCACATGCGCCGAATACAACCTTACAGTGAAATGCTTACTTACAAGCCCTTAACAAACAATGGAGTTTTAAGAAAATACATTTTTAAAAAGTAAGAGATAAGAATAACAAATAATTAAAGAGCAGTAGTAAATAACAATAGTGGGGCTATATACAGGGGCTACTGTGTCCATGCTTGTGTGTGCACGCTGTGTGTGTGTGTGTGTTCGTGTGTGTCTGTGTGTCTGTGTGTGTGTGTGTGTGTGTGTGTGTGTGTGTGTGTGTGTGTGTGTGTGTGTGTGTGTGTGTGTGTGTGTGTGTGTGTGTGTGTGTGTGTGTGTGTGTGTGTGTGTGTGCGCGCGTGCGTGCACATGTGCACGTGTGTTAGATATTAGATTTAGTACCAAACACTCCAATATTTCCCTCAGGAGGAAGTTTGTTTTTTTGCTTTTTACAAGCTTTTTTGCTTGCCAAAGTTACATTCACACACAACAAAAAAAAGACATTCACTCGCCAAGGTGACCCATTACGGCAGTCAGTCAAAGACATCAAAAGAGAGCTGTAGCTGTTTTCTGGGTGGTGGAGGAGAAGGAGAAGATGGGATATGTTGAATCTCTAGGAGTGTCACTTTATGTAATGGGGAAGTGGTGGATGGTATTCATCCAGCTGAGAGAGTAGATAGAGAGACTTCAATGAGACTTGGGTACTTACAGCACATATGGATCAGAACTGTGAGTGGGACTGGAGGTGTGCGTTGGTGCTGCTCTTCCTCATTCAAACCAAGGAAAGTACTTTCCTTGATTCAAACCTCCAGGATGACTTCAAGAACATCTCCATAATGTTACAAGACAAAACTCTCATTACATGTAATTATAGACGGCCAGTATTAAAGCATGGGGGAAGAAGAAAACCCTCCCTCTCTTTGTCCAGCCTTCAGTACTTTCATCCTCTCTCTCTGCACTAGAGGTTTAGAGAAGGGTTGGATGGGGGGGGGTGGCTATTACCTCAGAGCAGACACTGATCATGGACACTGATGCTTTACTGCACTTCCATTCATATGAAGTGGCTCACTTGCTGGCAGCAATTACTGAAAACTGGGCCCTCTGACTGACTGGCTGACTGAGTGACTGACTCTCTGTGGTAGCCCTTGTTTTCCTTTCTTGATTTTCTCCCTGTGTTCCTTATTTTATTATATACTGTGTAACAGGTTCAGTTCTACCTGTTACAATGGTAATGCCATATTGTAGATGTTGTAGAATACTGATCTGTATGTAGGTTTATATCTGTAATCTTATTACTCTATACTCTATACATTGCATTGAACACTATGATCTGGATTCCCAGACACTGATTAAGCCTAGTCCTGGACTAAAAGCATTTTCAATTGAGATTCTCCATTGAGCTAGTTTTGTAGTCCAGGAATAGGCTTAATCTGTGTCCAGGAAATCTTCCCTATAAATTACACTGCACTATAGTATCTACTATTATATCTCGGTGTAGAATACTGTTGAGAGTGTGGGTGTTGTATTGTGTATGTGTGGTGTGTGTGTATGGCCTGCTCCCTCTCCCCAGGCATTGGCCCTGCCTAGGCTGGTGCAACAGGCAGGCCTGACAACAGCAGAGCAGAGCACAATGGACTCTTCCTCTGGCTGCCTTTGAATATGTCACTCTAGGCACAGCATAATCAACCCCCGTGTCACCACCAGCTGTTCCCACAGGCCAAATTAAAATAAACAACAAGGAAGGGATAAGGCCAAGGTAGAAAAAGTGAGAGGGAGAGAGTAAGAAAAGGACAGCGCTTGTGCTCAGTGTTACAAAAATGAAATTGTTCAGTGTCATTTGGCCTGTCAAAGCAGCGTCTGTGAGGGCTGCATGTTGAATGGAAGAGCGGGATAAGGCACAAATTGAGCTGGCGATTGAAGTAGAAAGATGCAGACTCCTCTCCTCGATGTCTCTGTGCATAGCCACGGGATGATGGGTGACCACATTTAAAATACCCCAAATGCGGGACACAGGATGGTTTTACGGAACATTAGTGGGACAGTGTAGTATACATGAATAAAAGCATTTGGTTGATCTCAGGGAATGTCAAACAGTTAGGAAGGGAAACTGTTAAAACGGGATTGAGTGAAGTAGCAGGAAATATGTTGAATGAGCAACTAATAAGCATGGAGAGCCTCACAAGTTTGATAAAATGACATATATTTCAGTCTAATACTGCCATTTACTTACTTTTGTAGCTCTTTATCAGAACAACACATTTCACTGCACCTATCTGGTAACAATAAAACATAAATATTTTTTAAACATGCATTTTGTAAGTACCTTAGTTTGGCCTACTGTCCTCTTCAAGTTCAGTTGGCGCAAAGATTATAGATATACTGACAAGATACATGTCTCTCCGCCCTAACAATGTTGCCCGCCCTACAGAGGGCTGTATTGGTACTCTAATACAGGACTAATAATGTCCCAGTGCACTACTTCTGTGAAGAAAATACATTTATCTAAAAAATATATATAATTTATTATTATTTTTTCATTCAGATATTTCAGAGGGTGCTGCAGAACCCTCAGCACCCCTACTTCCCGCGACTATCTTCTGTGTCAGAAGCAGTGCATCTCCTCTGTAGAACTGGTGGTCGACACGAAGGACAGAGAATTGTTATGACATGACCAAAACAAAACCTGCTCTAGTCCATAATCCAGCTCTCTCTTTTACAGGATCATTTTAATCTCATTGGATTTTCCCTGGTAAATTATGATGTAGGAAAACAGGCACTGTGAACATTCATCAACATTCAGTTTCCACATCAATGTAAACATGCCAGAGTTAACAGAAAAGCTCAAAGCCCAAAGGCAAGGACATAGAGGGAGACATAAACATTCACAGGTAGCTTACATGCCAAAATAAAAATAATTTTAGCTGTTATTGCAGCTATGTTATTTGCAACGGGATAAAAGTATGTACAGAAGGAAAAGAAGACCACTGGCAAAAATTGCTCTTGATAATGAAATAATTATAAAGAAACCTATTACAAACCTATCCCGAGTGTTTGTCATAACGATTATAGCAATATAAGGTTGTCCTTGGAAAACTCACAAAGGACTTCAATGGGAATTTGAGACAATCCTAGTCAAAAGATCACTTTCACATGTATGGAAGCAACATGTTTCCAGTTTTTTTAGGTCACAAGCAGGTTAGTTTCAAAGTAAATGTAACATTTTCTTATACCTGTTTCAAATTTCCCAGATCAAAGGCAATATATGTGAATTTCCTTTTCAATTTACCCTCAGAGTATGTACATAATCCAGTATACAGTATAACACGTTTCAGTATATTACACGGTTCATCATGTATTGGCCTTGTGGCATGGTGACAACTCTCCACCCTCTTGTTAAGTGCCCTCTCACTATCCTCACTAGCACAGATTTCCTGTGATCTCCTGTATTTCTGAATAATACTGACAAAACCACCAAAATGATGATATATGCATTTGCCATTGATTTTATCAGTTCTCTTTGGTACTCTGGTATTCCTATTATAATGTGTCTTTTAGTACAATAGCTAGATATGGCAGGAATAAAGGACAGCCTTTCTTCTCCTTGTCAAAGGTAGGCTGTCTTCTAAATTACTTCTTCTGAAGTTAAAAGGCCATGTGGCTAATCAGTCTATTATATGGGACTAATAGATGACCAGTAATTGCAACTAATAACTTATTACTCATCTATACAAATATTCTAATAGCATGTATTTAGAAGGCAATTTCTTCAATGGGAAAAGAAAAAATACCTTTTCAGGAGCCAGACAGAGAGCAACACAAAAAAAAACTGCCACAAAGGAACCTTACAACCTGAAGCATGTTTTTTTTCTTCTTAGCAGGATTAATATATAACCTCATTCAAGTCATCTGAAACCCCTGTCTCTTCTTCATCTCTACCACAGCAGCCTCTGGGGCTTTGTTTGGTTGTCCCACTTGAATGAGGCGGTGCAGGGAATTAAATATAATGTTCTCCAGCCTCTTCTCTTCTATTTCCCGCTAAGCCTTTAGATAGACAGACTAGTGAGGACCAGAGGAGTGGACAGAGACACTGCATGGCCATGAGACCAGCCAGATCAGGGAACACAGCAGCACACTCTCACAACCTGTGTGTATCGTTATCATGATCTCAGGATGGTGGATTCTTGATGCCTAGTAAAGATGTATTACTTAGGGGTATCATGTATCAGGTATCAAGGTAACACCCAGATGCAGACCATGTCAAAGTAACAATGTTTATTACAGCAACAGGGGCAAAGGTACAGGATGGCAGGCAGGCTCAGGGTCAGGTGCAGGCAGAGTGGTCAGGCAGGTGGGTACAGGGTTAGGAAGGCAAGGGTCAAAAACCAGGAGGACAAGAAAAGAGAGACTGGGGAAAAGCAGGAGCTGACACAAAAGTGGTCCTGGAAATAGAAGACAAAGGGCTGTGAGACACGGGCGTAATTCTAGACACATGGAATGTAGGATGAATACGAAGGGTACAGGGCAACAGAAGGCGGACAGCAGAGGGGCTAACGAACTTGGAAATGGGGAAAAGGATGATAAACCGGGGGGGACAGTTTGCGAGACTCCACCCGGAGGGGTAGATCCCGGGGCACCGGGGTCCGATGGCGATCCCCTTGTCGGACCACCTAGAGGTGGTCTTGGGGAGGGCCACCCGGGCTCTCCTCCAGGTACGACAGCAGCGGACAAACATCTGGGCAGAAGGTATGCCGACCTCCTCTTCCTGCTCAGGGAAGAGCGGGGGCTGATACCCCAGGGAACACTCAAAGGGAGATAGGCCCGTGGCAGAGCAGGGAAGGGTGTTGCGGGCATATTTGACCCACACTTGTGGAGCTGCTGGCTCCAGGTGGTGATGGTTGGCTGAGACCAGGCAGCACAGGGTAGTTTTGAGGTCCTGGTTGGCTCGCTCCGACTGGCCATTGGACTGGGGGTGGACCCAATGAATGTGCAGAACGCCTTCCAGAACTGGGACAAGAACTGAGGACCCTGGTTGGGGATCATGTCCACGGACAGTCCATGGATCCGGAAGACGTGCTGCACCATGAGCTGGGCCGTCTCTTTGGCAGAGGGTAGTTTGGGGAGAGGAATGAAGTGGGCAGCTTTGGAAAACCAATCCACCATGGTCAGGATGGCGGTGTTGCCATCAGACGGAGGAAGACTGGTGACAAAACCAGGGAGATGTGAGACCAGGGACGGTGGGGTACAGGCAGAAGTTGGAGGAGACCAGACAGAGCTTGCCGAGAAGTCTTGTTCTGTGCACACACCATGCAAGCGGCGATGAACGCAGACACATCAGGAACCATAGTAGGCCACCAAAAGCGTTGTTGCACAAAGGCCAAGGTCCGACGAGCGCCCAGGTGGCAGGCAAGCCTGGAGGAGTGGGTCCACCCCAGGACTGCGGAGTGGATGGCGTCAGGAACAAACATCCGGTTATCGGTTATCAGGAACGAACATCCGGGGTTCGGCTGGGGATGCTGCGCCTCACGGATTGCTTCCCTATTCCCCAGCTGAGTGCCGTCGCCAGGCATGAAGTGGGAAGGATGGTCTCGGGTTCCGGGGTAGTAGTCGTGGGGCCATAGCGGTGGGACAGTGCATCCGGCTTGACGTTATTGGATCCCGGACAGTGTGAGAGAGAGAAGTTGAACCATTTGAACAGCAGGGCCCATCTGGCTTGCCTGGATTTGAGGCACTTGTCAGTGCGGAGATACTCCAGGTTCTTGTGGTCAGTCCACATGATGAACGGATGTTCCATCCCCTCCAACCAGTGCCTCTACTCCTCCAACTCCATCTTCACCGTGAGAAGCTCATGATTCCCACATCATAGTAGCGTTGAGGCGATGGGAGAAGAAGGTGCAGGGATGTAGCTTGAGGTCAAGGGCAGAACACTGGGACAGGACAGCCCCCACTCCTCCACCATGAACTGACGAGATGGGTCAGGATGAACCAAGATGGGAGCTGTGGTGGAGTGATGTTTGAGGTCCCGGAAGGACCGGTCAGCAGCTGGAGACCATGTGAACGGAACCTTGGGCGAGGTGAGTGCTGACAGGTGGGATGCCAGGGTGCTGTAACCCCGGATAAAGCGGCGATAGGAGTTTGTGAACCCCAGGAAACGTTGCAGCTGCACCCTGGATGTAGGCTGAGGCCAATCCATCACTGCTCTCAACTTCCCGGAATCCATCTGGACACTCCCAGCAGAGATGATGTAACCCAGAAAGGGGATGGTGGAACTCGCACTTCTCCGCCTTCACAACAGCTGATTCTCCAGAAGGCATTGAAGGACCTGTGAAGCATGTGTTCTTGAGGGGAGCGGGGGAAGACGAGGATGTTGTCAATGTAGATGAAGACGAACCGGTTCAACATGTCACGGAAGACATCATTCACCAGAGCCTGGAACACAGCAGGGGCGTTGGTGAGGCCAAAGGGCATGACCAGATACTCGTAGTGGCCACTGGCTGTGTTGAAGGCGGTATTCCACTCGTCCCCCTCTCGTATCCGCACCAGGTGGTAGGCGTTCCGTAAATCCAGCTTGGAAAACACAGTGGCCCCCTGGAACGGCTCAAAGGCCGAGTAGATGAGTGGTAGTGGGTAACGGTTCTTAATCGTAATGTCATTAAGTCCCCGGTAGTCAATGCATGGGTGCAGTGTCTTGTCCTTTTTCTCCACAAAGAAGAACCCTGCGCCGGCGGGAGAAGAAGAGGGACGGATAAATCCAGCAGCTAGAAAGTCCCCAATGTAGGTATCCATAGCCTTGGTCTCCGGTCCCGACAGAGAGCACAGACGTCCCCGAGGCGGCGTGGTGCTAGGAAAAGGTGAATCCCGCTGTCATAGGGTCGGTGCGGCGGAAGCGACGTGGCCTTGCTGAACACCTCCCGGAGGTCCTGGTACTCCGCAGGAACGGTGGAGAGGTCCGGGGCACCTTCTGAGCCCCCAGGAAGACGTCCCAGGGCAGGTTGTGCTGACTTCAGGCAATGGACGTGGCAGAACGGGCTCCAGCCTATGATGGCACCAGTAGATCAGTTAATGAGGGGATTGTGTCGTTGGAGACAGGAAAATCCCAATACCACGGGAATCAGAGGGGACTTGATGAGCAGGAACTGGATAGGCTCGCTGTGGTTCCCCCGACACCCGTAGGTTGATGGGAGTGGTGTTGTGGGTGACTAGGCCTATAAAGCGCCCGTCCACACTCTAATGTTCATGGGAATGGAGAGGGGCTGAGTGGGGATGTTCAGCTCGGACGCCAGGGTAGCGTCCAAAAACCTCTCGTCGGCCCCAGAGTCAATGAGAACCCAGAGAGATTTGGACTGGTCTCCCCACAGCAGAATGGCATGAAAAGGGGTGCAAGCAGGGGAAACAGGAACATTCTCCATATGGCCCACCAGAGTACTTGCTCCTACCGGTGAGCCTGATTTCTTTAAAGGACATGTGGACACGAAATGACCAAGAGTCCCGCAAATACAGACAACTCTTTGTGTCAATCCTGTATTGCCATTTTGCTGGTGACAGCCCAGCTCTGCCTAGTAGCATAGGCTCAGGAAGCGGTGACTCGGCCGTCTTCGGTGGCCCTCGGGGCAGGTCGGGAAGCCTCAGGTTCTCTCAGCAACGAGACCATCTGGAGCTTCCGAGATGACCCGGAGGCAAAGTGGGATCTCTGGGCGTGCGAGCGAAATCCAAATTCCTCTCCCTCCACCATTCCCTTAATCGCCCATTGATGCGGATGGTCAAAGGGATGAGGGAATCAAGCTTCATAGGTAACTCCCAGGCTGCAAGCTCATCCTTGACCTCCTCCGACACGCCATGCAGGAACATATCGAATAGTGCCTCTTGATTCCAAGCAATCTCTGCTGCCAACGTGCGGAAATCCATCGCATAGTCAGCTACACTGCGGGAGTCCTGCCGAAGCTGGATTAGCTTCCGGGAGGCCTCTTGCCCAGAGAACGGGGCATCAAAGACCTTCCTCATTTCTCCCACGAACCCCTCCAGACTAGCGCATATGGCCGGCTGTTGTTCCCACATGGCAGTAGCCCAGGTGAGAGCACTCCCGAACATCAGCGTGATGAGGTAGGCTATCTTGGACCGATCCGAGGGGAAGGAGGAGGGCATCAGGTATGCCCTCATCCCGGAGTCGCCTCTTCACTGTTGACGTTGATACTGGTGTTTTGCGGGTACTATTTAATGAAGCTGCCAGTAGAGGACTTGTGAGGCGTCTGTTTCTCAAACTAGACACTCTAATGTACTTGTCCTCTTGCTCAGTTTTGCACCAGGCCTCCCACTCCTCTTTCTATTCTGGTTAGAGACAGTTTGCGCTGTTCTGTGAAGGGAGTAGTACACAGCTTTTTACGAGATCTTCAGTTTTATTGTAATTTCTTGCACGGGAATAGTCTTCGTTTCTCAGAACAAGAATAGACTGACGAGTTTCAGAAGAAAGTGCTTTGTTTCTGGCCATTTTGAGCCTGTAATCGAACCCACAAATGCTGATGCTCCAGATACTCAACTAGTCCAAAGATGGCCAGTTTTATTGCTTCTTTAAACAGTACAACAGTTTTCAGCTGTGCTAACATAATTGCAAAATGTTTTTCTAATGATCAATTAGCCTTTTAAAATGATAAACTTGGATTAGCTAACCAACTTGCCATTGGAACACAGGAGTGATGGTTGCTGATAATCGGCCTCTGTACGCCTACTGTATGTAGATATTCCATGAAAAATCAGCTGTTTCCAGCTACAATAATCATTTACAACATTAACAATGTCTACACTGTATTTTTGATCAATTTGATGTTCTTTTAATGGAAAAAAAATTTGCTTTCTTTCAAAAACAAGGACATTTCTAAGTGACCCCAAACCTTTGAACGGTGTGTATGTTTTTCAGCTCTAATGTTGTATCTTAAAGGGACAATCTGCACTTAAAACAATAACAAAGGAGCTGTGGATGCAAGGACAGACCATACTGTACATGATATCATCATTAAAGTTTAAAGTGTTTTGATGCAATACAGTGTTTGTTTACATTCCCTTTGTTTCCAAACATTGGAATAAAATAAGCTAATATTTTGGGTTCTGATGGGTATGACAGTTGAACTAAGCTGATGTTGTAACGTGCGTCGTATAGAGGGGACCAAGGCGCAGCGTGTTGAGTGCTCATATTGTATTTTAATGAAATCGAACACTTAGACAAATAAACAAAACGACAGCCAACAGTTCTGTCAGGTTACACAAACGAAACAGAAAACAACTACCCACGAAAACCAAGTGGGAAAATGTTGCCTAAGTATGGCTTCCAATCAGAGACAACGATAGACAGCTGCCTCTGATTGGAAACCATACCCGGCCAAAACATAGAAACACAAACATAGAATGCCCACCCCCTATCACACCCTGACCCAACTAAACAGAGAAAAAACAGCTCTCTTAGGTCAGGGCGTGACAGATGTGGAATTTAAAGTGCATTCGGAAGGTATTCAGACCCCTTGACATTTTCCACATTTTGTTATGTTACAGCCTTATTATAAAATTGATTAACTTGTTATGGATAGGGGGCAGTATTTTCACGGCCGGATAAAAAACGTACCCGATTTAATCTGATTATTACTCCTGCCCAGAAACTAGAATATGCATATAATTATTAGCTTTGGATAGGAAACACTCCAAAGTTTCTAAAACTCTTTGAATGGTGTCTGGGAGTATAACAGAACTCATTTGGCAGGCCAAAACATATGTCACAAAAACCAAAACCACAGCATATATGTCACAAAAACCAAAACCACAGCTAAATGCAGCACTAACCTTTGATGATCTTCATCAGATGACACTCCTAGGACATTATGTTATACAATACATGCATGTTTTGTTCAATCAAGTTCATATTTATATCAAAAAACAGCTTTTTACATTAGCATGTGATGTTCAGAACTAGCATACCCACCGAAAACTTCCGGTGAATTTACTAAATTACTCATGATAAACGTTGACAAAATACATAACAATTATTTTAAGAATTATAGATACAGAACTCCTTTATGCAAATGCTATGTCAGATTTTAAAATAGCTTTTCGGCAAAAGCACATTTTGCAACATTCTGAGTACATAGCTCGGCCATCACAGGCTGGCTAATTTGACACCCACCAAGTTTGGGACAACCTAAACTCAGAATTACTATTAGAAAAATTGGATTACCTTTGCTGTTCTTCGTCGGAATGCACTCCCAGGACTTCTACTTCAACAATAAATGTTGTTTTGGTTCCAAATAATCCATAGTTATATCCAAATACCTCCGTTTTGTTCGTGCGTTCAGGTCACTATCTGAAGGGTAACGCGCGAGCGCATTTTGTGACAAAAAAATTCAAAATATTCCATTACCGTACTTCGAAGCATGTCAAACGCTGTTTAAAATACATTTTTATGATATTTTTCTCATAAAATAGCGATAATATTCCAACCGGACAACGTTGTATTCATTCAAAGACTGAATGAAAAAAATTGAGAAGTCTCGTGACCGCGCATCTCAGTCTCACTGTCCCCAGGCAGGCCACTTACAAACTCTGCTGCTGTACTTTGCCCAGAGACAGGAGACACGTCATTCCGCTTTCTGGCGGAAGCCTTAGAAAGTGTCACGTAACAGCACAGATGCTGTAATGTTGATAGAGATGCAACAGAAGGACAACAAATTGTCAGACAGGTCACTTCCTGCATGGAATCTTCTCAGGTTTTGGCCTGCCATACGAGTTCTGTTATACTCATAGACACCATTCAAACAGTTCTATCCAAATCTACTAATTATATGCATATTCTCGTTTCTGGGCAAGTGTAGTAACCAGTTTAAATCGGGTACGTTTTTTATCCGGCTGTGAAAATACTGCCCCCTAGCCCCAACAGGTTAAATTGTTTTTCCTCATCAATCTACACACAATAACACATAAAAACTGTTTTTGACATTTTTGAAAATGTATAAAAAAAATAAAAAAATGAAACATCATTTACATAAGTACCAGAACCTTTACTCAGTACTTTGTTTAAGCACCTTTGGCAGCGATTATAGCCTCGAGTCTTCTTGAGTACGACGCTACAAACTTGGCACACCTGTATTTGGGGTTTCTCCCATTCTTCTCTGCAGATCCTCTCAAGCTCTGTCAGGTTGGACGTGGAGTGTCACTGCACAGCTATTTTCAGGTCTCTCCAGAGACTCCTGCATTGTCTTGGCTGTGTGCTTAGGGTCATTGTCTTGTTGGAAGGTGAACCTTCACCCCAGTCTGAGGTCTTGAGCACTCAGGAGCAGGTTTTCATTGAGGATCTCTCTGTACTTTGCTCCGTTAATTTTTCCCTCGATCCTGACTAGTCCCCAGTCCCTGCTGCTGAAAAACATCCCCACAGCATGATGCTGCCACCACCATGCTTCACCGTAAGGATGGTGCCAGGTTGCCTCCAGACATGTCGCTTGGCATTCCGGCCAAAGAGTTCAATCTTGGTTTCATCAGACCAGATAATCTTGTTTCTCATGGTCAGAGTCCTTTAGGTGCCTTTTGGTAAACTCCAAGCGGGCTGTCATGTGCCTTTTACTGAGTAGTGGCTTCCTTCTGGCCACTCTACCATAAAGATCTGACTGGTGAAGTGCTACAGAGATGGTTGTCCTTCTGGAAGGTTCTCCCATCTCCACAGAATAACTCTGGAGCTCTGTCAGAGTGACCATCGGTTCTTGGTCACCTCCCTGACCAAGGCCCTTCTCCCCCGATTGCCCAGTTCTAGGAAGCGTCTTGGTGGTTCCAAACTTCTTCCATTTAAGAATAATGGAGGCCATTGTGTTTTTGGGAACTTTTAATGCTGCAGACATTTTTTGGTACCCTTCCCCAGATCTGTGCTTCGACACAATCCTGTCTCGTAGCTGATGGCTTGGTTTTTGCTCTGACGTGCACTGTCAACTGTGGGATCTTATATAGACAGGTGTGTGCCTTTCCAAATCATGTCCAATCAATTGAATTTACTACAGGTGGATTCCAATCAAGTTGTTGAAACATCTCAAGGATGATCAATGGTAACAGGGTGCATCTGAGCTCAATTTTGAGTCTCATAGTAAAGTGTCTGAACACTTATGTAAATAAGGTATTTCTGATTTTATTTGTAGTCAATTTGCAAAAATGTCTAAAAACTTGTTTTGGCTTTGTCATTATGGGGTATTGTGTGTAGATTGATGAGGGGAAAAATTATTTCATCAATTTTGGAATAAGGCTGTAACGTAACAAAATGTGGAAAAAGTAAAGAGGTCTGAATACTTTCCGAATGCACTGTAGTTATATTCTTCAAGAATCAATGGGTACATATCTGTAACGCCTTGGCCATAGAGGGGTTTTTTGTTCTTTATTTTGGTTAGGCCAGGGTGTTACATTGGGTGGGCGTTCTATGTTTTTGTATTTCTTTGTTTTGGGCCGAGTAGGGTTCCTAATCAGAGGCAGCTGTCTATCGTCGTCTCTGATTAGGAATCATACTTAGGCAGCCTGTTTTCCTTTGGGGTTTTGTGGGTTGTTTTCTGTCTTGTGTGTGTTCACCTGGCAGAACTGTTGTCTTTCGTTTTCCCTGTTTGTTTTTGAAGTGTCTCATTAAAAATCATTATGACCACTTACCACGCTGCATTTTGGTCCCCTCTTCCAGACGATTGTTACAATATCATTAATTTATATGTCGAAAAATGAATGTAGCAACTGCAGATTGACCCTAGTTAGTTGTATTAGTTGTCTCATTGCAGACAGATGCCACCAAGTTTGGGAATCGACACAGATGTAATGATGTAACATACACGATTGACAGGATTCACAATCCATCATTAAGTTTGCTGATGACAGAACAGTGGTAGGCCTGATCAACAACAACAATGAGACAGCCTATAGGGAGGAGGTCAGAGACCTCAACGTGGAGTGCAGTGTGGAGTGCAATAGAGATTGCATCATTTGTGGATCTGTTGGGGCGGTATGCAAATTGGAGTGGGTCTAGGATTTCTGGGATAATGGTGTTGATGTGAGCCATGACCAGCCTTTCAAAGCACTTCATGGCTACAGATGTGAGTGCTATGGATCAGTAGTCATTTAGGCAGGTTACCTTAGTGTTCTTGGGCACAGGGACTATGGTGGTCTGCTTGAAACATGTTAGTATTACAGACCCAGTCAGGGACAGGCTGAAAATGTCAGGGAAGACACTTGCCAGTTGGTCAGCGCATGCTCGGAGTACACGTCCTGGTAATACGTCTGGCCCTGCGGCCTTGTGAATGTTGACCTGTTTAAAGGTCTTACTCACATCGGCTACGGAGAGCGTGATCACACAGTCATCCAGAACAGCTGATGCTCTCATGCATGTTTCAGTGCTACTTGCCTCGAAGCGAGCATAGAAGTAATTAAGTTTGTCTAGTAGGCTTGTGTCACTGGGCAGCTCACGGCTGTGCTTTTCTTTGTAGTCTGTAATAGTTTGCAAGCCCTGCCACATCCAATGAGCATCGGAGCCAGTGTAGTACGATTCACTCTTAGTCCTGTATTGACGCTTTGCCTGTTTGATGGTTTGCCGGAGGGAATTGCGGGATTTATTTTAAGCTTCCGGGTCCCACTCCTTGAAAGCGGCAGCTCTACTCTTTAGCTCAGTGCGGATGTTGCCTGTAATCCATGGCTTCTGGTTGGGTTATGTACGTACAGTCACTGTGGAGATGGCGTCATGGATGCACTTATTGATGAAGCCAGTGACTGATGTGGTGTACTCCTCAATGCCATCGAAAGAATCTCGGAACATATCCCAGTCTGTGCTAGCAAAACAGTCCTGTAGCTTAGCATCTGCTTCATCTGACCACTTTTTTATTGACCGAGTCACTGGTGCTTCCTGCTTTAGTTTTTGCTTGTAAGCATGAATCAGGAGGATAGAATTATGGTCAGATTTGCCAAGTGTAGGGCGAGGGAGAGCTTTGTATGTGTCTCTGTGTGTGGAGTAAAGGTGGTCTAGAGTTTCTTTCCCCTCTGATTGCACATTTAACATGCTGGTAGAAATTAGGTAAAACGGATTTAAGTTTCCCTGCATTAAAGTCCCTGGCCACTAGGAGCGCCGCCTCTGGATGAGCGTTTTCCTGTTTGCGTATGGCCGTATACAGCTCGTTGAGTGCAGTCTTAGACAGCTACAAAGAATATAGATGAAAAATCTCTTGGTAAATAGTGTGTTCTACAGCTTATCATGAAATACTCTACCTCAGGCGAGCAAAACCTTGAGACTTCCTTAGATTTCATGCACCAGCTGTTGTTTACAAATATACATCGACAGCCAGCCCTTGTCTTACCAGAGGCTGCGCTTCTATCCTGCCGAAAAAGCGTAAAACACCCAAGCCAGCTGTATGTTATTCATGTCTCTTATTCAGCCACGACTCGATGAAACATTAGATATTACAATTTTGAATGTCCCGTTGGGAGGATATACGTGCTCATAGTTTGTCTATTTTATTATCCAATGATTGTACGTTGGCTAATAGGATCGATGGTAGAGGCAGATTACTCACTCGCCGTCGGATCCTTACAAGGCACCCAGACCTATGTCCCCGATATCCTCCGTCTCTTTCTCCTGCGAATGATTGGGATGAGGGCCTTGTGACGGGGATGAGGGCCATGTCGGGTGTCTGGAGTAAATCCTTTGCGTCTGACTCGTTAAAGAAAAAATATATATTCTTCCAGTACGGGGTGAGTAATCTCTGTCCTGATATCTAGAAGCTATTTTTGGTCATAAGAGACAGTGGCAGAAACATTATGTACAAAATAAGTAACACATAACACGAAAAAAACACACACAATAGCACAATTGGTTAGGGGACCGTAAAACGGCAGCCATCTCCTCCGACGCCATTATTAGCAGTTACAGCGGCGGGCCCCGGTGACAATACATTTATAAAAGCAAAAGCTTACCTTGACTTGGAAGAGTTATAGTATTGGATAACCTTAGCCAGCTAGCTAACATAAATAGCATTCCTCTGATAGGTAGGAGGACGTCCTATGGAAGTCGTCATAATTACTGTGTAAGTCTATGGAAGGGGGTGAGAACCATGAGCCTCCTAGGTTTTGAATTGAAGTCAATGAAAATAGCTGTCCTCCGGCTACACCGTGGTGATACCCTACAGAGTGCTGTTGAGGCTACTGTAGACCTTCATTTCAAACAGTGTTTTAATCAGTTATTTGGTGACGTGAATATATTTAGCATAGTTTTATCTAAAAAAGATAACTTTTAATGTTTCACTATTAGATTTTTTATGTGTAGGATGGTCCAACCTTTCTCCTCTGAGGAGCGTCGACTGCAATAAACATGTATACAAAATGAAATTGCTGGGGTCTTTTTGATCGATGGGGGGGGGGGGGGGTCACACTGCTTTACTAAAATTGCATTGGCAAATACAATACTGTAATATATGCCATTTACGTGCAGGCGTTTTATCCACAACAGTGAGTCCACATAATTTTTTATGTGACTTCAGTGGGAATCGAACCCGCAACTGGTGTTGCTAGTGCCATGCTCTTACTAACACAGGACCACTACAATACATGAGTACAGTACAATACTGTGAAATACAGTACATGACTACAATAGAGGTGGAAGTTGTAGGATCACCTTCCCCATGAGCGTGCCACCCTCCTCCAGGCCATGGGTGAGGCATGCAATGGCATCAATCCAGATCTACAGTATGTCAGACTTGGATTCTCCATTAATTCGACATAAATTATACTGCGATGTCGATGAGAACCTAGGCCAAATTCTCAAGACAAGCTTGATGCAAACTAGTGCCCGCTAAACGTTATGTTTCTTTCATTCATTTAATTTGTTTCATTTGATTACAGTACACCTATGTTGTAATTATATCTGAACAATACATTAATTTTTTGCATCAAGGAAACATGTCTTTAATGATCACACCTTTGATCACACATGGGATAGAAATGATGGAAATTAGATTTTCAGTCAATTTTGATGGGTATTGCAATGTCACGTCCTGACCAGTAAAGGGGTTATTTGTTATTATAGTTTGGTCAGGGCGTGGCAGGGGGTATTTCTTTTATATGGTTTTGAGTGTGTGTTTATGTAGAGGGGTGTTTGATTTATGTATTCCGGGGTTTTGGTTATTGTTCTATGTTTGTATATTTCTATGTCTATTCTAGGGTGTTTAGATCTTTGTTTATCGTTGGAGGCAGCTGTTTATCGTTGCCTCTGATTGAAGGTCCTATAATTAGGAGTATGTTTGTTTTGGGAATTGTGGGAGGTTGTTCTTAACACTGCTGTATTTAGCATGCATGCATGCATGCATGCATGCATGCATGCAGTTAGTTAGTTAGTTAGTTAGTTAGTTAGTTAGTTAGTTAGTTAGTTAGTTAGTTAGTTAGTTAGTTAGTTAGTTAGTTAGTTAGTGTTTTGTTTATTAAGTGTTCACTAATAAAGTTAAGATGAGCACTCGACCCGCTGCGCCTTGGTCCACTTACTACGACGATCATGACATGCAAGTGTATTGCCTGATGTGAAAACAGTATCATGTACTGTAATGTGCAATACTGTAGCATATTACATTCAAAGGGGAATTGTAAAACATGTATCTTGCATTTTTTGCTATTGGATTAACTGGTTGTTAAAACAACTACACTGAGAAGATACAGAATTATTATGTTGTGTTTTGATGATAAAATCAACTTCCTCATGGTATTTCACAGTAAACTTATATTTTGGATCAATGATTATGTGTTAAAAGATGTCTCCAAACAAAATGAATGCACAATAAAAGGTTTTGAAGATAAGACTTGCTGCGTTACAAGTGTTACCAGTTTGGAGTTTTGTTCTAAGAATTTACAAAACTCACCACATACTTTTGAAAATAGCACCAAACAATAGAATTCAAAATGGTTTGGACAGAATCTAATATGGCTGCGGTTGGATAAGACATTAAACAGTATGATTGAGGGCTGAAAGGCAGTATACAATAGGAATGTTTAAAAGGGGAAGGGCCCCCAAAAAAACATTGGAAGAATACAGCTCCTGCTGATCAATGACCTCATTTAGAGCCAGCAGCACTTTGAAAGGCGGTGAGACCAAAGAGGGCCGCCTCCTTTTCAGAGGGCCGATAACAAACCAACACCAGACACCCAATAAAGAGACTTCCACTTCATTTAAAAGCAATTAATATTCTTGGCTGGCCGGCGTGGTCTCTTTGGTGTGGCAGGTCTGTACACGCCCCCTGCACTGTAATGGAGTTGACTGGTTAACTTCATGTCTGTAGCCAGTGTTGCTGCTGCCTGGGTGAGAGCGCTGATGCACAGTCTGACACCGTGCTTAGATTTGGCTCAATGGGCCTGTCTCACACCCCGCTGCACCCCAAAAGAGACCCTTCTCTATCTCTCTCTCCCTCTCTGTCTCACTCTTTCTCCCTCTCTCCCTCTCCCTCTTTCTTACTCTTCTACTCTATTTTGCTCTCTGTCTGTCTTGCCCTTTGTTTCCCTTCTTTCTATTTTTCTCACTTTCTTGATCTTTTATCTTCTTTAATGCAGAAGTATAGCCCTACAGGGATAGGGTTTACATTTTAACAGTATATTATCCCAAATTATCTGTTTGGCTCAACAGCAGGCCTATGCCTCATACCAGAAATGAATGAAAGACAGACTTAGGGACATTATGATGGACCAACTGCATATGTTTTGAAATTAAAGTTAGCATACACATCTCTGCACTGTTTCCAGATAAGTCCATAGTTTAGTTCATCACGGACAAAATGGATAGCTTACCTTCTATATTTATCACGCCTGCTCCCGCTCTCCCTCTCTGGCGCTCAAGGGTGCCAGGCTGCCCTTCAAACTGCTCCTCAGTTTGTTCCCTGTGTCAGCATTGATGTCGGTATTTTTCCCGTCCAGACACTCTTCCTGTTCTGTTTCATGTCCATTGTTTATTAAATGTTCCCTCCCTGTACCTGGTTCTCATCTCCAGCGTCGATCCTCACAATATTGGTTTATTGCTAGACAGTGAGTTAAGGTGAACATTGAGCTAAGTATTCAAATAGCGGAAACAAGCCAAACCTGTATAGGCCTACCAGTATTCTGAATCTACTTCAAGGTCTTATGTTCAGACATTTCAGAGACTAAAAGAGAAAAGTGAAGGTTGGGATGTCTTCCAAACAATGGAAGTTAAAAAGAAACCATTATCTAAGACTATGGTTTGAATGAAAACGTACAACGGATGGTATTCTGAGATCTCTGCACTTAGAAAATACAATCTGTATAATCAACAGGTTTTGCATGGGTAGAGTTTTTGCTCCTCATGTGATGTCATGTGAGGGAATGATTGAATAGACCAATAAAAAAATATTTAATTTCAAACTATCTGCCAATATTGTTACCCAGAAATCATTTGTTAAGGAAAGAACATCAAAATGTCTTTACTGTGCCTTTAAGTCTCCCATTGGTATCAATTAATGATTTACGTGAATGCCTGAGTGGCACACGCTTATCTCAAATCTGAATCTCAATGCACCTTCTAAGGCAAATGGAGACATTTTTCGTTACTCCAGGCAACATAGATTACGGTGTGTATTGCCCTTTTAATTACATTTTGGTGCCATCTTTAGATTATGAAGTTTGTTACAGTTTTAAGCCTATCCTCAACCCTTTCGTCAATGCCCTAGCTTGTTGTGCGCCTACTAGATGATAACAGGTAGGGGTGTGCCGAGTACTCAGACAAAATGAGCACCTTAACGGATACGGGATATTTTCCAGATATGATTATGATCAGAGTATTTTTTTGTTATTAACCGCATCTCTCTTTTGTCACTCAAACATGTGTGAGGTTCTCTAAATAATTGCTCTTAATAAACCAACGGGCTAGTTCTGCTGTCTGTAAAGAAATGGGCGGGCTGTAGGTTGATCCTAGTATTACGATTGGATAGAGCGCAGTTTTAACTCCGTTCAGTCGCAAACTCCAATCATCAACATTCAATTTACGATTACAAATACAAGTATAGCCAGATCGGCATACCAGTTAGAGCTCTTCTACCCGACCTAAGCCCGACGGGTCCCAAAACCATACATTGGGGTAGGGCCTGGTTTTTCATCCATAACTAGGGAACTCTGGTATTATTTTGAAGAATTATTCAATTAATTTTGAAACTTCAACCTTGTCAAATATATGACCAGAACATTGTCTGAGTTGCCTGCAGAGATTATTTGACAGAAAATAATAATGTTCTGTGAGTTTTGTTTGAGTTAAGAGTGACAAAAAGTAGCTAGCTAACAGCTAAGAGGTCTCTCACGTTTTGTCAATGAGCAGCCCAAAGTGGGGCCGTTGCTATGGATACTCACACATGCAGAGAGCGCATGAAGCGGGGTTAGTGCAGGGAGCAGGGGACAGATAGAGACGAGCAGCTAATGGAATGGATATAGTAGCAGAGGAAGTTATTTCTGATTTCGGGTTCGTGCACGGCTGGGCCTTAAATTTGGCAGAAGCAAAGGGGGCCCGGGTAGGGTAGGGCCTGAACGTCATGGGCATGGTTAGGGCTCAGGCTTCAATTTCATGCCCATGTGGCATGCAGGGCTCTCGTAAAAGGCACTTGCGTTGCCCCAAGTGGACGGTTGGAAATTGCCATGGAAATATAATGCCAAGTGGTGCCCATAATGGCTAGACAGTGCGTAACCACTGGAGTTTGGGCTTCTTAATCTGTAATGGAGTTGGCTGGGCCATATTTGTGTATTATTTAAACATCTGACTGATAATACCAGTTTAAGGATGACTACCTTTGAAAATAGCTGCTGTCCTAGTAAAAGCACGTTGAACTAAATATAATAGCATACCTTGCCTTTTAAAATAAGTTATCGATGAGCCTTGACTTCATCAAAAACCACAGATAATGATAGTGTTCTTTCACTTCAGGGAGGGGAGGGAGTCCACTGAGTGTGTGTTGATTCACAGTGCATTAGCAGAGTAGCCTGGCTGTTTAATAGGCTGAGGGTAATGAGGAAATCAATGGGCCACATTTACGCATCTTTAGCCATGCCCACACGCAAACACGCAAACACGCAAACACACACACACACACACACACACACACACACACACACACACAGCAAAGCATAAAAGCAGACAGTAGTCCCTCAAACCTATGGGCCTCATATTGAATTCTTCCTCTAAGTTAGTACCATAGTAATGGCCCTAAAACATACCCTAGCCATAACTGTATTGCTCATAGATTAAGCACAGTGATGAGATGTTACACTCGTCTACAGTCATGTGGTCAACTGCAACCAGACAGTCGATAGCAGCCTGTAGCTGCCGGCAGGCTCCAATTGTGTCCAACCTTTGACCCACCCGTTAGTCGATCCGAACCCAACCTGGTACTTTGAGTGCCTTTCACTTGTTTGTTTTTTCCCTTCTTCCCCCGTAAACAGGTTGGTCAGTACATGTTGGTAACCAGCTTTGTTTCGAGTGATCCAACCAAGGTACTCAGTCTGGCTTTCAACTTACTCTTGAAAGTTGTAATGCTAGAATGCACAAGGTGCAATTTTTTTTTATTGTGTAGTGCATCATCATCAGTTTTCCTCTTGTCGTGTCAGACTTTGTGTACCTTAGAGAGCTATTGGAAATGAAATGTCCAAATCAACTAGCCCATGTCAGCTAAAGTTTTTCTGCTAGGTTTTTTAACCCATAGATCGTGTTGTAATGTTTGAGTCACTCAAATATCAAATGACTATATGTGAGACATAGCAAAATGTATAGAAATGCAAGAAAATGAGCTTAGAAACTGCTAAAATGTTCTCTGCACCCCATGACAAAATGTGTAGAATTACAGAAAATAAGCTTTAAACCTACAACATTTTCTCTCCACCAACAAGAGGGGTGTGAACAGTTTGTTTCATTAACTAAATAGAATGGAGCCAGAGGGGATGGCCACCGTTTTACAGGCTCCTGACCAATTATGCTACTTTGTGTGTTTTTTATTGCGCTGTCTTTAACTTTTTTTTACATAATGTTTCCGATATTATTTCCTATGACTGAAAAAAGCTTCTGGACATCAGATCAGCGATTACTCACCTCTGTCTGGACAATGATTTTTTGTTTAATGAGTCGGACGCGAAGGATATACTGCTATTCCCAGACCAGGCCCAAATCCCCATTATTCATAAGAAGAGGAGACGCCGCTATAGGGGTCGGCAAGCCAGATGCCTGGCGAGACTGCGTCGGCTAGTGGATAATACGCCTCTACCCTCCGTTCCACTGGAAAATGTGCAATCACTGAAGAATAAACTGGATGAGCCCCGTCCAAGACTATCGTATCAATGGGACATTAAAAACTCGAATATCCTATGTTTCACCGAGTTGTGGCTGAACAAGGACATGAATAATATACAGTTAGCTGAGTTTTCTGTGCATCGGCAAGACAGAACAGCAGCCTGCGGTAAGATCTGTGTCTCTATATTACCAACAGCTGGTGGGCGATCTCTAGGTTTTGCTTGCCCGAGTTAGAGTACCTCATAATAAGCTGTAGACCACACTATTTACCAAGAGAGTTTTCATCTATTTTCTTCGTAGATGTCTATGTACCACCACAAACCGATGCTGGCACTAAGGCCACACTCAACGAGCTGTATAAGGCCACACTCAACGAGCTGTATAAGACCTATTCACCGGACGTGCTACCTGTCCCAGCCCTGCTGTCCCAGACCTGCTGGAACCCTGACCTATTCACCGGACGTTCTACCTGTCCCAGACCTGCTGTTTTCAACTCTCTAGAGACAGCAGGAGCGGTAGAGATACTCTCAAAGATCGGCTATGAAAAAGCCAACTGACACTTATTCTTGTGTTACTGACTTGTTGCACCCTCGACAACTACTATGATTATTATTATTTGACCATGCTGGTCATTTATGAACATTTGAACATCTAGGCCATGTGCTGTTATAATCTCCACCCGGCACAGCCAGAAGGGGACTGGCCACCTCTCATAGCCTGGTTCCTCTCTAGGTTTCTTCCTAGGTTTTGGCCTTTCTAGGGAGTTTTTCCTAGCCACCGTGCTTCTACACCTGCATTGCTTGCTGTTTGGGGTTTTAGGCTGGGTTTCTGTACAGCACTTTGAGATATCAGCTGATGAAGGAAGGGCTATATAAATAGGGGGCTATATAAAAAAGGGCTATATAAATAAATTTGATTTGATTTGATAAGCGTACAAGAAAATGCTCATCCAGACACGTCGCTCCTAGTGGCCAGGGACATTAATGCAGGAAAACTGAAATCCGTTTTACCTAATTTCGACCTACATGTCACATGTGCAACTAGGGAGAAAAAACTCTAGATCACCTTTACTCCACACACAGCGACACATACAAAGCTCTCCTTTTCCCTCCATTTGGCAAATATGACCATAACTCTTTCCTCCTGATTCCTGCTTACAAGCAAAAACTCATACAGGAAGCACCAGTGACGTGCTGAATATAGAAGTGGTTTGATGAAGCAGATGCTGAGCTACAGGACTGTTTCGCTAGCACAGACTGGAACATGTTCCAATATTCATTCGATGGCATTGAGGAGTATACCACATCAGTCGCCGGCATCATTAATAAGTGCATTGACAACATTGTCCCCACAGTGACCGTACGTACATTCCCAACCAGAAGCCATGGATTATAGGGAAACATCTACACTGAGCTAACTTCGAGAGCTGCAGCTTTCAAGGAGTGGGACACTAATCCGGACGATTATAAGAAATCCTGCTATGCCCTATGACGAACCATCAAACAGGCAAAGTGTCGAGACAGAACTAAGATCTACTACTACTACACCTTCTTTGACGCTCGTCGGATGTAGCAGGGCTTGCCAACTATTATGGATTACAAAGGGTAACCCAGCCGCGAGCTGCCCAGTAAGGCGAGCCTACCAGCTAAATCCAATCTATGCCTGTCCTCGAGGCAAGCAACACTGAACCATGCATGAGAGCACCAGTTGCCTCAGTGACCGTTGTTTTATGCACGTGATGTCAGAATGCACTCACTGTTTCAAAATGTGATTGTTATGCAACAGGACACATGCGGACTGCTAATTATCTATAGGCTATGTTTCAACTTGTCAATTTCAACATTATTTTCCAACAAGTTGTATTTTCTAACAACAGTTTGAATGGAGGTGTGTTCCAACTCCTCATTAATTCACATAGAAGTAGCCCATTTCAGTGTTGTGGACAATTTATGTTTGAGGCTTTACTGAGCCGGACAAAACTTCCCTCTTTGAGGAGAGCCCTTCCCCATTTTTTTCACACATCAAGTATGCAGACATTTGCACAGTTTTCCACGAACTGGCACATTTTCTGGCTGGCGCTCACATTATTACATAGTTTTTTTCCTTACAAATAAAAACTTTGGACATGTGTGCATTACTATCAGAGTAAGTGCCTTATTTATTGTATATCATGCTGCCGTTTCTACTGTAGCATACAGTATGTATGTATGTATGTATGTATGTATGTATGTATGTATGTATGTATGTATGTATGGAGCATAATGTATTTACAGTTTTATTCACATGTTCTCAAGTACTGGTGACAAATAATACATTCTGATTATTGCATAGATTGTAATGAACACCTATGATGTGTGTAAGATAGCTTTTTGCTATTTTGTTGTACTGAATCTAATGAGCTAATGCTAAGCTATTTGCCAGCTATGCGTGGAGCCATGTTAGTTAACATACAATGCATTCTGGGTTTCATGTAAATGTCTGTCAGACTAAAGAAGTTATAATGAGGTGAGCAAGGGTTTGTTCATTGTTTGAGTAAACTTCTGGAAGTGAATGATGGGATATCAACAATGGTAGATGACACACCCCCTTCAACATGCATAAAATAAACAGACCAAACTCATCTTGTCTCCTCTTATTGTCTTTGGTTGATGTGAAAAAACAAACATGGCGTAGTGCACAAACTATCCATAGTTGGATTATTTTCAATTTCTAGAAAGTGTTTTACTCAATTATTTCGATCAATGGTGAGCTCACCCGTGATGTGATTAATTATAAATAGTAATTGCTTTAGCTAATTCATATTGTAGTTTCTGTCAGCTGAGAGTTATACAAATATGACTGCTTGTGTTAAGTCTATCTTTCCTCAATTTACGCTAGGACAAATGTAGCCTACATTTTCCGGTTTGGATGATTGTGTTATGCTGTAGCTACTTCTGGGAATGTCTGGACATTGCATCTAAAAATAAACTGGTCACATTCTGGACTTAACTTTGTATGGGCTGTGTTTGTGCAAAATGTTTCAGTGTGGCCAGCAGTCTGGCCAGCTCAAATACTGACTGTTGCGTCAATCGAAACTGGACGTTCTAAATAAGCATTCTAATCACATCAGTTCGAGCGTATGCTGCAGGGACCACTGTAGAATGATCACACCCGTTTGTTAGTTTGTTGGTATGCGTGAAAAGGTTAACAGATTCTACCCCCAAGCAATAAGTGTGCTGACCAGGTAGTCAAATGACTACCCTGACTATTTGCATTGTTCTATCTATTCTTATCTTTTGCACTTACTCTCTTGCACAGGCTCGATGTACACTCACTGGACTCTAACCACATACCCACACATACTACACTGACACTCCAACACACACACACACACAGACATATGGACCAGTGGCAGCCAGTGCCGTATTAGGATGAGGGAGTATGATTTTTCTTTGTTTGTGAGCATGGTCTTATTTCACCCAGTTCAATATAACAGCCATAGGTTTAGGCTACTACAGTACATAACACTTTCATTTCCCTATACCCATCATGAGGTTGCTACAACTAAGCCTATGAATGAAAGTTTACAACGTACAGTGGCAAGAAAAGTATGTGAACCCTTTGGAATTACCTGGATTTCTGCATAAATTTATCATAAAATGTGATCTGATCTTCATCTAATTGACAACAATAGACAAACACAGTGTGCTTAAACTAAAAACACACATTATTGTATTTTTCTTGCCTATATTGAATAAATCATTTAAACATACAACGTGTAGGTTGGAAATAGTATGTGAACCCCTAGGCTAATGACTTCTCCAAAAGCTAATTGGAGTGAGGAGTCAGCTAACCTGGAGTCCAATCAATGAGACGAGACTGGAGATGTTGGATAAAGCTGTCCTGCCCTATAAAAAACACTCACAAAATGTGAGTTTGCTATTCACAAGAAGCAGTGCCTGATGTGAACCATACCTCGAACAAAAGAGATCTCAGAAGACCTAAGATTAAGAATTGCTAACTTGCATAAAGCTGGAAAGGGTTTGAAAAAAGTATCTCTAAAAGCCTTGATGTTCATCAGTGCACGGTAAGACAAATTGTCTATAAATGGAGAAAGTTCAGCACTGTTGCTACTCTCCCTAGGAGTTGCCATCCTGCAAAGATGACTGCAAGTGCACAGCGCAGAATGCTCAATGAGGTTAAGAAGAATCCTATAGTGTCAGCTAAAGACTTACAGAAATCTCTGGAACATCTCTATTTATGAGTCTACGATACGTAAAACACTAAACATGTTCATGGGAGGACACCACAGACAAAGCTACTGCTGTCCAAAAAAACATTTCTGCACGTCTGAAGTTCGCAAAAAGAGCACCTGGATGTTCCACAGTGCTACTGGCAAAATATTCTGTGGACAGATTAAACTAAAGTTGAGATTTTTGGAAGGAACACACAACACTATGTGTGGAGAAAAAAAGGCACTGCACACCAACATGAAAACCTCATCCCAACTGTAAAGTATGGTGGATGGAGCATCATGGTTTGGGGCTGCTTTGCTGCCTCAGGGCCTGAACAGCTTGCTAAAAATGTATTCCCAAGTTTATCAAGACATTTTGCAGGAGAATGTAAGGCTATCTGTCCGCCAATTTAAGCTCAACAGAAGTTGGGTGATGCAACAGGACAACAACCCAAAACTCAGAGGGAAATCAACAACAGAATGGCTTCAACAGAAGAAAATAAGGCTTCTGGAGTGACCCAGTCAGAGTCCTGACCTCAACCCGATTGAGATGCTATGGTATGACCTCAAGAGAGTGGTTCACACCAGACATCCCAGAAATATTGCTGAACTGAAACAGTTTTGTAAAGAGGAATGGTCCAAAATTACTACAGAAAACGTTTGGTTGAGGTTATTTCTGCTGAAGGAGGGTCAACCAGTTATTAAATCCAAGGGTTCACATACCTTTCCCACCCTGCACTGTGAATGTTTACACGGTGTGTTCAATAAAGACATTAAAACATATAATTGTTTGTGTGCCATTAGTTTAAGCACGTTGTGTTTGTCTATTGTTGTGACGTAGATAATGGTCAAATCAAATTTTATGACTAATTTATGCAGAAATCCATCTAAGTCCAAAGGGTTCACATACTTTTTCTTGCCACTGTAGGAGCACACAGGTCTTGAGAGAAATTTGAGGTGACAGACAGTGACACATTCAAGACCCTGCACACCCTTGCTTGCATCTAGCTGATATAGGTTGTAATCATTAGTCCAACAGTTGCAAACATGAGTTTCTATTGGACGAATTCAGGTATGTTTATACCGTTTTGTTCCATTTGCTTCCGTTTAAGAAACGTTTTTCAACAGTATCGGCGGAATGAATACACCCCTGATCACGCGTAAACACAGTTCACTTTCATAGCAGCCACTTTGTATTCCTTCTAGCGTTTATGTGCTCTCCTCCTCTCACTTTTTCCCTTCGCTTGTGGACTTCAATGCACAACTCATCAGCTGTATGTGACCAGGCAAAAAATACTTTCCAAGCCAAACCATATCATAACCACTACACACAGCCTACATAATTGTCACCATATTATCTAAAGTAATGTCATAGTCAACATAGCTAATAGCTCTAGAACTATAGAACTAACACGTTAGTAAACCCACTACACTTTTGCAGTAACGTTACAGTGTACAGTCAGTAAGCAGTTTAGCACTTACTCCGGCGGGCCCCCATGGCAATAAATTAGTCAAACCAAAAGCTTACGTTGACTTGGAAGAGTTTAGTGTTGTGTTGGATAGTCATAGCCAGCTAGCTAACATAGCATCCCACTGTTTGAGCAGGGTGTTTGAGTAGGTTAAACTAGCTAGCTGCATTTGCCTGCTAAGTAAGTGAAACTGAAAGTGAAAAAAATGACATACATACATACATACATACTGTATGCTATGTCTTTCGCTTTGTCAACTACTCACCACATTTATGTACTGCAGTGCTAGCTAGCTGTAGCTTATGCTTGCAGTACTAGATTCATTCTCTGATCCTTTAATTGGATCGACAACATGTCAGTTCATGCTGCAAGAGCTCTGACAGGTTGGAGGACCTCCTAGGTTTTGTATTGAAGTCAATGTACCCAAAGGAGGCAAGCTGTCCTCCAGCTACACCATGGTGCTACTCTAAAGAGTGTTGTTGAGGCTACTGTAGACCTTCATTGCAAAATATTGCGTTTTAGTATAGTTTTATCTAAAAAATGATCAATTTTTAAATGTTTTACAATTGTAGTTTTATGAAATTCACTGAGGAGGATGTGTCACGGTACTGAAGCTCATTCTGTTCACCAGTTCCGGAGGTATACGCCACTGGCTTTCTAGGCTTCACTGAAGAGGATGCATTATCATCAACCCCGGACTGTCTTATCTGATTACACACACCTGGTTCCCATTTCCCCTGATTAGTATGTTATATATGTGCCCTCTGTTCTCTCAGTCTTTGTTGATAATTGTTCCCATGTCTGTTGGTGGTGTGAGTACCTATGCGTTGGTGCAGCTGTTATGCTGCATGCTATATGCAGTTGAAGTTGGAAGTTTACATACACTTAGGTTGGAGTCATTAAAACTCGTTTTTCAACCACTCCACAAATTTCACAAACCACGCAGCTTTAATACCGCTCAGGAAGCAGACACGTTCTGTCTCCTAGAGATGAACGTACTTTGGTGCAAAAAGTGCAAATCAATCCCAGAACAACAGCAAAGGACCTTGTGAAGACGCTGAAGGAAATAGGTACAAAAGTATCTATATCCACAGTAAAACGAGTCCTATATCGACATTACCTGAAAAGCCGCTCAGTAAGGAAGAAGCCAGTGCTCCAAAACCGCCATAAAAAAGCCTGACTATGGTTTGCAACTGCACATGGGGACAAAGATCGTACTTTTTGGAGAAATATCCTCTGGTCTGATGAAACAAAAATATAACTGTTTGGCCATTGTTATATTTGGAGGAAAAAGGGGGAGGCTTGCAAGCCGAAAAACACCAACTGTGAAGCACGGGGGTGGCAGCATCATGTTGTGGGGGTGCTTTGCTGCAGGAGGGACTGGTGCACTTCACAAAATAGATGGCATCATGAGGAGAAAATTATGTGGATATATTGAAGCAACATCTCAAGATATCAGTCAGGAAGTTAAAGCTTGGTTGCAAATGGGTCTTCCAAATGGACATTGACCCCAAGCCTACTTCCAAAGTTGTGGCAAAATGGCTTAAGGACAACAAAATCAAGATATTGGAGCGGCCATCACAAAGCCCTGACCTAAATCCTATAGAAAATGTGTGGGCAGAACTGAAAAAGCATGTGTGAGCAAGGAGGCCTACAAACCTGACTGTTACACCAGCTCTGTCAGGAGGAATGGGCCAAAATTCACCCAACTTATTGTGGGAAGCTTGTGGAAGGCTACCTAATACATTTGACTCAAGTTAAACAATTTAAAGGCAATGCTGCCAAATACTAATTGAGTGTATGTAAACTTCTGACCCACTGCGAATGTGATAAAATAAATAAAAGCTGAAATAAGTCATTCTCTCTACTATTATTCTGATATTTCACTTAAAATAAAGTGGTGATCCTAACAGACCTAAGACAGGGAATTTCTACTAGGATTAAATGTCAGGAATTGTGAAAATGTATGTGAGTTTAAATGTATTTGGCTAAGGTGTATGTAAACTTCCGACTTCAACTGTACATTCACATTCCTTCACACCCTGCTGGAGGGGCGGGATGTTCCCCAATGCTGGAGGGGGGCCTGAGTGAAAAAGTTTGAATCTGGCCCACTGCTGTTTCAGCACACTCTCTCCTCTATCTTTCCTGTCCTATCCAATACAATATACCAAATGAAAAAGGGAAATGATTCAGGAGAAAAGCATTTGCAGTGTGCCAAGTTAATGTAACCATCAAATTAGATGGAACAGTACATCCAAGGATGGTTCTGAACACTGCGTATTCTTTGCACAATTTAGTGCTCTTTTGTGTTGAGGAAAATGTAACCCTTACTTTTGAGTCTATGTGAGTGTGTATGCAGTGTATCTAGTGGGTGACCAGTTGTGTATGTTTACTCTACCTGCGCTCTCCTGTTTTACCTGCTCCAGGATAGCCAGTCTGTCAGCATCAGCAACAGCAGGAGAGCAGTCACATCACATCCTATCTGTCTGACCTCAGATAGACACAACACTGACATAAGGGACAGATGTTTCTATGAGATGGATTCTCCAAATACTGGGGGGGGGGGGGGGACCTGCTTGTGTGTGTGTTTGTGTGTGTCTGTCTGTCTACTTGCTTATTCTGTATCTGTATGGACTAGATCACGCTTTGTGTGAGGGACACACAATGCACATTAGCGTTTTCAGGCCTGGACGAATGCGAATGCATTCACATTATTCCCCACATCAAACAGGGGTAGTGAGGCCCATATGCCGGCTCATTTGCAGCTGAATGTGGGAGGCAGTGGGGATGGAGCTCTGTTTAGCATGTGTTTATTTGTGGATGCGGCCGTGGGATAGAGGAGGAGAGGGTACCAGTGAGCCACAGCTGGTGTGTGCCGCGCCCCTACCTGCTGGTGCATCAGGTCTGACTTAGGATGACCTTAACACAAACTAGCTGTCACCTCCATACCGTTTATTTTTATTTAACCTTTATTTAACTAGCAAAGTCAGTTAAGAACAAATTCTTATTTACAATGACGGCCTACCCCGGGCCAAACCCTCCCCTATCCCGGACAGCGCTGGGGCAATTGTGCGCCGCCCTATGGGACTCCCGATCACGGCCGGTTGTGATACAGCCCGTGATCAAACCAGGGTCTTTAGTGACGCCTCTAGCACTGAGATGCAGTGCTTTTACTGCTGCGCCACTCGAGATGCCAAGGTGGATCACTATCAGTCTGGGTGGCAGGTTTAGGGTTACACTGAGGTACAATGAGTGACATGAGTGACATTAGTTATTCTGATGTGAGTGAGGATTGGGCAGGTGTGCTTGGCATGTGTTCTATGAGAAGCACAAACAGTATGATAATAGAAGAATTTTAGACTGAATCGGAAGAGGAAAACAACATGTAAATGTGTGTTCACTGTTGACTACTGTGTGTGTGTGTGTGTGTGTGCGTGCCCATAGACCCTCAGACCCTCGCTATCCAGTGTATGTGTTTGACCAGCATTGTGTGTTTACTCTACCTGCACTCCTCTCCTGTTTTACCTGCTCCAGGATAGCCAGTCTGTCAGCAGCAGCAGGAGAGCAGTCACGTCACATCCTATCTCTCTGACCTCAGATAGACAGAACACTGGGCTGAGAGCTCACTGCTCCACTGAGAGGGACAGATTCACCACAAAGAGATAGAGGACTCTAGATGGATATAAGCCGTTTTAGCATGGACATTGCCATCGAGGGCTTCCACCATTTTAATGTAGTCAACTGGGTGGGGATTCCTATAGGTTTGGAGTGATCGGCCCATGATCAGAGTATTGTCTTCTTTAAATTTGGTTGCCTATGGTTTGTAAATGGCTTTAAATTATATCACCACCATCTAGTGGCCACAATAAAATTAATGACACACAACATTTGGTTTAGGACTCCAGCATTGCGGGTGCAGTAAATCACCAATATTAGCTTTATGCTTTTTTCAAACATAAAATAAGAAAATTTAGTACTTTAAAATGGAGAGTACGGCAATCAACTTTTATTGGTCATATACACATGGTTAGCAGATGTTGTTTCGAGTGTAGCAAAATACAGTATATGCATATGAGATGAGTAATGCAAGATATGTAGACATTATTAAAGTGACTAGTGATCCATTTATAGGCTGCAGCCTCTCTGTGTTTGTGATGGCTGTTTAACAGTCTGATGGCCTTAAGATAGAAGCTGTTTTTCAGTCTCTCGGTCCCAGCTTTGATGCACCTGTACTGACCTCGCCTTCTGGATCGTAGCGGGGTGAACAGGCAGTGGCTCGGGTGGTTGTTGTCCTTGATGATCTTTTTGGTCTGCTATCACAGATGCCTTAATAGCACAGATGCAAAGATGAGTCCTATATCTATCTCTGTGGTTCACCCTGAGACATCAGCTGGGAAAAGACAGTTAAACCACAAATACAAATAAAAAAGTTGCTTTTTTTATATCAAATAAATGCAAATCTACCCACACATGCAGAACCGCGCAGTTAGTTCCACCAGTTTAGTAGCAGTGTTCTTTCCTGAGAGAAACTGTGTCCTTCCTTTTTTTAGTAAAAATTTGGTTGATACAGCAGCAGGAAAGGTTGGCCTTCCTGGTTTGACTGAGAGGGGACCAATACTGGTGATACTGAATGCCTCTGAAGGAGATTGTCTCTGACTCTGTGCCAGTGCAGAGTTATCTTTGTGCTCTCTTGTCCTTGCTCTTCTGTCTTTCCAACAACATGTCCCTTTCTCCCTGCCAATTGTGTTTGTCTCCACCACAGCCTCTGTTTGTGTGTGTGTGCGTGCGTGCGTGCGTGCGTGTGTGTGTGTGTGTGTGTGTGGTGAGGTAGGTGCAGTATCACACCTCGCCTTCGTCTTTCAAGTAGCTTGAATCTGTTGACGGCCACTGTATAAACATGTGTGCAATAATTAAACAGAATTTTGCTCTGTGTTCATAGAATGTTTTTAGGGTCATGTTCATTAGTTTCAAAACGTTGTGCAAAAGAAAACGAATAAAGCAGTTTCTTATTGGACAAGTTCTGATAGTACTTACATGTTTTCTTCAATTTCAGACCATTTTCTTGTGTCCCGTGCCTAGTGAATATAACCCAAGATCAGGATGTTGTGGATGAGAGACGACGAGGATGTGCTGAGGTTGTAGTTCAACGTTGATCATCATGGATGATGGTGGATTGCATTTGCTATATGTAGCGCCTCCTTTCTGGTCTTGTGCCCATCACCAATGTGTAATGGCACCCTCCTACAGATATACTATCTTAATTTGACCCTGCTTCTCACAGCAGGAAAATAATCCTGCAGGAACAGGAAATGTGAATTATTATATGGATTATAATTAATGCACATTTTGTTGGGGTTGATGCATTTTTCGTTATTGCAAATCAAGTCTGACGTTTTTAATTGGAAATTACAAACTCTAGAAGCATTTTTAACCTCTACAGGTTAAAAACCGTCCCGCGTGGGACGGTTGAGCTAACGTAGGCTAATGTGATTAGCATGAGGTTGTAAGAAACAAAAAAGAATCCCAGGACATAGACATATCTGATATGGGCAGAAAGCTTCAATTCTTATTACTCTAACAGCACTATCCAATTAACAATAGCTATTACAGTGAAAATAATATCATGCTACTGTTTGAGGAGAGTGCACAATTATGAACTTGAAAATGTTTGAATAAACCAATTAGGCACATTTGGGCAATCTTGATAGAACATTTTGAACAGAAATGCAATGGTTCATTGGATCAGTCTAAAACTTTGCCCATACACTGCTGCCATCTAGTGGCCAACGTCTAAATTGCGCCTGGGCTGGAATAATACAGTATGGCCTTTCTCTTGCATTTCAATGATGGTAAAAAATAAAAGATATTCTTTGTATTATCTTTTACCAGATCTAATGTGTTATATTCGCCAACATTATTTTCACATTTCCACAAACTTCAAAGTGTTTCCTTTCAAATGGTATCCAGAATATGCATATCCTTCCTTCGGGTCCTGAGCTACAGGCAGTTAGATTTGGGTATGTCATTTTAGGCGAAAATGGAGAAAAAACTGTGGATCCTTTAAACCTTGAATACACTACAATTTGCATTTACTGCTGCACAGGAGAATTCCCTGCGCCAACAGAGTGATCAAATTAAAATAGCAAATCTGTACCTGTGTGATGCATAATGCCCACCACACATCAACAACTGCAGTGAAGAGAGATACTTTGGCAAATATGATCTCGAGATAAATTCATCCGTGAGGTTAATATCGATTGGCCCCTTCACCAGTCACATTATGGTGTACTAGGGATGTACATCTCTCCTTTCAAGCACAATTCTATGCACATCTAGATACATCACTGTCTGCCCATATGTAGCCAATCTCTGTGGCTTAGAGATTGAGATCCACTAACCTGTTAATGGAGCTTGTTGATAAACTTCTCATAAGGGCAGATTTATTTTATTTTATTTATTTCACTTTTATTTAACCAGGTAGGCCAGTTGAGAACAAGTTCTCATTTATAACTGTGACCTGGCCAAGATAAATCAAAGCAGTGCGACACAAACAACAACACAGAGGTACACATGGAATAAACAAACGTACAGTCAATAACACAATAGGAAAAAAGTCTATATACAGTGTGTGCAAATTAGTTAAGATTAGGGAGGTAAGGCAATAAAAAGGCCGTAGTGGCGAAGTAATTACAATTTAGCAATTAAACACTAGAGTGATAGATGTGCAGAAGATGAATGTGCAAGTAGAGATACTGGGGTGCAAAGGATCAAAAAGATAAAAATAAAATAACAATATGGGGATGAGGTAGTTGGATGGGCTAATTACGGATGGGCTATTTACAGATGTACAGGTGCAGTGATCTGTGAGCTGCTCTGACAGCTGATGTTTGAAATTAGTGACGGAGATATGAGTCTCCAGCATCAGTGATTTTTGCAATTCGTTCCAGTCATTTGCAGCAGAGAACTGGAAGGAAAGGCGGCCAAAGGAGGAATAGGCTTTGGGGGTGACCAGTGAAATATACCTTCTGGAGCGCATGCTACGGGTGGGTGCTGCTATGGTGACCAGTGAGCTGAGATAAGGCGGAGCTTTACCTAGCAAAGACTTATAGATGACCGGGAGCCAGTGGGTTTGGCGACGAATATGAAGCGAGGGCCAGCCAACGAGAGCATACAAGTCGCAGTGGTGGGTAGTACATGGGGCTTTGGGGACAAAACGGATGGCACTGTGATAGACTGCATCCAATTTGCTGAGTAGAGTATTGGAGGCTATTATATAAATGGCATCACCAAAGTCAAGGATCGGTAGGATAGTCAGTTTTACGAGGGTATGTTTGGCAGAATGAGTGAAGGATGCTTTGTTGCGACATAGGAAGCCGATTCTAGATTTAATTTTGGATTGGAGATCCTTAATGTGAGTCTGGAAGGAGAGTTTACAGTCTAACCAGACACCTAGGTATTTGTAATTGTCTACATATTCACAACCGTCCAGAGTAGTTATGCTGGACGGGCGGGCAGGTGCGGGCAGCGATCGGTTGAAGAGCATGCATTTAGTTTTTCTTGCATTTAAGAGCAGTTGGAGGCCATGGAAGGAGAGTTGTATGGCATTGACGCTCGTCTGGTGGTTAGTTAACACAGTGTCCAACGAAGAGCCAGAAGTATACAGAATGGTGTCGTCTGCGTAGGGGTGGATCAGAGAATCACCAGCAGCAAGAGCGACATCATTGATGTATACAGAGAAAAGAGTCGGCCCAAGAATTGAACCCTGTGGCACACCTATAGAGACTGTCAGAGGTCCGGACAACAGGCCCTCTGATTTGACACACTGAATTCTGTCTGAGAAGTAGTTGGTGAACCAGACGAGGCAGTCATTTGAGAAACCAAGGCTGTTGAGTCTGCCGATAAGAATGTGGTGATTGACAGAGTCGAAAGCCTTGGCCAGGTCGATGAATATGGCTGCATAGTATTGTCTTTTATTGATGGCGGTTATGATATTGTTTAGGTCCTTGAGCGTGGCTGAGGTGCACCCATGACCAGCTCGGAAACCAGATTGTATTCGAAATGGTCGGTGATCTGTTTGTTAACTTGGCTTTCAAAGACCTTAGAAAGGCAGGGTAGGATAGATATAGGTCTGTAACAGTTTGGGTCTAGAGTGTCTCCCCCTTTGAAGACGGGATGACCTCGGCAGCTTTCCAATCTTTGGGGATCTCAGACGATACGAAAAAGAGGTTGAACAGGCTAGTAATAGGGGTTGCAACAATTGCGGCAGATAATTTTAGAAAGAGAGGGTCCAGATTGTCTAGCCCAGCTGATTTGTATGGGTCCAGATTTCGCAACTCTTTCAGAAAATCAGCTCTCTGGTTTTGTGTGAAGGAGAAATGGGGGAGGTTTGGGCAAGTTGCTGTGGGGGGTGGAGGGCTGTTGACCGGGGTAGGGGTAGCCAGGTGGAAAGCATGGCCAGCCGTAGAAAAATGCATATTGAAATTCTCAATTATCATGGATTTATCGGTGGTGACAGTGTTTCCTAGCCTCAGTGCAGTGGGCAGCTGGGAGGAGGTGCTCTTATTCTCCATGGACTTTACAGTGTCCCAGAACTTTTTAGAGTTTGTGCTACAGGATGCACATTTCTGTTTGGAAAAGCTAGCCTTTGCTTTCTTAACTGCCTGTGTATATTGGTTCCTAACTTCCCTGAAAAGTTGCATATCGTGGGGGCTATTCGCTGCTAATGCAGTACTCCACAGGATGTTTTTGTGCTGGTCAAGGGCAGTCAGGTCTGAAGTGAACCAAGGGCTGTATCTGTTCCTGGTTCTACATTTTTTGAATGGGGCATGCTTATTTAAGATGGTGACGAAAGCACTTTTAAAGAATAACCAGGCATCCTCTACTGGAATGAGGTCAACATCCTTCCAGGATACCCGAGCCAGGTCGATTAGAAAGGCCTGATGTGCTGTGACCCCTCTAGAAGCAGGTAATACACTGCTGTATCTGTATCCTACTCAAATGAAATAGTAAGATTCATCCCATTGAAGCATAAAGACGTGTAATTCACATCCCCTCCTGAGGAGTTTGGAGTATATACTCTGATAGGTGCTGACTTCCCAGTTGCCCTAGAAACGAGACATGTCTTCAACCAAAGTACAGGCAGTTGTGTTAGCTGGCATCGCAGAGCATCACTATCAAATTGTGACATCCATGGACAGATTTGAAGCAATATGCACACATGCATACATACACACACACACACACACACACACACACATTCTTGTGCACATATGCGCACTTTCACACGCACACAGATGCCTGGGGTCTTGTGCTGTTGCGGAGTATTTCTTATGCTCTCACACTGTTACTTTCTCTTTCTCCATCAGATTCCCTCAGTAGGAGCAGTTCAACAAAGCCAATGTGATTGCATCTTACAGAGAAATCAAATGAAAGAGAAGAACATGTCAATACAAAAAACTAATTTTGATTCCCCTGAGCTTTGTCTCACTCTAAACTCAAGGTTGCTTCACAAATTAGAATTGCAATTATTAATTTAGGTCTGTTTGGCCTGTTACTTTTCTTTGCAATTATTATTATCTGATTTAATTATCAAAAAAATATGTTGACTGTATTGTGCGTGGCCTTTTTGTGTGCCTGGTTTGTGTGACTCCAGGAATTAGCAAATTGACAGAATTTAATAAACTTATTTTTGACAGACTTAGTGGGTGAACGAGAGATTTTCAACATAATCAAGATTTTTTTAAATGTTGATACTAGATTTAAGCACTGATGCTTGCAAGTGCATCGGTGGTGGTTGTATAGCGGATTCAATGAGAAAGATCAGTCTCTGACAAGGGAGGAGAGTTGCTGCTTATTACACACACACATTTGTGAAGCATTTATGCAATGCTTATGAAGAGTTTATTAATTAATGTCCTATAAAGCATATATATACAGATTTTTTAAATGCATTGGAACACACTTGGTTTCAAGTAAAATTGTTAAGAGACAACCCCAACTGGGAGAAACTTTACTACCTTCAAATACATTTAAATAACTGATATTAAAGGGTCTTAAATTTGATCAAGCACTTTAGCCTTCCACTAAAAATTCTGAAGATAGTCCATCAAGTGCTCTTGTTCTATCAGCAGCAAATGAGTAATAGTTTTTTTTGTTATGGCTGCACAAGCCCTGTGGGACCGTGAAGTGCTATTTATATTCTGTATCTTCCTGTGTGGATAACACCTACGACCCGTACTATTTCATCCTATATACACGGTTCTCCTATTCACAGTATGAACTGTTGGCCCTCAGTGTTTTCCCATGGTTCCACCTGAGTGGGTCTTCTTTTCTGTACCTGTACTTTCTCCTCTTTCTCCATTCTCCTCCTTCTTTCTCCTTCATGACAATATGTCTTCCTCGGATGAACTGAAGACATGGCATTGATCGAATGCACATCTTTCTCCGAGAGTTTTTCAATTGTGCCTACCAATGTCATTATATTCCTATGTACGTACCAGCCTTTAAAAAAAGTCCAAAACATTGAATTTTCTCTGACTGGTTTCACAGGGCGTTGTTTTTCAGATTCGATGGTGGTCTGGTTGTTTGGTTGGAATGGACAGCCACATGGATTTGGATTTTGGCTGTAGTTCCAGGGCCGAGTGTCAAATTCTCTCAATGAAACTCGTTCTAGTGTCCTCACTAATGAACGACACTAATCGATTAGAACGCTGGTGGGAGGGGGTGGGTGTTAGCAGGGTGTTGGACTGGGAGGGTGAATATGGTCTCTAGCCTCATCCCAGACCGATGTGGCCCACAGCACAGAGAAAGATGGGAAAACATACAGTATTGTGAACTCAGTGAAACATTATACCAGAATATATAGCACAGCTATAGAACAAAAGGCGAGCTTACCAGTGTACAGAGAGCATGTTTGCATATGAATAAACAGGAATGGAAATAGATACAGAGGCACTCTCCAACATGCACCACCTCACAGGCACACAAAGAGATCAGGTGTACACAGGCAAACACTCAAACAAAGAAATGCACACCGATGCCCTATATAATACTGGAATGCAACACATGCATATGCACACGCAGACAGAAAAATAAGCGCTCCACCTACAAAAGCCAATACCGTCGATCACAGTCATTTGAAATAGAATGGCCGTGGCTATGGTGTAGCCCAAGTGTTTCACATGTCACTGCCATGACAACCTGCTAAATGTGACTGGTAACAACAGAGGACTGAAGGAGACTAAAGACACTGTGTTGTGTGCCAGGCCAGCCAGAGACAGATAGACAGAGCCAGGGTGTTCAGACTGAGAATCAGTCAGCAGGCCACATCAAAACCACACCAGTACTTTTCTATACATAATGCGCTGAGATGAGTAAATGAGATAACAAATGACTTCGGGAAAAGCACTAAAGGAATTGAAAGTCTTAGATTTCCAGGCTAAATATTTCTAAAACTTTAGATTTCCTGTAAAATAGTCAATTTTGCCAATGGTGAAATTACTATGACATGTGTTTTGTGGGTAGGTTATTGCTTTGTAAAGACTGCAATTGTAATGGGCGTCGTAAGGACTGGACCAAGGTGCACCGGGAATGTGTAAACTGATCTTCTTTATTTTTATTAAAAGAAGGAAAAACAAAAAAACACGTAAACAAAACAACAAACGACACTAAACAGTCCTGTCAGGTGCACAGACACAAAACAGGAGACAACTACCCACAAACCCCCATAGCACAAACACCCCTATACATAGGACCTTCAATCAGAGGCAACGAGGAACAGCTGCCTCCAATTGAAGTTCAATCAACAAACCCTAAACATAGAAGTAGAAAACTAGACTGAACATAGAAAAACACTAACCTAGAACATAGACCAAAAACCCCGGAACACTCTAAACAAACACCCCTCTTACATAATAACATAGCCCAACAAACCCCAAAACACTCTAAACAAACACCCCCTGCCATGTCCTGACCAAACTACAATAACGCCTTTACTGGTCAGGATGTGACAGTACACCCCAACCCCCCCAAAGGTGCAGACTCCGGACGCACCTAAAACAAAACAAAACCTAATCCAATAACTCTAAACACAAACAAAAAATAGACCCCAACTAAAGGGAGGGAAGGGAGGGTGGCCACCGTCACCGACGGTTCTTGTGCTACACCCCCCCCTCCCCAACCCACCTACTATGGAGGTGGATCAGGCTCCGGCCTTACTCCCCAACCTAACCTGTCCACCCCCTCTAAATACTTAATATTACCCCTACCACGAAGTCTCTGGGCTATGGCGCATCTTTGAAGACCTCGGGCTGATGTGCGTCGCTGGAGACCTCGGGCTGATGCACGTCGCTGGAGAAGGGCGACTCTGGGAGCTCCGGACTGGAGGGCGACTCTGGCTGCGCCGATTCCGGACTGTAGGGCATCTCTCTCGGTTCCGGACTGTAGGGCGTCTCTCTCGGTTCCGGACTGTGGGCCGTCTCTCTCGGTTCCGGACTGTGGGCCGTCTCTCTCGGCTCCGGACTGTGGGCCGTCTCTCTCGGCTCCGGACTGTGGGCCGTCTCTCTCGGCTCCGGACTGTGGGCCGTCTCTCTCGGCTCCGGACTGTGGGCCGTCTCTCTCGGCTCCGGACTGTGGGCCGTCTCTGGACGAGGCACTGTCGCCGGACACTCTGGACGAGGCACTGTCGCCGGACACTCTGGACGAGGCACTGTCGCCGGACACTCTGGACGAGGCACTGTCGCCGGACACTCTGGACGAGGCACTGTCGCCGGACACTCTGGACGAGGCACTGTCGCCGGACACTCTGAACAGGGCACTGTCGCCGGACACTCTGAACAGGGCACTGTCGCCGGACACTCTGAACAGGGCACTGTCGCCGGACACTCTGAACAGGGCACTGTCGCCGGACACTCTGAACAGGGCACTGTTGCCAGACACTCTGAACAGGGCACTGTTGCCGGAAGCTCTGGACGGGGACTGCGAACTGAAGGCCTGATGCGTGGGGCTGGCTTAGGAAGCGCCAGACTAGGGACACGCACCACAGGGCTAGTACGAGGAGCAGGAACTGGATACACCGGGCCATGTGTAAGCACTGGAGGTCTGGAGCACACCTCCTGCACAACCCGTCCTGGCTGGATGGTAATAGTAGCCCTGCACGAGCGGAGTGCTGGCACAGGGCGAACTGGGCTGTGCAGAGGCCTGATGGTTGCCGTGCATAGAGCAGGCGTAGGGTAGCCTGGGCCTAGGAGGCGCACTGGTGGCCAGATGCGCTGCGCAGGCATCCTCCTTCCAGGCTGGATGCCCACTCTAGCACGGCACTTGCGAGGGGCTGGGATCACTCGCACCGGACTGTGCGTGTGCATGGGCGAGATCGTGCGCACTTCTGCATACACCGGCGCTCTCGTCTCCACACGCTCCCCATAATAAGCACGGGGACTTGGCTCAGGTCTACTGCCTGCCCTAGCCAATCTCCCCGTGTGCCCCCCCCAAAAAAAATTTTGGGGGTGCCTCTCGTACTTGCCCATCGGCGCGTATAATGGCTCATAATGGCTCATAATGACGCCGCTCTGCCTTGGCTTCCAGCTCCTCCTTAGGGCGTTTGTACTCCCCAGCCTGGTGCCATGGTCCTGCCCCGTCCAGGATCTCCTCCCATGTCCATGATTCCACATAGTCCACATAGTTCCTCTGCTGCTCCTTCCTCCGCTGCTTGGTCCATTTGTGGTGGGTAGTTCTGTAACGGGCGTCGTAAGGATTGGACCAAGGTGCAGCGGGAACGTGTATACTCATCTTCTTTATTTTTATTAAAAGAAGGAAAAACAAAAGAAACACGTATACAAAACAACAAACGACGCTAAACAGCCCTGTCAGGTGCACAGACACAAAACAGGAGACAACTACCCACAAACCCCCATAGCACAAACACCCCTATACATAGGACCTTCAATCAGAGGCAACGAGGAACAGCTGCCTCCAACTGAAGGTCAATCAACAAACCCTAAACATAGAAGTAGAAAACTAGACTGAACATAGAAAAACACTAACCTAGAACATAGATCAAAAACCCCAGAACACTCTAAACAAACACCCCTCTTACATAATAACATAGACCAACAAACCCCGAAACACTCTAAACAAACACCCCCTGCCACGTCCTGACCAAACTACAATAACAAATAACCCCTTTACTGGTCAGGACGTGACAGCAATGCAACTGCAGTATATGCAAGAGGAGGTCTTGTAAAAAACAGAGCACACAATATCAGGACTAAGACCATACAAGTCAAAATGGCCAATAATGGTGCATACTGTAAATTGCCTCTAGTCTGAATGGCCATCATGTTCTTATTTTATCTCCAGTTTTGTGATTGCAGGCAATACGCCAGATTCAGGAGACAACCACTGGGCCTCGTTTCCCAGAGCCTTCGTAGGGTTAAGATCATTTAGAACCATCTTAAAATGTATCTTTAGTAGCCAATCTTTTTCCCCAGAGCCTTCGTTAGTAACGTTACTCTTAAAAACCTTAGCACATCTATGAGTGATGACAACCTGGGTGATCCAGACCACTCGTAAAGTAGCCAAAGTGAATAGTTAGATGGTTTTTGCCAATCCGCGTAACTTTATTCATAGAAGATTTCTGCTAAACAGAATCAGGATGTTTAGGCTGGGTATCCAGGTCTGGATCACTTGTAGATGTGTTTTCATAAGGTTGAGAAGGTTTTTAAAGATCCACTGAACATGCATATTGGCACGTGTATTTTTCTGTTGCTCGTTAGAAAAACAAGATTTCAGTCTCGGAGGTGTGTTTCCTGACCAATTTTGGGTTTGGTTAATGATGTTTGTTCACCATGAGAATCATATTTCACTTTCTCAAAATCCCCAGAATAAATCTAACTCAATAAATCTGTAATTAATTTTGGCACTTTTGCCGAGGATGTTTAGTTGCGCAGTTTTACATCTAAGGTGTTTGGTGCAGTTTCTCAAGTAAAGAAATGTGCGACGTGTTGTCTTCTGTAAACAAAGTCGGAGCTGCTGGGCAGGTCTGTCTCATTGTCTATGCTATTGGATAGAGGAGTCACCACAGCTGTTTACCCCATGTTAGTGGGCAAATGAACATTGTCAAATCAAAACCCAACCTTCATTAACCAATTCTGACACACAGACGTTCCAAACTCTGTTTTTAGACGAGACTGACTTTATCCTATTTACACTTTGTAGTACGTTTTGACACTAGAATAACTGTTTCTGACTCATGTACACTGAACAAAAACATAAATGCAACACGCAACAATTTCTAAGATTTTACTGAGTTACAGTTCATATAAGGAAATCAGTCAATTTAAATAAATAAATTAGGCCCTAATCTATGTATTTCACATGACTGGGAACACAGATATGCATCTGTTGGTCACAGATATCATAAAAAAAGGTAGGGACGTGGATCAGAAAACTAGTCAGTATCTGGTGTGACCACGATTTGCCTCAAGCAGTACGACACATCTCCTTCGTATAGAGTTGATCAGGCTGTTGATTGTGGTCTGTCGAATGTTGTCCCACTACTCTACAATGGCTGTGCAAATTTGCTGGATATTGGCAGGAACTGGAAGACGCTGTAATACACGTCGATCCAGAGCAATCAAAACATGCTCAATGGGTGACAAGTCTGGTGAGAATTCAGACCATGGAAGAACTGGGACATTTTTAGCTTCCAGGAATTGGGTACAGATCCTTGCGACATGGGGCTATGCATTATCATGCTGAAACGTGAGGTGATGGCAGCGGATGAATGGAACGACAATGGGCCTCCCTCAGGATGTAGTCACGGTATCACAACATCAGCAAACCGCTCGCCCACACGACACCATCTGCCTGGTACTGTTGAAACCGGATTCATCCGTGAAGAGCACACTTCTTCGGTGTGCCAGTGGCCATCAAAGGTGAGCATTTGTCCACTGAAGTTGGTTACGATGCCGAAATACAGTCAGGTCAAGATCCTGTTGAAGACGCAGATGAGCTCTCCTGAGATGGTTTCTGACAGCTTGTGCAGAAATTATTTGGTTGTGTAAACCCAGTTTCATCAGCTGTCCGGGTGGCTGGTCTCAAACGATCCCGCAGGTGAAGGTCCTAGGCTGGCGTGGTTACATGTGGTCTGCGGTTGTGAGGCCGGTTGGACTTACTGCCAAATTCTCTAAAATGACGTCAGATGTGGCTTATGTAGAGAAATTAACATTCAATTATCTGGCAACAGCACTGGTGGACAATCCTGTAATCAGCATACCAAATGCACACTCCCTCAAAACTTGAGACATCTGTGGCATTGTGTTGTGTGACAAAACTGCACATTTTGCAGTGGCCCTTTATTGTCCACATCACAAGGTCCACCTGTATAATGATCATGCTTTTTAATCTAACCACACTGTCCGATTTCAAAAAGGCTTTACAGCGAAAGCAAAACATTAGATTATGTCAGCAGAGTACCCAGCCAGAAATAATCAGACACCCATTTTTCAAGCTAGCATATAATGTCACAAAAAACAAAACCACAGCTAAATACAGCACTAACCTTTGATGATCTTCATCAGATGACAACCCTAGCACATTATGTTATACAATGCATGCATGTTTTGTTCAATCAAGTTCATATTTATATCAAAAACCAGCTTTTTTAAATTAGCATGTGATGTTCAGAACTAGCATACCCCCCGCAAACCTCCGGTGAATTTACTAAATTACTCACGATAAACGTTCACAAAAAACATAACAATTATTTTAAGAATTATAGATACAGAACTCCTCTATGCACTCGATATGTCCGATTTTAAAATAGCTTTTCGGTGAAAGCACATTTTACAATATTCTCAGTAGATAGCCCGGCATCACAGGGCTAGCTATTTAGACACCCAGCAAGTTTAGCCTTCACCAAACTCAGATTTACTATTAGAAAAGTTTGATTACCTTTGGTGTTCTTCGTCAGAATGCACTCCCAGGACTTCTACTTCAATAACAAATGTTGGTTTGGTCCAAAATAATCCATAGTTATGTTCAAACAGCGGCGTTTTGTTCGTGCGTTCAAGACACTATCCGAAGTGTAAATAAGGGTCACGCGCACGACGCATTTCGTGACAAAGAAATTCGAAATATTCCATTACCGTACTTCGAAGCATGTCAACCGCTGTTTAAAATCAATTTTCTCGTAAAAAAGCGATAATATTCCGACCGAGAGTCGTTGAATCCGTTCAGAGACGATAGAATAAAAACATGGTGTCGTCTCGTGCACGAGCATGAGTCCCTTTGTCCGCTGATTGACCACTTAGCAAAAGCGCTCGTGTGTTTCAGCCAGGGCTTGGAATTACGTCATTCAGCTTTTTGCCGCCTTCTGAGAGCCCATGGGAGCCGTAGGAAGTGTCACGTAACAGCAGAGATCCTCTGTAATGGATAGAGATAATCAAGAAGGGCAAGAAATGGTCAGACAGGGTACTTCCTGAACAGAATCTTCTCATGTTTTGGCCTGCCAAATGAGTTCTGTTATACTCACAGACACCATTCAAACAGTTTTAGAAACTTTGGAGTGTTTTCTATCCAAAGCTAATAATTATATGCATATTCTAGTTTCTGGGCAGGAGTAATAATCAGATTAAATCGGGTACGTTTTTTATCCGGCCGTGAAAATACTGCCCCCTATCCATAACAGGTTAATCAGCTGCTTGATATGCCACACCTGTCAAGTGGATGGATTATTTAGGCAAAGGAGAAATGCTAAATAACATGGATGTAAACACATTTGTGCACAACATTTTAAAGAAAATATCTTTCTGTGTGTATGGAACATTTCTGGGATCTTTTATTTCAGCTCATGAAACGTTGGATTTTGGACTTTTTTCAGTATAGATGCCACATTGGCTGTTTCGTAGATTTTTAAACGCAGTCGCTCTTTAAGAGCCATGTTTCTAACGAAGGCTGTTGAAACACCTCAGCTACTAAAGATACATCGTAAGAAGTTTCTAACGATAATCTTAACACTAAGAATAGCACTAAGACGCAACATGGAAGCACAAATCATATGGAGAGACGTCAATGGCATCAAAATGAGCATGCGAGAGCAGAGAACAATTCACATACACTGCCCTTAATTATTGTTGTGTGTTCCTCTTTAACTCTCCTTATATGTCCTACTGGAGCCACCATATCTGCCTGCTCTAAACAGTTGTTACGTTAGCTCACGAACGTGAGGACAGTTGTAGCTAATACACCTGAGCACTTCATAAAGAATTTATCTAGTCTATTTTTTTCTACATAACAATATTCTCTCTTGAAATCAGAGTTCCTTGAGTTTCCCAGCCGTAGCTTGCCTAGGCTGTATGCCTGTGATCGAAATCAAATCAAGGTAGGCATAATGTTATTGTTTTCAAATATGTATTATTGGCACTGGCAGTATTATTATTATCAACACTAAATAGACACCTTTGTCACAATTCCAGACTTAACAATGTATAAACAGTCTATTTTCTGGGAATTTATCTGCTAAGTTTACCAGCATTGCTTTGCGTAGAAGTGAGAAACATAGACTTGCCTTCTAATTTTACAGCTATGATGCTGTTGACACACCTTAACCCGGAAGCCAGCTGCACCATTGTGTCAGAGGAAACACCGTTCAATTGACGACCAGTCAGCCTGCAGGCACCCGGCCGCCACAAGGAGTCGCTAGAGTGCGACAAGCCAATTAAGCCCCCCTGGCCAAACCCTCCCCTAACCCGGACGATGCTGGGCCAATTGTGCGCTGCCCTACAGGACTCCCGGTCACGGTCGGTTATGACACTGCCTGGGATTGAACCCGGGTATGTAGTGACGCCTCAAGCACTGAGATGCAGTGCCTTAGACCGCTGCGACCCTCGGGAGACCACGACCCCTCTGTTCTCTCTCATTCACTACCGTTCATTCTAATTCCAGTGTGTTAATGTGTGTAAAATACACTTTTCGTTTGATTTGGGCTTGACCCAACACAACGTACCATGCTCGTTTCAAAGTAACTTCTACTTCTTCATTGATATAATGGCTGTCCGCAAACCAATGTTAAAGGTGCATTCCACCACCTACTGTGCTGGAGTGTGTGGTCAAATCCTCCTACCTAACTCAGTACTTCTAAGAAAATAAAAAATAGCCCTACCAACTTCTAATAGACCCTCCCCCATTCCCAAAATACCTTACAAACCCCCCAACCTCAATGACCCTAAACTTCAATCTTTCCCTCTCTTCAACATACTAAAAACAATATAACACATGCTCCACCGTTTCATTAACCATATACTCCAGTCACGAACAATTCACATGCTTACCAACCAGATGTAATGACGAGTTCAATGTACAATGTCCTAAGCGCAATCGAACAAACACCACCTCTTACTTCCTAATCTGACCTTTGAATCTTGGTCCACCGACATTTCTTTTAAGGCCTCCGAGTGGCACAGTGGTCTAAGGCACTGCATCTCAGTGCTAGAGGAGTCACTACAGACCCTGGTTCAATCCTGGGCTGTATTGCAACTGGCTGGGATCGGGAGTCCCATATGGCGGCACACAATTGGCCCAGCGTCGGATAGGGGCATCCGGGGAAGGCCGTCGTCCAGGGAAGGCTGCCATTGTAAAATAAGAATTTGTTCTTTACAGAATTGCCAAGTTAAATAAAAATATATTTTGAGGGCATATAAATGGGCTCAGAGTCCCATCTCTTCTGCAACACATCTATCAAAATGTCTCTCTTCTTACATTTGACCTCACCTTTACCGAGTTGAACATTAATATCAATTATATCTCATTTCAAAGCTCTTTTGGCTAACTGGTCTACAATTTTATTCCCTTCCACACCAGAATGTGCTGGAAATCTAGTTACTACACACATTCTCTCAATTCTCCATAATAACATGACTACCTCCAATAGTAGGTCACTCCTGTTAGATTTACCAGATTCAATACAGACAGAGAATCTGAGCATATTATAATTGCTCAGATTCTAACAGGTTGTTATAATTATAACAGGTTGTACGACCTCCACCCACTGTAGGGCAACTACTATCACCAACAATTCAACTGAGTATACTGGCAGTTCATCTGTTAGTCTTCTACATATTTTCACATCAAATTCAGAAACGTAAACACCTGCCTCTGTGCGCCCACTATCTGGGTCCTTGGATCCATCTGTGAAAGTGGTAAAAAAGCATAAAAACTTCAACCAATGTAATTGTCAACCAGTTTACCTATATCACTGACATCTGACCAATCTTTCCTTTTCACTATCAAGGTTAGATCAAGAACAAGATCTGGGAGTAACCATGGAGGAACATTCCCTATCATCACAGAAGGGCCAACCTCCAACTCCTTCAAACCACTCTCATCAGCAAGCTTTCCAACTGTCCAACCAAAACCACTGCCTTATCTACAAGTATTCCCAACAGTCATCTAGAACTGTAGCAGTGGGATGCTCAACCTCACAGCCTTTCAACCTAACCCAATAAGCTAATGATTTTTTTTACGCTGTATATCCAAAGGCATCTCACCTGCCTCCACTATTAAGACACATACAGATGTTAATTCACCAGATGTTGATTCACCAATACATATCCTTAAAGTATTCAGACCCCTTGACTTTTTTCACATTTTATTATGCTACAGCCTTATTCTAAAATGGATTAAATATTTTTTTCCCTTATCAAAAACAGGTTTTTAGACATTTTTGCAAATGTATTAAAAAGAAAAAAGGAAATATCACATTTACATAAGTATTCAGACCCTTTACTCAGTACTTTGTTGCAACACCTTAGGCAGCGATTAGAGCTGTCTATTTGGGTATGACGCTACAAGCTTGGCACACCTGTATTTGGGGAGTTTCTCCCATTCTTCTCTGCAGATCCTCTCAAGCTCTGTCAGGTTGGATGGGGAGCGTCGCTGCACAGCTATTTTCAGGTCTCTCCAGAGATGTTAAATCAAGTTCATGTCCGCATTCTGGCTGGGTCACTCAATTACATTCAGAGACTTGTCCCAAAACTACTCAAGCATTGTCTTGGCTGTGTGCTTAGGGTCGTTGTTCAGTTGAAAGGTGAACCTTCACCCCAGTCTGTGATCCTGAGCACTCTGGAGCAGGTTTTCATCAAGGATCTCTCTGTACTTTGCTCCGTTCATCTTTCCCTCGATCCTGACTAGTCTCCCAGTCTCTGCCGCTGGAAAACATCCCCACAGCCACCACTGTGCTTCAACGTATGGATGGAATTGGCCAGGTGGTGAGCGCAACGTTTGGCTATCAGGCCAAAGAGTTCAATCTTGGTTTCATCAGACCAGAGAATCTTGTTTCTCATGTCTGAGAGTCCATTAGGTTCCTTTTGGCAAACTCAAGCGGGCTGTCATGTGCCTTTTACTGAGGATTGGCTTCCTTCTGGCCACTGTACCATAAAGCCCTGATTGATGGAGTGCTTCCTTCTGGAAGGTTATCCCATCTCCAAAGAGGAACTCTGGAGCTCTGTCAGACTGACCATCGGGTTCTTGGTCACCTCCCTGACCAAAGCCCTTCTCTTCCAATGTGTGCCTTTCCAAATCATGTCCAATCAATTGAATTTACCATAGGTGGACTCCAATCAAGTTCTAGAAACATCTCAAAGATGATCAATGGAAACAGGGTTTTTCCTGTTTTCGCTTTGTCATTATGGTGTATTGTGTGTAGATTGATAAGGAAAAACATTAATTTAATATATTTTAGAATAAGGCTGTAATGTAATAAAATGTGCAAAAAGTCAAGCGGTCTGAATACTTTCCAAATGCACTATATATACGGGATTCTGTCCAGCTTCTGAAGCCAAGTCTTCACCACTGTTCCTTAAACTACACACCCGTAATCAATTGTTGTCCTGATCAGAGCTCTATAAATATTCATCAACAATTGTCTGTCAGCACCCCATTCATAAGCATAAGATTCACCGCCTTCTTACAAATTGTTTCAACATTTATGACATGATCTTTCCATGCATATCGCTCATTGAAACATAGACCCAAATATTTGTACTTATAAACCCTCCCCATAGGCTGTCCATACAGAAACAACTGTATAATATCAGCATCTTTCTTCTTTGAGAAAAACATACAACAAGACTTCGCCACTGACTATTTAAAACCCCAGTCAATCGACCATCTTTCAACATCCACTATAGTTGTTGAATTAATTTGATCACAAGAGATATTCCTCCCCCTCTTCCAAATAGCTCCATCATCAGCATATAGGGAAGCCCCAATACCCCCCAAAATAATTGTTAATCATAATGTTGAACAAAGTAGGACTGATAGCACTGCCTTGAGGAATACCATTGTCAACCCCATAGGTATCAGATAAAATGGATCCTATTTTAACTCAAGAGCAATTATATAAGAAAGCCAAATCCCAGTTATATAATCTCCCACCAATACCAATTATTTCCATCTAAATCAGTAGGCCTTTGCTCCACATAGTGTCATAAGCCTTTTCAATGTAAAGAAAAGACAGTAGCCATTACTTCTTTCATGACCAGAGTTTTCTCACTTTCATTGCTCACCTTTACTAATGCATCCAAAGTATATCTATCTTTACGGAATCCACTTTGACATTGACTCAATAAACCTCTATGTTCCAGGAAATATGACAATCATCTTTTCCATCAGTTTACACAAGTTAGAGGTCAGTTCTATTGGTCTATAACTATCAGCACATGATGGGTCCTTACCAGGCTTTACAAAAGGTAAGATTACCGCACGTTTCCAACCAGAAGGTATAACCCCCTCACTCCAAATCACATTAAATAATCCCAGGAGAACATGTATGATCTCATCAGGTAGATGCTTAAATGATGCATAGCGCAACTGATCATGACCGGGGGCTGTATATCCACAGCCTATTTAAGGCTGAACGCATCTCATGTATGGTAAAAACAGCATCCAAAGAAGAGTTAACATTATCCCTTTTCTTATACACATTGACATGAGCATTTCAAATCGCACACCTGCGTTGCTTATATACTTTATCCAAAGTAACACCACTATGTACCCTAGCAAATGTTTTCCCCCAACAAGTCAGCTTTTTCTTTATCAGTTTTTTGACCAACAATCAAAACAGGAATTCGAGTGAACTTCCTTCTTCCAGTAATCTTCTTCAACATAGATCATACATCCCCCAGCTCAGTACCCCTGCCTTTTGTAGAGCACAACTGTCTCCATGCATTTTTTTGATATTATTGACTCTGCATACTAAAGCTCTTTCTTTGGAAATCATGTAGATTTATCGGGAGTCATATTCCGACGCAACTCTCTGTAATCCCTATTTCTTTCTCGAATAGCCGCAGTGCACTCGTCAGTCCATCAAGGCGCCACCTTCCTTTTCTCACCCACTTCACTCACTGGTACATATTTGCAGCACTCAAAATCAGAGAGGTCACAGAGGCAGCACATACATCAACCGGCCTCTCTAAAGACAACTGTCCAACAGACTTTAAGCAATGAACACAAAACTTTTCCCAGTCTGCTTTATGAAAGCCCCATCTTCTGAATGGTACTCTATCTGGAATAGTAGCATCATAGTTCATGGTACACGAAATCTAGGAATGATCCCTTCCAACAGTAGAATCATTCATTCCATTCCATTCACACATACAGTTGATGCAATAGAGTTAGAAGCCAGTCCAGGCAGAATGTAACCCATCTAACAACATTAACTCTTGTAAAACATCCATTGTTAAGAAATACCAATGCTATTGTTTCCATCATATCTTCCACAATAGTACCATTAGCATCTGTATGTTTGCTTCCCAATAAACTACTATGTGCATTATTGTCTCCGCACCATATCTCTCAAGAGCCCAATTCCCCTGATATTTCATCAAATATCTCTACAGATAGTTGATGACAAGGCTTGTAAAAATTTTGTAACTTAATATTCCTACCTGCACTGTAGATTTCCACCATCACACACTGATATTCAGATGAGACAGGTATATTACGATATACAAGACCTTCCCTTATGAACGTAGCACACCCACCACCCTGTCCAGTTGATCTATCAGATCGGATTGAGCAATAACCAGGAATAATAAAATCAAGATGTGGTCTAAGCCATGTTTCTTGAACACATATCACATCAGGTTTGATACTTAAACGTTCAGGAGTTTAAGTATTCTTAAACTCCTCACCGTTAGCAATAAGGCTTCTGGCATTCCACTGAAGGATAACAAAAACCCTAACTCTGATTATCATCATACTGAGACATTCCATCATTAGTATTATTAGGCGTCATCATATCTACAATCATGGCGACAGTAACATCTATTACTCCTAAAAACTCTGTTGTTGCTTCCACAATGATCTTCAACTTGGCAGTTCTTCCTTCCACAAACACAGTCAGATTGGTAACCTTTCCAATGAAGGCTATAAAGTCAATCTGATTAACTATTAAGATGTCCTTTGAAACAACACATTTGTGAGAGCAATATTTCTGAGCAGGTCTTCTATCCGTGTCTGGACCAACATAAGCAACATTTACTACAGTAGGTCTACTAATTCTAGTAGTAACCCTATTATCTCCATCATTCTGCCTAATAGTTCCACCAATCTATCTTGCAGCCTCTGCATAAGAGACAATATGAGTGAGTTTATATCTTTGGGCCTCTTGCCTCTTTCTGCACCTGGCATCCACCAAATACTTCCCTGTGTTCCCCCCAAAATGACAACATTTAACCCTGACATTGTTCCCACATTCACCATAATCATGTTCCCATCCATACTTGGCACATCTTTTCTATCCTTTGCACAGAGCCGCTACATGTCCCATTCTATCAAGGCACAAGGCAAGACCCAAATGCAGACACAGGAGGCAGGTGGTTGGAGTCTTACAATGTTTATTAATCCAAAGAGAATGGTCGTGGACAGGCAAAAAGGTCAAAACCAGGTCAGAGTCCAGGAGGTACAAAGTGGCAGACAGGCTCGTGGTCAAGGCAGGTGGGTACAAAGTCCAGAAACAGGCAAGGGTCAAAACCGGGAGGACTAGAAAAATGAGAATGCAAAAAGCAGGAGAACAGGGAAATGCTGGTTGACTTGGAAACATACAAGACGAAATGGCACAGAGAGACAGGAAACACAGGGATAAATACACTGGGGAAAATAAGCTACACCTGGAGGGGAGACAATAACAGGAACAGGTGAAACAGATCATGGCGTGACAATTCTTTGTTATTTAAAACACCTTAATTGAGGTGGGACAAACTCTCTAACAGTGAAAGCCATGGCGTTTCAAAGTAACATTATCACGTGATCAATGACATATGAAGCTTCGTTTGATCACATGGTTTTTGAAACTTTATGTTGTAAAATGTGAGATCCCACTGATTTTGCCATGGTTCTGGTGCTTTCTTCAATTCTAAGCTGCTTTCAAATGCCGACCTCATCATATTTACAATGTACTTAGGATTTTTTCATATAGTGTCACCTGATTGGTAGCTTAGCAGGTAGAGTTGGGGACAAGGATAAGAACACTCTCAGACCACAGTGAATGAGGTTGAATCCTGCCGAAGGCATTTTATTTTGAAAATAGTACACCACACTTTATGCACATTGTTGTTGAAACAATTTGTTTTATTTAGTAAAGTATAAACTTCTATCCTAAATAATGTCATAGATTCACAATTTCTGACAGCAAAAAAACGGTATTCACTTCAAAAAAGGGAAGCACGATTAAAGGTGCGAACCTGTAACAGTAGCTAACTGAAAATAGGCGACTAACCACCGCGACACGGATATATGATATGTTGTGCAATAAACTTCTATATGAACATCAAACCCTGCTTTTCATTGCTGACCAGTGGATATCACTAATTTGCAATGTGTTAAAAGCTCAGAGTAATGAACCGGTTTTCAGGAACAATTGGTGGAAGACCCAAAGGCTTCAGAAAGCCTCGGTTTCCCATCATCAGCTACGAAGGCTCTGGGGAACGAGGCCCTGTTCAATTATTGTGGTGCCTATCTTTAAAAAATATATATATATTTCACCTTTATTTAACCAGGTAAGCTAGTTGAGAACAAGTTCTCATTTACAACTGCGACCTGGTCAAGATAGAGCAAATCAGTGTGACACAAACAACAACACAGAGTTACACATGGAATAAACAATGGACAGTCAATAACACAATAGAAAAAAAGTCTGTATACAGTGTGTGCAAGTGGCGTGAGTAGATAAGGCAATAAATAGGCCATAGTAGCGAAGTAATTACAATTTAGCAAATTAACACTGGAGTGATAGATGAACAGATGGTGATGTGCAAGTAAAATTCTGGTGTGCAAAAGAGCAGAAAAGTAAATAAAAACTATGGGGATGAGGTAGGTAGATTGGGTGGGCTATTTACAGATGGGCTATGTACAGCTGCAGCGATCAGTTAGCTGCTCCGATAGCTGATGTTTAAAGTTATTGAGGGAAATATAAGTCTCCATCTTCAGCAATTTTTGCAATTTGTTCCAGTCATTGGCAGCAGAGAACTGGAAGGAAAGGCGGCCAAAGTAGGTGTTGGCTTTGGGGATGACCAGTGAGATATACCTGCTGGAGCGCGTGTTACGGGCGGGTGTTGTTATCATGACCAGTGAGCTGAGATAAGGCGGAGCTTTACCTAGCATAGACTTATAGATGACTGATAGAATAATTTGTATGTTTAAGATAATGACTAAAGTATTCCACCCCGAAACCATATAATTGTATGAAGTGTGTTAGAGTCATAATCCAATAATGTGTGTGACTAGGCCATTGTGTTACTATTTCACAATATGAGCAGGGTATAGTTGAGACATTCAAGGACAACTGAACTGTTGACTTGTGATAACGGTGAAACTAATAACTGGAAAGAGGCCTCCCCACCCTAGGGAGGAAAAAGCACTGTTAGGAACGGCTAGGCTTGCAGAAGATGATGAAACATGTTGCAGAAGGGTGATAAACAATGTATGTGAACTTTGGAAAAAATACAGCCCACCTAAAGAGAGGTGGAGTTTCTACTGATGTGAGTTCATTTGTGTGTGTGTGTGTGTGTGTGTGCTATTTTATTTGTATTCTTTTATTTAACCTTTATTTAACCAGGAAGGGCTCATTGAGATTTAAAATCTCTTTTTCAAGAGCGTCCTGGCCAAGATAGGCAGCACCAAGTCATTACAAAAATTACAGTCAAACAACATGAAAAACTACAAGTAATCTAGTAAAAACCATAGAATTCACAAGAGTATAACAAAATCAAAAACAGCAAATTAAAAACATTGACAGGTCAGGGAATCAGACTCAAGATCATTCATCAGTGATTTAAAAATACCAATCGGGACAAGTTCTTCCAGTTTAAAAGTATTTTGTAAGGCGTTCCAAGACGATGGCGCAGAGTAGATAAAAGCCCTTTTACCAAATTCAGTTCGGACATTTGGAACAGTTAGCAGGATAAAGTCCAGCAAACGAAGAGAGTACCACCACATTTCTGAACAATAAAAATGCCCAAATAAAAAGGTAGTAAACCCAAAATGGCTTTGTAAATAAAAGTATACCAGTGACTGAGCCTACGAGTGACTAGAGAAGGACAGCCAACCCTGGTATACAAAGTGCAGTGGTGCGTAAGGGTTTTGCAGTTTAAAATAAATCTCAAAGTGCCATGCTATAAAAAGATTGTGTTCTCATTTTGAAGACAGAGCGCTCTCTGAATAAAGTATTGATCTATTGCAGACTGAGACTTTGTCTAATTCTTCATTAACCAGAGCTTTACAACCTCTGGGAAATAGACAAAGCTTTGAGTAGTAGTTGAATTCAACCATTGAGATAGAAAATTCTCGTGACAATGACCTGGAGCCAGTGGGTCTGGCGACGAATATGTAGCGAGGGTGAGCCGACTAGAGCATACAGGTCGCAGTGGTTCATCTTCAGGAGAGGGCCGCTGACATCTGAGCGGTCTTAATGTACTTCGTATCCAGTCGCTTCCTCCCACAGGCTCGCGCTCGATCGGCAGTCAAACGTCATCCATCACAGAGAAACGGAACCAGCAGAGAGCCTCGTCATAATTGGCTTCAGTATAGCTAAGGGCCTCATTTCCCAGTTGTGATGGAACATAAGCATTACGATAATCGTACCAGTTGCATCATTATTTATGAGCCAACTTTTTAAGAGTGTTTCCCAGACAAGCATGTAGAGAGAACGTTTGCTAAGTACTTCGTTAGACCATGTGTCGATACTGATAGGATCAAAAGAAAAGCAATGCCGCTCTCGGATTGGCCATCACTCATATCTTAACTTAGCATTATAATTATTCCACAATAGTGACAACGGATCAGCTCCTAAAGAGATACAACCACCTTTGGCTGCAAATATTGAGGTGGCTTATTATGCATATCCAATAATAATGCACTAAATCACAAATTGGGTGCATCATTGCAAGTACTTTGGCAACTTTGTATTTGTCGTCAACTTCGTTCTGAAGTTAGCCTACCTGCGTTGAGCAGCCAAAGTGCATCATTAGATTATTTTTGGCCATTCTGCTTCACTTCATTCACAGAAGATCTCTGCTAAACATAGAATCAAGATGTTTAGGCTGTTTAGTAGAGATCTTCTGTGAATAAAGTGAAGCGGAAGGGCCAAAAATAATCTAATGATGCACTTTGGCTGCTCAACGCAGGTAGGCTATTTGTCTGACTGACTGCCGATAACTTCAGAACGAAGTTCACTAGGCCTACAAATACAAAGTTGCCAAAGTATTTGCAATTGTACAAACAAATGAAGGATAAAATGATGTTTCAAATGAAAACCGAGATGACTGCATTAAAATATACATAGGCTACATGGCCTATATAGGCTATTGAAATCATATTGAAATCAATTTCATGTTCAATCAATTGAGTTCTATTTTGTGACTAGGCTACTGTCAATTTTTTGTGTTTCATGATGTGTGACAACGTGCGCAATGATGTGCCCGATCTGTTATTCAGTACATTATTATTGGGTAGGCATAATCAATCAATCAATCAAATGTATTTATAAAGTCCTTTTTACATCAGCATTTCGCAAAAAGTGCTCATACAGAAACCGAGCCTAAAAGCTCAGAGAGCAAGCAATGCAGATCCAAGGCTGAAACCTTGGAAGAAACCTAGAGAGGAACCAGGCTCTGAGGGGGGGCCAGTCCTCTTCTGGCTGTGCCTGTTGGAGATAAGAGTACATGGCCTTTAAGGCCAGATCGTTCTTCGAGATGTTCAAACGTTGATCGATGACCAACAGGGTCAAATAATAATCACAATGGTTATAGTGGGTGCAACAGGTCAGCACCTCAGGAGTAAATGTCAGTTGGCTTTTCATAGCCGAGTATTTAGAGATCGAGACAGCAGATGAGCGAGGGGCAAACAGCAAGTCCGGGACAGGGTAGCACGACCGGTGACCAGATCAGGGTTCCATACCCGCAGGCAGAACAGTAGAAACTGGATCAGCAGCACAACAAGGTAGCATGTCCGGTGAACAGGTCAGGGTTTCATAACTACAGGCAGAACAGCAGAAACTGGATCAGCAGCATGACCCAATAGTGTGCAACTACAGCCCACAATTCGGGGCGTTCCTGCATGTGGGAATTCCTGCATCTGCAGGAACACCTCTTCCCTGGGGGGGAAAAGGACACTGTCTTCCGGTTGCCCCCGCCTCCCGCTAGCACAGCAGGCAGGAGGCTGGAGTGACACCAGGTGCTAGCTGGCTAGCTAGAGTTGTTACCGACACCGTGTCGCCCCCGCCTGCTGTGTGCTGGAGAAAACCGTGCCTGACAGGAGGAGGTGAAGGACAATGTCTACCGGTCACCCCCAACTCTCGCTTGCACAGCAGGCGGGAGGCTGGGGCGAAATTGTGTGTTAGCTAACTAGTTAGCTTGTTAGTTAGGGACACCCTGTGCTAGCTAGCATGCTAGTTAGCTAGCTAGCACACAGTGTCGCCTCCCGCCTACTGTGTACCGGACTTGCTGACTAAGCTAGCACAATGTCCTTCGCTCTCTCCTGCCAAAAACCTGCCCTTGCCATCGTTAACAGAACTGCGGGAAAACAGTGCCGACAGGCAGAGACAAAGGACACTGTCTACCGGTGTAAAGCTAGCTAGCTACCATGATCACCACCGCCCCTTCTTCTGTGGGGTTTATCAGCAGCTGGCATCCAACATTATTGTGCATTAATGTCACCTACTGTACTGGAGTGCCCCCACCTGTCCTTGCTAGACCAATAGAAGCATACATTCCTGCAGATGCAGGAATGCCCACATGCAGAAACGCCCTGAATAGCTGGCAGCAATTGCACCCTTCTAGCACAGCCAGGAGTCATCAGGCCAGGTAGTCCTGAGGCATGGTCCAAGGGCTATAGGTCCTCCGGGGGGTGCGAGAGAGAGATGGGAGATTTAGAGGGAGCATACCTAAGATAACACAGGACACCAGATAAGACAGGAGAATTAGCCCTACACCAGATATGACAATGATAAGCACCCCAATAGCCTATTTGCAGCCATAGGTGGTAATCTCTCTCTAGGAGCTGATCCGTCGTCAGTATTGTGGAATAATTATAATGTTAAGGTTTCAATGGAGAAAGCTGATTTGATAACAGCGCTGCTTTTCTTTCGATTCTATCAGTATAGACACATGGTCTAGCGACGCACTTGGCGAACCTTCTCTCTGCATGCTTGTTTGGGAAACACTTAAAAGGTTGGCTGTAAATAGTTATAAATCTGGTACGATCATCATAATGCTTAAATTACATCGCAACTAGGAAACGACACCCAGAGCCCTTTAGCAAAAGAAAAAGTAAACAGCGGGAGTCGTTAAAAAGTCTGATAGGCTTGTTTCAAACTGGGAAAACCAAATAAGAGGTTGTTTTTTTATTGATTTTTTAATGGGTGTTATTAACTTTATACTATTTTAGAACTATCTGCGTCTCACATGCATCAATATTTTTCATCTCACCTTTTACCCAAATAAACGTATTTTGCTCTTTTAAATGTTCCTTTTACAACAGGCCATAAATCTGACCTGTTATTTTAAGATTATATCCGCTCTTTCCATGGAACAAGACACGTTCCGAAATGCACTTTTACGCACAATGTAGGAAGGAAGCATTTTCACTGCACGGTTAAAACTGTTCGTTATCTCTATAACGAAAAGTTGACTTTATTTCGTGAATAGTGCGTGTTGTCGCTCTCTATCAAGATTGAGGTTGATTTAATTTAATTTAATTTCCAGCCAGGCATTTCAGCACACATTCGTATACATGCATGAATGTGTTGGAAACTGACCATGTTTATTTCTTTTCCTAATTAAATCTCGATTTTTTTTCATTTGAATAAAAGGTATCCAGTATGTATCTAGAAGCATACTTGTTGCAGACCCCACATGTTTTTGTTTGAATCTCTTACTTGGATTTTGTTGAATCTCTTACTTGTTTGATCAGACAATTGGTTGAAGACCATTTTGATGATAACGATGATGATGATGATGATAACCTCTTTAACCAAATGTAATATATTGCAGGTTTACAGTAATGCGCACAGCCAAGCGTTTCGTCTGGGTGCGATTGCGTCCTCAGAGGGATTCAGAGGACACCCCATTTGAAAAACAGGAAATATAGAGACTAACATCCTGATGATAACCCTGTCTACAATGTAGGCCTACAAGTGGAATATCGAATTATTCATTAGTGCACTAACCATGGCAGTTAAAAGTGAGGGGAATTTTGTTTCTGTGCATGCGTTGGTGCATTAGATAGCCTAATAAACAAGTAGGCTTTAGAGTAGACTATATATTTGAATCAAGCAAGTTACAAACAATTTCAAAGTTTTAAATTACATTTATTTAAAAAGGAACAACTCAGTGAACAAGAGGAAAATATTGTCAATATACAATATCACTTATGAACAAACGTACAACACTTTTTCACTGAACAGTGAAATATCATATTCTTACATTTGTACATGATGCTTTTTAAATCAGATGTTATTTTCTACTATAAACAAGAGCCTTAAATAATGGATTGGTACTAATTGCTATAAATATTTCCTGTCCTTCTCAACTTTGTCCTAAAACAATTAAATGCCCTCGCCAGAAAGTGCAACATTTAAGTTATTGTAATTCAAATGAATGAAAAAAAAATAGCAGTAAGTGTGATATTCAGTGTTTAAACACTTGACCTACATGGCTTGATAATGAGTTGTTCATAACTGTTTTAAAGTGCAGCCGACCTCTATTTGGGGAACAAATTGGCTACCAATTAGCATATAAAAAAATAAATGGATTATCATCAGCTGTGATATTATACAATTCTGAAATCATACTGCCTATACTTTGTTCCATCTGAAACGAATAGACATTGTTGTAAAAGAAAAAGCTGTAATTTGAAACTTGTCTAGTCCTAATCAGATTTTTTTAAATAAAAAACAATTACATTTTCAATAGCTTTAAAAGATACATAAATAACTTTCGTTCCTTAAATAAATTACACAGAAATCTGTACAGGTAACCTGTAACCATTTCACAAAACATTGTGCCGTCTTTGCCATAGCCCCTATATGTGTCAAAATCTCAATTAATCACCTATTTTACTGGATTCTTGGTCGCTCTGATCATCGGTGAAGCATACATCAACGTCGCTGTCATTGTCGCTCTTTTGCTCTTGATCTTCGAATATGCCCTCGGTTTTGTCCTCAGCTTTTTTTATTGTTTGTCCAGGGTGCCTTGATTTGACATGACGCTCCAAATCCCTCCGGCGCACCAGCACCTTGCCACAGAACTCGCACCTGTACGGGGTGTTCCCCTCCGCGTGCAGACGGATGTGCTTATTCAGGTTGCTGGGGTCACCGAAAGGCCGAAAACAAACTTTGCACTTCAGTGGTTTGTACCCTGTGTGAGTTCTCATGTGGATCTTGAGTCCGTATTTCCGAGAGTACAGTTTACCACAGTAAAGACATAAGTGTCCCTTTTTGGGCTTCCCTGAGCCTGTGTTAGCAGTGGGCATAGAGTCGAGCCTGGCTCGGTTCTTTTCGACGGCTATTTCAGACAACTGTTGAGTGTGCATGGCTATCTCCCTGTCAATGTTGGTTATTGAACCCAGGTCTTGGTTGAGTGCAGGTGCGCCAAAGTAGGACATAGACTCCGGGTATTTTAGGAGATTGCTAAAATGGAATTTCAGTGGGTAGTAGGGTGAACTATAAAGCAGCTCGCCATTGTACACGGTGAATGGCATGAGGGGGATATTGCAATCTCCATTATATGGCTTGACGCCATCGAACTGAGGCAGAGAAAACCTCTCAATCTGGAATCCAGAGGACATCTGAGAGAAACGCGAGGGGGACAGTCCAGAGTGCATCCTGCTCTCCACGTGCTTGAAAGCCGATGTCTCCTCGAAATTAGGTATTAACGGAAAACCCCTGATGGCGTTTGCGCACGGGACCACGGGAGATGTGGAATCTAATGGATGGACGAACTTGGAGGGATGGCTTCCGGTTAAAGGTTCATTCAAGGCTCGCGTCGATTTCATGTTCCCCGGGAGTTTGCTGAAGCCTAGTCCATTATGCTTCCCATTAGTTTCCTCTCTGTAGACGTCAGCCGCGGGGACCTTGGATTGGCCCATGGGCTTGAATGCAGAGCGCACGCCTGGGTGGAACCCCATGTTGCTCAACATTGAAGACGTTGCGCCAAGGCCCATGAGATGTCCGTGGTTTCTGGCTGAGGTGAAGCTCATGTCAAGTGCTCTGTCCTGCTCCTCAGAGCTGGGTTTCTTTGCTACCCCCGCTTTGTTGAGGAAGGGTGAGGAAGACACGGTCCGTCTGACAGAGTCTGAGATGGAGGTGTTGTGGCCGTTCCTGGGCGAGGCCGAGGTGTTGGGAATGTCCCCGGATTTGGGTGACCTGCTGAAGCTGTCTGTGCTCCTGGCCTGCTCGCTGTTCACAAAGCCCCGCCCGTTGCTCAAAGCGCAGTGGAAATGAACGTGGGCCTTGAGTGTGTTTGGATATTTAAATATTCTCCAGCAGTACCAGCAAATGTAGCGTTCTTCACCTGTAGAGAAGCAGAGAGACATGATGTTAATATCGATGGGTCTCGGTATTCGTTATTCTCCCCACTTCTGTCAATAAAGCCCGTTCAATCTTGAACATTCTATCTATTACTTTGTGAGTGTAGAAGCCTATTATTGGGTGCTTTATGACTGATGTTCCATTTGCAGATGCTCCCAGTGGCCTATTAGAGTAACCTCAAACTTTACTGTTATTTTGTGCCACATGCAAATCTTTTCCGTTTCCTATTTAAATGTTATGGATAAATCCCTTGAGATGAATCTACACGTTTCCAATGGGATTCAGGTTTTGAATAGGCGACAGAGTATATTAACCCTATCCACCTCATCAAAGTGAGCAATGACACACGTTGAACAATAGGGGGTCAATTATATAGATGTAATGATTTTGTAATCCTTATAGGGCTGTTGTTTATCATCGCCATCAAAAGAGCAAACGCCCCGTCCAATCTGTCGCTCCGAAACCAATGCGTTGAATAGGGGGACTTTCTCTGTGCTCTTTCCCGTAGAAGTGACAGCAGCTGTTGCTTGAAATCGCAAATCGCAATAGACAATAAGGCTGGCCCATCTGTTAACGCCAAATAATAGGACGCGTATGTCAAGGAGCGCCCGGTGTATTGGCCAGAGAGCAGCAGAAAGTGCTTCGCCACAAATCAGGGCAATATACATCCCACATAAAAGTTAGCATTCATTAGGCAACAATACCTTATGTAGCCAGCTAATTTACCGTAAAGTACCTTTTTTGAATTTATTTTCTTTTGAATACATTAATATTAATGAGGCGATGACATTTGTTAACCTCTGTCCCCCCATGAATTACTATCGTCTGCTTTGAGGTTGTTAAAACACGCCTATCCCTGATTTTAAATTGCGGGTTTATTCCATGTGCCTGTCACTGTAATTAGTGTAACAGTCGAATATAATTTTGGTAGTCTATATCTTGAAAATGATTGTCAGGCCCTCCCTTTCTCATGCACTATTTTTCTCAGACAGAGTGATTACACACACAAACAGATTATAGATAGAACCAAATAGGGCTCATAGATGGCACCCTTAAAGGTTCTATATAGAATCCCTTAAGGGGTACCATATATGCAACAACCATAGAACCCTTTTTCGTTCTATCCAGAACCTTTTTTTTCCTAAGAGTGCAGTAATAGATCGGTATTGGTATTTGGTATTTTATTGGGATCTCAATTAGCCGTTGCAAAAGCAGCAGCTACTCTAATATAGTCTAGGCATTATAATTTAATCTAAACACAGTTATTGTATTTTCCTGAGTAGGCGGTATCCGTTAGGTGTAATCTGATTAAAACCGGATTATTTTGCTGGTGATCATATGATTAGGCAATAATTTGACAAGCCTATAAACCCATGGCATCGAAGCAACTGTTTAATTATCCAGATAATCTTTTTTTTTGGGGGGGGGGGTATTATTATTGTTATTTTCTGTTTATTACACTAGCACAACGAAGCCTAGTAGGTGGTGGTTAGACCTATTGCTGGCTGTTTTACACATTTTTATTGTATTATTGAATTGTTTAACATGAAATTCTGTCAAGCCTATTTAGTTAACAAGACCATTTAACTTTTAATGTAAATAAAACCATCAAATGACCCCGGAATCGAAATGTATGCTCTGGGGATGCACATTTGTCAACCGTGAAAATATCGGACTACAACCTTTCCACAGAAATTGATTATAATAGCTGGACGCTAAGGTTTGGACAGTCACTTAACTGTGCAATGATGGAACTCACAAAATGTCAATTCCAGTAAGCAGCATCATCAGGCCTATACTGTAGCCTAATCCATTTCTATTAAAACTTTTGTTTGGACAATACCACATAATGATACATGTGGATTTCGATCGTGCATAAGCGTGTTGAACCAGCCGGCAAACAAATATCCATCATCTATTTTTGGCTACTTTTCTCATCGTTTTGTATGGTTATATTACAGGATCATTCTACAGTTTTCGTACCTTTCTCGTCGTGTGTTGGAGTGGCAGTGGTAGGGATGTCGTACCACTGGGCCAGAGTGTTGGAGTACCACACACTCAGCTCCTCGCCTGCTGGGATCTCCGTCAGCACACGATAGAAAATCTAATGTAAAAGGTCAACGTTAGATACATTCAACTAACTGTTTCAGCTTGAGTTTTTTTTTTTAAATCAAATGACTTGATCTTTATGCATTTTAAATAAAACACAGTACTGACCTGCCCACCAGGTAGATCTGAGACAGCCTCCAAGTTCTGTTCTTGACTGTTTCTGGCTGCCCGGATACACCCAATCCAGTCTGGCACAGGGCAACCTGATTCATCCACGATTTCCCCCCTCAGCAGCCGAATCTAGATCCACAACATGGACGGTTCAACGTTAGAAATGATGCTAATAAGGCCTAACATTCGATAAAATCACAGCTCACTAAAAGGCCGGCAGCCGCAGCTTATAATAGTTTATGAATAAATCATAAACAGAGTTGCATATTTGACATTGCGACATCACGCTTGACTGCAATTGGAGCAATACAAAAACTTGGGTGTTTCTTTTCGTATAGGCTTAGCATATGTAAATATTCAAGGATTTAGTTTTAGAAATGTTGGTTTATTAAATATTGAATTAATAGTTTCTAAATATGATTGTTATTATGCCCAATGGCTAAATGATAGGCTACAGCCTACCTTGAGGTGTGCCAATACGTTTAATGCGTCTTTATCCGCGATGTTAACCAGCGGTGATCATTTACCAGGGAGAATGACACATAATTGAGTTGATATGGGAAACGAATTTGAGAAGTGTCAACGGGTTTCTAAACTGTTCAAGCAAATTAAAGAATGAAGCGTGACATTTGACACGGAGATTGCACCTGATGCATCACATGAAGCCCAGGGCGATGCATTTAGCCGCATCAATCACAAACTACGACAGCAGGGTGTAGTGTAGGCCTTTTCCTATCTTAAAATGCAGTTATAATGTAGGGTACTTATCTATTGGTTTGTTAAGGACCATAAATTCACCAATAAACAATTAGCCTATATAAAACAATTATGTTAAATCAATGATAAAACATTACATTAAAATAGAAATAGCATCCATTTCTGGTAGTTCCATATTGTATTAATAACGATATGTTGCAATAATGTTATTTTAGATGTTCAATACATTTCTATAGGCTATATTTTAGTATTTCTTATCCATGTTCTTATTTTATAACTCGAGGCTGTGTTCTAGGACTTAGCATCTTTCCATGGCCGGAGTGCATTAAAATTAAATTGTTCATTTGAATAACTTGCCTACTAGCCTGTGAAATTTAAAGTAGGCGAGGAAATGAAATCTCTCATAGCACCCCAAGTCGCCCTATTAGGGCGGTTAAGTAAAGGCACAGAGTGACAAGTCGTCCCACTAATATAACTCAATTATTTCCAACCTGACAGCACGAACCAATTAATAACCGAAGGCCCAATGAACTTTGACAGGTCTGGTTCAAAAATGTTTAAAAAAAGATCACTGTGTCCCCTTTACCTGCCCTGATAATTAAATGTAGGTCCTATATAAAGAAAATAATGTTTTCGAAATTCATCCATTATTCATATCAGTCTTTTACATACATATTAATATGAGTATTAATATAGGCCTAAAGGTGATAATGATGATAATGGAATGATTTGTCATTAAAATAGGAGAATGCCTGCAAAAAGCATCCTACAAAAAGTAGAATTGTAAAAAAATATTTTTTTGCAGATAGAAATAATTTCATGCCATAATAAAAACTGTGCATACCTTTTTCTTGGTTACGACCTCTTTGCGATCAGTAAAGTATTTCCCTAGTTTGAAGATACCCTGCACCGGTCCTATCCGCAGGCCGGCCGGGATGCTGCAGTCTGCAAACACACTGATAGTTGATGCCCGAGTTGCTTGCATGGCTGGCTCTGCGTGCAGTGGTTTGAGAACCATGAAGACCACGCAATGACTGATTGAGACAAGAAGGAGTCAGAGAGATGAGGACAGGCCAATCTCCGCCCGCAAAGTGATGCGGTGGCGTATGTGATCCGGCTTTTCTAATGGAGCAGCAAGGTACCCCCTCGACACATTAACGCGCAAGGGCGAGCAGTATGCGCGCGGTGTGAGAGAGTTTGCCTCTTTCGGCAGCTGTGGGGAGAAAACGGGCTGAGATGGTCACATGGAGACTTTCCCTCACCCTTGCAAATAATGAATTGCTGCAAAACCGCCAGGAGACAATGGGCCAGGCGACCTTCCCATCCCCAAAATCCAATTTGTCAAGGGCAAAGAAAAAAGAGTGCAGAATCAAAGGTCTGGAGCTACCATTAATCCTCAGCATGTGGCTTTGTACCCCAGACAGCTCCGATATTTTAACTGACAAATCCACTGTATAATTTCTCCATAAATTCTCCCCTTTTTATTGTTCCTTTACAAACCAGTTTTTGGAAATCAGTCACTACTTTAAATCTACTTGGCTGCGTTATTTTGGGTTTATATACTTCAAAGCACTTTATTATCTCCGTTTGGCTGCATTGTGTGTCCCTAATTTAACAAAAGGAGCAGGAATGCTTGGAAGACTTGTTAACTTCTATTGACTCCCGGCGTGTGCCGGGTTGAGATCGGGCAGGTACCAGAACCACCAGAAAAATAGCAACAGCTTTCAAAATAACCACCATCTTATCATTTCACACTTGTGGTTTTCTTGTCACGAATTCACTCCAGACGTTTTAATTCAGATGTGACATGGCACAACACAGACCTTCATAACTTTGACTTTAAGTGGCCACAGTTTTGAGTTCGATCATTTAAATTTCATCCAATTATTTATTTCAAATAAATCTTATTTTAAGATGTTTTTTATTTTTTTATTCATCCTTTATTTAAGCAGGGTAATTACGTTGAGACTGGTATCTCTTTTTCAAGTGAGCCCTGATATTTTAAGGGCATATTTTATATTTTACATTATTATATCATAATGTATATGTTTGTTATAAACTTCCATTTTGTTTTCTTTTTATTGATACATTCAAATACGAATCAATACATTAGGCAATAAACCATTTATTTATGCTGTGTTTTTCTTAGGCTACTATTTGTAGTAGATTACTAGCTATTTGATGCTCAAATCCTCTGAATGAACTTTCATTGTTTGACGTGGGAAAACTTCACTAGTTCTACTTATAAGCTACAATAGGCATGCCTATATTATGAAATACTAGTATACTAGGCTGAGTATAGGCCTACTCAGTATTTTGTACAGTCTAAATTCCATAGACGATTTTTATAGGCCTATCATTATTAGGCCTACTTAATTTCACAAAGTCAAGTTATGTGATCTCAAAAAAGTGAAATAAACCTCCAGTCGCTTTTTCACCGCAGGTTTTAAAACTGCGATTGATCCCTTGATCATCTGTCGTGGAAGTCTCAACAGAGGGCGAGATAGGGAGAACAATAACCTGTGGGCGATAAATTCAGGCCATGAACATGTCCTGCTAACCTCTGCCCTGGCGACTCTGGGATGACACTGCGCCATAATTGAGGGGGGTGGAGATGGGGTCTCTCTCTAGCCACGTAAAGGTATCCCACTGCTCCATTCTGTAAGGCTTCTCTTCTCCCAGCTTCACGAGTCAACGAGCGTGAACGACACGCGAACAATTTCATCAATAGGCGTATGCAAAGTCCGGCTGTGCGGAGGGTTATTTATTAATGTTGCCAGTTGTGACTGGTTCCCATCCACCCGGGAATAACGGGTCCGGCCTCCAAATCCCTCACACCAGTCGGGCCGATTCTCATTCGCATCCTGTGGCTCAACGTCGAAGTTCTCAAAGTGAAATTAATTATTCTCAGAGGGGGAACGTTTGCTAACCCTCGAAAAGTAAGGGTGAATCCCATTCCAATGCGCGCACTGAAGCACAGTGAATAGTCAAAGGCGAGGTGTCAGAAGTGAAAGCAGTGTTCGAAACAAATGGGATGGAAAATTAAATGAAATTAAATAGCTTGACAGACGGTATTGTCCTCCTCTTTTTAAACGACACATTAATTACATGGTCTCAGCTTTATTCGAGAACAGTATTGCGGAGTCAATCACAATATTGCACAAAACCTTACTCTCTTAACGAACTTCGCATCTCTTTAATGATTGTAAATAACGACCACTGAATAATTGGAACTTGAGCGGAGGAAGACGTTTTTATAGGAGTTGGCCTATTTCGCTTTGCCCGGGACCTCCAGATTAGAGTGCCAGCACTTCAATTTTACAATCCCATCGTAATGTGGGGTTTTGATTTAACAGGTTGGCCCTTAATGAGACATGCATGTAGAGGGACAACCAGTGTGTAAAGCAGCGCAGTTACGGGGACCAATGCCCCACCAGGGAACTCAATTCATGCTCCTTAACTACCCGAGAGTGCCAAGGGTTCAACACACATTCTTCTGGACCGGTTACAATACCATTTCAGTCCCACCAGGCTCCCAGGAAAAAATAAGTAGACCATAAACTTTGCTCATGCCTTTTCAAATGACCAAATCATTGTTCCATTTTAACTTAGCCTGGTAGGTCATTTTTTCCCCATGTATAATCATGTGTTGGGTAGAGGGGGTAGCATTGCATCTTATGCACAATGATTATTATATTTTGTTATTTAACCTTCATTTAGATTGTCTCTTTGATGCTTATTGTTTTTACTTTAGCATGTTCAGTGTGAAAAAGTGCAAAGACAAGACAAAGTGTCATACTTCCAACCATCATCAGTGTCACATTATTGGCCCCATGTTCGGCTAACTGACATAATGACATTTTGTGAAATATCGTGTCATTCTGGTACTTTTCCCCCCTTAATTTTTTTGTGTAGCATGGACCAGGAGTGTCATACACGACAAAAATCTGAGGGGGCACAATTTAAGTATGTGAGGATGGCTGTGGGGTGGTTCGAAGGGGGGCTAGGCCCTGTCCATAAAGTGGAGATTTTTGCATTTTCAAACACCTGAAACACATTTTCCTGCAATCTAGAGCCATAATAATTATGCTTAATTCTTCTTCATATCTAAGCATACCTCTTGAGAAACAAAATATGGTTATCTGCATCTCTGCTAAAAATCTGGGTAAAATATTGAAATCTGCTAAACGGCTTTCAATTAGCTTTCAATTAACAACTTGTTTAATCAGAATATTTAGTAATTGGTTGCTTTAGCAAAGTCTTCCAACCTTGGGAACCTATCTGGGCTAGCTAAGGCCAACTTCATAAAAATTCTAGGTGGCTAGTAGTATTACATATATACAGTATCAATCATTCTAGAGTTTTTCTTTATTTTTACTACTTTCTACATTGTAGAATAATACTGAAGACATCAAAACTATTAAATGACACATATGGGATCATGTAGATAACCAAAAAAAGTGTTAAACAAATCAAAATATATTTTATATTTCAGATTGTTCAAAGTAGTCACCTCTTGCCTTGATGACAGCTTTGCACACTCTTGGTATTCTCTCAACTAGCTTCTTGAGGTAGTCACCTGGAATGCATTTCAATTAACAGGTGTGCCTTGTTATAAGTTAAATAGTGGACTTTCTTTTGTTCTTAATGTGTTTGAGCAAATCAGTTGTGTAGTGACAAGGTAGGGTTGGTATACAGAAGATAGCCCTATTTGGTAAAATACCAAGTCCATATTATGGCAAGAACAGCTCAAATAAGCAAAGAGAAACGACAGTCAATCATTACTTTTAGACATAAAGGTCATTGAATATGGAAAGTTTCAAGAACTTTGAAAGTTTCTTCATGTGCAGTCGCAAAAACAATCAAGCGCTATAATGAAAGCGTCTCTAATGAGCACCGCCACAGGAAAGAAATACTCAGAGTTACCTCTGCTGCAGAGGATAAGTTCATTAGAGTTACCAGCCTCAGAAATTGCAGCCCAAATAAATGCTTCACAGAGTTCAAGTAACAGAAACATCTCAACATCAACTGTTCAGAGGAGACTGCGTGAATCAGGCCTTCATGGTCGAAGTGCTGCAAAGAAACCACTACTAAAGGACACCAACAAGAAGAAGAGACTTGCTTGGGCCAAGAAACACGAGCAATGGACATTAGGCCGGTGGAAATCTGTCCTTTGGTCTGATGAGTCCAAATTTGAGATTTTTGGTTCCAACCGCTGTGTCTTTGTGAGACACAGAGTAGGTAAACAGATAATCTCCGCATGTGTGGTTCCCAACGTGAAGCATGGAGGAGGTGTGATGATATGGGGGTGCTTTACTGGTGACACTGTCAGCGATTTATTTAGAATTCAAGGCACACTTAACCAGCATGGCTACCACAGCATTCTGCAGTGATACGCCATCCCATCTGGTTTGAGCTTAGTGGGACTATCATTTGTTTTTCAACTGGACAATGACCCAACACACCTCCAGACTGTGTAAGGGCTATTATACCAAGCAGGGGAGTGATGGAATGCTGCATCACATGACCTGGCCTCCACAATCACCTGACCTCAACAAAAATGGACATGGTTTGGGATGAGTTGGACCGCAGAGTGAACGAAAAGCAGCCAACAAGTGCTCAGCATATGTGGAAACTCCTTCACGACTGTTGGAAAAGCATTCCAGGCGAATCTGGTTGAGAGAATGCCAAGAGTGTGCAAAGCTATCATCAAGTCAAAGGGTGGCTACTTTGAATAATCTAAAATATATTTTGATTTGTTTAACACTTTTTTGATTACTACATGATTCCATATGTGTTATTTTATAGTTTTGATGTCTTTACTATTATTTTACAATGTAGAAAATAGTAAAAATAAAGAAAAACCCTTGAATGAGTAGTTGTGTCCAAACTTTTGACTGGTACTGTAATATATATATATATATATATATATATATATATATATATATATATATATATATATATATATATATTCATTTATTTATTTGTAATGTTTAAACAGGACAAATCTGAGGGGGCACGTGCCCCTGTGGCCCCTATGGGCAGGACACCTCTGGCATGGGCTATAGCCAGTTCCACTGGGGGAACAAGTGAATTTTCATAAAGAGCATGCTTTAAAGAATGAGACCCAAAGAGCAACGTATTTTCATTTAATAATTTATCACTTCAGACATAGCCTATCCCTTTTAATTATAATATTACCATGATTATGTTTTTCACTTTTAGGAAATTCCACAGGCTTTATTTAAATGTAATTTTCCATCTAAAACGTGGAAAATATATGCTGCACAAAGGGTGGACCAGTTGCTTTGCAGGTAGGTGATGCGGGACATACTGACTCGGATTTTAACCCAGACTAATATTCAAAATCGCATTAAAGAGTGGCGAAATAAGTGGCAACTGATTCGACGCTGTTCATGCGTGCTCTCATTTTTAAACGCTCCCTTTTTAGAGGGGGCTGCTACATTTCAGCATTCAAAATCCTCAACGAAGTTTGCGCCGGGTTTTGAACCACATTTCCCTGACTTTAACTCACTTGCCTCGGTTGAGGAGACCCGGATAATGGGGTGTAAAGTTGTTTGAATTGAAAATTTGTTTCGGTGTACCTCATAAATTCATACCTTTTCTCACTCGACCGCCTCAGAATGAAACTGTCACTCTATTCGATTTTCTCTGCTGTCGAGCGCATTTAGCACGAGCTCTATTTGTGAAGTTCATTCCTAGGCAAATTTATTCAGGGAGCGCTAGAGATGAATAGCGCGGCGTGTCAGCCGCCCCTAATTGGGATTAAGGCACTTAAAACATAAAAAAATGACAGAAATTCACAGGTTTCAAATAAGTCAAACTTTTGTCCTTCCAGCACACCCAGAGCTTTATGTTTAGGCAATAATTATGAAATATTTTATGGCATTTTTGAATGTTTTGTGTGGAATTGCCTATGTTGCGTATGCACGTTTTTCGCTGGATGCATGACGAGTAATGTGTCTTTTAGCCTTCTTGCTTCTCGTATGCACTTTAAGTAAATCATTTGAATTAGACATTGGCTGCTTATCAAAGGTAGGACTAAAACACATTAATAAATGAATGTCTGCTAATTTAAAAAATCACACCACAAATTATATTAGGAAAATAAAATGTTTCCATGTATATATTTTCAAGATTTTCTTATTGAGGAAATACTAAAGGCTCTCAATGAAGGTATAGAGGAAGCCAAAATAGTATCATATATTCTTGGAATTGTAAATCAACAAGGAACGTGCGTTTCAGTAGCCTACAGGTATTATATGTTATTATTGTATTCTCATAGGCCTAATTGTTAGTTTAGTTTGCATAGGCCTACATTTGACTGATTTGACTGACATTCATTTCTTATCGTACAGGACTATTAACAACCGTTTTTATGTTGTGTCTTGTCAAGCTTTTAGTCTAAATTAATTAATCAATGGAAAATCCATGAAGTCAATTGTTAAGGCATCATTTAGGGAGAAATATGAGTATTTACACAAATATAAGTGGGATCTTTATTTTTCATTCACAATGAGGACGATCTTCCCTGCTCCAGTAACAACTAGGCTACATTTTGATAAACGTCAATATAGCTGACCTTTTCTCTATTAAATGCATTAGGCCTACATGGAATATTATATATTTCAGTTGAACATGCATGTGTCAATATAAGGGATGTAACAAGGCCTAATTTTAGGATACTTCAAGTATTTTGTCTCCTTCAGAGAAATTCGATAAATGTCAAAGTGCTTTTGCTTTTATTTTTCTATTTTTCAGACATTTCTCAAAGCAGGTCAAATTCGGGGGACTTTATTCCAAGAGCATGATTTATATGCCTATAACAAAGTTAGTGCAGGAACTCTGCATACGTATAGGCTACTTCAATTGACTTCAATTGACTAGATTTAGTTCTACGTTTTCATTGCCATTCTACACAATAACTGGTTGTTAGTGGACTAATATTTGTTTTTGTGCTATTTATACTGAACAAAGCTATAAAAGCAACATGCAACAATTTAAAAGATTTTACTGAGTTACAGTTCATATAAGGAAATCAGTCAGTTTAAATTAATTCATTAGGCCTTAATTCATCTATGGATTTCACATGAATGGGAATACAGATAAGCATCTGTATGGTCACAGAAACCTTAAAAAAGGTAGGGGCGTGGATCAGAAAACCAGTCAGTATCTGGTGTAACCACCATTTGCCTCATGCAGTGCTACACAGCTCCTTCGCATAGAGTTGATCAAGTTGTTGATTATTGCCTGTGGAATGTTGTCAAATTCCTCTTCAATAGCTGTGCGAAGTTTCTGCATATTGGCGGGCACTGGAACAGGTTGTCTTAAACGTCAATCCAGAGCTTCTCAAACATGCTCAATGGGTGTCCTGCCTGGTGAGTATGCAGGCCATGGAAGAACTGGGACATTTTCAGCTTCGAGGAGTTGTGTTCAGATCCTTGCACCATGCGGCCGTGCATTATCATGGTGAAACATATGAGGTGATGGAGATGGATGAATGGCACGACATTGGGCCTCAGGATCTCGTCAGGGTATCTCTATGCATTCAAATTGCCATCGACACAATGCAATTGTGTTCGTTGTCCGTAGTTTATGCCTGCCCATGCCATATCCCCACCGACTTTGACGTCATCAAACCGCTCTCCCACACGTCGCCATACACGTGATTAGTGGTTGTGAGGCGGGTTGGATGTACTGCTAAATTCTCTAAAACGACATTGGCTTATGGTAGAGAAATTAACATTCAATTCTCTGGCAACAACTCTGGTGGACTGCAGGAATGCTGATATATATTTTATATTTTTGTTCAATATATATTCTGCCTGTTTAATATGTTCGATTTCCAGCAGATGGAATGTGCTTGACAGAAACATGGCTAGCTCCGGGTTATGCCTACGCCACATCAACGCATCTCGACGCAGAGGTCACTCGCAGGCCTCTGGCTCTTTCTTATGTCTTAATTATATTGATAATACACTGCATCCCATCATTTTGATGAAGGCTATTGTTCGCTGTTTTTCTATTTCGCAAGTAGTCCTACAAGATCCGAGTCTCATTTAGGTTGGATGCACATTAAGTAGCGAACAAAATATAATCTAATGACATGAATCAAGGCCAATCAAAATCGAGAGAACGTCTGTCTGGCTCTTCCTCATTAGAGCGCGGGATTGACAGTTCTAGGTTCAAATAATCTCCTGTGCGCTTCTAACGAGAAACAGCAAGAGAGTGAGAGTCCTGTATACTGGATATTAATTGCGCCTGTGTTTCGATGGGATGAGCTTGTGGAAATGATGACCCAGGGACATAGGCGGCTATTGATTAATTCAATATATGCCTACATTATCTCGTGCATGCTCCGGAATCATCCGGATAATTGCTGCATTAAAATTATTTGAGCTGAATTGGAACCTATAGCCTACACATAACATACATTCGTATTTTACAAATACGTTTGCATTTACATTTACATTTAAGTCATTTAGAAGACGCTCTTACTGTAGACCTAGCAGGGGGTTTTTTTGCGCTTGACTACATATTAAGTAACATACCCCCAACTCTGAAATTGTATTTACAAAAATATAAATACAATTAGACCCTCCCCTAAGTGATCCAAAAATGCTACATATTTTCGTTCATGATTACAAGTCACTACATTCACAAACGGTGTCATAAAATACATCACATTAGAGAAACAGAATGAGAGAGATGCATTGAGAGGTAAACACAATATATTATAGGTTGTCTTCTATACCCATAGACCTGAAAACCTTTCACCTTCTCAAAAATATTTCTCTTTTGTATTTGACCTAAATTCATGGCAAAATACTCTTTATTGTCCACAAACAGCAGCAAGTGTTTCTTTTCCTTCACTCCCACATTTATATTTTATAGGCTTCAGGGAATGGCAATGTCAAAACACTCCCTGTCAATGTAGGCCTGTAGCCAAACCAGCAATGGGTCTCAGTTTATCTTGAACACAACTAATAGTAGGTGAGTGAGGTCTTCCAGATCCACTGATGCTACAATTCAATTCAATAACACAAGAGCGCAGGTGCATTCGCATATATGACTAGAATCATGATACTATTCTGATATAGTACTACCGGTATTCTAATCTCAGTTGTGTTGTATTTGAGTGGATTAGTGTTGCATGACCTTTAGATGCTCTGATCTGCCTCATGTCCTCTGTGCTGTTGGTCCTCTCCATCATGGGACGCGGACTGTGTTTGGCATGTGCTGACGAGACCCAATCACTCCCGATCAGTGGTAGATAGAAAAGGTGTGGATATGGATGGAATGGGGACATGGAACGCCTGTGTGCCATCGCTTCGCTGCAAGACTGAAGCTGTATGATGGCCCCTCGAGAGGATGTCAGGGTGAAGGACCCCTCAGGTGACTCTCTTTCTTCACTCATTCCTCACTTTACCTCTCCTTCACTCTCTTTTTGCTCTATTGCACCCTACCTCTCCACACGCTCATACAACCTGTAGGCCTAGTGTGCAGAGCAAGGACCACCTCATACATTGAATGTGAGTGGGAGAACGAGTGTGAATTTGTGTAACATGGAATGTGTGTAATTTAACCTCTCCATGGTACCATATTGATTGTGGTTTTCATTGTGCCTTAGGGGGATGTCACAAAAGCTTATATGGAAATGCGTTTCAGGATAACATTTTCTATGATTCATCGTGCACAAAAACCTTATGTAGCCTAATAACTAAACCAAACTAGACATAATGTAATGAATGAAACAGCAGACACAGCAGGAATTGATTGCTGAGAGCTTTATTTGCTGCTTGTTGAGTAGCTGTGTAATGCACACGAGGTTCTGAATATGTGGTTCAAAGGCACATCACAAGAGCAAAAAGGGTACTACTTGACTAGGTGGCAGGGTCATTCATGGTCTCATGTCTTGGTCAAAGGTCAGAGACCAGACATGAGCAGTCAGTGCAAAGCTCCAGGGGCGTGAGGGGTTAAGGGGTGAGAGGAGGTCACATGGTCATTCACGCCTATTCCTCGTCCGAGTCATCGGCAGCGCCAGAGATTATGTAGGTTTGCTCCGTTGTGTCGCTTTCCAGTGTCTCATCCTCTGATTTAACTGTTCTAAGGGAAATAAAAAAAAATTAACTGGTTGAATAAGTTTCTTTACAAAGACACAATGTGAAGAAAATGTTTTCTCCTCTGTGTTAAACTGTGTTAAACATTCTGACCTAACAATGTTGTGTCCTAACAATGGTCAATGATAAGCCTACATTACTCTCATTATTGTTTAAGTGCAGGTTACTTTTACCTGATGAGCACCGTCCTCCTCTCAGTCATCTCCACCGCCTGCTCCTCGTGGGAGTAGTCCATGGAGGCGCCGTACCCATATTCACCTGCACCTTTTCCCATGCCTCCGCCCATGCCTCCACCATTGACTCCAGGACCCATGGCTCCAGCACCCATGTCTTTAGCACCATTGCCTATAGCACCAATTCCTCCACCATCCATACCTCCACCAATTCCTTCAGCACCTGTGCTTCCAGCTCCTAGGCCTCCAGCACCCATGCCTCCAGCACCCACGCCTTTGGCTCCAATTCCTCCAGCTCCCATTCCTCCACCACCCAAGATTCCAGCTCCACCCCTGCCTCCAGGGCCATTGCTTCCGGCACCCATGCCTCCAGCTCCTATGCCTCCTGCACCCACCCCTCCTGCACCCATCCCTCCAGCTCCACCCATTCCTCCACCACTGCCTCCAGGTCCGATGCCTCTAGCCATGCCCACACTCATCCCAGCGCTCATGGAGCTCGAGCTGCTACTCATTATGGACATGGTCCCAACCATGGTTGTGAGTCGCAAGTCCTCGCCCTCAATCAGCTTCCTATGGAAACAGAGAAAAGCCGAATCAATGGATCAGAATCAAGAATATGACATTACCACAAATTCACTCTTCTAAAGGTTATTTACATGCTCTATATGATCCTATCTAAATCCATTGCACTAAACCTGGCACCACCTGAGTGGTACCTCACCTGTAAGTTGTGATCTCAATCTCCAGAGCCATCTTCATGTTCAGAAGGTCCTGGTATTCACGCAGGTGCAGAGCGATTTTCGACTTGGTGGATTTCAGCTCTTCCTTCAGGGCCTCAATTCTTGCCTGTGACGTCAAAAGAACCAGCTTGAGTTTGCACCTTAGTAGGCTACAGGTGAAAGGTTCAACACCAACCTTACATATGCAGCCTACTTGGATTTGAACTGTGTACAATCAATTCAGATATATTTAATGGTTGAGTTCTGTAGTAAACCGGACTGATCTAACATGCTCACCTGAAGGTCCTCCAGCTCTTTCTTGTACGTTTCCTGTGCTTCACGAATTTGTGCCTCCAGAGCCTCATTCTTGGTCTTCAGAGCTTCCAGGCCACGCTCTTTGTTTAGGATCTTCAAAAGGTTAGGAAAAATACAATAAAAATGAATTTTTCATTCCTATTTTGATTGAGGAAAAATGTCCATTGCCATAGGCTACAACTCTTATTTAGATATAGCCTCGATAATAATAGTTAATGTGTCACATTTTACAACCATGTAGGAATATCTTTATCAAATAGCCTAACTTACATCCTTCTTGGCGCCAGCAACTTCTTCCCTGACACTTCGAACCATATCCACATGTTTTGTCGTTTTGTTGTTCAGGTCTTCAAATTTACTTTTATACCAGGAATCCATTTCCTAGAACATATAGGGGCCATGAAACACATTCACACCTTGAATTTAATGACTGCTGTATGTATACACTCCAGTTAATTATAAATAGGCCTACCTGTAGATTATTTGCCGCAATTTCGTCATACTGAGCTTGGATTTGTTTGAGAGCGCCTGAGAGGTCGGGGAGGTCATAAGCGCTCTGGGCTGAGGAATGGGCAGCATATATCATTTTCAGTAGCTCTTCAATTTCCTGAGAAAGAAAAAAAGGTTAAATTAAGTCCAATGTAATACTATTTTGGGGTTTATATGGTCCCACCACCAGTTTGTTTTAAAACTACTCTGGTCATGGTGTTGATATTTTTGGAGTTAAAACGACACTAAATGGAGTAAATATCCAAATCTCAGAGTTGCTTAAATTAAATTCCAATTGCCATTTTACCCTTTTCAGTGATGTTTTTTTTAATCAACTCCCTTGAATATTTCTTAATGTGTCACATTATGGTGGTTTGCAATATGATATCCAATCTCTGTTGGAAGCCAATTTACAGGAATATATCCAGCACTTTTACATCACTCACAACTTGCATTTAAAATGCTTGTCAAAGTAGGAAAGAAAACACATTACATGAAGACTACCTACACCATGTAAACTAACAACTATCTCACTAACAGTTGCTATAAATCCAACCACTTACAGATTGGATTTGTTAAGATAAATTTACATTTGTTATCTTTGTGTAGCATAAGATAAAAAACAATGAATGTACATGCAAAAACACATATTGAATCAATATAAAAAATCTACCTGCAACATAGCATGCTGGGAAATATGACAGAGGCCCCTCCCACATCTGTGGATAACTCCATAGATTTAACTGCCTGTATCTGGTTACTCTTAATGGAGTTAAAAGTACTCCATCCCAATGAACTCCAGTTATCAACACAGGAAGCATATCACTCTCTTGAGGGTTAAGATAACTCCTAAGAGTGAATTTAACCCACATTTTTCTTAACACTGTGATTACAACTATCCTTGATTTACTGTTTAGCATTTCGTCCATTAGCTAGAGTTGGTACAGGTCGGTCCAAATCAATCAGTGCACGCTATACGGGACCTACCGCTTTGTGCACCCTCTGAAGGAATTCTAACTCCACTTCCAACTGCTCGAGCTGTTTCTCCAGGGCGATGCGCTGAGAGGTGGCTCTGTCCACATCCTGAAAACCACATAGCGGCACACAATGGCGTCAATGGCACTTTATTCTTTATTAGGCAATTTTGGCTAAGACTATACAGTGATTAAACAACCTCTCACCGGACGGAATGCTTCTATCTCCATCTCGGCACGCCTCCTCAGCTCAACTGCCTCCTCGTATTTGACTTTGGTTATCTCCAGTTGACCGGCCATAGCCTCTTTACCGGCTAAGGCTTGGTCCTGTAAACCAAAACACAGATTAACCTTTATTGGAGTATAAAGGTAACAAGCCGATAATAAATTATAGACTGTGTCAGCCGTGTCACCATATTGGACACATTCTAATTCTCGCTCTCTTTCATTCTTTCTCCCTCTCCTCCTGTGTGTGTGTGATTTCTGTTTTCTGCGAGGTAAACAAGAAAAACGGGGATAGTGATGACGTGTGGATTAAGCCATTCCGTCTCACCCGCTGCCTTCTCATCTGATCTGCAATCCTCTTCAGATCTCTCAGCTGATCCTCATAGAGTTTGCGCAGGCCCGACGGCTTCACGAACCGGTTCTGGATGCCGTCAATCTCCATCTCCAACAGCTTGTTCTGCTGCTCCAGGGACCGAACCTTTTTAAGAGAATGACAATGGCAGGGTATGAATTATCATCAAGTTCGCCAGGGCTCCCCCACTTGAATATGCTCGCTGCCCAAATAAGTGAGAATAATGAGCGCCTCAGTCTCCACAGCCAGAAGGCGTGTTTCTCCACTTCAGGCCTGTATGGCACACTCAAGCATGCGTAGTCTAATCAGACAAATTCCATCAAATAAACATTGTTCCTCTACGTTAAGGGCGGCAGAATATCGCACAGATATTAAAGAATATTGGCAGTGGCAGTGAGGCAATGTATCCGGCCAGAATCTACACACAATAGCACATGCATGTGTGAAGAACAGCTATGTATAGGCTATAGCTTACTAGAAAGTTGTCTCTCTCTAATATGAAAAGGCACAAAACAACAAGTCTGTGCGCGCACACCTATCCAATAAGCTGTTCGTGTGCACTAGCCTTGGCGCCTTGTGTGTGAGCAAGCCTGGTGAGTGCTTACCTTCTCAATGTAAACAGCAAGTCTGTCGTTCAATACGACCATTTCCTGCCGCTCACCACTGCGCGTGCTGAGGAATTCTTTGTTCTCGGCAGCAGATGCGTCCAGGTCCACCGGGGCCCCATTGCCATAGCCCACACATGCCATGGTTCCCACATTCCCGCTAAAATGACAGACAGTTCAACACTCACTGCTTGACCTAGAGATAACTGACATCACTTTGTTATTCTGTGAACATCAAGACATAACGTAAACATGAAATGTTTTAAAGGTTATTGTCACTTGCATGTATTATCACAGTCACATGGTTGATCGATGGCCTGTCAAATAATATTTTATTAATTTCCAGGTGCCACATTTGTTCCTACTCTGATGTCAGATGCAAAAGAATGTTTTGGCTGCGCTGAAGAAATCTATATCCGTCCGCTAATACAGGACTAGTAAAGGCCCAGTGTGATTTAAAAAAAACGATGTATATGTATTTGAGTGTTTAATAGCATATATAACTTGAGTCTGATAATTATCTGACAATTAATCTGATAGCCTAATACTTGCTTGATATAAAGTATGGTTTGCAGTTTCTTGAAATACTTTGCAAATGCAACTTAATTCTATGTGAAAATTGAAATGGTCTATTCATTAATTTTACTAGTCACGCGTATCCAGAGCAACTTACTATAGTGAGTGCATACCTATTCAGACTTTTTTGTACTGGTCCCCCGTGGAAATCAAACCCACAACCCTAGCGTTGCAAGAACATGCTGTACCAACTGAGCCACATCATTACAAACCACTTGATGTCTCAATGTACTCAATTACTGTATTGTGCATTGTTTTCCTTCGTGGTGATGGAAAATCTACAGGTACAAACCTAGATAACCAGCCAATACAGTAGTGTACATTGACATTAACTGGTTTGTAAGGATGGTAATTTAATACTTCTCAAAAAGTGGTTGTTTTCCATGTTATATGATCAAGAAAAATATGTTATTTGATGTGGATGTTTTGTGCCTTTGCCCATAACTTTGCACTTTTTGATGTAAGTGTTTGAGGACAGGGTTTTGTTCTTTATTGATTCCATTAGAATGACAAATCGCAGAGAAAGGGAGAGGGCAACAACTCTTACAATTCCAACTGTTGAATCCTTCAAAATACTGTTCTTAATTATATGACCCTCTTTTTTTTATTTTTACAAAGCATAATTTATATACATAATTTTTTTTTTATTCTGACTTTTCAGCACCCATAAATCCCACAGCTATGGCCTACAGCTGTTACAAATTAAAATAATAAATTTTAATAAAATTAATGTTGTTCTCATGGATATGAGCTATTTGCTATTTTGCAGTTTTTGAAATGTATCAAATTTAGTCTCTTACAATGTTTAGGCCTACCTACTTATGTATTTATTGTTACCTAAAACCAAAAATTCACAATAATATAAAGAGTTGTAAATTATTTAGATGCTAGGCCTGTGGGCTAAGCTTTATGTGGAAAATTGACATAGGCCTTACTTTTTTTGACAACTAATAGTTTCTCTATTCGTTTTAATCAATTGATGCCTTCGAATTGCATCAAAAATACATTTAGAAATAGGCTAAAGCTGCACAATAAGAAACAATTAAAACTGTGGTTTGTGTAAGAGAGGGGGAGGTGGTGGATTATAAATTGTCTGTGTTTCCACTATCTAATAGTTCATTTGCTTGAGGGTGTTATTAATGCTTGATTACAATAAAGGTAGCCTATCAGCTCTGAAAGCCATGCTCATCTCTAGTGCAATTAGATGGGAAAATCTATTTCACAGAGTGAAGGAGAATTCGACTTGTTTTGTCTGTCAGGAAGAATTGTGGCAAGTCTTTGAGTCATCTGCCAGTAAGGAGACAAATTGGCCTATAGCCTCAGAAGAGCGGTAAGGGCAGGGGAGGTACGTACACTGTTTACAGCAACATATCATCTATCTCGTACTGTAATAATTGCATGTATTTTGGTGGTAATGTAACGTGTAGTTTTCTGTAAATTCACAAATACAATGCTTGTGTATCAGCAGTGTGTAATCTCACATTATCTATTTAAGATGTTACCTATATTTTATCAACTGTATCTATATAACCTCTATTACCCACTACTATGCCAAACCGAACCATACTGGGCTTGAACATTTGAGTATAGCCACAGATGGAACAATGAACCAGATACTTCACTGGATGTATAAATGTGTAGCATCCAGTTGGCGTTTCCACTCACTACCAAATATGGTGATGAAAGGGAAAGGGGGATACCTTGTCAGTTGTACAACTGAATGTGTCTTCCGCATTTAACCCAACCCCATTGAATCAGAGAGGTGTGGGGGGCTGCCTTAATCGACATCTACGTCTTTGGCACCCAGGAAACAGTGGGTTAACTGCCTTGATCAGGGGCAGAACGACAGATTTTTACCTTGTCGGCTCGGGGATTCGGTCCAGCAACCTTTCTGTTACTGGCCCAACACTCTAACCACTAGGCTACCTGGGAGAAGATGGAGAGATGGATTTTGGCTGATATTCCGCAAATTTTCTCCTCGATGAAACATTTGATCTTAATATAGTTTTCTGTTTCCAAAACTAGAATCTGTAACAGAGTGGACCACGTTTGGTAGACTTTATCCTGTGCCAAAGGTTCTAAGAATTGCATTGTTTAGAAGGAGTGCAAGGGCTACTTTAGTTATTACACATAGGGACTTCAGAGAGTAGGCGTTCCCCAACTGAAATAAATGCTAAAATGCACCAGCAGGATCTCGCTAGCTCATGCTTGTTCTGTCCACTATGATTAATTTGCTCCCATTGGAAACGGCAGGCTCTGGTCTATCTTGGGTTAGTTATAAAGATTTTTGGTATAGCCCTTGCAACTATGGTGGATGCAGAACCAGGCCAGCTCAGTACAGCTCAGCTTGGCTTAGTTGTGTGAAAAGGCTGTTAGTGTACTAGGTGTACAGGGTGGAGTGAGCGTCTTACCCAGCCATGTGGGCGTTGCGTGAGGTGGAGACGGTCCTTCTACCCATGGTCTGGGCCTGCATTCTGCTGGCTCCGGCATTGCGCGAGTAGTTGGCTGACTGGTGGCGGTTAACTCTCAGGGTTGGGGATGGGCTGGACACCCTAACCTGGTAGGAGGATGAGCTGCTGATGTCCTCAAAGCGGCGTCGGTAGGACGAAATCCTCTCAGGGCTGCGACTCATGTTGGCGGCTGCTCAGGTTTGCCTATGTCTGGGTTCTCTGGAGGTGGTCAGTCTTCACCTATGGGACCTCTGCTGCTTTTGTTGTACACTAGCTCCATCGCCGAGGCTCTTTATACTCCACACGGCCTGGCTTAGCCCAACCCAAAGACATGGCCTGGCCCAACCCAACTCATGAGCCAAGAACTCTGGAATCTCTAACCTCAGCACCACACTGGGCCAGACCTGCCATGACATTCAGACATCTGCCAGCAACCTGCGAGGATCTGAATAGGGGCTATGGAACAGAAAGGCAGATAGAACAGAGGCAGCACTAGCAGGGCCCATTAGGCAGTAGGCGCGTGCAGCAGCAGTCACTGATGTAATCTGCTCTGATGGGGCAGGGGGCTTTAATTGCACGCAGAGCACAGGGGGTGACCCAATGAGGTCAGGCTGGCTTCAGAGGGACAGGACAAGGGGCTGCCTGAGATTTGACATAAATTAGTACTTATTACTCTGGTCTGTTTTTACATTAAATAAAGGATATGTAGAATTTGTTTTGAATTAACTGCTTGAGAGAGAATCATGGAAAATGAAGAAGCAGGGGGGTTTATCTGAAGTTCACGCTTGATGTGGCAGAAGGATGTGAATGGAGTAAACGGTAGTCTGGTCTGGCCAGGGAGTAGCTCCTAACACCTATAAGGCCACTCAGCCGGCCAGGGCGTCAGAAAATAGACATGGTCCTGACAAGATACTGCCTTCCTTGACCCTAAACCCTAATTGGCCACTAACAAACAAACCCCCCCAAACATATTCACAAGCATAGACAGCAAGTACATACAGTTGAAGTCGGAAGTTTACATACACCTTAGCCAAATACATTTAAACTCAGTTTTTCACAATTCCTGACATTTAATCCGAGTAAAAATTCCCTGTCTTTGGTCAGTTAGGATCACCACTTTATTTCTTTCATCGCATTCCCATTGGGTCAGAAGTTTACATACACTCAATTAGTATTTGGTAGCATTGCCTTTAAATTGATTAACTTGGGTCAAACGTTTCAGGTAGCCTTCCACAAGCTTCCCACAATAAGTTGGGTGAAATTTGGCCCATTCCTCCTGACAGAGCTGGTGTAACTGAGTCAGGTTTGTAGGCCTCCTTGCTCGCACATGCTTTTTCAGTTCTGCCCACAAATTGTCTATAGGATTGAGGTCAGGGCTTTGTGATGGCCACTCCAATACCTTGACTTTGTTGTCCTTAAGCCATTTTGCCACAACTTTGGAAGTATGCTTGGGGTCATTGTCCATTTGGAAAACCCATTTGCGACCAAGCTTTAACTTCCTGACTGATATCTTGAGATGTTGCTTCAATATAGGCACATAATTGTCCTTCCTCATAATGCCATCTATTTTGTGAAGTGCACCAGTCCCTCCTGCAGCAAAGCACCCCCACAACATGATGTTGCCACCCTCGTGCTTCACGGTTGGGATGGTGTTCTTCGACTTGCAAGCCTCCCCCTTTTTCCTCCAAACATAACGATGGTCATTATGGCCAAACAGTTCTATTTTTGTTTCATCAGACCAGAGGACATTTCTCCAGAAAGTACGATATTTTTCCCCATGTGCAGTTGCAAACCGTAGTCTGGCTTTTTTATGGCGGTTTTGGAGCAGTGGCTTCTTCCTTGCTGAGCGTCCTTTCAGGTTATGTCGATATAGGACTCGTTTTACTGGATATAGATGCTTTTGTACCCGTTTCCTCCAGCATCTTCACAAGGTCCTTTGCTGTTGTTCTGGGATTGATATGCACTTTTTGCACCAAAGTACATTCATCTCTAGGAGACAGAACGCATCTCCTTCCTGAGCGGTATGACGGCTGCGTGGTCCGATGGTGTTTATACTTGCGTACTATTGTTTGTACAGAGGAACGTGGTACCTTCAGGAGTTTGGAAATTGCTCCCAAGGATGAACCAGACTTGTGGAGGTCTACAATTTTTTTTGCTGAGGTCTTGGCTGATTTCTTTTGATGTTCCCATGATGTCAAGCAAAGAGGCACTGAGTTTGAAGGTAGGCCTTGAAATATACTGCTCAAAAAAATAAAGGGAACACTTAAGCAACACATCCTAGATCTGAATGAAAGAAATAATCTTATTAAATACTTTTTTCTTTACATAATTGAATGTGCTGACAACAATATCACACAAAAACAATCAATGGAAATCCAATTTATCAACCCATGGAGGTCTGGATTTGGAGTCACACGCAAAATTAAAGTGGAAAACCACACTACAGGCTTATCCAACTTTGATGTAATGTCCTTAAAACAAGTCAAAATGAGGCTCAGTAGTGTGTGTGGCCTCCACGTTCCTGTATGACTTCCCTACAACGCCTGGGCATGCTCCTGATGAGGTGGCGGATGGTCTCCTGAGGGATCTCCTCCCAGACCTGGACTAAAGCATCCGCCAACTCCTGGACAGTCTGTGGTGCAACGTGGCGTTGGTGGATGGAGCGAGACATGATGTCCCAGATGTGCTCAATTGGATTCAGGTCTGGGGAACGGGCGGGCCAGTCCATAGCATCAATGCCTTCCTCTTGCAGGAACTGCTGACACACTCCAGCCACATGAGGTCTAGCATTGTCTTGCATTAGGAGGAACCCAGGGCCAACCGCACCAGCATATGGTCTCACAAGGGGTCTGAGGATCTCATCTCGGTACCTAATGGCAGTCAGGCTACCTCTGGCGAGCACATGGAGGGCTGTGCGGTGCCCCAAAGAAATGCCACCCCACACCATGACTGACCCATCGCCAAACCGGTCATGCTGGAGGATGTTGCAGGCAGCAGAACGTTCTCCACGGCGTCTCCAGACTCTGTCACGTCTGTCACATGCTCAGTGTGAACCTGCTTTCATCTGTGAAGAGCACAGGGCGCCAGTGGCGAATTTGCCAATCTTGGTGTTCTCTGGCAAATGCCAAACGTCCTGCACGGTGTTGGGCTGTAAGCACAACCCCCACCTGTGGACGTCGGGCCCTCATACCACCCACATGGAGTCTGTTACTGACCGTTTGAGCAGACACATGCACATTTGTGGCCTGCTGGAGGTCATTTTGCAGGGCTCTGGCAGTGCTTCTCCTGCTCCTCCTTGCACAAAGACTGAGCCACTTGTGTGGGTTGTAGACTCCGTCTCATGCTATCACTAGAGTGAAAGCACCACCAGCATTCAAAAGTGACCAAAACATCAGCCAGGAAGCATAGGAACTGAGAAGTGGTCTGTGGTCCCCACCTGCAGAACCACTCCTTTATTGGGGGTGTCTTGCTAATTGCCTATAATTTCCACCTGTTGTGTATTCCATTTGCACAACAGCATGTACAATTTATTGTCAATCAGTGTTGCTTCCTAAGTGGACAGTTTGATTTCACAGAAGTGTGATTGACTTGGCGTTACATTGTGTTGTTTAAGTGTTCCCTTTATTTTTTTGAGCAGTGTACATCCACAGGTACACCTCCAATTGACTCAAATGATGTCAATTAGCCTATCAGAAGCTTCTAAAGCCATGACATCATTTTCTGGAATTTTCAAAGCTGTTTAATGGCACAGTCAACTTAATGTATGTAAACTTCTGACCCACTGGAATTGTGATACAATTAATTATAAGTGAAATAATATGTCTGTAAACAATTGTTGGAAAAATTAGTTGTGTCATGCACAAAGTAGATGTCCTAACCGACTTGCCAAAACTATAGTTTGTTAACAAGAAATTTGTGGAGTGGTTGAAAAACGAGTTTTAATGACTCCAACCTAAGTGTATGTAAACTTCCGACTTCAATTGTACATACAGCATCAATATATTTGTTCCCTATTACAACCTATGCACCACTGAAGTCAGGCTTCTCGAATGAGCTACACTAGGCCAGCACTGTATATAGAAGATCGCAAACCTTCTGCTGCCCTGCGTACTATACTCAGGATTTCATGGTTCCCACTCATTATTTGCTTGAGCCACTGCCTAAGTCATAAAACTGTCGAAGATGGTGACACTTTATTTTACAGTGTTATTTCTATAATAATTATTGTACATACAGTGTAGGTAATGAATACTCAATGTTATACTGTACTTATAGCAGTAAAACGATTCACAATAAAGGGACCATCTCACAGCTGTTTACAAAAATAGTGGCGTGGTGAGGCGTTGTTGTTGTTTGAATTGCAGCTTGTCCCTTTAAGTACAGCAAAACAATGGGTATTGATTGACAAGAATAATCACATATTAAAGTGTTACCTCAAATACAGTCATTGGACTCCTGTCCTATAGGCCTTATGCCTGATCTGACAAACTGCAACATTGTAACATTGTGCGAGGGTGTCAACACTTTTATGAGAGATTCACAGAATTTTTGTTGGTAAGATTCTTTCCATTTAACTCAGAGCTTGCAGGCGTGTGGGATGTGGAGGAGTCTGCTCTGCATATCTCAGTGATGAGAACAGAAGCTAAGTATGCCCACAAGCGCAGTTCAACAACAAATCAAACTATGATATCACTCATCCATAACATACTTGCTCCATTGCACAAGGGTGCACTGTGCCGGAGCCATATATAGAGAGATATACAGTGCCTTCAGAAAGTATTCACACCCCTGGTGAGGCCAATGGTGACTTTAAAACAGTTTAATGGCTGTGATAGGAGAAAACTAAGGATGGATCAACAACATTGTAGTTACTCCACAATACTAACCTAAATTACAGAGTGAAAAGAAGGAAGCCTGTACAGAGTACAAGTATTACAAAATATAAAACATGCATCCTGTTTGCAATGAGGCACTAAAGTGAAACTCGAAAAAATTTGGCAAAGAAAAAAACTTTGTCCTGAATACAAAGTGTTATGTTTGGGGCAATTCCAACACAACACATCACTGAGTACCACTCTTCATATTTTCAAGCATGGTGGTGGCTGCATCATGTTATGGGTATGCATGTCATCGACAAGGACTAGGGATTTGTTTTAGGATAAAGAGAAACGGAATAGAGCTAAGCACAGGCAAAATCCTAGAGGAAAATCTTGTTCAGTCTGCTTTCCAACACACACTAGAAGAAAAATGTAAGCAAGACAATGAACTAAAGCCCAAGGCCAAATACACCGGAGTTGCTGACCAAGATAACATTGAATGTTCCCGAGTGGCCTAGTTACAGTTTTGACTTAAATCTGCTTGAAGATTTTAATTTTTATTTATTTCATCTTTATTTAACCAAGTAGGCAAGTTGAGAACAAGTTCTCATTTACAACTGCGACCTGGCCAAGATAAAGCAAAGCAGTTCGACACATGTAACAACACAGAGTTACACATGGAGTAAAACAAACATACAGTCAATAATACAGTAGAAAAAAAAGTATATATACAATGTGAGCAAATGAGGTGAGATAAGGGAGGTAAAGGCAATAAATAGGCCATGGTGGGGAAGTAAATACAATATAGCAATTAAAACACTGGAATGGTAGATTTGACAGTAGATGAGTGTGCAAAGTAGAAATACTGGGGTGCAAAGGAGCAAAATAAATACAGGAGGGGAAGAGGTAGTTGTTTGGGCTATTTATAGATGGGCTATGTACAGGTGCAGTGATCTGTGAGCTGCTCTGACAGCTGGTGCTTAAAGCTAGTGAGGGAGATAAGTGTTTCCAGTTTCAGAGATTTTTGTAGTTCGTTCCAGTCATTGGCAGCAGAGAACTGGAAGGAGAGGCGGCCAAAGGAGGAATTGGCTTTGGGGGTGACAAGTGAGATATACTTGCTGGAACGCGTGCTACGGGTGGGTGCAGCTATGGTGACCAGCGAGCAGAGATAAGGCGGGACTTTACCTAGCAGGGTCTTGTAGATGACCTGGACCCAGTGGGTTTGGCGACGAGTATGAAGCGAGGGCCAGCCAACCAGAGCGTACAGGTCGCAGTGGTGGGGCTTTGGTGACAAAACGGATGGCACTGTGATAGACTGCATCCAATTTGTTGAGTAGGGTGTTGGAGGCTATTTTGTAAATGACATCGCCAAAATCGAGGATCGGTAAGATGGTCAGTTTTACGAGGGTATGTTTGGCAGCATGAGTGAAGGATGCTTTGTTGCGAAATAGGAAGCCAATTCTAGATTTAACTTTGGATTGGAGATGTTTTATGTGAGTCTGGAAGGAGAGTTTACAGTCTAACCAGACACCTAGGTATTTGTAGTTTTCCACATATTCTAAGTCAGAACCGTCCAGAGTAGTGATGCTGGATGGGCGGGCAGGTGCAGGCAGCGATCGGTGGAAGAGCATGCATTTAGTTTACTTCTATTTAAGAGCAGTTGGAGGCCACGGAAGGAGAGTTGTATGGCATTGAAGCTCGTCTGGAGGGTTGTTAACACAGTGTCCAAAGAAGGGCCAGAAGTATACAGAATGGTGTCGTCTGCGTAGAGGTGGATCAGAGACTCACCAGCAGCAAGAGCGACATCATTGATATATACAGAGAAGAGAGTCGGCCCAAGAATAGAACCCTGTGGCACCCCCATAGAGACCGCCAGAGGCCCGGACAACAGGCCCTCAGATTTGACACACTGAACTCTGTCGGAGAAGTAGTTGGTGAACCAGGCGAGGCAATCATTTGAGAAACCAAGGCTGTTTAGTCTGCCGATGAGGATGTGGTGATTGACAGAGTCGAAAGCCTTGGCCAGGTCAATGAATACGGCTGCACAGTATTGTTTCTTATCGATGGCGGTTAAGGTATCATTTAGAACCTTGAGCGTGGCTGAGGTGCACCCATGACCAGCTCTGAAACCAGATTGCATAGCGGAGAAGGTACGGTGGGATTCGAAATGGTCGGTGATCTGTTTGTTAACTTGGCATTCGAAGACCGTAGAAAGGCAGGGTAGGAAAGATATAGGTCTGTAGCAGTTTGGTTCAAGAGTGTCCCCCCCTTTGAAGAGGGGGATGACCGCAGCTGCTTTCCAATCTTTGGGAATCTCAGATGACACGAAGGAGAGGTTGAACAGGCTAGTAATAGGGGTTGCAACAATTTCGGCAGATAATTTTAGAAAGAAAGGGTCCTGATTGTCTACCCCGGCTGATTTGTGGTGGTCCAGATTTTGCCGCTCTTTCAGGACATCAGCTGACTGGATTTGGGAGAAGGAGAAATGGGGAAGGCTTGGGCGAGTTGCTGTGGGGGGTGCAGTGCTGTTGACCGGAGTAGGGGTGGCCAGGTGGAAAGCATGTCCAGCCGTAGAAAAATGATTATTGAAATTCTCAATTATAGTGGATTTATCGGTGGTGACAGAGTTTCCTATCCTCAGAGCAGTGGGCAGCTGGGAGGAGGTGCTCTTGTTCTCCGTGGACTTTACAATGTCCCAGAACTTTTTTGAGTTTGTGTTGCAGGAAGCAACTGCTTGAAAAAGCTAGCCTTGGCTTTTCTAACTGCCTGTGTATATTGGTTTCTAACTTCCCTAAAAAGTTGCATTTCACTGGGGCTGTTCGACGCTAATGCAGTACGCCACAGGATGTTTTTGTGTTGGTTAAGGGCAGTCAGGTCTGGAGAGAACCAAGGGCTATATCTGTTCCTGGTTCTAAATTTCTTCAATGGGGCATGCTTATTTAAGATGGTGAGGAAGGCACTTTTAAAAAAAATAACCAGGCATCCTCTACTGACGGGATGAGGTCGATATCCTTACAGGATACCCGGGCCAGGTCGATTAGAAAGGCCTGCTCGCTGAAGTGTTTCAGGGAGCGTTTGATAGTGATGAGTGGAGGTCGTTTGACTGCTGACCCATTACGGATGCAGGCAATGAGGCAGTGATTGCTGAGATCTTGGTTGAAAACAGCAGAGATGTATTTAGAGGGCAAGTTGGTTAGGATGATATCTATGAGGGTGCCCGTGTTTACGGCATTGGGGTTTTAAGATTAAGATTAAGGCATTAAGATCTATGACAAGATTTGAAAATGGCTGTCTAGCAATGATCAACAACCAACTTGACAGAGCTTGAAGAATTTTTAAAAGAATAATGTGCAAATATTATACAATCCAGGTGTGCAAAGCTCTTAGAGACTAACCGAGAAAGACTCACAGCTGTAATCACTGCCAAAGGTGATTCTAACATGCATTGACTCAGGGGTGTGAATACTTATGTAAATTGGATATTTCTGTATTTCATTTTCAATAAATTTGCTAAAATTCTAAAAACATGTTTTCACTTTGTCATTATGGCATATTGTGGTCTAGATGGGGGAGAGAAAAATACATTTAATACATTTTTAATTAAGGCTGTAACACAACAAAATGTTGAATAAGTCAACGGGTACTAATACTTTCTGAAGGCAGTGTAAATTACTATGGCTCTGTATTGTCCTTGAGAAGACATCAACTTGTCCAAAAATATTTCTTACTTTCTGTTTTTGGCTATGTACCCTTTCATGAACAGGGTTCGGGTCATTTCAATTTATATTCAGGAAGCAAACTGCGAAAAATGTGTAATTGGAATGACAATTTACCTCCTGAAATGGTATTGGCCTCAACCCTGGTCATAAATTAGTTCAAGATGACAACGCAATTAAACAGAGAATGCTGAGCCAGGAAAATTAAGAAGACATAGACATTGTTCCTTCTAAAGCAATTCTAAATGATCTGCCTTTCATTATTGGACCTGGATTGTGTTTATGGTGGTTTTTTAATTGGATGAAGTGGAGAACCACTAGGTGAATAGATGCCCATGGCTATGTATTTGTGTACAAGGACTGATGAATTTGGCAACAAACTTGACACATCTGTCATTGATGACAAAGGAACTAGTGAATGTCTTCTGGAGGTTGTGGAAAAATTCATATAGAGAGTTATTGGTTATTTGAAGGGGTTATTACATACAGTATATCCCCCTCTGCACCAGCTTTCTACATGGTAGGGATTAAGTTTCCAATACCTTTTTCATAGCAGACAAATATCCTAATTTAATTCAGTTATATAGCATTTTATATGGCCATGTCTGTTATTTAATGAGAACCTGTATTTCTCTAGTAAATAATGTTGTTTGTACCTTGTTATAGATTTAGCCTAGTTTCCATTGCTCGATCCTCAGAAAACCTTTTTGACAATAAATAGACACCGGTAAATCAATGTGTTTATTTCATTTCATACAAAGCTAAATAAAATAGTTTATTTGATCAGTATATGCAGCACCAACCTACCTACCTACCTATATTATATCCAGTAAATTAGCCTTCAACGCATGCTGTATTCACCAATGCTCATATTTACATCACAGCAGAGACCTGGGCCACGTTGAGTAGGCAAACGTTGCAGATAGAAATGTCACGAATTGATGTAATTCAATATTTTCCATGTCAATCAAGTTTATTTTATAAAGCCCTTTTTACAACAGCAGTTGTCACACAGTACTTTACCAGTTACCTGCCTAAATCCCAAAGAGCAAGCAAAGCAGAAGCGAATCACAGTGGCCAGGACTCCCTAGACAGAAAAAAACTGAGAGAAAAATCCAGCTCAGAGGGTTGGCCCATCCTCTTCTGGCTGTAGCGGGTAGAGATTTATAGTAAAGGCATTTAAGACCTGATTGTTTTTCAGTTCATAGTGTTTGTCAGACTGATGGATAAACAGACAGAGAATCATGTCTGTCCTACACAATATATTTCTATCTGCACGTGTCACAATGTTGTGCACTGCTGAACGCAGCCCAGATACAATCTGAATCCAAAACATATCCCTAGATTACCATATCAGCTACCTACAGTACCCTGCACAAAGTACAACGTTAACAGTGACATACTCCACCAATAAAAACACTAATTTGGTGTTGATTATTAACTTTATACAACAGGTGGGTCAAATCCTGGATTCTGATCGGTTAAAACTGCATTCCAGCCGGTGTCTATTCCACAAGTTACCAGCGACTAAATCTATGGCGTTGAAAAGCCTATTTACTCTGTTCCATCTGACTGTGCAACCCACTGTCTCATCAGCCCAGCCACACAATGTATACACTAGATCTACACTGTAAAAAGCATGTAGACAGTATCTCCCATTTGTTTTAGACTAACAATTGGTTTTTAATAGTGATTTGTATTAACCTTGCTGTCTCTCCAACATTTGCAACATTGTTTCAATATTGAAATTCGATCTCCAGCTATCCCATAGTAATGAACATGTCGGGAGTAAGGACGAGACATACAGGCTGGCCGCTTTTCTCAGCCAGTCGAAATCATGAATCAGCATAATTTTATGGATATATACAAAGAAATGTCAATAGAAAAAAACAAAATGGAGTTGGTTTGCTGTCATTGCAGCTTCAGTTTGAAGTGATTATGTTAGTTTGCTAATGTTTCACAGCTATCTCTTCTGAATAGTGGCCTGGTGAGAGAGCAAATACATTACATGACCAAAAGTATGTGGACATCTGCTCGTCGACCATCTCATTCCAAAATCATGGGTATCAATATGGAGTTGGTCACCCCTTTGCTGCCATAACAGCATCCACTCTTCTTGAAAGGCTTTCCACTAGATGTTGGAACATTGCTGCGGGGACTTGCTTCCATTCAGCCACGAGCATTAGTGAGGTCGGGCACTGATGTTGGGCGATTAGGCCTGGCTCTCAGTCGGCGTTCCAATTCATCCTAAAGGTGTTTGATGGGTTGAGGTCAGGGCACTGTGCAGGCCAGTCAAGTTCTTCCACACCGATCTCAACAAACCATTTCTGAATGGACCTCGCTTTGTGCACGGGGGCATTGTCATGCTGAAACAGGAAAGGCCCTTCCCCAAACTGTTTCCACAAAGTTGGAAGCACAGAATTGTCTAGAATGTCATTGTATGCTGTAGTGTTAAGATTTCCCTTCACTGGAACTAAGGGGCTTAGCCCAAAGCATGAAAAACAGCCCCAAACCATTATTCCTGCCGCACAATGCATTCGAACAGGTAGCGTTGTCCTGGCATTCACCCAACAAGATTCGTCTGTCAGACTTCCAGATGGTGAAGCGTGATTCATCACTCCAGAGAACGTTTACACCACTCCAGACGACGCATGGCATTGCGCATGGCGAGCTTAGGCTTGTGTGCGGCTGCTCGGCCATGGAAACCCATTTCATGAAGCTCCCAACGAACAGTTCTTGTGCTGATGTTGCTTCCAGAGGCAGTTTGGAACTCAGTAGTAAGTGTTGCAACCGAGGAGAGGATTTTTACGCACTGTGTGCTTCAGCACACGGCAGTCCCGTTCTGTGAGCTTGTGTGGCCTACCACTTTGTGGGTGAACTGTTGTTGCTCCTAGACGTTTCCACTTCACAACAGTTGACTGGGGCAGCTCTAGCAGCGCAGAACTTTTACGAACTGACTAGTTGGAAAGGTGGCATCCTATGACGGTGACAAGTTGAAAGCCACTGAGCTCTTCAGAGGTCATGGCAACGGAACATTTAGAATGAATAGACAAAAAGACTTAACGACTGGGTCGATACTCTGGCAACCGAACCGAGAACGAACGACCAGCCAACTTGGGTAGTAACCCTAGATTTGTGTCGGGACTATATCTTGTGGAATAACTAAATAGTATGAAGAAATTCATCAAAATAATGTTTAATGAAAATATGTCAATCATTATTTGAATATGTTGGTAACCCGTTGTATACAAATGATAATGCCCTCGAAGCCGGTGTTTGGAGGATATATTAGCATGGTCTGCTAATAACACCCGTGGCAATATATCCTCCAAACACCAGCTTATCAGGCATTATCAGTTAATTAAAATATAATACAACTTATCAGTTTTATTTGAGAATCTATGTTAAGGAATATATACTGTATATAATGCTCCATGTCACAGAAAATTCTCCAGTGTTAAATAAACTCTGACAGTGCTAAATTTAACAATGTGCCAGTGTCTATATGGGTCCACACTTTTTAGTGTTAAATTAACACTGTGCTTAGTGCTGACGCTTTTACATCTGTCAGTGTTAGGGAATACAATAAAACCTCATACAGTATTTTTAACAGTAGAAAGTGTACATAGTTTACACCAATGGTGTTTTGCAATAACACCTCATATAGTATTTTTAACCATTACACGAAGAGGTCCATATCGACAGGACATTACAATAATATGTACAAGTCTTTATTACCACATGCTCTTACGTAAGCATGTATTTAGAATTGGCAGTAGACATGCGTAAACTTGAATTAACATAACCACAGACCACTTAAAATAGTATAACACTTCCACTCACGGGTCGCCAAAAATAACGTATTGAAAGCCACACCCCAACTAAGCCACGCCTACAATATATTTTCCCAGTGTGGCTTGTATTTTGAAGTGAATTGTAGAGTTACCACCCATGACTGGATTTGTTAGTGGTTGTTGAATTTGTTCATTTTCAAGACATGGTTGTTGAAATCATTCATTTTTAGTCCTGTGCACTTCACCAAGTGAATTCCTACTGTCAGGGGAATGTTATCATTAAAATTGAATTGTTTATGAAAATACATTACATATATCATAATGCCTTACTTTTATGGCCAAGTTTTACCCAAACACAGTGGGGTTAAGAACCTCCTGGTTTGCAGGCCACATCAAGCCTGCAAGTCTCATTATGCTGGCTTACAAAGTGATAAGTAATTCCTATTCGAATCTAGCCAGAATATTTTTATTCACCAGAATATTTGCATTGCCCCCCCCCCCCCATCTTCTTCTACACTGCTGCTACTCTTATTATCTATGCATAGTCACTTTCAGAACTCTACCTACATGTACATATTACCTCAATTACCTCGACACTGGTGTCCCAGCACATTGACTCTGTACCGGTACCCCCTGTATATAGCCCCACTATTGTTATTTACTGCTGATGTTTAATTATTTGTTATTCACACCCCTTCTTTTTTTGGAGGGGGGGGGGGTATTTTCTTAAGCCTGCATTGTTGGTTAAGTGCTTGTAAGTAAGCATTTTACTAAGGTCTACACCTGTTTTATTCAGAACATGTGACAAATAACATTTGATTTGAGATGGAATTTGGCTACATTGGCCTACAAACATTATTTACAAAGGCTGGCAAAAACACAATAATCACAAGAATGGCTTCAGATCAAACTCTACGTCATATTGTACGATGTTGCAGCACATTTTACAATATGCAGATTTGTTCTTTAGAGGTTGAAGTCATGAGACAGGTCCTAATGAAAAAGATAACTCACGAGGTACGTTGATTGACCCGGGATGTTTCCGTACTCTCGGAGTTCCCAGGGCTCCCGGACATCTATTACTACACTTGTTCGGGTTGCGAGTAGTTTCTTGAATTTTTTGTAAGAGACATCAGTTTCTGGCAATTGGGATGAGCTGAAACTACGTAACACATACTCTTTGTGGGTGGCATGGATATCTGAATGATATAAAACAACGGTTGTTGACTAGTGAGCAAAAATAAGCATTTTGAATGAGTTTTATAGTGTAAAAGCATCAGTACAAAAGTTTAAAATTAAGCCTCACATTTTCAACTTTGCTAATTACACAGCCTTAAGACTAGTTGTTCATTTCAACACATGCCAAGCAGACTTACATGATGCACATCAGGAGTGAGTACCCAATGTGTTTGACAGTGCTCTTCTTGAGGCTGGAATGACGTTTCGGTTTACTAAAAGCCATGTAATCGACTGCAGCAAGCCTCGAACATGCTTTCTGAGCCATGTCAATATTTACACATGTAACTAAATCAAAGGTGTCAAAACGGCACTACTGTATTGTTAAGCGTGTTCACTGCTCCAGCACAGTCGTATTCTTCTTCTTCTTCTTTGGGTTTTATGACAAACTACACTCAAAAGATGTGTTGTAGCCACCAACTGGACGGGGGTAAAACATTTACTCAATAAAATTCAACCCATCCTGTCTCAGCCTCCAGTATTTATGCTGCAGTAGTTTTTGTGTTGGGGGGCTAGGGTCAGTCTGTTATATCTGGAGTATTTCCCCTGTCTTATCCGGTGTCCTGTGTGAATTTAAGTATGCTCTCTCTAATTCTCTATCTATCTTTCTCTTTCTTTCTTTCTTTCTTTCTTTCTTTCTTTCTTTCTTTCTTTCTTTCTTTCTCTCTCTCGGAGGACCTAAGCCCTATGACCATGCCTCAGGACTACCTGGCCTGATGACTCCTTGCTGTCCCCAGTCCACCTGGCCGTGCTGCTGCTCCAGTTTCAACTGTTCTGCCTGCGGCTATGGAACCCTGACATGTTCACCGGACTTGCTACCTGTCCCAGACCTGCTGTTTTCAACTCTCTAGAGACAGCAGGAGCAGTAGAGATACTCTGAATGATAGGCTATGAAAAGCCAACTGACATTTATTCCTGAGGTGCTGACCTGTTGCACCCTCTAACACCACTGTGATTATTATTATTTGACCCTGCTGGTCATCTATGAACATTTGAACATCTTGGCCATGTTCTGTTATAATCTCCACCCGGCACAGCCAGAAGAGGACTGGCCACCCCTCATAGCCTGGTTCCTCTCTAGGTTTCTTCCTAGGTTCTGGTATTTCTAGGGAGTTTTTCCTAGCCCCCGTGCTTCTACACCTGCATTGCTTGCTGTTTGGGGTTTTAGGCTGGGTTTCTGTACAGTACTTTGAGATATCAGCTGATGTAAGAAGGGCTTTATAAATACATTTGATTTGAACTCCATGCGGGAAGCGAAAATTTACATAAATCCACACACACTTCAACAAAAAAAAGTAACAAACATATATACATTCCCGTCCCTTCAGTCTTTCAAAAACTAAAATACCCTACTCAGGCAGAGAAAGTATGGGTAAGTGCATACTTGGAGTGTGTCTGAAAGTGGGCGTTGCAAAAAAAAGTGGGTGGATCAACAGCCATGGGTGTAACATCAGTGGGTGGATCAACAGTGATGGGTGTAACATCAGCACTCCATTATTGGTTAGACCAGCCATAGCCAGGTGCACCGTGGCTTAATGTCACCCGGAGCGAGCGGACCACAGGGGAGTGCCATCACTTACCCCTGGTTCTAGGGCTCCTTGTGTGCCTGCTTGCTTCTCAAGTTGTTCTTCCTCCCTTCTGCAGATCCAGAACCAGTCCCAGCACCAATCCAGATCCCATTGGCCGGTCCCAGCACCAGACCACGAGGTGCGGAGGAGGGAACAAACACCAGACCTTCACCCGGAGCAAGCGGACCACAGGGGAGTGCCACAATTGACCTCCAGGTCTAGGGCTCCCTTGTGTCTGCTTGCTCTTCAGGTTGTCTTTCCTCCCCTCTACAGATCCTAACCCAGCCCCAGTTCCCGGTGCCGGGTTCCTGTTTTCTCAGAGGCCCACAGTCCCAGCACCAACCCCTGGATTTCCAGCCCTGTTACGACCACAATTTCTAACCTGGCCCCAACACCAACCCAGGTTTTCCTAGTCCCAGGTCCAGCACCAACCCTGGACAGAGCACTGACCAACCAGAACTGCCACCTTCAACCAGCAACTGCCAGCTCAACCTTTCCCCTCCCCAAAGACACATTGTGGACTGACTGACGGACTGAATTGACTGACAGATTTTTCTCATTCCTTTTTTTATTTAATGATTGCTTTGTTTCTTTTCTCCCCCCCCCTCTTTACTTTTGTTTGATTGGATGACTATTTGGTTTGCTTAATTTTAATTGATTACTTATAGTTTGAATTGTTGATTATTTAGAATTTTGAATTAATGTTGGACTGAATTTTTACTTGTTGAACAGTTTAAACTGTAATGAATTTTGGAATAACTCTTCCTGCTGGCGATTCTCTGATCCACCTCTACGCAGATGACACCATTCTGTATACTTCTGGCCGTTCTTTGGACACAGTGTTAACAAACCTCCAGACGAGCTTCAATGCCATACAACTCTCTTTCCGTGACCTCCAACTGCTCTTAAATGCAAGTAAAACTAAATGCATGCTCTTCAACCGATCGCTGACTGTACCTGCCTGCCCGTCTAACATCACTACTCTCGACGGTTCTGACTTAGAATATGTGGACAACTACAAATACCTAGGTGTCTGGTTAGACTGTAAACTCTCCTTCCAGACTCACATTAAGCTTCCTATTTTGCAACAAAGCATCCTTCACTCATGCTGCCAAACATACCCTCGTAAAACTGACTATCCTACCGATCCTTGACTTCGGCAAAGTCACCCAACTATCTCATCCCCATATTTCTTTTTTTTTGTTCCTTTGCACCCCAGTATCTCTACTTGCACATTCATCTTCTGCACTCCAGTGTTTTAATTGCTAAATTGTAATTATTTTGCCACTGTGGCCTATTTAGTGCCTTACTTCCCTAATCTTACTTCATTTGCACACACTGTATATAGACTTTTCTATTGTGTTATTGACTGTACGTTTTTTTATTCCATGTGTAACTCTGTGTTGTTTGTGTCGCACTGCTTTGCTTTATCTTGGCCAGGTCGCAGTTGTAAATGAGAACGTGTTCTCAACCTCCCTACCTGGTTAAATAAAAATGTTTACATAGCAGGTTAAGATAACTAATGTAGCAGGTTATGAGAATTAACGTAGCTGGTTAAGATAATTAACGTGGCAGGTTAGGATAATGAGGATACGGTTAGGAAAATGGTTAGGTTTAGCTAAATGTAGCAGGTTATGAGAATTAACGTAGCTGGTTAAGATAATTAACGTGGCAGGTTAGGATAATGAGGATACGGTTAGGAAAATGGTTAGGTTTAGCTAAATGTAGCTCTTCGGATGCAAAATCGTTCATTCCCAGAAAGTGTTCAACTGCAAAACAATCAAGTACCGTCCTTCTGACTGACATGCGCAACATTGCGCGTGCGCCGAAGTGTACGTTTCACACAAAAGACAGTAAAGCGCACTTCTCAAATCAAATATGTAGTATGTTTACACAAGCATACGCTGATCATACATATTTTCTTAAGAATATAGCTCCATAATTTACTTTCCTACCATCATAACTTTGCCTTTCCTGCTAGCTGTGTTTATCCTGAACCAGCCACCGTATTGCGTCACATGTTGACTTCAGCAATTTGACCATGTGACTTTTTGTGGGTTCAGATGCTAGCTTTCGATGTTCCCGACAGTTTTAGAAAGTCAAGATTATAACTGAAACTGTATTTTGCGTTTGGACACTAGCTACAAGTATTATATGGACATCATTCGAGTTTCTTGTCGTGTATGACATACAATAAAGTTCTCAATCGTTTGACATAAGCTACGACGCTACAGTGTGTTGACATATTAGCTAGCTAGCTAACTTGCTAGCTCATTGGCCAGTTTAAGGGCAAAATCAAAGAGGTGAGTTGTTTCATGTTAGCAACATCATATTTTTTATATCTTCAGAGGCATTGTGGCATGCCAGCTAAATAGCTAGTAGTAAAAAGCTTTTAAAACCACGAACTCCCTAGTTAACTGGCTAGCTAACGTTAGTCTATATGGCGACCAATTTGACAGTACTAGTAGCTACCTGTCACATTAGTTAACTTGTCATGCACTGCGTTAGCTAAACGTTGACTTGGTTTTATATTGTTATATTAAGTGTAACCCAGTTAAAATAGATTTGGAAACACAAACGTTTAATTTTCTGTTTTTGTAGCTATGGCCTTCTACAAAATAGAGCTGTGTCATATGCTTTTACATCATGTTGAAATTGATGACTTTATAAATTAGTTGAATGAACCATTGTCGACATCTTTACAGAACAAAACAGATTTCAGCTATTGTTGTTTAGATTATTGTGTGTGTGACTGTGCCCTCCTAACGTTAGTTCACTCTGGAGACCAGGCATCATCAGTCTGGCCACTTTACAGCTCTTACCCACACTAGATTAAACTAATTCTAATTTTGGTGGCAATTCAAGACCATGACTATATGATTCTTTGAAGCTGGTGGTGTGTTGGGGCTGGGCTGAAACAAAAGCCTGCACATACAGCAGCTCATCAATGCCAGAGATGCCCATTAAGTAAGTAACCTTGCACGAGTTAGAATAGATATCCTGTTTCTGTAGCGTGAGGCAGGTTGATGAACAAGTATATCCCCTGGACATGACGCTAGTCTATCGCAGGTCCTTACCCCCAATCTATCTACATTTACATTTACATTTATGTCATTTAGCAGACGCTCTTATCCAGAGCGACTTACAAATTGGACAATCTACTTAATGCGGCGTGCCAAGTAGAGACACACTGGGTCCCATTTTTACTGGCTTTGGTATGACTCGGTCAGGGATCGAAATCCCAACCTTACAATCTCAGGCGGACACTCAAACCACAAGGTCACTGAGTTGGTTAGAGTTGCCCAGCCCTATACTAAATCATGCAGCAAAGCTCTTAGATTTGCCTTCAATGTTTTCTCTTGGCCCGGTTGGTTTTGGGCACTGCTTAAAACCCAGAGTAGTACTGATATTCCTATGTCTCTCCAATCTACAGCTACAGATGCGGCTAAAGGATCCCTTCTCCTTGAAAGCTGCCGACATGACTAAGCGGACTAACAAGCCGAGGAAGCCTCGAGATGAGGAGTCGTCGGACGAAGTTAGCGGTAAGATCATGGGAAGCTCATGCTCCCTGTTGTGATGAAAAAAACATATGTTTCTATACAGGCTGCCTAAAGAAGTTTAATTGACCCAATAAGCCTTCCGCATGTTCTGCTCTAGTAATGGCTAGTCCAATCATGTCTGATTCATTCTATGGCAGGGGATTTGTGTAGTTCATTCCTTTATTTGCCTTTATTTGTAAATCATGGTCATTAAGGGATTTGTAGATGCTGGGTTAGCGAGCAAAATCTATGTGACTTTGTGCTCCTCAGGGCTGACCTGCCAGCATGTCAGCAAGGCGGTGGACCTGAGCTCAGTCAAGAAGGCAGTGACCTCGAGCATGTGGTCGATGTGTTCAGATTGCCTGAGGGAAAGGACTATGATAGATGGAGAGCCAGCCAGTGGCCACGACATCCTCGTATGCCTCAAGTGCGGCTTCCAGGTGAGCTTGGACTTTGAAAGCTTTTATCTAAGGTGGGACGATGAAGGTTTTGTCAATATTTTGATGTATGAATTGCTGCACTTGACATGTGATTCAGAAATTAAACACGGTTTGTTTAATTTGTAACAATCTGACCGGCAAAGTGTATGGATGGTGGTAGCCTATCTAAGAAATGGTGATCCAGTGACCTTTACCCCTTTCACAGGGCTGTAGCCAGTCAGAGAGCCAGCACTCCACCAAGCACCACCAAACCCTCCACCCTGACTCCCACTGCATCACCATCAGCCTCGGCACCTGGAAGGCCTGGTGAGGACCCTACAGCAATACATGGAATATACAGATTATAACAGGACAACACTTTTTTTTTTACAGCCATTCTGCCATTCCAAATAGGCTAATGTAGCACTATTCCTGTCCCTTTGTGTTCATTGTAGCAGAGTATCTTGAACTGAAAAGTTATTTGAATATTTATATTTTGCCTCAGAATATCTCCAGTAAATGTTGTGAGCAGTAGTTATTCACACCACCTCAAAGAATGACAATTCCGTATCAGTAAGCTGATGGCTTTGTTTGCTGCTCTCTCTATCTCTCCAATTCGTTCACAGGTGTTTTGAATGTAATGAAGAGCTCTCCACTCACTGCAATAAGAAGGCTTTGGCCCAGACCCTGGACTTCCTACAAAAGCACTCTGTCAAGGCAGCCTCAGGTAACACATTCAACACACCTGACAAGGCCACGGGTTGCCAGCCACTCAATGAAAGGTGATCAATTTAAGGTATATTTATGTGTAGACTAAGAGAACAGCAGGCTACCACTTGAAAGGAAAAGGGGTGGGTAAACAGTGCTATACCGCACAAGGTGCTGCTACAACTCCCACTTCTTTTAAATTGAAATATTAATGTTTCTTGGCTTTGACAAAGGCGCTGGACTGAATGAAAAGCTGAAGAATTGAATAAATGAGTACCACTGTCAAAAAGAAAATTCTATCTTCTAGGCTAGAGCCTAGATTTCCAAGAAGCCACTTCAGCTTCCTTTCACTTCTGTGTATTTTGAGTGCAATTGCTATTGTTTTTTACAATATGTGCTAATACATAGAGATACAGGTTATTACTGAATGCAGAAACCCTCTGTGGAGACTCTTCTCTACAAACTTACATTGGTGCCTGTAACTCCATTGATGTTCACCTGAAGGTGTGGAGTTCATTGCAACACACCAACTCCCCCTGGTGGCCAAGGCTTTTTGGATTCCAGAATCCAGACACCTTTTTCTTTGCAGCTGTGGCCCATAAAATTGTTAACTAAGGATGTGCATCACTTCTTTCATGAAAGATTCGATACACATCTAGCTGCATGGGCTCCGATATGATACAGGAATGATGCATTTTACTTAGAAACGATTCGGTTTGATTTGGGGTGCGAATTAATGTGAAGCGATTCGATGCACTAAAATGTATTGCATTAACACATTTCTATTTAAATTAATTTCTGCTGCTGAAGGGACCTCAGGAACTGGATCTGTCTGAGGTTACTTCTCTAAGCTGAGTGGCCCTCTCTCTCTCTCTCTGTGTGGATGTGTGTGTGTCCATGGTGTGTGTAGGCAGCTGAGCCCAGACTGAGCATCTACAATCTACCACTATCAATATTAGGGGTGGTGGAAATGTATGCTTTTTGTCCCCCTACTTTTTATTTGAAATCACCATCACCCACTAATTAAGTTGTCATTTTTACAGATTCAAAATGTTTTGAGCTAGTACTATGTCAATATTTACATTTAGAAATTAGCATGGCATTTAGCCAATTAATATTATGCAGCTTTGGATTTTACCCCGTCTCGAAAGCGAATGGTTTAGACAGGGTTCGTCAACTAGGTTATGTCTCGGGCCAATTTCTTTCTGAGCTAATAGTCTGCGGGCCAGAACATAATTAGTATATTAGCACAATTAGTTGGTCTACACTACAAATTGAACAACATTTTTAACACATCTGATTAGTACATAATAAATTCAGTGACAATAACATAATAATGTTGATCAGATTACGCTCATAAAATCACCATGTCTCTTCAATTATTATTTTTGTCTTTCTCTGTGTGTTGATTGGTGGGGAAAAACAGGTCTACGTAGCCTACTGTAGGCTACACTACTTTTTCTGATGTCAACATTTGTTGAGAACAATTAGCTTGATAGCAAGAGAAAATGTCACTCTCAAAGTATCAAAAGAAAAGTGGATAATGAAAATGGAAGTTTCAGGAAAGGATGTACAGAGAGATATGCATTCATCTTACCATATTTTCCCAATGCCAAGCCAGTGTGTCTTAGTTGCAATGAAAATGTCGCTGTTTGCAAAGAATTTGATCTCGGATATCATTATGAATCTCAGCATGGAACTTTCAAAGTGGCCTTCCCGCCCCAGATAGAGGCCCGACGCAGAAACATTGAAGCCTTAACTGCAAGTTACACCATGATCTCGCCATCACGGTTGACAACTCCATTGTGTCCTCCTCCCAGAGTGCTAAGAGCCTTGGCGTGACCCTGGACAACACCCTGTCGTTCTCAGCTAACATCAAGGCGGTGACCCGATCCTGTAGGTTCATGCTCTACAACATTCGCAGAGTACGACCCTGCCTTACACAGGAAGCGGCGCAGGTCCTAATCCAGGCACTTGTCATCTCCCGTCTGGATTACTGCAACTCGCTGCTGGCGGGGCTCCCTGCCTGTGCCATTAAACCCTTACAACTCATCCAGAACGCCGCAGCCCGTCTGGTGTTCAACCTTCCCAAGTTCTCGCACGTCACCCCGCTCCTCCGCACACTCCACTGGCTTCCAGTTGAAGCTCGCATCTGCTACAAGACCATGGTGCTTGCCTACGGAGCTGTGAGGGGAACGGCACCTCCGTACCTTCAGGCTCTGATCAGTCCCTACACCCAAAGAAGGGCACTGCGTTCATCCACCTCTGGCCTGCTCGCCTCCCTACCTCTGCGGAAGCACAGTTCCCGCTCAGCCCGGTCAAAACTGTTCGCTGCTCTGGCACCCCAATCGTGGAACAAGCTCCCTCACGACAGCGGAGTCGATCACCACCTTCCGGAGACACCTGAAACCCCACCTCTTTAAGGAATACCTGGGATAGGATAAAGTAATCCTTCTACCCCCCCCCCCCCAAAAAAAAGATAGAGATGTACACTATTGTAAAGTGGTTGTTCCACTGGATATCATAAGGTGAATGCACCAATTTGTAAGTCGCTCTGGATAAGAGCGTCTGCTAAATGACGTAAATGTACACACACTGCTTTTTGGGCTAACATATTCTGTCACATAAACAAGTTAAATCTGTAGTTACAAGGAAGAGGAAAAACTGTTGTGGACATGGTGGAAAAACTTGAGGCCTTTACTTCGAAGTTTGAGTTGTTCGATTTGGACTTGTCGTCTGGAAGGCTATTGCACTTCAGCACGCTGAAGAAACGACTGCAGGCCGCAGCATTGTCACAGAGGTGGTGGAAGATTTCATCAAGCACCTGAGGGACAACTTCTCCACCAGATTTGAAGACTACAGCATGCCCAAAGATATCATTGCGTTAGTACGTGATCCTTTCACAGTCAGCCCAGGTGGAGAATTCTCCTCCTTTGCTAAGAAAACGATACACTTGCTAGATGAGGCTGCAATTCAAACTGAGCTGATTGAATTCCAGACATCGAGCCAAATCAGGGATGCGCTCAGGAACGCCGAGTCCTTGTGTGTTTTGGGTGGGATGCTCAGAGGAATACAGCACAATAAAGATACTTGCATTTTACGTGCTAACAATGTTTGGATTGACTTACACCTGTAATAGTACTCATTTTCCTCTATGTACGCAATATAGACTCACGACAGGAACCGGCTTTCACATAAGTCAATCGAGGTCAAAATCACATCCATCTCACCCGACATCCACAAGATCGTGACCGAGGCTACTTTTCCGATTGAGTAAGTAGCTTAGTGGCCTGTATGACTGTATTTAGTAAATACTAACATTATCATGAGTGCTTATCCAGGGATATTTAGGTCTCAAGCTGACAGGATTTTTTGTTTGTTCTGTCGTTACGGGAACAGGCTATCCCGATACATTTTTTTACATTTTAGTCATTTAGCAGACGCTCTTATCCAGAGCGACTTACAGTAGTGAATGCATACATTTCATACATTTAATTTCATGCATTTTTTTCCCCTTTTTTTTTTTGTACTGGCCCCCCGTGGGAATCGAACCCACAACCCTGGCGTTGCAACACCATGCTCTACAAACTGAGCCACAGGGAAGACCATTCAGACATTGCCTTTTTTTCTTTAAATTATTGTTTTATTTATGCTGCGTTTTTGTCCGGTTAGGCCTTTTTTTTTTTTTTGTGGAAGATGCTGTTAAGCCTACCTCAGCCAGTTGTTATTTTACATAGGCATAGGCTCGGAAGAAATAGACTCCAATTAAGCCCTCTTGTTGTTTGTGAAGTCAAATTAAAATGAAGATTATTGTTTAAATGAATTACTCGACTGGTGTAGTTTTTCTCTGTATGTTGCATAACAAGGTAGCATATTATCAGCACCAGGCGCTGTTCACCTCCTATTGATTGCACTGCAGTTGCAGCTTTACGTTTCAGCAGCACAACAAAATGTTCCGCTGCCTGCTTTATTAGTTGACTGTCTCCTGCATTCTCTCCTCATGAATTAGGTTAAAATGTTACTTTTTCATTATTTAGGTAGGGTAACTTCCTTCTTGGGACATTGCATTTGGGAGTTTTTGCATCTCGGGTGTGAGATTTATTTTAAATACAAAAATATATATATATATATATATTTTTTTTTATGAAAAAAATATCCATAATTAATTTTGGGGGCCAGTTGGGGAACCCTGGTTTAGACCGTTTGGAATTTAAGCTCTGACCAATGAATGCGAAATGATTGCTGTCCTTTATGAAGTTGCGCTGTTCATGTAAAAATGACCAAATATACTGACACTTTAAAGCAAAACTATTTCTTATGATGAACCTGAACAATCTGAATGATTGAAAACCCAAATCAGCAGTTGGATCGGAGTTGCTGCTTCCACTCCCGTAGGCTACACAACTCCGGTAAAACTCCGGTACAATTGTCTACAGCGCATTTGGTAACAATGACCTAACAATGACCTAACATTGGTTGTCACTCAACTAAAACAGCACTGTGTGCACAGTTGTTATCTGACAGTTGTATGCACTTACATGCGTAAAAGTTCGATAGACTACTGAACTGAAGGAGAGGACACAACAGTTCAGTCATAACAGATTTTTTTTTATGTTTTATTTTTGGAATAAAACGATGAGTAAAAAAACATCACTTGTGAAGGCGATTCTTGACATTTGAATGGGTTTTCTGACCGATGCATGCTTAATTTGGATCGGTTTGTACTGCAACAGATGCACTCATATCTTACGCATCAGTCCCCGGTTCAAATGTTTATTGGTGAGTCATTACATCCCTATTGTTAACCATCATGTTCCGTATAGGTCAACAATCCTCTGAGAATGTTGCATGTAATAACCGAGGTATTACTGTGCAAAACAAATCATTTGCCATGGTTGCATCAGGTTCAAGAATGTTCAAAGCTTTGTTACAGCACATTTCTGCATTAAAATATGCACTGAGGTGGGTTTTAAGTTCACGAAAGCTGTGATGACCTCCCCATTCATGTTGGTCAGGGCCACAGTATGGCTTAATTGCTGACATCACTGAAATGAAAAGCTGCTGTTTGGAGGCCACACAGGTGGCAACAACTGAAAACTTGTAAAGCTGATTCATTGTACAGCTTTTTCTCCTATTGAAATGATATGTAATAAGCGATTTGGTCAATTATTTTGTGAAGGGGCTTGTACAGGATTCATTTCCTTGGAAATGTCTGTATTCTGTCTTTTCTGCACTCGCCATGACTGTTTCATGAATCTGCCTCTTCACAAAAGTGGTTTTGTAGCCTAGCCATGCGTATCCCAAACTGTACAGATCAAGCCAATTCCACCTTATCGCAGCCAGCTGAGCCACCCTCACCCAGTCCACCACATTCTCCTAGACCCCCGCCCCCATCTCTCATATGGTAGATTCACATTCCTTGTGATGCCCTGTTTAATAAAGTTCCCTGGCCTAAAGACTACCAACTGCCTTTACTGATCTGCCCTATGGATGTCTCCTGCCTGTCCTGAGCCTCCTGCCTGTCCTGAGCCTCCTGCCTCCAGCTCTGCTGCTCTTCCTCCCGCCTGCCCCATGTTCATGTCCAAGCTTAGGCTGGTCCACCACAGTCAGTCAGGCAGGCTGTAGTGTTGTGGGAGTGACGCTCCAGTTCCCCGCCTGTGCCGCATGGCCACACTCATTAGTGGCATTATTCGCTTGAGCGACGCTCCCCGGCTGGGTTCCCTGAAGAACGAGAGCAGCTGTGTGGGGTCCTGCCACTGAGCTGAGCCCCCCCCCCCCTCTCCCACAGTCCCTCCCACCTCACTGTGCCCCCTGTCCAACGCTGCATGTCTCAGCACCTCTGGGAAGGGCCTGTGGGGCATGCTTGTGGGAGCCAGGGTCCAACAACGACTCCAAAGTGCTGGAGATAAACAGCTGCAGCGCATTCCCAGGGATGAACACACTCAATGACTGGACACACACACACACATTCCTTCAATTGACAAGCATTTCGCTATACCCACAATAACATCTGCTAAACATGTGTATGTGACAAATCAATTTGGATTTGATTAGAATTGTATAGAATGTGTGAATAGGTACATTGTTTTTTTTGTTTTTTTGGTATCTGAGTTTATTTGTATTGGGCTTTACAAGTCTCTTCCTGTGTCTTAGAAATCACAGAATGGTGCTGTACCTCCAGTATTATTTCCTCAGCTTCAAGGGCACTGCGGTTTGAACATACCAGTATCCAATTAGATTCTCCAGTCGTCCTCTCACTTGCCTTGACAAAGCGTACAGGACTACACAGAACTGAAATTCCATCTTGTTCCCTCATAAATTACTTTCACTCTGGTTGTGATGGCAGAGCTGGGCATTCCTTTTCATGAAACATGGTGTTCTCTCTAGATAACTTCCTGTCACCCATCTACTCACTCAGTGGAATAGACAAAACCTGCACGATGCATCAGTCACATGTCGATGTCCCTGATCCTTTGTTTTTTGATCAGTCCCTTTGAGTCTGTGGGGGTGGCAGGGGTCCAGTGTTGAGGGGTCACAGAGGGTGAACACTGCTGGGCGCCAACATCCTTTCCCCTTTACCTATACATTACCCGTTACCTTTCTTCCCACCTGATTGTTCCACACTGGCTGGGAGAGAAAACAGGCAGCCATTGTTGTGGGAAAAATGGACTGCTTGCTGTCAGATGGGAGCTGGTGAAATTGCATTTCTGCTTGAAGGCCAGGTTTTTAGGCAGAGTCTGTTTTTGTATTCTCTTTTTACCATAGACCCCAGGCACAAAAGAGCCCCAGCAAGAATTTTTCTAAATCAATAATAGTTTTGTTCAACAACAGCTCAGGGAAGAAAGAAAATCTATTAACTGTACTCTCTCACCAACAAGGCCTTCAGCTCAAGTACCAGAGTCCCACTAAAAGGAGACATGACCTCAGGGAGCTAGTCTTCGGCTTGTAACACAGCTGGGGTGTCTTTGTGGAGGAAATTAAAATGTTTCCTTTCAATAGGCATCAGAGCTTGGTGCTCGCTGCGTTTTGCCCATTATTTTCTGGTAGTGAGAAATGTTTCCCCCTCTCTTTGTTATTTTTGTACTTGCAACAGCAAGGACACACACAATTGTATGGGATCTTTACTATTATATTTTTCTTCCACATGCCTCTCCTACTCATACACCAAAACCGATGGCTATACATTTAATAGATTGCTTGTGCTTTTTGAGCTGATACTTTTTAATTACATTTTTAAGACCAGCATACAATCTCATAACGTATCAATACATTTTTTTGTATTAGAACCACAGCTCGCTTTCTAAAGCTGATGATATAGAAATGGGGATTCTTCAATACCAAATGAGAGAACCCATGTCAACTTTGTTGAAGGGACAGTGCAGTCAATAACATGATTTTCATGTTTTCTTAATGATATTTCCCCACTATGAGGTTGAAATAACTTATGATAATGCCATTTTACTAGTGTAAGAGCTTTTTGTATTTGAATTTCAGCATGTTTAGGTGGGATGGAGTTTTTGGCCCACAGCATGACATCACAATCTGATTAGTATTATTCTGACAAATGACCAGTCATTTATTTGCATAATGTATCCTCCTACTTTGAAGGGGTAAGCGGGGTAGGCTCTAGACTAGAGTCTAGTTGATCCTATCTGCCAATCAGGGCTGTGTATGTAGAAATATTGAAATTTGTATTGACATACCGACGCGATCAGTGTGACGACCCTCCCACTCTGTCTGCCGAATTCTTTCTCTTTGCTCTTGTTTTCCTTAATAGGATGTCGGTGGGCGGAGCCGGGAGGGTCGTCAGAGAAATGGGACACACCTGTGCTTGGGTGTGTCCCAGGATAAATGCACCTCTTCCCCATTCATTGGGAGAGACTCTCTCCATGCAGACACCTTTATAGATTTTGTTGTGGTATTTTTGTGGCCTTTTGGTTGTTTGCTTTGGCACCTTTTAAAACCCCACATTATCACATCTATGCATGCAAAACACTCACTTACATTACTGATTACACACACCATTGTTAATTGTATTTAGTTTACTTTATTTAATAAATGCATTTTGTTATTCCTTGTCTCCACGTTGTCTCCCTTTTGTTACGAACTTTGAGCCGGTTTGTGACAAGTGGGGGCTCATCCAGGATCATAAGGTTGGTTCCTAGACATTTTGGCGTATAACACTTTGTTGCATTATGAAGGACTAATACTAGTGTTGTTTGGCTTACTAGTATGTGTGTTGTGTTTGGGAGAAAATGTGGAGTTAATGTTAAATTCTGGAGGTGCTTTGTTTGCATCTTTTGTTATAGTTTGAGTTTGGTAGGCCCAGTATTGGTTTACTTTTTTTGTTTTTGGTAAACTTGCCACTGCGGTGGATAGAGTACATTGGTTAGTTTCCAGGCCCCTGCCCAGCCTGGAAACTCTTGCCCCACTGGTTTTTGGGGCATCGGTCTGAGGTGAGTACAATCGGCTGTGTACCTCAGCGGGAGATTTGGATAGGGTAGTGAAACTTGCTACCCGGAGCTATAGCCTTTTTCGCCTGTTAGGCTTTCATTTTGGAATAGGTTGGGCATGGTTATTTTGTTATTTTTGTGTGGTGTCTGTGGACTGAGCAGTTGTCTCAGGGGCACATCCGTGGCTTGGGGGAATCTGCCAGCGTGCTGGGTGGTTTATTTCCTTGCCAGCGGGTTACAGTGCGTAATTACCCACCGCAAATCTGCACGAAGACTAGGGTTGAGTTACTGTAGGTTTTGGGGAAGCTCCATATATATATCTATCATCTCTCTTCTGTGGTGCGCAGTGCGATTGTCACTTCTCTTATGTACTAAAGAACAGCTGTTGAATGTCTCTGAACACTACAAGGTTGAAATTAGTGATAAACGTCAAAAAATGTATATTAGGGTGATTTTGATGGCGAGTGGTATTCTTGAAGTTACCACTGGGGCAGCCTCTGCTGAGGACTTGCCGCCTCCTCGAAACATTACAATGGCCGCTCCATCTGTTAGTCCTAGTAGTCTTCTTTTTGAACAGCAGAAAGAACTGCTTCTGTTACAGCTAGAGCATGACCGTGAAAAATATGACATTTTACATTTTAGTCATTTAGCAGACGCTCTTATCCAAAGCGACTTGCAGTAGTGAATGCATACATTTCATACAATTTCATACATTTTTTTTTTTTTTTTCTGTGCTGGCCCCCCGTGGGAATCGAACCCACAACCCTAGTGTTGCAAACAACATGCTCTACCGACTGAAAAGGAATTGGAATTTAAACAGGATTTGGAGCATGCTAAAATCAAGCTGCAACAAGAGTGGCTAGAGCTGGTTAGGGAAGGAAAGCTCTCAGGGGAGAGTTTGCTCTGGGAAGGTGACCCAGATTTACCTAGGGGTCGTTCCTCTTTTGGCCGTGCCCCGGACACATTTGATATCGTTGGGAACTTACGGTTGTTGCCTAAATTAAATGAGAAGGACCCTGAGACATTCTTTTTGTTGTTTGAGCGTGTTGCTGACGCTAGGAGTTGGCCTGATTCTGACTGCACTTTAATGTTGGTGTGTTGACTGGTAAAGCGCAGGAAGCATATTCAGCTCTTAGTGTAGCCGACAGTGTCAGTTATAAGGTTAAAATGGCTGTGTTACAGATTCATGAAATTGTCCCTGAGGCTTACCGTCAACGATTTCGAACTTTAAAAAGGGATAATAAACAGACTCATGTTGAGTTTGCGCGAGAGTTCTCTTCAGTTTAATCGCTGGTGTTCCGCCTCTGCAGTTATGACTTTTCCAAGGGCTGTGTGATCTGATTTATGCTAGAGCAATTTAAGGACACAATCCCTGATCATATAGCCACGTACATTAACGAACGAAAATTAAAGACTACTGCTGAAGCTGCGGTTTTGGGGGATGAGTAAGTTTTGGCTCACAAAAGTGTCTTTGCAGAGCCCCGTATTTGGAGTGAGTGGGGGCGTTTGGAGGGATTTGGGCCTCGCTCACCGAGATACTTTGGTTCACTAGGGTTGAGCCTGACTCCCGTGGTAAAGCTGACTTTGGTCAAGAGTGTCACTACTGTCAAGGTTCAGGTCATTGGAAAAACAAATGTCCGGTTCTCAGGGCTAGGGGTAAATTCAGTACGTGTGCTTACGTTAAATCTTAAGCCTACGGCGTTGGCTGCGCCTGTTCCACATCAGTTCACTCCTGACACATTGTCTCGTGCTCAAGGTGATGTGAAAGTCCATATTGACCCAGTCTATTTACCTTTCATTACGGAGGGTTTTGTGTCTATGTTAGGAAGTAAGGACCTAGTGCCAGTGAAGATCCTGAGAGACACAGGTGCCTCTAAATCGTTTGTGTTGGAGTCTGTGTTACCCTTCTCTGCTGAGACTGACTCAGGGAATAGGTTTGAACACTCTGTCAGTCCCATTGCATAAACTGATGTTGGATTGTGGACTGGTGAAAGGTGAGGTTGTTGTGGGGGGTGCGTCCTTCATTGCCTATTGAGGGTATTGACGTTATCTTTGGGAAAAACTTGGCTGGTGAGCATTTATGGCCTGTCGTTTTTCCGTCTCTAGTGGTTTCCGCTAAGCCGTCATTTGTAGGGATTCCTGATGCGAGTGCGCAGAGTTTCCCAGAGGTGTTCTCTGAGTGTTGAGTGACACGTTCTATGAGCCGTGGCGACCTGTTTGCTGCGCCGGCTAACGAGAATACCACAAAGAAATCTGTCACTACTTTCCCTGTTATCCCGTTATCTGTACCCCGCTCCGACCTAATCAAGGCGCAACGGGCTGACCCCACATTAGAAGAGTTGCGTGACCAAATTGTGCCTATGGAGCAGTTGGGAGATGTCGCCCATGGATATTTTCTGCAAGAGGATGTCCTGATGAGAAAGTGGGTGTCTCATGGTAGTTGTTTTCTGGGGGAAGCGATTAGTCAGGTTGTTGTACCAGTTAAGTTTCGTGAGTTGGTTTTGACAACTTCCCACAACGACGTTGCTGGACATATGGTTGTGAGGGAAAACCTACAATCACATATTAAGACATTTTTGGGCCTAGGTTAAAGAGGGATGTTTCTAAGTTCATCAAAACTGGTCACACCTGTCAATTAACTGGTAAACCTAATCAAGCTATTAAGCCGGTACCACTGTGTCCTATTCCTGTACTCAGCCAACCTTTTGAGTATCTGATTGACTGTTGGTCCTCAGCCTCGTTCTAAAAAGGGTAGTAGTTACCTGTTTACTGTGATGCACAGACCACTAGGTTTCCTGCTGCTTATCCTCTCCGGTCTATCACCACTAAGTCTGTGCTAAAAGCTTTCACTCAGTTTCTCTCACTGTCTGGAATCCCTAAGGTCATTCAGAGTGATCAAGGATCTAATTTCACCTCTAATCTGTTTGGTCAGGTTCTCCAACAGCCCCATATTAAACACAATTTGTCTAGTGCCTATCATGCGCAAAGTCAAGGAGCACTGGAACGTTTCCATCCAACACTTAAGTCTTTGTTGAGACCTTATTGTACTGAGATGGATAAGGATTGGGAGGAGGGGTTGCCTTGGTTACTGTTAGCCGCTAGGGAGGTTTCACAGGAGAGCACGCGGTTCAGTCCGAAGGACCTTGTGTTTGGACATAGAAGTCCACGCAACCTATCTGTTCTCCAGGATGACTGGAAGTCTCCTGAGCCACCTCAGTCCCTGTTATCTTATGTGTGTGATTTCCGGCGACGCCTGTACGCCGCTGGTGAAATGGCTAAAGAGAAGCTATCATCTTCACAGGAGAGGACGAAAGGCATATTTGATCGGCGAACTGAGCCTTGTGACCAGGTTCTTGCTCTGCTGCCAATTGTTGGATCTCCTTTTCAAGCCAAGGTCCATATACGGTTGTGCGCCAGTGCACTGAGCATTTCAATGGCAAAAGGAGGCTCGGGGAAATAAATTCCCCAAAATATATATTTTGAGTTATTTTAATGAAAAACACAGTGCTGGTTTAAAAATAAAATGAAAACGCCTACATAGGGGCTTTAATATGGCTGCTCCCACCTCAATCTTGCCATTCATACAAAATATGTTGGTTATTCTACTATTGTTTCAGTGAAAACTTTAACTTTCTAGTTACTGGTGTTATGTATTTCGAAAGATGCTAGCCACAGTAGAACAGAATGCTCTACCTGGTAAAAGCTAACGTTTTTTTCTCTCTTGACAAATAAACACATAATTTGTGCGCTAGAAATATTTCCCTCCCAAAAGAGACAATAAATAATATCTTGTGCAATGCATTCCATTTATATAATGGAGCTAGACACACTTTCTCTTTTTGACATTTTGGTTTTATGTGTTCAGCCTTTTTCATCTAGGACCTTCAACCATGAGAAAACAATGTATATTCTATGTGTCCATATACATGGCATCTCTCAAAGGATACAACTCAACTCTTACCATGTGACATGTTGGATAACCCGCTAACCCTGTAGCGTCACAGTTGGATCGATTTTCTGTTTTTGGGGGCCCTGGTCAACCCATAAGACCCTTGTTTAAATCCAGGGTTCCTGTTCTACATGTGATGTAGTGTTGATCTACAGTCAGTGGGTAATGTCCATAAGAAAAAAGCTTTTATCCTGGTGGTCCCTTTTAGGAAGCTAATCAAGGGTGCTTCTGTAGTTTTTCCCACCACTGCACACTAATGTAGGCAAGCAATGTGGCCAGCAACAGCTTGGAAAGTGTGTGTGTGTATTTCCGTGTGTGTTTGCATGTGTAGGTTTAACATGGCAGTGGGCTCTTTTGGCCTCAGATGGCAAGAAAGCAGACTTTTCATGCCCTGCAGTCACAACAAATGTACAAATTAATAAGACATTTGGTGTTGCCCAGCCTTCCTCTTGACTGCCTGTTTACTGCTGTATGACGAGAGCTGTCCTTGGCTCTCCACTACGGTCCCATTCTAGATGGTGAAATTAATCAAACAAGCCTCTTACATCTGCTTCAGTGTTTTAGTGTGAGGACACTGCTTCATAGGCTTTTGAGGTGGTATGTCAAATGAGAGGTCATTTAGCTTGTCTATTGATAAGTTAGGTTTTGGATATCAATTTTCTTTAGCCTAGCCCTATGCGGTGGCTGGTGTATTCAAGTTTTCAACCATAGTTACAATACTCTGCTCTAGACTAATAGCTACTGTAGTGATTATTTTGTATGTCAACATTCCAAATAAGTTTCATACAGCGCATCAATTCAGTGAGTCTTGTAAATTCAATTTATAGTTCAAAATTGTTTGTGGTGGAATGGCAGTATATTCGATCATATGAATAACCTCTATCGTCTTGACAGATTTGCAATTTATTTTGTGAACAATTGTTTTTATTAGGCAATACAAAAAAACAACATTTTCCTCCTTTTTAACCCCGCCACCCTAATGCCTAACAAGGCATACTATAAAAAATGTGACTCCAACATAACCACGTCCTGAAAATAAGCCAACCATTTCCTCATATGAAGGTCATGTGGTGGCAACCAGTGCTGAACACGTTTTTTGGCAGCAGTCAACCAAGTCAGCCAAATCTTGCCGTTTGTTATTCAGCTGCATACCTGATCCGTCATTAACAGAGGAATTTGTTCAAGGGGTACAGTTTTATCAATCGTGTCAGAGAGAATACTTTTCTCCAGAAGTCATCAGGACAATCCCATATCATATGTTTATATGTGCCAAGTGCATTGAGGGAACATAGGTCACAGTTTGGGCTTGGAGTCTGTGTTGTCAAGTATGACCAATGAGCTTCAAATGTATTAACTGATGGTTTGGGTTCTTTGAGTGAAATATATTCTCCTAGACATTCTCCCAATCAATAGACTCATCAATAGTCATATCCTTTACCCACGCTTTAACAACTGAAAGATCTTTCCACTTTAGCAACTGAAGATGAGTAAATAACTGACACATCAGAGTGAATTTTTACATTCCCGTCCAATCACAGTATGCGTTCCCAAACGCATACCCCTTGAAGCAGATGCTAAGCTACATGACTGTTTTGCTTGCACAGACTGGAATATGTTCCGGGATTCCTCCGATGGTATTGAGGAGTACACCACATCAGTCATTGGCTTCATCAATAAGTGGATCGATGACGTCGTCCCCACAGTAACCGTATGTACATAAGCCATGGATTACAGGCAACATCCGCACTGAGCTAAAGGCTAGAGCTGCCACTTTCAAGGAGCAGGACTCTAACCCGGAAGCTTATAAGAAATCCCGCTTTGCCCTCCGACGAACCATCAAACAGGCAAAGCATCAATACAGGACTAAGATCGAATCGTACTACACCGGCTCTGACACTCGTCGGATGTGGCAGGGCTTGCAAACCATTACAGACTACAAAGGGAAGCACAGCCAAGAGCTGCCCAGTGACACGAGCCTACCAGACGAACTAAACTACTTCTATGCTCGCTTCGAGGCAAATGGCACTGAAACATGCATGAGACCAGCTGTTCCGGAAGACTGTGTGATCACGCTCTCCGCAGCCGATGTGTGTAAGACCTTTTAAACAGGTCAACATTCACACAAGGTCGCAGGTCCAGATGGATTACCAGGACGTGTACTGCGAGCATGCGCTGACCAACCGGCAAGTGTCTTCACTGATATTTTCAATGTCTTCCTGTCTGAATCTGTAATACCAACATGTTTTAAGCAAACCACCATAGTGCCTGTGCCCATGAACACTAAAGTAACCTGCCTAAATGACTACTGACCCGTAGCACTCACGTCTATAGCTATGAAATGCTTTGAAAGTCTGATCATGGCTCACATCAACAACATTATCCCAGAAACCGTAGACACACTCCAATTTGCATACTGCCCCAACAGACAAAAGGAACACCTATGTGAGAATGCTATTCATAGACGACAGTTTAGCGTTCAACACCATAATGCCCTCAAAGCTCATCAATAAGCTAAGGACCCTGGGACTAAACACATCCCTCTGCAACTGGATCCTGGACTTCCTGATGGGCTGCCCCCAGGTGGCAAGGGTAGGTAACAACACATCTGCCACGCTGATCCTCAACACAGGGGCCCCTCCTGTGCTCCCTGTTCACTCATGACTGCACGGCCAGGCATGACTCCAACACCATCAATACGTTTGCAGATGACACAACAGTGGTAGAACTGATCACCGACAACGACGAGACCGCCTATAGGGAGGAGGTCAGAGACCTGGCAATGTGGTGCAAGGACAACAAACTCTCCCTCAACGTGATCAAGACAAAGGAGATGATTGTGGACTACAGGAAAAAGTGGATCGAGCACGCCCCCATTCTCATCGACGGGGCTGTAGTGGAGCAGGTTTAGAGCTTCAAGTTCCTTGGTGTCCACATCAACAAACTAACATGGTCCATGCACACCAAGACAGTCCTGAAGAGGGCACGACAAAACCTATTCCCCCTCAGGAGATTGAAAAGTTTTGGCATGGGTCCTCAGATCCTCAAAAGGTTCTACAGCTGCACCATCAAGAGCATCCTGACCGGTTGCATTACCGCCTGGTATGACAACTGCTCGGCATCTGACCATAAGGCACTACAGAGGGTAGTGTGTACGGCCCAGTACATCACTGGTGCCAAGGCGGTGTCAGAGGAAGGCCCTAAAAATAGCCAGACTCCAGTCACCCTAGTCATAGACTGTTCTCTCTGCTACCGCATGACAAGCAGTATCGGAGCACCATGTCTAGGTCCAAGAGGCTTCTAAACAGCTTCTAACCCAAAGCCATAAAGACTCCTGAACACCTAATCAAATGGCTACCTAGACTATTTGCATTGCCCCTCTCCCCTCTCCACACCACTGCCACTCTGTGTTGTCATCTATGCATAGTCACTTAAATAACTCTACCTACATGTACATATTACCTCAACTAACCGGTGCCCCCGTACATTGATCCTGTACCGGTACCCCCCTGTGTATAGTCTCGCTATTGTTATTTTACTGCTGCTCTTTAATTACTTGTTACTTTTATTTCTTATTCTTATCTGTATTTTTTTTTTAAACTGCATTGTTGTTAGGGGCTCGTAAGTAAGCATTTCACTGTAAGCCCTACACCTGTTGTATTCGGCGCATGTGACTAATAAGATTTGATTTGAGTTCAATACATGTATTTCCCCTAGATTATTGACCCCTTTTGCAGACCAGACTTGACTCAAATGCTTTAGTACCTGAAGCAACTGCCTGGTTATGCCACAGAGGGGTATGGAGATGCCTCTTCCAGTTACCACCTATTCACTTCTCAACCCTCCTAAAATGATATTTTGTATTGGAGATAATGGGACCATAATATAACATGCATTTCTTAATAGTTATACCAGAAAATAACACATCTTGTAATCTAATAGGAAAAACGAGTTCCTCCTCAATAGTTCTCCAAGAGACTGATGTAGACTGATCGAACCATGATCTAAGTAGGCGTAACTGGAAAAACTGGTGGTAAATATAAACATTTGTTTATGCAAGTCCCCCATTTCCCTTCGGTCGTTGTAGTACTTCAAACAGGATGTTTGGAATGACAAAGGTATTTACGTACAAGTTTAATCAATCCTTACCCAATAACCTAGTGGCGGAAAGAGTGGGATCATCATTGCTTAGGAAATGAATACGTGGCTACATACTCATCTTTATGGAAGCAACCCTTGTTTGTAAGGAAGCAGGCAACTTCTTCCAAATGTTTAGATCTTGTTCAACCTCTTTTGTAAATGTTCTCATAATTAAACTTCACCAAACCATGCAGAGATATTTTGTGAATTAAAGATGCACTATGCAGAAATTGCTCCGCCATTTCTTGGTTGCTAAAATTCTAATAGTTTGCCTAATTTCAGTTTATGTGACAAAATACAAGCAAGTATAGTGTAGAGGATTATTGTACCATCTACACCACTGTGAAATATATTTTTCAATAACCAAAAAGATTGTATTTTCATCTGTTTGGATGAGGTGTACAAAACCAAAAGTAAAAGACGCAAAAACAAAACTTAAGAACAGGAAGCATAGAAATCGCGCACATAGAACAGATCTAATACACACATTTCTATGTGAATTTGGCCGGGTCGCCATAAAAAGTTACATATTGCAGCTTTAATGCCCAAATAAGTGGACTGGGTTTTAACAGGATTTGTTGAGTGAAGTGAAACTTTCTTGGCCGTTTCATTAATCAACATTTAATGCTGATTTATATCCTGACATCAATTTGTAATATTGAATTCTCAATAGCTATCATATCTAAGATGACATCATACGTGTATAGAGATATGAGATGATGATTTAATCGGTATAGGAGAAGCAATTGCATTCATCCTCTCTAGAGAGAGAATGAATGTCAGGGATAAGCCATCGCCTTGTCTACATCCACGAAAAATAGGAAATGGACTTGATTGTATGTCATTTGTAGACATCATGGCAAAAAGTTTAGCGTACGATCCACGAACCATATCGATAAAATGCTTTCCCAAACCAAATTTCCTTAAATCGGCCAACAATACTGCCATTTGAGCCTGTCAAAAGCCTTTTTGGCATCTAGTGACAGCACAGCGCACGGTGTGTCCAATTGTTGTTTCAGTATTCCGTGCATTAAATGATGGACTTAGATTTGTGCTATTGAATTATTGCAATAGTAGCTTCCAATATAAATGAAACCTCAGCCTCAATATAAGTTTTTGGATATATATAAATATATTTTTTTTCATAAAGAAAGCAAACAATAGCCATTTTTTCTCTCTCACTTGTGTGAAAAAGAGCTGGGAGTTGAGGAGGGAGTCAGCAGGAGGGGGGCAGACAGGGATCGTGATCGTTTAGTCTGCCCTGGGGACAAGCTCAACAGTGTCACTGCTGCCCATATTCGGTGGCTGAGCAAGGAGGGCCAGGTGGTGGTGCCGAGCGCGGCACAGTCAAGCGTGGACGCAGCGCATGCTGACATTTTACCTTCCCCGACTGCTGCAGGGGGAGGAAAAATCTGCTTTTCCATATGCTTGTGCTCGTTGCACCCCCTTCCCGGGTCCCTGGCAGATGGCTCCCTGAACATTGTTTACCTTCAGTGGCGGTCCCAGATGAAGTGTGTCCATTGGCATTCCCATTCCGTCCAGTTTTCCCCTCTCCTTAGCCAAGGAGCTGGTCAGAATACTCTCTGTCACACACACACACACACACACACACACACACACACACACACACACACACACACACACACACTTGTACAAACAGGTACATTCTCACAAAGCTACATACCCATCTCGTCACATATTCCCCATTGCTTACAGATTCCAGAAAAAAAGTATCGTATTTCTCTAACTTGTTCTCTCATTCTACCAGGAACTACCCTGTCCACACTTGTTTGCAATGTGTTGTGTAGTGTGGCCATATGGGCCCCTCCCTGATGTCTGTTTAGTTCCAGACAGACAGACCTCCAGATGTTTCCAGTGTGGCGGCTGGAGGGACAGATGCTTTTGGCTGGACTGGGTTGGACCAACACTCCATTCAATGGTCCCAAGGCGGAACCCCGCCCCGCTTGGTCACAGAGACCATCACAGTGCCAGGCAAAGAACATCCATCTGCCATACATCCGAGTAATTATCATCAATATTTGATGTTAGACATTCTCAGTCGATGTTTTAGCTGGATCACTAACTGATTTTGTGGTGGTAGAGTAGATCTAGGGGGGAGGTTAGGGGGGGACCGTCCACATCCTCAGCCTGCCATAGGTACACACTTGTCCTGATCTCTGTTATGGGTTTACAAACTGGGTCATTTTCAATGGTAGTGATGGGGGGGGAGAATCATGATATTATATTGATATTTGACTAAGTATACATTTGTAAAATACATTTATACTTGGTAGTGGTAGCTAGTGCCAGTCGGCTGTACCTGTGTCAAAATGTTTCATCCTACAGCTTGCTCTCCATCTTTTTAAAGTGAGCCAAAATGTTTTCAGTACTTATTTCCTTGACTGATCAAAACTAATTTTCTCATGGTCTCTCTTGTCCCTCTGCAGCAGACATATTCTGTATAGTGAGCAATATGTTTGGAACATCAAATCTCAATAAAAATCACAGTATCGAATGGCAATACATATAGAATCATGAGAATCGCAGGGAGCATTTCTTCAGGGAGCATGTGCAAGGCTTATTTATAAAAAAAAATTGAGGAGAGAAAGGGTGGGCAGGAGGGTCGGTTGTTTTCACAATGAAAACTTTGGGTTAAGTGTCTTTTCGTCCATGTCTCTCTCACCTTGCCCTTGCCCATGCTGGGTCAGAGCCAGAAGTGGACTGGCCTCATTGGCTTGGGGAGCAGGGCAGCAGCAAGGGGTCCACTGCTAACTGAGCCATCTGTCTGGAAGTGCTGCTCACAGATACCAGAATACTTGGTCCTGAGTCCTCAAGGTAGCTTAACATCCTCTAACCAAGCACATGCTGGTTTGGTTTACTTATGGTACATGCAGTTATGGCAATCTCCATTTGATACCATTTATATGATGAAATAGGTAGGTACTGCAGGTAGTCCCCTGTCCTGTCACCCAAATAATAACAATGTCATATAATTATAGTCATAAAGATAATGTCACATACTGACATTGATTACCTAAGATGATCACATTTCTCATCTCTTCCCATTTAGAAAATTTAAAATCAACAGAGAGATACTGACAAAGGAATGGCCACCCACCTTTTCCCATCTCTGGTAGTCTTGTAACACTGATTAATGTACACATGAGAAGTGTTAATTCACGGTTAAGCAGCTTGCTGTCTCCCGGAGCATGAAAGAAAATGGATAAATTGTGTAAGTGGTGTGAGTTATGGGTTAGGGGAGGGGGAGGGGCAGAAAGGCAAACATGCACAAAGGGGGCTTTCTCATCTCAACAGCCTTGGGTCCTCTCACTTGTTTTGTTCATTAATGCCTAATGTGACGGAACAACACTTGTCTCTCCCTTCACAAATGACACTAATGACAACAGAATAGGAAAGGATGGCCTGTAACGTTTGTACTAGGTCCTAGCATGACAGGTGTATAAAATCAAGCGCACAGCCATGCAATCTCCATAGACAAACATTGACAGTAGAACTGCCTTCCCTGAAGAGCTCAGTTACTTTCAACGCCGCACCGTCATATGATTTCACCTTTTCAACAAGTCAATTCGTCAAATTTCTGCCCTGCAAGAGCTGTCCTGGTCAACTGTAAGTGCTAGGAGCAGCAACATCTCAACCGCGAAGCAGTATGCCTCACAAGCTGACAGAACGAGACCGCCGAATGAGAGCGTAGTGCATCTGTCCTCTGTTTTAACCCTCACTACCAAGTTCCAAACTGCCTCTGAAAGCAATGTCAGCACAAGAACTGTTCATTGGGAGCTTCAGGAAATGGGTTTCCATGGCCGAGCAGCGCAATGCGAAGCATTGCCTGGAGTGGTGTAAAGCTTGCCGCCATTGGATGCCAGGAGAACGCTTCCTGCCCGAATGCATGGTGCCAACTGTAAAGTTTGGTGGAGGGGACAATGGTCTGGGGCTGTTTTTCATGGTTCGGGCTAGGCTCCTTAGTTCCATTGAAGGGAAATCATTATTGACGATTCTGTGCATCCAACTTTGTGGCAACAGTTTGGGGAAGGCCCTTTGCTATGTCAGCATGACAATGTCCCCGTGCATAAAGCGAGGTCCGTACAGAAATGGTTTGTCGAGATCGTGTGGAAGAACTTGATTGACTTGCACAGAGCCCTGACCTCTACTCCATCGAACACCTTTGAGATGAGTTGGAATGCCGACTTCGAGCGAGGCCTAATCCCCCAACATCAGTTTCCAAACTCACTAATGCCCTTTTGGCTGAATGGAAGCAAGTCTCCGCAGCATCTAGTGAAAAGCCTTCCCAGAAGAGTGGATGCTGTTATATCAGCAAAGGGACGACCAACTCCGTATTAATGCCCATGATTTTAGAATGAGATGTTCAACGAGCAGGTATCCACATACTTTTGGTCATGTAGTGTATCTTCTGCGTGTGTTTGATTTCGTCAAGACAACCATGTATACTTAATGATGTCAGATGTGTCAAGAAGAAGTATCTTATCACTCTTTCGCCTCTTAGGGGCCCGATTTGCACTGGTTCCTGACTTTCCTAAAGTGTTTCTTAGCATTACATCCCCCTTGTTTTGTAGATAAGAATTTTGTACAGAGATGTACTTAGTTTGTCTCAGCCAGCCACACCCCATGGTTTGAGTGTTAGACTAGTGCACAGAGCTGTCAGCCTCCTGACTGCTCCCCAACTATAATCCCTCAGTGCTTGTCCCTGCTGGCCTGCTCTGCACTGACGACTGCCTCCCTCTTGCTGAGTTGGGACGGTCATGGAGGAGTAACAGCTGGGCCAGAGAGCAGTCTCTCCCTAAACAGTGGAAACTTCTCCAGCTGTCATCTGCTCTCTCCCATATGACCCAGCTCTCCTTCCAGCTGCCGCCCTGGCCTCCCGCACTTTAACCCACTTCCACCGCAGGAGACCATGTTTGCAGTTTTCTCCGGTGTGTGTGTCTGTGTCTGTGTCTGTGTGTGTGTGTGTGTGTGTGTGTGTGTGTGTGTGTCTGTGTGCTGCTGGGACCGGGACTGGCCCCCACTAAGAAGCCATCCCAGGACATAATGGGTTGAATGCAACCCCTGTCTCCCTGAACAAACTATTAAGCTCTGGTCTCACAGGAAATTGAGGGACACTTTAGGTGTTTTTTCTCTGGTGACCTCAGAGAACTTGCTTCGTATGTAAAGTTTCAAAATGCCTTTGCTGCAACAAGTTACATCGATACAGACAAACTCTCTTGCAAGGTGACGCCATGCGGGGGAAAAAAACGTAACACATTTTCACTGCACTTGACATACTAAACGAACAGTAAGTGCATCTTTGCTAAAACATTTGTCAGTGCATATACAGTGCATTCAGAAAGTATTCAGACCCATTGACTTTTTCCACATTTTGTTACGTTACAGCCTTATTAAAAAAAGTATTTAAAAAATCCCTCATAAAAAAAATCAAAGCCATGAGGTCGAAGGAATTGTCCGTAGAGCTCCGAGACAGGATTGTGTCGAGGCACAGATCTGGGGAAGGGTAACAAAAAAAATGTCTGCAGCATTGAAGGTCCCCAAGAACACAGTGGCCTCCATCATTCTTAAATGCAAGAAGTTTGGAAGCACCAATACTCTTCCTAGAGCTGGCCTCCCCACCAAACTGAGCAATCGGGGGAGAAGGGCCTTGGTCAAGGAGGTGACCAAGAAGCCGATGGTCACTCTGACAGAGCTCCAGAGTTCCTCTGTGGAGATGGGAGAACTTTCCAGAAGGACAACCATCTCTGCAGCAATCCACCAATCAGGCCTTTTATGGTAGAGTGGCCAGATGGAAGCAACTCCTCAGTAAAAGGCACATGACAGCACGCTTGGAGTTTGCCAAAAGGCAACTAAAGGACCATGAGAAACCAGATTTTCTGCTCTGATGAAACCAAGATTGAACTCTTTGGCCTAAAATGCCAAACGTCACGTCTGGAGGAAAGCTAGCACCATCCCTACGGTGAAGCATGGTGGTGGCAACATCATGCTGTGGGAAACTTGTCATGATTGAGGGAAAGATGAACGGAGCAAAGTACAGAGAGATCCTTGATGAAAACCTGCTCCAGAACGCTCAGGACCTCAGACTGGGGCGAAGGTTCACCTTCCAATTGGACAGCGACCCTAAACACACAGCCAAGACAACGCAAGAGTGGCTTCGGGGCAAGTCTCTGAATGTCCTTGAGTGCCCCAGCCAGAGCCCGGCCTTTAACCTCTCTAGGGGGTGTGGGACGCTACCGTCCCACCTGGCCAACATCCAGTGAAATTGCAGAGCGCCAAATTCAAAACCAGAAATACTCATTATAAAAATTCATAAAACATACAAGTGTTATACATCGGTTTAAAGATTAACTTCTTGTTAATCCAACCACGGTGTCAGATTTCAAAAAGGCTTTACGGCGAAGCGATTATCTGAGAACAGCGCCCAGCAGACTAATCATTACAAACAGTTACCAGCCAAGTAGAGGAGTTACACAAGTCAGAAATAGTGATAAAATTAATCACTTACCTTTGATGAACTTCATATGGTTGCACTCACAAGACTCCCATTTACTCAATAAATGTTTGTTTTGTTCGATAAAGTCCCTCTTCATATCCAAAAACCTCCGTTTTCTTTGCTCGTTTTGTTCAGTAATCCACAGGCTCAAAGGCAGTCACATCAGACAGACAAAAAATCCGAAAAGTATCAGTAAAGTTCGTAGAAACATGTCAAATGATGTTTATAATCAATCCTCAGGTTGTTTTTAGTCATAATAATCAATAACATTTCAACCAGACAAAAGCTTCGTCAATATAAAAGGAAAACAAGAAAGGTGTGGTCTTGGTCGCGCGCATGAAAAACCTCTGGGACATTGCAGGGTCCACTCATTCAGACTGGTCTTATTCCCTCATTTTTCACAATACAAGCCTGAAACAATTTCTAAAGACTGTTGACATCTAGTGGAAGACATAGGAAGTGCAATTTGAGTCCTAAGTCAATGGATACTGTAATGGCATTCAATAGAAAACTACAAAATTAAAAAATCCCACTTCCTGGATGGATTTTTCTCAGGTTTTCGCCTGCCATATCAGTTCTGTTATACTCACAGACATTATTTGAACAGTTTTGGAAACTTTAGAGTGTTTTCTATGCAAATCCACCATATGCATATCCTAGCTTCTGGGCCTGAAAATAGCTGTGTAGCAACGCTCCCCATCCAACCTGACAGCTTGAGAGAATCTGTAGAGGAGAATGGGAGGAGAATGGGAGAAACTCCCCAAATACAGGTATGCCAAGCTTGTAGCGTTATACCCAAGAAGACTTGAAGCTGTAATCACTGCCAAAGGTGCTTCAAAAGAGTACTGAGTAAAGGGTCTGAATACTTATGTAAATGTGATATTTGCAAACATTTCTGAAAACCGTTTTTGATTTGTCATTATGGGGTATTGTGTGTAGATCGATGAGGGGAAAACTATTTAATCAATTTTAGAATAAGGCTGTAATGTAACAAAATGTGGAAAAAGTCAAGGGGTCTGAATACTTTCCGAATGCACTGCACATTTCACCTGCTTAATACTTGCATTTGAAAATGTCAAATACTCATTAGTAATCGAATACAAACCTTGAATCGAGTGCTCGCGTCCAACTCTAGTCTACAGTTGAAAATGACAAAAACTTTGTATATAGGCGTAAAACAACTTTTCCTTTTTGTGCCTTGCAGGAACAACATCGAAAATGATCAAGCTAAGAGAGGAGCCCAGCGACTATGCAGACCAGCCCAGAGGGAAGAGTCCGGTCAACAACAGCACACTAGTCCCAGTCAAAGGCATCAACAACCTAGGAAACACCTGCTTCTTTAACGCAGTTATGCAGGTGCGGTCATTATGAGATTGGTTTGTATACCGTAAACATTGGTGAGGCTGCTTATGAAATGCAACCATAGGGATAAGGTCATGTCAAAGAGAGTCTTTACCAATGGTGTAATGAAGGTCATTGCATACCTTAGAGAACTATTTATAACTTGTCAGTAATGTCCAGATCAACTAGCCCATGTCAGCTAACATTGTTTTGCTCGGTTTGTTAAACCATAGATATTTTTGTGATGTTTGAGTCACTCAAATATCACATGAATAAACATTAGACATGGCAAAATGTATAGAATTGCAAGAAAATTAGCTTTAAAACGGCTAAATGTTCTATGCACCTCATGACAAAATGTGTAGAATTGCTGGAAATAAGCTTTAAACCTACAACATTTTCTCTCCCTCAACAACCCTGGTCTAGGGAACAGTGTACTGTAAACATGACGGCTGGTCAAACTGGCATGTCAAGTGCTGCTCCTGCCTACAGTAAAATACCATAACATACCAGCCTGGGGCTCCCAAGTGGCGCAGCATCTCAGTGCTTGAGGCGTCACTACAGACACCCTGGTTTGAATCCAGGCTGTATCAAAACCAGCCGTGATTGGGAGTCCCATAGGGCGGTGCACAATTGGCCCAGCGTCGTCCGGGTTTGGCTGGTGTAGGCCGTCGTTGTAAATAAGAATTTGTTCTTAAAATCAACAAAAGGCTTGTACAGACATGGGTTAAGTCCTGATCTTACAGACTTGTACTAAAACACTTGAAGTAGGCATTCTAGAGTTAAGTCAACAAGTTACTATATCATGTCTTTACAATACAGCAGTATAGGCAAGAACAAGTTATGCAAGAGTATTTTATATGTGTATGTGTGACTCATCTATCCACAGGAGAATAGGATTGGTATAGAACACATTCTCTATGTTCCAGTGTGTGTTCGCTGTCTGGTCTTGGGGGATTTAAACTTACATTCCCTTCCCGTTTTCTGCCATTTTGTTAATCACCTTCGGAGCTCTCTCGTGATTGAAACCAGACCGAACATTCTTCCTTTACATGTTTTTTTTCCCTCTCTCTTTCTATCCGCCATTGTCTCCTTCAAAATTGCAATTTTGCTGGTGAAACAACGTAATTGTCAGAGCAAAAGCTCACACTGCTGAAGCCATTGTGTCTTTTCCATAGCAACTGTCTTCATTGCCAGGATGTGACAAAACAACTGTCGTTTGAAAGGGAAGAAAGAGATGATGCAGTAATATGATGGGACAATGGTGGCTCTGGGCAATCCCTTCTGTGTTTCAGTCACAGCTTATCATTTCTTTGGAAAGGGCTTTTTTAGCATAATGATATTTAGGCTAACACCCGCCAGTTTCTCAGAATTAATAGAGATTTTTTCAATTGTAGACTTTCCGGTTTTACCAATCATTTTTTTTTTTGCATTTGTAATATTTGTATGTTTTTATAATTTTTTTGTGAAGGGATGATGAAATAAAAAGGAAGAAGTGCAGGAAGATGTTAATTCATGATTCTTCTAACTGATAAGAAATGATTCTGTCCTGTCCATGCAGGTGAAAACGATGATGACTAAATGAATGGTAATGGTTTAATAATGGCTGATTTCTGTCCATCAGAATCTGTCCCAGACTCACATGCTGAACGACCTGATACAGGATGTGAAGGAGAAGGGATACAAGCTGAAGATCTGCCCCCCTGCCGAGTCAAATGTGGTACGTTCCACCCTCTTGTGCTTGGTATAGTCTTATAGTGTACATGGCACAGGAAGCCACTTATTACTGTCTATATGGGTGGTTATTTTTATTATTAGCATAACAGGCTATCGTAAATAACCCTTGAGTCATGTTGTAGCCCACCCCCCACGTCTCCAGTCATCTGTAGAATGCAGTCAAGCCCCTTCAGGCTTTCCATGGTAGTGCAACACTCTGTATGAAATACATGCCTTGTCTAACACTCATATGTTCTCTCGCTCACTCTCTCCTTTCCTGGGGTTGTCCTTCAGGGGGCGTTGACAGTGACTCTGCCCAGTCCAGAGCCCCTGACCTCGGCCATGTTCCTCTTCCTACACAGCATGAAGGAGTCTGGGAAGGGCCCTGTCAACCCCAAGATCCTTTTCAACCAGCTCTGCCAGAAGTAAGAATCTACGTTTTGCATTAAACTTTATTTTATGTGTTGGCCGTCTCACAGCATTAGTGCTGATGGTGCCGGAACCCAGTATAGGCTATTGTATAGGCATGGGTGTGGACTTAACCTGCTTCCTGTGCTGGTCCATGCTAAAATATTTTTTATGAAAAGAGCATATGAGGGCTGCCCTGTAGGGTGCCAGAGGAGGCACTACAGACCTGTAAAAGGTTGGCTAAAGCTTTCATAATTATATTCTCTTTCATTGTGTACTAATGACAAACTTGATCACCAAGAGATATCAATAGTTTTTGTTACCATCAATTCTTCCTTACTTGATTGATGGAATCACCACTGCGCAACACTGTAGAAGCATTGTGCTGTGGTTGCGGCATCGGCGGTGCATCAATGTTAGACACACAGCCTCGTATGCAGACAAGCTGCCCAAGCTGCCCGAGGTTAGAGGTCAGCATGCCCCAACTGGTCTGGCACTTCTCCATTGCCGTGACAACAGTCAAGCAAACAGTACAGGCAGAGGCCACAGCTCTTACCTGCCCTGTTGTCAAGCTGCCATGGCGATCACTTCAGAGAAGAGGTTGTCTCAACCTGCTGGACCCTACCAGCACCTGGTCCATCCAGTCTTCAGTCCACGCTACTCCCCAACGCTGCTCAACACTAAACCATTAACACCAAAGCACTCCACACGGAACGAACAGTAGACCTCACTGCACAAAATGGCTCTGATGCAATCTGCTTCCAGCTGCGATCAAAACAGCATGGCATGTCCTTGTTCTCTTTAACACGCCGCACAACCTGTGTTTGTTTGAACTTGAGGATAGTGAACCGGCTGAGTGGCTGGCCCGGGCAGCCCTCCCAGTTTCATGGTGAACGCTTATGAACACGGTCACCTTTGAACATGCTGAACGGTTGGTTAGGTCTCTCTTTGAACATGTGGTGAATGGTTGGTTGGCTCTTGTTGTTGGAACATGGTGAACGGCTGGTTTGGCCCAGACTGGCTGTAGTGTGTGGGGCCTGTTGGGTTAGGTAGGACCAGGCTCTGTACAGTTGGGTGGGATGGGGAACGTTCGGGTGGCTGGAGCGCGGAGACGATTGGCCGCCTGGGTGCCTCTGGTATGTCCCAGTACCCGGCCTTTCATCTGCCCAGGTGTGTGTGTGTGTGAGAGCAATGCCACCCTTCACCTGGTACTACCTCACCCTGCAGTGCATATGCACTCAGCCGGGCATACACATAGGCACAGCACGCATGCGCATACACAACACACATTCACCCAGTAGACCTCATTTCATGCCCTTCCTCATGCTCACATGCGCATTACACAGGCGCATGCCTTTATTCAAACCCTTCTTCCATGCACACATTCACTCGACACATACTTATGCACGTGCTACACACCTCATCCCATGTTTCTGCGCACACACATGATTTGCCATCGCTCTCCCGTCCTTCGCATATACACTCTAGTCTGTGTGCATGTCCAATCCTCGTCTTTATTACCCGAGGTCTCCTAGCACAGTGGCGTGTTGCCGGCCCTGACCTGAGAATGTGCACCCTAGTGCTTAACAACACACTGGTTGGTTAAACTGGCTACTTGGGTGTGTGTGTGTGTTTTTCTTTGGTGTTTAAGGCAGATTGAGCCTAGTCAAATCAAAATTATTTATATAGCCCTTCTTACATCAGCTGATATATCAAAGTGCTGTACAGAAACCCAGCCTAAAACCCCCAAACAGCAAGCAATGCAGGTGTAGAAGCACAGTGGCTAGGAAAAACTCCCTAGAAAGGCCAAAACCTAGGAAGAAACCTAGAGAGGAACCAGGCTATTTATTTTTATTTTATTTCACCTTTATTTAAAAAGGTAGGCAAGTTGAGAACAAATTCTCATTTACAATTGCGACCTGGCCAAGATAAAGCAAAGCAGTTCGACACATGCAACAACACAATGGAGTAAAACAAACATACAGTCAATAATACAGTAGAAAAATGAGGTGTGGCCAAGATGTTCAAATGTTCAGAAATGACCAGCATGGTCAAATAATAGTAATCACAGTGAACAGGTCAGGGTTCCATAGCCGCAGGCAGAACAATTGAAACTGGAGCAGCAGCACGGCCAGGTGGACTGGGGACAACAAGGAGTCATCGTGCCAGGTAGTCCAGAGGCATGGTCCTAGGGCTCAGGTCCTCAGAGAGAGAAAGAGAGAATTAGAGAGAGCATACTTAAATTCACACAGGACACCGGATAAGACAGGAGAAATACTCCAGATATAACAGTGTGTTGTTGCCTAGTGTGTTGTTGTGTTCACCCTTGACCAGCTGAGTCACTCCCTATCTGGCCTGCCCTTCTGGCTGCCCCACTATACCCAACGCCAGGCCCTCTGTGCCAGCTGGACGGGTCAGGCTCGGACCAGCGCCAGGCCCAGTGGTTTGGAGGGTCAACACCACACACACTGTTTCTGGTGCCAGTGAGAGACTCGGCTTGTACCCAGACACACCACTAGCCCTATGTTGCTGTGGTGGGGGGTGTGTGTATGGCGCACGAGAGGAAAAAGCTCTACAATTTATTCTGATTAAAAAAGAATTGTCTATGACTTTGGGCAGTCATTAAAGTTTCATCTAGAGAATCTTGCCTGTGCTTACACAGGAACACTTTTACCTCCCTTTTTCCTTACTCTAGCGTTCAGTTGTGAAATAATACACACACAGATTTGCACAAATGCACTCTGCGAACGCGCGTACACACTGACTGATCTTCTTTCATGACTTGTAGGCCCAAAAAAATACCAACCTTTGTGTAAGTCTAACGCAGTAGGAAAATAGCAGGGTTCAACAATGAGCAGGTAGCCACACAAAGGCACATGGCCACACAGGTCTGAACATGCATGGAAGATCTCCTGCCGCTGAAGCGTTGAAGAGCAGGCATTTTCGCAAGGAAGGTCCCATTCAGCTGGTCTCACAATGCCTGATATAAATCATGTCCACAGACCTTCAGCTGCCTATGCAAGGCGTTCATTATGTTTCTGATGTTACGTATCACGCTTTTGTCTGTCCTTGTGAGGAATAGTCTATATGTGCATCAAAACTGAGACCGAGAGATTGAGAAACAGCTTCCATCCCAAGGCCATCAGACTGCTAAACAGCAATCGCTAACTCAGAGAGGCTGCTGCCTACATTGAGACCCAATCACTGGACACTTTAAGAAATGGATCACTAGTCACTTTAAACAATGCCACTCTAATGCCACTTTCATAATGTTTACATATCTTACATTACTCATATCACGAGTATACTGTATCTTATACCATCTACTGCACCTTGCCTATGCCGCTCGGCCATCGCTCATCCATATACAACTTTTAGATTTGTCTGTATTAGGTAGTTGTTGGGGAATTGTTAGATTACTTGTTAGATTTGTGTATATTATGTAGTTGTTGGTAATGTTTAGATTTCTTGTTAGATACTACTGCACTGTTGGAACTAGAAGCACAAGCATTTCGCTACACTCGCATTAACATCTGCTAACCATGTGTATGTGACCAATAAAATTGGATTTGAAAAGATTCAATACACTCAGAAATGTAGGGGGAAAAAGCTGCATTCGATAATGTGGGTATGGCAGAAGAGCGAGACGTTGCTAAGAAATAGGCCTACACTTATTAAAAGGAATGTCTTTCATAATTGATTGCATGTGGCACTGTGACCCTGTGAATGTGATTACATATGAGGCAGGGTGTTCTATAAGTCAGATAAGTGTTGATTTTTATGTTATAGATGTTTTTTTTTTTACATGCATGATGAGTGTTTTTTACATGCTTATGCTGGATAGATACAGTAAGTGGCTTTTATTATGTAAATATGTGTGTCAATGTGAAAGCGACTCAATGTATAGGATTTATATGTTGTGTTGAAAGTGTTTGTGTGTGTGCGCCCCTCTGCCTGTCGAGGTGGTGCAACGTGCCGGGGTTGCCTTGCGTCTGGTACTAACTCATCCGCTGTTAATTGTGTTAGCACCGCAGCTGTCTGCTTTGGTCAGGGCCAGATTGGAAGCAGCGCTACAGGGCCCTTCTGCCTCTCTTCCACTGGGATGAGCTTCTAGACTGCGCCGTTCCCACTGATCCCTTTGGAGCTGCTCGTCTGCCTCTCACCCGTCGCTGCTCCGTGTTCCGTTCCCGTACAAAATACCCCAAGACTGCTACGTGCCTCTGTCTGTCTTATAATCCCAATTATCACTGTGTGCCGACCAGATACTGTACCAGTCCGACCCGCTTTGTGTTTGAGCTGTTAGATAAGCAGAGTTGGGGATGAGTGTGTTTGGCATGCATGCAAGACACCATTTGATTAATAAAAAGCCATATTCCTACTGTAATCCCCATTTTGTAAATTCCATTTTTCATATGATAAGAAAACATGCTTTAAAACACTAATTTTGTACACATTTGAAGGAAGATATTCCATTATGTTTTGGCATCTTTAAAGGGGATGAAATGAGGGACTTATGTGATCTCCGCCCCCTTTGCGTGTGGCAGAGAGAGGGCAAAGGGACAGAGGTAGAGCAGGGGGGCTGAGTTGGTCCTCTAGACCTCCTGCTCATGACCTGTGTTGGGGGCAGGTGGCCATTCGTCTCTCCCCCAGCTCCAGTCACCCATTCTGGGGCTTGACGTCAACATCCATCAGCACATGGCAGAGATGATCCAGACTGTAGGCCCATCCACTCTGCTGCCAGTTAGAGGATGAGTACCTCTGTTCTGATTGGGTCTGGGAGCTCGCCAGGAAGAATGGTTCACCAGTTCAAAGGGGTAAATCGTTTGGTTTCATTTGCATTGCGGGCCAATCTGAACGGGTCATTGGCCTGTATGTAGAGAAGATATGACATCCGATCAGGATGCTATACCTGGGACAATGAAGCCCCTACAATGCCTTTTAGGAGGACCCATTTCTCTGTGGAGAGCTGCTCAGGGGCGTTATAAAATAGGACATACAAACATGTAGGCTAACGCCCTTAGAACAAGTACCAGTATTCCGGTTATCCAGTGATCAAGACGGTGATCATTGTTATAGATGGTCAGATGCTAAACTGGTATCAAAGAGGCAACGAATATACTTGCCCTCCTCTGTGACCCTGTGCACTCAGATAGCATTGGGTTAGGAGTGGTCAGTGGTTCTCTCAGGTCAGCTGCATGTTGTCCTGCCAGCATGTCGGGGCCAACCTGTTCTATGGCTGTGTGGCTGGCGCTGCCCAACAGGTTGTAGTGGTGGCTCTGGCCCTGGCTGCCCATCTGGCCCTAACATCTGTCCCTACATCTGTCCTGCTGTGGCTAGGGACAGGCTCAAGGAGAGCCCCCTCTACGAGCGCTGGGTCATGAACACGCAGGTTGTCCACTGGCACCATCACCATACGTTTTCTCCCGTAGTTACATGAACTGCTGGGGAATGATAATGATGAGAGATATGTGTACTCTAGACAGTAAAGTGCTTTCTATTGAAGAAATTCAGAATTGGCTTGCACAGTAGGCTGTTGGTAAGCCCTACAGCCATTTTCAACTGCAATGTCAAATTTCATTTGCAAATACTTGCACAGGTCTTAAAATAAGCTACGAAAGGAAAGAAATTCCATCAAATAATGAATGTGTGTCATTGTTATAGGAGACACCATTAACAAAATCAGTCATCTTCTTTACTTGGAATCTTGCTTAACACACGAAGGCAGGAGGTCATTGTCTGGGTATGCATGTATATATGTGTGTGACCCTAACTGGTTTAATGAAAGCTGTGGGAATGAAACAATAGCTGCCTTTAAGCACCAGAAAGCTGCAGAGAGGAGAGGAAATTGAATGGATGAACCAACGAAAAGTCCTTGAGAAAAAAAATAATGGCCTTTCTCCACTCTCATTGATGTCTCTGTATGCACTATTGATACAGCTGATTGCTTTATGCATGTGGTTGATTGCTTTGTGCATGCTTGTCTGAGTGGGTGGGTGTTTGTGTACCAATGATTTGTGTTTGCCTGTCCTAGATTTACTCATTTTATAAACCATAAACAACGTACATGTGACTGGTCTAGCTTAGCGGTAGAGCTGCCAGCTTCAGACCACATGTACCGACCCTGGAGACAGGGTTCGGTCCGCTGTCCACCTCTAACTTTCATCCCTCTCAACTCTCTCCCTCTCTCAAGATCTCTGTAAAAAAAAAATACGGAATTACGTTTACACAAGTGTGTGCGTACGTGTACACATTTGACATGATTTCTATGTGAGTGTATGTGTTCTGACTAAACTGTGTTCTGTCCGTCTCACCAGGGCTCCACGCTTTAAGGGCTACCAGCAGCAGGACAGCCAGGAGCTGCTCCATTACCTACTGGACTCCATGAGAGTAGAGGAGACTAAGGTGAGACTATAGACCCGCATTACAAACACCACATGCTTCTTCCACTCAGCCTAGTACCATGGCTCCCTCTCTGTGCCAGTGGCTGTGTTTGAGATCCACACTTACTGAGCAGACTGACCGATCTACAAATTGTAAAGAGTAGTTATTTAGGAAGCCATTTTTTATATATATATATATTTTTTATATAGATCAGTCAAGTGACTGAGCAGAATGTATGCTCTCAAACACCCTGTGTCTTGTGAAGTATGAGCATGATGACATAAAGCCATTACTCTGTCTGTCAACGGTGTCTATGATAGCTGCAGCCAAGCTACATGTAGGGTGGTCTCCAAGCTAGTAAGAGTACGCAAAAGAACAGGCAATGTTTTGATTGCAATTGAGAAGCACACTTCAATCGCCAACGTAGAGCAGGCTGAAAGCCATGGGAGACATTCACCTGTGTGCTTGTGGATGACAGTGTGCAGGGTTTGGTCTTTGCCTTTGCTTCTCGGCCAGCCATTGTCTTTTAACCTTATGGTACCATTTTCTGGCAAGTGCAGACTGACCCCCCCCCCCCCCCCCCCATTCAGCAATTGAGGGGAGCCCACTGTGGGCCCGGCCCAGGGCTGAGTCAGTTGGCCCCTCGGCTCCACCAGCAACTCAGCCAGCCCCAAAAGGAGAGGAGAGTAGCGGGAGTGGAGTGGTCAGCCCGGGGCCTGGGACAGAGGGACAAGGGTACAGGCTGGGACTCCCCCCTGGTTCTTTTTAAACTTGTGAACACTGACAGTTGTGCCGCTTACGGGACTTGCAAGTGGCACGGCGGGCGTCATTGTGTGATCTGGGAAACACGCAGATGTGGGTCGCCCCATTGTGCTGGAGGGTCACGCCCCCTCCCCCGCTCCAATCAGGGAGTCCGAGAGGGAGGGGTAAAGGGGGGAGCTGGCCCTATTCATACATTCATTATACATGCGCTCAAACGTAAACACACGCACATACGCTTATATGCATTTGACATCTACTGTCTGATGAATTTACAATAAATTTACCTGCAAAAATGTGTGATGGGTTCGCACTCAAACAGATTATTTTCACTGCATCAGGGATGGCGTACACAGACGTTTCACTGCATCGGGGAGGGCGTACACAGACGTTTCACTGCATCGGGGAGGGCGTACACAGACATTTCACTGCATCAGGGAGGGCGTACACAGACGTTTCACTGCATCAGGGAGGGCGTACACAGACGTTTCACTGCATCAGGGAGGGCGTACACAGACGTTTCACTGCATCAGGGATGGCGTACACAGACGTTTCACTGCATCAGGGAGGGCATACACAGACGTTTCACTGCATCAGGGAGGGCGTACACAGACGTTTCGGTTTTACAGCCTTCAGTGTGTAGATACAGATTTTCTTTGAATTCAAAACAGCATTTGTAAAGAACTGCCGATGAGCAGCAGTTGCTTCTAATCAGGTTTGCCACTCATCTGCACAGCATACACAACCCACCAAATATTGTCAACACATCATTTTTCCAGTGTATGACACTTACATGTTTTATTTACTCAAAACAGAATTGTAGATACACTCATCGTGTTTAGCTTGCACCAACTCAAATGTCTTCACCTGCATGGAATCAGCCCAAACAAACGTACAATAAAACACACACACACACACTGACTGGCCATTTCTCCCATAGCCTGTCACCACCAACCTAGGAGGCCCAAGTGTTTGTTTTGATTGGCCATTTAGTATCAGAAGTCTAAATATGCTAATTGCACGCAGTCAATTATCACCAATTAGCTGAGACGTAAGGTACAGTAATGCTCCCTCTCAGGGCATGGCCTGTGCTTCTTGGCCCATCTTAATTTAGTTTACACCCTTCCAACCTTCCCTTCCTCACCCCGCTTCTCTTACCCTGAGCCTACACACTGTTACTTTGGGTAAGGGGGTTCGGGGGGGGGGTCCTGCTGGTGATTAATTAGTATGAGGCTCAGCAGGGTCTGACTGACTAGGGAGAGGAGTACAGGAGGGGTGCGGGGGGGGGGGATTAACCAGGCTTTTGACCTAAATAGCCAGTCCAGTGCGTGGGTCCGGGGACAATGGGGGCGACTAGTCGGTTCCACAGACACAGACCACGGCCAATTATCTATTGATTGGTGCTTTACTGTGTTGGTGCCTCTTCTTCTACTAGCCGACACACTCACTGACCATGTCACCTTCAATCACTGCCCACGGCCACGCCACCGAGACTATCAGAGACGGCTGGCTGACACACTCCACACCAACACATGCGCAGTGTACACACACAAACACACACAGGAGAAGTACACACACACACACATACGAAGTAAACACACGACCGCTGTACACACACACACCCACATGCAGTACATGCACATATGGCGCACACACACATAGAGAGAGCGAGATGCAAGTGCACATTCAGATGCTCCGGACGAAGTTTGTATTTGTTTACTAATGTGTATCTACAAACACACTCATTTTTGTAGTGGTTTCAGTTCCTTGGCTTCCAATGGTAGCTGTTAAACGAATCACCCTTTGTTGTATAAAACCTCCATTTTGTAGTCCTGCATTTTTCTATCTACTTAAGTTGCATTTATATGAGATCAATGTAGTGTTTGACATTCCCAGCGCATCAAAGCGGGCATTCTGAAATCCTTCAACAACCCCACAGAGAAGACTGCAGATGATGAGACCAAACGCCAAGTCAAAGGTTCCTGTTCCATTCTGACACTCAGTAGTTTTGACCTAAATCAATAGCGCCATCTTGGGGCAGCTTTATGTACTGTTCAATGGCTTACTATGGAAAAATACCTCAACCACAGGAAGCATGTTTCATGATTACACATAGGCATTGATTAAAGTACATTTATTCTGAATGACTGTAGCTGAATTTTGTTGTTTTTATTTGCCTAACCTTTATTTCCTCCTTATCTCAGCATACGGAAAGGAGGGTGTGAAGATGAACTTTGTGGATCGCATCTTTGTGGGGGAGTTGACCAACACCATCATGTGTGAGGAGTGTGAGCATGTAAGTGATTCATTGCCTGTGTATTCTGTTTATGGTTACTGGTGTGTGTGTGTGTGTGTGTGTGTGTGTGTGTGTGTGTGTGTGTGTGTGTGTGTGTGTGTGTGTGTGTGTGTGGTCAACCACTGAATAGTTTGGCTGTATTCCTTAATACTTAATGATTAATTATACAACTACAGTTATAATAATAAGATATGCCATTTAGCAGATGCGTTTATCCAAAGTGACTTACAATCATGCTAAATACAGTTTACGTACGGGTGACCCTGGGAGTCGAACCCACAATCCTGGTGTTGCAAGTGCCATGCTCGACTGAGCCGTATGTGTTGTGTGTCATACACAGTTCAACCATTTTAAACCACTTCTCAATGAGCAGTGTTCATATTTCAGTAAGACTATAGTTGTTCCCAGCTGAAAGCCATGCCGTACTTAGATTGTGAGTGATGTGGGTGCCTATCCTCTGTCTCCCTCAGATCTCCACAGTGAAGGAAGCCTTCATTGACATCTCCCTGCCCATCATTGAGGAGCGGGTGAGCATATCTTTGCATTAGTTTTGCAATAGTGTCCAGTCCAGAATACTGCTTCTGCCATGTTGGTCATATGTGATAAGTGTACAGTATGTGGGTTTCATCTCTGTCTTTGTGTCATGTCCTGGTGCTGTTCAGATGTCCAAGCCGTCCAACCCGGGCAGGGCTGGGAAAAGCAGTCGGGAGCAAGAAGCTCACGTCTCCCACGGTGACGAGATGCTTTCCGCAGTGCTCAATAAGAACAGCAGGAAACTTAGCGGACAGGTGTGTGTGTTCTTTGTGTCTGTGTGTAAGTGTAGTTTGAGTCAGTGGGTGGGTGTGTTTCTGCTGACTGTGTGTGTCTACCTCCCTCAAAAGCAGCAGCAGGGGCAGAAGTCCCCTGGCTCTGTGGAAGAGAAGGGGGCAGACAGCCCCTCGGACCACCCCTCGGAGGAGTCCCCCTCTGTAATGGCCCGTGCTGCCGGAGGTTCCAAAATGGCCGCCACCAGCAGCTTATCTGATGGCAGCGAGAAAGACTCAGGCCCTCAGGACAGCAGCAATGACGCCGACAGCGAAGCCTCGGAGAGCGAGTGGACCCCCCGGCACCCCTCGGGCCACAGCCATGGTGGCAGAGGGTCCACCCCTACCCAGTCTCCCACCGCTGCTACCCTGTCCGCCCTCTACCCCAGGACCCAGCATGGTGGTGCTGTGGAGCAGCTGGTCAGTGCAGTGCATAAGATGAACCTGGGCCCTGATTCAGCGGACTCACCCTCAACACACTGTCCTGAGGACCAGGGGGAGCCCCAGCCTCAACATCCTCAACAGTCTCCTCACTCCCACCACCAGGGGGCATTCCAGGCCCTGTCCCACAGCTACACACCCTGCTCCAAGGAGTGCTCCGTTCAGTCCTGCCTTCACCAGTTCACCTCGGTGGAGCTTCTGATGGGCAACAACAAGCTGTTGTGCGAGAGCTGCACGGACCGCCGGCAGAAACAACTGCGGAAGAGCACCTCAGCAGGTTAGTTAGTACACATAAACCGTTTGATAGAGAACTTGTGCTGGTTTGAAATATATAATTTTTTATTTTACCTTTATTTAACTAGGCAAATCAGTTAAGAACAAATTCTTATTTCGAATGACGGCCAAACCTGGATGACTCTGGGCCAATTGTGCGCCACCCTATGGGACTCCCAACCACAGACAGATGTGATACAGCCTGGATTCGAACCAGGGACTGGAGTGACGCCTCTTGCATTGAAATGCAGGGCCTAAGGCCGCTGTGCCACTCAGGAGCCCTCGAGAACCGCTGTTGTTAAAGACAATTTGTTGAGATTCTGATCTGATAGTGACAGCAGTAGGTGATCTGGAAATGCGTGGCTATTCGGCACCTATCCATGTCATGCATTTACACAGATATTCAAATGCAGACATTTAGGCTACACTGACTTGTATCAGGCAGAGCAATCATGTATTTGAAAAATTCTCATTCACAAAGTGACATTGTGGTGTCTGTATGTGCTTACAGACAGTGGTGTAAAGTACTTAAGGAAGTACTTTAAAGCACTACTTACGTCGTTTTTCTTAGGGAATCTGAACTTTACTTAACTATTTAGGTTTTAGACAACTTTTACTCCACTACATGCCTAAAGAAAATAATGTATTTTTTACTCCATACATTTTCCCTGACACCCAAGTACTCATTACATTTCGAATGCTTTGCAGGACTGGAAATTGTTAATATAAAGAATGTGAAATGATTTATACTTTTACTTTTGATATTTAAGTATATTTGAGCAATTACATTTACTTTTGATACTTAAGTATGTTTAAAACCAAATACTTTTAGACTTTTACTGAAGTAGTATTTTACTGTGTGACAGTCACTTTTACTTTTCATTTCTTATTAAGGTATCTTTTAGTTTTACCCAACTATGACAATTGTGTACTTTTTGCACCACTGCATACAGAGAAGAAGTCTGACAAGGTGTATACCAGCGCTCGCAAACAGATGCTGATCTCTTCGCTGCCCCCGGTGGTCACTCTGCACCTCAAACGCTTCCATCAGGTTAGCATATTATTTCATGCATTATTGTACACATCTTTACTTTATATTATATGATTTTTCATGTTCATGTGAATTACGTTGTGTTCTCCTGTTTATCTAAATTGTTGTTGTGGTCATGGTGTAGGCTATTACTGTGTCTTATTGTGTGTTGATATCTTTGGGGTTGATTGATTGATTGTGTGTGTGTGTGTGTGTGTGTGTGTGTGTGTGTGTGGTGTGTGTGTGTGTGTGTGTGTGAAGGCAGGGATGAACCTACGAAAAGTCAACCGTCACGTCAACTTCCCTCTCATCTTGGACCTGGCTCCGTTCTGCTCGGCATCCTGCAAGGTACTAACTCTTCTTTACGTGAAAACAGGGGCGATGTCTTTACTAAAAACCTTACACTGAAATGAATATGGGTCCTTGGACACTGTAGCTCAAGTACATATCAGTTTTTGTGCTTGTAATGAATGGTTGAAAAGATAGCAATAGCTCAGATGCTCCTGTATCTGTCTGAGCTTTTGGCACCGCTCACTGTCTCATCCTGAGGTCATTTTGGGCAGAACCTGGTGGCGGGGGAGCGTGTGCTCTACAGCCTGTATGGCATCGTGGAACACAGCGGGTCGATGCGCGGGGGCCACTACACAGCGTACGTAAAGGTCCGCTCGCCCCAGAGGAGAACCGAGCAGCCACAGCGCAGAAACCTGGCAGGTAAAAACGGTCTCTTTCTGTCTGTCCATAAAATACTCTCTATTCCTTTACCGATTTTGTGTTAAGAGTCTATGTCAATACGTTTACTTAAAAAAAGATTTATATATCAACCAAAGCATCGAATTGTATGATTGTAAAAAGTATGTGTCGCCTGTACATACAAACGCATTGTATTTGTGTGAAGACCTCACTCCGCGTAATTTTGAAGGCGGCATTTATGAGAGAAAAAGCTCTGTAGTGTATATAGATGTCCAGTGTTATATAGATGTATTTTCTCCTGTCCTTACTCAAGGAGAGCGCCTGCCATTCAGCGTCGCTCAACTCTAATGAAAATGTCTTTGTGACAGAGGTCTGTGTGAGTAGTTGTCCTCGCTGGTAATTAACTAGTATAGAACTTGAGGTGACATTGTCTTGGCAGCGTTGGTGAGCCACCGTAGAGAGGTCAAAAGGACCTCAGTAACCATCGCTGTCGCTCACCATCCATCTCCTCATGTCAACACATCCCTTCTTACAACGCTCATCTTTTTTTCCTCTCATTTTCTTCTCACTGCTTTTCCTTTTCTCTTTCGCTTCAATACATGTTTTCCTCACCCTGCTGTAACCTTCCGTCAGGTAAAGGCTGAAATACACTACACGACTTTTGCCCGGTCTACGGGCTCTAACCATCAGAGAACCTCTCACGTTTAACAATTCAGTCAAGCCAAATCGTAGTTTACACCTGGCGGCCTTAACGGCTGTACAATTAGAAAACTCGCACTTGGCGATAATGGCTGATTTTACGGCCGAATATATTTGAAAATTATCGGGACACCGTAAGTGCCCTTTAGAGCCATCAACCGTAAATCGAGTATGTGCTTACTCTTTATGGACTGTGGCGTTACGTTTTACTACGGTTTGCACCGATTTCCTCCGATTTTCAAAAATGCGCCGGGATCCTGTAGATCAGGCTAAAAACCTAATGTCCATACAGTTTAAGTTTAAAATAGACTTAGCACAAACACTAAGTGTAGCGTTGTTATAATTATGAAATGTGCTTGGTCTAATTTAATTGTCTTACCTACATACCAGTGTTGCTATGAACGTCTTTGTCCATGCTGCTCCTCATTCTGTCACCGTTTATGTGGTAAGCTAGCAACAGTCATTGGTTTCTCACAGTAATGGCTCCTAGAAAATCTCCATCTCTTCCCATTATCCAAAGACCCTTACTGTGTTTCAGGTCCAAGGGAAGCAAGCAGTGCTGCACAGGGTCAATGGGTGTATGTAAGTGACACCAATGTCCAGACGGTACCAGAATCCAGGGTCCTCAACTCTCAAGCCTACCTGCTGTTCTATGAGGAGATGCTGTGACTGCCAGAGCACGGAGCTACCCAACAATCATTGGTCTCTCAGGAGACCGGGGAAGAGGGGGGAAAAAAGAGAGAGACCTGCTTTGGGTATACCTCTCTCTAAACTTTGACTCCCAAGGGCATGAAAAATGGCACGCACTACATGATGGGACTTGTAGGCCATCAGGGACATGCATTACATTGATGTATACTGGACTGCTCAGCATTGAAGGGTTACCACACTGTTCGTGTCTCGGTCCACTTACTGAACGTCTCCATACAGTTGCTCATACTTCTGTAGGTGAAAGAGACTGAGTGAGAGAGTGGCAGAATAGTATGTTTAATTGGCACAAATTATACAGAAAAAAATGCTATGTTATTTATATTTTACAGCCTGCTGTGGTGAATACGAATTGTATTTTTTGTAGAACATGCGAATGTGTGACTATCATTAAATGGTGATTGCCAAAGAGTTTTTGGTAAAAGAAATAATATAAAATTATGGAAAACATACACAAAAGACTTAAGTGCCAAAAGAATGTGATCTCAAACTATTCCTGAAAGGAGAGGTCCATAATGTGGCAGGCCATCCGAGTGTGTTTCAGACCAATGCATTACTGTGTTGGTCGGCACTGTTTTTTCAATTCTATTTCTATGTTTGTGCACCAGTGTGCATATTTAAATCTCTAACCACACGGATACAAACACATTGTGATGTTTAACAAAGGGACATTGCTACATATGATTGCCAGCTCGCCGGACAATAAACAGTCGTTTTCATTTCATTAGTCTTTTTATCCCATATATTCTGCTGTAGTTAAACTAAAGGCAGTGAATGTGTTGATCAATCTTGAGATTCAAATGTCTCACCATTTATGTTAATCGTTCTGCAAATATTTTGGGGGGGGAATGAAATGGAGATATTTTATCTGTCGGTTGTTGGGACACTGCCAAATTATTCTGGTCAAGTGAAGGATTACTATAAGTAAAGATAAGGTTTGATTCATTTCTTTCAAAACAAATAAATACTCAGTGCCTACACTCTAGGATTATAACGCTTCTGCATGTTAAGAACAAATAATTATGGTGAACACATATTTGCTTACAGACATCTTGTGTGAAATGTATATGCAAAACCATGAGAATTTGGTGTATTACCACAATACTAAACCATATATACATATGGTGCCTCAGGCTACAGTGTTATTCTTCAGGCGTTCTTTTCCTTCTGAAAATGTCATTCGATTTCAATAAGGAACTCGGTACACCGTTGAGTTATGTGAAATCATATATATCGAAGAGAATAAATCTAATTTTTGAAATGGGAAACCAACAAGGCTCAGCTTACATGTTCTTATTTTGGATGGATGTTTGAATCCTCTCTTTTTTCAAAAAACAAAGGAAAGTCCTTGATAGTGGATGAGTATGGCTGTTGTTTTTGCACTGGAATTTGTATCATCCCTCTTTACTGTGTGAAGACGGTGCCAACCATTAGTCAGGGGCTGTCACAGTGAATCCCATAGTGCCATATTCACTCTGTCGGTGGTGGCGATGTGCCGTGACGGGTGCAAAGCAGCGCTGTTTGAGAAACATGTCGTGAGCTGGTGAAGAGGAGGTGGGTGTGGAATCAGGAAAAGGGCAACGTCTAAAAGTATCCCATCGTCCACCCTCCTGGTCCCATACACTGTGACATCCCAATCACACTGTTAAAACATTAAAACCGAGTGTCAAGCCACCCACCAACAACACAGCACTTTTTTCAAATGTATTTTTAAAAGCAGGGGCCCTCGCTTGGGGACATTCTCTTGAAGGATGAGATATGATTTTAATCTCAGTTAATGAAAGGGCCTCGTCCTCTTTCCTCTGTCACGGTGGTCATGGAAACCAGCGACAAGGGACCGCTGCAGTGTTCATCTCTTACAACAGTACAATACAAAGGGACAGTGCTCAGGCTCAGCGTAACATTTAGTCACTGTCATGGAAGGCCTGCGTGGCAGAAATAGAAGTGTGTCCCATTCAAGCTTGGAAGTGTATTGCCTTCAGGGCACTGGTCACATGATACCAAGAGTTTTGTTTCTGAGAACCATGTTCTCTGTCAGCATCTGTGTTAGGTGACCTATAGTACATGGGTGTTTATTTTAGTCTATCGCGTTATTGTCTTGACTTGTTGCCGTCTTGTGTTTCAAATGTTTATTTCAGAGGTTTTAAGACAGAATCACAATACTGGACAGAATTCAATCAATTGAAGATAGGGGATTTTCAGATAGAGCCGATGTGCTCTGTCCCAGACAGTCCACCAGATGGCTGCATGCACTGGATACAGACAGCTGTTTGCCATTGGAACTGAACAGGACCGCGTGCAGTAGGAAAACATCCATCTTTTTAATAGCCAACCACAAAAATTACAGAAATGACAGGCTACAGATCTCGACTGAGATCAATAAAAATGACCTTGTCTCGAATGCAATAGCTTAGGTCTACGGAAAGAGGGTAGACACACAGATTGTATAATATGACTTCCATCTAACCTATAAGAAAAAACAAACAAAATACTTTCCAGTGGCATTGACTCTCTCGTTGATTAAAGATCATGCCTATAGCCTTAATTGACATCCTGTGTCCGCCGGTGCTGACTGGGCTCTTTCCCCTCTGGTCATGCTCTCTATTTGGGTGCACTACCGAAACAGGGAACTGAATGGGGAGGTTCAATTCTAACTGTATGTCCATCTATAATTACGCTATGGATGTATTTGTATTCGTATTTCTAGACCCCCTTGTCCCCAGATGCTTGCTAAATATTGCTAAATAAGTTCAGGTCCCCAAAAATATTCATGCAATAATTATTGAAAAATGAAGTTATTTTTTTATTCCTTTAATGTTCTTGCCAAGCAATGCATGTCTCATCTTACAAACAACTGATGCAATATTTTATCAAAACAATTCCCCTTGAAAATAGATTACATTACATTGTTTAACAATATACAAAATGTCCTAATGTAATGTTTGGACATTTCAAATAAAATCAGTTGTTTTTGTCCATGAGCCAGACCCCCAAATTAGGACCTTCAGGCTCACTTGGGGTGACGATGTCTCATAGTGATTTTCTTGAAAGGTCTATGTCCCCAGAGCTGGAAATGTGATAGCAGTGCAGCAATGGGAGCTTTCTCTGTGTTGTCACTCTTTCATCTCTCCATCTTTTCTTTCATTTCTCCACTTTAAGACGATTCACGTGTACAAATCTAATGAAAGAAACATAAAAAATATTTTCATGTCATTCTTTAAAACGATGAGACAATTTTATTTGATTTAACTAGGCAAGCCAGTTAAGAACAAATTCTTATTTACAATGATGGCCTACCAAAAGGCCTCCTGCAGGGACGGGGGCTGGGATTAAAAATAATAGGACAAAACACACATCACGACAACACTACATAAAGAGAGACCTAAAACAACAGCATGGCAGCAACACATGACAACGCAGCATAAAACATGGTACAAACATTATTAGGCACAGACAAAGGCAAGAAGGCAGATGCATCAATACATCACATGAAGCAGCCTCAACTGTCAGTAAAAGTGTCCATGATTGAGTCTTTGAATGAAGAGATGGAGATAAAAACTGTCCAGTTTTAGTGTTTTTTTGTAGCTTGTTCCAGTCGCTAGCTGTAGCGAACTGAAAAGAGGAGCGACCCATGGATGTGTGTGGTGGGGGACCTTTAACAGGATTGGTGGCAAATCTGATAGGCGAACGGCAGAGAAACATTTAAGATTTTACCCTATGACAAACAATGGTAGTATACAAGTTATTGCTCACGTATACCCTTTCATCCGATATCATTGGAAAGCTTAGATTCCCAGCTATCCATCAGACACATTTTCAGAATGTTCAGGTCAACAGAACTTTGACCTTGAGTCTAGGGTACATATCAGAATTACCTCTATAAATTGCTTTAAACAATAAATCCTGGTTCATTTCAAAATTAGTTTCAAGTGCTTCTGAAAGGTCATGAAATGACCTTTCAAATGATATATAATTTAACCAACTTTCAAAGCACCAGCTACAACTGTTGTTTAAAAATTGCCCACATTGACATTTGAAGCTTAGCCATAGAATTCCATGTAGTGGGGCAGCTGTTTTTGGATTGTAACTTTGATGATAGACACCACATTTCACACACACAGCTAGATTTGTAGATACAGGGCCATCACAGGATTCATGCATTAGCCTTGTCAGAGCCTATCTTCTGTAGCGTATGGCTCTTCGATATATACAAGTACAATCCCTGTCCAGGACACTATCGCAGGGCCTTGAACATATATTTCACATAGAAATTCAGTCTCAAATCATCACCTGTTTGGGGTCAGACACTGCTGAACATCTGAGAAAGAAAAAAAACACGTCCATGTTCTCCTGGCTGGAGTGAACTCAGATGAGAATCCCACTTTTCAGTGTGGCAGTGCATCTGTGTGTGAGTGAGTATTGTCTGTAGCTTGTGAGGTGTGTAGACATATTCCCACTATTGAGGAAATAGGGTGTAATTTTGGATGCACCCAGAGATTCTTAGTTGTGCACGCTTTTTAGTCCAGGACTAGAGAATATCAAACAGTCACTGTGGTCTTGAGATGACAAGGGTAGACTTTTCTGTACCAGTGGAGTTTAGGTTGTTGAGCACCCTGGCAGATGCTCCAAGGACCATCATCATGGAATGCTCACTACTCTTCAGCTGTTTTGAAGAGAACACGCATGAAACCACTGAGACAAAGAGAATAACAGAGACAAATGAGAATGCAAACAAAGAGATGCAATGATTCATTACATAATCAAATATTTTGGTTTTACCTCGGTGTGTGTAAATGCTTTCTTTCCTCTTCTAAGATGCTCCCTCTTTCCCACAGCTCTGTCTCCTTGTACCTATTCTCCGTACCTTTTATCTACACCCTGACTTGTTTTCTCCACTGTTCATTTCAAGTGAATATGTCGTAATCAGGCCATAGGTGTGTGTGTGTGTGTGAAACTCACGATACAGTTCTACCACCATCTCCTCTTTATTGACCTATTCCAATACATACCTCTATTTCCATCCTGGCCTCGGATGTATATCCTCTTTTCTTCAGTGTTAATTTCAAGGGAATATGTCTTCCAGTGTTGGGGAAGCTACTCTGAAAATATAGTTTACCAAGCTACCAATTACTTCACACTGGAAGATGTTAAGCTACACTAATGCTACCCTTAAACATATATAAAGTAGTTAGATTTAGCAGACCTATATCTGAAATGTCATAGAATACAAATTGGAAGAACCGATCACTCTGGTGTCAGATGTTAACAAAAAAATAGATATTTAACAAAACAAAAAAATTCAATAGAAAATTAGGCAGGTCTGAAAAAAAAGAATGGAAATTCTTGCCTACTTTACCCATATTTTATTTTTGCAAAAAAAAAAGCAATGTGTAGTTCCAGTAGTAAGCTACACCACTACATGGCAAAAAAGTTAACTACTGAAAACCTTACCAATATTTAAATTTAGTTGAAGTACCACCAAGCTTCAGAAAAATGTGATTAAATTACAAGTTGACCTACATGTAGTTCACTACTCCCTTGTAATGTATATAAGGATATGAATATATCAATAGAGTGTAAATATACTGCTCAAAAAAATAAAGGGAACACTTAAACAACACAATGTAACTCCAAGTCAATCACACTTCTGTGAAATCAAACTGTCCACTTAGGAAGCAACACTGATTGACAATAAATTTCACATGCTATTGTGCAAATGGAATAGACAACAGGTGGAAATTATAGGCAATTAGCAAGACACCCCCAATAAAGGAGTGGTTCTGCGGTGGAGACCACAGACCACTTCTCAGTTCCTATGCTTCCTGGCTGATGTTTTGGTCACTTTTGAATGCTGGCGGTGCTTTCACTCTAGTGGTAGCATGAGACAGAGTCTACAACCCACACAAGTGGCTCAGGTAGTGCAGCTCATCCAGGATGGCACATCAATGCGAGCTGTGTTAAGAAGGTTTGCTGTGTTTGTCAGCGTAGTGTCTGCTCAAACGGTCAGAAACAGACTCCATGAGGGTGGTATGAGGGCCCAACGTCCACAGGTGGGGGTTGTGCTTACAGCCCAACACCGTGCAGGAAGTTTGGCATTTGCCAGAGAACACCAAGATTGGCAAATTTGCCACTGGCGCCCTGTGCTCTTCACAGATGAAAGCATGTTCACACTGAGCACGTGACAGAGTCTGGAGACGCCGTGGAGAACGTTCTGCTGCCTGCAACATCTTCCAGCATGACCGGTTTGGCGGTGGGTCAGTCATGGTGTGGGGTGGCATTTCTTTGGGGGGCCGCACAGCCCTCTATGTGCTCGCCAGAGGTAGCCTGACTGCCATTAGGTACCGAGATGAGATCCTCAGACCCCTTGTGAGACCATATGCTGTTGCGGTTGGCCCTGGGTTCCTCCTAATGCAAGACAATGCTAGACCTCATGTGGCTGGAGTGTGTCAGCAGGTCCTGCAAGAGGAAGGCATTGATGCTATGGACTGGCCCGCCCGTTCCCCGGACCTGAATCCAATTGAGCACATCTGGGACATCACGTCTCGCTCCATCCACCAACACCACGTTGCACCACAGACTATCCAGGAGTTGGCGGATGCTTTAGTCCAGGTCTGGGAGGTGATCCCTCAGGAGACCATCCGCCACCTCATCAGGAGCATGCCCAGGCGTTGTAGGGAGGTCATACAGGCACGTGGAGGCCACACACACTACTGAGCCTCATTTTGACTTGTTTTAAGGACATTACATCAAAGTTGGATCAGCCTGTAGTGTGGCTTTCCACTTTAATTTTGAGTGTGACTCCAAATCCAGACCTCCATGGGTTGAGAAATTGGATTTCCATTGATTATTGTTGTGTGATTTTGTTGTCAGCACATTCAACTATGTAAAGAAAAAAGTATTTAATAAGATTATTTCATTCATTCAGATCTAGGATGTGTTATTTTACTGTTCCCTTTATTTTTTTGAGCAGTGTAGTATTTTTGTTTTCTGTTGGTGGCTTTCCTATATATAACTTGTTTAATTTTAATTTAAATGTATATTATGTTGTTCTTGTCTATTACTGTTCTGTACTTTGTCATATATTTGTACGTTTTATGTCGATCCCAGGAAAAGTAGCTGCTGCATGTGCAGTAGCTAATGGGGATCCTAATAAACTAAACTCCCCAACACTGCCTTCAGACCACAGGTGTGTGTGAAACTCACGATAAGATTCCACCTACTGAGTGCTCTCTCACTTGGTAAGCTGCAGTATCAATCTCTTAGTCTTACACATAAAAAGTTGCCCACTAGTTTAGTCTATATGCAATCACTTACTGACAATAACCTCCATGGCTGTGGCCCAAATGACACCCTATTCCCTGTAGAGACAATTGCTGCGTTTACACAGGCAACCCAACTATTTTTTTTCACTAATTGGTCTGTAAAAGATCAAAATCAAATTGTATTTGTCACATGCCCTGAATACAACAGGTGTAGACCTTACAGTGAAATGCTTACAAGCCCTTAACCAACAAAGCTTTAAGAAGTTAAGAAAAATATGTTAATTAAAAAATACAAAATACAAAATAAAAGTAACAAATATTTAAACATCAGTAAAGTAACAATATGCACATTTGAAGTCGGAAATTTACATGTACCTTAGCCAAGTACAATTAAAAACTCAGTTTTTCACAATTCCTGACATTTAATCATAGTAAAAATCCCCTATCTTAGGTCAGTTAGAAACTTTATTTTAAGAATGTGAAATGTCAGAATAACAGTAGAGAGAATTATTTATTTCAGCTTTTATTTCTTTCATCACATTGCCAGTGGGTCAGAAGTTTACATACACTCAATTAGTATTTGGTAGCATTGACTTTTAATTGTTTAACTTGGGTCAAACGTTTCAGGTAGCCTTCCACAAGCTCCCCACAATAAGTTGGGTGAATTTTGGCCCATTCCTCCTGACAGAGCTGGTGTAACTGAGTCAGGTTTATAGGCCTCCTTGCTCGCACACGATTTTTCAGTTCTGCACACACAATTTCTATAGGATTGAGGTCAGGGCTTTGTGATGGCCACTCCAATACCTTGACTTTGTTGTCCTTAAGCCATTTTGCCACAACTTTGGGGTCATTGTCCATTTGGTAGAACCATTTAAAACCAAGCTTTAACTTCCTGACTGATGTCTTGAGATGTTGCTTCAATATACACACAACATTTTCCTCCTCATGATGCCATCTATTTTGTGAAGCGCACCAGTCCCTCCTGCAGCAATGCACCTCCACAACATGCTGCCACCCCCGTGCTTCACGGTTGGGATGGTGTTTTTTGGTTTGCAAGCCTCCCCCTTTTTCCCTCCAAACATAACGATGGTCATTATGGCCAAACAGTTCTATTTTTGTTTCATCAGACCAGAGGACATTTCTCCATTAAGTACGATCTTTGTCCCCATGTGCAGTTGCAAACCATAGTCTAGATTTTTTTATGCTAGCCTTTCAGGTTATGTCGATATCGGACTCGTTTTACTGTGGATATAAATACTTTTGTACCCGTTTCCTCCAGCATCTTCACAAGGTCCTTTGCTGTTGTTCTGGGATTGATTTGCACTTTTCGCACCAAAGTACGTTCATCTCTAGGAGACAGAACGCATCTCCTTCCTGAGCGATATGACGGCTGCGTGGTCCGATGGTGTTTACTATTGTTTGTACAGATGAACATGGTACCTTCAGGCGTTTGGAAATTGCTCCCAATGATGAACCAGACTTGTGGAGGTCTACAATTTGTTTTTCTGAGGTCTTGGCTGATTTATTTTGATTTTCCCATGATGTCAAGCAAAGAGGAGCTGAGTTTGAAGGTAGGCCTTGAAATACATGAACAGGTGCACCTCCAATTGACTCAAATGGTGTCAATTAGCCAGAAGCTTCTAAAGCCATGACATCACTTTCTGGAATTTTCCAAGCTGTTTAAAGGCACAGTCAACTTACTGCATGTAAACTTCTGACCCACTGGAATTGTGATACAGTGAATTATAAGTGAAACAATCTGTCTGTAAACAATTGTTGGAAAAATTACTTGCGTCATGCACAAAGTAGATGTCCTAACCGACTTGCCAAAACTATAGTTTGTTAACAAGAAATTTGTGGAGTGGTTGAAAAACGAGTTTCAGTGACTCCAACCTAAGTGTACTTCCGACTTTAAATGTACATGTAGGTAGAGTTAAAGTGACTATGCATAGATAATAAACAAAGAGTAGCCGCAGTGTAAAAGAGGGGTCTGGGTAGCCCTTTGATTAGCTGTTCAGGTGTAAACACAGCCTAAGACCAGCACAACTGTGGTCAGACAAATTCAATTTCATAGAAACATTCACTTTAAAATATTTACAACTACTCTACTAAATCAAATTTGTGACAAATTGTTACTTGGAAATAGCCTGTAATATGTACCAGAAGAATTACATTACATAATTTCTGCAGAATTGTTTTAACCCTCCTGTTGTGTTCGTTTCATGTTAATTAATTCTGTGTTCCCGGTCCAAAATCACAGCCCCATTATAGCTGATTATAAATCCATAACAATACATATATTATCACCTAATGTTGTGTTCAATCTTTTTATCAACTTAAGTTCTTGTGAACATTACACGTTTTGAACTTCTATTTGCTGTTTATGGCCTATAGGCCTCATTGACCTGAGCTCATACAACTCGTTTTTGAGTTAAAAAAAAGCATAATTTATGGATTATTTTGACAACAAATACTCAGATGAAACATATTGTTCTATTTATCACAGACTACTTTGTGTCAAAGTTTAACAAGGACTCTCTCCTCCTCACCAGTGTCATGATCAAAGATATGATCAAGAGCCTCACATATAGTATATCATTTGGTCATTGTGCTGCCACAGAATGAATTGTGAGCAAGGCCTCAAAAAAGCTTTATATACCAGAGCTGCTAGAAAAGTTCTATATATTATTGAAATAATGTTGCAATTGTTTGTGAGAATGCCAACAGGTGTGGTTCCCGTGGGGGGAAAGGTTCCAGTGGGGGGAAAGGTTCCCGTGGTTCCCGTGGGGGTTGCCATGGAAGCCAAGAAGGGGAGTGAGGTGTATGTGTGATCAAACACACATGCATGTGGGGGTCTGGGAGTGGAAGTGTGTCCATCTGATAAATGGGCATGCGCGTGAACTCAATTTTATACACTAATTGTAGTCTCACCCATTCATTTCTAATGACCGGTCATTAACCCTCAAAATGTAATGAAAATCATCCAAATGTATTTTGTGTGTTCAGATGTCCTGTGTGGACAAAGTCATGGAACCTTATGATAATCAGATTAAATGAACTACATTTTTCAGAGAGAAAACTTGTAAATCGGTCCAATTCGACCGGACACAGCAGGAGGGTTAAGTTGATTGATTTGTCACTTTTTTATGATCTTTGGCCCTAATTTACTATCAGTAGGCCTACTTTTGGCCCCATAGAGCCCACAATGGTTTGTGACGAGAGTTGCCTCTGTGGCTGCCAGCCAGACTACTTCCAGGTCGTAGCCATTTTGAGTGCTCGACGGTGAAGAATAACCAAGTTGGAGAGGTGGGAATCGCTCAAGCGTGTTATGATGTTTAGTTTGTGTCCATTCTCCTGATGCTACAGTAGATTATGTTAACTGCTGTTCTTTGAAGCATTATTCCAAACTATAGGTAGCAATGTTTTTACTTTCCAACACAAATCTTGAAAACAAGCAAGCTGACGCTAGCTAGCTACGTGTTAGCTGGCTAACGTTAGCCAGTTTCATTTCGCACCGAGCCCGGGGAATTTGGAAAACATTGACTGAAGAAGCAGACGAGTAATGCACAAATTTAGATAAACATGCTCGCTTTATATAATTTTATCTACATAGATATCACAAATTAAGTGCATGCAATGTAAATTAAATACATTTGTAGCATGAAGTGCAAACGTTCGTTAGCTAGTGCCACCCAGCAAACATCCACAGCCAGCTGAGCTAACTTAGCTAACGAACGTTCATGCCCCTAACTCCCGCTAGCTAACCAGCTAGCCACAATTACGCAGATCTCAATTAGCTATCAAGGTTAGCAATTTAGCTTAGCTGGTTTCTGCACTGTCAATAAAAAGCATCTGCATCGATATCAAACTAACGTTACTTGTTTGATCCGAAGCCATTTATAGCCGTTCTGATTTCTAATCAGCCGCTGGCTACATAACTAGCTTGCTAACACATGTATTTATATTTATTTAACTAGGCAGGTTAAGAACAAATTCTTATTTTACAATGACGTCCTACCCCGGCTATTCAACATGATAAGTACAGTTCACATTGAGAATATCATTATTCACTCACAGTACTGTCAAATCATGCTTCTGTCCCACATAGGCAGGCTCCAGGCGTAGGAACTACAGGGTGAGAGATGTGGGACCAGGGTGGACAGCCCTGGCCACAATGGCCAATGAACCAGCAGCAGTGGATGCAGTCCTTCCAGCACCAGCAAGATCCAAGTGGGTGACATCACCTGTATGCATGGAGCTCTGTTCAAGTGGAAAGGATCCAAGATTGGATTGGTGTAACATTGCTTTGACCATGCAGAATGACAGCTCAATCATTGTGTTATTTACAATTTTACAAAATGACACCCCAAGCAATGCTTCTCTTGTTGTCTTTCTGTGTTGTGCAGGCCAAGTGGACTGGGCAGCACTGGCCCAGGCCTGGATTGCTCAGAAAGAGTCTACAGGCCCTACAGTAGACCAGCAGAACATTCATCCTAATGGACAGGACATCCCTGGCATGGATCCTGTGATGCCCAATAACCATGGCTCCTTCCAGGTTGACAACAATTTTGGCAGAATGTGGCAACCTGGTAAACTCTAAACATAATTTTCTGGGGATGGAGAATATGTAAGGCTTATGTCCGTGATCTGTTTTCTCACGTTGCAAGACCATCATGCTTGCTATACTCAGTCTGTACATAATTTGTCTTTATATCTCAGGGAAGGTGTGATGTTACCGATGTACTCCAACAAACTTGTTATGGGCGAATTTCACATCCACCACATTAACATAGCTGTGTCCCAATCAACTTAGTTCCCCTGCAGTCCAGTAGTTTAATGTTAGAATAGCATGACTGCAAGTGTACGTTTTGATTTTTGAATGGTCTCTTGTGGTGGGCTTAGAGATCCTAATGAACAATAACAATGCACATGTGTTGTTTACAGAATGGGGGATGCACGGTCAGCCCCCTCCTCCTCCCATAGACCAGGCGTGGATCCCCCCAGGAACAGGACCCATGGGGACTGGACCTATGGATGTGGTGGCTCCCTCGGAGGACAGCAACAGCCAGGACAGTCTGGAGTTCTCTGAAGGCCACCACAGGGTCTTCCCCCAGAACAGCCACGGCTTCGGGGGTCAGCCCGACAACTACGCCATGAACCCAATGGCCATAAACCAGTTTGATTATCAGGTACACACACACCACACACTTACAGTAGAGTTCCATGGCTGCTCTGTCATTCAACTAGTTTGAACGGTCCTCATTTCTCATTGTCTCGCTCTCTGTAGCACGGGGCGGCTGCCACCTACGGCCCCACTCCCACAGGGTTCCACCCTCCATACTGGCAGCAGGGTCCCCCACAGAACAGACGGGACAGGCCCCCAGGCTTTAGGGACCGCCAGAGATCTCCCATCCAGATCCCCAAACAAGATGCTCCTGCTGCTGCCCTCGGTGAGCATCTTCACCAACACTTTGGTACAAAAACATCTTCATTAAATGGGTGGTGATCAGGATTTCATCCTTGAACACTTACTGCTGTAACAGAGGCACAGGCTTGCTTCAACTCTCTTGCCGTTCATACCCACACCATCCAAAATGTTGTATCTCACCATGTTTTGTATCTCAGTGTTGCTCTCTACTTTTCTTAATTAGCTTTCCCAGGCACGCAGGAAAACAGACACACACACACAGCATCCAATGACCTGGCTCTCCTCTCAGATGCGGTGAAGAGGCGCACCCTGCCGGCCTGGATCCGAGAGGGCCTGGAGAAGATGGACAGGGAGAAACAGAAGAAGCTGGAGAAGGAGCGCATGGAGAAACAGCGTGCCGAAATGGCTAAAGATGAAGACAAAGAGAGCGACACAGTGGACGAGGGAGGCGATGGGCCTCGTTTACCCCGCAAGAGTAAATTTGTAAGCATCAATTGTTTTGTTTCCATGGCGTCATGAATCCCATTAACCTTATGAACAATGAGTTGAAAAATCCCCAAAATAATTTCATTATATTCCTGTAAAACTGTGACACTGGTGAGCTTTCAGGAGGTCCTGTTGTCGTGTCTTTGTATATCTGACCTACCACCCCTTTCCCTCCCCTGTAATAGGACAGTGATGATGAAGAGGGTGACGAAGAGGAGAGGGAAGATGAGGACCGGGTCCTGACCAGGAAGCAGGAGCTTGCCAGCAGGAGCCCATCACCTCCCCTGGAGGACCAGAGCGAACCAGAGATGACCGAGGAGGAGAGAGAGTTCCAGCTGGTTAGTTTTGGCTTACAGCTACCATTATGACACATTGGGGTGGGTGTAGGGCTGGGCGATATATCAAATTAGAATTAATGTTATTGCGCAATATTCTAAGTGCCTGTATCGCAAGAATCTACTTTTTTGTAGGCTACTCGTGTCTTCTTTTTGGTCTCGTCTCTTTTGCTCTTTCTGTGTTGTGTGCACCTTCCCATTTACACCAGAGATCTGTATATAATGACGAGATGCTCATGTCTCCTCCCTAACAATGGGAATTGTCCCAAGGGCGGGAAGGCATGTGGCAAGCTTATGTCTAAAATAAGCCCATAGTAACGCATTGGGCTGATTTTGGGCAGATTTTGGCGAGAGCGAAACCTCTCGCTTTGCATCTTCCTCTGTGTTTACACACACACACACACACACACACACCAAGCCCCTCCGCCAGCCACTCACAACAACAAAGATGAGAAGTCACTTCTTCCTCTTACAAGCGGTTTCAACTTACTATTTGAGGTTTGGTCTAACAGAATTGGTCATGTGGACACCGAAACACATTAATGAACTTCTTTATTACAGTAAAATAATGTAACCTATCTAACAATAACCTTTTTATGTCTCAACTCCTCAAATTGCATGTAGAGCACACACTACTAAAATGGAAAATTTAGGAAAATTAATGCTCAGTATGTAGGCGTGGCATTGCGGTATCACTAGCAACATTTTAGCCAAATACCATTATACTAACTGTCTGGTCTGTGTTTTATACATTTGCAATAAGCATAAAACACTAGTTATATAAGGAATTGGCAATTTGTTCTCATTCTGAGAAATAAGGTATGTCATTCTGAACAAAATGGACAGGCTAGCACGCTGTTCAAACATTTGGAGACGGACAGAAGTGTGTTTATAGCAATTCAACTGTTCTGCCTTGTTAGCTAGAAAATAGATCCAAGTTACCTTGAAATAGAAAGATGAGCTAGCTACTCACTAGCACGTGGGCTTGTGCTTGAGAGATTCTTTGAGACCTGCGTTCATTTTCTATAATGCCTGCTACAAGAAGTTAGTCATTTTTAGTGAATGTGCATTATGCATGGTTCTGGTTAAATTGAACAAAAATGACATTTTAATAGACAGACTTGAACGCCAGATCAGTTATTATTGCAAAAAAAGCAAGTTAATCGCTTGATAAAATATTTAAATTATTAGTGGGTTGTGGAAGGCTTACATTTAGCCTAGGTATAATTTCACAAGCCAGGAATTCATTAGATCAATGTATTGGACCTTTTAATTGTGAAACAAAGTTTATTTGGAGAAAACAAAAACCAACTAGATGTACAGTTGAAGTCGGAGGTTTACATACACTTAGGTTGGAGTCATTAAAACTAGTTTTTCAACTACTCCACACATTTCTTGTTAACAAACTATAGTTTTGGCAAGTCGGTTAGGACATCTACTTTGTGCATGACACAAGTAATTTTTCCAACAATTGTTTACAGACAGATTATTTCACTTATAATTCACTGTATCACGATTCCAGTGGGTCAGAAATGTAAGTTGACTGTGCCTTTAAACAGCTTGGAAAATTGCAGAAAATTGTGTCATGGCTTTAGAAGCTTCTGATAGGCTAATTGACATCATTTGAGTCAATTGGAGGTGTACCTGTGGATGTATTTGAAGGCATACCTTCAAACTCAGCTCCTCTTTGCTTCACATCATGGGAAAATCAAAAGAAATCAGCCAAGACCTCAATGTTTTTGGTAGACCTCCACAAGTCTGGTTCATCATTGGGAGTAATTTCCAAACGCCTGAAGGTACCACGTTCATCTGTACAAGCAATAGCACGCAAGTATAAACACCATGGGACCACGCAACCGTCATACCGCTCAGGAAGGAGACGTGTTCTTCATTCTTTTGCGAGAAGTGCAACTCAATCACAGAACAACAGCAAAGGACCTTGTGAAGATGCTGGAGGAAACGGGTACAAAGGTATCTATATCCACAGTAAAACGAGTCCTATATCGACATAATCTGAAAGGCCGCTCAGCAAGAAGCCACTGCTCCAAAACCGCCATAAAAAAGCCAGACTACGGTTTGCAACTGCACATGGGGACAAAGATCATACTTTTTGGAGAAATGTCCTCTGGTCTGATGAAACAAAAATAGAACTGTTTGGCCATAATGACCATCGTTATGTTTGGAGGAAAAAGGGGGAGGCTTGCAAGCCAAAAAACACCATCCCAACCGTGAAGCATGGGGGTGGCAGCATCATGTTGTGGGGGTGCTTTGCTGCAGGAGGGACTGGTGCACTTCACAAAATAGATGGCATCATGAGGAAGGAAAATGATGTAGATATATTGAAGCAACATCTCAAGACATAAGTCAGGAAGTTGAAGCTTGGTAGCAAATGGGTCTTCCAAATGGACAATTACCCCAAGCATACTTCCAAAGTTGTGGCAAAATGGCTTAAGGACAACAAAGTCAAGGTATTGGAGTGGCCATCACAAAGCCCTGACCTCAATCCTGTAGAAGATTTGTGGGCAGAACTGAAAAAGGCCTACAAACCTGACTCAGTTACAGAAGCTCGTCAGGAGGAATGGGCCAAAATTCACCGAACTTATTGTGGGAAGCTTGTGGAAGGCTACCTGAAACGTTTGACCCAAGTTAAACAATTTAAAAGCAATGCTACCAAATACTAATTGAGTGTATGTAAACTTCTGACCCACTGGGAATGTGATGAAAGAAATTTAAAGCTGAAATAAATCATTCTCTCTACTATTATTCTGACATTTCACATTCTTAAAATAAAGTGGTGATTCTAACTGACCTAAGATAGGGAATTTTTATAAGTTAGATTTTTTTCAATATATAATTTTTTCGGCCATATCGCCCAGCCTTATGAGGTTGTCTTTTGTTATACATTTTTTTCTGTTATGTTGTAGAGCCCTGATGCTCAAATGGCAGCTCTGAAATTGGTGGCCCTGTTCACTATTTTCAATATATAAGAACCATCCTATTCAAGACAGCAAAAAATAGCCCTCTTGACAAACAAATGATTAACATTAACTCATGTCAGAGCCTTTTCTCACATTTCTCTCCAAAGATGATTGTGACTAAAACTCTGCTGACGGAAATCCTGCTGGAGGTCACCAATGAAGAGATCCAAACTGTGGCCAAAGAGACTCACCGCAAAGCCACCAAAGGTCTGCTTACCCCCGTCTCCTCGAGCCCACGCATCATCTGTGCCTTTCACAAAGACATCATGTTTAAGCCTGTTTTATATAGTCTGAAAACGTCACTCAATTCATCTCCGTAAGTCAGGGTAATTGTGTGGCAAACTTGGAGTATTTTCAAAATGTGATCATATGCATCTTCAACCATTCTCTGCTAATGCAACGGAAGAAAAAGAACATGTCCCTGGTAAAAAAAAGACAGCAGAGCAGCTGGTGTATTTATAACAAAACAACAGTAACCTAAACTGTTATCCCTGGTTCCTGCTCCTGAAGGTCCTCCTGAATGACTGTTTCTGAACCCATTGACTTTTAACAAATGCTCACCTATAGATCAGATTCAAGTGACTTGTCCCTGTTTATCTGACACTAGTGCATTAGTACAGAGTGGTTCTGATCCCCCATTCCAACTGTCTTGACTTTGAATGTGTGACAGATGTTGTTTGTTAACCCCTTCTCTTCTCTCCGTTTTGTCTCTTTTGAAAAAGAAAATGTGGCCAAAGACCGCTCTTGTGAATAGTGCATTATCTGTGCCCCCTTCTCTAGAGACTTCTCTATGGTGGCTGTCTCTATGGTGGCTCTATGTGTTTTAACATGTTGTTCCTGTTGTTGATGTGAATCAAAGCTCCTGCCAAACAGCTGGCACAGTCAAGTGCACTGACTTCTCTGATCGGCATTGGTGAGTTCCCCCTCTTTTCTTCCAGGCGGGGGGGGGGTAAGAATCAGAGCTCAAACCCCTGTCCCCTCACTGCTTTAGTAGCTCAGAAGAGTGACTGAGGCAGCCGAAGGGAAGGGTCCACCTCACAGCTAGGGTTGCAAAATTCCCCAAACATTTCCAAAAATATATTTTTTTATTCCAGTTGGAAGGGAATAAGCTGTCTGAGGGAATCCTCCTACCTGGAATTGTTCTACTGGCATTTCTGATAAAACGGGGAATTTGGGGAACGTTTCTGAAATTTTGCAACCCTTCACAGCACAGTTTGAGTGTCTTAGCCTTACTAAGTATTTTCTTATCAGAACACTAAAGAGCATGCCATCTCACAGTAAGTGGAGTGTCAGTGGGTTGCTAGTGTGTAGTTAAGTTAAACATAGACAGTGGCTGCGTCTTTGACGGGATCTTGGTTGGGTGTATGGCTAGTTGCTGCGGTCTTGCTCAAAAAGCTGGGGGCTCTGTTGTGGCAGGTGGACTTGGCGACTATGGCTCGGACTTGAGTGAGAACGAGGAGGAGCACAGCGCCCAGGCGTCCGAGTCCTCCGACACGGACGAGGAGGAGCTGCACCACCGTATCCGGGAGAAGATAGACGCCTTCCGACGCAAGGAGAGGGAGCTGCAGGAGAGACAAGTGCAGGAGGCGCAGCACGCACGTGGTGAGGGAACTAAACGCAATATCAATAAGCAGTGGTGACGTTGTCTTCGAGTTTAACATAAATGGTTTGTTTTCTGTGTGTCTCCCAGAAGAGATGGCGCTGGACAGAGTGAGCAGAGAGAGGGGGGATTATGACGAGGGCCAGTTAGAGAGCCTCAACAAACAGGAAGTGAGAGAGAGGGAGGCGGAACCCACAGCAGAGAGACGCAGATCCCGCAGTGAGCCTGAGGTTATCAGCGAGGTCAGGCAGGCGGGCCGGGGTAAGGAGCGTGGCGCAGGGCGGGGCACCAGCGGTTCCCCCAGCAACGGACGCAGCAGCAGCTCCCATTCCAGCTCCAGCAGCGCCAGCAGCCAATCGTCTTCCTTCTCATCATCCTCGGCCTCCTCACGCTCCTCTTCGCGCTCCTCCTCACCCCGGAGGAAGAGGAGGCGCAGCCGCTCCTCCTCACACAGGGCGCGCGGTGGTGGCCGGCGCAGCCACAGTCACAGCTCCCACAGACGTCACGGGGAGCGCAGCGTCGACAAGGCCCGAGAGAGGAGGAAGGGCAGCCGGAACCACAGCGCAGAGCGCTTAACCCGCCACCGGAACCGTAGCCACTCTCGAGAGCGAAGGGTCAGCAGAGGAGGCAAGAGCAGGTCCAAGGACAGGGCCAGCCGCAGCAAGAGCAGGGACAAGGAGAGGGACAGAGACCGGAAGAGGAGTAGGGAGCGCAGGGACAGTCACAGCCGCAGCAAGAGCAGGGACAAGGAGAGGGACAGAGACAGGAAGAGGAGCAGGGAGCGCAGGGACAGCCGCAGCAGCAAGCACAAGCAGAAAGCCTCCAGCAAGGATAGGGACAGGAAGAAAGACCGGAGCGGCAGCCACGACAAGAAGGAGAAAGAGAAAAAGAAGGAGAAGGAGAAAGAGTCAGATAGGAAGAAGCAGAAAGCCAAAGAGAGGGAAAGGGAGAAAGGGAAGGAAAAGGAGAGGGGGAAGGAGAAAGAGAGGGATAGGGATAGGGAGGTGAGCTCTGTGGTGGCGGAGGAGAGCAACGGCAAATCCAAGAAAAGCAAAGAGAGCAGCGATCACACAGACCCTCAGGGTGACAAGCACTCCCATCAGGGTAGCAAGGCTAGCAAGAAGGGCTCTGCCAAATCTAGCAAGAGGTACTCCGACTCGGAGTCGAGCAGGTCCCCCACCCCCGAGCTTAGCAAGGAAAAGAAGTCTAAGAAATCCAAACGTAGTCGCTCAAGATCAACGGAAAAATCTCACAAGTCTGGTAAGAAGGCAAGCCGCAAAAACAAGTCTAAGTCACGATCAAGGTAGTATTCCATTTTTTACCATCTCTTTTTCTGTTGTATCATGTTGTTTCTGTTGTGTGCGTGTCGTATTGGAGGCCTACTGCCCAGTAATATTTTTTTTGCACAACTTTCCTTGTTTTCTGTCAGGGCTCAAGGCTACCTTACAAAGAGAAATAATACATATTTTCATGGTGTTAAAAAAAAAAGGAACCATTTGTAGCCAAGTTTCTGTTCCTCAGACTGTCTCCATAGTGCCCACTGTTGGCCATGTGCAGCATATCAATCCATTTGAGTGCCTTGTGTGAATGTAGTAACTGTTCTTCCCAAAGGAGAGTGACCAAGTTCATTCAGGAATCAATGCAATATATTGACCTCATGATGAGCTGATGTTAACAGGGCCCCAGTAGGGCTGTGTGACTGTCATTTTGCATGAGTGTGTGTGAGTGGTGCAGCACCATTAATGTTCCCCTTTGCATCTCTGTTTCAGGTCCACGTCTCCCGCCAGGCGCAGGCGTTGAGCGCAGGGCTCCCTGATCTGTGCACTTACATTTAAATTCCATGAGTTTAACAGGCTTGTCTCATTATAGAGGCAACGGTGTAGGTGAACTCTCCACTCCCCCCCCCCCCCACCTTCTATCTTTGTAAATATGTGATTTTTAAGTGCAAGTCGGCAAACAGGACATTTTGAATGCTAGGTTTTTGCCTTCTATCATGCAAAGCTCGGAGGCTTTGTAGTCAGTAGGATCTTGGAAAGATGTGTCATTTTAAAAAGCTTAACAGGATAAACTTATTAATGTAAATTGTCCAATAAAACTGAAATGATCCCTTGTTCTGGGTGTTTTCTTTGTCTACTGTATAACTGTTCCCCAATGATGATGATGAACTCATCCAGGACTGCATGGGAAACCCAATTTATTTACCACACTAAAGGCATGACTGAAGTGTTGAATGTCACTCATTTGTTGGTGGAGTAGATGCATTTATTTTTTTTAAATAAGATTGACGTGTGCAACTGACTTTCAAATCATTGCTTTTTTATTATCATTAAACCTGCAGTAATTTGGATTGAGTGCAATTGACAACATGCCATTATTAATTGTGTTTAATTCATATTGATAATTTGGAATGGTCTTTTAGAAATTCTAATGGTAAAGAGGGACATTTTTTTTAGTTCAGCTATATGAACACTACAAATTCACCATATTTTATATATACTGAACAAAAATAAGCACAACATGTAAAGTGTTGGTCCCATGAGTCGAAATAAAAGCTTTTCTCTCTCATTTTGTCCACAATATTGTTTACATCCCTGTTCATGAGCATTTCTCCTTTGCCAAGATAATTCACCCACCTGACGGGTGTGGCATATCTAGAAGCTGATTAAACAGCCGCACCTTGTGCTAAGTACAATAAAAGGCCACTCTTAAATGTGCAGTTTTGTCACAACACAATGCCACAGATGTCTACATTTTGAGGGAGTGTGCAATTGTCATGCTGACTGCAGGAATGTCCACCAGAGCTGTTGCCAGAGAATGTTAATACAGCCTTTTTGCCTGTGCCCTTCCAGGTCCACACATGGCTGCGCCCCTCGCCAGTCATGTGAAATCTATAGATTAGGGCCTAATTTATTTCAATTGACTGATTTCCTTATATGAACTGTAGCTCAGTAAAATAGTTAATTGTTGCGTTTATATTTTGGTTCAGTATATATATTACTGGCACAGACCAATTTCAGCTTTATGTTATGTATGAAATATATAACAGTGCAGTACACAAGATTGTTATATTAGCCTGAAGGCCTGCAGATGGCGATATTGACTCATTTAATCTTACTGTCCAAAGGGTACGTAAGTGGACCTACCAGTTCATACATAAAACTTTCTCCATTCAGCTGAAACAACTATATCCATCTGCCGGTGTTTGATTTGGTGTTATACACTGTGGACACCTGCTCCCAAAATCATGGGTATTAATATGGAGTTGACCCCCTCTTTGCTGCTAATAACAGCCTCCACTCTTCTGCGAAGGCTTTCCAATAGCTGTTGGAACATCCAGCCGAAGCTTGGCATTGCGCATGGTGATTTGCTGACCACACTGCTAACGTCGCGTCCACGAGCGATGCAAAATGCTTTCTATTTGTGACTCTTGCAGTACTGCAAGTCCCACCTCTCATCTCCTCATTGTTTTTTAGAAGCATATACCCACGTGGGTGATTGAAAGATGAACTGAGGTCCACACTCCAGTCTAGTTGGTGGTGGTAATGCACCTTAAAGTTGGTTGCCAACCGCCATGTAAAGTCCAAAGAAGAAGCTTGAAGGAGGAGAGATGACTAGAAAATAACTCAGTTTACCCTTTTATCTGTGGATTAATTGTCAGAGTAGAGGACCTTGTGCATTTCAGGTAAAATAACAACCCAATGTTGATATCCCAGGACAAATTAGCTAGCAACATCAAGCAAGCTAGCTAAATTGCTATAAATGTTTAATGCTTTTTAACCTGTCCCCAAATTAATATAGTTGGTTCAGACTTCGTTATGCGCGATGGCAGCTTTCTGTGCTCCACCGACCTGCTTCGCTGGGGAGCGGTTTCTCCTAGAAGTTTCCACTTTACAATAACAGCACTTACAGTTGACCGGAGCAGCTCTAACAGGGCAGAAATCTGATGAACTGACTTGTTGGAAAGGAGATTGCATGGCTGTGTGCTCGATTTTATACATCTGTCAGCGACGGGTGTGGCTGAAATAGCCGAATCCACTCATGAAGGGGTGTCCACATTTGTATATCTTGTGTATATGTTCAACACACTAACACCAACAATCAAAATGTATAACCCCCCCCCCCCACCTTACTTTACAACGGGCTACGTTACAATTGTGTTTAATCGTTTATATATTACTGAACTCATAGTGTTGGCTTAATTGAGCGTCTATACACTAATAATTTGGGACTGGAGTAGATTTTGCCCGGAACCATAGCCAGTAGGAACTTTCTATACACAGCGGTGTTTCCACTCGAACAGTAAGAGAATGAGTACACCACGGTCACATTGACCTGTCGATACCGAACACAAATATAAATGTAAAAATACAGGCATGTATTCAAAGAAGTTTGGACGGCTCATCTTAGGGTTTTGTACCCGCTGTTCAACAAGTGTTGTGAATGGCACTATTACTTCAACTCGGACTACAGTCAGCTGGACTTCAGTATGTAAACATCACATGCAGTTTCTGGAGCGTCGCTCTCAAATGGGTTTCGCGCATGTGAGGTATGGTTAAATTACATGTCAGTTTCTCTAACTAACTCCATGCTAACGGGAAATGATTTCGTTCCAGGTCTTTTTGCAGCCGTGCTGAGCATCTTAGAAAGCATCTCAGAAGGGCGCTGCGTGTGTTTTCATCACTAGACAAGAACGCAAACGGGTAGTTGCCTACGTGAATAGAAACTAGTTTTCGTTGCGAAACGTTTTGCTACTGTGTGCACTAATTATTACACCCCAGGGTTGTATTCATAATTGCGCGCATTAGAAAAACGGATTATTCCAAATGCTCTCCAGTGTTATGTAGACTGTTTAGCTTCTGTGTGTGCCATGCCCTACCGACAAGTACACATCATGTAGACGTGGTGATCGCGTCACGTGTCAGTTTGCGTGTTATTATGAATGATCTTATCATGAGCACATTAAAAACATGTGTTACGCGTCACACGTTAGTTTAAGTGTCTGTTTAGTTTATTATTAAAGATATCCCCATGAACGGCTTACAAACGTCTACATGTACATGATTTTCCCCCAAAAAATGTTTTATTGCCATAGTAATCAATTTCATTTGTCGATTTAGCTAAAATAGGGCTATCACCTCAATGCAAAACTTATTAGGCTAGTTGATATCGCAGCCAGCCACCATTACTGTGTAGATATGCCTATTCTCACATCAATACAGACACATGGGCTTCTTTGTTGGAGGTAGCCCTATTCAGAAACAAGAGGTTAACAGACACAATCACTGTCACCATGCAATCCTTAGGCTATACATTTCTGTGGAGATGTCTTATGGTTAAAAGCAGGGTTCAAATTGGGGGGGCATGTGAGGATATAGGCCAAACCCTTGTCATAGAGACAGGCAAAAAGCATATGCTACCACTTGTTTTCTTAGCCATAGGAAAAGCAACGGTCCAGATTATATAAAGCGATCTAGGCTATAACAATGAACTCCACGATTATTTCTGCATAGTCTACTAGCCTATAGGTATTGCTCAGCCTCAACATCACAGGAAAATGTTGGTTTATTAAATTGAATCAGGCTATTCATTTCAGTGCAGTTGCGTTCTTACGCATATCCTTAGACTAAACGGAGCCGAAAACACCCCAGCCTGTTCTGATCACAGATCATGATGAAGCCTGAAAATTTCAACTGTTTGTCATTGATTTAGCCCACAATCACCTACAGATTTGACACACATAAAGACCTTTATTTAATCTGGATTTGACAAACAAAAGCATGATTAGGATCCTGACTTTCCAAGTCATATTTGTTACCAATTAGGCTAAATCTATTCATTTGCATATGCTAACCATTGCGATTAATGTTATGCTTAATGTTATGCTTTTTATGAATGAACAGGCATCAGGGTAAAAAAATAATATAATTTCAATGCCCCTCCCCACACATTGTTACTTACCTTACAGATCAAAGTCAGCCAATTTCCACTCCGTTCATATGCAAATACATTTGATTCATACACTGGCTTGTCTGGCTGGCATGTTTTAATTTTATCTACACTGAAATAATATTAGTCCTCTATGATTTACCTCATTAGTACACCCTTGTGGTTGAATATATCTATTGTATGTCTCATAATACAACAATGTTGAACTAACAAATACCATCAAGGGATATGTTAGTTTACAATAATGACCATCTTATAAAACAGCTGTGAAAACCAATCTGGCAATATTTTAGAATTAAATACATAAATGTTGATATTTTTGTTGGTACATGTGTCAATTTACTTTCAGATTTGTTGAACACTCACATGGCAATCAGACTGAAATACTGAATTCTGGTGTGTGGAATAGAGAGGAGGTGGGTATTGTGTGGCTGGGAGGTTCTGCCGGTCACTTGTTTTTATCAGGTAGTCAGTCTTAGAAGAGGGTAACTGCAAAGTCCAGGCACTGCTGCTCTGCAGTGCTAGTGTTTTTAGCTAATCTGTGCATCTCACATTATGTGCCCAGTATGATAGTTTTCTTGCTCTTTCTTAGCAAATAATGACAATAACAGGAGTTGATGTAATGAAAAGTTGGAGGGTGGTTGGTAATGGAGGAAATCCGGTGGATCCATGTCTGGGTATTAGGCAGAACCCCTAGGTCATGGAGAGCAGGAGCAGAGTAAAGGGTAGGGGAGACGTAAACAAGCAAACACACAGGTTAAAGGATTATCAGGTATGTAAAAATACAGTTATTGAATTATTTAATGTTTGATTAGACATGCAATAATGTTAATGGCAGACAGAAAAGTAAGGATACATGTCATTTTTTTATGTCAGTGGGGTTGATAAGGGACGTAAGGGATGGTCCCTGGAAAAGAGAGAGAGATGAGTTGTGAGAAACTCCAGCATGGTGTCATACACCTTAACCTCTCTTGGGGAGGTGGGTCCCACCCACGGGACACACTATTCAACAGCCAGTGAAAAATCAGAGCGCCAAATTCAAAACGTCATAATTCAAAGTTCTCAAACATACGACTATTTTACACCATTTTAAAGGTACACTTCTCCTTAATGTAACCACATTGTCCGATTTCAAAAAGGCTTTACGGCGAAAGCATAAAGTTAGATTATGTTAGGACAGGTACAACACAAGAAAAACCACACAGCCATTTTCCAAGCAGGAGAGGGGTCACAAATGCCAGAAATTCAGCTAAAATTAAGCACTAACCTTTGACGATCTTCATCAGATGACACTCCTAGGACTCAATGTTAGACAATACATGTATGTTTTGTTCGATAAAGTTCATATTTATATCCAAAAACAGCATTTTACATTGGCGTGTGATGTTCAGAAAATATTTTGCCTCCAATACTGCCGGTGAACCAGCACAACAATTTTCAAAAATACTCATCATAAACGTTGATAAAATATTAAACTGCTATTCAAAGAATTTTAGATCACCATCTCCTTTATGCAACCGCTGTGACAGATTTCAAAAAAGCTTCACAGGGAAAGCACACTTTGCAATAATCTGAGTACGGCGCTCAGAAACATACACTAGGCAATACAGATACCTGCCATTTTGGAGTCATCTAAAATCATAAATAGCATTATAGATATTCACTTACCTCTGATCTTCATCAGAAGGCAGTTCCAGGAATCCCAGGTCCACAATAAATGTTGTTTTGTTCGATAAAGTCCATAATTTATGTCCAAATACCTCCTTGTTGTTTGCGCGTTCAGTAAGCTACTCCAAATGTAGGAAGCGCGCCCAAAAGTTCACGACAAAAAGTAAAAAAAATATATATATTTTTTTTATATTTACGTTCGTTAAAACATGTCAAACGTTGTATAGCATCAATCTTTAGGGCCTTTTTAACATAAAACTTCGATAATATTCCAACTGGACAATTCCAATGTCTTGAAAAACGTTTTGGAACACAGCTACCTCATCACATGAATGCGGGCCAATGAACTCATGTCCTTTCCTGAGTCACCAACTTCCCGGCCTTCTTGTTCTCTCTCTGTTCACTGCAAAAGCCTGAAACTAGGTTCTAAAGACTGTTGTCATCTAGTGGAAGCCTTAGGAAGTGCAAAATGAACCCTAAGTCACTGTGTGTTGGATAGGCAATGACTTGAAAGGACTACAAGCACCAGATTTCCCACTTCCTGGTTAGATTTTTCTCAGGTTTTTGCCTGCCATATGAGTTCTGTTATACTCACAGACATCATTCAAACAGTTTTAGAAACTTCAGAGTGTATATTCTAGTTCCTGGGCCCGAGTAGTAGGCCGTTTTAATTTGGGTACGTTTTTCATCCGGCCGTGAAAATACTGCCCCCTACCCGAGAAGTTAGCAGCAGCTACCTGGATGTAGTTTAGGACTTGGTGGACTGTATATTCTTTAGAGTTAGGTTTTACTTAGCACTGTGTGTTCTCTGCCAGGTGCTTGTAAGGGCACAGATGAGACCGGTAGGATTTCAGTTGAGGTTGTTTAATGACGCTGATTTACAGAGCAGTAACGGCACAGCACAGTGTAAGGCTTGACAATTGTGTTAACTAAGAGTGTGTGGTTCTGAAAGGGGGAAATTAAATACAATAGTAAATGGCAGGTATAGGCTTAATACAACCTCCAATTACATAATCTATAAATAATGTGGCTACAATTGGTTCTGCTGCACAGGGCAATACAACATGGCTGTGACATTACTAATGAATGATCGATCAGAGGAGTGCAATTACACAGCACTACTGAGCAGCACCATCATCCTCAAACTGCTTGAACTTGAATGTATAATGCATCCCCAAGGCTCATTGCTAACAAAATACCCACATAATCAGTATACATCAAATCAAATGTATTTCTATAGCCCTTCTTACATCAGCTGATATCTCAAAGTGCTGTACAGAAACCCAGCCTATAACCCCAAACAGCAAGCAATGCAGGTGTAGAAGCAGGGTGGCTAGGAAAAACTCCCTAGAAAGGCCAAAACCTAGGAAGAAACCTAGAGAGGAACCAGGCTATGAGGGGTGGCCAGTCCTCTTCTGGCTGTGCCGGGTGGAGATTATAACAGAACATGGCTAAGATGTTCAGAAATGACCAGCATGGTCGAATAATAGTAATCACAGTGAACAGGTCAGAGTTCCATAGCCGCAGGCAGAACAGTTGAAACTGGAGCATATGTCAATTTCGAAAAACTAAATTACTGGACGCCTATGCGAAACGATGCTTCAACCATTACATTATTAACCACGAACATGTAAGCTGACGTTGACTACAACCAACTAGGCTAGAGCTAACTAGCGCGTAGCCAAGATAAATTTGGTTAGCATCAAGCTAGCGAACTATTAAACGCTATTTTCGTACAAATATTAACACTAACACATTTTGTGACATATTTACATATATTACCTAATGTAAACTGAGTCTTTGTTCATAGAAAACATTGAGAAAAAAAAGTACAGAAAGTTCGGACAACATGTAAACAATTAGCAACCTAGACTAACTCCAATTTACTTACAATGGGGAAAATACCAACCAGTTTTTCAGTCGGTTAAAACTCCCTTCAATTGCCTTGAAACATCAAACTCATGGACTGTGTGTGTCTCTTACATGTGGCATATGCTTGAGTATCACCTTGTCATCTCTGATCTGCTTGCTTCAATAAATTTAATGCTAGAACATTGGTAGCCAGGATTAGCTATTTGTATCTAGTCTCCTAATAATTGCATAACGGTGCAAGTCAATATTTAACTAGGCAAGTCAGTTAAGAACAAATTCTTATTTTCCCCGGCCAAACCTGGACGATGCTGGGCCAATTGTACGCAGCCCTATGGGACTCCCAATCACGGCCGGTTGTGATACAACCTGGAAACTAACCAGGGTTTGTAGTGACTCCTCTAGCACTGAGATGCAGTGCCTTAGACCGCTGCGCTACCTGGGAGCCCCAAGCATGTCTTTTTTGAATAATTTTTTTTGGTCCTGTCAATGTTGAGTGATCACACATACATAGGTTGAAAATGTGTGCTAAAAGTGGGGATGCTTCATAGTATTTCTGATTATCTTAACTCGCCACCAATGAATTACATTTTTTTTACAGAAAACTGCAATATAGGCCTACACTCAGATAAAGTGCCATCTACAAACTAACAGGATTCTTCTGCTGTCCCCATAGGGTTCCAGGTAGAACCCCTTCTGTGTCTAGGTAGAAACCTTTTGGGCTCCATTCCACAGTGGGTTCTACCTGGAACCAAAACGTTTTCTCCTTTGGTGACAGCCAAAGAGCCCTGTTGGAACCCCTTTCTAAAAGAGTGTACTCAACAAGTTTAGCCTGTTTACACCATTTCATTCTGTACTCAAACATCTGCCTGGTATTCAAGATAACACGCAACATAGCACCACCACCTTTGAAGGCTTTCGTCAACCTCTGCTCAGACTTAAATCGCAGTGTTCCAAGAACCTCCACCAGGGGTAACTGTGGTATCCTCAAAGAGACAAAAAGGGGATACAAGAGTCACCCCACACTAATTTTAGATCCCAAGGTGTCTTTATTTTCATACTGTGTATGCTCACTGTATACTCTCATCACCATTTCCTTTGCCATCTTCTCATGTCTTTACTTGGAACTCCATCCAAACACACATACTATAGCATCTTGCTCACATTTTAGGCATCCAGCTGAGGCCTTGGATGGATAATGTTGCACTGAGATGGGCAGAGGGGTATATGTACAGTCATTTTTAGTGTGGTGGCAAAGTAGTTGAACAGGAGAAGATAATGTGGTTATTTTGTGGAGGGAGAACAGTGAGGGGTGGTGGGTTGAGCAGCTGCAGTGAAGCTGATTGGTTGGTCTGGCTCATCACATCTTGACTAAAATAAAGATTTAGAAATTAGTTTGACATTGCCGTAGTTCAACAGCTGAGAAGCTGGCATTAACATACTCCCAGAGATAGCAATACATTCAGTATTCACTGAATGAAGTAGCCTACCCATTCACAATTGTATTCATCAATGAAATAAATTATACTGTAGCACATTCAATTACATTATTATTGTAGACTATAGACTACTCCAGTATCTACCTTGTACAATAACGTAATCAATTAATGAAGTAGCGTACCATCCACATTTACAATTTAATTGATCAATTTGATAATACTAGCACATACAGTTATATTGTTGTAGAATAGGCTACTACTGTATCCACACTATATTAGCATACTGTTGTGATTTTTGTCAGGCATGATTTTAGGTCTTCGATCGAAGTTGCATGTGGTACCTCGTTTCCCTTTTTCAGTTAAAAGTAGTTATGCATCTCCCATTCAGTTCGAGTGTGAATGTGTAGGCTTAGTGACAGTGGGAAAATAAACCCATAGCTCCAGCACACAATGGCGTGTAGGGGTAGTGTATTACAATGTAAAAAATGTATATATCTTATAGTACAGTGGTCACCAACCGGTCAATCTCCAAGGCATTTCTAGTCGATCGCCAAACATATCTGTAAAAAAACAAAACAACGATAAGGCTTTGTGTTCCTAGTTTTTTTTATTAGTCTCGGGCTGTTGGTGGTAGGTGCAGCTAGGTAAACTGTTGCCATTTTCATGCGTCTGAAGGTACAAACTCTGCCTTCCTGGTGGACCTGGAGAGGAAATCCAGTGCACTATATGTTTACCGCTGGCCAATCAGATTGCTCCGATGAGAAAGCTACGGCAAAATTGATACTGTGCGATTTCGAAACATTTAAAACCATGACTAGAGGGAGACTGTCAACGAATACAGCAAAGAGCTGCTGTTTTTATGAGTGAGTTTAAGTTCTTACTCAGCACTGTCAACACTTTTTATTTTTTATAAGCCATAAAATGTGCCTTTTTCTTATTTCCGCTCAGTGCTACAACAAGTAGTGCTTGTTCATAGGAGTAACAACATGAATTTGTGCATGAGGCAGAAATAATGTGGTGCGACTTGAGTTTCGCCATCAGCTGGAAGACTGTCCCTTTTTGGTCAGTGTCAGTGGAGGAAAGGGAGCGTGACCATCAGATGCAGGCACCATCAGCCCAGTAAAATAAAAAGCAAATTATTTAAATGTATGCTCACTTAGCTGTGCCTCACAAGTAATACAACAATGGATCTATTACCGGTGTGATCATATAGCCTACCTGGAAATATATATTTTTAAATGTCCCTAACAACAATGCATTGGCAGGTAAATTCAAGCAACGTCAAATGCGGTGATAATGTATTGGGCCTATAGCTTACTGCACAAACCTCATTGCTACAGTACTGTTTTTAATTGGTTAATGTTTCATAGGCTTAGTTTTTTTTACTTCTTCAGGATCGGTGGGTCCCCTGCGGGATGTTGCGCAAACGTAGGCTTATGCGATTAGCATGAGGTTGTAAGTAACAAGAACATTTCCCAGGACATAGACATATCTGATATTGGCAGAAAGCTTAAATTCTTGTAACTGCACTGTCCAATTTACAAGAGCTATTACAGTGAAACAATACCATGCTATTGTTTGGGAGAGTGCACAGTTTTGAACATAAAAGTAATTAATACACAAATTCGGCACATTTGGGCAGTCTCGATACAATTTTTTTAACAGAAATACAATGGTTCATTGGATCAGTCTAAAACTTTGCACACACACACTTGCCATCTAGTGGCCAATATCTAAATGGCACCTGGGCTGGAATAATACGTTATGGCCTTTATCTTGCATTTTAAAGATGATGGTACATAAAAGTTTTTTATCTTTTATCAGATCTAATGTGTTATTCTCCTACATTCCTTTCACATTTCCACAAACTTCAAAGTGTTTCCTTTCAAGTGGTACCAAGAATATGCATATCCTTGCTTCAGGACCTGAGCTCCAGGCAGTTAGATTTGGGTAAGTCATTTTAGGTGAAAAATTTAGAAAAAAGGGTCCAATCCTAAAGTGGATTTATTAAGTCATGTTCATAAAAAATCAGAGCGGTAGATCTCGGCATGCATTTTGACTCAAAGTGATCTTGACTCAGAAAAGGTTGATGACCACTGCTATAGTACAATGGCATGTAGGGGTAGTATATCACAAATTAAATAATATTTCCTACGTGTGTGTATTTTCATTTACAATTTAATTCACCCATTAAATAATACTAGCGCATCAAATTACATTATTGTACACTAGCCTACTCCGCTATCGACACAGTAAATAATATTTCCTACGTGCTTTCAACAATACGTTATCAACTCAATATCAACAAAAAAAAATTCTAAAACCAAATTTGCCTTAACACAGTAGACCTAAATATTTCCTAACAATATCACAACTTAAATATAGCCTACTTATGTTACGCCCCTGAAGGGGAGAAATAATCACGAGTGATACGGTATTGTTTCCTCAATGAGAACTTTTACTGCAATCATTTTACAAAAGTAACACATTTTACAAAACAACAGATCTACAGGAAAGAGCTAGTGTTGTAGGGTACAAGGCTTATTCAAGTCACAACAGTATACACTGTAATTCACTGAAACATACACTCATTTCAATATAACTGTCAAGCACAAAGCTTTAACTCAGTAAACCATAACTTAATTTATCTACAGTCAATAAAGTGTTTGAAAAACCATTATACAAATAACACCGCAACATATCTTATTAGCAACGCACATGTTCATTCACGATCGACATAAAATGGCAGCTACTCTCAGAACGAAGCTAGCCTTAGCTGCAACCGAGCAGGGCTCATATTACTCTGCAAACTTAACTCTAACTTCCTCAAGATGTTACTAAGACACACATTAAACACTCTTGACATGTTAGCGAGTTATTACATTTAAATGACTCTGTTTTATCATCAATATCGTACCTGAAAAAGGGGAGAAATAATCACGAGAGTGATACGGTATTGTTTCCTCACTGAGAACTTTTACTGTAATGAGGAAAAGACCGCGATTTCCCCGCGAACTTGGGTGGAGACCAGAGCAATCGATCTCAGGCTCATGGATTAAAGAGCATTTAGTAGATCACAGATTAACACTTTTCCCCTTCAATTAGGCACCACAAAATAAAGTAATCAATATAACGTTTACACATTCCTTTTACAATTCTTACCCTTTGTACACTTGATGGATTTTAACTTTAACACAATTATATGAATGTTATCAATCTCTATCAACTAATACAGAATGCATGATCTTTTTAACCTTAGATGTTTTAAGATCCTCACATACTATGAACTTACTAATACTTTTTAATGTATAACAGGCTATGAGTATTTCCTTTAACCTGTCACACTTACTCCTCAATTGGATCGAGGACATCTTGGTAATTATTTTCATCTAAACGGAAAATATCTGGGGCAGACACTCGAAAATTGCTTCTGCCACTTGTAAAATAAAAAAAGAATGTCTATGTTCCCGCCTAGCTCTCAAATACTGTGCCAGTCTTTCACTCTATGAACGGTCACTGCTAACAATTAACTTAATCATTGTACATGTATACTTAGTAGGGACCATTTGGATTTGCAAGGACCATCTGGAAAACGGCTCTATTCGACTGAAGGGACATCCCAAGGATCCCTAATAGCACCGTTTGAACTCCTCTATTCAACTGAAAGCCATGGACACAACTCTTATTGATTGTCTGATGTAGGCTACTGGGAACTGGTAACAACACAGTCTGATTGGCTAACAACATTTAGGTCCGTCTACAGCGAGATTCCATGCCATGAGGTGTTGAAGGAAAGACAGATTACCTATAGATTGGACATAATATTTTGTAGTCCATTAGCGATAACAGGAAATACACAAACCGTAGGCTACACTGTAGCTCAAGGTGGTTACGTCAGAATGTCTGCTTGCACGGAAAAATAGTATGTTTCTAACGCCTCCGCCTGTAATTTTTTATTTGTAAGGGCGGTGTCATGTTAACCATCGAAGCTGCTTCACTCAACTCTTCCTCTCTCCACCGCTACAGAGTTTAGTTAGCTTCTTAGCTAGCTGTAAAAATGTTTATTAGCCTTAGCCTATTTAGCTAGCTCAAACCAGCTGATCTGCCACGATGTATATCAGAAATGGGCGTTTACCAAAGTACCCAAACAAAGCCAAAAGGAGGATAGTAATGAGCAGCAGCGTCAACCACTGAGGCCGCCGCCAAGCCTAGCCGCAATGATGGTGTCGCGCTTCAGCTAGCTCCACATGCAGAGCTTATCCACCCTTCCACAAGCGCCACCAGGATAACGGCTCCACAGCCCCTCCACCTCCAACTGTTCCTGATGATCTTGGAACAGAGTAGCCAGCCCAGGTTAGCTTAGAATCCTACCCAAGCTGCAGGTTTTCAATCCAGAAACTTTAACTTAATAGCAACTGGTTCATAGGAAGAGAGTGGCTGGAATACTCGGTTACGGCAGATGCGTCATTTTGTTTCCCATGTCGAAAGTTCTGTGTTGGGTCCAATGCTAACGCAGACAAGGCCTTCACCCAAGCTGGGTATTCTAACTAGAAGCATGCTATTGATGGTACCAAAGGATCTGACACTGCTCGCCCAAATATTTATATATTCTTAATTCCATTCCTTTACTTTAGATGTGTGTATTGTTGTGAAATTGTTAGATATTACTGCACTGTTGGAGCTAGAAACACAAGCATTTCGCTACACCCGCAATAACATCTGCTAGACATGTGACAAATACGATTTGATTTGCTAGGCACGCATCAAGCAAAGAGCATTTGAAATGCACTGTGAAAAGAAACAATTTTGAAGTGCTATGGGAACATTGGTGTCAACACTTGTTAATGACGGGCAACTGGCAAGAAATCGCACAATTTTGTCGATTGTGGACATCATTGACTTCCTTAATTCAAACCAGTAACCACTGAGGGGGACATTGGACATAAGAGTCGAGTAGAGGGTGGCAGTGGACTTTGTCTATGATGGAATATACTCTCCGAAAGACAAGGAACTTGGCAAGGTGTTTAGCACCATAACCCACAACGCCACATACATGTCACACAATATTCAAAATAGAAATCACAGGGCTCATGAGTGGGGTGTCAACAGCTACATCCACTTTGACAACTGTGTTCAGTCAGCACAGAAGAAGCACGCTACACCCTAGGAAAGTTCAACTAATCCAACTGGCATTTTAGGGGAAAGATTTCGGGGAGAATACAATGATCGATTACTCAAGTTCCACAGAGCATCACAGAGGCTGAAACTCTTCTGAAAATGTAAACAATCTAGCTGGTTGGTTTTAATCAAAATCTTGGTTGCATAGCCAGTAGTGTCATTTCAGCAAATGGGTTTTCAAAGGTCTTTCTGTAGTGTGTAGGGCGCTGTCCATGGTGCTGTTGGAGCGCAGCGGCGATTTCGCACCAACCTGTCACTTCTTTCAGCATTTTAATTTGCATTATTTTGGTAAGACATTCACATGGGCTGTTTGTAATGGGTGAATTACCCTATCTTGTAGCCTATATTTATGACCAAAATAGCCTTGTTTAAGTGTGTAGGGCACTGTCCATTGTGCTACTACAGTGCAACGGCGATAGACTACAGATTTTTCACCAACCTGTCACTTCAAAAGCACTCAATCAATGGTCTCGGAGTCTCAGCATTTTAACTTGATGTTTAATGTAGTATAGCGTGATATAAGCAGAATTCAATATAATTCCAATGCATGAACACTCCAAAATTGTGTTCCCTCACTGCCCCCTTAGTCAGTGTATCCTGCTGTTGGGTCTGGTGTGTGCACTAACGAATATGACCCAGGCATTGTGAGATCTACGCTGTGTGACTGCAATAGAGACGACCTGGGACGTCCCCAATGTCTAATACATGTCAGTATTTGAGTGCTTGGTGACAACTGTTTTGCATCTGTAGGATTCGCTCTGCCTCCAAGACCACTGTGGACCCAAATGAGGTGAAGAGGTTCCAGCTTCTCGCCAACAAGTGGTGGAACGAGCAGGGAGACTTCGCAGCCCTCCACTCAATGAATGACCTCAGGGTGCCTTTCATACGGTGCGTGTGTGTATGCCTGTAGTTTATTCACCCACTTGGATATTAAACATGCCACAATCATCCACTGATTTAGGGCTATTTTAGAAGTAGAATCCATGTCGGAGTCAGTTACAAATCTTCCCGGATCCACATGTACCCGAGACCTGAGTGGGTCTGGCTTCATAATTCTAAATAATGTCATGGGTCTGATATTGTCACGGCTCTATGTATGTGTAATTTGAACTGACTTGTCCGGAAGAGCCCATACAGATCCGAACACTGCTGAGAGAGATTTGTTAAATTATGATAATGCTCTTGCTTTTCACGAGAGTGGCGTGTGTAGCTTGTTGTTGGCCAATCATAAATCATCAAAGAGGCAATAAGCTACAGTCATAGAGCCTATTTTTGTAACTGTAGGATGAGAAAGCGCATGCACTGCAGCCACAGTTAGCCTAGCTAGATAACGTTAGCTAGCTTAACTAGCTTCTCCCGGGTTTGATGCAGTTAAGACAGGTACTACTTAATCATAGCTATGGCAGCTATTAGTCTACTATAGCGAGAGTCAGCTTGGTTGGTTGCCGTCTCCCTCCTCCCCGTGTCACTCACTCACAGTACGGCCCCTCCTCCACCTACTAGAGGGGCACCTCTTTCACTGATGACATTCGTTATGTGAGCTAAAATGTCAGAGCCAGGCAGTACAAGTTATTGACAGACCCAAGTTGATCCATGTTACATTGAGCCAAAAAGCTCGGAAGTGAGAAATGCCTGAAGTAGGTAGGTCAAAAATATTGTCTTTTTTTAATGGATAGGGATGATACAAGGGCAGATGATATGTAAAGAGTTGATTCCGCCTTGTCAAATCTGAGGGTATTTCGAATTGATAAGATATGCTATATTCATCCAGCCTACAGTAGCAAATCCCTTTCCTTCCTGTCTGATCCGGCGGTGATGAGTCTCAGTGGTGACAGCGTGACTGAGGGATGTCAGACTCAACACTGATGTGTCTCTGCCCTCAGGTTGTTTAAACGAGGGAACAACAGCACTGATTTGGTTGGTTTAGCGTCAGAATCCTCCTTTGTTGGGGGGGGGATATTATTTGTTTATTTACTTACGCTAGTGTAGCTTGCTAGCAGAAACCAGAAGGAAGCGCAGCGGTAGGCTACATGGTCCCTCATCAAAAGCATTAGAGTTGTGTGGTGAGATGGGCTGGATGGGTAGTGTTAGAGTTTCTGAAGGGCGTCCAGGCTAAAGCTCTCTCCCTGCAGCCCTCGCAGGCTTTCTCTCCCACTCTCTGTGCCAAGGCTGTGGGAGACCCAGTGGCAGGGCAGTAATGAGGGGGACATGTGACTCCTCGCCCACTCCATGTACATCTTGCCTGGGGGGACAGCAGCCAGAGTGTAGGGGTCAACGGAGGGGAATGGAGATGGAGGGGATGGTGCTGTGAGATTCAAGTTGTAATTTAGCTGGGGGATTATTGGAGGGCAGCGTTTGTCCTGACGACTGTGTAGCCAAGGGGATTGAGATTGTAACAGGAGGTGTGGGGAAACATGGAGAGCACACACACAAACAGACTAGGGATAGGCAGGAATTTGACATTTTTTGACTGTTCGAGTTCTTGAATGGGAGAAAAAAAAATCCAGATGTGCAAAGCTGATAGACATACCCAAGACGACTCAAAGCTGTAATCGCTGCAAAAAAGCCTTCTACAAAGTATTGACTCAGTGCTGTGAATACTTATGTGAATTAGATATTTCTGTATTGTCAAATGTGCACAAATTTCCAAAAACATGTTTTCACTTTGTCATTATGCCTCAGGTTAAAGAAGGATTTTTAAGCCTCGTCTCCTCCCCTTTATCTACACTGCTTTTAAGTGGATTTAACAAGGGACATCCAATAAGGGATCATAGCTTTTTGTTAAACATCTATATTTTTTTAATTTAGGGGGTCGATCAGCTTTAATATTGCAGATTATTGCTTCTATCAGTAATTCTCTGCATCATTTCCAATCCCCCATGTATTCTTTTTGGTGAATATACAGTACCAGTCAAAAGTTTGGACACACCTACTAATTCACGGGTTTTTCTTTATTTTTTTATATTTTCTACATTGTAGAAGAATAGTGAAGACATCAACTATTAAATAACACATGGAATCATGTAGCAACCAAGTGTTAAACAAATCAAAATTTATTTTAGGTTCTTCAAAGTTGCCTTGATGACAACTTTGCACACTCTTGGCATTCTCTCAACCAGCTTCACATGGAATGCTTTTCCAACATTCTTGAAGGAGTTCCCACATATGCTGAGTACTTGTTGACTGCTTTTCCTTCACTCTGCGGTCCAACTCATCCCAAACCATCTCAATTTGGTTGAGGTCGGGTGATTGTGGAGGACAGGTCATCTGATGCAGCACTCCATCACTCTCCTTCTTGGTCAAATAGCCCTTACACAGCCTGGAGGTGTGCTTTGGGTTGAAAAACAAATGATAGTCCCACTAAGCGCAAACCATATGGGATGGCGTATCGCTACGGAGTGTGGTAGCTATGCTGGTTAAGTGTGCCTTGAATTCTAAATAAGTCAGACAGTGTCACCAGCTGGTCGCTCCGGTACAGCTTGCTGTGCGGTAGCAGAGAGAATAGTCTGACTAGGGTGGCTGGAGTCTTTGACAATTTTTAGGGCCTCCCTCTGACACCACCTGGAATAGAGGTCCTGGATGGCAGGAATCAAATCAAAGTTTATTTGCCACATGGTCAGGTCTGACTACCTCCTTATGACATTTTGGCCAATGCATAATTTTTTTTTTTTTAAGTATTTTTATTTACATACGTATTCAGACCTTTTGCTACCTGACTTGAAATTGAGCTCGGGTGCATCCTGTTTCCATTGATCATCCTTGATTGGAGTCCACCTGTGGTAAATACAATTGATTGGACATGATTTGGAAAGGCACACCTGTCTATATAAAGGTCCCACAGTTGACAGTGCATGTTGGAGCAAAAACCAAGCCATGAGGTTGAAGGAATTGTCAGAGACAGGATTGTGTCAAGGCACAGATCTGGGGAAGGGTACCAAAAAATGTTTGCGGCATTGAAGGTCCCCACACAGTGGCCTCCATTCTTAAATGGAAGAAGTTTGGAACCACCAAGACTCTTCCTAGAGCTGGCCGGCTCCTTTAGTGGCCCATCCAGAGCCTGGACTTGAACCCGATCGAACATCTCTGAAAAGACCTGAAAATAGCTGTGCAGCGACGCTCCCCATCCAACCTGACAGAGCTTGAGAGGATCTGCAGAGAAGAATGGGAGAAACTCTCCAAATGCAAGTGTGCCAAGCTTGTAGCGTCATACCGAAGAAGACTCGAAGCTGTAATCTCTGCCAAAGGTTCTTCAACAAAGTACTGAGTGAAGGGTCTGAATACTTATAGAAATGTGATCTGTTTTTTATGGGATATTTTGTGTAGATCGAGAACAAACAATTTAATCAAGTTTAGAATAAAGCTGTAACATAACAAAATGTTGAAAAATTCAAGGGGTCTGAATACTTTTGAATGCACTGTATGACTTTGGGGTTGGGGTGGAAAGAGTGGTAGTGTGTGTTCACAGCGTTGACCTCTTTCAGGGATCATCTTTTGAATGCACATGGAGGGCGGCGCCCGGGGAAACCACTGGCAGGGCTCAGAATACTGGACGTAGGCTGTGGAGGGGGGCTGCTCACTGAGGTAAAGTGTCTTTATGTGTGTGTGAATGAGATAGATATGCTGCTGTGGACAACAGACTCCTATCCCCATACAGCTGCTTGGAAATTCCAATTTTTGCAATTGCAAGCTATCAAATCAGATTTAGCTTCACTTTGAATGTAGCCTGTACAGTACAATTCTGCTTGTGATGCAAACCTTTTCCTTGCTCTACCAGTTGCTAATAATGTTTGAAATGTCAACTACATTCATATTTCTTCTCAATTTGACTGGTCAGGGTTTGGTGGAAAGGACAGTTGGTCGTTTGTTTGTTTTTGATAACTTCACATCTACAAAGGATTGCATTTTGTTTCCTTGCTCTTATTTGAAGTGAACACATACCAGCAGTTTTTTTGATTTGAGGAGACAACTTCAGGTCTGATATAGCTCTCACAGACAGAAACACACACACAGTCTGTTAGACTTTGGACTGTATGAGTCCGTCTCAGAGAATCGTGTAGTTAGGGACATTATTTTCAGAAGCGATCAGCTGTGGAAGAATAGGGATTGGCTGCGGGCGAGCAGGCAGCACTAAGGTGTAAACACGGGTGCCAACAGCATACAAAAATGTACTACCCCATCTCTGTACCCCACACATACAATTATCTGTAAGGTCCCTCAGTCGAGATGTGAATTTCAAGCACAGATTCAACCACAGAGACCAGGGAGGATTTCCAATAACTCGCAAAGAAGGGCACCTACTTCTAAATAAAATAAAAGCAGACACTGAATATTCCTTTGAGCATGGGGAAGTTATTAATTACACTTTGGATGGTGTATCAATACACCCAGTCACTACAAAGATACAGGTGTCCTTCTTAACTCAGTTACCGGAGAGGAAGGAAACTGCTCAGGGATTTCACCATGAGGCCAATGATTTTAATGGCTGTGATAGCAGAAAACTGAGGATGGATCAACATTGTAGTTACTCCACAATACTAACATCAATGACAGAGTGAAAAGGAAGCCTGTACAGAATAAAAATATTCTAAAACATGCATCCTGTTTGCAATAAGGCAAAAAAAGAGGAGAGCGGAGTAGCAGAAGTGGCAAAGAAATTAACTTTTTGTCCTGAATACAAAGCGTTATGTTTGGGGCAAACACATCACTGAGTACCACTCTTCATATTTTCAAGCATGGTGGTGGCTGCATCATGTTTTGGGTATGCTTGTCTTTGGCAAAGATTAGGGAGTTATTTAGGATAAAAATAAATGGAATAGAGCTAAGCACAGGCAAAATCCTAGAGGAAAATCCTGGTTCAGTCTGCTTTCCACCAGACACTGGGAGAAAAATGTACCTTTCAGCAGGACCATAACCTAAAACACAAGGCACAATATACACTGGAGTTGCTTACCAAGATGACAGAATTTTCCTGAGTGGCCTAGTTAGTTTTGACTTAAATCCGCTTGAGAATCTATGGCAAGATATGATCGCTGTCTAGCAATAATCAACAACCAACTTGACAGAGCTTGAATAATTTAAAAAAGAATGGGCAAATATTGTACAATCCCGGTATGCAAATATCCTGAAGACTTACACAAAAACACTCACAGCTGTAATCGCTGCCAAAGGTGATTTATAACATGTATTGACTCAGGGGGTTGAATACTTATTTAATCAAGATATATGTTTTACTTAAACATTTTTAAATTGTTCAATTTTTCTTCGGCTTTGACATAACAGGGTATTGTGTGTAGGGATCATTGACAAAATTTGACAATTAAATATATTTTAATCCTACTTTAACTTAAGAATGTGTAAAAATTCAAGGGGTGTGAATACTTTCTGAAGTCACTATGTATAAACTCACTTTCTCCCAGCCCTTGGGTAGACTGGGGGCAGATGTACTAGGCATTGACCCGGTGGCAGACAGTATTGGGACAGCAGAGGTACATGCGTGGCATGATCCAGACCTGCGTGGCAATGTGCGCTACCGTGCCATCACTCTGGAGGAGCTCTCTGAAAAGGGGGGTCAAGGAGCGGGCCAGTTTGATGCAGTGGTGGCCTCTGAGGTGGTGGAACATCTGGCTGACCTGGAAACCTTCACACTCTGCTGCAACCAGGTGCTCAAGGTGGGTCATGTGACTCGTCTCACATTCCACACACTCATGACTGTTCTCTCTGAGAGAACAGTCGCTTCATTGAGGTATCCGTGGTGTTCAGGTGTGTGTGATTTGTACTATCGACTGTATCTTTTGGGTTGACCTCTTTATCGGTCCGAGGGCCAGATGCCTCCAATCTCCTGGGTCAGTGTGTTGGAGGACAAATGAGTTGAGGGAGCGCAAATCTTTCTAATCTCCTCTAATACCATTGCATCCAGATTCTCACTCTCTGGCCCAAATCTCTCACCTGCTCTTTTAACACTGACCATCATAAATATCATTTGTTCTGTACAATGTCATGTTTAAAATAGCTTCATTGGTTGAGATGTAAACCAGCTCTCATCTCTCCTTGTTACAGTTGTGTGTACAGTCTCTGTGTTAGATGAAGCATTCAAAGCCTGTCCCCTTTACCTGATCTTTCAGTAGTTTTTTTTCCTATTGAATTCTTATCTATCAAACTTGTGTTGCTGCCTCTCAATTGACAATAATAGAGCCATCCGAAGCAACACACATCTGTTGGATCACATTCATTAGTGTACACAACAAAAACATTTTGCAACGGAAAAGGAAAATTAGCATTTCGTATTGGACCAGGTACCAGTCTAGGTAGTTTCTCCTGGTTTGGTGCCTAATGAACACAACCCTGGGTTGTAACGGTCTCCCTCCTGTGTGCAGCCAGGAGGCTCCCTCTTCATCACCACCATCAACAAGACCCGGCTGTCGTATGCCCTGGCCATCGTGGCAGCAGAGGAGGTGCTACGTATCGTGCCCAGCGGGACTCATGACTGGGACAAGTTTGTCAGCCCCATGGAGCTGGAGCGCCTGCTAGAGTCCAGTGAGTCTGCCTGCTCTTCATTCACATGCTGCTACTTCTCTTCCACACTCCTTTTAGCTCTTTCTACTGTCCCTTTGGTATTTTACTATTGTGCTGGTGCCTCTTTTTTGAAGGCATACTGGTGTCTGTTTGGCTCAGTCTCATTCTTTCATTCTCACTTTCCAATAGGTTGTGTGTGTGTGTGTGTGTGTGTGTGTGTGTGACCCTCTGTCTCTCGCTCTCTTTCTCATCCGTTCTCGCTTTCTGTCTTTTTAATTGTCCCATTTTCTTATTTCTCATCCTCCCTTTCTCACCCATTCTTTCTCTATTTCTCTCTGACCTATTCCTCTCTCTCTCTACTCCGTCCCAGATGGTTTCCATGTGGAGTCTATCCGAGGGATGCTGTATAACCCTCTGTCAGGGGCCTGGAGCTGGACAGAGAGCACCAGCATCAACTACGCCCTGCACGCGGTCAAACTCGAGGAGGAACCGAACCTTGACGAGGACGACCCCGAAGACCCCACCGTGATAGTGGCCCAAGCTAAGGCCAGACGCTGGTACAGCTGACTTGACCGTGGGAGAGGGTTGTCATAAGTGGTCAGCTGCAACACAGGTTCTCTGAAGGAAAAGGCAATGGACCTGAAAAACACAAAGCATTTGAGAAAGTTATAGTTCAGTGCTTGATACAAATACATGGTGTTTTCTTTCAGCCAGGCCATGATTGTTCTGTGAGTTCACAGCATAATGAGTCCCTTTGAATTGTGTGAACTGTTTATGCTTTCGAGGCTTGTCTTTACAATGTCATCTGTTATGGTAAAGTATTCATCACCATGATTGACATCTCAGGTCTCTGATTTACTATTGAGCAAGATGTTTTCTTCAAATACTGTCACAATGTCTGTTCATCAAAATCCATTGTATGGATATTGTTTGTCTTGACATGCTTATTATATCCTCCATTAGGAAATGAAATGGTTTCCTTTAAGATTCTCTGATCTGATGATTATTCCTCTCTAGTGTCATTTCAACAGTGTGAAGATATAGTCCAAATCAATGATGTGGTGTTTGTTGTAAATCCTGTGCTGAAATTCAGGATCTGAGGGCTTTTTATATTAGAAAAGTCTTTAGATTTTCTGTCTGCATATTTCCTGCTAATCCCTGAAATATAGGAGGGGGAGATCAGGCTGCTTCTGCCTTCTCTTTCTCTCTACTCTGTAGCCATGGTGATTTTGAGATTATAATTGGCTTCTTGCTGAACTATTACATAAGACCCAAACAAGCCTCCAACTAAAATCATGCATGCAAGTTATTATTCAAAACAGAAGCAATCATTGGCCGGATGTTCCAAGAAGTGCAGTCACAGTAGTGTATTTGATCCTCCACAGATGGACTGTGTGTTTGTCATATTTTTCCATTTGTATTTTTCCGTTTGCCCTTATATGTAGACAACGCCCAGGACTATGTGCTGAAATGCAAAAAGGTATGTTTTTTCCCCCCTCGTGACACAAATGTTGTTATTCTAGTCACATGCCCAACTGGCCTCTAACAAATTGCATTTAAAAGCTGCTCATTTTATGTCGATGTAGGCTATAGAACAGGCCAGGGCTGGTTTTCAGTCACACACTTCAGCAGAATAAGATTGCTCTGCCATAAATTTAGCAGACCAAGTTTGAACATGTACAATTTGTCCAATAGACTGTAGTCTACCTCCAGTGACGTGAGCGCCCACGAAGCCGCTGGAGTGCACACGCTTGCAGTATGGCTGTGCAGTAAGGATATTGGATGTATAAGCAGGAAGCTATAATAAACGGATTTATTGAATACGATTTCAGAACTACAATGAATCTGTTTGAAAAGCATTCATTATGAGGTGCAATGCTGACCCTGAACCGGTTTGGGAAAAGCAGAACGCACGGATGCAGGCGGCACTGGGTTGGCACCAATAATTTATATATACACTAGATGATTGATAGGCCCCCATGCCTCCATCTTGGCACTCTCCCACCGTTGTAAAAATATATATATATTTTGGAAGCTATAGAAATGCATTTATTAATGTATACATTAGTGTTTGCCACGTTTATTCTATTACAGACACCGTATTGCACTTTTAAATTATATTATGTGAGCTGAACATAAAAATAAAAACATTTTATTCCAAGTATAATTTTTGAGATTAATGTTACTGTCCCCACTACAACAACAAAAAAATACTTAAATACATGTAATTTTGTTCTTAACATTAAATTGAAAGACTGTAGAATTCCATTCATTCATATGGAGGACAGCTTCTACTGGGGAATACCAATTTGCCCGACCGGTGGCTTCAAAGCCTATCAATGGCCAAAACATAGCATTAGCAATCCAGGGTTTATATACATTGTTGGTTGGCACTAGCTCAAGACAGAGGGGTACCAGTGATGTAACTGACCTTACATTATAGAATTCTTACGAAAGCGCGGTCCCTTTTTCAAGCAAAGTTGTTTCGCAACATTAGGTATGGTCCAAACAATCACAACGGAAAGCACATTGATCGGATGTATTCTCCAAGATTAATGCCTTTTTACACTTCCGAAGTTACTACAGAGTGAGTATAACCGACTATAGCTAAAGTAGCCAAAAGCATGCACCTGCTATGCAAGCATGTTGTTGAACATGCACCAGTAGTTATAGCACTCGAAGAGTGTGTTGTGCATTCAATAATGGCTAAACACTAAGCCTACTGTATATAGGTAAATGTTGCTATGGAGATATTGCAGGACTTAGTGACAATGAATAGTGAAATTGCCCATATAACATTGCTCCAAGAAAACAACACAATTGCTTGATCCATTTAATTTGCATTAAGAAATCAATGTAAATACAATGTGTTTTACAGACGTCTTTATAATCATGATATAAGGCCTGGCCTAATTGCCCTATATTAAAGCCTTTGATTTGAAATAATTAAAAAACTAAAACAGCATAAACCCAAACTATCCCCATCAACTCTGTGTGGTGGTTTGTTGTCATGAGGCTCAGATGTTAGGGGAGTACTCACGGTCTGCCACTCGTTTCCATTGGAACAGACAAAGGCTCCGAGGGCTGGCGGAGGATGCCGAGCTGGGGGTGCGGACACCATCAGGCCGGAATATGTATATTTCTAATGTTTGGCAGATGGCATATATTAAATAGCATATCGCCATGCAACATAGGACTGTTGTGACATATTGATGAAGCCGGGAGTGGTTTGCGGGAGGACGCAGGCGCCACGCGGCGATTGATATAGTATGTGGGGGTCTGGTTTCGCCTCGTCCCGACCCTGTGTGGTTGAACTCGGGCGGAATCACAGCCTTCCTTTGGGGATATGTGGCTCCGACGAGACTCACTCTCTTTATGGCTATATCGTCGCAATCCCTTTACAGGACTACGGTGGGACCATGTCGGGATTGGGGTCGGATTCCTGGTGGAAGAAAACCATCTATATCACAGGCGGTGCACTCCTCGCTGCTGCTGCCTACCTATTACACGAGCTGCTCGCCATCAGGTAGGCTACAATGGCAGAAATATGCTCCAATGACACAATCTGCAAGGGTATTGGTTCACATGATCAAATGTGTGCATTTGTGTGATGCTTAGGCAGTGTTTGCGTAGGCTTAATCTACAATATTCACAATAATGATCTAACATTATAAAATAATTCATACCCTCGGGGATGGGCTGGATGTATGTGGCTGGGGGTGCCTACTTGCTGTCATTTCTGAACAGCTGCTCTTGACAGATCTCTGAAAAACAGAATATTGCTGTCGTTTGTTTACATTTGTCCATATATTCTCGGAATCATCTCTTCCTGCACTGTAGGCTAGATTGTGCAGCTGTTTGATGATATAGTTCCCCCCCCCCAAGGAGACAAGGACAGGAGATGCAAAAATATTGGAATGTGGAAAATTACGCGTCAGGTCTTGTGCCATATCTTGAGCATAAATATGCATTTCTCTAGCACTGCAGCAGTGGTATCAGAATTACCTTTACTAACCTCTCACGTGAGCTATTTTAAGATTTATGTTTAGTGAAAGCGGACGTTTGTAGCCTACTGTTGAATGAAATGCGTCTGGTTTAATCTTTGAGAAGGAAGATTAATCCAGGCCTATTGTTAACGTAATGAATGGCGCTCCTGTCCCCACACAGTCGTCAGTCAATCATTTAGGCCTATGGTACATTCTGTAACAGTGGCTCCATATAGTCTGTCATAGGACTGGCTTTGCATTTCCTAATTTGGAAACATTGCTGAATCACGTCGCATAAGCCTACTATTATCATGCTTCTACCATAGAAAACTACATTTTGACAGTAAATCTGCAGCATGTATGTTCTATGCCACCCCTTTGAGTAATTCTTCTCAAAGGAACTCCCTGTATCTAGGCCTAAATACAATAGTGTTTCTTTTGCACGGTCCAGAATTTCCGCACCATTGAAAAATGGACTGCGACGTAGCCTACGTCGTTTCGATGGTTTCAGCACCACGGTTGTATGGACAGCGACATTTTGTTGGAATGTGAGTTGTTTATTCTGTCGTAGACTGTCCTGCGCAAGACCATTGTACCGAAAACCTAGCCTATACATTTCATTAGCCAAAGTAGGCTATCATTTATATACATGCCATATTTATTTCCATAAATGAAAGTCGATTTCAAGGTGTTACAAAATGCCTGCTGATGTAACTGACTTTGGATGGAGTCCATTCCTGCTCTCCTGGACATATGTTGGCTATAATTAATCAAATTAATTTAGGTAAGAACTAGAGTAATTGCAAGGCAGCATGCCCCTGTACTGTAGGCTACGTTTAATTATTAAAGCCAAAATATATGTCAGTGTCAGTCACCCACCATTAAAAACTGTGGGGTGGAAATGTAAGGACTCTATCAGATTTTCACAAGCTTGATTAACCTCATAGGCCTTGATTTCAAGAGTAGTAGAGGATTGAAATAGGACTTGTCTGAACTTCTAGTTTTTTTTCTGCTGTAGGCCCATTGAATACCATGGAGCCAGTAATATGATGATGAATTTACCCTCTCAATATCTATCTCATTATCTTAAAATTGTGTATTGTATCTGTGTGTACTTGTGTGCATGAGTGTTTAGACTGGTCACGTAAATATAGTGAAGGGACACGTTGTTCTAGGGCAATTCAACGGTACAGAATTATGCTTTGACTTAGATAACACACACACACACACACACACTTCTTGGAAGACTTCCCTGCACCAAAAATAAATACCCAATTTGCATTTTGCCTAGGCCCTGGATTTATAGAAAAGAAGGAGGCATTTTAAAATGTATGCCAACCAAAAACATTGATTTCAAAGTTTAACAAACCATACAACTCTATGCACAATTTACACAGAAGGTTTCACAAAATCACATTTAAATGGAAGAACTGTGCAGATGCAAAGTTTTGTAACAGAAAAATCTCCCTCAGTTTTTAATGCGACCATGTTTTCCAAAAGCGGTTAAATATCTACTCAGAATTAAGATTTAAAAAAATGGTATGCAGATAGAATGGGGTGTCATCTATGACATGGCACCTTGAGTTAGAAGTGTTTTGTTTGTTATTGAACTACAGTAGGTGAAGTGGATTTACAACTGGTAATATAATCACGGTAACTAAATTACATCACGAGTCCATGATCTGTACTATACAAAAATGGATAATTATGGATATTAATATCATATTTTCATGGTGCTGTATCCTGAATAGGTAAAGAAATGTAGAAATATGCTATATCCTTCTTTTGCATATTTGGGTATTATTCTACACACTGGGTGTTATTGTATTGACCTCCACCCCCAAACAAGATCAGATTTGATTGGTCCGGACCAGACCAAATCTGAAACAATCATAGATGTCTATGTTTGGGCATCACAGTAGAGCACAGCACATTACAGTAGAGTTCAGCACAGTACTCGTGTGCTCTACTGTACAGTACAGTACTCCCCTTTTCTTTACTGTACTATTTTGTACTCTAGTTCTCTACTGTGCTGTGCTGTCCAAACTTGTGAAACAGACATCTTTGATTTGTTCAGATTTGGTCCGGCCAGGGCGGACTGACCAAATTCCAACTACTTTTCAATGTTCAATGAGGATGCTTATTACAGTAAATGGAAAGAGGGAAGGTGGTAGGTTTCAGTAAGAGCCAGGAGATGTGACATTAACTGGAGAGAGAAAAAAATTGAGAGATAGAGCAGCAGAGAGAGAGGGAGGTGTTGTCCAGACTGTTTTCACAGTCTTGCTTTGACCTGAGATACTGTATATAATGACAAGATGGTCTTGTCTCCGCCCTAACAATGGGAGTTGTTGTCCCAAAGGCGGGAAGGCAGGCAGTCTGCTTATCGGTCTGCTTATCATGGACCGATTTTGACAGGAGTAAACCCTCTCGCTTCGCCTCTTCCTCTCTGATTTGACCAACAGGTGACAGAAAGGGGGAAACACAGTTATGTGCTGAACATAATAGTATGCCAGTTGAAGGGAGGACAGTAGCAGGTGACCCAAGTGTGATGTGTGACTAGTATGATTTCCCATTGTAGCCAATTCAATTGCAGTAATTCTGTCACTGATTTTGCAATAATTCCATTACCGATTTGGTAACAGAATTACGAGTTTTAAATTACTTAATTCATAGACAAACTTGATATCAGTAAAAACACTATAACTAATTGGTAGGTCTACCTTTACTTGTTACTTCTGTGAAATGTCATCATCCTCCCGCATTATGGAGAGAAATTAGGAAACATCTTAAAGATATGTGGGTTTTTGGTAACGGAATGTATATATGCCTTAATTTCTCAAAAATATAGAGTCTTCACTTTCATTTGACAAACAATTTGACATGCTTCTATGAACTTCACATGTTGATGCTCATCGGTCCTTGTATGGAAATGCCCTCTGTAACACAGAGCTCAGGGAATTTAAGAATAGTTCCTCTCGCTGCTGTGTCACCATTATATAATAGGCACTAGGTGAGACCCTATCCTCCCAGTGAGATTACTAAGAGCCTGAAACAGAGATGCAACTAATCCTACTCTCTCCTCTCTGATCTCCTCCAATCAGGGCGAGTTATGATATTGTCCTCACAACACAAACTGACCTGGAAATAGCTGTACTGTTGTCACAGAAACTTTGATGACTTTTAAAGTGGCTGCCACAGAGATAAAACAATTGTTTTCAAGTATTTTATCTCATGGGGCTCCCACCTGTGTACTAGTTTGCTGTTGCCTCAGTATATCACACCTTTTCAGTTGGCCTTTTTTCTCCCCGGGTGTTTTCTAGGAAGGAGCAGGAGTTGGACTCTAAAGATGCCATCATCCTCCACCAGTTCTCCAGGCCAAACACGGGGGTCCCCAGCCTCTCACCATTCTGCCTCAAGACGGAGACCTACCTACGCATGGTGGACCTGCCCTACCAGGTACAATAGTCTGTGTATGATAAAGTAGAACTTGAAAAGTAGAACTGGTTTCCTGCACACAGATTTAAGCTTACATTCCTGGACTAAAAAGCACTTTAAATGGAAATTCTCCTTATGCATGTTTTTTTATGTCCAGGGATTAATCTGAGTCTGGGAAACCAGTCCTACATTTTCAGAAACAACTAGAGTGTGTCAATTTCCCAGTGCTGAACCCCATTCTGTTCTCCCCCTTGCAGAACTACTTTGATGGGAAGCTCTCTCCGCAGGGCAAGATGCCATGGATTGAGTATAACTGGCAGCAGGTGTCGGGGTCAGAGTTCATCATTGACTTCCTGGAAGAGAAGCTGGGCGTCAACCTCAACAAGAATCTCAGTCCCCAGGAAAGAGCCGTGTCCCGGGCTGTCACCAAGATGGTGGAGGAGCACCTCTACTGGTGACTCAGTCAATTAATATACCCTCTTGTCCTCTCCTGCTACATTGTTGACTCCATATATGTCACAGCTGTTCCCAAATTGCTCCCTACCCTCCCCCTTGGCCCTTAACCCTTGATGTTAGCATGTCTGAAGAGTCTAGATAGGTACACTATATATACAAAAGTATGTGGACACCCCTTCAAATGAGTGGATTCAGGGATTTCAGCCACACCCGTTGCTGACAGGTGTATACAATCGAGCACACTGCCATGCAATCTCCATAGACAAATATTGGCAATAGAATGGCCTTACTGAAGAGGTCAGTGACTTTCAATGCGGCTCCGTCATAGGATGCCACCTTTCCAACAAGTCAGTTCATCAAATTTCTGCCCTGGTAGAGCTGCCCCGGTCAACTGTAAGTGTTGTTATTTTGAAGTGGAAACGACTAGAAGCAACAACGGCACAGCCGGGAAGCGGTAGACCACACAAGCTCACAGAACAGGACCACCGAGTGCTGAAGCGCGTAAAAATCGTCTTTCCTCGGTTGCAACACTCCCTACCGATTTCCAAACTGTCTCTGGAAGCAACGTCAGTAGAAGAACTGCTCGTTAGAAGCTTCATGAAAAGGGTTTCCATGGCCTAGCAGCCGCACATAAGCCTAAGAACACCATGTGCAATGCAAAGCGTCGGCTGGTGTGGTGTAAAGCTCGCAGCCATTGGACTCTAGAGCAGTGGAAAAGCGTTCTCTGGAGTGATGAATAACCCTAACCCATCTGACAGTCCCAACAAACAAATCTGGGTTTGGCGGATGCCAGGAGAATGCTACCTGCCCCAATGCATACTGTCAACTGTAAAGTTTGGTGGAGGAGGAATAATGGTCTGGGGCTGTTTTTCATAGTTCGGACTACACCCCTTAGTTCCAGTGAAGCTAAATCTTAACTCTACAGCATACAATGACAATTTAGACGATTCTGTGCTTGCAACTTTGTGGCAACAGTTTGGGGAAGGCCTTTTCCTGTTTCAGCATGACAATGCCCCCGTGCACAAAGCGAGGTCCATACAATTTTTTTTGCAGAGATCGGTGTGGAAGAACTTGACTGGCCTGCATAGAGCCCTGATCTCAACCCCATCAAACACCTTTGGGATGAATTAGAGCGTTGACTGCAAGCCAGGCCTAATCGCCCAACATCAGTGCCCGAACTCACTAATGCTCGTGGCTGAATGGAAGCAAGTTCCCGCAGCAATGTTCCAACATCTAGTGGAAAGCCTTCTCAGAAGAGTGAAGGCTTTTATAGCAGCAAAGGGGGGGAACAACTCCACATTAATGCACATGATTTTGGAATGAGAAGTTCGGCGAACAGGTGTCCACATACTTTTGGTCATGTAGTGTATAAGCAGGGTAGTGGTAAAGTTTCCACCATATTGCCTCCACCTTCAAGATCTGCAACGATTGGAGGGTTAGGGCCAAGGGGAGGGTTGGGAATGAATTGGGACCGGCTAAGGTCACTCACTATAGTATTCCCAAGTGGTCATCCACAGCTAGAGTGGGGGAAAAAAGTATTTGATCCCCTGCTGATTTTGTACGTTTGCCCACTGATAAAGAAAGGATCAGTCTATAATTTTAAATGGTAGGTTTATTTGAACAGTGAGAGACAGAATAACAACAAAAATATCCAGAAAAACGCATGTCAAAAATTTTATAAATTGATTTGCATTTTAATGAGGGAAATAAGTATTTGACCACCTCTCAATCAGAAAGATTTCTGGCTCCCAGGTGTCTTTTATACATGTTACGAGCTGAGATTAGGAGCACACTGTTAAAGGGAATGCTCCTAACCGCAGCTTGTTACCTGTAAAAAAGACACCTGTCTACAGAAGCAATCAATCAGATTCCAAACTCTCCACCATGGCCAAGACCAAAGAGCTCTCCAAGGATGTCAGGGACAAGATTGTAGACCTACACAAGGCTGGAATGGGCTACAAGACCATCGCCAAGCAGCTTGGTGAGAAGGTGACAACATTTGGTGCGATTATTCGCAAATGGAAGAAACACAAAAGAACTGTCAATATCCCTCGGCCTGGGGCTCCATGCAAGATCTCACCTCATGGGGTTGCAATGATCAGGAGAACGGTGAGGAATCAGCCCAGAACTACACGGGAGGATCTTGTCAATGATCTCAAGGCAGCTGGGACCATAGTCACCAAGAAAACAATTGGTAACACACTACGCCGTGAAGGACTGAAATCCTGCAGCACCCGCAAGGTCCCCCTGCTCAAGAATACATATACATGCCCGTCTGAAGTTTGCCAATGAACATCTGAATGATTCAGAGGACAACTGGTGAAAGTGTTGTGGTCACATGAGACCAAAATGGAGCTCTTTAGCATCAACTCAACTCGCCGTGTTTGGAGGAGGAGGAATGCTGCCTATGACCCCAAGAACACCATCTCCACCGTCAAACATGGAGGTGGAAACATTATGCTTTGGGGGTGTTTTTCTGCTAAGGGGACAGGACAACTTCACCGCATCAAAGGGACGATGGACGGGGCCATGTACCGTCAAATCTTGGGTGAGAACATCCTTCCCTCAGCCAGGGCATTGAAAAGGGGTCGTGGATGGGTATTCCAGCATGACATTGACCCAAAACACACGGCCAAGGCAACAAAGGAGTGGCTCAAGAAGAAGCACATTAAGGTCCTGGAGTGGCCTAGCCAGTCTCCAGACCTTAATCCCATAGAAAATCTGTGGAGGGAGCTGAAGGTTCGAGTTGCCAAACGTCAGCCTCGAAACCTTAATGACTTGGAGAAGATCTGCAAAGAGGAGTGGGACAAAATCCCTCCTGAGATGTGTGCAAACCTGGTGGCCAACTACAAGAAACATCTGACCTCTGTGATTGCCAACAAGGGTTTTGCCACCAAGTACTAAGTCATGTTTTGCACAGGGGTCAAATACTTATTTCCCTCATTAAAATGCAAATCATTTTATAACATTTTTGACATGCGTTTTTCTGGATATGTTTGTTGTTATTCTATCTCTCACTGTTCAAATAAACCTACCATTAAAATTATAGACTGATCATTTCTTTGTCAGTGGGCAAACGTACAAAATCAGCAGGGGATCAAATACTTTTTTCCCCCAATGTACATTATGGATTTACTTACAGTAAATGCCTGGGAGTCTACATTATCGGTGAGTCACTGCTGGGCATCTGTCCTGGTGAGGCTTCTGCTGGGAAGTCACTGATACTGCATTCCAAATGGCACCCTATTCCTGATATAGTGCACTACTTTGTAAGGAATAGGGTGCCATTTTGGACGCAGACTGAGCCTTTCCTGGTTGGGGCACAGGGAGAGGTAGTCTGATGAATGACACATCTAAAAGCATTTGTTTCTGTGCATGAATGTAAAAAAAAAGAAGAGTGAGTGCCTACTTGCTCATCAAGCTCTTTTCTGCAATATTTACAGGGTGAGAAATCAGTCATTAACATGTTTCTGTGCATCAGATCTTGTGAATCTCATTCAGAACCAGAGCAATGAATTGGGGGGGGTGGGGGGGGGGGTGGTCCATTATATTGCTCTGCAGCTGTAGAGTAAGGGTCATTCATATAACTCTCATTTCCACTCCCTTTCTCTCGCTAGGTCTTTTCTCCTGTCTTCTTTTTCCCTTATCACCTCCTTCTCTAGTCTCTCTCCTCTTAACCCCCTCCCTCTCGCAGGCTAGGTTTACTATTGATTACGTTATTTATGGCTGTGCAGGACTATTGGGCTGCTTGTTGCTCTGTTTGGCCAGCTGAGGTTAGCAGCATAGGTTACAGCGTGCTGAGGTCATATACAGCTCTCCAGGCCGGTAAATGATTGATTGATGTTGCTATGACAACATGGAGAGGGAGGCTGCTCTGTGACAGAGATATGCTTCAGGGCCCAGATTCAAGAAACCTTCCAAAGAAGACATTTCTTCTTAACTGCAATTTTTTCCTTCGCTATGGACTTATGAAGAAAGTTAAGCAAAGCTGATATTCCTCAAAAAGGTTATTGGAAATTTCTTGCGCTATTTCTTATAGCTGAAACCCTTGTCTTAAACTCAGGGCAGTGAGAGAATAAGATCATGAAAGCAATTGAACATGTTTAATTCACTCAAACTTCATCTGAACGTTTCAGTATTGATTATTTTAAACCCAAGAACATGTCTTAGAACAGTAATCTCTGTAGGAAATATGTTAACATGATTGCCATTACTAGCTAGATGGCCAGCTAAATCGGTTGCCTAGCAACAAACAAACTAAGAAGATATTTGAGAAGTTCGCAAGAAAATCATAACATCTAAAGATATTGTTGAGGAATTGCACTTACGAATTATCTCATGAACTTCTTTTTTTTTCTTCTTAAGAAGCTTCTTATGTTTTTGCGTAAGAAGTGTTTGTGAATCTGGGCCCTGGTATGTGAGATTGTGCTGTTTGTCACAATGTATGTGTACTGTATATTAGGTTCAATGTCTGGTTTAGTAAAGATTGTCATTGGTCTTCCATTGCTATTGTGTAGAGCTCAAGTTGTTATAAGTAAGGGCACTGTTTAATGGTATTGAAATCATTTAAATAGTTATTATGATTTGATCTCAGGTTTGTCTGGTTTAGCCTCTGAAGCAAATTTTCCCTCAGATCCTTTTCTAGACAGCTCAATCTTTTTTGGACTAGAGAGCTGACTGTTAATTATCACAATACATTCATTACTTTTGTCCTGATAACTGAAGGTGAAAGATGAATTCAGAATGTCTCTCATCTCATTGCCTTAGAGTGGTAGAGCAGGTGATGGAGATGGTATGGTAAAATAAAAAACCACACATTATACAGTGGCAGCAAAGATTTTTTTTTTGAACTAACCCAAGATAGACCACAGCTTGTCATTTCCAATGGGAACAAATTAGTCATAGTGGGCAGAACAAGCAAGTAGGGGGTAGATCCAAGCACGAGATAGCGAGATCCTGTTGGCGCATTCTAGCATGTATTTGCATATTTCCGTTATGGAACGCCAACTCTGTGCAATAACTCAATTTGCCCATGAACTCCTTATAAACAATGCAATTTTTAAAAACTTTGGCAAAGGGTCAAATCTAAAAAACGTAGTCCACTCTGTTTGTAATAGATTCTAGTTTTGGGAACAGAAAACTGTAGACCAAAATTGGTTAAAGAAAATTATGATAAAGAAAAATATATACCCGTTTGATTTAAGAATCAAAACATTTACAACTGTGCCATATATATTGCAAAATACTTTTATTTATATACATTTAAAATCTTTATTTAACTAGGCAAGTCAGTTAAGAACAAATTCTTATTTACAATGACAGTCTACACTGGCCAAACCCTAACCCGGACGACGCTGGGCCAATTGTGCACCACCCTAAGGGACTCCCAATCACGTCCGGTTGTGATACAGCCTGGAATCGAACCAGGGTCTGTAGTGACGCCTCTAACACTGATATGCAGTGCCTTAGACTGCTGCGCCACTCGGGAGCCCAAAAGTTGGGAAGAGATTTCCGATGTAGCGATTCCATTGCACATGGTTTATGAATTGACATGCAAAACGGGATACCACCTTCCCAGCTCTGCAGATTTTGCTGCGAGGTGGCAGAGTCATTAGATCATTTATTTTGGTACTGTCCAGATGTAGCTAATTTTTGGTCACAGATCCAGGAATGGCCGAAGAATTGCAACATTTACCTGGAGCTAACTCTGCAGATAGCACTACTTGGGTGATTTGAAAAGTCGATCAAATCGATTAATAATATAATAATACTTTGTAAATTAAAAAACATTTTTTTGCTGAATCTGTCAAAACTATGAGAATAGAAAGTTTCATAACTTTGTGAAACATCACAGCCCAGTTGAAAAATATGGCAAATAGAAATCCAATATAGATGGTGTTAAGAGATAGATGGGAGGGGTTGAGTGAAGCTGAAGGGTGGGACTAATAACAACAAGATAACCAATGTAAAATATACTGTGTCTGTCAAATGTGTGTAGGTTCAGAACTTTTGTTAAACAGCACAGTTAAAAAAATATATGACAAATAGAAATCAAACTGGGTGGTCTTCAGAAATAGATGGGAGGGGTTGAGGGTAGCGGAAGGAAGGAAAACAAACAAAAGATAACTATTTTACAATAGTTTGTGTCCATAAAATGTATATGGTATGTTTAAGCTGGAATTAGAAGCCTAAGTGTTGTTGTTCATTAGTTTTCTCCAATTAGGGGAGCGGTGGTACGATTAGTGGAAAATAATCAAGGAAAATATATTTTAAAAAGATATGTATATACAGTACCAGTCAAAGGTTTGGACACACCTACTCATTCAAGGGTTTTTCTTACTTGTATTATTTTCTACATTGTAGGATAATAGTGAAGACATCAAAACTATGAAATAACACATATAGAATCATGTAGTAACCCAAAAAGTGTTAAATCAAAATATATTTTATATTTCAGATTCTTCAAAATAGCCACCCATTGCCTTGATGACAGCTTTGCACACTCTGTGCTTGACGCCATCTATCAAGCATGGTGGAGGCAATGTGATGGTCTGGGGGTGCTTTGGTGGTGGTAAAGTGGGAAATTTGTACAGGTTAAAAGGGATCTTGAAGAAGGAAGGCTATCACTCCATTTTACAACTCCATGCCATAGCCTGTGGACGGCGCTTAATTGGAGACAATTTCCTCCTACAACAGGACAATGACCCAAACCACAACTCCAAACTATGCAAGAACTATTTAGGGAAGAAGCAGTCAGCTGGTATTCTGTCTATAATGGAGTGGCCAGCACAGTCACTGGATCTCAACCATATTGCGCTGTTGTGGGAGCAGCTTGACCGTATGGTACGTAAGAAGTGCCGATCAAGCCAATCCAACTTGTGGGAGGTGCTTCAGGAAGTGTGGGGTTAAAAATATATATATATTTTTTTTATTTCACCTTTATTTAACCAGGTAGGCTAGTTGAGAACAAGTTCTCATTTGCAACTGAGACCTGGCCAAGATAAAGCACAACAGTTTGACATACAACAACAGAGAGTTACACATGGAATAAACAAACATACAATCAATAATACAGTAGAAAAATCTATATACAGCATGTGCAAATGAGGTAGGATAAGAGAGGTAAGGCAATAAATAAGTTCGTTCCAGTCATTGGCAGCAGAGAACTGGAAGGAGAGGCGTCCAAAGGAAGAATTGGCTTTGGGGGTGACCAGTGAGATATACCTGCTGGAGCGCATGCTAAATCTCTTCAGATTACCTCTACAAACTGAGACAACTAGAATGCCAAAGGTCTGCAAGGCTGTAATTGCTGAAAATTGAGGATTCTTTGACGAAAGCAAAGTTTGAAGGACACAATTATTATTTCAATTAAAAATCATTATTTATAACCTTGTCAACGTCTTGACTATATTTCCTATTCATTTCTAAGTGACCCCAAACTTTTGAACGGTAGTGTGTCTGTATATATATATATATATATATATATATATATACACATACACATATATGCAATATTAAAGTAGTTATTGAAACCGATGAAGGGTTTTCTCCCTGTTCTGTACTTTCTCTCTGCATCCTGTCTCCCTGTCACCCTGTTTTAATGCCTACTGGGCTGCTAGAGGCCTGCAACACAGTGTATATCAGCCAGCCTGGATTCACCTGGTCAGTCTATGTCATGGAAAGAGCATTCTAATGTTTGGTACACACAGTGTATGTGTTTCCATATGATTATACTATACTACCACTGGGTTAATAACCTGTATTATGTTTGTGTAACTATACAAGATGATAGCTTACTGCCAGTAGACAACCTATCTATGTGTTTCTATATAAGACTGTACTATAACCTGTATATTTGTGTTTCTATACAGGACAATAGCCTATTGCCAGTGGGTAGACAACCTGGAGGAGACCCAGAAGATGCTGTCAGTCACTGGTCCTCTCAGTGACATGCTAAAGTGGATCCTCGGCCACCTGAACAGCAGCATGGTGCAAAGGGAGATGTATGGCCATGGCATCGGACGCTTCTCCAAGGAGGAAGTCTACAAGCTGATGGAGAAGGACATGCGCACACTGGCCGAACTGCTCGGTATGTATGGAGGGTTACAGGGGGATGGGAGGGTAGGGGTAGACAGAGGGTTAATCCCAAATCAACCCTTAGACACTACTCTTAGGCCTAGGCACTTGTGTAGATATGAGAGGACTGGACAGGTGTAAGCAATATAGCGGCAATTGTACCTGGCCTATCAGAGGGCAAAATGGACCAACAACCATATTGCTTACAGTGATCCAATCCTCTCAAATCTACACAAGTGCCTAGGTGGTAGGGACTAGGGGATAATTTGGGATTCAGGGAGAGACTAGGGGCAACTGAAGAACAACTGATGATGTAGCCAATTTCTTAATGCTCTCACAGTATTGTCAGAGTGTTGAGGAATTGGCTACTTGATGATGGAGATATGAGGAACAATGGTTAAGGAAGGCTTCCTAATCATCCGGTATCAATTATAACATGGGGTCATTTAAAGTTCACTAAGATTTACTTTGTAGTGGTGTATGTCCTTTATGCACAGATCCATTTTACCCTCTTCCATTCTAGTGGTGAGATACTGTATATGCACTGTGCTTCCAACTACAATATGTGTTTCAAATGTATTTTAGTAGGGAAAAGAGCAGAGAATGTCTATTGATTTTAGCGTAAAATCTTTGCAAGGTCGTAAACTATAGTGTAATATGTGCAATCTGAATTTACTTTAGCGCTTTGAATATAACTACTATAACGTCAAAGTGTTCTCCTGGTTGGCTGGGTGTTTCTCTGTGGGTATGATGGCAGTTGGTTAATAGTTGGTGTTGGTTGGTTGTTGGTTGGTGTTGATAGTTTATTTTTTATTGAATATTTAAAACATACAATATACTTGCAGTGAAGCCGTTCAACAACTACATCACATTAGTCATCTAACAGCCTCCCATTCAGAGCGCCACACAGAAGCAACCAGGGTCAATGCCCTGCTCAAGGGCACGTCGACAGATCTCCCACCAGCCCTCCAAGATCCCCCCCACAGTTCTCCAAGAGCTGCCCCTCAACCATCCAAGTACCCCCCCCCCGAGAAAAAAAGTTATAAAATAATTACATTCCCCACCCCCAAGACCCCCCCCCCCAATTCACCAACAACCAACAAAATGAACAAAAGAGAAAAAAAGAGAAAGACAAAGGAAAACAACAATGCAAAAAACAAAAGACATCAAGGACAACAAAAATCATAACAGCAAGGCCAACTGAATATGTTTGAGTGCATGTATGGCACTATTTACGTGTGTGTGTCTGTGTATGTGCACGTGTGCATTTGAATGAGAGTGTGTGTATATTGCATGTGTACAAACACCTGCACGGCATCAAATCAATGTTTATTTGTCACGTGCGCCGAATACAACAGGTGTATAATGCTTACTTACAGGCCCTAACCAACAGTGCGATTTTTAAGAAAAAATAGGTATTGGGTGAACAATAGATAAGCAAAGAAATAAAAACAACAGTAAAAAGACAGGCTATATACAGTAGCGAGGCTATAAAAGTAGCGAGGCTACATACAGACACCGGTTAGTCAGGCTGATTGAGGTAGTATGTATATGTAGATATGGTTAAAGTGACTATGCATATATGATAAACACTGTAAAAACACTGTAAACTTTTTACACTGTAAAAACACTGCCCCTCAGTGTCATTCAAACATACTTTTTGTTACATTTTATTTTGACTTTATTTTACCTTTGACCGTCATTCTATCCCCCGCCCAGCAACTCCACTCCCACTTGTCTCCAATTCCACATCCAAACCCTCAGCTCATCCCACCTATCTCTGCTGGCCACCTTCTTCAGATTTCTATGCACCATATATCTTTCAAATATGCTGTGATGTTTAATATACAATTTCAATCTACCTAATCGAATAGAATCTGGAATCGGTACATCAAATCTCTTCCCAACTATTTAGCAATCTGTATGGCACAGCTGTCAACATTCTGGTTCTCAAATGAAACTGGTATACTTTCCTATTTATGCTATTTTTATTCCTCCGCCAGTTTTGATCCTTTATATTGGGCAGACAGACCAGTTCCCTACCTCCTCCCGCTGCCACCTGCTTCTTCCATTTTTGGGGTAACGCTGTAATCAATTGGTTGTAATCTTGGATTGAGCAAACCTTCCCATACAATTCTGATAACTCCATGAAAGACATAACTCTACCATTCCAATTTACAATATCATTTAAAAATAAAATACACTTTTCAAACATCTTTCCCATAAATACAGGGCTTATATCAACTAGCACATTTGAGTTCAGACATAATATTTGTTGTAATATTCGTTCTCTCTTTTCAGGGGGATGAAATTGTAGCCAGCTCAATGCTTGTTTGAAAAAGAGAGATACTTTGAAAAAAGTAGCATTTTCAATTAATCGAAAATGAGACATGGCAATCTGCACAAAGGCAAACAAGCTAACAATGGAGCTTTGAGTATATCAAAAAAGGCTTGATATACCTCTACCGGAATGCCATCAAGCCCTGGGGTTTTTCCAGACTGAAAGTATTCAATAGCCTCAAAAAGTTCTTCCTTTGTAATTTGGCCTATGCACTGATCCTTCTGTACGTTTGTTAATTTTCCATTATTTTATTTGAAAGAATTCCGTACAGTAATCGTCATTTAGTGGGTGAGGACGAGACGGAAAAGAGAAAATCTGCTTAAAATATTTAGCTTCCTATTTTAAAATTTTATTCGGAGAATCATAGATGACCAGTCTTCAGTAACGAGTTTCTGGATAAAAAATGTTGTTAGTGTTCCAGTGTGATTCAGGAAGAATTTGGTGCATTTTTCTCCATATTCCATTCAGTTTGCTTTATTTTTGTAATAGATTACATTACATTGTTCTTGAATAAGTTCCTCCAGTTCTTTTTGTTTTTCCTGTAACTTATTTTGTATCTCTGTAGTATAATTTTTATCTATCTACCTGTACTATTAGTTCATGTATTTCCCTTGTTAGTCTTGTCGCTTTAGCCAGAAACTGCTTTTTTATTATTGATGAATATTGAATTGAATGGCCTCTGAAAGTACATTTAAAGGTATCCCAAGCAATAAGGGGATTTGCTGAACCTATATTGTACTTGAAAATGTAATTATAAATAATTTTGTCATAGTTAAAAATAAATTGTCCTCCAGTAAACGTTGATTACATTTCCAATATCCCCGTCCACGTGGAAATTCTGTAAGTTATGTGAAGGCCAATTAGATGATGGTCTGATCCCATTCTGTCTCCTATTAATTCTTTTTTAACCTTTGATGCAAGAGAGAAAGAGACAAGAAAGTAGTCAAGACGACGAGCTTGATTAAGTCTCCATGTACAGTATATCTCACTAGGTCGTGTTTTTTTAGTCTCCAAATATCCACTATTTCTAATGTGTCCATAATATTTGTGATTTCCTTAAGGGCACGGTGAGGATAGTTTGTAGAGTGATTTCCTTTACGGTCCATTGAGGTACTTAACACTGTTATAGTCTCCCACCATAATGATTTGATTATTTGTTGCCTTTAAGTTCAATAAATTGGTATAAATATTTTCAAAGAAGTATGGATCATCCTTATTCGGACCCTATAGATTAATGAGCCAAATCTATTTTTCATGCACTTTCATATTCAAAAATATCCACCTAACTTGCGAATCATTCCTTACTTTTTTTGCACATTCAGAAGGACATTTTTGTTAACTAATATCATCACACATTTTGAGTTCCTTTGTCCATGACCGAAAATTATTTCACCACCCCATTCCTTTTTCCACACAACTTCATCTTAGGATGTAGAGTGAGTTTCCTGTAAACAGTATATGTGTCACACCCTGATCTGTTTCACCTGTCTTTGATTGTCTCCACCCCCCTCCAGGTGTCACCCATCTTCCCCATTATCCCCTTTGTATTTATACCTGTGTTCTCTGTCTGTTGCCAGTTCGTCTTGTTTGTCAAGTCAACCAGCGTTTTTGTGTCTCAGCTCCTGCTTTTCCTAGTCTCTCTTTTTCTCGCCCTCCTGATTTTGACCCTTGCCTGTCCTGACTCTAAAGCCCGCCTGCCTGACCACTCTGCCTTCCCCTGACCCTACCTACCGACCTGTACCTTTGCCCCACCTCTGGATTTTTGACCTCTGTCTACCCTGACCCTGCCCGCCATCTGGTACCGTTGCCCCACCTCTGATTTACTGACCCCTGCCTGCCTTGACCTGTCTATTGCCTGCCCCTGATGGATTGTTAAACCATTGTTAATTCGTTGTCTCCATCTGGGTCTTACCTTCACACCTGATAATATGTTATGTTCCTTTTCTTTTAGCCACGTAAAGACTGATCTTTTTTTTTGCTAAACCGTTACAATTATAACTGGCTATACTTATTTCACCCCTTACCATAACTACATACCATTCTCAGTCTACATTTACCATAATTAGTGCTTGTAAAGTTACTGCCATAAGAGGTATGACAGTCAAAATAGAGATTTCAAATGTCTGATATTTAGAATTCAAGAAACTGGTTTTAGCAATATTTGTTTCATTCCTTTGCCTGTGAGCCAATGCCACAGATGTTAGAAAATTGAGTCAAGATGTGTGTAGTAAATCTAAGTAGGTTGTGTATGGCCCTCAACCAATCATGCTATTGTTTGTTTTTTTGCATTGTTCGTAACTTGTTTTGTACATAATGTTGATGCTACCGTCTCCTATGACCGAAAAGAGCTTCTAAACATCAGAACTGGGATTGCTCACCTCAAACTGGATGAAGAGTATTTCTTCAATGAGTCGGACGCGAGGGATATACTGTTGACACCTGACCAGGCCCTGATCCCGTGATTCGCTGGAGAAGGAAATTTAGATTTTGAGGCAAAAGATCAGGGTGCCTTGTGAGGACCAGGCGACGAGTGGCTAATCTACCCTTGCCCTCCGATGTGAGTAAGATCTTTAAACAGGTCAACATTCACAAGGCCGCTGGGCCAGATGGATTACCAGGACGTGTACTCCTAGCATGCGCTAACCAACTGGCAAGTGTCTTCACTGACATTTTCAACCTCTCCCTGTCTGAGTCGGTAATACCAACATGTTTCAAGCAGACCACCATAGTCCCTGTGCCAAAGAACACTAAGGTAACCTGCCTAAATGACTACCACCCCGTAGCCCTCACGTCTGTAGCCATGAAATGCTTTGAAAGGCTGGTCATAGCTCACATCAACACCATTATCGCAGAAACCCTAGACCCACTCCAATTTGCATACCGCACCAACAGATCCACAGATGATGCAATCTCTATTGCACTCCACACTGCCCTTTCCCACCTGGACAAAAGGAACACCTATGTGAGAATGCTATTCATTGACTACAGCTCAGCGGTCAACACCATAGTGCCCTCAAAACTCATCACTAAGTTAAGGACCCTGGGACTAAACAGCTCCCTCTGCAACTGGGTCCTAGACTTCCTGACTGGCCGCCCCCAGATGGTAAGGGTAGGTAACAACACATCCGCCACGCTGATCCTCAACACGGGGGCCCCTCAGGGCTGCATGCTCAGTCCCCTCCTGTACTCCCTGTTCAATCATGACTGTGTGGTCAGGCACAACTCCAACACCATCATTAAGTTTGCTGATGACACAACAGTGGTAGGCCTGATCCCAACAATGATGAGACAGCCTGTAGGGAGGAGGTCAGAGACCTGACCATGTGGTGCAAGGACAACAACCTCTCCCTCAACGTGATCAAGACAAAGAAGTTGATTGTGGACTACAGGAAAAAGAGGACCGAGCACGCCCCCATTCTCATCGACGGGGCTGTAGTGGAGCAGGTTGAGAGTTTCAAGTTCCTTGGTGTCCACATTAACAACAAACTAACATGATCCAAGCACACCAAGACAGTCTTGAAGAGGGCATGACAAAACCTATTCCCCCTCAAGAGACTGAAAAGATTTGGCATGGGTCCTCAGCTCCTCAAAAGATTTTACAGCTGCACCATCGAGAGCATCCTGACGGGTTGCATCACTGCCTGGTATGGTAACTGCTCGGCCTCTGACCGCAAGGCACTACAGAGGGTAGTGCGTACGGCCCAGTACATCACCGGCCAAGCTTCCTGCCATCCAGGACCTCTATACCAGGCGGTGTCAGAGGAAGGCCCTAAACATCGTCAAAGACTCCAGCCACCCTAGTCATAGACTGTTCTCTCTGCTACCGCACGGCAAGCGGTACCGGAGCGCCAAGTCTAGGTCCAAGAGTATTCTAAACAGCTTCTACCCCCAAGCCATAAGACTCCTGCACAGCTAATCAAATGGCTTACACCCCCCTCCCCACGCTGCTACTACTCTGTTATCATCTATGCATAGCCACTTTAACAACCCTACCTGCATGTATATAATTATCTCAATTACCTCGACACCGGTGCCCCCACACATTGAAGTCACGGTACCCCCTGTAATATAACCCCGCTGTTGTTATTGCTCTTTAATTATTTGTTTTTCTTCTCTTACTTTTTTTGATTTTTTTGATTTTTTTTAGGTATTTTCTTAAACTGCATTGTTGGTTAATAAGGGCTTGTAAGTAAGCATTTCACTGTAAGGTACAATATATACAATAAAAAGTACTACACCTGTTGTATTCGGCGCATGTGACAAATACAATTTGATATTGGATGTGAATTAGTGTGAGTGTGTATGATGTCTGGATAAGAGTAAGACTATAATGTGTTATGTCCAAATAAATAATAACCCAGCAATTTGCATGGTTGAGTGTCTATGTGTGTAGCATGAAGGGAGTATAGCCTTAAGATTCAGGATGATAATTGTAATCCCTATCCTATCACCATCATAGTTGCATCATAAGTACCTTTAACATTATTTTCATTGAAAAACACATCTCAGCATTTCCATTGCAATTGACGTTTTCACATGATCATGAAAGAGACCTTGCATTACTCTAGAGACGGCTTCACTACAGTACAAATGTATCCCGTACAATATGTTATCATTCCCCAATGTCCCTATTCTGATATCTTCCCCTTGCTTGTTGTAAACATAGATAAACATGTAGACAAAGACATTTAAAAGATAGATAAACAAAAAAGCTAATTCAATTATAGAAAAGTTCTCAACAATTGAGAGGGGAGAAGAGAGACATCAAGTGTGTGTGCATGGATAAATCCGTGTGTGTAAGCGAGCATGTAATTGATTGCGTGTGGGTTCATATCAACTTCATAGTGTTCAGATATTTTTTTATAGTCCAATACTTTGTTTTCTTAACCTGACGTCCCCGTAGAATTTATTACAGCAATGGTGTTATGAAGCTGTCTTGGAAGAGCTGTCCGTCTATAAAGAGTTTGTCCAAAATGAGAAATGCACGCTTACCCCTCTCCCGCCTCTGCTCTGTACAGGATACAGCCTCTTGCGACGTTGGTTTGCCTCCCGGGGAAATTGGTCATTGAGACCGAATTTGGTCCCTTTAAACTCACTTCCCCTGCTTTTGATCAGCTCCTTTCGTTGGTAGTGTTCACATTTTGCGATGATAGGTCGGGGGACTCTTGGTCTTGTCGCTCCAAGTCTGTGCACTCGGCGGAAAGCCACCTTGTTTACAGTCTCTAGAGAGGAAGTTTCAAGGCGGATTGCATGAACTCTCTGATCGCCCCCTCTGGATTATTGGATGCGTCCTCAGGAATCCCAGAAAAGATTAGATTTTCACGCATGCTACAGCTTTGTATGTCTAGTGGCGACTCCCTCATCACCGTGTTTTCCCTGAGTAGACAATCCATGTTGGAATCGAGGGTTACCTTGGCTGTGAGCGCCTTGTTCTCTCCTTGGAGCGTGAGAATTTCACTCTGGTTTAACTCCGAACTCCCACGCAGCCCTGCGGCTTCCTATCGCGTTATTTCTGATGATGTTCTCGATTATATCGACTGATTCGTTCTGTATGGGGTGACTTTTCAAGTGTTGCATGGATTCCAGCAAGAGCACTATCCTCTACTTAAACGGTAAGTAAATCGTCCTCTTTTTTTTGTTGGGTTAGAGTTATTTTGTGAGTTAGCCGGATCTTTCCACGATGGAGTGTTGTTCCTCCATAGCATAAAGCTGTTAATACTCCTCGATTTCCCTCAGGATCTCCTTGGTATCCAAGTTAACTCTGAACTGCAACCAGTTGTCTTTCCCACGATGACAGAAGATGTAATCATGAGTTGCAAAATACGCGATCCCACTTAAATACAAAGTTGCTTTCACTGTTTTGTTTGTAATTTACAGGCTGCTCCGTGAAGAGTCTGAGGCACTCAGCGAGCTTTTCTTACGGTATTCTCTTGACTGATAGTAGGTTGATATCTGTTACCGACCCCAGTTGTTCATCTGTCCTGCAGGAGATAAGAAGTACTTCATGGGGCCTAAGATGTCGACAGTAGATGCTGCTGTGTTTGGTCACCTGGCCCAGGCCATGTGGACACTACCCGGCACACGTCCTGAACAGCTCATCAAAGGTCAGTTCAATCTCTCAGCATCTAGTTGAAATGTTTTACTCCTACTCACAATACCAAAGCATCATAATTGATTGATTTTAAAAGTGTGCATTGTGATTGTGCTATTATTGTGTTATTATGTTGTTATCAAGATTGTATAACAAATTCTGTACCTTAATGTATTGTTCTATAGATTTAAAGGCATGTGTAGAATAGGATGCAATGTTCTTTTTTTTAAATCCAGGTGTACTTGCCTACTTCTTCCACTAGATGACAGTGAAAGACTGTTGTTTCTCATTTACTAGTCATGGTTTCAGTCTTTATAGAACAGAGACAGTCAGAGATAAAAGATCTGTCTCTTCTCATTTTCGAACTGTACAAAATCTGACAATCAAAGTCTGAGTATGAAATCAGACGATGCTCTGACACCGATGTACATTTTCCTTCAGAACTGACGTTGGAACCTGTACTTCCTCTATCCCCTTGTCCACTGTGTTTTAGGCGAGCTCGTCAACCTGGCCATGTTCTGTGAGCGCATGCGGAGAAAGTTCTGGCCTGAGTGGTTCGTGGACATAGAGGACGTGTACTATGACGGAGCAGACACTGACAGCAGCGAGGGCTCTTCTACAGGCCTGATGGACTTTGGCCTGTTCTCCCGGACAGACACCATGGAGGAGAGTGACGCCTCTGACAAACACACACACTCACACGCTCACTCCCCCGATACGGACCACTCGCTGTTCGACTCGGACGTGGGCACGGGCTCGGACAATGGGCCGCAGCTCAAGTATGACCCTCCTAGTCCTGCCCCTCCTAATCCTGCCCCTTCCGGTCCCAAACCTCCCAACCCTTGACCCATCCTTATCCAGGGAGGTGGGGGGGGGGGGGGGGGGGGGGGGTTGGCTGAGGCAGTCAGACGGCCGGGAACTTCAAACTAATCAGGATTGGCATCATAGAGCTGCGGAACACAGAGGCACAGTTCTCCATTCTGCTGCTGCCCCTCCCTCTCTTCCAGAGATCTGTGCTCACACATGGAGGCGCAGTTATATTCCACGATGACTGAAAACTATATCCTAACAATGTAACATCAGTGAGCTCAGACAAACTGTGTATTTGTATGCAGAGCTTATAAATCGAACCCCATGTTTCATGTGTTACAATGTGAGTTCCTCACCCCTAGTGATTGTGACATTGCCAATATGGCACTATCACAGGCATTGCCTTATTTGTGTCAGTTGTCCAAGGGTACAGGCTAGTGTAAAACATTATGAGAGAGATTGTTGGTTGAACCAGTTAGTGGTGTATCTGTCCATGGAATACAGACAACATGGCTGTTCCTTTAGAAATGTAGCTAGTGAAAGAGAGACGACGATGATGATGGTAGCAGAAACATGAAAACACTGGATTTTAGAGAACTGAGGTCAGTCATTTGCTATGACTCGGACACATTGTAAAGAGTGATATATATATAAAGAGTCTTTGACTTGGGTGGCTGCTCTAGTCTGTGTCTTACTAACGGTGGGCTATTCTACCAGTAGTCCAATGGTTTGTGGCTTGCTGCTGAGCATCAGCCATAATCACTGGCCTTTCCATCAACTCTGTGTCTAACTTCACTCTAGTGAAGGAGATTGGGATACGTGAAAGGAACTGGAGATGTAACATTCTTACCAGTACAGGCTGGTTGTAGAGCCGACTCTTGTATCTCACCACTAGAGGGTGCTGTATCTATACATTCATCCTGCTGTCTATTTAGCTCTACGGTCTCGAGTCCTGTCAGTTTCTGCCACTTGGAATGTTAAAGGCCCAGTGAAGTCAAAACGTGATATTCCTGTGTTTTATATATATTTCCACACTATGAGGTTGGAATGATATTGTGAAAATGATGATAATGCCCTTTTAGCGTAAGCGCTGTTTGAAAAGACTTCCTGAAATTTCTGTCTGTTTTGGTGGGATGGAGTTTTGGCCTGCCTGGTGACATCAGACCAATAAGAATAGACCGTTAAGAAATCGATTTCCAAACCTGTGCCAATAACAGCTAGTTTTCGGTTTTCCCCACCCCACCCTGACCACTCCCGACAGTCCTAGCTACATTTTTGCTTGAGAATTTGCTCTTTGCTAAGAAGCTGTTTTTGTTTCTTTTTTACCATTTTAATTGAAAACAATCAGAACAGTAAGGTACTTAAATGTTACCCAGAAATTATTTGATATTGAGATAAAAACAGCTGCATTGTTTAATGAAATAATAACAATAATACAATGCATTAGTTTTCACTTCAGTATTAACACCATACTAATACAGAAAGTTGCTGAAACAGAATGGAAAGGCCCATTTGTAGCAAGTAGTGTTATCCCTTTACGTGTGTGTGTGTGTGTGTGTGTGTGTGTGTGTGTGTGTGTGTGTGTGTGTGTGTGTGTGTGTCTCCGTGTCTGAGAGAAAGAGGCCGGAAAGATGATAGTGGGCTGTAATATGACTACATTACCAGGTATGATATAAGCCTTAGTGCACAGAGGTTATGAAAAGAGGGGTTGAATGTGAATCGTGAAAGCAGATTGATTTTTGCTTTCTTCACTCAGTAACTCACAACTTATTTGAAAACAGTGCCAGCACTTTGTTTTTATTTGTGATTAACTTAAGTTTGCGATGTTTTATCGTTTGTGTCTTTATTGCTCTCAAGGAGAGGTATATTTTTTAGCATGTTGTTTAAAATGGGCAAAACTAATGCACCTAGGACGCTGGGGATTGTCGTGATAAGATGGTAAGGCCAAATGAATGGAAGGAGACATGTACATCAATGACACAGGTCACTGGAGATCTGTGTAGTAGCTAGGCATTCAAGTTGAAATATTGATAGGTGTATCAGGATGACCCTGAGAGAAGATCGTATTTATTCACAAAGTTGCAATGTCAAAGTAAAGAGTTGTTTGCAAAGGCACATAGACAAAAGACCAAATAAAAGAGTCAATTTTCAATCTGCTAGGATTATACTCACCCTACCTCCCAATGATGAAACATAAAATTGCAAAACAATGGGGACCAAGACATGGATCTGTCTAAACCTTTTCTCAACTGTCCTTTAAGTGTCTTTTAATTACACTTTTTGTGTCTGTAATTAAGCAAATATTTTTGAGGGTGTTTGATTGAATTGCATTGTCTTATTGTTGAAATTAAAAACATTTTAGAAGCATGGGCAGACCAGACCTGCAATGAGAGAACAGCAGAGGAGGCTGTATCATATGGGGCAGAGCTGCCTCCAGAACATGATTCATCCCAAAAAAAAACATAAACCTGCGTTATATTATGGGATGCGTTTTTACCATGCTACATATGGATAACTCATTATATCAGTGCGACTACTTTGTCAAGCTATATTAGAACAATGTATGTCCTGTTAGTGGAAACATTACATTACGGGGAAATGTACATAAGTGTGATAAACTCATGAATCCACTGTAACATACTGACAAACTACCTATGGATGTCCAATTATGATAACCCAAAGGTGAGGTGGCTGTATGACAATGATTACTCTCAATGATTTCATTAAACAATAGCTGTGACAATTTAAAAAATGATCTGTGTATGAGTTGTGTTGCTGTGTGTCTGAATGTTGGTATTTTATACTGTAATTGTACTACATTTGCGCATTCAGTATTTAGAATAATTAATTTCACAATTATTTTCACCTCTAACATTATTTTCTTGTGTGCATATATTAGTATTCTACATATTAGTACCCTATATTATTACTCTGCATTTGTTGTGTGTGCTTGGGTCTGTGTGTGTTTAGCATGTGAGCCACAGTGTTTTCAATCAGGCTAACGAGTGGCAGGCATCCAGGCGCGGAGGCGGGCTGATTAAGGCTCTGCCAGGAGCTGGAAGCAAGGAGGGTGGAGAAGAGGAGGAGAGAAGGCTGGGGCTCAGGGAGAGGGGAGAGGGGGCTGTGTGGTGGTGGTGGTGCTGGGCTGGGGGGGAGAGAGGGCCACGGATCAGGAACCAGGATCCCCAGGGATGGAGCAGGTGCAGGCTGCGAGCGAGGCCTTTGGGCCCAAAGGGGCACCCAGAGCTTAAAACAATCTGCACAGCTCCTGAAACATCCCACCTCTCTCACTGCCTCTCTTTCTTTCTCTGTGTCCTCTCTCTTTCTTTTTCTCACTCTCTCTCTCTCTCCTTTAGCCCTCTCCCTCTCTTTCTCACGCTTAACAGATCAGCACTCCACAAAGAGGGATAAACACAGAGAGGAAAATTAAAAAGGGAACTCCCCTGGCACACCAAAACAAATTAGAGCAAACAAATTACACTGAGTCAACACACAAACACTGGAGCATCTGTGGCTCTGGACTGACTGAGGGGAGCTGGTGGCGTCCTCAACCCCAGACACCACCATTACAGCCACCGTACAGTACTGTACGCTCTCTCAAACCAATCCGCACACTACACTCTCATAGTTACACTAACAAACTTTAACAGATTAACTCCCAACTATCATATTTACAACAACAACAAACAAAAAAATCTAGTTGGGTGTGCCGTGAATGTGCATTCACGACTAGAGAATGAATCTGAGATTGTTAGCTCAGTATATTTAAGAGTAGGCCCATACACAAGGAGTATGAGAAGATAGTGGTATGTTAGTATTACAGGGGAAAGTGTTTGTAGGAGTGAGTTGTACAATTTGTGCCTGAATCGTAATGTGGGGGAATTCAAGTTCTAATATATGATACATATGTTATGAGATTTTATGATGATTTTTAAGTACAATTTCTGTCTGTACATTTCACTAACCATGGCTAAATTCACTGTATATCAACATATTCAAGCATATTGATCTGTTCCACTGTGAGTATGAATGTGTGTGGTTTGATGGTTTTGGCTGGCCCTTCCCTTGGCCCTCTGGCAGTGGCAGTGACCCGTCCATCTGCCTTCCACTGTCTGTCTGGGGCCCGGGGGACAAGGGCCACTATGGCCTCCGGGCCAGCTGGTCATCCTCCAGAATCAGCCCTCCTCTGCCAGGTAGGTCCCAGTGGGCCCCAATGGACCCCGGGACACGCCACAGTACCTCCACAACGAGCACAGTACCCCCACACCCAGCCGCCCGCCGCAGCCCCCACAGGCTCAGGTGTTCCCCACAATGCCTGGGTTCAGGGGGACTTGACACCAACAGGTGGCACTGTTTTCTTTACTAATTACAGCTTTATTTATTCATTGGCATGTGGAGGCTTCCAGATGACTTTGGCCGCCCTGCTCGTTCACAGGATATGTGCCAGTGTCTCTCTCTCTCTGTGTGTGTGTGCGTACATGTACAGTACAGTCAGAAGTTTAGACACACCTAATCATTCAAAGGGTTTTCTTTATTTTTACTATTTTCTACATTGTACAATAATAGTGAAGACATCAAAACTGTGAAATAACACATATGGAATCATGTAGTAACCTAAAAAGTAAAAAAAAAAAAATATATATATTTTATATTTGAGATTCTTCAACGTAGGCACCCTTTGCCTTGATGACAGCTTTGCACAGTCTTGACATTCTCTCAACCAGCTTCACCTGGAATGCTTTTCCAACAGTCTTGGAGTTCCCACATACGCTGAGCAGTTGTTGGCTGCTTTTCCTTCACTCTGCAGTCCAACTCATCCCAAACCATCTCAATTGGATGGAGGTCGGGTGATTGTGGAGGCCAGGTCATCTGATGCAGCACTCCATCACTCTCCTTGGCCAAATAGCCCTTACCCAGCCTGGAGGTGTGTTGGGTCATTGTACTGTTGAAATCAAATGATAGTCCCACTAAGCGCAAACCAGATGGATGGTGTATCGCTGCAGAGTGTGCCTTGAATTCTAGATAAATCACAGACAGTGTCACCAGCAAACCCCCACCACACCATCACACCTCCTCTTCCATGCTTCACGGTGGCAACAACACATGCCGAGATCATCCATTCACCTATTCTGCATCTCACAAAGACATGGCGGTTGAAACCAAAAAACTACAATTTGGAATAATCAGACCAAAGGACAGATTTCCACCGGTCTAATGTTCATTGCTCGTGTTTCTGGGCCCAAGCAAGTCTCTTCTTGTCATTGGTGTCCTTTTGTAGTGATTTCTTTGCAGACATTCGACCATGAAGGCCTGATTCACACAGTCGCCTCTGAACAGTTGACGTTGAGATGTATCTGTTACTTGAATTCTGTGAAGCATGTATTTGGGCTGCAATTTCTGAGGCTGGTAACTCTAATGAACTTACCCTCTGCAGCAGAGGTAACTTTCAGTCTTCCTTTCCTGTGGCGGTCCTCATGAGAGGCAGTTTTATCATAGCGCTTGATGGTTTTTGCGACTGCACTTGAAGAAACTTTCCAAGTTCTTGACATTTTCTGGATTGACTGACCTTCATGTCTTAAAGTAATGATGGACTGTCGTTTGTCTTCTCTTATTTGAGCTGTTCTTGCCATAATATGGACTTGGTATTTTACCAAATAGGGCTATATTCTGTATACCAACTCTACCTTGTCTCAACACAACTGATCGGCTCAAACGCATTAAGAAGGAAAGAAATTCCACAAATAAACTTTTAACAAGGCACACCTGTTAATTTAAATGCATTCCAGGTGACTACCTTATGTAGCTGGTTGAGAGAATGCCAAGTGTGTGCAAAGCTGTCATCAAGGCAAAGAGTGGCTAATTTGAACAATCTGAAATATAAAATATATTTTGATTTGTTTAACACTTTTTTTGTTACTATATAATTCCATATGTGTTATTTCAAAGTTTTGATGTCTTCACTATTATTCTACAATGTAGAAAACAGTTCAAATTAAAGAAAAACTGTTCAATGAGTAGGTGTGTCCAAACTTCTGACTGGTACTGATGTGTTTGTGTTTATATACAGTGAAATTATTGGGAAAGTGACAAATGTTTAATTATTTTGTTTCTATACTCCAGAAGTTTGGATTTGAAATCAAACAATGACTATGAATTTAAAGTGTAGACTGTCAGCTTTAATTTGAGGGTATTTTCATCCATATTAGGCGATACGTTTAGAAATTACAGCACTTATTGTACATAGTCCCCCACTTTTAAGGGACCAAAAGTATTGGGACAAATTCACTTGTCTATTAAAGTAGTAAAAAGTAAAGTATTTGGTCCCATATTCATAGCATGCAATGACTACACAAATGTGTTGGATGCATTTGCTGTTTATTTTGGTTGTGTTTCAGATTACTATGTGTCTGGTTTCGCTTTTGGCATTTGTGCTCCTGACTAAATGTGGCACTTGTACATATTGTATGAGCTATATGGAGTACCATAGAGGGTCTTCGTACAACAGAGTGTGTGTAATGTTTTGAGTAAGCACTTAGGTTTGATTTATAGACTGTCATGGTAAACCTTAAGAGCATTTTGCCACTCTATGAGTCTTTCATACGTGGCTCTATCGGCAGATCTTGTTGTTTCTCTATGTCATTGGTCTGTGGGGATGTTTCAAGCACTAATATACTTTGAGGTTAGTGACTCTAATGTTGACTTCTCGTCTAGGAGAAAGAAAAAGAGGGCAGAGAGAAAGTGAGAGAGCGAGAGAAAGAGGAAAGGAGAGAGAGAAAAAAAGAGAGAGAGAGACTAAGAGTTCAGGCCTTTATACCCTAGCACAGAGCACAGACGGAGACACCACTACGGACCAGGCCCTATCATGGCTTCCCTTCTGTTGGCCCATTATCTCTCTCCCCATGCGGCACTCCCCTTCTCTTCTTCCCTCCATCCATCCTTCCCTTCCCCTGGATGTTATCTTCAGCTGCTTATGCCCTAATACCCCAATTGTTGGGCTCTAAAAACAATAATTAGCAATCCCAAATGAGACTGAGGGGCAAATTTAACAGCTTTTTTCTCATGTTTTCTTCTTTCTTTTTATCTTCCTCTCTCTTTTTTTCTGAAGAGCAGAGGGATATTGGCAAAGCCTCTTTAAACTCTCTGGCTTTGTGGGGGATTATTTTTGTGCCGAGATCCTGGCGGGTGTTTTTGTTTTTTTCCTTCCTGGTTGTGGTGGCAGACACGCTAGGTAAACAGTTTGTGTCACACTTGATTGCGTTTTAGAAATTAAAAAATGAGGGAATGATAATGGGTCGGGGATGGGGACACTGACACCATAAGACCTGGGCTCTTTGGGGACCAATGGAACGTGCCGTGACAGAGTGGCCCTCGCGGCCAGAACAATGCCGGGACCCGTCCTTCAGAGTACGCTCCCAGTTCCCAGTCTCTTGCACTATCTACGCTAGACCATCTGTCTCGCTCTCTCTTTCTCTCCTCCTCTCCTCCTCTTTTCTCGGTCTGGAATGGCAGTGGATTTGAATGTGTTGAATGTGGCTCAATTATTCAGCTGTTTACAAACACGGTCAGGCTGGAGGTGTGTGTGTGTGTGTGTGTGTGTGTGTGTGTGTGTGTGTGTGTGTGTGTGTGTGTGTGTGTGTGTGTGTGTGTGTGTGTGTGTGTGTGTGTGTGTGTGTGTGTGTGTGTGTGTGTGTGTGTATGTGTGTGTATGTGTGTGTGAGTGAGAGAGAGTGTGAGAGAGTGTGAGCGTGAGTGTATGTGTATGTGTGTGCTGCTGATATTGCAGAATTCCCCTGGTGGTGCAGGGCTGTGTCTGTGTCATTCAGAGCTCAGGTCTAGAGAAAACACATTCTCTTAATACTTGTCCTCTGTGCAGTTTAGTAAAGACTTTGGAGGTGTCTGAGGGTTTAAATGCACAGTAGTATATTTCAGTCTCCATGGTTTACACAGTGATGTTTCACAGTTGTGTTGGATTATAGTAGCCCCAGATGATCGGATGACAGTTTACAGTTTGCTTCTATCGTCAAGGTGGTTCAGTAGTCAGACCCACTACAGTTTAAATGGTATTAAAACTCCACAGAGGGGTAACGGTATCTGTGTATGACAGGGCTCTCCAACCCTGTTCCTGGAGAGCTACCCTCCTCTAGGTTTTCGCTGCAACCCCAGTTGTAACTAACCTGGTTCAGCTTGTCAACCAGCTAATTATTAGAATCAGGCGTGCTAGATTAGGGTTGGAGTGAAAACCTACAGGACGGTAGCTCTCCAGGAACAGGGTTGAGAGCCATGGTGTATAAATATATAGTACAGTTTGGTATGAGGACCTGTAGAGGGCAGTGTTTTACTACAGAACAGTGACCTGTTGGCTATTAGCAGAACCCCGCTGACCCCACTACTGTCAGAGAAGACATGTGTAAAGGACTGTACTGCACTCACATTTAAATACCAAAACACTTTTTCAATTTCCAATCACAGTGCATTTATACCAACGTTCCTCACCCACCTGTGTTGTATTCACTAGGCACTAAAAAGACTAAAACAGGGACGGACAACCTGTATTTGCCCAACAAGAAAATTGTTTCCATTTTCCGTGGCAAATGTTTTTCTACGTTTTGCTACAGTGTGCACTAATGAATACGACTCAGGTTTCTCTCCTTGTCTCCTGTCCTTCATGATCTCTGTTCTTATCTGTCTGGATAGAGTGATAAAAAAAGAATGGCAAGAAAAATGATTCAATCTGCTCCAAGTCCTCTCAGATCATAGAGACCCTTTATATCAAACATGTTATTAGCTTTCAATGGGTGGTAACTCCACCAGTTATCTATGGACCTTTGGTTCAGGTCAGAGTCAAAGAGGCTTTACAGTACCCTTTTCACACTATGATATCGTCCTGAAACGTGCTGTGAGAGTGCAGTCCAGTTCGACACAATCGTCTGAAAAAAGGAACTTGGTAGGACTGAGTTTACCGTTCTGTTGTCACCCCCCAATTTTGTATTTATTTATCATTAACACCACCTTCAGAATTAAATCTTGAATGCCTTAACAATCAAATTTTTGTTTACTCACATTAACAAATTTGTGGGGAAAATGATTTGCATTCCGCAATTTCGTAGGAGGTAAAATGGGATACAGGTTACACAGCCATTGTACCTGTCATATATTGCAGTTCCGTCACGAGGGACCAACCCATACCAGTCTGCCTGGAGCGTCGCGGGCCTCCCCTAATATATAATCTGTTGTTACTCTGTCACCGCGAGGAGCTCGTCGAGCCCTGGGAGACACTACAGAAATTCATTAATCTAATTAAATATGTCGTATTGCCCAAATGAGACGCTGCGCTGGCTTTGCTGCAGGATAAGTGCAAAGTAAGGCTTTATCCCACAAGAGAAGCATACAGCCGACTAGCACTAACGCTAACATGCTTCATTAAACTCTTAATTACCTATTGTTTCTAACTAGTTTGTGGTGTTTTAATGAGAATCTACAGGAGGTTAAATGTAATCTAAATTTTCTAATCTACTGGTCCATTACCAAGGAGTCAAAATGTTATTGGCTTTGTGAGTAATAAGACTTTAAATGGCACTGATAACACTCCCGAGGGGTAGTAGTGGGGTTTCAGCTGTGTAATTGAATTCAGCTTTTTTTCTCTATTTTGGGGGGAGAGAAAGGGGAAGCAATTTCTGTTGCGCTCAGTCACTCAGGTCATGGAGTGTCTCTCTTCGGTTCCGGTTGGATCACACTCTCTGTGCTCCGCATCCTCTTCTTACGCCCGGGTCACCATGACAACCTATTCAGAAGAGCGTTATCTGAAGATGCCATAGGAGCCTACAGATGACGGCAACCAGTGTGTGTGTGTGTGTGTGTGTGTGTGTGTGTGTGTGTGTGTGTCTGTGTGCGTGTGTGTGCGCACCTCCATGTGTGTGTATGTGCATGCATGTTTGTGTGTGTGGTGTGTTTGTGTGTGTTTGTGTGTGTGTGTGTGCGCACTTTTGTGTGTATGCGCACACTTACAGTACATGTGCGCGAGTGTGTGTGTGTGTTTTTGTCCTTTGCACTTCCCTGTGCTGCCACCTGGATCCAGATAAGCCAAAGGATTTATCACCCAGTGAATTGCCTTTGAGTGGTGGATAAAATGGCTCCAATACATTCTCACATGAAAACGCTGCGAGGTTAACGAGTGCCAAATTCACAGAGGACTAAATCTATTAGGAGTTTCATGGATGGAATCAATCAACATGGACCACTCTGATGCACTGATTTGTCATTTTGAAGCATTTCCTATTTGAATTCCAAAACACAATCTGCATGGAATGTTTCGCTTTGATTTTGATTGGCTCTTCATCAATGGAGATGGAAGGAATAATTCGATTTCTATCATGTTACACATTTATTAGCACGGGCTGTCTGTAGCAGTTGACTGCTGTTTCTCACTCTGTTATGAAGCTGGAGTCTGTTTTCAAGTCTGTCATAATAGCAAAACAGCAGAATACTTCTAGCAGGGGTTATTGCACATCACCTATAGTGGGGTATTGGCCTATTGCTTAGTTTTAGTCTCATCAACAACTGACTTACACCTGTTTTCCAAATGTTACACCCTCCACATCCACATTCTGTTGTTTGGAAGTTCAGTACTCTCTATTGTTGACATTGATCTGATTTGACATAAAAACTTGTGAGGCACTGTGAGTGGAGGGGTTTCTCGCCACAGTTCATTCTAGGTAGCAAAGGATGAGGAAGAGGGGGAGAAATAGGAGTTTAGTAGAAGATCACTGAGATTGAGTGATGATGAAGTGTCCAGTAGCAGGCCCTGGTTTGCTAGAAATAGCCTGATTTCATGTTAGCTCAGGCTTGTCCTTGTCTGGGATGTGTGGTTTGGAAAGTGGATTACATTCTTTCCAATCGTGTTGGTGCAATATTCACAAGTGTGTGGTATTCACAACGCTTAGTACAAAACTCAAAACAAGATCATAAAAAATGCAGTTCTTTCAGAACTCTGAACACATTTTCAATTGACTAAATAAACACACAAAACCATACACATACTTTTTCACCAAATGTAATCAGTGTTTCATCTAGAAATCCATGTTTCACATTGCAATACATGCTCATATAAAGTAATTGCTTTTCACAAATCAATGCTCACATTACTTTTGATATGATTGTCTTTTCATTTGTTAAAATAGATTTGACTTAATCTGACTGTTCTTAATTGATAATCACTTAACTATTTTGGTTAAGTGGTTTGTCTGGTTTGTCTGACAAACTGGTTTGTCTACAACAGATTTTGAGAACTACATAATGTAAATGTATGTTTTACATATAAACATTTTTAAAAATCTGATATCGACAAGATCCGATATGTACTGTATTTAATGCTGACCACACCGCTTGCGTCAGGGGCACGTGCATTGCAAAATAAATGTACACATCATTGCACCCACACTGCTTGCACGCTTCAACGAGCGTCTGTTTAGCCAGGCTTTAATATAGAACTTGGTTCTGTTTGTGACCCTTGACGCGCTGCAAGTCCCGCCTCTCTCATCTCCTCATTGTTTTTTAGGATCATATACCCACCTGGGTGATTGGGAGAGGAACTGAGGTCCACACTCCGGTCCAGTTGGTAGTGATAATGCACCTTAATGCACCTGGTTGCCAACCGCTATATAATGCCCAAAGAAGAAGAAGAAGCCTGAAGGAGGAGAGATGACTAGAAGCTAACTTGGTTTACCCTTTTATCTGTGGATTAGTTTTCAGAGTAGAGGACATTGTGCATTTCAGGTAAAATAACAACCCAATGTTTATATCCCAGGACAAATTAGCTAGCAACAGCAAGCTAGCTAGCTAAATTGCCATAAACGTTTAATGGTTTTCGAACTGTCTCCAAATGAATATAGTTGGTTCAGAGTTTGTTTTCATATTTCAACCTGCTTGTCTTGATCTTGTCTGGTGTGGGTGGGCAAAATCAACACGTGCGCGATGGTGCACGCAGACGCACTTGCGCGAGTGGTCTGGTCAGCATGTTATACAGTACATATATGCAAAGTTGCTGTTTTTTTTGTTGATGGGGGCATTTCACACTGTTTTACTAAAATGACGTTGGCCAATGCAGTACTGTAAAACTGTAATATATGCCATTCACGTAGCAGGCGTTTTTATCCAAAGTGACAACAGTGATTCCACACATTTCTGTATGTGAATATAAACCACCACTCTTGTGTTTTGCTGGTGCAATGCTGTTACTAATTGAGCCACACAGGACCACTACAATACATAAGTACAATACAATATTGTAAAATACAATAAATAGTTACAATACAGGTGGACGGTATGATCGCCATCCCATGAGCATGCCACCCTGCTCCAGGCCATAGATGAGGCATGCAATGACATCAACACAGACCTATGTCAGGCTTAGATTTACCATGCCAGGTGCATGAACAATGTGATGTCGATGAGAACCTATGGCCAGATGCTCAAGACAGGCTTGATGCAAACTAGTGCCCGCTAAATGTTATGTTTCTTTCATTCATTTCATTTGTTTCATTTAATTACAGTACACCTATGTTGTAATTATATCTGAACAATGCATTTATTCATCAATGATTGTGAAATATGTATTCAATGACACCTTTGATCACACATGTGATAGAAATTATGGAAATTAGATTTTACATTTTTGATGGGTCAGTTTGATGGGTAGTGCAAGTGTATTGCCTAATGTAAAAGCAGTGTAATGTACATATAATATTCAAAGGACAATTTTGAAACATGTATCTTGCATTTTTTGCTATTGGATTAACTGGTTGTCAGAACAACTGTGTTGTGTTTTGGTGATTAAATCAATGTTCTCATGGCATTTCACAGTAAACTGGATCAATGGTTGTGTGGTGAAAGATGTCTCCAAACAAAATGACTGCACAATAAAAGGTTTTGAATATAAGACTTTCTGAGTTACAATAGTTACCGGTTTATAGTTTTGTACTAAGAGTTTTGAAAAATCACCACAAAACTGTAATGTGTGTGTGTGTGTGTGTGTGTGTGTGTGTGTGTGTGTGTGTGTGTGTGTGTGTGTGTGTGTGTGTGTGTGTGTGTGTGTGTGTGTGTGTGTGTGTGTGTGCCCATTGGGCACAGATGTCAGTTCAACGTCTAGTTTTGATTTACATTTGGTTGAGTTGTCAACTAACGTGAATTCAATGTGAACTCAACATAACATTTCACCCTGTCATTGGATTTAGGTAAGAATTTGGGTGAAAAAAAGACGACATTCCCTTACGTTGATGACTTTTTGCAAATCCAATAAGTTTTCCATGTTGATTCAAATCAAATCAAATCACATTTTATTTGTCACATGCGCCGAATGCAACAGGTGTTCACCTTACAGCCCTTAACCAACAATGGTTTAAGAAGTTAAGAAAAAAAAAAAAAAGTGTTAAGTAAAAAATAGATTTTAAATATAAAATAAAAGTAACAAATAATTAAACAGCAGCAGTAAAATAATAAGCAAGGCTATATACAGGGGGTACCGGTTAATCGAGGTAATTGAGGTAATGTGTACATGTAGGTAGAGTTAAAGTGACGACTATGCATACATTATAGACAGAGAGTAGCAGCAGCGTAAAAGAGGGGTCTGGGTAGGCCGTTGATTAGCTGTTCAGGAGTCTTATGGCTTGGGGGTAGAAGCTGTTAATGTCACGATGTGCGCAACTGGTTGAAGTTAAGTCAGGTGCAGGAGAGCAGAGATGGGTGATAACAGGCGCACTTTATTCATGCCTAAGGAAAACAGCGATAACGCCCAAAGTACACTAACGGTACAATAAACAAAACACACGGGTCAAACACATACCCGGCGCAAACCAGCCTGATGCGAACCACACGTAACAAACAAACAATTCCACACACAGACATGGGGGGAACAGAGGGTAATATACATATAGTCAGATGAGGGAATGTGAAAAAGGTGTGCGGAAAACCAAGACAAAACAAATGGACAATGAAAGGTGGAGCGGCGATGGCTAGAAGACCGGTGACGTCGACCGCCGAACGTCGCCCGAACAAGGAGAGGGACCGACTTCGGCGGAAGTCGTGACAGTTAGCCTCTATAGGATCGGTGGGTCCCCCGTCGAGACGGTTTAGCTAACGTAGGCTAATGTGATTAGCATGACGTTGTAAATAACAAGAACATTTCCCAGGACATAGACATATCTGATATTGGCAGAAAGCTTAAATTCTTGTTAATCTAACTGCACCGTCCAATTTACAGTAGCTATTACAGTGAAATACTACCATACTATTGTTTGAGGAGAGTGCACATTTATGAACTTGAAAATGTATTAATAATCCAATTAGGCACATTTGGGCAGTCTTGATACAGAATTCTGAAAAGAAATGCAATGGTTCATTGGATCAGTCTAAAACTTTGCACATACACTGCTGCCATCTAGTGGGCAAAATTGTGCCTTGGCTGGAATAATACATTATAGCCTTTCTCTTGCATTTCAAAGATGATGGTACAAAAAATATATATATTTGTGGAAATTTTCAATTAATGTAGGAGAATATAGCACATTATATCTGGTAAAAGATCATACAAACTTCAAAGTGTTTCCTTTCAAATGGTATCAAGAATATGCATATCCTTGCTTCAGGTCCAGAGCTACAGGCAGTCAGATTTGGGTATTTGGGTCATTTGAAGCGAAAATTTTAAAAAGGGGCGGTTCCTTTTAAGAAGCCCTTTTGGACCTCGACTTGCCTCTCCAGTACCGCTTGCCGTGCGTTAGCAGAGAGAACAGTATATGACTAGGGTGGCTGGAGTCTTTGACAATTTTTAGGGCCTTCCTCTGACACTGCCTGATATAGACTGGCTTGTCTATATGTGTGGTGTGTGGTGTCTGTGTGCGAGTGTATGTGAGCTGTCATATGTGACACTGAGCAACACTCACTCGCTAGCTGTTCAGTTTTGGAAGCATGTCTGGTTTACATTTCCCTAAGCATTTATTATCGTAAATTGCAATAATAAATTATACTTTAAAATGTACTGGAGTTTATGTTTGAAGCTGTGTGGAGACCAGGGTTTCAAATAGGGGAGAACGAACGTGAAAAGTAGAGAAGTCGTATTATTGGTGAGGAAATAACAAGACAGAAATGCATTTGTCTTGCACTGCTTCATACCTCTCTCTCTCTCTCTCTCTCTCTCTCTCTCTTTCTCTCTGTTGATGGATGACAACCTTACTGCTCAGTTGCCTTGTTTGTCTATTGTGGCGGAGCGAAGTGACCAGGGATAGACAGGAGCAGAAAAAAACCTCTCCCCAAGCTAATAAGCAGCATTATTCAAATAAAGGCTGTGTTGTCAGAGCAGAACTGTCTACAGCAGTGTACTCTACATCGCTTGTTATCTGAGCTGCTTCCTTCCGTGGACACAACATCCTCTTTTTGATTTTGCAGAAATGTACTCCATCTACCGCTACTTATACAATAGCAACTTATTATGCTGGAGACTACTCTGACTGGTTCAGCATTAAGATTTTGCTTGTAGAATAAACTGCTTTTAATGAAATGGAGTATAATGGATAACTACACAGTAATGGATAACTAAAAGAACCCCAGTGTTGTTGTTAATACCAGAGCTGAACCAAAGCCACACCCACCATTATCACAATTCCCAGCATGCTCTATTGCAGGTTGATTTTTAGAATTGTTTGTTTCAATATCTATAATTTTGCTTGTACATTGATTGATTTAATGTTAACATATTCGCCTAAGATCTTACTTGGTGAAATCCACAGGACTGAAAATGGATGAACACAACAACCATGTCTCTGTCACTAATAAATACTGTCATTGGTGGTAACTCTACGATTCACTCGAAAGGCAAAACACTGGGATATATGCAAATAAGGCTTTACACTAAGCAGTGTGTTAATATAATACTCTTCCATTGCTTATTAGGGTCTACACTTTCAGTGTTAAATTTAACACTATCTGTTTTAATTTAACACAAGGGAATTTGCAGTGTAGTAAAGATGTGACACCTTAAGGGGGTGTGCTAAAGTATTTGGCTTACCAGGTTACTGTACTTTTACACCCTTACATTGTTGTCATACATAGTGTCAGGATCACAGATGGCCACTGAGCTAAAAGCACATAAAACTACTTCAGGAACTGCAATTTAACACAGTTTGTCGATGGCAGCGATGCGGCGCATGGAGAAAAACAGGAGAAGAGCTTTGCTTTCAATGGCTGCAACAGTTGACAGGAGGAGCAGTGGAGAAGAAAGGAGGAGAGAACTGGTCTTTGTAAAAGCTCATTTTGGGGGGGTAAAAAAGAGCCCTTGGGTGGGTGTTAGAGGAAGCTCTTCAGACAGAGCCCCATCTCCGTCTGTCACAAATCATTTCTGCTCGGGCAGTGAGGAGAGGCGAAATGTCAAAATATTTGAATAAATTCCGCAGAAGCCTGTTGAGAGGGAGGAGGAGGGCAAAGGAGGGAAGAGAGGTGTATTGTTGTCAGCGGTGGGGTGGATAGAGGTGGTGGGGAGAGGATGGGTGGCATTTGAAATAGCCCTCACAGCTGGAGGAGGAGGAATATGGACTAAATAGGAACTGGCCAACATAGTTGTATTATGGCCTGTTTTGACGACCATGTATCTGCCGTATTTGGATATGACTGTGAATCTTCAGTATTAAACCTCTGTGGCTGTTTATCCACCCTTTCACCAATGTACCGTTACATAGCAACAACATCTTTTTTGGCTTTACCTTACTAATTCCCTACCCCTGACCATTTGTCCATACCCTTCTACTGACCACAGGCCTCCACTACCAGCTAGAGTGAGTCCAGAGAGAGAGAGAGAGAGAGAGAGGATGACAAACATAATCCCCTCTGCGCAGCCATGTTAACCTTTTGGATAGGAGAACCTCCAGGAGTGTGTGGTGTGTTAGTTCACTGTGAGTAGCTAAGCGCCTGCTGTGAGGTTTGGGGTGTAACGTGTGCCCTCTGTGTCTGAGGCTGTCATAGCGATGAGTCGACGACGCACTGCGTCAAGGCTGCTCTGCTTTACGGTATAAGAGCATCCCTGAGACCTTGAGAGGTGAGAGAGTTCTCCTGCACCAGGACTGGTGTTTACTGTAGTCCTGGCTCCTAGCAATAGAATGACTAGATAAGAATGCCATTCCGTCTACTCTATGGATGAATTGGGAGGATGGGAGATGCCCTGGTACACTGAATTTCTGAACTAAAAGGAAAGTGGGAGGGGTGGAGAGATGATGGTGGGAGCTCAAAGGAACAATATAACTATACAATATTATAATTGTCAATATGGATCACACTCTGTGGACGGTTTATTGGGTTTAGACTATTAACGATATCGCATGCTGGGGTCCTGCATAGGCCTATACTCAAGTACCCCCCACCCCCCAAACTCAAGAAACCCCCCTCCCCCCACTCAAGAGCTTATCATCGCTGACCAAATCCAACTATGGGTTATTTTTCAAATGTCCTTTGTTTTCACCATGAATTCTAATGGATTTACAATACAAGCACATTTGACTCGCCTTCCTGTTCTAGGCATGACATTTGACTGTGTGTGTGTGTCGACCCTGCCGTCAGCTGGAACAGTGCCAAGTTGATGTAGAGTATATCACCAACCTAATGAGCTAATGTTTGGTCGGCTTCCTTTTCCTTTATAACCCCATTGATGTTCAGCTGTTAGGTGAAAAGTAAATGAAGAACAGGATCTGATAATAACAAAGGTCTAATGATGATTGTTTGTTAAAGACTCTGAGTATATGCTCTTTATTCCGGGGTGCATTTAATAATCTCTTTGTTGAGTGGATCTCTGGGGTCTATTAGAAGTTGCAGGGTCAGAGTCTCCTCTGTGTGCCTGTGAACTCTTTAACAGTGTATTTAATTAGGCTTCTAATCAGCCACTAAACACAAAATAAAATGAAACATTCTGTGTCTGTTTACTTTCCACCCCAACCCACCTCCTATTTGCATGTACCAGGCAAAAAAAAGGAACATTTATCGAAAGGAAAGATCAAGGTCATGACTTTTCATCGCAACCGATTTCCTGAAACCAATGAAAGAGTTAGCGGTGAAGTTCAGTTGTAGGACGAGCACCGGAAAACAATAGCAGAAGGAGATGACAGCTCTTCAGCTATCTTGCTGTATTTCTTCCTGTGCTAATTATATTTGCAGATTCTGTCATTTAGACAAAAGCCAGATAGCTTTTGTAATCAGGGTGAAATATTTCAAATGCTCTTTAGATAGTATTGCCAACCTTTAAAACTGGAGTCAAATGCTAGATATGGGAACAATTTGATTGGGAGGTTAGAATTTAAGACTTAATTAATGGAATAATATCTTATAAATGATTACAAATGAAGGTTGGCCCTGATGAATTGTATCGCCTACTAATAATGATTGTTTATGCAAAGGCTATTGCCGCCCTCAAGTCAAAATTTGTTTTGTTCTTGGATTTGGACAAACCATTATTAACAAAAGTGTAACTTCTGCTAAGCATTCTCAATACACATTGAAGTACAGTTTTTCACAATTCCTGACATTTAATCTGAGTAAAAATTCTCTGTCTTAGGAATAGTTTGGATCACCAATTTATTTTAAGAATGTGAAATGTCAGAATAATAGTAGAGAGAATTATTTATTTCAGCTTTTATTTCTTTCATCACCTTCCCGGTGGGTCAGACGTTTACATACACTCAATTAGTATTTGGTAGCATTGCCTTTAAATTGTTCAACTTGGGTCAAACGTTTCGGCTAGCCTTCCACAAGCTTCCCACAATAAGTTGGGTGAATTTTGGCCCATTCCTCCTGACAGAGCTGGTGTAACTGAGTCAGGTTTGTAGGCCTCCTTGCTCGCACACGCTTTTTCAGTACTGCCCACAGATTTTCTATAGGATTGAGGTCAGGGCTTTGTGATGGCCACTCCAATACCTTGACTTTGTTGTCCTTAAGCCATTTTGCCACAACTTTGGAATTATGCTTGGGGTCATTGTCCATTTGGAACACCCATTTGCGACCAAGCTTTAACTTCCTGACTGATGTCTTCAGATGTTGCTTCAATATATCCACATAATTTTCCTGACTCATGATGCCATCTATTTTGTGAAGTGCACCAGTCCCTCCTGCAGCAAAGCACCCCCACAACATGATGCTGCCACCACCATGCTTCACGGTTGGGATGGTGTTTTTCGGCTTGCAAGCCTCCCCCTTTTTCCTCCAAACATAAGGGGACATTTCTCCAAAAAGTACGATCTTTGTCCCCATGTGCAGTTGCAAACCGTAGTCTGGCTTTTTTTATGGTGGTTTTGGAGCAGTGGCTTCTTCCTTGCTGAGCGGCCTTTCAGGTTATGTTGATATAGGGCTTGTTTTACTGTGGATATAGATACTTTTGTACCTGTTTCTACCAGCATCTTCACAAGGTCCTTTGCTGTTGTTCTGGGATTGATTTGCACTTTTCGCACCAAAGAACGTGTCTCCTTCCTGAGCGGTATGGCGGCTGCGTGGTCCCATGGTGTTTATACTTGCGTACTATTGTTTGTACAGATGAATGTGGTACCTTCAGGTGTTTGGAAATTGCTCCCAAGGATGAACCAGACTTGTGGAGGTCTACAATTTTTTTTCTGAGGTCTTGGCTGATTTCTTTTGATTTTCCCATGATGTCAAGCAAAGAGGCACTGAGTTTGAAGGTAGGCCTTGAAATACAACCACAGGTATACCTCCAATTGACTCAAATTATTTCAATTAGCCTATCAGAAGCTTCTAAAGCCATGACATAACTTTCTGGAATTTTCCAAGTTGTTTAAAGGCACAGTCAACTTAGTGTATGTAAACTTCTGACCCACTGGAATTGTGATACAGTGAATTATAAGTGAAATAATCTGTTTGTTAACAATTGTTGGAAAAATTACTTGTGTCATGCACAAAGTAGATGTCCTAACCGACTTGCCAAAACTGTAGTTTGTTAACAAGAAATGTGTGGAGTGGTTGAAAAACAAGTTTTAATGACTCCAACCTAAGTGTATGTAAACTTCCGACTTCAACTGTATATCAGATTCAGAAATGCAAAGAATGCTCTTCTTCTTCTCCAGCCCTTTTTGTTTTTTTTCGAGCATTTCCTCCTACAACCTCACTAAAAGCCTCCTGTGCCCTTGGTTGTAACGCAGTAGGTGTATGATTTCAGGTGAGTGTGTGTGTTTTTGCTGTGTTTCTGTGCCATTCTACTCACTTTCTTGACTTTTTCCTCCATCTTCTCTTCTATTCTTCATATTGATACACTATACACCTACCCTCCTCTATTATTTACTGCATTCACTGCTTTTTCCCCCACTTACACATTACCTCCTCTCTTTTTTAACCTCAGTCTTTCTTCACCTTTCTTTACCCTCTGTGTTTGTAGAGGAGACCTTGTGCAGCAGCCTGTGATGTGACTTCAGTCGAGCATCATGCTGGGGTGATGTGCAGCATACATTTGTTAACACCTGTTGGGATATCAAATGCATGTGAATAATAAACATACTGGCACCTGGAAGTCATGTTTCTAATAGCTGGGACGTTTGACCGCTGACTTATTTGACGTGAGAAAAATCTAATATATACATGGGAATAATACATCAGAACTATTGTGACATTGTCTACCACTGTCTGTTTTCTGTATTCAACTTCGATGAGGGTTGGTGAACATACTGAGTGCACCCTATCTATTTCTATGGTAAGGCATGGCATTGGTCAGATTCTATGCTAATGTTGAGGGGGATGGTCACTAGCCATGGCTGGATGTTCTATGCACCCCATGAGATGTTACCCCATGTGGCTTGACTAAGGCTGCCTGGGAAGGTGAGCATGGCTATAACTATGCAGAGCGGCTTCTCTCTCTACTGTCTGTCGGTTTCCAGGGGAAATGGAAGGAAGCCAGTGATGTGACTTCCACTTTTAGACGTTAACAAGGCGACACTCCCTCTGAACTCCTCCTCCACATTTACTGGATTGATTGAACAGTGCAGAAGAGAACCTCCCCCGACAATCCCCCCTCCCCCCAGAATGTGGGGCCGAATGTGGGGCCGAATCGGGAGGTGGTACTCACTAAGCAAGCAGCGTGACGTCCTTTACAGTGGTGCCGTGACCCACATCTACAGTTGCGCTCAGCTCATAGCTCGGGTCGCTGTTGAGTAAGTTTGAGGGGTGAATGTAGCACATGTGGATGTGTGAAACTTACTCCTCAGCTTGAAGTGTCCCCACTTGCGCCAGCGAATAGCCAGCTTGAAGTGTGGCGCCGACCAGGTAAGACGCTTAAGGAGGGTGATCACATGTGCTAGTAAGGCAGAGGTCCCGAGTTTGCGCCAGGTATGGGCTGAATCGGGAGGAAGTGGTACTCGCTAAGCAAGCAAGTCTTTTACATTAGGTTAGTCTGACCCCCTCTTTAGCCTCTCCACAGAGGCAATAGAGGGGCAGATTCATTATTTAACTAAGCTTCTGACAGCTGGGGCAAAGCACAGGGACAGAAATTAACTTTTTTTTGTGTGTGTGTGTTTCTATGTGTGTGTGTGGTCATTTGCATTTGTGTGTGCTCACCCATGTGTATATGCATGTGTGCACAGTGGGCCGGAACAAAGGCCTGACAGTAGACAGGCTAGGCGGCGGTGATGCCTAGAGGAACTGAGTGCGGCCTGGACTGTCAATCACAGAACTGGCAGCCCCGGTGCCTGCTGGCTCCAAATCATCCCCCTCCTCTCTCGTTAACTCTGCAGCTGGATGGACACCAGCTTCTCCTCTGATACTCTCCTCTGTTCCAGTGTCTTGGTAATGTACCTCAGCCAGTGTCCAATGACCGCAGCAGTCTCAAAGCCTATTCTAGGAATAAGAAATTATTACAATTTTTAACATATAATACAATTGAACGCATTGAAATATGCTAATCATGTCAATTAATTTATGATGCCAAATATATTTGGCCATTTGTCATTGAATTGAAACCAAAGCTTCAAAGATAAAAAAAAGTATTTGATGTTTATGAAAATTATGTGTTTATTTCAACAACAAAAAAAGGTTAAAATTGAGAGAAAGAGAGAAATGCAGCTCTGTTAGTCAAAGGTAATTAATCTGCTCTCGTCACCCACAAAGGACGCCTGCTAATGAGAGCTTTGCTTGTGATTGGCTGCTGAGGGTTCCGTAGGGACCCACTGCTCTTTTGTGGTGACAATAGGGCCTCAATGCACCAGAGAGACAAAGTGACTGGACAAGTCATTCATCTATGCAAATGCCAGCCAAGACATGACCATTAATATATCTCTCTCTCTCTCTCTCTCTCTCTCTCTCTCTCTCTCTCTCTCTCTCTCTCTCTCTCTCTCTCTCTCTCTCTCTCTCTCTCTCTCTCTCTCTCTCTCTCCTCTCTCTCTCTCTCTCTCCTCTCTCTCTCTCTCTCTCTCTCTCTCTCTCTCTCTCTCTCTCTCTCTCTCTCTCTCTCTCATCCTCTCTCTCTCTCTCTCTCTCTCCTCTCTCTCTCTCTCTCTGTGTGTGTGTGTGTGATGGACAGCCAACAATGCAGTCCCTCTGCCTTGAGAGGTCAGAGGCAGGTTGTGTCAGGAGAGTGCTCTGTTAGGAGAGGATAAATGTCACACCACTACATTCTCAGTCAATTCTGACAGAAAAATGTTTTATTCACACTTTTTTTCAATTCCTGATTATAATCACACACACACAACCAGAATAAATATATTTCCAGTACAAAAGACTATAATTCCCATAATGCTCTGTTTCATAGGCATTAATACTCGATGTAAACAGAAGTGAGAACAAAAGTCTGCCGTTTTAGGATTTCTGCTAAAATAATCTCAGATATGGAACAAAGACAGTCTTGCTATATGGATGCTTAATTTGATCTACTGTTAACGTAAGTACATGTGTAAACCTTGTTATATTTGTTCTTATTATTGAGTCTGCCACAGTAGTTAGTCGTTTGCTAGCTAGACAAATCATGCTAGCCAACGCTAACGTTAGCTATCTGGCTACAATATCCACTTACATGTTCGTCAGTTACAAACGTCATATTATCATGTCTTCTAAATATTAGATTAAGTGAGCATTTGCATCAACTTTAGCTGAAATTATATTTATTTTTACTGGTTTATTTTTGGTCCACCATATGTCATGATAATCACAGCTAACCTAGCCACATTCCTGGTTGATTAACGTTAGTGTGTGTTCCATGGTTTATCATTAGCTAGCTATAGTACATCACAAGAACAACTAACGTTACAACAACAACGACGACGACGTAACAAGCTATATCTGCCATTGCTGCAATGGCATGTTCTGTCGCTTGTTGACAGATGTTTGGGGTAGGTTTAGATATGTCAAGAATTTGTGGAAACTAAAGGGATTCTAGCTACAAAAATTGGCTAGGGTGGGGGTAGGCCCACGGAGAGGGAAGTAGAGGAAAGATAATTTGACACACATCTGTGAAGGAAGCTCAAAATTAAGTATTATTTATCAATAATACAATCATTTTACTTTAAGGTATTATCCGGTGCTGAAATGTTTTTATCCTTTTGCCAGTATCTTTGCAAGGAAACTTGCTTTCCAATCTGTTGGTTTGAGACTAAATTCATGTGGTGGAGTAGGCTATAATTTATGATTGCTATATGACATTGATATAGCCTAGGCCTAACCAAAGAGGAAGATTGTGTTAATGAAAAACCAAATGGTTAGGCAGGAAGTACGACAGCAGTTCATCCTCATTTTAGACATGTAACAGTAAGCCTAGGCTAGGTGTTTTTGTGTAACACTGAAACTACAGGGTAAACTTCGATAATAACATGAGTGGTGTGATGTCATTGGGGAGTGTTGTTGTGTGCTATCTGACCAAAAACTTAGCATTTTAGTCATTTAGCAGACACTCTTATCCAGAGTGATTTATAGTAGTGAGTGCATACATTTTCAGATTATTTTTTTCCTCATACTGGTCCCCGTGGAACCCACAGTCCTGGTGTTGCAAGCACCATGCTCTACCAACTGGCTACACAGGACCACAGAATCAATAAGTAAGCCAGCTAGCTGGTTCATTAGAAAAGCTAAACTAAGAAATAGGTTTTTGGTTGAATCAGAGAACATGTCTACCATTTGCCCTCATTTCTTTGACTTTTTGTCCTGTTAGCATTACATGGCAATGCAGAAATGTTTGTATATATATATATATATATAATTCAGAATATTTAGACAAGTTAGCTGGCTAACTCATTGATCTTGCTTTGTAGTATATCCCTCGCCTTGAGCCATTTGCTACTTACCTCCAACCAAAGTGACATCATCAGGACTAGTTATCAAGGAGAGTTAGCCCATTTTCTCCACCTTGTGGCAGAGCGGTACTGTAGCAAACATCTGTTTGGTGTGAAGAAACAGACAGCAAACCAAAAAACATACATACTGCTAAGGTAGAGAATAATACTTAAACTGTTGTAGACTAAAAGATACAATGTCAATTTGGGGAGTAAATGTTATAATAAGGGTTACATGGAGAAAGTCTGACCTCTGAATGCTTGGAAATACAAGTGACCCTCTCCTATACCCAAAATAATAATTAAAACAATATGGATAGCAGAGAACATGTCTACCATTTGCCCTCATTTCTTTGACTTTTTGTCCTGTTAGCGTTACATGGCAATGCAGAAATGTTGATAGTGCTCAGGGCTGCGGGCCAGAAGGTTGTGGGTTCACCGTGGAGAAGAGTAGGGGTGGAAAGATCTCATTTATAGTAAAAACATTGGATGAATCTATCATCATATTTGCAGGCTTACATTTTTCTGTATGGATAAGCATACTCTGTCTGGGTAGGCCTAACTTTTGAAAGTACCAAGCTCAGATTCCTAATGACGTCTCAGATTGAATTATTAACAGGGACAGTTTCTGTAATTTGTGTGGTATTAAAATTACGTAGAATGACGTGGAATTGCATGCCAAATCAGTGTGTCTTGTTTGCAATGAAACTGTCCCTGTTAATAATTAAATCTGAGACGTCATTAGGAATCTGAGCTTGGTACTTTCAGAAGTTAGGCCTACGCAGACAGAGTATGCCTACCCACGCATAAAAATGTACGTTTTAACTGCTGGCTACTCTTCTTCAGTGGCTTAACCCATTGAGAGAAGGTTACAAGTGTTTCCCTAAAAGCTGTCTGGGTTTAAACATATATGTGACCAAGAACCCGATAGTCACTCTGACAGAGCTCCAGAGTTCCTCTGTGGAGATGGCTGTCCTTTTGGAAGGTTCTCCCATCTCTGCAGCACTCCACCGATCAGGCCTTTATGGTAGAGTGACCAGACGGAAGCCCCTCAGTAAAAGGCACATGACAGCCCGATTGGAGTTTGCCAAACGGCACCTAAAGACTGACCATGAGAAACAAGATTCTCTGGTCTGATGAAACCAAGATTGAACTCTGGCCTGAATGCCAAGCATCACGTCTGGAGGAAATCTGGCACCATCCCTACTGTGAAGTATGGTGGTGGCATTATCATGCTGTGGGGATGTTTTTCAGCGGCAGGGACTGGGACACTAGTCAGGATTGAGGCAAAGATGAGCGGAGCAAAGTACAGAGAGATCCTTGATGAAAACCTGCTCCAGAGAGCTCGGGACCTCAGACTAGGGGGACGGTTTTACCTTCCAACAGGACAATGACCCTAAGCACACAGCCAAGACAATGCGGGAGTGGCTTCGGGACAAGTCTCTGAATGTCCTTGAGTGGCCCAGCCAGAGCCCGGACTTGAACCCGATCAAACATCTCTGGAGAGACCTGAAAATAGCTGTGCATCCCCATCCAGCCTGACAGAGCTTGAGAGGATCTGCAGAAAATAAATGGGAGAAACTACCCAAATACTGGTGTGCCAAGCTTGTAGCATCATACCCAAGAAGACTCTGGGCTGTAATCGCTGCCAAAGGTGCTTCAACAAAGTACTGAGTAAAGGGTCTGAATACTTATGTAAATGTGATATTTCCGTTTTTTTATTTTTTATTAATTAGCAAAAATGTGTAAAAACCTTTTTTTTACTTTGTCATAGTTTTTTCCCCATCAATTTTAGAATAAGGCTGTAACCTAACAACGTGGAAAAAGTACTTTCTGAATGCACTGTTGATCACTTTATACAATTGGATCCGTTTTAAGATGACAAGGGGTAGGCCTCTGCTTTTTGCCATTTTCTTTAATAAAAGGCAGGCTTATGGCACCCTCTCATACCCCCTCAATTTGAGTCTTGGATTTAACTTAACAGACCTTCACTGACATGGAGGGAGGCTATTTAAAGAGTGCATGGTGGGTGGAGTAATTGACCGACCAAATCTATGGACATAGCAGCCTATAGCCTAATTTTGTCTGTCAGACAGGTAGGCCTACCTTTTATTTCTTAAATAGGAAGAAATAGGCTCCATTTGAACAAGAGGGTTTTGTGTTGAAGATGGAAATTGAAATTAATTATGCAATTATTGATTGTGCCTCAATGGTTCAAGTTTCAGAACCACAGTGTAAGTTACTTGAATCTGTCTTATTGTGAGGTCAAGAACTCAATAACATCATGAGCAAGAAACATATTGTTTTTAATAAAATATATTATTGTAATAGCAAGCTATAAAGTTGACTTCGATCCTTCCCTTATACAGATACATTTGCTTATTTCATAGCAATTTGTGAAGAAAACAAGGATTGGCCCAAGGTTTTACTACTAGCGCTCTTGAGGATCAATGGGGAATCTTTTTCTGTCTTGCTTTTCTAACTCTTGCCTTGTGTGTCTTTTTGTCTCTTTCCCTAACCCACAGGTCCTGTAAGTGGCTGGGCCTGTAGCCTGCGCTGTGTTGAGCACGACCTCCCGAGTCAGGCGGGCTTCTGGGGCCTCTTCCCACAAGCCACACCCAGCCCACTGCTCCCCTGACCAACTGTTCCCTATGCTAACCCTTCTGAGCATGTTTTACTATATCTGTCTGCGGCGCCGGTCCAGGAGCGGAACTCGGGGTGAGGCGCTGACCAGCAGGCGGGCCGTGGAGTCAGGCCAGCGGGCCACCCTGCCCATCAGCGTGGAGGTGGAACAGTATGCCAAAGGTATGATCATTCACCTGCTATTGTGCCCTTTAGCAAGGCACTTAGTCCAACCCCTTAAAATAGCTCCAGGTGTGCTGCACTGGAGCTGACACTGTGTTCCTCCCAAAATGTGTGTTTGTGTGCTTTTGTCTGGTGGATTGGGATCAGATGGACTAACCTTATCCTATCCTATAGAGGTGCTGGACTTCAGCTCCCACTACGGCAGTGAGAACAGCATGTCGTACACCATGTGGAACCTGGCCGGCATGCCCAACGTCTACCCCAGCTCTGGGGACTTCACCCAGACGGCCGTGTTCAGGGCCTACGGGACGTGGTGGGAGCAGTGTGCCAGCGCGCCACTGCCCTTCCGCCGCACACCCAAGGCCTTCCACAGCCAGGATTACATCGAGCTGGCCTTCGAGGAGCCTGTCTACCCCACAGCTGTGGAGGTGCTGGAGACCTACCACCCGGGGGCCATTGTCCAGATCATGGCCTGCTCCCTCAACCCTTTCTCTCAGAACCCTCCCACAGACGTCAGGTGAGGACCAGTGGTGGTGTGGGACTCGGGTTGTAGAACTGTAGTTTGACAAATCTTCTATCGTGAAATCGCTGCTTTTCATCCATAACCACTTTCACACCTTCTCTATGTACCACCCTGCATCCCACTGCTGGCTTGCTTCTGAAGCTAAGCAGGGTTGGTCCCTGGATGGGAGACCAGATGCTGCTAGAAGTGGTGTTGGAGGGCCAGTAGGAGGCACCCTTTCCTCTGGTCTAAAAAAAAAAGATCCCAATGCGCCAGGGCAGTGATTGGGGTCTTTCGAATGGGATGTTAAGCGGGTTTCCTGACACTCTATGGTCACTAAAGATCCCATGACAATTATCGTAAGGGTAGGGGTGTTCACCCCGGTGTCCCGGCTAAATTCCCAATCTGGCCCACATACCATCACGGCCATCTAATCATCCCTAGCTTACAATTGGCTCGTTCGTCCCCCCTCCTCTCCCCAGTACAGATTCCCCAGGTCGTTGCTGTAAATGAGAATGTGTTCTCAGTCAACTTACCTGGTAAAAAAAATAAATGTACCGTAAAACTTAAGTTAATAGTCCGGGTGTTTGTTTGCTTCAATTTCTCAACACAACCGGTGCGCATTATAATGAGACAGGCTTCTATTTGAGTCAGTTGTCTATTTCCTTAGTGCACACAGCTTTTGCTCAATACAATTTTGAAAAGACTACCACATTGTTTATTGTGACCGTTATAATAACAAATCTATCGCAGGTCAGACTTGCAAAGACTAGGCTGCCTATCATACACCCCAATTTCGCCATTCAGCACCATGGAGAGCGGTACCGGTTATCACAAGTCGTGTTTTCTTTTTGGTGGTGCCATGGCTAGCAACGATGAAAGCATTTTTAAAGAATGTTTTCAATGCACATGACCGTAGGAATATCAAAGCTGTGTCCATGGTAACCTCAAACAATTCATTTAGACCCAGCGTTTATTTGAAACAGGCGTTTATGTGCTGAAATGTGTGTGTATACAGTCAGTATGTGTGTGTGTGTGTGTGCATAGTCTGTGCAAAAATAAAAATGTAATACAAGGTTCAATGCAGATAGTCCATGTAGCCATTTTGTTATCTGTTTAGCAGTCTTATGGCTTGGTGATAGAAGCTGTTCAGGAGCCTGTTGGTGTCATACTTGTTGCTCCGGTACCAATTGCCGTGTGGAAGCAGAGAGAACAGTCTATGGCTTGGGTGTCTGGATTCTTTAACAATTATCCGGGCCTTCCTTTCACACCGTCTGATATAGAGGTCCTGGGTGCCAGGGAGCTCGGCCCCAGTAATGTACTGGGCTGTCCGCACCACCCTCTGTAGTACCATGCAATCGAGGGCGGTGCAGTTGTCATACCACGCAATGATGCAGCCAGTCAAGATGCTCTCAATTGTGGAATGGAGTTTTTCTATTAATTAGTTAATAGACCAATAAGAAAGAGTTCCAAACCTCTCTGCCAATAACAGCTAGTTTTCAGTTTCCCCCTCCCCACTCAGACCACTCTGACAGTCCTAGAAAAGTGATTGCTTGAGAAACTGCTCTTTGCTAAGAAGCTATTTTGTTTGTTTTCAATTAAAATGGTCAAAAGTAATCACAGTAAGGTACTTAATTGTTACCCAGAAATGATTTGATATTGAGCTTAAAACGGCTGCATTGGACCTTTTTAAAGTCATGGGTGCACATTTTTTATGTTATTTTTACATATGGGTAGTCCTGGGACTCTAACCCACTCCTGGCGTTGCAACCGCCATGCTCTAATAACTGAGCTACAGAGGACCACAACGAAATTCGTGTTTGTACTCTATGGGCTGGTATCCGGGACACAGATTAAGCCTAGTCTCGGAATAAGAAGCACTTTCACTTAGATTCTCCATTGAGCACGTTTTATTAGTTCAGGACTAGGCTTAGTATGTGTATGGGAAAACTGCCCTAAGTGAATGTCTCAGATTGAAGAGTGGTGAGTGAGTGTGTACCTCCTGAGAGGTGTACCTCTGTCTGTCCCCAGGTGGGAGGTGTTGTGGGCTGAGGAGCCCACCAAGGTGCTGACCCCCCAGGCCAGGCAGTTCTCCCCCAGCATCAAGCAGCTGAGCTTCCCCACCAACTTGATCCGCGTGGAGGTCAACAGCTCCCTGCTAAAGTACTACACGGAGCTGGACGCCGTCGTCCTGCGCGGCCAGAAAGAGAGGCCCATCCTCTCCCTTTATAAGATGCCCAGGATCGACATCTGTGACCTGAGTGACAGCGATGAGGAGCTGTCTGACCCGGGAGCCTCCTTCAGACAGGCCGGGGATGGCAAGCACATTAACCTGGGGAATGGATACTTCGATAAACTGCCCTACGAGGTAGGGAGAATACGCTATTAGACACTCACATATACTACAACACATGGCTGCTGGCTGCATTTTCTGTCCACGAAACGGCAATAGTTGCAGGACAATTGCAAGATGCTGTTTTCCAAACAATTCTCGCTTTGGTTTTAAAGATGGACTATGCAGAAATCGCTCCGCCATTTCCTGGGTGCAAAAATGTGAATAGTACGCCTGATATCAGTTTATGTGACTAAAACAAGCAAGTATAATGTAGAGAATCATTGTACCATCTAAACCCCTATGAAAAATATTTTCTATAACCAGAAATATTGTATATTCAGCTGTTTGAAACTGCTGTACAAAACTGAAAGTAAAAGACGCAGAAGTGAAACTTAATGGAAGCATAGAAATAGCACACATAAAACAGATATAATGCTTCTTAGACTTGCTTTTAATGAGAATGACAGATCTATAACATGTGATATAGAATTTCGATGTGAATTCGGTCGGTTCGCCCAAAAAGTGACATATTGCAGCTTTAAGTGTAGTCCTATCTACTGAAAATGTTTATGCTTAGGATATCTTGGGCAGTTTTTGCACTTTGCGAGGACTTAATTGGACAGAAGATATCTCCCATAGACCTAAACATACTGGCTTGAACCCATGGAGATATTTGATATTATGCTTACAAAATAGTAATTTTCGTGTGTGTGTGAAATACAATATAGCTATTATCTGCTTGCTTGATACCCTGTTGAACACACAGCGTATTGTTTATTCACTGCACACATACACACATCTATTCTCTCTCTACCTCTGTCTTACTGAGAGAAGCACACATCCATATTGCACAAACAAGCAGATTCACTGCGACACTGAAACTCACTGCCACAAGAATATTGCTTTGTGTGTGTGCCACATACACTTTTTTTATATTAATCTGCTCTGCCTGACATCATCCCTTCTGTTTACTTTTCTCTTGCTTGCTTTCCTTCTCTCTCTTCCTCCATTATTTATCTTTCTCTCTCCCTCTACCCCCTCTCCCACCATCCTCCCTTTTCTCTTATTCTCTTTCTGTAATTCTCTCCCTCCCTCTCCCCCTGCAGTTGATCCAGCTGATAGTCAGCCACCTGACCCTGCCCGACCTGTGTCGCCTGACCCAGACCTGTAAGCTACTCCACCAGCACTGCTGTGACCCCCTCCAGTACATCCAGCTGAGCCTGCAGCCATACTGGTCTCGCCTCAGTGACACCTCCCTGGGCCACCTGCAGGGCCGCTGCACCCTGCTCCAGAGGCTCAACCTCTCCTGGACCGGCAACCGCGGAGCCCTCACCCTCACTGGCTTCAGCAGGTGAATTAATGGGGTGGGGGGGGCTAGAGGATCTGGACATTTGTGGTTCATTGGTCTCTGTCTTCAGCGTGGCATGTGTGTGCCCATCACTTCCGCTGATTTCAGGGTGAGGAATCATCTGTGTAAATATTGGACTATAAATTGTACCTTTCTATATTTTACTTGTGCTAAAATCTTTATTCTACTGAGCCATTTTCTTTATGTTCATATTCTTACCTTTTATTATTTATTGTTGTTGCATTGTCGAGAAGGAACCTGCAAGTAAGCATTTTTTAGTTGGACGGTGTATACCATGTGTATCCCGTACATGCAACTAATAAAACTTGAGACTGAAACTAACTAACATAAAGTTGTCAAATCCGGAACTACCCTGTTAATGTTGTGTTGCCACGCCACAACACAGGTCTGAATTCCTCCCCCTCCTACCCCTCAGCTTCATGAAGGCATGTGGCGGGAGCCTGGTGTGTCTGGAGCTGTCGTGTTGTCACTTCCTGAGTGAACCGTGTCTGGAGGTCATCTCCCAGACGTGTCCTGGGCTGCAGGAACTCAACCTGTCCTCGTGCGACCGCCTACACCCCCAGGCCTTCACACACATCTCCAAGCTCACCCAACTGCGCCGGCTAGTGCTCTACCGCACAAAGATAGAGGTACAGTGCCTTCAGAAAGTAACCCTTGACTTATTCCAGATTTTGTTGTGTTACAGCCAGAATTCAAAATGGATTAAATAAAAATAAAAAATCACCCATCTACACACAATACCCCATAATGACAGTGAAAACTTTTTGCAAATGTATTGAAAATTAAATTCAGAAATATCTAATTTACATAAGTATTCACACCCCTGAGTCAATACTTTGTAGAAGCACCTTTTGGCAATGATTACAGCTGTGAGTCTTCTTGGGTAAGTCTTCAAGTGCTTTCCACACCTGTATTGTGCAACATTTGACCATTGTTCCTTTCAATATTCTTCTAGCTCTGTCAAATTGGTTGTTGATCATGGCTAGACAACCATTTTCAGGTCTTGCCATATATTTTCAAGTAGATTTAAGTCAAAACTGTAACTCGGCCTCTCAGGAACATTCACTGTCTTCACTGATTTTGCCTGTGCTTAGCTCCGTTCCGTTTGATTTTTTTATACTGAAAGACTCCCCAGTCCTTAATGATTACAAGCATACCACCACTATGTTTGAAAATTGTGTTTGAGGCAAATCCAATACAACAATTTGTATTCAGAACAAAAAGTTAATTGCTTTGCCACATTTTTTGCAGTATTTATATTAGTGCCTTGCTAACAGGAAGCTTGTTTTGGAATATATTTATTCTGTACAGGCTTCCTTCTTTTCACTCTGTCAATTAGGTTAGTATTGTGGCATAACCACAATGTTGTTCATCCATCCTCAGTTTTCTCCTATCACAGCCATTCAGCTCGAACTGTTTTAAAGTCACTATTGGCCTTGTGGTTTCCTTCCTTTCCGGCAACTGAGTTAGGAAGGACGCCTGTATCTTTATAGTGACTGGGTGTATTGATACACCATCCAAAGTGTAGTGAGTAACTTCACCATGGTCAAAAGAATATTCACTGTCTGCTTTTTTTCTTTTTTACCCATCTACCAATAAGTGCCCTTCTTTGTGAGGTATTGGAAAACCTCCCTGGTCTTTCTGGTAGAATCTGTGTTTGAAATTCACTGCTCGACTGAGGGACCTTACAATTACCTGTATGGGGTACAGAGATGAGGTAGTCATTCAAAAATCATATTAACTTTAGAACGGCCTTTCTTTAAATTACTGTAACGGCCGCGAACGGCCTTGTTCTAACAATATCTGTGTCAATATTGCAAAATGAACTTTCTAACAACCTGTTGTCGTCAACTTCATTACTGAAAATTACATCGCAGAAGCAGACATGACTTTTCACTGTGAAAGAGGCTTTATCTATGTTGGTTGGTGATACATATTCGCATACGTCCTTGCACTTTGAAAAGTGATGATGTCGAGGTGAAATAAGTAAATAGCAGTTTGGTGTCTTCAATGTTTGATGCTGTGAAACTTGGGGAATAGCTCACAGATTAGTAAATCATAATTTGTTTGGTACAGGCGAGCACATCCGTGCCAGTGGTCAAGCTTGAATGATTGCTCTCTGTCTCATGGAAATAGTTGTAGTGTTTAGCTGTATATAGTCAACTAACTAGTTGCTTGTTTTCTCTTGTTTCTACCAATGTAATTATATGGAAACTGCTTGCTATAGCTAGCTAATTAGCTAGTCTGTCAGGCAAGAAAAGTTGTGTGTAGCGGTAAATTTGGACGGCGCTCACGAAGCGTCAACCTCAGCTGTCACTTTCACTACTACAGACAACCTGCTAACTAGCCACTGCAATGAAGGATCGAGTAAATGTCATTTATCAGTTGGGTTTAGGTTATGGTTTGGCATGTTTGCTGGGTGCAGATAGCCAGCTAACAAGTTGCTTGTTTTGTCCCGTTTTCTACCGACGCAGTTCATTTGGAAACTGTCCCAGCTTCGTAACAAATCAGCTAACATTGGTGAACTCTGTAGTTAGTCTGTCAGGCAAGAGTTGATTGGAGGAGAGCGAGCGAGTGTGTGTGTGTGTGTGTGTGTGTGTGTGTGTGTGTGTGTGTGTGTGTGTGTGTGTGTGTGCGTGCATGTGTGGAATGGGAGGCGTGTAGCTAACTTTATCACACAATTTATTATGGGAACCCCTTATTAGGAAGAGAGTATGTGTAGAGGAAGGAAGAGCAAGGCAGGGAGAGAGATTATGTTCCTGACTACAATTGTATCCTATTTGTTGCTCCTCTCCTCTCCCTCTGTTACTGTTCTTCTAGGTCAGTGAAAGTGAAGGAAGTGATGTCGAGAGTCAGGGCTCAGCAGTAAAAGGCAGGGAGGAATAGGAGTTAGAGATAATTGGAGGGATAGAGATGTGACGAGGAGGGAGAAAAGCGTGGAGGGAGAGGGAGCACACCGAGAGGGGAGCCTACATTTCCATGGCGTGTCTGTTAAGTCCCACCATTCACCCTTGTACCACACAGCCTGGGCCTAAAGTGACAGTGGCATGGGTTTTGGAGTTGTTTTTAAAAGTAGTAGGAACTTCTATCTGTTCCAGAGCTTGTAATGGATGACAACAAGAACATGGTGAAGGAAGTGATGTCGAGAACAGCTGACCAGCTGAGGAGCTATTACAATGTTGGATGCACACGTAGAAAATGGTGGAAGTATGTGTTTTGGGGGATGCTCAACATTGCCATCATAAGCGTACATTTTATGGGGGATCCTGCAAAGGCCCCTTCCCAGAAAACACAGGCATTCAAAATGCTGCTTGTGCATTCACTTTGATATTGTTTTAGTGGCAGGGAGAGGGGAGACGAGTGTGGCACTAGGGCGTGTGGACTGAGTTGTAACTAATTTGAAAGCAGGTGAAGTTTGAAGGGCACAAGAGAGGGTGTTTGGTGTGCATCCAGAGTGGACGCATTGCAAAAAATGGGAGATATGTAGAAACCTCCTTTTGGGTGCTCTACGTGTTCTATGCCACTTTGCAGGATGGGGCCATGCTTCTAGAAGTTCCATGTTGTATGCTAAATGCAAACACTAAAGTGACAGTGTGAAATATGAATTTGTCCTACAAATCTCTTGTCTCTGAACATTTGTTGTGTTTTGTATATTCTCTTTTTCCGTCTCTATCTAATACTTGTTGCATTCACTGAATTGTCAAAGTAGGCTACTATTTCTACATTTTGTCAGCCCTGGTCTGTACTAAATCTTAATGAGAGAGGTTACCTATATTTTGAAATACTGTAGTTTCTGAATAGTTGTTTGCATTTCTACATTGTTACAGAAGTAAGAATCATTGTCAATCAAATGGCCTGCTTTGTGTGTGTGTTTTGAAATAGTTTCTGAATATTGTCCTCTGGTCACATTTTGGAAAATTTGATTTATTCATATGTAAATAATATTTATAAGTATGGGTTGTACTTGGTACATTTTTAAGTGAGTAATTTAGTCAAATGTACTGCAATTTAAAACTCTAGGGTTTTTTGTTGTGTTGAGTGTTAATCGTTTTTTTTGATAGTGTCTTTACACAATGGAAGACAACATGAGTGTTATTCCTATTGACATGAATGTGGTGTCATATAGTTTTAAAGAGCACAACCTATTCTTTAATAAGTTAACTTGTAATTCTCATTTTGTTCTTTGTTTTTGAGCTATGTCTGTTTGTTTGAAATGTGTGAGAATGAGCTTTATCTTGAAAATTCTCAGTAATCCACAGCAGCATTCTAGAATTATATTGGGGTTTAAAGGGTGAAACACTATTGCACACTGAGTGAGTCCATGCAATTTGTAATTTGTTAAGCAAATGTTTACTCCTGAACTTATTTTGGCTTGCCATGACCAAAGGGGTTGAATACTTATTGACTCAAGACCTTGCAGCTTTTCATTTTGTAATTATAATTTGTAAACATTTTGAAAAACATTCCACTTTGACGTTATGCCGTGTAATACGTTTTAATAAGTTCAGGCTGTAACACAACAAAATGTGAAAAAAGCAATGGGGTGTGAATACTTTCTGAACACACTGTATGCTAAATAGGGATGTTAATCGGTTAGCCACCAAAAATGCATTTGACCGGTCATGCTTATCGGTCTATAGGTTAATTTGCATAATTTACTGGAATTAAATTGGCAAGTGTGTATTTTCGTTAGCCATAATCACCTATCTTACTTATCACACGTGCACATCATACAGAGCCTAGTCTGAGGAGCGGAATGGCCTATCAACTGTCAGACAGCTCGGGAGCAGCTCCTCATAAAGCTGGTAGCCTACTGGAGTGAAACATCCTTTTATAAGCCCAGTCATTGCGTAACAAATAGCACGCAATTGCATTTAGAATTGTTAACTGTTTTGATGGCCACAATTTAAAAAGAGTGAGAAATACAAATTGTAAATCTCAACTCGGAATTAAAGCGAGCCTCCCATTTGCCATTTGAGTGCATCAGCGCGTCACCCACCACTTTGCAATGTAAGCATGAGGCAGTATTTATTTTTTATTTAACCTTTATTTAACTCGTTAAGAACAAATTCTTATTTACAATGACGGCCTACCCCAGACAAACCCTAACTCGGACGATGCTAGGCTAATTGTGCTCCGCCCTATGTGACTCCCAATCACATCCGGTTGTGATACAGCCTGGAATCGAACCAGGGTCTGTAGTGACGCCTCTAGCACTGAGATGCAGTGCCTTAGACCGTTGCGCCAATAGTTTCAAAACTGAAAGTTTTACTTCCCTGTAACGAGGAAAGTCTTACCTTGCTTCAAAGTAGCCTACCAAAAATCCAACCATAGAAATGTGGAGGCAATTCTTTTATGAAGACTTCATGCCATTAAACAGCATTTCTCTCCTTTTCTGTTGGTTTTCATATCAACTTTCTTTCATTGTCCAGAAACCAAAGGAACAGTCCTAGTCATATTAGCAACAATCCTAGTTGTTGCTATTAGATTCTCCCTCTTTCTAAATTTCTAACAGATATTTGAATCTGTCACATTAGGTGCGCTGTTTAGAACAGTGATGCTATTGCTCCTTCGGTCCGGTGTGGCTCAATTGGTAAGAATGTGGTAAGAGCATTCTTTTTTATTTTCACAGGAAAGTCATACTGACACTAGGGTCTCTCTTACAGATGAGCCCTGCATAAATACATCAAACACATACAATATACAAAATTACAAACCATTTATTAAGAAAAACAGACACATTTCTCAACATAGAGAATTACTCATTACTCTGAACTAACCAAGGGGGACCAGAACATCTCATTTCAGAGAGCTCTGGAAGTTGTTCCACATGTTATTGACTGTACGTTTTTGTTTATGTGTAACTGTGCTGTCGTTTTTTTGTCGCACTGCTTTGCTTTATCTTGGCCAGGTCGCAGTTGTAAATGAGAACTTGTTCTCAACTGGCCTACGCGGTTAAATAAAGGTTAAATAAAAAAAATCGAAATAAGGGGAGCAAAAAAACTTAAAGCCGCTTTACCCAACTGTGTGGAGACCGAAGGGGCGTCCAGTGTTATCCAAGCCTGAGACCGGGTTTGGTCATTTGTATGTCTAAATTGAATTAATGATAGATACAACGTTTCTGTATGAGTGCTTTGTAGATAAACACAAAGAAATGCTGCTCTCTCTCCTTACATACAAAGAGCCCAACCCACTTTTTGATACAAAACACAATGGTGAGTTCTATAACCGTCAACAAAAATAAACCTAAGGGCACAATGAAAAACAGCATCTATTGGTTTAAGTGTAGATGCTGCTGCATGCATATAGATAATATCCCCATTATCCAAAATAGACATAAAAGTGGCCTGGACAATTTCCTTCCTATTAACAAAAGTTTGTTTCTGTTAAAGAAACCAACCTTGAACTTCAACATCTTTACCAGCTCAGTGACATGTTTTTTTAAGTGACAGTTTGACATCAAGCCAGATAGCAAGATATTTGTAGGAAGGAACTCGCTCAATTTGTATACTGTTCATACTAGTAATTACAAATTCCTTTAAATCTGGGTTATGGGACCTAGAAAAAAAGCATGTGTTTTGTTTGAGTTTAGTACTAGCTTTAGATCCAATAGTGTCCTCTGCAGTGCTTGAAAATCAGATTTCAAGTGTGAAAAGGCTTGGCCAACCAATGGCGCAATGGAACACGGTTTCATCTGCATTTTACAGCATTACCGATGTTATTTCTATAGATTGTAAACAGTAGTGGGCCGAGTATCGAACCTTGGGGCAACCATAACTTAAGCATGATGCCGGCGCCAAGGTTGTGGGTTCAATTCCCACAGAGATCACATACTAAAAATGTATGCACTCACTGCATTGTCACTTTGGTTAAAAGCGTTTGCTGAGTAGCATATATTGAGACGATGTTGTAACACAAGTTATGCCTTATTTTTAGGCTAATGCACATGGCTTTATTGGCGGTGTATGGGTTAAGAGGTAGTTGAGTTTCCTATTAGATGCATGACCTGTGGATGGCATCATTGTGGTTTACGTAGGACTAATTCTCTGCTGTCATCATTTGTAATGAACTCAGATCTCGGGTCACTGTTCTCGCCCAGGCTTGCTACAAAACCTTACAAAGCATTTCTGAGTGTTGTTCTCATGTTTCAGCCTTTTCCTAAGGCAGACACCATACCGTAGTCTTTCCAGTGCAGTGAGGTTGAAGTCTAGGCTTTCAGGTTGTTTACTGCAGGCAGACTGAGCAGGCTGTGTGTGTGTCTGCAGTCCTATGTGTCATCCAGCCCTGTTGTCTGTCATTAAGCTGTCACTGGTATAATTAAATAGTTCTCTGACTGTCAGGAGGCATAAAAAGAGACCACAACACACACAAGCGTACACGTTAGAGATGCTTGCTAAAGTACACGTCACGCACACTCAATTGCCATTCGGTGGAATGTTGACAGTTCCACATTGAAATCTCACCTCTATCCCTGTCTAGCAATGGTGGATTGGTGATAAGCAAATGTATTTTTTTTAACGTTTTGAAATGTTATACTACCCTAATACTGTTGAGTTGTGTTTGCTAGACCAAGTCATCTTGGAGAGAGATTGAATAACATGGGTAGACCTGTTATTGTAATTTTTGAAGTGACACCTTTGATACCCATACCTCAGTCTCATTTTACTGTGTGTGTACAAAAAGGGGTGCAATCATCATATTTTGGGTGAGTTGATAGAAACTTAACTCAACTTCGTGACATTTTCTCTCTCTCTTGCTTTGTTTATGTTGCTGCAGCAAACAGCCATGTTGAGCATCCTAACGTTCTGCATTGAGCTGAGACACCTCAACCTGGGGAGCTGTGTGATGGTAAGATGCCCCCCACAAATGCACTCACTATCATACCCTTCTCTTGCGCCAGATAGACATTTTAGGATCAGCTTAACTCCTAACCACAATCAAGAATCATGACAATTGATTCAGTCATTCTATGTTAGCTAACAGCCCTGAGGTCACCACCCCTATGTTCTCCCTGCAGATAGACGACTATGACGTGGTGGCCAGCATGCTGGCTGTCCGCTGCCGCTCACTGCGCTCCCTGGACCTGTGGCGCTGCAGAAACCTGACGGAGCGTGGCCTGGCTGAGCTGGCTGCAGGGTGTAGACTACTGGAGGAGCTGGACCTGGGCTGGTGCTCCACGCTGCAGAGCAGCTCAGGCTGCTTCCAGCACCTGGCCCGCAACCTGCCGTGCCTGAGGAAGCTCTTCCTCACCGCCAACCGCACCGTGTGCGACTCGGACATTGAGGAACTGGCTGCCAACTGCCCCGCACTGCAGCACCTCGACATACTGGGTGGGTACTACCTCCCCCTTTCTTTCTTAATCTATATCTCTTTTTCTCGGTCTCACACAAGTTTATATAAAGTAATTTTATGTTCACACCCGATATTTGAATATAGTATTTTACTTGGAGCATTTAAAACACAGTATTCACTATTATTTGTCTGTAATTGCCTATCTGATTAATCTATGTATTTCTGAGTGTTCACACAAATCTTGCTCACTCGTGTGGTATGTTTGTGTTATTGATTGACAGGCACCCGGATGGTAAGCTCCTCTTCCCTGAGGAAGCTACTGCAGGCGTGTCCTAAGCTCCTCCTCCTGGACGTGTCCTTCTGCTCGCAGGTGGACGCCCGCATCGTCCAAGAGCTCTGCGGACTCTTCCCCAACGTGGCCATCAAGAAGAGCTTTACCCAGTGACCTCACCCAGCCCCACCCTCACACAGGGGCAGTGACACAGGGACACCAGGGGGAGGTGCTAATTTAGACTAGCGGGGAGGAGTAGTACTGGATTTCCAGTGGGTAGAATGAATGGGCCTGATGGCTGAGAGCACTGAGGCCTATTGTAATGTGGACTGAATGGTTAGGAGTTTTGTTGTGGTGCCCTGAGCATCAGCTGAACACCTCACCCACACCTCAACACAGTCTCCTCGTGTCAAGCCGCTGAATGCAAGAAAGAGTCTTAAGAGGAAACTGGTTGAAATCAGGGTCACGGCTGCCAAAGCCGCTAGATTTCATCGTTGGTTAGCCTAGTAACTGACACATCTGGCGGCTGCTTGTCATCTGTCCACCCCTCCTGTGACGCATTTTGTAAAATGGGTGACTGCAATGTTGCATCTGAATCTGAAATCTCAGGGTTTTTATTTTGTTCATATTGTTTTAATTTGTTTAATTTTTTTTTTCTTCAGCGAAACATTTGAGTCCTGTTTGATTTCCACTGCCACAGTTTGTTCTGAGACAACGAAAATTATGGGAGTTCAGAAAAATTTACATTTGGCACTGATACTGAGACAAAACATTTTTGGGGTGTATTTGATGTTGTACATTGTATGATTGTAAAATTATATCACCATACTTAATTATTTATTGATCTTGTAGTATATTATTGCACATCTCCAATGCTACGAAGCAATTCCTTTAAACTGAGACTCGGCGATACGAGCAGCAGTGTGAAACAAAGATATTGAGGAATAAACGCTATACAATAGGCTGTACTTGTGAGCACCCACATTCCCATACAGAGCATCTTCGCATGTGCATGGGAGGTCGTTTCACACTCCTGCAAATGTGATAGTTGAGGGGCAATTACTGCGGAGTAGAATAGCCTCTCTTATCCTCTCGCTTCACTATCTTTGTTGTTGTGGATATCGGCCTGATATGCAGCTACTGAAATTTGTATAGCTGAATCTACCTTTATGCAAAACTTGAAGTTTCATTTTGAGCACATGCTAGCTAGTATGTGAAGTATTTTTGTGCCTTATATTCATGACTGAATGTGGTGTCCATGTGTGTCAGTGATTTGTAATGCTTTGCTTCCTGTCCTCTACCAAAGTTACTAGCAAATCCCAGGTCCCTCACTATAGCTTTATTTGACCAGTGAAGAAACCCATGCAGATCTGTCATCTTGATTGACACATGCAAAGCCATATTTATTTTAAACAGAATCTTATCTCCATCTTTCAATTCCCTTTTTATTAAGTGGCAGTTATGTGAATGTCTGCTTTTTGGATTACATTTTATTTTATCTGTGGGAATGTGGTCTGGTCACACTCAAATCACTAAAGTAACCTTCACAGGCAAACTATTGAAAAACATATTAATGTTAACACTCGTTCAACGAACACACACAATCTGTCATCGTGCTACACAAATCTAGTTCCTCTCCTTTTGTCCTGTCACTAGTTGACCAAAGCCACCACAATTTTCACCACATTGTAAGGCTACTTTTATTTACAGACATTTATTTATGTGGACCTGCTATTTTTGCAGTGATTGACCTTTCCCAGTTAGTGTGTGGTCAAACTTTGTGCCATTTGTAAAAACTTTAGTAATGTACCCTTAACTAAGTGTGAATGTCAGGTGTGGTGTCATCAAGACTTGCTGGCAAATAACTGCTATAAAGTAGTGAGACAGGTTGCACCTCTACTGCGACGAAACTGGGTGCTTTAATTTTAAATAAACTGAAGGTTGATGACTGAGACTACGTATTTATCCCCAACTGTATATCCATTGAAATGCCAGGTTCGACTGCCTTGTATTTATGGCTCATAGTGTACATTGTGCTGACATTACACCACCTTGTTTTGATCACTCTTTAAATAGAAAGGTGCCATACAGTGTTCTCTGGCGTGTCCCTGTAGGATAATTCTTTTTGGATCCGGGTAGAACCTTTTCACCCAACAACGAACCCTAAAATGACAAGTTTCTTTTAGATGGAAAAAGGTTTGATGTAGAACCCTTTTTTTTCCTGAGGTGCCTTATCATGAGCGGTGACTCAACAGAAATAACTATATTGAAGTGTAGGGGGTAGAGTCTTCTTGCCTTACGACTCAAACTGAATTTTTTTGCCGCTGCTCTTTCGTTTGCTACGAATTTCAGTCTGAGATTGCCGTCATTGAAGTCGTTTGTGGTGATGTCAAATTGAGGGGTGTTGTACCAAACAAAGTAATCAGTGATTGGATCATCTCTAACCAATCGGAGTAACAAAGCTAATGACACATTTTCAAACCTCTGCTTAACCCATAGACTTTACATTTGTGTCTTCTGGCTCTTTCTCGGCCCAATGGTTTCTGGGACCAATCAGAATGGTTAGAATGTTTTTCCCGTTCTAGAAATTGTCATGGAGTTACTCAGATCCAGACTCATTGCAGAGAAGAAACTAATGTCCGTGGGTGTGGCAAAGCATTTGGCCAGAGCAAGGAGTTTGGGTAGCCAGGCAAAGGGTCATCTTGTGTTTTTGGAACAACTAGAGGCCATTAGTCAGGTTGACTGGAAGTTCAGCATTAGCCTTAACCCTCTGCCGTTTTACTGCCTATTAATACTACAGGGAGAAGTGACATTCTCTTGTCTCCTTAATTGCCTTTTAATAAATTGTTTGTGCCCGGTTTAATGATGTATATTGTGGCCCTGTAATGTGCCCTAATGATGGAGAACGAGGCGGCTGCCGGTGAAGTATTAATTTGGACTGCCTCCCCGATGATTACTGATCCGCCACTACCACCGCCGCTGCCTGTCCCCCCACACAAAACGTGATTCATGGAGACTTTCCGCTCGATGCAGCGGCTTGATTTTTCGCTGTCATGCTCTACTATAATCCTAATGCATCCGTAGGGGATCCTCAACAATTAGTTTAGCTTGTATTTGTTTTGCAAGAGCCAGGCCAGATGAATCTAGAAGTAAAAAGTCTGGATGAAATGATTGCCTCTTAAATTAAAAGTTCTGAAGTCAAATTTTTGAACCCTAAACAAGGAAGGAGCAGATGTTAACTGTCCCAACAGACGATTTTGAACTATTGTGGTTACTGCTGGTCTAACAAGCAAATATCTAAGCATGGCATAATGAGAGCTTCCACAATACTGAGCCGAACCAAACCAAGCTTGGCCTGGTTACGGATCCATCATAGTTGCTGGAACTAGGCGGAAAAGGATCATGTGGAAATGAAAATATCTGAGCCTGCACAGGTTGGCTCTTGTTGGCACACTTGCGTGAAAAAGCAGTGCATGGATCAGTGATGTCACTGTTGGAAATTTCCCTCTGTCCAAGGTATAGTTTTTTCAGAAAGGTGGGGTTCCTTTGATGTTCATTTTATGGTTTCCTCTAGTTACCACAGCCAGAAACGGGCTATATCTGATTTTATGAAGGATTTATGATGCATGTTTCTGTAGGTTGCCAAACCTTTTATGTAGTTTTTTTCAGACAAATTAAACACAAAAATATTCCAATTAAGATTACACAGACATTATTATGCAACATAATTACATCATTAAACAATTCCTCAAACATAAAATAACAGTATAATCTCTTGTAGGCAGATTTTGCGTATAGACCAAAGAATCAGTTGGAACTGAATGGGATGCATGAGATGACAAGCAGCAGAAGTTCTGTTTTTATTTTATTTGGATGTTTTAGGATTGGGCGAAGGCAGTGCCTAAACTGCTTCAATGCAAGTGCTTTGCACATGGGGGGGGCTTTGGCTTTGTGAGGGTGGAGACTTTGGGCCCGATTCAGTCAGATTCTCTTTAGCTGAAATCTGCATAGCTGATGTTTTGACAGTGTCAGAGGTGGGACTGCTTTTGAGCTGTCAAATCCAGAAGCGGCTCCCAGCATTATACCTAAAGCAGACATTGCCATTGGCTGCACTGAGTCGCTTTAAGAGAAATGTTCGAACACTGGAATGTGAATTTCTATCTACACCTCGATTAGGCTGATAGAAATCCTCATGATCACATCTAATGATTTTCAATTTGAGGGTCATTATTTCCATATAGCATACACTTTCATGTTCTGAACTTCCAACGCAAGTGGGACGGGTGTGGCTTCGTGAAAATGATCACAAGAGCAGCTCCTCACCGATTTGACAACTCCAACACAGTTCCACTTCTTACACCGCCAAAACATCAGCTATGCGAGTGTAGGCTATCGCCGGTTAGCGCTTGATCTGATTGAATCTAAACGTTCGTCTTTGCCGGAACTCTCAACTTCTAACACGTTTTGGCCCAGAAGTTAATCATGCAGCTGACCAGATTACACAAGTTTTACTTCTGGGTTAACCAAGATTACATAAATTGACATAATTATTAAAAATGACAATGTTGTTTACAAGGACGATCACACTTAAGCATTGCAAAGTCCAATTGTATGAATTGGAATTCGTAACATATCTTTTTTTTGCAGGACGTAATACATTTGAAATGAATGACGTTGCACACAATTGTGCAAAATATTGGGGCCCGTTTATACAAAACCTCTGTAGCATCACTTTAAGGGGAGCAGTACCTGCCACAGAAGAGGATGTTTTGAGTACTGTTGTGATGGATGAAGAATAGAAAGGGGTGGTCGGCTTTGAAGGTACGTATATTATGCTCTCCCTAACATTATTGATCAGGGAGACCGCCTTGTGGCAGCCGTAGCCTTCGGTGCCTTCCTCATTCGCCTCTACAAAGGCCTTGTGCACCACCTCAGACAACTCCAGGTTGTTGTTGGGTGACATCCCTGAGAAATTACTCCTGAACTCTTCAAAGGAGTCCATCATGCCCATGCTGACCAGAACGGCTTTCAGGTCGCAGGTCTTCTCCATCTTCAATCTGGGCAAGTGCATATGTCCCACCTGGTCCATACAACAAAGTTATCATACGCGAGCTCCCTCTCCAGCTTCTCCAGCCCAGTTTGTCCTCTGTCTCTTCCGGGAGCATGCTCAGATCGCTCCAGAATCTAGCAGTTGACCTCAGGGATTAAGGTCAAGCAGAACATGCTCTCCTGATACATAATTTTCACTGGCTTACTCTAATTTCTTCTCACCTTGAACTGTGCTTCTCTGGTGGATCTCTCCTTGAACTCCTTTCCTCACTTGCTCTTGCAATAAATGGCATTCACCAACAAGTTTTGGTTGTTGACAGCTCCCTTTTGCAACCGGTCCTGGAGTTTTCCCTCTGTCTTTTTATCCACCCAGTTGTTAATATTAACCCTAGCTGCCTCTGCATTGGACTCAAAGTCGACAGACTCTAACCTGGCACCGTAGTACTTTCTAGTTTCACAGAGAAAAGCTTTGTAAAGGCTTTGCCAGGTTCAGTGCATAGGGGGTAGTGCGTACGGTGCCCAGACAGGAGTTTTCTGAACACCTCAGCTTTGTGGAGGGCCAGGGCGTCTAACATCCGTGTAGCAATATTGCCCCTGGCCCCTTCAAACTGGCGGTTGGCCAGGCTCAGTGTGTATGGGGTTTGTCTTTGTTCAGCTCAGACAGGAGTTTTTTTTAACCCATCCTGGATGTCACCCTCAGCTTTGTGGAGGTGCAGCGCCTCTGACATCTGTGTAACAGTATTGCCCCTGGCCTCAAGGAATACCATAGCCAAAGCAGAGGAGATGATCAGAGGAGAGATGTTTCCTTCGCTGTTCCTCTCGCTGATCTTCTTGAAGAGATTCAGGGAGAATTTGTTGTTTGACACAGACAGAGATGCCACCATAACTGTTCTGAGCTATAGGGAGGAACTGAAAATGAACTGATGTGAGATTTATAGAGCAGGATGTGCTCTCAAAGGTGAAGAGAAAATGCATTTAGGTCAAAAGTACAAGGGTGCCAATCTTTCTTTCAAAGCAAAGCCCACCACTGGTGTGCATGGCCAAAGAGCTCTATTTTCATGTCATTGAACAAATGTAAACGCCTGGAGTTTGCTTAACAGCATTGGCACTTTGATTGGAAACGGTGGTATGGTCAGGTGACATGAAAATAGAGCTCTTTGGCCACACACACCAGTAGTGGGTTTAGTGTTGAAATAAAGAAGCATAATAAGAAAATAACCCCATACCTACTGTAAAAAATGGGATCTTTGATGTTATGGGTCCATTTTGGTTCCACTGGTCCTGGGGCCCTTGTTAAGGTCAATGGCATCAAGAACTTTACCCACTACTGGGACATTTTAACCAAAAGCCTGGTTGCCTCTGCCAGGAGGCTGAATGTTGGATCTTCCAGCAAGACCATAGCCCCAAGTACATATCAAAATTCATAAAGAAAGGGTTAATTGACCACAAAATGTTGCAATGGCCATCTCAGTCTCCGGACTGGAACCCTGTTGAAAACCTGTGATTTTAATTGAAGAGGTCAGTCCATAAGCACAGAGGAAGGATATCAAGGATCTGGAAAGATTCTGTATGGAGAAATGGTCTAAGATCCCTCTTAATGTGTTCTCCAATCTCATAAAGCATTTTAGAAAAAGGCTAAGTGTCATTCTAGCAAGGGGATAAAATAATATAATTGTTTAAAAAAATGTAGCATACAATATAGCTAAGTATTTGTATTATTTGTTTTATATAATCTTTTGCTCATCTTTAGAGATAGGAAGAGAGATTCAACCTAACCCGCCTGAGGGAGGCCTCACCATGACAGTCGTCATTATGTGGCTTTGTGTCCTCTCTGATTACCCAGCTTTGATTTGGAAGGAGAACAGACTGGGTGGGACAACAATGCATGTTTACGGTTTAAAGACAGACAAATTGCTAACATCATGTCTTTATTATTATTATATCCATTTTAGACGTGAGAATAAAAGAATAACATATATAACCACCCCCTCCTTTTCAGCACCATATGCTTTTATCTTGACAGCTAGGATCATAAGAGACATTGAACCATTAAAATGCTGTTAATGTTTCTGTGGAGGAGACAGCCAGTGAGTGCTTCCCAAATTGCACCCTGTTTGCTATATAGAGCACTGCTTTTGATCAGGGCCCATAGGGCTCTGATCAAAAGTGGGGCACTATATAGGGGATAAGGTGCTATTTGGGACACAGCCAGTGAAATGAAGGCATGTGCGATGGCCATGCTGAGGGATGAGCAGTGCTTTATGCTCTGTGAACAGGGCCAGCAATTAGCCTGAATAATTACGCGCTGAAGGGGAGACATGTTTCGCCCCACTGATCAGCAAAGTTCACGCAAAGTTATAATTAAACAATAACTTGTTTACAAATGAACACACACAAACATTTGTGTACTTAAGGGCGCACAGTGTAGTTAGCTCAGATGCGTCTGAGTGAGGTTGAAAAACAACAATGTCAAATGGTGGAATTATGGGAGCTGGTGGAATTATGGGCACTGGTGAGCCTTTTTCACAGTTATCTAAGGGAGAGAGAGAGAGAGAGGGAGCGAGAGAATTATCTCACTGGGCACAAACATCAAGTTTTGATTTACATTTGGTTGAGTTGTCAGCTGAGGTGAATTCAATGTAAAATCAACAAAACATTTGACCATTTCATTGGATTAAGGTTAAAAGTTGGGTGAAAAAAAATACTAAATTCCAATCAGTTTCCCACGTCATCACAATGATTTGGAACCAATGGTGATTCAACCAGTTTTTGCCCAGTATTTGACTAAAACGTAATAATTTGAAACCTTTGCTTACATTTGTTTCTATTATGTGTGGGAATACTTATGAACAGATATCCAAAATTAAAATCACCTGGAGCTGATTTCCTGGTGTTTTTAGTCTTTTATGTCCAACAACAAAAATTCGAAAAAATGTAAATTGGGGAACCCTGCTGTAAGCTATGTACCTTGGGCATTTACACAATGATCTATACAGTGCCTTCGGAAAGTACTCAGACCCCTTGACTTTTTCCACATTTTGTTACGTTACAGCCTTATTCTAAAATTGATTAAATAAAAACAGATCCTCAGCAATGTACACACAATACCCCATAATGACAAAGCGAAAACAGGTTTTTAGAGATTTTTGCAAATGTAATTTTCTTTTTTAACAGAAATTCAGACCCTTTGCTATGAGACTGGAACTTGAGCTCAGTTGAATCCTGTTTCCATTGATCATCCTTGAGATGTTTCTACAACTTGATTGGAGTCCACCTGTGGTAAATTCAATTGATTGGACATGATTTGGAAAGGCACACACCTGTCTATATAAGGTCCCACAGTTGTCAGAGCAAAAACCAAGCCATGAGGTCGAAGCAATTGTCCATAGAGCTCTGAGACAGTATTGTGTCGAGGCACAGATCTGGTGAAGGGCACCAAAACATTTCTGCAGCATTGAATGTCCCCAATAACCCAGTGGCCTCCACCATTCTTAAATGGAAAAATTTTGGAACCACCAAGACTCTTCCTAGAGCTGGCTGCCCGGCCAAACTGAGCAATCGGAGGAGAAGGGCCAATGGTCACTCTGACAGAACTCCAGAGTTCCTCTGTGAAGATGAGAGAACCTTCCAGAAGGACATCCATCTCTGCAGCACTCCACCAAACAGGCCTTTGTGGTAGAGTTGCCAGATGGAAGCCACTCTTCAGTAAAAGGCACATGACAGCCCGCTTGGAGTTTGCCAAAAGGCACTAAAGACTCTCAGACAATGAGAAACAAGATTCTCTGGTCTGATGAAACCAAGATTGAATTCTTTGGCCTGAATGCCAAGCGTCACGTCTGGAGGAAACCTGGCACCATCCCTACTGTGAAGCATGGTGATGGCAGCATCATGCTGTGGGGATGTTTTTCAGCAGCAGGGACTGGGAGACTAATCAAGGAAAAGATTACCGGAGCAAAGTACAGAGAGATTCTTGATGAAAACCTGCTCCAGAACGCTCAGGACCTCAGACTGAGGCCAAGGTTCACCTTCCAACAGGACAACGACCCTAAGCACACGGCCAAGACAATGCAGGAGTGGCTTCGGGACAAGTCTCTGAATGTCCTTGAGTGGTCCAGTCAGCGCCCGGACTTGAACCTGATTGAACATCTCTGGGTAGACCTGAAAATAGCTGTGCATCCCCATCCAGCCTGACAGAGCTTGAGAGGATCTGCAGAGAAGAATGGGAGAAACTCCCCAAATACAGTTGTGCCAAGCTTGTAGCATCATACCGAAGTTGACTCAATGCTGTAATTGCTGCCAAAGGTGCTTCAAGAAAGTACTGAGTAAAGGGTCTGAATACTAATGTAAATGTGATATTATTATACAAAATATATATGAATTAGAAAAAATGTCTAAAAAACTGTTTTTGATTTGTCATTAATGGCGTATTGTGTGTAGATTGTTTTTCCCCCCCTCATCAATGTAATCAATTTTAGAATAAGGCTGTAAAGTAACAAAATGTGGAAAAAGTCAAGGGGTCTGAATACTTTCCGAAGGCACTGTGTACACTAACTGACTAATAGAGGGTGCTGTGCTGAAGCCACCTTGCCTCCTTCTTGGCACTCCCCCATCCCCCTACATTTGTTTTTGCCACGTTATTCTATTACAGATACTTTTAAATTCTATATATATATTTTTTACAAATATATAAATTTACTGCTCCTACTGGGGAGTGCCAATATGACCGACTGGTAGCTTCAAAGCCTCTCAATGGCCAAAACATAGCATCAGCAATCCAGGGTTTATATACATCATTGCATATACATCATGCATTGAGCTGGCCTGTGTCAGTTTTGTACTGTATTTCAAGTTCTAAAAGTAGCCTTATTCTAAAGTATCGTTTGGCACAGAAAGTGAAAAAAGAACACAGAGTTGAGAGAGAGGACTCTGTAATCATCAGTAATCTCTGTTCACCTGATATAGTCCAGCCGATAAGAACCAAATATACCTCAGATTGTTCCACTTCATGATATAGGTATCAAACTTGTTACACTAATACTAGATACCTTTAAGAACATTTTAAAGATTGTAGGCAGCAGGGTGCGAATTATGAGGGAGCCACGGGGGCTCAACTCCCCTGAATGAGACATTAGCTCCCCTAAATGCAACAAAAGTCAAACTTTGGGGGGGGTCTCTAAATTATGTTAATTTAACCATTCTCCTATTTGTTAAAATGCAGTGGTAAATATGAAAATAAATGCTTCCAAATGAAACTAACACCCCCAACCCTCTGTCATGGTTTAAACCATGTATTTCTAGGTGGCTGCACAAACGTCTCCCTGTCCACTTCCTGTCCACTCAGTATAAAAATAGCCTTTATTCTGATGCATTAGATTTATTAGTTGATTTATCATTGTTTGCTTTTTTCGGTCAGCTGTTTAGAGAGCCGTGCCAGCCAGAAGAAGTAGGCTATGTATTTAGTTTCATTATTTTCTATCACACAATATTTTTTTCATCATCAGCTGATGATGGTTGCCAATATCACTAGACTACTAGCCTACAGCTAAACACCAATGTGCATCCAATCCATCCAACATTAATGACAATAGGCCTATAGTTGACTCTTTCGGTTAGAAGCATTCAATTTTGCAATGGCATAGGTCTACATTATTTTGGACTTGTGTGCCCATAAGAACTGTTTTCACAGTGAAACATAATGAAATGCAACGTAGGCAGAGTTACACTTGCATTTTCCAGATCTCCAAGATCCAGGAATTGTACGGGGTTTAAGTTCAATGTTCTAATTCAATTGTTAAATGCTTATAAATGACTAAGAACACTGTCATAAATGCCATTAAGGAAAGAAAGGTAGTGTTTTATGTCACAGGATCTGTGAAGACTCCAAGCATTCAACCCATAAATTATGGACAACTCAGGAACTAGGGTGTAAACATGTTTTGATTCAAACTACCTGCTCTGCATGCATTCATGTGTGTAAAATTGCCTCGGCTGAGAGGGTAGGCTATCGGTAGTGGTGTAGGCCAAGTCGAGGGTAAACGCAACTAAACACAGATTATCCACCTTTTTCAGAAAAAATGCATTGAAAATATAGGGAGTGTTATTATTTTCACCCCAACCACCAATCATAGTTTACCATAACATTTTTACCACTACATCACTGGCTACCGGTAGTATAAATTGACCATAAACTCAAAAAGTGTGCCTAATGACGTTCAGCAATTGCCATTGATTAGGGCTACATTAATTGATGTGTCATGCTGACAAATTGACGTTTTTTGTAGTCTGACAAGTCAAGAACTCCTGAAATGGGGCTGAAACTGTCACAGGAAAAACGGGATGGTCACCCTAGCACTTTTTGTGTTTGGTAAACAGATGTCTATTTCCATTCCTCAAATGGCTTGAGTGTACATGCATTGCACTGTTTGGATTATTTTGAAGTGGAGAAACATACACCAGTAGCATACTTTTTGAAGTGATTTGTTTGACAATCAGACGAAAGCATCATGACTGGTTGTGTTTGTGCCACATTAAAAGGTAATTCATTTTTATTATAAGAGCCATAACCCCCGCACCCCTTAAATGTCACTTTAGATATATTGTCAAGCAGAGAGACCCATTTCAGCCTCTACTCAAAGTAAGTAAAAGTCTAAACGAAGATGTCCAGCCATTGCAGATTTAACCTATTATGCTCAGTAGTGTAGTGCGATATTTTTAGGTGCCGGAGCGTAAAAAAAAAATGAAATTACCTCATAATTTCTCAATCAAAGTTTGCACCGTAGCCTGTTGAATAACATCATTTTATGCGCATAAAACCCATCATCCAAATGCAACGTCTACCTATGCCTACACACATTGACTTGAATAAATGTTTGTATTTTAATACCCTCAAACACCAAATTAGGCCTACCTAATTTCAAAATAGGCCATCGTGTATGACAAATATTATTTTTTTTACGGGTGAAATTTCCAACCTGCGTCTGAATGCCAACCATAACCATTTGATCTCAATCGGTTTCATGAGAATATGTATTAAGATCTCTTCTTGAGTAATGTGAGTAAATACTCTCTATGAGCGGATTTCAGAGCAGATGATGTTAACGAGCTCTTGGGTGCCACTTTGGTTTTAGAAGAGAGGGGGACATGACCTAGTGGGATGTCTGGGGGTCCTCTCCCAGAATTTTTTGGGGCATCTAAAGCTAATTTCCTGTATTTTTACACAATCCAATATGCCGTCTCCATTTAGAACAAAAAGAAAGCAAAAATTCCCACAGTCATCAAGCTAGGTAAGAGATCATTATTACATATGTTTAAGTGATTACTAAGACTGAACTAGATCAAAGGTAACTGAAAAATAAATATTGTGTTATTCCTTTTAACCAATACATTGACAATTGAACAAACCTTCCTAAATAAGCCTATGATTAGGCCATAGTTTACTACGTTGCCTAGAAATAGGCAACGTAGTAAATATTGATCACTCATATTCAGTGGTGATTGTAGCATGTAAATCTATGTGGGGCAAGAAAGAAAAGTGGGATGCATGCCAGCAAAGCCACAACACTAAACAATACATTAATTGCACTCAAACGGTGCCCACAAACTGTTGGGGCCTACATAAAGCTGTCCCAACAGCAAAGTCCAAACAGGCTATCGCTATCCGACAGAGGCTAGAGCTGACCTAGCTGTAGAAGCTACTACCTAGTGTAGCTTATTCATTCACCTCAGTCGAGAGGGAATGACACATTAGCTAACATTACATGTCAGGTTACAATAATAGCTCAGCACTGCGAATAAACACTCGTTTTTTTTCTGTTAAGTTAAAAATCAGTTACCTTGCCAGCTACATCAGTCAACTAAAGGGTAGCCAATTTCTGCTCTGCTTGCTTTTACAACTCGGTGAAAGAGCGCAACACATACACACTGAACTATTTCCAACTCCAGTGCTGGTCCAGCCAGCCTTCCAGAAGCTTTGCCTTCACATAGCCTGTCAGCCTGCTCTGTGGTTGCAAACTTGTGGTCCTAAATCTATCTGTCTGAACACTCCAAACAGTCTACCTGACCGCTCGTAGGTGTCTGCATGGTCCTAAAGCACCCCGTTGGCACTTTTTGTATCACATTGCAATGATAAAACTGGGGGGGACAAAAATACAATTTCAGAATGTGGGGGGGACATGACCCCGTCCCCAGTGAAAGTTGCTTACCTGAGCAAGCTACAGACTAGCCTACCTGTATTGTTTCCATCAGAGCATATTTATTGTTTGCCGCGCGTTGTTTAGTTTTGGCCGCATCATGAGAAAAAAAACGCAACCATTCAGCACAATCATCCTTAAATCTCATAAGAAATTACGTGGTGTTTTTGGTCGTGCAGTAATATTACAGAATGCTATTATATTCAGGCTGTTATGCAGAATACTAATCATTCATTAAGTGATGTTGTGAGACATTAATTCATCGCTCCGGCAGCACTACACCCTTGATTATACTCAGGTTTCCAAAATCACCACCAACCAGCTCCAAAGGGACATAATGAACAGGATTCACATGGTCATATCTCAATGAATAATTAGTAGGCCTACATACAGCCCAACGATGGCTTAAAATATTTGAGGGGTTCTGGAGAACACAAAAAATGGCCCAAGTATGCCATGTACTGTATATGTATCCTTTAAATGTTTGGTGTTTTACCTGCTTTCTATTGATAGTTTTGTATATATCCATAAACATGATGTTGATTCATGATTTCGACTGGCTTAGAAAAGCTGCCTGTCAGTCTCATCTCGACTCCGGACACGTTCATTACTATGGGACAGCTAGATATCGAATTTGCATATTGAAACAATGTTGCAAATGTCGGAGAGACAGACCGCAAGGTTTATACAAATCACTGCTGTTGAAAACTAAATGTTAGTATGTATAGGTATATTTCCTCCCCTTTTTCTCCCCAATTTTGTGTTATCCAATTGCAATCTTGTCTCATCTCTGCAACTCTCCAACGGGCTCAGGAGAGGCGAAGGTCGAGTCATGCATTCTCCGAAACATGACCCGCCAAACCAAGCTCCTTAACACCCGCCGACTTAACCTGAAAGCCAACCACACCAATGTGTCGGAGGAAACACCGTCACAAGGAGTTGCTAGAGCGCGATGAGCCAAGTAAAGCCCCCCCGGCCAAACCCTCCCCTAACCCGTGTGCCGCCCTATGGGACTCCCGGTCACGGCCGGTTGTGACACAGCCTGGATCGAACCCGGGTCTGTAGTGACGCCTCAAGCACTGTGATGCAGTGCCTTAGACAGCTGCGCCACTTGAGATAAATGTTAGTCTAAAAGAAATGTGAGATAATGTCTAGATGCTTTTTGTAGTGGAGATCAAGTTCATAAATTGCCTGGCTGGTCTGATGAGACAGTGGATTGCGCAGTCAGATGGAACAGAGTAAATTGCCATTTTAACATCATAGATTTAGCCGGTGGTAACTTGCTGGAATGCAGTTTTAAGCAATCAGCATTCAGGATTAGACCCACCTGTTATATAACTTGATGTATGGGACATGATACTAAGGCTACCATTACTAATTATGCAAGCACTGTTTGGTACATGTTATATCATTCTAATCCACAGATATCACACACTATTTTGAAATCATTAAGAGCATGCTGGAATTGTATCTTCTCAATCGAAGGATCAAAAATATTTTAATAAATCAGTGATTTGGTCAATTTTTCAAATACATCTTCAAAAAAACATACATGATCCATTTGGTTGTATTTCTCACACTACATTGAACATTTTAAGTCATCATTAGTCTTAATATGCCACTTACTAATTAAGTTATGGCCAATTCAAATTACAGAACAGTAATTTTAGGGGACAGGTGTGTGTAACGATGGGGAGCAGGTATGCTCCCTGACGCGCGGTTCCAGCCGCAGGACAATGCGGGCCAGGGGGACAGCCCCGAGGGTGAGGAGCGGACCGGTCTAGACGGCGGAGATGGAAATCTCAGACGATGTTGGGGTCCAGGATGTCGGCCGCCGGGACCCAACAGCGCTCCTCTGGGCTGTACCCCTCCCAGTCCACCATGTACTGGAGCCGACCCCCACGATGTCAGAAGTCCAGGAGAGACCTGACGGCATAGATTATTAAGGTCTCCAGGTCTCTCCTGGACTCCCGACGATGTAGGGGTTGGCTCCAGTACCTGGTGGACTGGGAGGGGTGCGGCCCAGAGGAGCGCTGTTAGGTCCTGCCCTGACCGGCCCGGTCCCATCGATGTCCAGGGGAGGCAGAGGAGTGTCGCGGGTGACGGCTCCAGCCAGGGGACCAGGAACCACTGGTCTGAGTAGGGAAACATGAAAAGAGGGTGGATCACACAGATCCAAGATGGCGTAGCAGTAAGATGTTTTTGTTTTTGTCCTGTGTAAATATTCAGTTATTTTCGTTTTTTGTATACATTTCAATCTCTTTTTTCCATTTTCGGATTAAATATACATTCCTGCTACACGCCTCACCCAATGTGATACGTATCTGCTATTTTATTTAGACCTTATAACTAGAACCTCCATCAGAAGCTAGCCATCGAAGATAGTAGCTAATTAGCTGGCTAGCTATTTAGTCATTGTTAGCCACTGCTAGCGGTCTTTACCTTTAGCTCAGACACCAGCCGCTTTAACCCGGATAATACCTGCCAGTCTGCACAGCGCGATATCAGCCCTGAGCATATCGTACTGCTTTTTTCCACTACATCACCGGATTTCTGCCGCAAGCTCTGGACCATTACACCGGATCATCGCAGCAAGCTAGCTGCTACCGAGTGGCTATTGTGGCTAACGCCCTTGTCCAGAAGCAATCACCAGTTAGCCTAGCACGAGGCTAGCTCGAGGCTATCTCCCGGCTAGCAAACAAAGTCCACCAACTACAATACCACTCTTGCCAATTGGCCTGGACCCTTTGTCAACACGGAGCCCCGCCAATCCATCACGACTGGTCTGCTGACATAATTTGGCCGATGTGCTCTCAACCGGCCTCTGCGTCGTGGATGTCGGTGAAGACCCATCTGCTAGCCCTGGCCCGATGGCTTTTCTGAACGCTGTGTCTCCCGCTCGCCTAGCGTAGTAACGACTACCGAACGGCTCCCTGTTTCATATATTGCTGCTCATGATCACTCGGCTACACAGCTGATGCCTGCTGGACTGTTCATTAACACGGTACTTCATTTTGTTTATCTGTTGACCCCTACCTTGAACTCAGGCCCTGTGTGTAGCTAACTGACCCTCTCTGCCCATTCATCGCCATTTACCTGTTGTTGTTGTCTTAGCTGTTTACCCGTTGTTGTCTTACCCGTTGTTGTCATAGCTCTCCCAATCAACACCTGTGATTGCTTTATGCCTCTCTCTGTCAATATGCCCTGTATACTGTTGTTTAGGGTAGCTCTCATTGTTTTATTTTACTGCGGAGACCCTAGTTCCGCTCAACATGCCTCAGATAGCTTCGTTGTCCCACGCCACACACATGCGGAGACTGCACCTAGTTTAACTGGCGCCTCCAGAGATGCAGCCTCTCTCATCGTCACTCAATGCCTAGGTTTACCTCTACTGTACTCGCACCCTACCATACCCTTGTCTGTACATTATGCCCTGAATCTATCCTACCATGCCCAGAAATCTGCTCCTTTTATTCTCTGTTCCCAATGCACTAGACGACCAGTTCTTATAGCCTTTAGCCATACCCTCATCCTACTCCTCCTCTGTTCCTCTGGTGATGTAGAGGTTAACCCAGGCCCTGTGTGTCCCCAGGCGCTCTCATTTGTTGACTTCTGTAAACCGTAAAAGCCTTGGGTTCATGCATGTTAACATCAGAAGCCTCCTCCCTAAGTTTGCTTTATTCACTGCTTTAGCACACTCCGTCAACCCTAATGTCCTAGCCGTGTCTGAATCCTGGCTTAGGAAGGCCACCAAAAATTCCCAATTACAACACTTTCCGTCAAGATAGAACTGCTAAAGGGGGCGGAGTTGCAATCTACCGTAGAGATAGAACTCTGCAGGCTATGCCCAAACAGTTCGAGCTTCTACTTTTAAAAATCCATCTTGCCAGAAATACAGTTGAAGTTGGAAGTTTACATAAACTTAAGTTAACTCTAACTCAAAACTCATTTTTCAACCACTCCACAAATGTCTTGTTAACAAACTACAGTTTTGGCAAGTTGGTTCGGACATCTACTTTGTGCTTGACACAAGTAATTTTTCCAACAATTGTTTACAGACAGATTATTTTCACTTATAATTCATTGTATCACAAATTCAGTGGGTCAGAAGTTTACATACACTAAGTTGACTGCCTTTAAACAGCTTGGGAAATTCCAGAAAAGGATGTCATGGCTTTAGAAGCTTCTGATAGGCTAATTGACATCATTTGAGTCAATTGGAGGTGTATCTGTGGATGTATTTCAAGGCCTACCTTCAAACTCAGTGCCTCTTTGCTTGACATCATGGGAAAATCCCCAAAAATCAGCCAAGACCCCAGAAAGAATTTGTGTACCTCCACAAGTCTGGTTCATCCTTGGGAGCAATTTCCAAATGCCTGAAGGTACCACGCTCATCTGTACAAACAATAGTGCGCAAGTATAAACACCATGGGACCATGCAGCTGTCATACTGCTCAGGAAGGAGACATGTTCTGTCTCCTAGAGATTAATGTACTTTGGTGCGAAAAGTGCAAATCAATCCCAGAACAACAGCAAAGGACCTTGTGAAGATGCTGGAGGAAACGGGTACAAAAGTATCTATATCCACAGTAAAATGAGTCCTATATCGACATAACCTAAAAGGCCGCTCAGCAAGGAAGAAGCCACTGGTCCAAAACCGCCATAAAAAAGCCTGACTACGGTTTGCAACTGCACATGGGGACAAAGATCGTACTTTTTGGAGAAATGTCCTCTGGTCTGATGAAACAAAAATAGAACTGTTTGATCATAATGACCATCGTTATGTTTGGAGGAAAAAGGGGGAGACTTGCAAGCACGAAGAACACCATCCCAACCGTGACGCACAGGGGTGGCAGCATCATGTTGTGGGGGTGTTTTGCTGCAGGAGGGACTGGTGCACTTTACAAAATAGATTGCATCATGAGGTAGGAAAATTATGTGGATATATTGAAGCAACATCTCAAGACATCAGTCAGGAAGTTAAAGCTTGGTCGCAAATGGGTCTTCCAAATGGACAATGACCCCAATCATACTACCAAAGTTGTGGAAAAATGGCTTAAGGACAACAAAGTCAAGGTATTGGAGTGGCCATCACAAAGCCCTGACCTCAATCCTATAGAAAATCTGTGGGCAGAACTGAAAAAGCGTGGGCGAGCAAGGAGGCCTACAAACCTGACTCAGTTACACCAGCTCTGTCAGGAGGAATGGGCCAAAATTCACCCAACTTATTGTTGGAAGCTTGTGGAAGGCTACCCAAAACATTGGACCCAAGTTAAGCAATTTAAAGGCAATGCTACCAAATACTAATTGAGGGTAAGTAAACTTCTAACCCACTGGGAATGTGATGAAAGAAATAAAAACTGAAATATATAATTCTCTCTACTATTATTCTGACTTTTCACATTCTTAAAATAAAGTGGTGATCCTAACTGACCTAAGACAGGGAATTTTTATTAGGATTAAATGTCAGGAATTGTTTAAAACTGAGTTTAAATGTATTTGGCTAAGGTGTATGTAAACTTCTGACTTCAAATGTAAGTCCCTTACTGTTGCCGCTTGTTATAGACCCCCCTCGGCTCCCAGCTGTGCCCTGGACACCATATGTGAATTGATTGCCCCCATCTATCGTCAGAGTTCATACTGTTAGGTGACCTAAACTGGGATATGCTTAACACCCCGGCCATCCTACAATCTAAGCTAGATGCCCTCAATCTCACACAAATTATCAAGGAACCTACTAGGAACCCCAAATCTGTAAACATGGGCACCCTCATAGATATCATCCTGACCAACTTGCCCTCTAAATACACGGTTTTCAACCAGGATCTCAGCGATCACTGCCTCGTTGCCTGCGTCCATTACGGGTCCGCGGTGAAACGACCACCCCTCAATACTGTCAAACGCTACCCTAAAACACTTCTGCGAGCAGGCCTTTCTAATCGACCTGGCCTGGGTATCCTTGAAGGATATTGACCTCATCCTGTCAGTAGAGGATGCATGGTTGTTCTTTAAAAGTGCTTTCCTCACCATCTTAAATAAGCATGCCCCTTAACAAAAATTTTGAACTAAGAAAAGATATAGCCCTTGGTTCACTCCAGACTTGATTGCCCTTGACCAGCACAAAACATCCTGTGGCGTACTGCACTAGCATCGAATAGTCCCTGCGAAATGCATATTTTCAGGGAAGTCAGGAACCAATATACACAGTCCGTTAGGAAAGCAAAGGCTAGCTTTTTCAAACAGAAATTTGCATCCTGCAGCACTAATTCAAAATGTTTTGGGACACTGTTAAGTTCATGGAGAATAAGAGCACCTCCTCCCAGCTGCCCACTGCACTGAGGTTATGTAACACTGTCACCACCGATAAATCTACGATAATCGATAATTTCAACAAGCATTTCTCTACGGCTGGCCATGCTTTCCACCTGACTACCCCAACCCCGACCAACAGCTCTGCAACCCCCGCAACAACTGGCCCAAACCAACCCCTCTTCTCCTTCACCCAAATCCAGACTGCTGATGTTCTGTTAGAGCTACAAATTCTGGATACCTACAAATCAGCTGGGCTAGACAAGCTGGACCCTCTCTTCCTAAAATTATACGCCACCATTGTTGCAACCCCTATTACTAGTCTGTTCAACTTCTCTTTTGTATCGTCTGAGATTCCTAAAGATTGGAAAGCGTCCACGGTCATTCCCCTCTTCAAAGGGGGGATGTCTAGACCCAAACTGTTACAGACCTATATCCATCCTGCCCTGCCTTTCTAAAGTCTTCGAAAGCCAAGTGAACAAACCGATCACAGACCATTTCAAATCCCACCGTACCTTCTCCGCTATGCAATCCGGTTTCTGAGCTGGTCACGGGTGCACCTCAGCCACGCTCAAGGTCCTAAACGATAACATAACTGCCATCGATAAAAGACAGTACTGTGCAGCCGTCTTCATCGACCTGGCCAATGCTTTTCACTCTGTCAATCATCGTATTCTTATCGGCAGACTCAATAGCCTTGGTTTCTCTAATGACTGCCTTGCCTGGTTCACAAACTACTTCTCAGATAGAGTCCAGTGTGTCAAATCGGAGGGCCTGTTGTCCGGACCTCTGGCAGTCTCTATGGGGGTGCCACAGGTTTCAATTCTCGGGCCGACTCTTTTCTCTGTATATATCAATGATGTCGCTCTTGCTGCGGGTGATTCTTTGATCCACCTCTACGCAGACGACACCATTCTGTATACATCTTCTTTGGACACTGTGTTAACAAACCTCCAAATGAGCTTCAACGCCATACAACACTCCTTCCGTGGACTCCAACTGCTCTTAAATGTTAGTAAAATGAAATGCATGCTCTTCAACCGATCGCTGCCTGCACCCGCCCGCCCAACTAGCATCACTACTCTGGACGGTTCTGACTTATATGAATATGTGGACAACTATAAATACCTAGGTGTCTGGCTAGACTGTAAACTCTCCTTCCAGACTCATATTAAACATCTCCAATCCAAAATTAAATCTAGAATCGGCTTCCTATTTCGCAACAAAGCCTCCTTCATTCATGCAGCCAAACATACCCTCGTAAAACTGACTATCCTACCGATCCTTGACTTTGGCGATGTCATTTGATGCGGTGAAGTTGTCCTGTCCCCTTAGCAGAAAAACACCCCCAAAGCATAATGTTTCCACCTCCATGTTTGACGGTGGAGATGGTGTTCTTGGGGTCATAGGCAGCATTCCTCCTCCTCCAAACACGGCGAGTTGAGTTGATGCCAAAGAGCTCCATTTTGGTCTCATCTGACCACAACACTTTCACCAGTTGTCCTCTGAATAATTCAGATGTTCATTGGCAAACTTCAGACGGGCATATATATGTATTCTTGAGCAGGGGGACCTTGCGGGCGCTGCAGGATTTCAGTCCTTCACGGCGTAGTGTGTTACCAATTGTTTTCTTGGTGACTATGGTCCCAGCTGCCTTGAGATCATTGACAAGATCCTCCCGTGTAGTTCTGGGCTGATTCCTCACCGTTCTCATGATCATTGCAACTCCACGAGGTGAGATCTTGCATGGAGCTCCAGGCCGAGGGATATTGACAGTTATTTTGTGTTTCTTCCATTTGCGAATAATCGCACCAAATGTTGTCACCTTCTCACCAAGCTGCTTGGCGATTGTCTTATAGCCCATTCCAGCCTTGGGTAGGTCTACAATCTTGTCCCTGACATCCTTGGAGAGCTCTTTGGTCTTGGCCATGGTGGAGAGTTTGGAATCTGATTGATTGATTGCTTCTGTGGACAGGTGTCTTTTTTACAGGTAACAAGCTGCGGTTGTTACCTGTAAAATACCTTGACTTTGTTGTCCTTAAGCTGTTGTCCTAATCTCAGCTCGTTACCTGTATAAAAGACACCTGGGAGCCAGAAATCTTTCTGATTGAGAGGGGGTCAAATACTTACTTCCCTCATTAAAATGCAAATCAATTTATAACATTTTTGACATGCGTTTTTCTGGATATTTTTGTTGTTATTCTGTCTCTCACTGTTCAAATAAACCCATTAAAATTATAGACTGATCCTTTCTTCATCAGTGGGCAAACGTACATAATCAGCAGGGGATCAAATACTTTTTCCCCCCACTGTACTACCCACCACGGCGACCTGTATGCTCTCGTTGGCTGAGACTTATATCTCCCTCACTAACTTTAAGCATCAGCTGTCAGAGCAGCTTACCGATCGCTGCAGCTGTACACAGCCCATCTGTAAATAGCCCATCCAACCAACTACCTACCTCACCCCCATATTCGTTTTTGTTTTTCTGCTCTTTTGCACACAAGTATTTCTACTTGCACATCCTCATCTGCACATCTATCAGATGTTAATTGCTAAATTGTAATTACTTCGCCACGATGGCCTATTTATTGCTTTACTTCTTACTTCATTTGTACACACTGTATACAGATTGTTCTATTGTGTTATTGACTGTACATTTGTTTATCCCATGTGTAACTCTGTTGTTTTTGTCGCACTGCTTTGCTTTATCTTGGCCAGGTCGCAGTTGTAAATGAGAACTTGTTCTCAACTGGCCTACCTAGTTAAATAAAGGTGAAATAAATAAATACAAAAATAAAATAAAAAATGATGTAGTTGATGTTATCTCATTGACCCGCCGGAGGACCTTGAAGGGCCCCACAAACCAGGGGCTCAGCTTCCAGCAGGGCAAGCAGAGCGGGAGGTTCCTGGTGGAGAGCCAAATGCGATCACCAGGATGGAACACGGGAGCCTCACTGCTGTGGCGGTCCTCTTGCTCCTTTTGGTGGGAGACGGCACATTGGAGCCTCATGTAGGCAGTGTTCAAACCTCATCTGTGCGCCGGAACCACTCGTCGACAGCAGGGGCTTCGGTCTGGCTCAGGGTCAATGGAGCCAGGGCCGATATCCCAGGATGCACTGGAACGGGGTGAAGAAGTGAGTTCTGGGCATACTCTGCCCAGGGAAGGAACCTCCCCAGCTCCTGGTTGGTCCTCTCCACCTTACCTGCCACCCTAGACCCACTTCAGTTTGCATACCGCCCCAACAGGTCCACAGACGATGCAATCGCCATCACACTACACACTGCCCTATCCCATCTGGACAAGAAGAATACCTATTTAAGCATGCTGTTCATTGTCTACAGCTCTGCATTCAACACCATTGTACCCTCCAATATCATAATTTAAGCTTGAGGCCCTGGGTCTCAACCCCACCCTGTGCAATTGGGTCCTGGACTTTCTGATGGGCCGCCCCCAGGTGGTGAATGTAGGAAACAACATCTCCACTTCACTGATCCTCAACACTGGGGCCCCACAAGGGTGCATGCTCAGCCCCCTCCTGTACTCCCTGTTCACCCATGACTGATTGGCCATGTACGCCTCCAACTCAATCATCAAGTTTGCAGACGACACAACAGTATTGGGCTTGATTACCAACAATGACAAGACAGCCTACAGGGAGGAGGTGAGGGCACTCGGAGTGTGGTGTTATGAAAACAGCCTCTCACTCAACGTCAACAAAATGAAGGAGATGATTGTGGATTTCAGGAAACAGCAGAGGGAGCACCCCCCTATCCACATTACTCATCTCATATGTATATACTTTATTTTATATCATCTATTGCATCTTGCCTATGCCGCTCAGCCATCGCTCATCCATATATTTAGATGTACATATTCCTATTCCACCCCTTTACATTTGTGTGTATAAGATAGTTGTTGTGGAACTGTTAGACTACTTGTTAGATATTACTGCACTGTCGGAACTAGAAGCACAAGCATTTCACTACACTCGCATTAACATCTGCTAACCATGTGTATGTGACCAATAACGATTTGATTTGATTTGGCACCTAGATGTGAGGCTGGCCATGGCCCCCAACTTCTTCATGAAGGCTCTCCATACCTGCGACGTGAATTGGTGGCCACGGTCAGAGTGCCGGAAGACCTGCTGGAACAGTGCGTGGAGAGCGGTAGGGAGACCAGAGAGAGGGATAAAATTGCAGGATTTTGAGAATTTGTCCACAACAACGATAGCAGTGGTGATTCCATCAGACGGGGGAAGATCAGTAAAGAAATCTATGGACAGATGGGACCAAGGCTGCTGAGACACGGGAAGAGGAAGGAGTTTCCCTGCTGAAGCATGTCGGGGAGATTTGGTTTGGGCACATATGGACCAGAAGTTGCCATAACGGGCGATGTACTGCGCAAAGGTGGGCCACCAGTACTTAGTGGAGATGGATTGAATGGTGCGGGTGATAACTGGGTGTCCAGTGGCAAGGGATGTGTGCGTCTAGGTCAACAGCCAATCCCTTACCTCCGTGGGGACGTAGTTGCGCTCCGGAGGGCAGGTAGCAGGCGCTGGTTCCCTTTCCAGAGCCTGCTGGATGTCCACATCTATGTCCCAAAGCACGGGGGCAACGATTCGGGAGGGCGGAATGATGGGCGCACTCAGGACAGGAACCTCTCCCGAATCGTAGAGACGGGACAGGGAATCGGCTTTGATGGCCTTTGAACATGGGCAATATGACAGGGTCGGTTCCGATGGTCGGTGAGGATAAGAAAGGGGTCTTTGGCCACCTCCAGCCAGTGTCTCCACTCTCTAATGCCAGCTTCACCGCCGGGAGCTCCCGGTTGCCGGAGTCATAGTTTCTCTTTGTCGAAGACAGTTTCTTAGAGTAGTATGCACATGGATGCATTTTCTGTGGGTTACCATGGTGTTGGGGCAGGATGGCCCCTACGCCCACTTCTGAGTCATCCACCTCCACCACGAAGGGCAGTCTAGGATCTCGGTGTTTCAGCAACGGCGTGGAGGTGAAACGCCCCTTCAGTAGGTGGAAGGCCTCATCGGCTGCAGGACTCCACACCAACTTATGGGGACCACCTTTGAGGAGAGACAATGGAGCTGAAGTTTTTATTGAAGCGACGGTAGAAGTTGGCAAACCCCAAAAACCTTTGTAGTCCGTTTATGGTGGTTGGGACTGGCCATGACCTGACTTCCTCGACTTGCCTCTCCTCCATGACCACTCCCTGTGGGCTGATCTGGTATCCCAGGAAGGAGACAGCGATCTGATGGAACTGGCACTTCTCTGCTTTGACATAAAAGCGGTTCTCCAGGAGGCATCCCAGGACTACCCGGACATGGGCGATGTGATGCTCCAAGGTGTCCGAGTAGACCTCGATATCGTTGATATACATGACCACCGGGCGCCGGAAAATGTCCCGGAACACCTCATTCACGAATGACTGGAACACCGACGGAGCATTGGCTAATCCATAAGACATCAAGTTCTTGTAATGCCCAGACATCGTGCTGAAGGCCATTTTTCATTCATCCCCCTCCCGCATGCGGATCAGATTGACCAGTTTAGTAAAGAAAACGGGCCCCGCAGAGCTGTTCGATGGCACCGATGGGAGATGGTAGCGGTACTTGGTGGTGCTGGAATTGAGGCATCTGTCATTGATGCACGGACGTAGACCTCTGTCCTTCTTGGCCATGAAGAAGAAGCCTCCCGATGCAGGGAACTTGGATGAGCGAATGAAACCCTGTTGGAGAGCCACATGGATGTACTCCTCCATGCCTTGGTTTCAGCCACCGACAGAGGGTAGACACGGCTGCGTGGAGGCGCAGAGTCTGCAAGCAGGTCAATGGCACGGGAGACAGGCGAGGGAGACAGGTGGCGCAGGTCTTGGAGAAAACCTCCTGGAGATCCTGGTAAACCTCTGGGATGTCGGGCTGGAGAGCAACCACAGGACTCTCAACTGACGTTGAACCACAGGGTAAGGGAAATCAGGTCTTCCAACATCCTCGACCAGGAGATGGTGGGGTCATGACGTTGGAGCCACGGGAGGCTGAGGGTGACATGTGTACGGGTGCATTGATGATGAGGAAGGGAAGGCTTTCTTGGTGCTGGGCACCCTGCCGGAGTTGGATTAGACACTCACCTCCCTCTCTGCCCTCCGGTGGATGGTTGAAGAACACTCTGAACAGAGCCATGAACTTCTCGTAGGAACTCAGCTTTTCCTCTCCTGTCTACCAGACTACTGTAGCCCACTCCTACGCCTGTCCGCTCAGCAGGGAAATTACCGTGACAATCTTGGACCTCTCAGTGGTGGGGGCTCCCATCTGATGGGTGAAATAGAGGGAGCACAGGAGTAGGAAGCCACGGCATTTGCATGGAGTCCCGTCTTACGAGCATCGCTGAACTGGATGGATTGCTGGGTAGGCTGGCTTGCTGGGACGACTCGTGGTAGGAGGCGAATCCTCTTGGGTGGTGTTGAGGCGGTGGAGGACGCGGAGGACCTCATCCATAGCTGCACCCAGTTGCACCAGCTGATCGTGGTGTTGGCAGAGTAGGTGTCCCTGTTCGTCGACCATCTGGGATATGTTATTTTCTTCTGCTGCTTCCATATGGTGAGGCATTATTCTGTATCGTATATGTTTGGAGTCAGGAAGCAGGTGCAGACGGTGAGTTTAATGATAAGGTAGATAAACAAAAACAGGAGCAGTGTACTGAACGTGACCACAACCAATACTGCCTGACAGCTGAGACTACTGAGGGCTAAATAAAGGGAGAGTAATCAAGGTGATGATGAGGTCCAGGTGTGCGTAACGATGGGGCGCAGGTGTGTGTAATGATGATGCCAGGACCGGTGGTTAGTAGACTGAGTGGTGGAGAGGGAGTAGGCATGACAGGATGGCAGCCATTTTATTAAACTGACCGGTTGACTGACGGGCTTCATAGACAGCCTCCATCTTTAAAATGTTCCTTAAGGTATGTAGTATTTGTGTACCAAGACTGATACTTCTATCATAAAATGTAACAATTAAAGAAGGCACCTATTGATAAAAGTCAGCTTGTCCTAGAGAGATTTACACGGTTATGAAAACATCATGCCAAGATAAGCCTACATGAAACAAAGCCCTTATTTGCATTTCTAAAATACCATATGGGAAAAATGAATGGTGTAAAAATGATTGGAAACATTTCCCTGTTTGACCGCTAGGTTTTATAGGTATTATGACTCATACTGTGGTACTCTATAGTGTGTAGGCCAGTGACACAATATCACAATTGACTCCATTTTAAATTCAGGCTGTAACACAACAAAATGTGGAAAAAGTTGAGGGGTGTGAATACTTTCTGAAGGCACTGCATGTCTATGGCCACAATGCAACAAGCTGTATATTTGGTGTGCATGCAGCCTTCCCAAATGAAGGCAACCGGTAACTGTCCAAATAAAGGAAACACTTGAGTAAATGAGGGATATAAATAATATGTCATGGTGTGGGGTGCATTTTCCTGGCATGGTTTAGGTCCACTTGTAGAATCGATGTCAAGGCTCATTGAAGCTTTTCTGGCAGCTCGTGGTCGCCAAACACCCTTTTAAGACACTATGTTGGTGTTTCCTTTATTTTGGCAGCTACCTGTATGTGCTTGTGATAAAATTTAATCCACAGTTATTTTTTAGAACCTATTGATCCTCTGTGGCTAAATTACTCTCTGGTGTATTTTGAACATTGAGAGCGGGCTCCTGTGGTTGGCAAAGATATATACAGTACCAGTCAAAAGTTTGGACACACCTACTCATTCAAGGGTTTTTCTTTATTTCACTATTTTCTACATTGTAGAATAGTGAAGACATGAAAACTATGAAATAACACTTATGGGATCATGTAGTAACCACAAAAGTGTTAAACAGATCAAAATATATTTTGAGATTCTTCAAAGTAGCCACCCTTTGCCTTGATGACAAGGTGGCGCAGCGGTCTAAGGCACTGCATCTCAGTGCGAGAGATGTCACTGCAGTCCCTGGTTTGAATCCAAGCTGCATCACATCCGGCCATGATTGGGAGTCCCATAGGATGGCGCACAATTGGCCCAGCATCCTCTGGGTTTGGCCGGGGTAGGCCGTCATTGTAAATTAGAATTAGTTCTTAACTGACTTGCCTACTTAAATAAAGGTTAAATAAAAATAATAATAAAAATGACAGCTTTGCACACTCTTGCACACAGCATGGTCACCATAGCAACACCCACCCGTAGCACGCGCTCCAGCAGGTATATTGCACTGGTCATCCCCAAAGCCAACACTTCCTTTGGCCGCCTTTCCTTCCAGTTCTCTGCTGTCAATGACTGGAACTGAAAAAATCCCTGAAGACTTATCTCCCTCTCTAACTTTAACTTTAAGAATCAGCTGTCAGCAGCTTACCGATCACTATACCTGTACACAGCCAATCTGTAAATAGCACACCCAACTACCTCATCCCCATATTGTTATTTATCTTCTTGCTCTTTTGCACCCCAGTATCTCTACTTGCACATCATCATCTGCACATCTATCACTCCAGCGTTAATGCTAAATTGTAATTTTTTCGCCTCTATGGCCTATTTATTGCCTTACCTCCCTAATCTTCTACATTTGCACACACCGTACATAGATTTATCTATTGTGTTATTGACTGTATGTTTGTTTATGTGTAACTCTGCCTTGTTGTTTTTGTCGCACTGCTTTGCTTTATCTTGGCCAGGTCGCAGTTGTAAATGAGAACTTGTTCTCAACTGGCCTACCTGGTTAAATAAAGGTGAAATAAAATTTTAAAAATAAATTTAGTTTGTCTGGTAGGCTCGCGTCACATTGAAATTCCCGACTGGGTTTCCCATTCCCTTTATATGAACTATAACTCAGTTAAATCTTTGAAATTGTTGCATGTTTCATTAATATTTTTGTTTAGTGTGTGTGTATATATATGAGAGAGAGCCTATTGCTAAATATGAAAATAAAACTGTTCAGTGTTACTTTTCAGATGCCATTCTATTTATGCTGGCAGTGGTAAGTAACCACATACAATGTAAAGTGCTTTTAACTTACAGCATAGATTCAATCAGATCAAGCACTAACCAGCGATAGCCAACACCCACATAGCTGATATTTTGGAGGTGTCTGAGATGCTACTGCGTTGGAGCTGTCAATTTATTTTGTTTAATGATTTTAAATTTGAGTGTCATTATTTATATATAGCCAATACACTTTCCGGTTCTGAACTTGTGATGCGAGTGGGACAGGTGTGGCTTCATGACAATGATCAAGAGCAACTGCTCACCAAATTGACAGCTCCTCTTGATCATTGTCATGAAGCCACACCTGTCCCACTCGCATTACAAGTTCAGAACCTGAAAGTGTATTGGCTATATATAATAATGACACTCAAATTTAAAATCATTAAACAAAATAATAATAATTTCTATCAATGTATATTACTCATCTCTCATTCCAGTGTTTGAACTTGTAAACAAGGCTGCATGGGATTTGGGGTTTCTCTTAAAATGACTCAGTGCAGCCAATGGCAATGTCTGCTTTAGGTATAACTGCCAGGAGCCTCTTGTGGATTTGACAGCTCTAATGCAGTTCCACCTCCAACACCGTCAAAACAACCTCTACGCAGATGTCAGCTAAAGCAGATCTGATTAAATAGAGCCCTAAGATTGCTTAATTTCATTATTATTATGAGGCCTATAATACATTATAAATAGGCCTAGGCTACATAATAAATGTTAAGTGGCCTACCAAACAGGATCCCACTACGAAAGACCAGCTATGTTGCCTGATGAGAAGGTGCCTTCAATTGTTGAGTTTGTTAATGTAGCAAATATTGAACATTATGAAAGCATGCCTTAAGAATGAAATGAGCAGTAGGCAAGATGTAAACCCATGTCCTTATCAATTTAAAAGGTTCTAAGAAAGAATGTGTTCCATGTGTATGCCTAGGATACACTAAACTGCCCCGCCTTTTAGGCTATTATTCCGCCAAGGACTCGCTAGATGGCACCAGAGGATTGACGCTGCGTAACTTGAGCTGTGTGCAGCGGATAAGCACCACGCAGAACCGTGCAGTGCGCGAGCCTAATGGGACATTTCAAGCAACCTAAATAAAGAGGAAGGTGTAATTAACATGTCGCAGTATTAATTGCATCTGCAAGTGAACGAATGAAGTGCACAAGACCATAGGTTAAAAAAAAAAAAAAAAATTATATATATATATATATATAGTTAGGCGTTGCTTCAGTTAACAAATCAAGGCTATGTAAGCAAATAATAATAATAATACAAAAAAGAATGACACTGCAATAATAGTACACGTTCATAAGCCAGGGAATCTGATGACTGAGCGCATTTCGTAAGGAAGGCCTTGCTTAAAAGGAAAGCTATGCTTATTCGCCTTAAATGAATCATCTTTACTGTCGAACGCCGGTATTTGCTTTAGCATTTCATTACAGTTAGTAGCCTAGGCCTACCTATCATTATCAATACTATTGAAGTTACATTAGAGTCGGTTACATTAGCACTTTCAAACCATCGATAATATACCTTCCACCCTTTCACATCAAAACGTTATTGAACTTGTGAAGCATCGAGTGTTTGTGTGGGTAGGAAGGCTGATAAGTATGATTGGTTCAGATTATCATCATATGATCGCATGTAAACAAAATTGAAAAAATAAGGGACATCTACGTGTTTTCAAAGTTTCTAAAATATGCAATATAATATGGCATTTTGCTTTGAATTATTGGATGATATTATCCCCCAAAATGTTTCATCCGGTCAAGAAGAACATGTGATGTACGTAAGCATTACGATCATACCAGATGCACCGTTATTTACTTTTTCCAAAACAAGCACATAGAGAAAGAACCATTTGTGGCGAAAGAGAAGCAGCGGCCCACTGGGCATACTGGTTGAATAAACGTTGTTTCCACATCATTTCAATGAAATTACGTTGAACCAAGGTGGAATAGACGTTGAATTGACGACTGTGCCCAGTGGGGCTGCTCTTTGATCAGCTTTCAAATATTACCTTAGCACTATAATTATTCTTCAATACTGACGATGGATCAGCTCCAATAGATATGACCACCTTTGGCTGCAAATATTGAAGTGACTTATTCTAAATGCTTAGGTCTACCCTATAATAATGCATAAAATCAATATTTGGCACATCATTCAGCACATGTTGTTCAATATCATGAAATATATTGAGGCAAATATAATTAAATTGAATGAACATCAAAGTGATTTCAATGTAATTTAAATATATAGGCCTACGTAGACTATAACGTAGCCTTTCATTTGAAGCATGCATCGTTGTATAATTCATTTGTTTTTATTAACAAACGCAAAAACATAAACTACATAGGCTAGACTATTTGTAGTCGCCTACGTTCTGAACGTATTCGCAGTCCCATTGAGACCGATGAACCTCTTGATTATGTGTTTAGCAGAGATCTTCTGTGTATAAAGTGACGCGGAACGGCAAAAAAGGCATCTAACGACGCACCTAGATGTTCTACGAGTGGTCTGAGGCCGTCAATAAATAACGAGTGTTATTTTGTGCAACTTTAGTAAATATGGTTTTGGGAAACAGTTCGGCTACTATGCATCATACGATTATTCTAAAGATGATCTTAACGCTACGAAGTCTCTGAGAAGCCATGCGCTGGCCTGGGTTGTGACCACAGAGTTGGATAGAGGACTCTCAAACCTTGATTATATTTTGTTAATTCTAGGCTACTGTCTGTACTTTTTACCTCAATATATTTCATGATATCTAACAACATGTGCGGAAGGATTTGCCAAATCTTGATTAAGCCCATTATTATAGGGTAGGCCTACGCATTTAAAATAAGCCATCTCAATATTTACAGCCATGGGTGGTTTTATCCCTATAGAAGCTGATCCATCATCAGTGTTGTGGAATAAAAGCTTGTTTTAGCATGTGCAGCGCCATTGAGGACTTTCACCATTTTGAAGTAGTCAACATGATTCCATCTGGGTCATCAGGAGGGATAAACCAATGAATTATAGTCATGCGCAAACATTGGCAGTAAATCACCAACCTTGGCTTCATACCTGTTCAAACAACACACTACAGGTGGCAGTATGCACCCTTTCCGTTTGTTTGCCAAGTCATAAAAATAGTAGAAGAAGAAAATTGACAACTTCAAAATGGAGGAGTTCTCAGTGGGCTGCCAATAGCGCTGCCCATTGAGACGCCATAATAGGACTTGTGATCGATAGAGGGCAGTTGTATTATTTTTGAACCCATGTTCGAATGGATTCATTGACCCTAACCTATACGTCCAAAGAGCTCAATGGTGTTGTGGTCCATTTGATCTGTGGAATGGACACTCGACATAGGCCTACATTTAGCCTACAAAAGACTACAGGCTGTTGAGGGTGCAGAAACGAAATAGGCCTATAGTCTATATTTTCCCTATAGCCAAGGCTCACCACCTATTTGCTCATATTAAATATTTTTGTCTAGTCAGTAAATATGAACGAATGCACAGAAATGTCATAGCTGTCGTGAAACTGTAACTTGCATTAATCAGGTCTTAGCATTTGGTTGGCATAATACAATGCGCCATGGCCATGAACTGATAAACATTAAAATCGTATTGTTCTCAATTTCAACATAACCAACTCCATGCCTCTCTTCTTGCAAACCCCAAAAGGAAACAAATTCGTCATCATGACGTTATGACTACGAAAAAACCTTTGATGAGAATACAATAAAAAAAGATGGTGGGAAATAGCCAGAAAGACCATGTTCCATGCAGCTTTAAATAAAAATACATTAGATCTCGACATTGAAAAAAGCTTTTTAATATCAACCCCATTATTTAAAAATGTGCAAGTCTTTGTTCATGTCATATCAAGTGATGAAATATTACCTAAACATATTTCTATCACCATATCTGCGTGTTTAACCCCCAGATTTATCCAGATCAATTAAAAGTGAATGTGACAAACGCGAAGAAAAAAAACGAACAAAACAAAAACAAAACATCGAATTTGTACATCCCACAGTTTGATTTTCAGAGAATTGTAAGATTGATCGATTAATTCAAGCTACAGAAGAAATATGATCAATGCCATGACCTTTTTTCTTTAAAAAAAAAAGTAAGATTAGGCAAGCTGCTTCCAAATGAGAAGAACACAAGTCCCTGGATACAATTTGCATAAAATGAAACAAAGCTACGGAGAACAAGCCATATGGTTATCAGAAAACATGTATATACACGTAGCATTGACGGTATAGGCTATGGCAATCCCGCTGAAATAAAAAATACTATCTCTCCCCCCTTATGACTAGCCTATATTCCATAAGCCTTTTCGATGGCATTTATATATCTATTGTACTTTGTGTCATCTATAAAAGTCGTTATAGAATAAATTACAATCTCAACAACAAAATAATAAAATTAAAGTATTTGATAATTATTCCCATATCGCAATGATACCAAAACAAAAGAAAGATGGCAAGGATAAAATAAAATCCTCACCTATGATAAATAATAAAATAATAATATATTATTCTTATTATTATTATCATTATTATGTGGTGCCAGGTGACTTGTTTTTGACAAAAGGCCTACGTTGTTTTTAAAAGTTGATATAAAATGTAGGCTACTTAAATATCTATTTCCTTTTGTAAAGGAATAATACATCTTTTAAATAAAATATATTTCAGCGAGCATATCGCCTTCCTTTGCCAATCTGTGGGCTGATTCATTATTTCGTTGCCAATCAATTAGAACATAATTACTTAAAGCATATATTTGATTCAAAAATATGTCAGGTGGACATTATTGAAAGCCAATGACAGGACAACATGTGAAGTCAATTCTGCCAATCCAATTAAATTCACATCAATGAAATGCCTCTGAATTTAACATAAAATGCGTCTCAAACACATTACACTGCAAACAACAAGCATAATTTCAGCTACAAATAACTTTAAATAAAAATACAAGGTAGGCTATTGAAACCTAAAATTGTGTCAAAACCATTTGGAATAAAAAAATAAACAGCTAAAACCTGTTTTTGTTTTGAAAACACCGAAAGAAAAAAAGTGCCTCAGTGAGAAGGAACTAAGCCATGACTGTTTAGTTATACAATATTTACAAAAATGCTCACAATGTTCTGTGAAACTTGGTGATATATCTTGCTCTAGAAAAGTGCCAGGTTACCATCGCCACGTAGCCCTTCCGTGACCTGACTGCTAGCCGCTGGCCGCGTGGCGTGGAGCGGAGCTCAGTGTTGGCAGCCTTTTGTGTTTAGAACCGCACGTGCTGATATCATTAAGAGAACGAGGAGGATGATGTGTTCGTGTGTGCGTTCAAACGGAATATCAAAACCATACGATTTATGTGGTATCAATTATTCAAGGAGGTCCTTCGAACTGCTCTTGCCAATAATAATAATAATAATAGGGATATAACAAGTAACAGGCAAAATAATAAAGCTTTCGCCCATAATAATTTGCCTAAACGCCTCAAAGCAATGTTGAATGTCAAAACTAACTGGAAAAATATGACTGACAGATTATCAACCCTCACACATTGCTCAGCCGATGCTCAACCCCAGCTGCATGTCTGGGACAGAGAAATGGCGTTTAGGCTATATTTGACGAATGCAGCTCTCATTACTTTTCTTGTCGGACCCACATGTCCAGAACAAAACAAGGATGATTACGCAGCGCCATGTGTTGAATACACTAGAAAAGTCGAGAACGTAAACCATTTTAGCTAAGAATCTCGAGGCTAGTTTTAAACGATAATTCCCTTTACGCCAAATATTTTTCACAATAGGGCTACACCTTGAAACTGCGTCGAGTCACATTGCAAGGCATATCCCCGAACATGTGTTCTCTTAGCTCTTGAAGAAAACAATTTCCACTCCATTGCTAATGATATTTGGGTTTTGAATGGTATTCAACGCAGATATTGTGTAAGTAGCCTGCTCATGCCATAGGCTAGGCTATTATTATACAGAAAACACCCACTATCGCTCATAGTCCAGTGAAATATATATCATTTTCAGGATAAATCAAATCAGGAAAAGTCTAATAGTGGTCCGTTATTGTTCATTGAACCGGTGTTTGGACTCCATGATGTGGCGGTGTGTCCCCATACACATCCTCGGTTCCAGGAAGCGGTCCACCGGGAGGAGTCATCCGTTTCTCTTTCTGTCTCCTGTTACAAAACCAAACCCTCACCACCTCTTTCTCCAGCTGTAGACCGTCCGCCAGGGAAGTAATTTCCGCCGCTGCGGGTTTAGGACACTTCAAGAAATGGGTCTCCAAAGCCCCTTTTACGCTTACCTCGATAGAGGTCCGTTTTTTCCTTTTCCTCCCTTGTGCAGCGATTTTGTCCAAGCTGGTTGGACTGCCCGAGGTGGAATCCGCTTCTTCCAACCACTTGTTCAACAAAGGCTTGAGCTTACACATGTTTTTGAAGCTGAGCTGCAGGGCCTCGAACCTGCAAATAGTGGTTTGGGAAAACACATTTCCATACAGCGTTCCCAAGGCGAGTCCGACGTCAGCCTGAGTGAAGCCCAGCTTGATCCTCCGCTGCTTAAACTGCTTGGCGAACTGCTCCAAGTCGTCCGAGGTCGGTGTATCCTCGTCCGAATGGTCGTGGTGACTCTGTTGCTGGTGCTGGGACGCCTGGTGGCCGTGATCGCTGAGATGCGGACTGTGGTGGTCTTCGTGTGCGTCTCTTAGGTTGTGGTGGTGCATCCCCTGTCCGCTGCCTGGAATCAGGCCGTTGACGCCGAATCCGGGCTGTGAATAAATAAGGCTCTGGCCATTGGATGCTGCCATGCTGGGTATGTGGGCTGCGGTAGTTCTCCACGCTCGGGCGTCGTGGTGGTTCCCATGCGACTGGTGCACCAGGTGGGGCGGTCGCGGCTGGTGCTGGTGCTGCAGGTTGTTGGAGCTGTGCATCTCGTCTCTGGTGCCCTGCACCGCGGGTTTGATGTCCTGGTCGCCGAGAGGACTGGTTGACCACGGAGCTCCCTCTCCGTGCGACAGTGCCGTTATCCACTGGTGCGCGTGGCTGAGCGGGTGACTGTTGCTCTGCAATGAGTAGTCACTCTGCAACAGGGTCTGCGCGTCCCTGTACGCCGATGCTTGCTGCATGCTCCCGGGCTCCGAGTGCACAATGGATGCGCTGGAGGTAAGGATATTGTAATGATTAGACGCTGTGGTCGCCATGACTCTCGGAGCCGGACTGATCGCTCTTATTAAAGGAACCTTGCATTTGACAGTTACTGTTTTGCCACAGGCGTCTCCTAGGCACTCTGCCAAGTGGACGCAGCGGCGCGCACCTGCACCCCGCCTCGTCCAGCTGTTCATTGGACAGAAATGGCTGATGGACGTGGTTGTTACTGGCAACAGCCCTCTCATTGGACGTTGCAGAGTCTCAACAAACACTACCTCTTTCTAGAGAACTGCGAGTTATGCTGCGGCACCTCTGAAACGTGAGAGACCGAGTGCGGCATGGAAAACGGAAAGGGGATATGCACTGGCCGAGATTTTCAATGGAACTGTAAGGCATTTACTCATATTAATACGATAATGTTTTAAACCAATATATGAATATCGTGATTGCAGATCATTCGAGTGATGCATGCTTCAAATGCTTTTGTGAAATTTATATTCGAATACGGTTATAAATCTTCGTCTATTTATTTTGAGTAAATTATGTTTGTATTTTATTGTATTTTATTGTACTTTTACTTTTTCAGACATTAAATGTTATTAATACTTACAATAATTGTGTGGGCATTCTCATATTTTGGGCGTTCAGTGTTTTGGGCGAAAACTTTTTTTCTTCAAGGATAAAGTTTTGTTTGAGGTAGTAGGCCTATAGCTGCAGTTACATTTGTTATGTATGTATTATGTTATTAGGTTTATACTATGAGATTTGAAATGGATCCCTTGATATTGAATAGCCTAATGAGAGTAACTGAGACTTATCAGTACTAGTTGCATTGTTGTACTTATTGTAGTGCTTAATTGTTTTTTATGGCCAAAACTGCATGGAATTGAAAGCATGTTTTACTGTGAACCTGTATATGTATAGATACATGCTTTGTACCACTGACAGTACTTTGCGTGTGCATGTGTTACGTGATCTGTTTGTATACAATGTCGGTGATATAATGCCATTTCCCTCTGCATTACATATGCTCTACAATACTGGAATGTATTGTATGACAATACAAATATAAGGCTAAGTACAATAAACATTTAACAGAATCAAACTAGCCTTGGCGCCATGAACATATGAAGGTGTAAACCTTCAAATAATAACTTTCAGTAATAGGCTACTTATGACTCAAATTGTTTACATCAGAATCTAGACATAGCAGTCTTGTATTAAAAAACACAGTTTGTGATCATATAGTGTTTAACAGTTGGAGTATGCATTTAAAACAGGAATGCATAATGTCCAACTATGGGAACGCGATTCATTGGCTATGATGTCATTGTTGTTTTGGACTCCTTTTGTGTGTGTGTGCGTGCGCGTGCGCGTGCGTGTGCGTGTGTGAAACGCTTCCATCTCAGACCTATGAAAATCAGGTCTGAAATGGTATGAGTTTTCAGATTTTTGTTTGGGAACTATTTTATTTGGTTAAGGTTTAGTAGAACAATTTGTTAATGTAATTTGTAAATACCAAATTGAACATGTTTGGATTATGGAGAACTACACTAATATATAACGTCAACGATAAAACAAAAGTTGGACCACCACAACAATGTCAAACAATGACCGTAAGAGATGAATACAGTTGTACGTCACAAGGCAGATGCATAAAAGGCCTATGGAACAGAAACAGCAACAGAAACATTTTTTGCGACAACATTTAAAATATTTGAATGAGCATTGCATCTGCTTAGGTGATTTTAGCTGTAGGCCTAACTAACTAACTCTAGCCAAAGTTTGCATACCATGATTAAATTGCGCATACTCAAGACACGTTCCACAGTGGCTAAGAAGTTAACGTCATGCGTAATGCATTGTAAGGACAGTGTTGAATTTGGTTATATAGGCAAGACTAGTGTTGTGTTGCCTAAGTATACTTTCAAATCGAAACCATTAAAAGTATGATCATTGGAAATGTAGCTTTCAATATTCTACTTAATTGATTCAAATATAAGGAAAATAAGTAATGAATACATTGTATAATAAATAGTACAATGAAATCAATATTTTGTCTGAAGTAAGCCTATACACAGTGTCTATACAGAGTTGGGGAGTATCTGATTTACATGTAGCCTAATCATGTAATCTGATTACAAAAAACTAACTGTAATCACTTATGATACCAGCAAGAATATTGTAATCACATTACAAATACTTAAAAAAACGCAATTATTACCTATTGTGTTACTTTTAAATGTCGAAGGGATGTTTGCGAAAAAATACATTATGACATCTTTCTGTTTTCCCACTGACATTCCATTTATCTTAGAAAAAAGGCGCAAGTTTAAGTTTGTTCCACCTGAGCGAGTCTGAAACCAAGTCGAAGACCACTATGATGACACACCAAATGCTTTTGAAGGGTCCTTTTTGTCTTCTTCTTATGCCTCTTAAAGGGAAAGTAACTGAAAGTAATCAGATTGTTACTGAGTTTGGGTAATCCAAAACTTATGTTACTGATTACAATTTTGGACAGGTATCTAGTAACTGTAACGGATTACATTTAGAAAGTAACCTACCCAACCCTGTGTCTATAGGCCTAGTCATAGCCTACATTTATGATTTGAGATTGTAGGCCTATAGGCGTAGCAGGCCTAATAGTCTACAACAGGGCTCTCCAAACCTGTTCCTGGAGAGCTACCGTCCTATAGGTTTTCAATCCAACTCCAGTTATAAATAACCTGATTCAGTTTATCAACCAGCTAATTACTAGAATCGGGTGCGCTCGGTTAGGGTTGGAGCGAAAACCTACAGAACGGTAGCGCTCCATCTACAATAATAAAACAATAAGTACTTTTTTTCTCACTTAGGCCAATATAAGGCTAAAATGTTTCTTGGAGTAGGAGTCGACTGGCTGATGTTTAGTCGGTGAAGCATCAAGGACAGAAGTACATACAAGCGGCTTAGTGAGATCATGCCTCGGTCCGTGGCGTGATGCGCAGGTGTCAAACCCGCCACAGCTGCCGTCCTCTCTCTCCTCCTCTCTATGCCGCTCAGGGATAGGCTAGGACATTGTCCAAAGAGAGACATTCTTGTCGCGCCACTGCTGGTTGCCATAGAGAAGAGTAAATGAAACAACAGAGCTCACGTCACAGCTACTTTCGCCCCCTCTTCTTGAATATCTAAAGGCCTATTTAAAGGGGCCCTCTGGCGGGACAAAGGCTGGAGGGAGAAAAGGAGGGAGTGGGTGTTATTGGGAACGTTGAAGGAGAAGGGATGAGAGGGGAGGGAGTGAGATGGAGAGAGGAGTGAGAGAGTTTCTGTGTGTGCCTGAGAGAGTAGTTATGATAGGCCTATAAACGACATAAGGGGTTAAAACTGGCCCCACTTCTCCATTCTCAAACTTTTGTGCATTATTCAAGCACATTTCCAGTCACAAATATTAGTCCAAACTATTCGCTTGAATCCTCTTTAATAGGTTAGACTACTATCAGTCTAGGGTGCAGGCCAAATACAATAGCCCTCTGAAATATCCCCAATAAATATATTAATATTTTGGAGCATGGAATTGACCACCAGAACAAATAGGCCTACAACGTGTTCAACCGTAAGTATGGAAAAACAGTATGAATATTTTTTTGGGGGAAACTGAAATAGAATAATATCGAATATGAATTAAATTCAATCGAATATTAAAGAAGGTAACGATCAAAATGTAGCCAATAAAGCTCAACAAACCTTCAATTTACATAATAAAGGCATATAGGCCTATTAAAATAGGGACCATTATTGGATAATCAGAACAATCTTTCATTTAGCGTGGGACAGTTTATTGGTAACCAATTGTCTGATTAGTTCAATACACAAAAATAGGTTCTGTATACAACCAAAAAGGGAAATGTATATTACTTGCTTCATATATGGCACAGCTAAAGGTTCTATATAGAACCCCTTTCTAGGGTTCTTCTTCACTGAACCAAACTTGGTTCCATATAGAATCCTTGGACTCCATATAGGGTTCTATATGGAACCAATTTCGGTTCTATATAGAACCTTAAGGGATGCCATATATGAAGCAAGCATAGAACCCTTTTCGGTTTTATCCAGAACCTATTTTTGTAAGAGTGTAGATTAACAATCTTGGTTGACTGAATGGCATTATGGACAGATTTGTGCATCCATCCATTATACCAATAGGTTGACCTGAGTATTCTCTTGACATGTCACAGAAAATAATCCTTACTAATATATTAATATGAACATAATCAAATACACTGTGCATATCACACAGTGCAAATATGAAAGTCCAAGTACAAAAGTTTCAAGGCATGGTTCACCAATTCATTTTTTTAATATCATCATTGTGGCGTAACACTGAAATCACCCAAATCAAAAGAACATTTGTGGTAATTAGGGCTGTAATTCAAGGAATTACCACATCGCCACACAGGCTTAAATAGTCGTGTTGGGAGAAATGCAAAGCACATTATTTTAATGGTGTAATATGCAAACTATGGGTCGTTCAATTACATGGCTTAACAACGCATAAATGATGCGAGTCTTGTTATTTAGACTGCGGGGTCCGTGGTAATTCATTCGGAGGGGGCAGTGTGCTTTCCCATACAGTAGAATCTATTCCTGTGCTCTAAGAGCTACTGCCAAACATTTAAGGGAATAAAAATTAACGATGGAGAATCTGAGCGTTAAATTAACAGTAATTATATGACCCACATGCTGTAAAGTTTCAATTTTTAACGGTCTAATTAGATAACTGTCTCCCCATACATCAACTCGTATCCCTCTGCGAATTTTTCACAAGAACTCGTTTGTGTTCAAATGCTGTGAGGAAAATAATTACATTTCATAAATGGTTCATGTAATGAAAAATCTAATGATGAGTTCGTTAAAAATATGTTTTAAAATCTTCAATTGTTCCACACACACTACATCGATTCACGTTTTAGAGAGTAGGCTTATTAATGTACACAACCGCTCTTTTAACCAAGAAGACCCATAACCTCACTTGATCTAGCCTACTATCTTACTATTTCAGCAAGCAATCTTACAAATGGTCATCTGGAAAATAAACGTATTGGTAGTTATTCTTTTTTTGTCACTGTACAGTCTAAAAATTAGGGGTTCAACAAGGGTTCTTCTAAGATCCTCAAAGTTCTTTGAAGAACTTTAGGGTTCTTGGCACTGAAAATTGCCCTCAAAAGGTCCTTCCAACAACCCCATAGGAGGTGAGGTTCATCGAGGAACCTCCTTAGTTGGTGGGGGTTCTTGCAAGAACCTAACTGCCCAACTGAAACATTTGGATTTGAAAGGACAGCAGGTGCCGGCACTTAACTGAAAAATGTAAAGATCTCCTCAATTTAAGGTAAGGTTTGTCCCTTGTATGATATACATTGATATTGTTTTATGATGAGATCGTCTAGCTTTTCATATTTGTTCAAATCTTTCTAAAATGGAAAATGGACACAATTCAATGGATATCAATCAACAAAGAGGTAAGACTATGTAGGCTATAAGAATATGTTGAAGGCTAGCTGTATTTGGTGCAGATGACTGAACTGCTCACTTTGGTGTCTGTGTCTGCAGGTATACAGAGGAGGAGGCATACAAAAGGTATGTCAATTGGTATTGGTATGTTATGCAGATCCTCCCCCTTAACTCTTCAATGAATATCCCATAGGCCTCTACATTATGGACAAGGTACGTGTTTGAAAACCATTAAGAGTTTTTTTTCATTCACATTCACCACAAAAACCAAGGTATGAATAGTATCTTGTGCATGTTTTGTTAATCATCTGTAAAATATTTTTTTTGGGGGGGGGATTCACAGACTTCACCCTCCCTACACATCTAATGAATATAACAGGAAACCTGTTCGATCACCATCCACTGCAAAATCATTCTGGCTATGAATATGGAGAACATCAACACATGAACATCAACACGCCAGAGGATATACCCATTGGACTTGGGCCTCTGCTGGGAGTTTACCTCACATTTATATATATATTTTTTATTCTGCTTTGCAGCTAAAATCCTAATAAATCAAATCAAATTGTATTGGTCATGTACACATTTTTAGCAGATGTTATTGCTGATGTAGCGAAACACTGACAACTAAAATATTGTGTTATTGTTGTTATAGTGATGTGTATTAATAATAATTGGGGAGTGGGGGGGGGGGGGTTAAATGTACCCCTAAAGTTTCTTCGAAAAGGTTGCTAGAGGATCCATTAAAAGGGGTTCTTCAAAGAACTTATAGGGGTTCCCCCGCAGTTTCAATTTGAAGAACCCCTAAAGGACACTCCATGAACCTTTTCTTTTTAGAGTGTAGGATGAAGACAGACCTGTAGGCCTCATAGAACAATCCCTCACTTTGCATTATGTAGATGTGATGTTACCATATTAACATTCATGACATGCCTGTGACCACTTCCTGTCCCCTCCTCCAATTGTACTGAACTGGAGGAAATATTATGCCTATAATTCTCATGCAATAGGTTAGAAATCAATAGAAAGGATTTAGACTAGACACAGTCATTTTTTAACATGTAGGCCTACAGGTAGTCTGATATGCAAAACCACTGAAACATTTCCTTGAAAACCTTAGCTATATCCAGACCAATATCACACTGCATTGGACCGTTGCTACCTTTCAGCGGTCAGGTTATGTCACCATACAGAGATTTATTAACTGCATATACTTACTAGCTTTTTTGCAAGGTAATTACATACCAGTACATTATTCAACTAGTAGTGTAGGCTACTTGTGTAAGGATTGGTGTGTATTAAGTTTACCCATTTTTTTTCTCTATAGCTCTTACTTATAGTCCATTATGTAATTGGTGTATGTATCAAAGGAAGCGGGATTGACAGGTTGCGTGAGAATTAACAGTGTGTGTGTGTGTGTGCGCGTGTGCATACGAGTGAGAGAGAGAGAGCGAGAACGAAAGAAAGACAGAAAGGAGTGACGGAAAGAGAAAGAGAGGTAGAGTAGGGAGAGCATGGAGAGTATTAATTGTGTGTATTGTGAAGGGCTTGGCAAAGTATGGCTCTCGAGGTGCTGGGGAGCGAGCCCTTCACATGTCGGTGTGATCAGAGCCAAGCTCTCAGCCTCCTGTATTCCAATGCAATTAGGCCCCTCAAAGGCCTGCTTAAAGCTGCACCCCTCAGCAAGCAGAGCCCCAGTGGTTCTAGTCTATTGTGGTGGGAGGTGTATTCTGTCCCTCTTTGAACCTGGATGAGACCACCCCAGTGAAGAGAAAAAGGGAGGATTACCCAATATATACTTCTCCGGAAGTCCACTGATGAGCTGATCTTTAGGCTAACTACCCACGATAATAAGATGAGTTGTTCCTAGAGCTGTGGATGTCGTTTTCGTTTAGTGCCATTGGCGATTTTGTTCATTGAACTTTTGGAACTGAGGTATTTTTTTAGCATTAGTTGTAAAAAATTGTTAGTAGGTATTGTTAGTTGGTAAATTGTTAGATCGTAGTCTAGTAGTTCAGAAGTAGTAGTTTCCTCCCACCATAACAGTCAAATAAGTCAACAAGTGGTGTCTAGGCCTACTACCTCCTCCTCCACATTGGCAGCGGTATTACAACTATCTCAACAGCATGCTGTTCTAAAATAAAACGTGCCATGCTTCCAGTGAGATCTCTTGGCCCCATTTCATCATGTCTTATTCCCCAGAAAGCATTTAATGTAGATTACCAACCTAACACTCCTCCCGAAAATACAACAAAAAAAGCTGGCACAAACACCTGCATCGCTCCTCAAAAGCATCAACAGATTAGGGAGGTAATCCACACAACCACGTCTTTGATTCTAGGGTTGGCAGACAGTAATGCCAAGCATAATGCCCTGTGTTATTTCATACCCTCCCAGCACGCCAACCTGGCACAAAGCATTTCCTTTTCAAATCTTTTGCCGGATGCGCTTTTGAAGAATTCTCCACACACATCTGGTATGGTTCTCTCTTCCCTGTCAATGCATTATTACCATGTTAGGTGATCCTATTAAAACGAAAGGGAAAGGGAGAGATGGAATCAGAGGTTGTCCTTATAGTTAATAGGGTGTCTAAACTAGAGGGTGAGGAGCCTCCCTTCTGTTCCTTCTTTCTCTGCATAGAAACGTGTGTGTGAGAGAGTGAGGGTATATCTTTGTAAGAGTGCATGCGTGTGTGCGAGATCTCACGGTCCCATCGCTCATGTGCGGCTCGATTAGCCCCACGTGCCTCGTTCGTCAGACGTGGAGTCAGAGCAGATGGTTGGTGATGCTGTGTTACCATGCGGCTGCGCTATGTAACGCTTTCCTAATTGAAACATCAATATAGCCGTGTCAATACGGTGAAGGTGCTTCACAGTAGTACCATGGTAAACTGGGAGAAAGATCTTATGATCACAAACCACATCTCGGGAAAGAAACTTTTTGATTGTATTTTTTTGTTTTGATAAATGTTTTGATACTGTTGTTTAAATCAAACAGGCTAGGCCTACCGTCATGTTGCTGTTATCAAAGGTGTGTAAATGGTTGTCTTAGACCTCACCTTAATAAAACAATGTATGTCACTCCTCAATGCCCAACGTGTGATTGTATTGTCTTATATAAGTACCTAAAAAACGGTGTCCCGCCATTACAAGCGTAATTTGGGGTCCTGAAAAGGATATGAGCCAACCAATTATTTGTTTCTCTGTCAAGGTGCATTTTTTTAATGAATTGATAAAAGGTTGAGAGCGCTCAAATTGCTATTATTATCATGGATTATCATGTGGTTATTTGAGATCAGTCGAGGACAGAGAGAAATTAGACAGCTGAAATGTAATTTGTTGTTTGTCCAACCCAATGAGGAATGACACAGTCAGTTAATGAGAATGTAATTCATTTCCTGAGCTGAATTCACACTTCCATGAAGTAAAAACAAAAACACAAATGTAACTTCCATAAACTTTTACAACTTTGGCAGCAAGAGTCAAAATAGGAGGTGGTTATTGAGAATTGTGCAAAAGCATATATTTTTTTTTAAACAAAAACATTTTTGTGTAAGAGTGTGAGAATGTATTTTAAGCACCAACCTCATCCTCTCATCCCCCTCTTTAAGGCTATGTAGAAAATGTCTCTCTCTCGCTCCCACTTTTAGGCAAATGTAAACACACAGATCCCATAGTTCTCTTTACAGTCTCTGTTGGACCAGGGCTGAGATATGCTGTTTCAACTGTGCCCCTGCCCTCACTGCCCGGTGCCCCCTCTGCCCCTGCCCATGGTCTGCCCTGCGTGCCGGTGCTCTGCTGGTTTGGAGAAGATCCTTAAAGTGCATCTCTCGGACATCCACGGCGACATCATGCAATGGCTGTGTTCTTCTCTGAGGTGATGAGAACCTGGTGACTCCGCACACACTGTCACGGAGTTTATGCATCATCCCAAGACGCTCCACCCCCACCACTGGATCTGCTCCCTGGAAGTTCTGCAGGGCAATGTCTACCTACGGTAACTGGACGAGACAAACGGCAAACTCAAACATGGCAGAAATAACACACACAAAACACAATGAGATACATTGTGGATAGTTAACCCAGCACATGCAGACAACTACAAATAGACACAAGACATCTCACACACAAGAAATACTGTATTATCTCTCGTGGTCGGTCACCTGTGGAGACTGATTCCCTGTAATGGACTTATCGAGAAACCAGTTGGTCTTCACTTTATCCCTGAGAGTGTTCCACATGAGCTTCAGGTGGGAGTAGAGGTCTGTTCCATCGGTATCATCCAGATCCAGAATATTGAAGGACTGCACCGGATGGTAAACCAGATTGGGATTCTAAAATATAAAAAATAGACACATCCCAAACATGAGACATGGTGGTAAATAAATGAAAGAAATTCAGAATCCAGGGAGATCTTACTAGTATGTTTCAATAGAATAGAATAAAAGTGATTAGAATAGAATAGGATAGAATAGAATGGATCTGTATTCATTCATTATAACAGAGATAATGGTCCTTCAAACACTCACATAAACTACACGTGCACTGAAGCATTTTAGTTCCTTGTAACAGAATTAGTGAAAATAAAACCCCAGCAGGGGATATGAACAACTGCAAAACTATAAAAAAAAACACAGAGAGAATAACCTAGAGAACTACAGTAAATGCCATCGTACCTTGTTTTTGGAACACAGTAGAAAATATGTGAGTCCAATATACAGTGGTGTAAAGTACTTAAGTAAAAATACTTTATAGTACTACTTAAGTAGTTTTTTTGGGGTATCTGTACTATTTATATTTTATACAAATTTTAATTTTACTTCACTACATTCCTTAAGAAAATTATGTACTTTTTACTCCATACATTTTCCCTGGCACACAAAAGTACCCGTTACATTTTGAATGCTTAGTAGGACAGAAAAGACTGGCTATCTGTAAATTAAAAAAAACTAGAAAATGTGGCCGTCTGCTTTGCTTAATACAAGGAATTTAAAATGATTTATATTTGTACTTTTGATACTTAAGTATATTTTAGCAATTACATTTACTTTGATACTTAAGCATATTTAAAACAAAATACTTTTAGACTTTTACTCAAGTAGTATTTTACTGGGTGAATTTCACTTTTACTTGAGTCATTTTCTATTAAGGTATCTTTTACTTTTACCAAAGTATGACAATTGGGTACTTTTTCCACCACTGCCAAAATAGTCCAAATAGAAATAGGAATGTTTGAACTTTAAAGTCAAGCACATCACTTCCATCTGAAATATTAGTTTAAAGATAATCTTTTGTGATTTAAAAATGAAACATCTGTCAGCAAAGGTTGGTGAATGTGATATTTGGGTAAAACAAATATGTTGGTGAGGTGGAGGATTTGAACCGGAAAGTTCATAGTGGGGAGGCGCTGATTCAGCTAGTTCACATTCAGCCACATATGTTCATTCTAGAAATGGTTATTTTTGGCATTTTACCTAAAAAAAAAACACTGGAGCTAGTTACACACATGCAATGTTTTCAACATACATATTTTAACCACATTGACATACTGTACATGATTACATTGGTGTGCATGTTCTTTTATACAATAATTATTATTCAACATGTTCTCACCTGGAATTTGAACTCTCAACTCCTTGCTTCATGGCATGCTGATCTTCCTGCCACACCACCATGTCTCTGTCAATTATCAGTTCATCTGACTATTCTCTCGTCATTGGTTTGGTTTACTTATTGAAGCAATTTTAGGTTTTTCTGTATAGTTGTCTAATATTGGTGGGGCATATTACTCTGTTTTAATGTTACTCCTTAATCACTATGATAACTAAAATACAAATTATTGAGTGTACATTTAACAGAGCTTAGATTTACTTTGAAGTGCAAAGTTTAGCAACACAGGTGAAATAAGTTATTGACACAGACATGGAAGCGTAGCAGGAAGATTAGAATGGTGTGACCAAGAGGTTGTGAGTTTAAATCCCAGCTGAGGACATGTTGTATACTAATTACTGTATAAATGAACATGCACAATGTACTCGCGTATGTAAGTTGAAAACATTGTATGTTAAAAAGCACTGCGTGTGCCTCCCGAGTGGTGCAGTGGTCTAAGCCACTGCCTTGCAGTGCTAGCTGTGCCACGAGAGATCCTGGTTTGAGTCCAGGCTCTGTTGCAGCCGGCCGTGACCGGGAGACCCATGGGGTGGCACACAATTGGCCCAGTGTCGTCTGGGTTAGGGGAGGGTTTGGCTGGCAGGGATTTCCTTGTCCCATCGTGCTCTAGTGGCAAGCTGGGTGCAATGCACGCTGACACAGTTGCCAGGTGTACGGTGTTTCCTATGACACATTGGTGCGGCTGGCTTCCAGGTTAAGCGGGCATTGTGTCAAGAAGCAGGGCGGCTTGGCTGGGTTGTGTTTCGGAGGACGCACGGCTCTCGACCTGGGACAAGACTGTAACTACCAATTGGGGAGAAAAAGGAGTAAAAACATTAAAAAAGCACTGTGTGTCACTAACTATACTGAACAAAAATATAAACGCAACATGTAAAGTGTTGGTTTCATGAGCTGAAATAAAAGATCACATAAATGTTCCATATGCACAGAAAGCTTATTTCTCTAAAATGTTGTGCACAATTTTGCTTACATCCCTGTTAGTGCAAACACAATGCCACAGAAGTCTCACGTTTTGAGGGAGCGTGCAATTGGCATGCTGACTACAGGAATATCCACCAGAGCTGTTGCCAGAGAATTTAATGTCAATTTCTCTACCATAAGCCGCTTCCAACATCGTTTTAGAGAATTTGGCAGTACGTCCAGTCGGCCTCACAACCTCAGACCACGTGCAACCACGCCAGCCCAGGACTTCCACATCCGGCTTCTTCACCTGCAGGCTCATCTGACACCAGTTACCCGGACGGCTGATGAAACTGTGGGTTTGCAGAACTGATGAATTTCTGCACAAAATCGTCTTCCTCACCAGGGTCTTGACCTGACTGCAGTTCGTTGTCGTAATCGGCTTCAGTGGGAAAATGCTCACCTTCGATGGCCACTGGCATGCTGGAGAAGGGTGTTCTTCAGAGATGAATCTCAGTTTCAACTGTCCAGGCAGATGGCAGACAGCGTAGCACGTATGGCGTCGTGTCAGCAAGCAGTTTGCTGATGTCAATATTGTGAACAGAGCGCCCCATGGTGGCAGTGGGGTTATGGTATGGGCAGGCATAAGCTACGGACAACAAACACAATTGCATTTGATTGATGGAATTTGAATGCACAGAGATACTGTGACGAGATCCTGAGGCCCATTGTCGTGCCATTCATCCACCGCCATCACCTAATGTTTCAGCATCTGCATCTCAAGGATCTGTACACAATTCCTGGAAGCTGAAAATGTCCCAGTTCTTCCATGGCCTGCATACTCACCAGACATGTCACCCATTGAGAATGTTTGGGATGCTCTGGATCGACATGTACGACAGCGTGTTCCAGTTCCCACCAATATCCAGCAACTTCGCACAGCCAATGAAGAGGAGTGGGACACCATTACACAGGTCACAATCAACAGCCTGATCAACTTTATGCAAAGGCGATGTGTCGCACTGCATTGGGTAAATGGTAGTCACACCAGATACAGACTTGTTTTCTGATCCATGCTCCCTAACTTTTTTTAAAGGTATCTGTGACCAACAGATGCATATCTGTATTCCCAGTCTTGTGCAATCCATAGATTAGGGCCTAATGAATTTATTTCAAGTGACTGATGTCCTCATATAGGCCCCCCTGTGGCTCAGTTGGTAGAGCATGGTGTTTGCAACGCTAGCATGGCGTGTGCAACGCCAGGGTTGTGGGTTCTATTCCCACGGGGGGCCAGTACAAAAAAAATTATGAAATGTATGTATTCACTACTGTAAGTCGCTCTGGATAAGAGTGTCTGCTAAATGACTAAAATATAAACTTTAACTCAGTAAAATCCTTGAAATTGTTGCATGTTGCGGTTAATACTTTTGATCAGTTCAGTTCCACAGCCATTTTTTTGTAAAATTCCACAAAAAACATCTAGTTGAATGAACATTAGAGACAAATAGAGTAAACACAACATTTTATGTTGGCAGAATTTTTTCCCAAAGTTTTCTCATGTTGAAGCTAAGTTTGGGCCAACCAAAATTAAATGCTCACTTAAATTCAGGTAACTTAATAATATTTAGTTGGAACTAGATTTACTTGTGACCGGGTTTTCAAGATTAGTTTCAAGAAGCCAGTAAGACCCCGCCTCCCAAAAAGAAACAAACTCTTTTTCACACCCCCTTCAAACCCCCACACACGCGCGCGCACACACACACACACACACACACACACACACACACACACACACACACACACACACACACACACACACACACACACACAAGCAGCATACCACCATATACAGTGAGGGAAAAAAGTATTTGATCCCCTGCTGATTTTGTACATTTGCCCACTGACAAAGAAATGATCAGTCTATAATTTTAATGGTAGGTTTATTTGAACAGTGAGAGACAGAATAATAACAAAAAAATCCTGAAAAACGCATGTCAAAAATGTTATAAAAAATGATTTGCATTTTAATGAGGGAAATAAGTATTTGACCCCTCTGCAAAACATGACTAAGTACTTGGTGGCAAAACCCTTGTTGGCAATCACAGAGGTCAGACGTTTCTTGTAGTTGGCCACCAGGTTTGCACACATCTCAGGAGGGATTTTGTCCCACTCCTCTTTGCAGATCTTCTCCAAGTCATCAAGGTTTCGAGGCTGATGTTTGGCAACTCGAACCTTCAGCTCCCTCCACAGATTTTCTATGGGATTAAGGTCTGGAGACTGGCTAGGCCACTCCAGGACCTTAATGTGCTTCTTCTTGAGCCACTCCTTTGTTGCCTTGGCCGTGTGTTTTGGGTCATTGTCATGCTGGAATACCCATCCACCACCCATTTTCAATGCCCTGGCTGAGGGAAGGAGGTTCTCACCCAAGATTTGACGGTACATGGCCCCATCCATCGTCCCTTTGATGCGGTGAAGTTGTCCTGTCCCCTTAGCAGAAAAACACCCCCAAAGCATAATGTTTCCACCTCGCGAGTTGAGTTGATGCCAAAGAGCTCCATTTTGGTCTCATCTGACCACAACACTTTCACCCAGTTGTCCTCTGAATCATTCAGATGTTCATTGGCAAACCTCAGACGGGCATGTATATGTGCTTTCTTGAGCAGGGGGACCTTGCGGGCGCTGCAGGATTTCAGTCCTTCACGGCGTAGTGTGTTACTAATTGTTTTCTTGGCGACTATGGTCCCAGCTGCCTTGAGATCATTGACAAGATCCTCCCGTGTAGTTCTGGGCTGATTCCTCACCGTTCTCATGATCATTGCAACTCCACGAGGTGAGATCTTGCATGGAGCCCCAGGCCGAGGGATATTGACAGTTCTTTTGTGTTTCTTCCATTTACGAATAATCGCACCAACTGTTGTCACCTTCTCACCAAGCTGCTTGACGATGGACTTGTAGCCCATTCCAGCCTTGTGTAGGTCTACAATCTTGTCCCTGACATCCTTGGAGAGCTCTTTGGTCTTGGCCATGGTGGAGAGTTTGGAATCTGATTGATTGATTGCTTCTGTGGACAGGTGTCTTTTATACAGGTAACAAACTGAGATTAGGAGCACTCCCTTTAAGAGTGTGCTCCTAATCTCAGCTCATTACCTGTATAAAAGACACCTAGGAGCCAGAAATCTTTCTGATTGAGAAGGGGTCAAATACTTATTTCCCTCATTAAAATGCAAATCAATTAATAACATTTTTGACATGCGTTTTTCTGGATTTTTTTGTTGTTATTCTGTCTCTCACTGTTCAAATAAACCTACCATTAAAATGATATACTGATATTTTCTTTGTCAGTGGGCAAACGTACAACATCATCAGGGGTTCAAATACTTTTCCCCCCTCACTTTACTCCCCTCACACTAATTTCCCCAATGCATGAAACCTACAGCAGTCTTAGCTTGGTATCTCTCTCTCTGTCCAAAGAAGAAGGGCCGTTACAGGAAGCTGACAGAGATGTTTCTTAGAACCGTCCCTCCCCCACTGTCACCCTGGGACAGTAGAGGTCCCCTCCCTAATGGATCAAACAAAGGACATCATTTGTAGGCCAAGTCTTTTTCTGAGCCCCCTCTCCTCAGCTCCGCATACCAATCCAATACAGCCCAAGGAGAAAACCTCAGCGCTAGCGTTTGGGCTGGGGGTTAAAAGGTCTGTTTACTCTCCGTCAAGCATCGATTTATTATTTTCTCCAATTTATTTCTCCTCCACGCCTCTGCAATCCATTCAGATCAGCCTCTGGGGGGGAACAACCCCAGGAAAGACATTGTCTTCCCAAGTGAACAGGCCCACAACGTAGCCGAACACTGACACAACTAATCTGGAACACAGATAGACAACGTGGGCCATCTACACTGACTGACAGTTCAGACTGAAACATACTTCACTAATGGAAACCTAAGGTTGTCTCCCATTGTGACTGGCTACCTACAGAAAGGCATGAAAGACACTCGGTAAAGCATTGGGCCAGTAACCGAAAAGTTGCTGGTTTGAATCCCTGAGCAGGCAAGGGCCCTTGAGCAAGGCAGTTAACCCCCAACAACAACTGCTCCCTGGGTGCTGATGACATCGATTAAGGCAGCCCCCCGCACCTCTCTGATTCAGAGGGGTTGAGTTGAATGCGTTCAGTTGTGCAACTGACTAGGTATCCCCTTTCAAGTACATTGCCTTTGAATTTCCATTGAATAATAAAAAGTGCAGTGGCCTCAAACTATATTGTTTATATTGTAAATGATGGTAATCATGAACCACCAACACACAAAACAACATTCAAAGTGAGGTGACACTACTCCACACACACACGTACACGCGCGCAGTTGCTTGAAAGCAATTTGTCACTCTGTCAACGTGAGCAACGTCTGGCACATCCTTACACCTGAAGTTGATCAATGCAGATTTGTCCAGGGGAAATTGAAATCCATAGGAAATTAGGCGGTGCCAGTGATTTATTGTAATAGTAAATCACTGTGTGTAATGTGTACGTGTGTGTGCGCGAGAGTGATTGTGTGTATGTGCCAGTGTGTGTGTGTGTGTGTGTATGTGTGCGTGCGTGTGCAGTATACCGTGCGTTGGCGCGGGACGGGGATGTCATCAGTGCCCACCTTCCTGTCTCTCTCTAGCTCAAAGGCCCACTGGATCAGGTCTTGAGGTGGGTCCCTGTCCCGAACGTACAGCCCCGCCCGAGGGACAGGGTGGTATGCCCCCATGGACAAAAAAACTCTGCAGGGGCTCTAAGAGAGCGAAAAATCATTATGTTGTATGTGTGTTTATATGTGTGTGTGAGTGCATGCATACGCGCTTTGTGCGTGAGTGAGAGAGAGAGAGAGAGTGTATGTTTGTGTGCGTGCCTATAAAATAGACACACAAACATACATATGTACAAGAACGTATATTATGCATACATGTGTATGACTAAAGGGTACAGGGTATGAGACTGATTGTCTGTATGTATACAAATGCGACAGTTAAAGATTCGGCCCTTGCTGTTCTCAGGTACACCGTTCCATCCTGGCTTGTTTTGTCCAGATTTAATTGCTTTTTTTTATGGGGAAAAAAGAAGACAACAAGGCGTTCCGACACAGCGGAGGCAGCGTCTAATGGAGAGGGTGTAATTGTGAATGGGGGCATTCATCTGGAGACGTGGCCCATGAATCGCTCTGCACAATGCCCAGCGCCAGGATGCTCAGATCACCATTGCTCACACGCACGCACGCACGCACACATTCACACAAATGCGCACAGACAAGCGCGCACGCAGACAGACAGACACACGCCTGATGCAGCGCACACACACACTCACCTATGGATGCTCAGATCACCACTGTTCAGGGGAGGAGGGTAATCACAACTCCACAGAGACAGAGAGAGCAGGGAGAGGAGAGGGGGAGGAGGAGAAGAGAGACGGAGACAGGAGGAGAGGAGCTAGAGGGGAGGAGAAGAGGAAGGCAGACTAGAAGAGGAGGGGGAGAAGGATAGAAGAGCCTTGAGAGACAGGGGAGGAGTAGATAAGAAGAGAGGGGAGAGTGGTGAAATTGATGTTTCCTACCATTTGATTTGGGTGAGAGAACCCAGGAGGCATATCAGATAGAGAGCCAGTGCCTATACAAATACACACACATGCATGTGTATGCACGGGCACATACGCACACGCACGCGCACGCACACGCACACAAACACTCACACACCCAACCAAGAATAACATAACGGCCTAAAGCCTTACAGACACAACAAAACACATACAGTAGCCTATTGTACAAAAAGAACAACACAAACATATTTAAACAGCTTAAAAATGCAGTAAATCAACAAACAGTAAAGCATCTCCCACACACACACACACACACACACACACACACACACACACACACAGCACAGCACACTTGTCACTAGCGCAGAGCTGCTACTATAGAGGAACATCAGGGACAAACAACTCAATTAAACACACCGTCCCTGTTCAATTACTGCCACATAATCACAGCAATTTACTTTCACTTACAACACACAACAAGCACGCAGTGAGAGTGAAACACACGCAGAAACACCCAGACAGCAAAATCACAAAGACAGCATCTAGCTGGTTTCATCCTACGCATGGAAGTACGCAGCAACATACCTGTTGTCTTAATGCAGCAGCATACTGTACAGAGGGAACACACACACACACACACACACACACACACACACACACACACACACACACACACACACACACACGAAGTATGGCTATATTGAGTGGCACTGACTAATAGTTAACTATACCTAATGATGGCTGTAATGATGGCCTATTGTAGCGTCTTTAACATCAAGAGGTTAGCTGTTGGACTGACAGGCACAGGGTTGCAGTTTCGAGTCACACTTGGAAAGCCCTCAAATTCACTGCAAATGTACAATTCTATGATATCCTTGGTGATGGAATTGGATAGAGATGTGTGTATATTTTGTGAGTATCTGTGCTTTTGTGTGTTTGTGTGTGTATGTTTTTATGTATGTGTTCATAAAGGTGTGTTTTCAGTTTGCACGTGTTTGATCAGGCAGATCGCTCAAGAGTGACTTCGAAATTGGAGGTCTATTCATGTCCTGGGGACGTCAGGAAATACCTTCAAAATCAGCCACTAGGGGCATCAGTGAGCGCTATTATCATCAAGGAGGCTTGGGTTTTGCTAGGGTATTGTGAATGAGGGTAGCGGATGGGCATAATCCCATGACTGGATTTGAAGGTTGCGTGTTTGATCCCATTGCTAGACACTCGTTTTTAATTGTTTTGTTTTAATCTTATCCCCAACCTTAACCCTTACCTTACCATCAAAATGACTGCCTAAACGTAATGTTCTAACCCTATCAAAAACCTTAACCCTTAACCTTCTAAATTTGATGTTTGGAGCAACTAGGAAATTTGACGTTTTGAGAAACGTGGATAAATGTCTACATATGCAGTGAGACTGAGAGCTTGTTGTGTTTGCGTTCCCAGTTCAAAGTGTGCCTTCTCACGGACAGCAGATGGACTAACAGCATGAACTACAGCTAGATCCAGGAATGAAGAGATGGATAGAGAGAGTGAGGAGGGAGGGAGGGAGGAAGAGAAAGAGTGGGAACAAAAGAGGAGGTGGCTATGAAACGGCTTACGTGTCTCTGTCACAGCACCAGCTCCTACCTCTTAAACACGGCCCCTGGCCTGAACGGCCTGGTGTGTGTGTATGTGTGAATTTGTGTATGTGTGCCTGTATGTGTGCGTGTGTGTGTATGTGTGTGTCTGTATGTGTGTGTGTATGAACAGTTGAAGTCAGAAGTTTACATACACTTAGGTTGGAGTCATTAAAACTCGTTTTTCAACCACTCCACAAATTTCTTGTTAACAAACTATAGTTTTGGCAAGTCGGTTAAGACATCTACTTTGTGCATGACACAAGTCATTTTTCCAACAATTGTTTACAGACAGATTATTTCACTTATAATTCACTGTATCACAAGTTTACATACACTAAGTTGACTGTGCCTTTAAACAGCTTGGAAAATTCCAGAAAATGATGTCATGGGTTTAGAAGCTTCTGATAGGCTAATTGACATCATTGGAGTCAATTGGAGGTGTACCTGTGGATGTATTTCAAGGCCTACCTTCAAACTCAGTGCCTCTTTGCTTGACATCATGAGGAAATCAAAATAAATCAGCCAAGACCTTTGTAGTCCTCCACAAGTCTGGTTCATCCTTGGGAGCAATTTCCAAACGCCTGAAGGTAACACGTTCATCTGTACAAACAATAGTACGCAAGTATAAACACCATGGGACCACACAGCCGTCATACCGCTCAGGAAGGAGACCGCTCTGTCTCCTAGAGATGAACGTACTTTGGTGTGAAAAGTGCAAATCAATCCCAGAACAACAGCAGTGTAAACTTCTGACCCACTGGGAGTGTGATGAAAGAAATAAAAGCTGAAATAAATCATTCTCTCTACTATTATTCTGACATTTTACATTCTTAAAATGAAGTGGTGATCCTAACTGACCTAAGACATGAAATGTTTACTAGGATTAAATGTCAAGAAATGTGAAAAACTGAGTTTAAATGTATTTGGCTAAGGTGCATGTAAACTTCTGACTTCAACTGTATGTGTGTGTGTGAGGGCACCAGGAGTTGATACACACTGAGGAGGGGGGCACCAGGGGTCAACCGGGGTCACTAAGTAATTACACATCAGACTTCCCCTGGTCACCACCTACCGCAGCGGCCAAGAGAAATGACTGCAGTTATCACAGAGGGGAGGAGAGGAGGGGAGAGGTTGAAGAGACGGATAAGAGGGAGAGAGACATACTGTAGAACTGACTTCACAACAGTTACTGTACAGCAGTGGGGAAATGGGAGTGGACTCACAGATGGTATGAGGAGAGAGACTTTCATGATGGGTGATAGAGAGTGGACAGACGGACGGACGCACGAACAGAAAAACAGGCGGACGGACAGACAGACAGAATGACGCACACACATACACAAACACACACACAGATGCCTCGTACCGTGTAGGCTGCTCTGTGGGTTGTAGGTGCCGTAGAGGAGAAGCGTGACACTGAGGAGGGCTCCCGCTGCCTCCTCTGAGCTAACCCTTACACAGCGGCCCACTGTCCCCTTGTTTGTCACCTGGGGGTCCGGGACACAGCACTGTTACATATACACCCTGACCGTATACAGTCTAACTAATATCAACACTTTACACACAGAAACACTTAGTTAATACATCATATATACTGAACAAAAATATAACATGCAACAATTTCAAAGACTTTACAGAGTTACAGTTCATTGAAGGAAATCAGCCAACTGAAATAAATAAATTAGGCCCTAATCTATGGATTTTACAGGACTGGTCAGGGGCCCAACCATGGGTGGGCCTGGGAGGGCATAGGCCCACCCACTTTGGTGAGCCAGGCCCAGCCAATCAGAATTAGTTTTTCAGATTTTAGAGTGGCCTTTTATTGTCCCTAGCACAAGGTGCACCTGTGTAATGATTATGCTGCTTAATCAGCTTCTTGATATGCCACACCTGTCAGGTGGATGGATTATCTTGGTAAAGGAGAAATACTCACTTACAGGAATGTAAACAAATTTGTGCTCAACATTTTAGAGAAATACGTTTATTGTGCTTCTGGAAAAAATTGGGGATCTTTTATTTTGGCTCATTAAACATGGGATCAACTCTTTACATGTTGTGTTTATATTTTCGTTCAGTATATATACACAGCATTTCTTTACAGCATTTAGTTTGATGTCTTTACAGAATTCCTTTAATCTAATCTTAATAGACCTATTTACACCGTAACACTCTGTCAATGTGTGTATAGATACACATGTATTGTCAGGTACTAGGCCCTAAGGCAACAATAAGTCAAACACTCACAAACAGTCCAACACAGTATAGCCCAGTCAATTTGTGTGGCATTGACCACACTGGCCGTGTTTTTGTGTGTTGACGGTGTGTGTGTGTTTGTTGAGTGAGTATGTGAGGGGAACAGAGACCCTTCCTAGCAGCCCCCAGCTGAGCACCGCATTGATTTGTTGTTGGTAAACAAACAGTGTGATGCCACAGGTGGGTCGATAGCCGGCCGTCCATGGCTGAAAGGAGAGAGAGGAGACCATGCTCTAATGTATAGCCGGATCGCTTTCTGACACCAATAGTCTCACAGGTGAAATGGAAACCCAAATTCCAATCAATTCAATTACATTTCAATTTTAATTAAATAAAATTCTATTCAATTCACTTTTATTTCCCTGACAGGGCACTTCATGTGTGACTTTATGCGAAAACATACTATAACATCACAATCATAGATCGTATGTATATGGAACTATGATTGATGATTTATAGGTGATGATCAGTATATCTGATTGGTTTGTTTGTTTGTCTGTCTGTGTCTAACAAGAGATTCTTTGTTGGATTTGCTTTAAATATCAAATGTCATAATCCCCTGTTGTCTGTACAAATGTTATGGGACTAGTATTTGTGTATTTAAAAAATAAATATTATGTGAAATTGCACGTCGAGTTGTATATGTAAGAGATAAAAAAGGAAAGTGAGAGGCAATATAACTGACTAATACTTGGAGACAAAACAGAGTGAGAAACAGCTACATTATAAGATACAAAGGCGCCTAGGCCACCTAGGTCCAGATTTCCCGCCTTTCTTACACGCCTTTCCTACACACGCCTTTCCTACACACGCCTTTCCTACACACTTCTCAGTAGTTGGTATTCAGACTTACGCATGAGGGTGCGTAATGGGCTTTGCAAGCGTGGTTCCCTTCCACTCTGAATAAATTTAATTGAACCGCTGGATTTTCTCATGCTGCATAGCTATTTTCAGGTTTCTCCAGAGATGTTTTATTGGGTTCAAGTCCAGGCTCTGGCTGGGCCACTCAAGGACATTCAGAGACTTTTCCCGAAGCCACTCCTGCGTTGTCTTGGCTGTGCGCTTAGGGTCGTTGTCCTGTTGGAAGGTGAACCTCCACCCGAGTCCCGAGCCGGTTTTCATCAAGGATCTCTCACTACATTGCTCCGTTCTTCTTTCCCTTGATCCTGACTAGTCTCCCAGTCCCTGCCGCTGAAAAACATCCCCACAGCATGATGCTGCCATCACCATGCTTCAACGTAGGGATGGTGCAAGTTTTCCTCCAGACGTGATGCTTGGCATTCAGGCCAAAGAGTTCAATCTTGATTTCATCAGGCCAATCTTGTTTCTCATGGTCTGAGAGTCCTTTAGGTGCCTTTTGGCAAACTCCACGTGGGCTGTCTTGTGCCTTTTACTGAGGAGGGGCTTCCGTCTGGCCACTCTACCACAAAGGCCTGATTGGTGGAATGCTGTAGAGATGGTTGTCCTTCTGGAAGGTTCTCCCATCTCCACATAGGAATTCTGGAGCTCTGTAAGAGTGACCATTGGGTTCTTGGTCACCTCCCTGACCAAGGCCCTTCTCCCCTGATTGCTTATTTTTGGCTGGGCGGCCAACTCTAAGACTCTTGGTGGTTCCAAAAGTGTTCCTTTTAAGAACGATTGAGGCCTCTGTATTCTTAGGGACCTTCAATGCTCCAGAAATGTTTTGGTACCCTTCCTCACATCTGTGCCTCGACACAATCCTGTCTCGGAGCTCTACGGACAATTCCTTCGACCTCATGGCTTTGTTTTTGCTCTGACATGCACTGTCAACTGTGGGACCTTATATAGGCAGGTGTGTGCCCTTCCAAATCATGTCCAATCAATTTAATTTACCACAGGTGGACACCAATCAAGTTGTAGAAACATCTCAAGGATGATCAATGGAAACAGGATGCACCTGAGCTCAATTTAGAGTCTCATAGCAAAGGGTCTGATTACTTATATAAATAAGGTATTTCAGTTTATTATTTTGAATAAATGTGCAAGAATATCTAAAAACCTGTTTTTGCTTTGTCATTATGGGGAATTGTTTGTAGATTGATGAGGAAAACAATTAACTTGATCCGTTTAAGTATAAGGCTTTAACGTAACAAAATGTGTATCTTAAGCCATCCCTTTAAATACGGTGTACCTTTTAGTTAGAGTTTTGTCGACAGACTCAATAGAATATATCAAGAGAACGGGTTCAGAATATTAGGCATCAATGAAAGAAAGCCATCTAACTATATGCATATTTGGTTAGGAAAGTATTTATGAATCATAAAAAACAGGTTTGACGAGCCTTAATGCAGGAAAGAAAGAAAACAGTGGTTTGATTCATTCTGAATGTTGTCACATTCAGTTCTTTAACCCAAGGTAATGTTGGAAGATTAGTGTACATAGAATTATAATAGGGAGAATAGTGTGCAATAGTAGGCTATACCCTCGTTTATTGCCGGCAGTAACCATGAAACTATATGATGACACAGCCAAGCATTGACCATTGTGTCGGGTTCCAACTGTTATGGCTTGGTCTGCGCTTTGCTCCATAACGATTAGATTAAATTAGCTTACATGTCTTTTTTTATATTATTAACTGTTACTAATGATCCTCAGCAACAACCACATGTCCGTGAAGGCTTGTGCAGAGGAAGCAAATGCAGGTAATGTCAGGTGGTGGGTGTAGCTGGTGCATGAAGTCAGGCGCAGGAGAGCAGAGATGAGTGAACAACGCACTTTACTAGAGAAAATAGCACAAAGTAACAAAACCAATGTGCGAACAATAATGGTTGCCATACAACGCGGGTGAACACAGCACCCGGAACAAACCAGCCGGAAACGTACCGACCCTAACAATAAACAAACACACACAAAGACATGGGGGAAACAGAGGGTTAAATACATGACCAGTAATTGGGAAATGAAAACCAGGTGTGTGGGAAACATAGACAAAACCAATGGAAAATGAAAAGTGGATCGGCGATGGCTAGAAGACCGGCGATGTCGACCGCCGAGCGCCGCCCGAACAAGAAAGTCGTGACAGGTAAACTAAATGTAATTAAATGGAATGATAATGTAGGCTATACCAGCTAAAGGGAACTAACAGTAAATTGGCAGTTGAATATGTGTTCTTATTAGGCCTACTGAAGGTTGATACTGATTGTGGATAATATTTAACATGATAACAGCATTTCATAAACTTTACGTGGGAAAGTTGATATGTTGATATGCTTCAGTTTGCTGCATATGACTGATTTCACATTTGTCTCCAGCGATTATAAGGTAAAATATATTTGAAACAATTGTAATATACAATTCCCTTATCCAAATGGATTACTCATTTACCTAGTTCTTATCAATAGCTCTTTTCAAATTGTAAATTACAGTGCATGGAGAATGGTGATATTTCTATCGGAAAAAATAAAGTAGATGCTCTTTCCACTTGGAACCGATAGGTTCGCTAGACCTTTTTCAAGGTTTCCTTGCGCGTAAAGGTGGTGGAATATTAGCGAATTAAGTCAAGGTCAGAATATGCCTATCTGTAGACACACTGCCGCCACACCTTCATTTATTCCATCTCCACCCAAAACGAATAGCAGGTGAATAGCACACTATTCTCATGCTTAAGTTCAAGGTCCGAATACACAGAGAGAAAAGTGCATAAAAGGGGTATTATATTCCATTTACCTGTACTTAACTCAGGTCGGAGTGGGGGGAGATTAAAGATATAGAGAGGTATAGGGTACATAGAGACAAGGAGATTAGAGATGAAGCATCAGAGATCATAAGTGATAGATAGACCAAGAAGCAGTTGATTGCTGGAGATCAAGAGAAAGACAGGGTAGGAAAGACTAAAAAGACAAGAAGAAGAACCGCGTGTGTGTGAAAGACAGGGTGTGAAAAAAGAGAAAGAGTAAGACAGACAGAAAGAAAGAAATATACATATATATACAGAGAAAGTGTGTGATTGAGTAAAAGAGATAGAGACCGAGAGAGGGAGAGTGGGGAGAGAGAGAGTGCTGGGGAGGATGCCAGCAGAAGTCTTGCTGGGCTTACATATGTAAAGTAACGGGGGACCAGCAGTGTGTGAGACTGGAGGTTCTGGCTGAACCCAAGCTTCTCTCTGCTCCCTCTAATGCATAAATCATCCACAACAGGGCCACGGTGGCCGCTCAGCACGCTGGGAGCCCCCCCCCCCCCCCCCACACACACACACGCCACAAATGCATACACACAAATACACACGCAAGTGCAAGCACATATACACTCACTCAGTGGTACCTCCTCAGCCCGACCATCTGCGATGCGGTGCCAGTGGGCGATATTCACATGGAGGGCCGCTCCCCCCAAAAAAGAAAAATAAATAACCACAAAGGGGCGGTTGGATCGCTTGATCTCCCCAAACTAATTATACATGCAAATGCATGCAAATGCATGCACCTTTAGAAATCCACCTTGGGCCAGAGTGAGTGTTTGTGTGCTTGTGAGAATGAATGTGTATTTGAATGTATTTTGCAGTACATGTATCTGCTTTATAACGGTTTGTATGCCATGTGTGTTTATGTGGGAATTCTCTGGGTTCTTTTGGGGGCATAGAAGGAGGGAATTCAGATGTGCCACCTGAGATTGTATTAGATTGTACAGAGCCTTCGGAAAGTATTCAGACCCTTTGACTTTTCCACATTTTGTTACGTTACAGCCTTATTATAAAATGGATGAAATGTATTGTTTTCCTCATCAATCTACACACAATACCCCATAATGACAAAGCGAAAACAGGTTTTTTAGGCATTTTAGCATATTTATAAAAAAAATTATATAAAGATGTCTGGATTGGAGTCCACCTGTGGTAAATTGCCTAGTTAAATAAAATAAAACTATTCAATTGATTGGACATGATTTGGAAAGGCACACACCTGTCTATATAAGGTCCCACAGCTGACAGTGCATGTCTGAGCAAAAACCAAGCCATGAGGTCGAAGGAATTGTCCGTAAAGCTCCGAGACAACCTGAGTAAACCTGGCACCATCCCTACGGTGAAACATGGTGGTGGCAGCATCATGTTGTGGGGATATTTTTCAGCAGTAGGGACTGGGAGATGAAAACCTGCTCCAGAGTGCTCAGGACCTCAGACTGAGGCAAAGGTTCATCTTCCAACAGGACAACGACCCTAAGCAAACAGCCAAGACAACGCAGGAGTGGCTTCGGGACAAGTCTCTGAATGTCCTTGAGTGGCCCAGCCAGAGCCTGCACTTGATCCCGATAAAACATCTTTGGAGAGACCTGACAATAGCTGTGCAGCAATGCTCCCCATCCAACCTGACAGAGCTTGAGAGGATCTGCAGAGAAAAATGGTAGAAACTCCCCAAATACAGGTGTGCCAAGCTTGTAGCGTCATACCTAGCAAGACTCAATGCTGTAATCGGGGCAAAGGTGCTTCTACAAAGTACTGAGCAGTGTCTGAATATTTATGTAAATTAAATATTTCAGTTTACATTTTTTATTTTTATAAATTAGCAAAAAATGTCTAAAAACCTGTTATTTCTTTGTCATTATGGGGTTTTGTGTGTAGATTGATAAGGGAAATCAATTTTAGAATAAGGCTGTAACATAACAAAATGTGGAAAAATTCCAGGGGTCTGCACACTTTCTGAAGGCACTGTACATCATCTGTCAGTCATGACAGCCACACTGCTGTAGGCTAAAAACACTTATTGTATTACTCCAGCAGTTAGTTCTCTATCCAGCTCTATTCAGTCGACTGGGAATAGGGATCTCTCCTGTAAAAATTCTTAAGCCGAGCCATAGTGCTATGATGCCATGCGACCATGCCATCCGTGTGGGCACCAGGGGCTGTGGTGTGCTGAGTGGGCAGAGAGGGGGCAGTTGTGAGTCAGAGGAGGTAGAGCAGGGGTGTGTGTGTGTTTGTCCATCTGTGTGTGTATATGTGTTCGATATCAATGTGCGTGCACGCGTGTCTCTATGCGTGCCTCTGTGCGTGTCTCCATGCATGGGTACTAGTCTTTGTTGTCGTAGAAACCAACAATAAACAAAGCAATTGGGTCTAAATTGTCATACTGTACTTTTCATTTCCTATGTGACGTTGCCTCAGTTTCACACTGCAGAAGGGCAACAGTGTTCTACTGAGCAGGGATATATTCATGTACACTAATGTTCCCACTCTAGTGTAAACAAACCAGCCAGCTTCCTCTGCCTCCTCTGGGCTATTACAGAGGCGGGTTAGAGACTGGGCAGGTTGAGAGAGAGAAAGGAGGGAGAGAGAGCGAGAGAGAAAGAGAGAGAGAGAGAGAGAGAGAGAGAACGCAGAAAAAGAGACACAGTATAGAGTATATAGAGAGCAGAGACAGAAAAGGAGAGAGCTCAAAGAGAGAGAATGTGCTCAGAGAACGATAAAAAAGAGGGGGAGAGAGTGAGGAGAGAGAGTGTGAGCTCATAGAGAAAGAGAGCGAGAGTCTACCATGTCTCACAGCGTTTACTGCCCTGCGGTGATATCCTTCAGCGTGCTGGAAGGTCACGGCGCGGAGCCTTCCTTTTTCTCTTTCAATTCCATCTAGCTCTTTCACCACCATGCTCTTTGACAATTGTCATCATGACAAATCAATACAGACTATCTCCAGTCCTGCCAGAAACACCCCTCCAGCCTCCTCCACACCCTCCACTGTCCTTGAGTAAAACACTGATACAGGAGATAGCTGTGTTAAATCCTCACCTAGTCTGTGTGTTAAGGCATCCCTCTCTCTGTGGCCAAGTGTGTAGTGCAAAGTGTGCGTTGTATTCATATTTGTGTTCATGCTTACTGTAAATGTTTACATGTTACCTGTAAAAGTGTGTGTGTGTGTGTGTGTTGTCTGTGTGCTGAGTTACAGTAAGTTTTTGCGTGTTGAGTGTGTGTGTGTGTGTGTGTGTATGCATACAAACAGTATGTGTTGTCTGTCGGCTGATTTACAGTAAGCTGCTGTAAGTTAAGGGCAAGAGTTGTGTTGTGTGCTGTGTGTGCTGATTAGCAGTGTGTTAAGCTGTGCCGAGCATCGTCAACTCCCAGTGTTAATGCGTGTTGAGCACTGTGACTCGCCTGTGTGTCGCTCTGCTGTCTTCTCTGTGTCTCCACAGCATTGGGCCTGAGTAATTGGTCACAAAGGGGACAGTAAATCTGCAGGAAGACGTGAGTGTGTGTGTGTGTGTGTGTGTGTGTGTCTGTCTGTCTGTCTGTGTGTGTGTAGGGAGGGGGGAGGTCCCTTTCCTCTCGCTAGCTTTTTAAAAAATCTATAAACCTCCAACTGTTTACAAGGCCTGATTCCCATTTGACCTACACACACACACACACACCACACACACACACACACACACACACACGGGACATTGGGATGAGGTTAGTCTCAAAAGTGTTCATTTAACTAGATTAAAAGGATTTGTATGAACATTGTCAAAGTGATGAACGTAACCCTTTCCGAGTTAAATGTACACTCGTGAATTTGCTGTGTGAGGTGAATTTAAAGTTCTCTGGCTGGGGGTGTAAACACGGTAAAGGACTGCGGCTGACCTTGAGTGTCCAGACGCCGTGAGGGTGTTCCCCCCAGGACTGAACGCTCATCAGGGTCCAGTTCCTCAGGCCGGCAGCCGAGGCATCGTTGCGCCGCGTGGCCAGGAGCAGAGACACTGTGCCCGCCGGGGACACTAGGTCTATGGAGAGGTCACCACGACCCACACTGCTGAGACTCACCTTCACCTGGCCTGTGTACGTGGGTATGAGAGAGAGGGAGACAAAGACAAGAGAGTATGTGATAGAAAGAGAGAGAGACAATTGTGTGTGTATGTTTGAGAGAGAAGGATACAGACAGAGAGAGAGAGCGGTGGGGGAGTATTAGTATCAGTATTAGATGAATGACTTAAATAAACAGATGAAGTGTACACACACCTGCCCCCGTTCATCTCACACAGCACATCTGGTGTGACAATGGCACATCGCAGAGCGAGCTGCTGCCGAGCTTTAAAAGACTGACAGCCTGCTCCTGTTTACAGCACATTCCCATGGCAACACATCCATCAATCACACTTGCAGCGATGCCCTGACCAACGCTTTCTGAAAGGAGAAAGCAGCCAAAAACAAAACATTTTCAATTTACATACTGACACAAACGAATGCAAGCGCGTGCGCGCACAGACACACACGCACGCACACACACACACACACACACTTCACTATTTCTCACACAGTTAGAGGAAGTGGTGTCTTGGTAATAACATGTGAACCTGTCTCTCTGACCTGTACATGCTCCAGCGTGTTGACCTCGGTGTTTATCCCCAAGCAGCCTGCTGATTGGATGTTCACACTGACCTCTCCCCCAGAGGGCAGGATCCTTCAGAGAAACAATCACCCATCACAACCATCCACACAGCTGTCAATCAAATGTCAACAACACACAAAACTGCTGCCAGATACCTCACCCGGCTGTTTTTAATCATTTTGTTTTCTTTATTATTTCTTTACTTTTCATTTGTGTTATCCCAAAGTACAGAAAACATCATAAAGTATAGACATCTTGTTGTCCCATATATCAATTCTTAGCTTTCCTGCCCCTCCTCTGCACCAATATGTTTTTAAATTGTTGCTATAGCATTGTGACAGCGCCTGATGGGGTCAAGAGTGACTTCCTGTGTGCACTTCCTGTGAGGGGCAACAGCCTGGAACTGTAAGGCCTGCTGCACCATCAGCCCTGCATCCAGAACCCCAAACCCATACCTGAGACCAGGGCAAACACATTGTTAGACAAGGACCATCTGTATCATCTGGTATATCACTTATATATTGCTTTTGTGTGTCCATGTGTACAGTCACCACTCAGTCTTTGTCTGAGTAGATTTTATTCCAATGTGCTTTAATTGATGCAGTGTTATGCGGTGTGTGAGGTGTGTGAATGCGCATGTTAAGGTGACTGTGAAAGCTTTTTAGAAGGTGTGTGTGTGTCCTAAGTGCATAAGGAAATACTCGTGGGTGTGGGTGCACCTGCTCTAATGGTTCCATACGAGGAGGCAACAAGTCATTTTCAGGAGGATGATGTCCTTTGACACAATCACTTCCTATTCTGTCCGGGGAGAGAGAGGGCTGCTGTTGGCGCTCCTGTAATTGTGCTCGACGATTGATTCTGAACGATGTGCCGTTCATGGACTGTAATCAAGCCCCATTATTCACTCTTTACCACCACGATCAGGCCGTCGCCACACAATGGCTTTCCCTTAAACAGCTCTGCCTTAATTCCCACCCACCTCTATCTCTCTGCATCTCTCTGCATCTCTCTCTCTCTCCTCTATTCCTCTTTACCTTTGTCCTCCACCCATCTATCACTCTTTCCTACGCCACTCTCTCCTCCCAGACTGCCTTCACACCAAACCCTCCCCCTCTGTCTCTCTCCTCCATCCATCTTTCCCTCTCTTGCTTCTCCATCCCTCTTTCCCTCTATCCTCCAACTCTCCATCCCTCTCTCCCAGAGACGAAGGCTGTAATAATCACGGTTGTTAGGCCGAACGCTGCCGTAACGCTCCCACAACATTTCCAGTGGTAACCTCAGAGGGTGACAAAGAGCTCGTAGTGTAATTAACATCGCTCCATCATTAATCTGCAATAAGTGAAAGTCATTAGTTTGGATGACGGGCCTCTCTCTCTACCTCTCTCTCTCTCTCTCTCTCTCTCTCGCTCCGTGTTTCTCCCTTCTCTCTCTCTCAGCGAAGTCAGGGAGAAAGAGCTGATTTATAAGTCAATCCGCTCTCTCTCCCTCTTTCTCTCCACCACCATTTCCGTCACTGCAAGAGACAACAGAGAATGAGGACTGGCAGGGGGGTCCGGAGGACTTACTGACTTTTAATATGCGTAGGTGGTGGGCAAAGTGCTGTACGTCAACGTTAGACACATCATGAGCTTAGTGGAAGTGAAGGGGCATCAGTGGCAGGGGGAAGAGGGGTCTGAGAGCATGGCACATGTGAATGGTGCTCTATAAGCTCCCAGTGCCATAAATGTTAGGAGACCTCTCTCTCTCTATGAGGTCTCATTAGTGAGACAAAATGTCAAAGTCTCTCAAAGTCACCTTCTATTGATCATTTACATTTTCCTAGATAAGTCTCCTTGTATAAAGGGATGTGCGCTCCGTCAGTTCATTGAGTGATAGGCCCAGTGACTGACGGTCATTTTGCTGCCCAATCTCCCCGCTCTCGCACTCTCTCAATTCAATAAATGCTTTATTGGCATGAATGGATGGTTGCTACTGTTGCCAAAGCAAAAGATATTAAGTATTTAACAAATGAACAATCTTTCTCTCTCTCTACCCCCACATCTCTCTCAGCTCTGTCTATCTATCTGAGGGGGGACCAGAGAACCCCTTCTGTGTCCCCAAACAGCAACAACAGGCTCAATGGACAGAATCTAATCCCACACTATCACCACCACTGAATCACCAGCCACGACTCATCATTAGCCATGTAGAGATGCTACTGTTATAACGTGTACACTAAAAATTGGGAAGCAAGTACAGGGAGTGAATTCAATAAATAACGGGACATCGAACAAAACAAGAAACACGAGCAGCGTACAGACATGAAACAGAGTCAATAACACCTGGGGAAAGAACCAAAGGGAGTGACAGATATAGGGGAGGTAATCAGGAAGGTGATGGAGTTCAGGTGAGTATCATGAGCGCAGGTGCGCGTAACAATGGTGGCAGGTGTGGGTAATAATTAATAAACTGCCGATGTCGAGCACCGGAGAGGGGGAGTAGATGTGATAGTACCCCCTCCCTGACGCCCGTCTCCAGCCGCAGGACCCTGACCGGAGGGACTGTCCAGATGACCAGGATGGCTGGTCGTTTCTGCTGATGCTCGGGAACCTGTAGAGCCAGCTGAGGCGCGGGAGCCTGTAGAGCCAGCTGAGGCGCTGGAGCCTGTCGCGCCGGCTGAGGCTTGGGAGCCTGACAAGCCAGCAGAGGCTTGGGAGCCTGACAAGCCAGCAGAGGCATGGGAGCCTGACGCGCCGGCTGAAGCTTGGGAGCCTGACAAGCCAGCAGAGGCATGGGAGCTTGACGAGCCGGCAGAAGCATGGGAGCCTGACGAGCCAGCAGAGGCATGGGAGCCTGACGATCCGGCAGAAGCATGGGAGCCTGACGAGCCAGCAGGGGCATGGGAGCCTGACGAGCCAGCAGGGGCATGGGAGCCTGACGAGCCGGCAGAAGCAAGGAAGCCTGACGAGCCAGCTGAGGCATCCCCGGTTACTTTGGCAGCGGCACTTGGATCCGACGTCAACAGTAAAAAAAAAAAAATCTCTGTTGCTTCCCTTTGGGCTTTATTTTATAACGTGTACGCTAAGAATCGGGAAGCAAGTACAGGGAGTGAATTTAACAAATAACAGAACATCGAACAAAACAAGAAACACGAGTAGTGTACAGACATGAGAGTCAATAACGCCTGGGGAAAGAACCAAAGGGAGTGACTGTCATAAAGTTTGTCGTCTGAAGAGGTGAAATCATCGGACCAATACGCAGCGGTTAAATTGCTCACCTTCTTATTTATTAAAGAAAGGAAAAAATACTCATACAAAACAAACGACGAAAAACAGTCCTGTAAGGTGCTCAGACTATACACGGAAACAACCACCCACAAACACAAGTGAAAACAAACACACTTAAATATGGCCTCCAATCAGAGAAAACAACAAACAGTTGCCTCTGATTGGAGGTCATTGACAAAACTACCATAGACATAGAAAAACTAGAAAACCCACATAGAAATAGAAAACATAGAACATCAACCAAACTAAACAAACACCCCCTGCCACTCCCTGACCAAACTACAATAACAAACAACCCCTTTTACTGGTCAGGACGTGACAGTGACAGATATAGGGGAGGTAATCAGGAAGGGGATGGAGTCCAGGTGAAGCGCAGGTGCGCGTAACGATGGTGGCAGGTGTGTGTAATAATGAATAAACTGGCGAAGTCGAGCACCAGAGAGGGGGAGTGGGCGTAGACGTGACAACTGTAGTCGTCTGGGACAAGATCATTTGGTTCATTTGAATACTGTGGGCAATATTTACACGCTAGTACTTTTAAACAGTTAAACTTAAACTAACAGGTTTAATCTTTGATGTATGACAAGTCAAATTCAGGACTTAAAAAAAGAATTGATAGCATAGACCCATTGTGCTATTGTAGGCCTGTCTTCCATCCATCATGCCCTAACACCACAGTGTGTGACTGTGTGAGCCGTGCTTCTGCTCCTCCTCATAAAACAGAAAGTGTTAGCGACCGGGGCCTGTCACCTTTCTCCTGTTTAGTGATTAAATATACCTTCCTCCCCATTGCCCTGAACCGGGCGCTGTGCAGCTATTAAATCCCAAGCTTCAATAGATCGATCAGGGTTGGCCCCAACTCCACAGCCATAAAACTGTTCAGACATATATCTGATAGAAAAAGCAGTAGGAAACAGGTTTACCCACTATAGACCATGATGAAAATGACATATTTTATGTCCTGCCACGCCAATAAAATGCTACAGCTGAACTGAGCCTATTTCCAGTGAAACTCCCCACTCAGCCATCAGATGAGATCCCTCGACTAACAGGGGGGATATAATACACTGCATCGGAAAAATCACCTGACTATAACATAAAACCTGAGTAAAATGTGTTTTTCTTACCATACATTTTCACTTATTCCAAACTTTATATACATATATTTTCACCTTTCTTGAAATAAAGTATTAATCAGCAAAAAAAAAACATTATTCCTGTTGTATAACCATTTGCATTTATTTCACAAGTCTTATACGAAAGGGTATGAATGCAAAACAAAAATCCCAAGAGGTAACATTAAAACTAAACAAAGTGCAAAAGTATTTAAAAATCAACAGATATACCATATGCAGGCAAACTAGATATCCCTAGCCTCCAATAACAAAACAGTCACGTGACCCTGTGATTCTGCCTGCGCTGTATGGTCCCATATGTTCTATTCAACCCTCTGGTTCCCAAGTCTGAGTCAAGCTGACGAATGAGTGACAGGCCATCTTCTGTCCACCCAGCACGGGGCATGTAAAACCCTGACCCCCTCCAGAACCCTTCCAGACCAATCTGCAGCCTCAGATTCTCTGCATCTCCTTTCACTCCCCAGTGGCAAGTTCTGCCCTCTCACAACTCTCCTGTTCTTTTTATCTATTAGGACTCAGGCCCCTCCCCTCACAGTCTCTCCATGGCCCCTCTTTGTAACTGTCGAGGAACCCTTTCACTTTTTGTTCCCCAGACAGTCCTACCCAGGACAGGACCATTCTCTGTTGACATTCACACCATCTGGTTGTGGTGGGGGGAGGTGATTCCACATGCAGAATGTGAACTCGTCACGCACTTTTGAGGTCCGACCCTCACTTTCCTTCTGCAGTCCGTGTCTAAGAAACATTGATACGGAAGCCTAATGTAACTCCATATATCATAACATTGTAAAAACACAGAACTAATGACTGGTAAGGGATACAGTCCTCTTGGTCTCTCCCCCCTCTCTCTGCAGTGGTACGCACAGCTAAGTCCTCAATAGAAGTGTCACTAAAGAATCACTCAAGCTGGACTAAGCAGCTGCCTTTGAGTTAGGTCATTTTCCCAGGAGCGCGGGAGAGTGGGCATTGGCAGGACCTCAGAAAAAGGACACCATCTGTTCTCCCAGTGAAAAGGTTGGCGACACCTTCTGTGGTACCAACAACCCCTAATTAAGTGGCCAGGAATGCGCCAGCGGCAGACCATGTGATTGGTGGGTTCGGCCCTGCTTATCGCCGCAGTGACACGGCGAGCCGCCACTCCTCACCCTCCTCTCACCCCCTCTCCTCCACACATCTGTCTATGTATGGCAGGTAACAATGACAAAACACCGGCAGTATTATAGGCTTGATCCGACTGCTGCACAGACTCTTTCTGATGTGGTTTACGAGCTATTAGTCTAGATTATAGTTTTTTTTATTTATCCGTACGTATCATGATTCACAGCAGTATGTGTTTAATGCAGGATTGGAGGTCCTGACAAATCCAACAGTGATCAAACATCTCCCCGAGCTGTACTACACACACGTACATTGATTTGATTAACATTGGACTTAAATGAAATAACAAACGGACTTATTCAATTCTTCCGATTTTCATCTCACTTACAGCCAAATACCTCTCTCCAGAAATGTTACTAATTAGGCTTATTAAGTAATTAAGACAAGAGGTCTTAATTAAATCGGTGCCACTGGGACCTACACAGCGCAAGGCCTTGCCATAAAACACTTTCCTCCTTTGTTGGTTTAAATGTTAATTGCAAGACACACAATACAATTTATTGGACTGAAATATTGATGGTTTTCACAGCATTTGACACTCCTTTTAGGTTTCCTTTAAATGGCTTTTGGAGATTTATTAGACAAGTGTCCATCTGACAGTAAATTGCAGAGGCAACAATAAGTAGTGCTAAAACCCTCCTCCTGAAATGTCAAGTGAATTACCTTGCAAAGAGTTAAAAGTTTAATGAAATATCTGGCAGGAGAAAATTATGGGTTTGGCACAGGCCCTGGTACAGTCTCTTCAGAGAGAGAAAGAGAGAGAGATAGAAAGAGAGGGCAGCAAAATGACCGTCCATCACTGGGCCTATCACTCAAAGAAACAACAGTGCAAACATCCCTTTATACAAGGAGACTTATCTAGGAACATTTTAAGGATCAATAGCAGGTGACATCATTCTTAGCATTCAACATATTTTGATTTGTCGCCTGAGTGTTATTCAAACACAAATTCAAAGTGGGTTTGAAGATGAAATTCTGGGGGACGCTTTTGTTGGATGCACACCAAGCCCCGGTCCCTCGGAAGGCTGGTACCCTTGTGAGTGAGCATAGTGCCAAAAACTTGGCAGAAGATTCCGTTCAAGGTCCCAAGTGTTTTTCGTTTTTTTTTTTGCTGAGCAAAGTAACTAGTCCTTGATACCATAGATTAGAACACATCTGTCATCTACAGTGTAGTACATGAGCATCAAACATAGTTGAATCTCTCCTTTTTAGTTTATTAAAGTGTCTGATACCCATAGTCATTGGTCTGATATGGAGTTTTTTTTTATTACCATGGGGCATTTGGGGTTCATTAGTCCATATAGAGATTCATATACTCTTGTTAGCAACTCTCTCCATCAGGCACTTTTTGGGACTTGAAACACTCAGGACAAAGTTATTGGGTGAATTTTGTTCCCTTGGTTATTACTGGTGCAACTCTAGGGCAGCCATATATCCTCAGATTCTGTGTCGACTAATTGTGTGGTATCGCAAATTAACTCTGGATTGGGGAAAAAAACAGGCATCCTTATTTTGAAATTTCTTGTATTTTTCTCTCCCTCTAGCAAAACATAAAAATTGCTACTTAGCATGAATTATACATTAGCGGGGGTGGAGGGCACGGGGTTCCTCTTGCCCGCGGCGCTGTGGGGGTGGGGTGGGGGTGCAGACACCCGTCCGCACGCCTGCTGCACACCCCCGCCGAGAGAGAGCTCACCCCATCCGTCCCCCCCCTCCCGCAGGAAGTGCAGCGCTCCACTTCCCCTGTCCCTCTGGGCACAGCTGTGTGTCACACACAAATCAAAATCAAATCAAAGTTTATTGGTCGTGTAAACAGTTTAGCAGATGTTATAGCGGGTGCAGCAAAACACTTATGTTGCTAGCTTTTAACAATGCAGTAAAATGTCAAACAAGTACACAAATAATAAAACAATTTAACGTTTTAAATAAAACGTTAAAATCAAGAAATGTAGGAACGCATCCAATCAACAACCCAAGTAGCTCTGTAACAGTAATCCAAATGCAATCTATACATATATACACAGGATATTTACACAAGATATACTAAGAATGATATGTACAGCAGTAGATATATTAGAGTTAGCTTTGTCTGTAGTGAGCTATTGTCACAAGCGTCGTTGAAGGGGGACCAAAACGCAGCGGGTAAAGTGCTCATCTTCTTAATTTTATTAAAGAAAACACTTAATCAAAATAAACAAACGACAAAAACAGTCCAGTAAGGTGCACAAACCAAACACAAGTGAAAACAAACACAACTAAATATGGCCTCCAATTAGAGACAACAACAACCAGCTGCCTCTAATTGGAGGTCATTGCCAAAACTCACATAGAAATATCTTTAATTACCTTGCCTCTCTGTAGTAAAACACATACAGTTCAGAAGCTCAGAGTAATTGGCTTGGAGAAGATGTACAAAAAAAAAGAAGAAAAAGGTCTCCATAATTAATACATCTATCAGGCTGGCCATGAGAGTTAGCAGGGTAGAGCCGCCTCTGAGCTGGTTTTACAAGTCGACAAGGGAGAGCTCAGACTCTGCCCTGAGACCATGGATTCTCCATATTCATCTGGATTTTATAGACCACGCTGAGTTGTGGCGGTATCTATAAATCGTAGAGACTTGTAGAGACACCAGTCAGGGTGTAGCAGTGCGTGTGACCTTGTCTGTGTGGTGTCCTATAGGTGGGCTGCTTGCCTGCGTGTGTGTGTGTGTGTGTGTGTGCGTGTCTGAGTGACGGGATGGCCAGAGGCCCTGATAATCTTTATGATAAATCATCTCAGTGCAGCCTGCCTCTACAGCCATGATGAATGACAGCTCTAAATACCTGGGAGGGTAGCAGGGTGGTTTAAAGGCCTCCAGTATTCACCGCTCCAACCCGGGACCCCAGTTTCCCTGTGTAAAAGAGCAGCATCATCCAAAGCCTGCAGTCTCAAATTGCCATTCTAGCTCAGTCTCAAGGCACCATTCTGGCTCTATCTCATGTCACCGTTCTGGCAGCGGTTCAAACCTCACATTGGCTCCCATTCAGGCTTCGTGCTGGCTGGGTTTCAAGGCCCACACTGGGCTGTGTGTGCTTCAGCTTCCACTGTGGTTCTATGTGGCTCTGTTTCAGGCAGGGCCCCTTCAGTTTCAGCACCCTGGGTTGCTGGCTTCCTGCCCGCGCAGATCAGTGGGAGATCTCAGCAGAGCCCTTTGTTTGGGGTGGCTTTTTTTTTCTCCCACTCCGCCTGTAATCTAAACACCTAAAGCATCTCACGCTCGACAAATCGGCTCCACAGACAACGGAGCGGCACAAGACAAATGGCTGGAGGCGGTTCAAACCTCCGGGACTGATGGCATCTGACCGGGCCTGACCTCCCAAAGGTTAAAGGCACGTTCACTTACAAAGCAATCAATTATCGGGGCTGCGTGGCCCCTTTTAACAAACGCTCCCCTCCCTCGCAACGACAGCCACACTTCTAAAACAGCAAGGCTTATTAATGACTAACACTACTGTGGAGACACCCCCAATCTACAGTACAGTGTGTGTTACAGTTTCACAATTACAACACAACTCTTAAACAAGCTATTTTTTTGCCTTCCCTCTTGTGTATCTGTATCTGCCTTTTGCTTGTTCTACACTCTCTGTTTTCCTCCCTGGGCTCTCTCTCTCCGTCGGTATCTTTCTCTTTCTCTGTTTCTCTCTCTCCTCCGTATTTCTGTCTGTGTCTGTATTTTTTTTCTCTCCCTCTGTTTTCCTCATGGGCTCTCTCTCCATGTCTCTCGTATCTTTCTCTTTTCTTCTCTGTTCTCTCTCCCTGATCTTTCTACCTCCGTGTCTGTAGTCTCTCCTGGTTTGCGTTGCAGGTTTGTCCTGCTAGCTGAGCTTGGCGGGCCCCTCAGCTGTTCGGCTGTGTTAGTAATTACCATTTCATTAAGAATGACAGTTTCGAGGGTTGAAGCACCATTTCATCAGGGTCTCGTGGGAAAGACGCTTGCCAAATTTCGTGCGTGAACGGCAATTATCTCTCTATGTCTGCAATTCACTATTTTGTACTTAGTTGCTCGACGACAGCGATGAAATTCGGAGCAAAAATGTGTCTAGGATGGATAGGCATACAGCAGAGGCCATTCCTGGTTAGCTCAATATCTTAGAGGTATTAGACTAGAGATGGAAGAGCTGACTGAATAATGGCAGAGGGTGCATCATACTCATGAGCAAACAGAAATGGTGTGCACCCACAGCAGTAGGTATATATAATCTCTTGTCACACAGCTAGAACTGCATTATGCTTGAATGCAATAGTGCAGTAAGGGATGCTTCTGCATGTCTTTGTGGGTGTGTTTTTAGCATGCGAATATGGGTGCTAAGTTTCCGTTTACATCCTCTGTGTGTGTCAGTGTGTGTGTGTGTGTGTGTGTGTGTGTGTGTGTGTGTGTGTGTGTGCGCGCGTGTCCCTGCGTATGTGCACGCATGCATGTTTGTGTGTGTACCCACATACGCGTGTGTGTGTGCCACTCCCTGAGAACCAGTGAAGAAAGAGCTGGGTGTGCGTTATAGTGACAGGATTCGGAGCTTGTCTGCTGGAAACTGGTTCAGCTCTTCTAATTGCATGTCTACTCTGAATGATGGGACACTTAATTCCTACACATTCCACACAATTGCTTTCCACTAACACGGGACCAGGGAGGGAGAGACAGGTTCCGGGGCCATATGGAGAGGGACGCGGGGGCCAGTGAATAAATGGGATATCCCCAGCTCATCCCTAGATCCAGTCAGAGCGATGAAACAGCAGCACTAATGAAACAGATTCCCACCAACACCCCAGCCGACTGCATGCACCACGTGATGGATAGCTATATGTGTGTATATTTGTGTGTGTGTACGTGCGTGCGTGTTTGCTGAGTCCTGGCCAAGCAGTGCAGGTAAGCCAGAGGAGCTGTAGGGAGCCTGCTTATTGACGTGACCCTGGAACCTCCAACCCTACCCTCAGCTCCATCCTCCATCCACAGCCCCACCGGTAGCAGCAGGGAAGGTAGACAAGTGCAGCCCTGCTCTGCAAATGATTTCACCAGCCAGCCCCCATCCAAGCAGGCAAAGCACTTAATTACTTAAATTGATCATTATTAGCTTCAATTAGAGAGGGACACTGGGGGGAAAACAAGGTCCTGATTCCTGCAGACAGATCACAAGCAGAGGTGAAGGCAGAGGTGGCTCGACTAGCCTCCAACACACACATCCTAAGCCCTAAGCAGGGGTGGAAGATGCATCCTCGGTGGAGCCGCAGTAGAGAGTAACGGATAGGAGAAGGACCCCCCTCTCCCGCCCCGCCACGGTGCCTGTGTTTGTGTTTCTGGGGCGCTGGGTGACCTTTGACCTCGGACTAATGAGAGCGATAACGAGGATTAAAAGGGGGTGACTGGAAGGTGTCTGTGAGGGGGTTTAAACAATTACACTCGGCTGCCAACATGCCTTTTCCTCATGACTCAGGAAATTACAGTCTCTCTCGCCCCTTTTCTGGCCAACACAAAAGAAAAAGGCTTATGGAAAATAATACATTATCCGGAGCCACATTAACTTGGATGTAAATCGCTAGGCAATTATGTTTTAATAGGCCTTTAAGAGAATGAGTAATTGGGGGTGATGCTGGTGAGGTTGATCATGGTAACCCATCACTCGCCCTCTGTGGCCAGCAGAACAGGCCCCGGCCATTGTGTATCGGTCGAGTGGAAGTGTGTGTACAGCATGTGTGTGCGTCCATGCAGGTGTGTATGTATATGGGGTTGAAACCTAAAATTATATACAACTGAAATTTCACAGGTGAGTAGAGAGCGAGAGAGTGGGGTGGACATGTAAGGGGCTTGGCCTGAAGCGTTGAACATCATGACATGACATGAATTGGAATGCGTTTAGGCTTTTACTAGCATCAGAACTTTACTGAATCACATAATTATATACTAGATATTTTGAATATATAAAAATATGGTTCCGGAACACTAGAGATCACTTTCATTTCCCAGTTCTGTTTCCATTCCTCGAAAAAATTACGTTATTTTCCGGCATTCGGTTCTATTCCCTAAATCGGTTCCAACCCAGAGCATGTACAGTATGTGTGTTTTTGTTAGTATGTGTGTGTGAATCAATCGTCCCCCCCTCCCCTGTCTTGCTCCAAAACATTGATGAGCCTGAAAAGATGAGCGTAAGCCTCTAACCCCTGGCCCTAGACAGTGACCTGTGGAATATCGATGTGTGTGTTGGCCATGCAGGGCTGCTGCTGGGTGTAGAGGGATCAGAATCAATGTGAGGAGAGATCGCTATAGACAGACCCACCTAGTGGAACACTAACTAATGAGACTGGCCAAGAACACTCACACAGCAGGGCAGACAGCAGGGAGGACAGAGAGCAGAACAGAGAACAGGGAGTGGGGAGTGAGGGAGAGGAGGGAGGGAGGTGAGAGAGAATTTAATTGTTTCCTTCAAAAGAACAAGCTAGTCTGGTACAGAGGAGTCCCCGAAAATCTAATATGCAGTCTCTATCCATAGTAAACTGTACTAGCACTGTGATGCAGTGGCACACATTTATATTGAGCCAATACACACAAGGTATATCAAATACTAATAGATCTGATCATCTCAAAATGTTCCAAATTGTGATGTAATTGTATAGATATTTGCATGATTTCACATTAAAGCTTCACATTTCCTAATTGTCATTAATTTAGATACTCCCCTTCTATAGAATGTTTTAATAATCACTTTTACCTCCGATTAGCCCCCACTCACAATTATATCAATACTGAATATTTTTCTTTACACTACAGGAAATGGTCAAGCAAACCTAAATACTTCTGGATGTACTGTATCTGTATAATCACCTCAACATAATTCACAACAAAACAAGACCATATGCACATCCGTTCCACTTGGGGACCCACCAGTCACAGAGATGTGAATTCTGATGAGTCATTTATCAAACTGCTCACTTTCATCCATTACTGTCAACACCGTAAAGGCACTTAAAGGACTACTTTACTACAACGCCTGTGAGTATGCAAATTTAGCAGACTATATTTCAGTACTTAAAAACCTCTCCGTGTTTAGTTTTCAACCAAGCTTCTCGTATAATTCTCTTAGGTTTCTGAGGCAGGCAATTTGCGCAAACATCAGGAGTTTCGTTTTAAAATAACCAAGCTAGCAAGAAAATCTGTTTTATTTTGTGGTAAGGCAACCTTTCAGCCCGTAACCCCCTTAAAAGTGTGCCCAAATGACATGAGTGTCAAGCCCCTTGCAATACAGGCCCAGACCAACCCACACACACAATGAAACATTATTCTCAGATTTAATTAAAAGAGACTTGATACTCAAAGTACCTGTCAATAAATCAACATATAAGACACAGCTTGAACTTTTTATTCTCATGGTCAAACTGTTGATGGGAGAAAAAAAAAATATTGGATGCCATATACTCTCCTTATTATTGACATAGTTTATCAGTTTATCTGCAACATCCTCTTAACCAGGCCTACATCGTGTGTTCTACTCCGTGAGATCTCTAACAGTGTCTCTATGGTCTGCATCCTGTCCTCTATCCTAGATATTCCTGTTCTGGCGTCTCCATGGTCCTTCTGTCTGTGTGAGGGTCTTTTATAGCCCCCCTCCCCCCACACACCTCCCTTTCCCTCCCCCTGTCCCCCTCCAGCTGCTCTGTCACCCATGTCGCCAAGGGGACAAGGAGAACGTGGCGTTTCCCCTGGATCAAAAATTTACGAGCAATTAAAAGGCGGGCGATGCAGAGCATCCATCAGCCGGTGCTGCTGCCAGGATGGGTGAAGGGGCCGCAGTAAACCACACGCTATATACTTTTATATCTGTTTTCTCTCCAAAGAGGGAACGTTATGGCAAAATTATGTTTTACGGTCCACAGTCCTGCAGGGATGTAGACATCTTTCATGAAACGCTGGCTTGGAGGTCACAGCCCGAGGGAGGAGGCAAAGACAGAGAGGAGTGTTTGCGATGTGCTGTGGTGTGTGTGTTTTGATGTATATGTCTAGTTATAAGATACAAAACAAGGAGGATCTTAGTGTGTGTGTAAGAGATATGTACCATCCTATGGTCCATTAGTTACTATGGGAAGAGTGACCTGATTACCCTGTAGTTGTTTAAGAGGACACAATTCAAACGTGATCCTCTTCATTCAAAGACACACACACACACACACACACACACACACACACACACAAAATGCATGAGCATACAAACACACACACACACACACACACACACACACAAAAACACACACACACACAAATGCACACACACAAATAGACACACGCAACAATACATTATCACTAATACACAAAAATGCACACCAACTCTCATGCATCACCACATTCTCTCTCTATTTCTGTCTCTCACTTTTTCTGGCTGTATGCGACAGGCCTAGACTCATTTGCATCCTTAATTGCATTGTAATGTACTTTTAATTTGAAAACGGAGGCAATTAATTATTTTGATATGGAACAAAATGCCGCAAATGTAAACATTCTAATAGTTCTCCATGAGCGGAGCATCATTTTTCAAAAAGGGGGATTGGAATCTTCTCATTTTTTATTTCTTTTTTTTTTATACCATTTCGCTTCTCATTCTCCTTGATATTCACTTTGTCTTTGCAGGGACGGCACCATTTCTTTGATCTTTTCTCTCAATTATTTTCCATCCAATCTTCCACGGTATAATTACAATAATTTTACCTATTCTATCCAAAGAGATTAAAGGAAATGAAGCCTGTTTGGATGTGCAGTTCTTTGGACTATATCCTCCAAGTGCTGACACACCCCGACTTGCCATTTCTGGGTCAGACACTTCAAGTGAAGATACTAACCAGAGATACATTTTTCCACTGTCAACCACATGATCAATAGGTGTCAGTGTTCAAAGGAATACAAAGCTGTATGAGGGGGTGCCAGAGCAGCTTCATTTGTATGGACCTGGGCTTGCACTGACACTGTTACTCTGTCAACCTGATAAACCCATTTCACAATGAAATAGGATGGATGCATGTTATTTTTTGCTCTTTTTCTCCAGCTCCATCACTCTCTCTACTTCTTCCCCCTCCCGTCTTCCAATCTCTGCCCTCTTCTCTCTCTGCGCCTCCTTCTGCCTCGCTCATCCTGCGCCTCCTTTTCCGCTTCCTCTCTCTCGCTTTCTCTCTCTTGCTCCAGAGGGGGCAGGCAACTCACTGACATCCCAGCAGGCCTAGCAACAGACAATAAATGATGAGTGACAAGCCTTTAGACCAATAAAAGCGCTGCCATATTTCATGCACAGTAAATCTGATTGCAGATTGCGCTGGCGTGTGGCGGCTGACATGTTTATTGTCGCGGTGGCGATGGGAGGTGGGTGTCGGTCTACGACATCAGTGTTTCTAAAGCTCCGTAGTCTATATGGAGGTCACACAGATGGAATTCTGGGTATGCACTCGCCCCGCTTTCTCCTCTACATCAACCTCCTGTGAAACAACTATTCTATCGCAACCCTAGAAGCCATGCAGTTGCTCCTATCACAACAGCCATCTGTCCTCAATACAGTACACACGTCCCCAATGAAACCTTTAGCCTACCTTGTTAAACTAAACCACAAACTACACAAACACCACACGTACACAACACATACACATATATCATGCACAGAAATACACCTCCCAACACAGCTAGAACTCAGCTATAACCCCGACAATCGTTCCTGAATAGTAAACCGATCCTCAGAGAACCAGAGGAGAAAACCCATCCCAGATCCCACTCCCTACCCAACGGACTTCCTCACACCTAAACCTCTTTGTGAAGACTCATACATTTGCCATCTTTAATGTGTTGTGTGAATTTGTGACGTTGTTTCTGTTTTGTTAACCATGTCTTTCAATCATCTTTCATATACTTTACCATCGTAGAATAAACGGGTTCTTGACCTGAAGAAAAACATGTTGATGTGAATAAGGCAATAGCCAGCATCATCACACTCTCCCCTAATTTCTACCGCGACACAATATCTCCTCTTAGCCTAATCTTAAGATCTGTTGTATTTTATCCCCATCTCCAAACAACTGTACCCATGTTAAGTGACCCTAAACCCATGCACAGCTCTGATGGTCTTTATCCCCGCAATAAACCATTAGTTGTAATTACTGAGAACAGAGCAACAATATGATCAGGGCATTACCAGTCCTCAGCCACATCACCGAAATTGATGTATTTCAACAACAACTGCATTGTGATGTGATGAATCATTATAATCTAATTAATCTATTCTTCTCAGAGAAACAGACTGGTTATAATCTGTTGTATTACATATCGCCAAGAGAGCGAGAGAAGGATTAGACCAAAAGAAAGAGAGGGGAAGGAAGGAGAGAGAGAAAGAAATACAGTATAAAGGCGGCGACAAAAAGACAGATAGAAAGAAAGATAAAAGTACAGAGATGAAGGGAGAGAGTGACTGATAAAGATGCAGTGAAAGAGGGAGAGAGATAAGAAAAGAGGGGAGAAGGGGGAGAGAGATTTCGAGAGAGAGAGATGAGGTGAGAGAGCAAAAATACATTACAACTCTAGACTGATTACTGCAATGCCATTGCCTGACTGACATTGTAAAAGCATGACATCTGGAGGAGCCTGCCACTTAAAGCCTCTCACGCAGCATTTTTTTTAAACCTTTTTTTAACTAGGCAGGTCAGTTCTTATTTTCAAAGACGGCCTAGGAACAGGGGCAGAACGACAGATTTTTACCTTGTCAGCTCGGGGATTCGATCTTGCAACCTTGGGGTTACTGGCCCAATGCTCTAACCACTAGGCTACCTGCCACCCCACATTAGGAGAGAGTGCTTTCATTTTCCTGAGCACTGCTCGGTGCAGTAAATCACAGCATCTATACACACTCAGACACACTCGTCAGACACATGAATGGTGACACTAACAATGCTACTTCTGCCCTGCCAAAATCATTTATTACCAAGTCATAAACAGGTGTCTGTTTTACAATGTGGGTGTAATATCAAGTAGTATGGTGTAGTATCTGAGGTATATATATATATATATATGTTGTCTGTAGTGTAGGGTGTGTTGTGTAGGGCACAGGTGTTGTCTGTGGGACTGTTTGGCTGTAGCATGTGTGTTTTCCATAGGTGTGTGGTGTATGTACAAGTGGGGGGAAAAAGTATTTGATCCCCTGCTGATTTTGTACGTTTGCCCACTTACAAAGAAATGATCAGTCTATAATTTTAATGGTAGGTTTATTTGAACAGTGAGAGACAGAATAACAAAAAAATCCAGAAAAACGCATGTCAAAAATGTTATAAAATGATTTGCATTTTAATGGGGGAAATAAGTATTTGACCCCTCTGCAAAACATGACTTAGTACTTGGTGGCAAAACCCTTGTTGGCAATCACAAAGGTCAGACGTTTCTTGTAGTTGGCCACCAGGTTTGCACACATCTCAGGAGGGATTTTGTCCCACTCCTCTTTGCAGATCTTCTCCAAGTCATTAAGGTTTCGAGGCTGACGTTTGGCAACTTGAACCTTCAGCTCCCTCCACAGATTTTCTATGGGATTAAGGTCTGGAGACTGGCTAGGCCACTCCAGGACCTTAATGTGCTTCTTCTTGAGCCACTCCTTTGTTGCCTTGGCCGTGTGTTTTGGGTCATTGTCATGCTGGAATACCCATCCACGACCCATTTTCAATGTCCTGGCTGAGGGAAGGAGGTTCTCCCCCAAGATTTGACAGTACATGGCCCCGTCAAATGATGCGGTGAAGTTGTCCTGTCCCCTTAGCAGAAAAACACCCCCAAAGCATAATGTTTCCACCTCCATGTTTGACGGTGGAGATGGTGTTCTTGGGGTCATAGGCAGCATTCCTCCTCCTCCAAACACGGCGAGTTGAGTTGATGCCAAAGAGCTCCATTTTGGGCTCATCTGACCACAACACTTTCACCAGTTGTCCTCTGAATCATTCAGATATTCATTGGCAAACTTCAGACGGCATGTATATGTATTCTTGAACAGGGGGACCTTGCAGGCGCTGCAGGATTTCAGTCCTTCACGGCGTAGTGTGTTACCAATTGTTTTCTTGGTGACTATGGTCCCAGCTGCCTTGAGATCATTGACAAGATCCTCTGGGCTGATTCCTCACCGTTCTCATGATCATTGCAACCCCACGAGGTGAGATCTTGCATGGAGCCCCAGGCCGAGGGATATTGACAGTTCTTTTGTGTTTCTTCCATTTGCGAATAATCACACCAAATGTTGTCACCTTCTCACCAAGCTGCTTGGCGATGGTCTTGTAGCCCATTCCAGCCTTGTGTAGGTCTACAATCTTGTCCCTGACATCCTTGGAGAGCTCTTTGGTCTTGGCCATGGTGGAGAGTTTGGAATCTGATTGATTGATTGCTTCTGTGGACAGGTGTCTTTTTTACAGGTAACAAGCTGCGGTTAGGAGCATTCCCTTTAACAGTGTGCTCCTAATCTCAGCTCGTTACATGTATAAAAGACACCTGGGAGCCAGAAATATTTCTGATTGAGAGGGGGTCAAATACTTATTTCCCTCATTAAAATGCAAATCAATTTATAACATTTTTGACATGTGTTTTTCCTCGATATTTTTGTTGCTATTCTGTCTCTCACTGTTCAAATAAACCTACCATTAAAATTATAGACTGATCCTTTCTTTATCAGTGGGCAAACGTACAAAATCAGCAGGGTATCAAATACTTTTTCACCCCACTGTAACATGTGTCCCTAGTTCGTATGTGTATGTTTCTGTGCGTGAGTGCATGCGTCTATGTGTCATGTTCATGATATGTCAATGGCTGTAGTATGTGCGTTGTTTGTAGGCTAACGTGCTGGGGGTGTTACGTAATCAGATTACTTTTATGAGTAATGGAGTAAAGTAGCGTTCTTTTTTTAAATTGGTAATATTATTACAGTTACTTTGTAACTGATGCATGCGTTACTTTCAGAATCCTATCTCTACTGGGCGCGTTTCCATGATCCGATCTCGACTTAATTTAGTTCTCGCAAGCGAGCGGAGAAAGGCTGTTTGGAGAAATGTCATGACAGCTACCTCCATAAAAATGTATAGAGGGTAAACCTCTGCTCTTTGCCATTGATTGCTTCTGTGATCGTGGCAAGTGTGTCATCTCTACGTCTCTATGGGTCCATGTTCGTTCGGTCTATAACCAGAAAGGCTCTAGAGAAAGATTTTGAATGAAAAGATAGTAAATCTGTACAGATCTTTGGCTTACAGTATATATGGATAATTAAGCAGCACTTGTAGAGTAGCAGAGGAAAGCAGTGCCACAGATGAAAGGAGAAACTAGTGATCAAACCTGAGTTAGTATCTCGCCTTACTCCCCCCGATAGTCAAACAAACGATCAGGAAAGTAACGCAAAGTAATATAATGAGTAATATAACGCATTAATTTCCACACAAAGTAATATAGTAACGTAACATGTAACATGTTACTTTTGTTAAACGCAACGAATAATATGTAATACATTACTTTTTCCAAGTAACTAATCCCAACACTGGCTACAGTACAGTATATGTGGTATACATGATGTGTGTGGTGTGTTTACACCGTGTGTGTAACGAGTATCTGTCGTGGATGTGGTACCCTGCTCCGTTGACACTCCATCCTGGCTCTTTGGGGTCGGGGACCTTGGCTGTCATGGCGATCAGATGCTGCACATCCCTCCACGTCAAGTCAGGACTGGGAAGATAAAGACGAATATCATCAAATACATGAATGTACAATATGTGTATTGGACACTCCATCAAACCCCAGCAAGAAGCATTCATTCCTTCATGATACTCCTGATATTCCCTTATGATGAAATCTAGAGGGAGTTGAGCATACACAGGAACACATGTAGGCTAAACACGATTTGGTATGAAACACGTGTGTATTTGGCTTAGCATAGAAAGTGGACACACACATGAAAATGTGCACATGATTTGGGCCTGCCATTGTGCTTATTACTACGCATCCTCTACAAGTAAAATAATAGGTTTAAGTCATTTCAAGCTTAATAAAGTTGGCGAAAACTATGAATTCAACGAATTATATTGGAGACGTAACAAAGGGGTTGGCGGAAAGAATGAATAGAGGGGACTTTTAATCCCGAGCTGGGTATTCTAATACAGCAGACTCAAGTGTCATGTCAAGCAATATACTAATGGAATCCAATTAAGACCTTTAAACTGCACAGAGAGCTAGAGGATATTAGCTCCGTTTTCTCTAACAAAAGACCAAAGGGTCGTCAAGGAGAGCCTTTTCAGGATATAAAAAAGCATAAAGGAAATTGGGTTTTCTCCCTTTATCCACTCATTATTGCTGGCTAAGAAAATAGACTTGAATGGATCTTAAAAACTGTGTTGACCACCCATTTCTAACATTAAGTTCTCGGACTAAGTGGCACTGGTGTCGGCTTCGACAGCCAAAGAGAAGTTGTCATGTCTGCTACGCAAAAGCACAACAAACTTAATTAAAGGTGGTTAATACGGTTGTGGCGACGCCGTGTCAAGCTCACATACTGTACACGTTGGTGTCCTTTACATAACATGACCAGCTGGTAGCTAAACTGTACTATATCCAACTACAACGTCCCAGTTTTTCAGTTTGAAAATAGTGGCTTGTAAACAAATCCCATTTAGACAACAAGCATGTTTCTCAATTGTGGAATGAGGTTCTACCTGCTCAATACAACTGTCATTTTACATTTATATGTAAGTCATTTAGCAGACACTCTTATCCAGAGCGACATACAGTCATATGACAATCCCAAGGTCATGGTTAATACAAGAACATCTGTAATGCAACACCCATTTGTGATGCTGGAAGACGTAATCTATGGGCAGAAAATATCAGGCACAGTCCAACCAAACCATTCCAATCACATATAGGGGGGAAATGCTTTCAAAAAGCTTTCTTTTACAATAGAAAACAAAACAAACAAAAAACTGGCAACCAGCATGTGCAACCGGCAAGTGCTACAGTACACCATAGGAGTAATACCACTAATAATAGAAAAGATCAAAAATAAAACAAAAAAAGGAGAGCACAGCGCAATCAATTATTTTAAGCTTTGATTTCAAAAGGATCCAGAGTGGGGAGCTGGGCTTTGTACTTTTGAACTGTTGCTCACAGTGTGTGTATGTGTGTGTGTGTATGTTCTGTAGTAAATATAGACAGTGCTGTGGCGTGATTCGGTTAGCGTGCACTTCCCCCCCACGCTCCCTCCACCTTCCCCCTCCACCCCCCCACCCCTCTGGTGAAATCAGAGAAGCCCCCCCCGGCCCCGACTGGTTTGCATAAAGCAAACTAAATTACATTTGCTTTGCTAAATCAAAGCCTGTATGGTATTCCAAGCTGCTCTCTCTGGGACAAATTACTTCAAACGGCCTCCTTTGTATCATAACAGAATAAAATAAAAAAAATCAGCCCAATCAGCACCTCTCCAAAACCCTCGACTCGGGAATTAATTATTGAACCCTGGCGCGGATTTCTCTGTCTCTTAGCACACAGTGACACAGATCTATTTATTTGGAAAAGAGCATTTTGCTCTTAAAAACACACTATTGGCTGGGAACCTGATTTAATTTCTCTCTGTCTATTTGTGGGTCTGTTTTCTCCCTCCCTTCCTCTCGCTCCCTCTTTCTTTCTCTCTCTCTCTCTCTCTCTCTCTCTCTCTTTCCTTCTCTCTGTTTTGGCACCACATTTCTGTTTTCCCCCTACAGGCATGAGTAGGGTTTGGGCCACAGCAGAAACAGCCTCCGAAAGCTCAGAATACCTCCTGGCATTTTACCCAGGACAGCCAGAGACTGAACTACTAAATATGCCCCAAAACTCCCCATAGCACCCACCCTCTGTCCACTTTCCAAGCCCCACAAACCCTCCCAAACCCTGGGCAGACGTCTGAGTGAGTGAACACACAACTGTTTACAAATCCCCAGTTAATAGGATCACCCCTCATTGAGTTGACTGCTCTGATGCATCTGATGTAATCTATTAGCTGTATGATAGTCAGTGTACTGGGCAGATCAATAACCCTAGCCTTCTTATTACTCCACTGTGTACGGTTACTCCTCTTTACTGCTGCTGGTTAGGAATAGCATGCATGTTTAACGGTGTAGGGTGTGTGTGCATGCGTGGTGAGTGTGTGCAGGCATGCGCGTGCGCGTGTGTGTGTTTACGGGTGTGTCTGTGTGTGCATGCTGGCGAGTATAGGAGCTGTGAGTGTCTTATATCTGTAAGAGCTATTTCCAAGCGAATGTTCTGTGTTTATATTTTGCCCCCTAATAGGGGAAGATGTTTCGTGTGAATCTGTGTGTGCATGCTGGAGTATATTGCTGGTGCTGTGTATACTTGTGCGTATGCATATGTGTGTGTGTTTGTTCTGAGTGAGTGTGTGTGTGTATGTTTTCGAGTGTGTCTCTAGCTACTAGGTATAACTGTGTTTCCAATTAAGTTGAACCACAGGCCGGATCAATGCGGCCCCTCTGTGTGTAGGAATGAGCAGCCCTGGGCCCTCGGAGCATGCCCACGAATAATTTATCACACACACAGGGTCTGGGCAGGGGGGAGGATGGGGTGAGGTGGGGGAGGGGGGGAGAGCCACAAGGACAGTGTCCAGCCCACAGGAGGAGGCTATGCAGCAGGGATAGAGAGAGCGAGCGAGCGAGCGAGCGAGAGAGAGAGGAAGAGAGAGAGGAAGAGAGAGAGGAAGAGAGAGATGGAGAGAAAAAGAGGGCAAGAGAGGGATCGAGAGATAGGAAGAGAGAGCGAGACAAGGTCAGGACCCACAGGAATAACATTGTCCCTGTTAAATCATTTACATGAAGACAGAGCAAATCAACAATAAACTATTTATTTCTGCACTGTGGAGTCTACAGGGAGGAAAAGAGGAGAAGGGGAAAAATAAAAACTAGGGTAAGTACAGAGGTTAAGGGAAAGAAAGTGATACAAGTGCTGATATATATAGACTTATGCAAAGCATACATACAATACAGTGATCAATATTTCCAGTTTTTCATATTTTGAGCAATGACTGAGGGGTATATCTGTGTGATGCTTTTCATTCAGGGGGATATGATCCGTTAGAACATTGCACTCGAGCCTGGGCTTGACTATCTCATTTTAGGAAGCAAACATATATTCAGCAAGGGTACACATCGCATTAGGATCTTCTGAAGAAGCACTTCAGACCTTACAGGCTAGAGAGAGAAGAGAGAGACAGAGAGGTGAAAAAGAGAGAGAGAGGGGGAAAGAGAGGAAAGAGAGAAAGAGAGAGAGAGGGGGAAAGAGAGGAAAGAGAGAGAGAGACTACATACACTTACCCACATCAACACACAGTCCGACACACATCCACACACTGATTAACTACACAAATCAGCACTGCACTGGTTGCATTTAAAGGAGATCACAGGCATGTAGTTATTGGACGAGGCCTAATTGATAAAACCATTAGTAACACTTGTGCAGATAACAGATAGGGAGAATCCTAGTCTGCGCACAGTCACTCCAAATGGGCTCACTTAGGCTTAAAGTACGCCACATTAAAAGATTATGGCCAAATGTGGAGAGTTCCTATGACTCTGGCTCCCATTTCTGGGAGGATTAATAGGGACAAAATGAAGACAGAGCAGGGAGAGCAGAGCAGAGATGATGAAGATCCTGTCTTTTAGTGTGTTTCTGAGGTTGAGGGTGAGGTCCAGGGACTGTTGTGTGTAAGGCCCTGATAATACGCAAACCACACATAATACCCCAATCATCGGTTTGTGTCTCAGGGAGTGTTTGAGTTGAGACCAATTAGAGGCTGCTGTCCCCACTGAGAACCCTAGCTGATTACACACTACACCAACCCCTATTGAGCGCCCTGCTATCCTGCTCTCAGTGGCTCAGACAGATAGACAGACAGACGAAGATGGACAACGCAGAGCGGAAGAGAGGAGACAGAAGGTGGGAACAGAGGGAAAGAAAAAAAGAAACAGGGTTGGAACAGACAGAGGAAGGGGGAGAAAGAAAGAGAGGGTGAAAAAGTGGGGTGGAGTTGGAGAGGTGGAGAGAGAACGAGAGAGAGAGATAGAGAGAACTGCCAGTTCACTCACACCGGTCTGTGATTGGAGCAAATTAAAAGATCATTTGTTTGCGCTCATGTGTCTGAATACGGGACCTTTCCCAGAGCGGGGCTGGCTGACCCCTGGCTGAGCACTGGCCACCGGGGTTAATGAGGAATCATCTCTCACACACCATCCTCCAATAATAACCTGACCACAGAGTCACACCACATACTCACACACAGACAGAGTGACAGGAGATGCTTTAGTCTCGCCACTGGCCAGGCCATCATTGTAAATAGGAACTGTCTGGTTAAATACAGTTATAATAAAATACAGTAAATGTAAGGGTAGAGCTTGGGGTTGTCATTGGTGATGGGAGACTAGAGCAGTACAGACAGACTAAGAGTGTCGGGAGCGGGTAAAAGAGAGGGATGATAAAAGGTGGACTGAAGATGGAGGGAATGAACAGAGGTTGAGAGAATTAGTAAAGAGGCAAAGTAGCCAAAATGGGGTTGAGAATGTTGAGAATGTAAAAGATTGAAATAGACGTACAGAATATTAAAAAGCTGTAAAACTAAAGACAGGATGGAATGAAGTATGTGATATTTACATAGAGGGACTAAAGTAAAACTGGAAAAGAGATTTGGAGTCAACACATTGAACCAGGAGAAAAGGGTTGGAGAGTAGACAGAGATAATTATTTTAATTGCACAGTGTGTGCGTGTTTTTTTGTACTCTGTTTGTGAAGTTGTGGGTGTTATGACAGTACTATTGTATGTGTGTGTGTGTGTGTGTGTGTGTGTGAGTGCATGTGCTCTGCTCAGCTCCATTAAGACGTGAGGGAAATATCAGCCCTGGGATGTGACAAATAGAAAAGGCTGTGTGGTGCAGCTCATACAAGCCCTTAACCAGTAATGTCCTGGGAGCGCAACTCGCCCAGGGGACCTCCGGTCCATTTTATGGCCAAGCGGGCGAGACTGGGCCGGCGTGGCATGACAGGTGGAGCGGTAAAGCCCTGCCCCGGGCTCATCAATAACACTGAGGAACGGCAGCAGGCAGACGCCACGGACAGCTACAAAGTTACAGAGCTACAATCATGACTAGGGCCCAAGTCCACACACCAACGCAGTGCAGAAAGAGAGAGACAGAACAAGAGAGAGAGAGAACGAGAGAGAGATTAGGAAATACACTATCTTTATGAAAGTATATGGACACCCCTTCAAATTGGTGGATTTGGCTATTTCAGCCACACCCGTTGCTGACAGGTGTATAAAATCAAGCACACAGCCATGCAATCTCCATAGACAAACATTGGCAGTAGTGGCCTTACTGAAGAGCTCAATGACTTTCAATGTGGCACCATCATAGGATGCCACCTTTCCAACAAGTCAGTTCATCAAATTTCTGCCATGCTAGAGCTGCCCCGGTCAACTGTAAGTGATGTTATTGTGAAGTGGAAACATCTAGGAGCAACAACGGCTAAGCCGCAAAGTGGTAGGCCACACAAGCTCACAGAATGGGACCGCTGAGTGCTGAAGCACCTAGCGCATATACAAATGGTCTGTCCGCTGTTGCAACACTCAATACCGAGTTCTAAACTGCCTCTGGAAGCAAGGTCAGCACAATAACTGTTTGTTGGGAGCTTAATGAAATGGGTTTCCATGGCCGATTATCCGCATACAAGCCTAAGATCACCATGCGCAATGCAAAGATTCGGCTGGAGTGGTGTAAAGCTTTCCGTCATTGGAATCTGGAGCAGTGGAAACGGACAGAGTGATGAATCAAGCTTCACCATCTGGCAGTCCGACAGACAAATTTGGCGGATGCCAGGAGAACGCTACCTGCCCCAATGCATAGTGCTAACTATACAGTTTGGTGGAGGAGAAATAATGGTCTGGGGCTGTTTTTCATGGTTCGGGCTAGGCCCCTTAGTGCCAGTGAAGGAAAATCTTAAAGCTACAGCATACAATGACATTCTAGACCATTCTGTGCTTCCAACTTTGTGGCAGTAGTTGGGGAAGGCCCTTTCCTGTTTCAGCATGACAATGCCCCCGTGCACAAAGCGAGGTCCATACAGAAATGGTGTGGAAGAATTTGACTGGCCTGCACAGAGCCCTGACTCAACCCCATCAAACACCTTTGGGATGAATTGGAATGCCGACTGTGAGCCAGGCCTAACCGTCCAACATCATTGCTCGACCTCACTAATGCTCTTGTGGCTGAATGGAAGCAAGTCCCTGCAGCAATGTTCCAACATCTAGTGGAAAGCCTTCCCAGAAGAATGGAGGCTGTTATAGCAGCAAAGGGGGACCAACTCCATATTAATGCCCATGATTTTGGAATGAGAGTTTTGATGTGCAGGTGTCCACTTAATTTTGGTCATGGTTGAACATCCCCAATAGTACAACTACCTGGTACAAACAAATCAGTGCCTCTTGGTGGATTTAGTCTGGGAGTGAATGCACTAAATTAAAAAGCCTACAAAGCATTTTACTCCATAAAAAGACAATTCTCCCAAATAAATATTCCTATCCAGATTTGAGGCAAAATATTCAATAGTGTAATTTTACCAATTGACCTATATATGGAAGCAGGATTTGGGGTCCAACCTGTAATTACGAATAAAAGCATTTGGAGAAAATGAATTATCCTAAATATCCAAAAGAAAGTACCAAATAACACACGCAGAGCAGAACCTTGAAGATTCCCTTTAATTGTAAATATAAAGAAAAGTACACAAAAAATGTTGCAACATTTGAAATTAAGACCCAAAACATCTATACAATTCAAAGCACTGGAAACCCAAGAGCTGAATCCCAATGACAGCTGTTATTCTAGGTGACGGAGAAATCGCAAATAAACTGGGTGACTTCTACTTTTACTTGAGTAACTTTCTATTAAGGTATCTATACTTTTACTCATGTACTGTATAACAGTTGGGTACTTTTGATAGCATGCAATGTGGGGTAGGAAGAAGGACGAAGTGGTGTATTGTGGGAGTTGTTCCCTGCAGGGGTCTTCACTGTGTTGATCACACAGAGCACATAATATACTGCTCATTAACATAAAGGGAACACTTAAACAACACATCCTAGATCTGAATGAAATAAATTATCTTATTAAATACTTTTTTCTTTACATAGTTGAATGTGCTGACAACAAAATCACACAAAAATAATCAATGGAAATCCAATTTATCAACCCATGGTGGTCTGGATTTGGAGTCACACTCAAAATTTAAGTGGAAAACCACACTACAGGCTGATCCAACTTTGATGTAATGTCCTTAAAACAAGTCAATATGAGGCTCAGTAGTGTGTGTGGCCTCCACGTGCCTGTATGACCTCCCTACAACGCCTGGGTATGCTCCTGATGAGGTGGCGGATGGTCTCCTGAGGGATCTCCTCCCAGACCTGGACTAAAGCATCCGCCAACTCCTGGACAGTCTGTGGTGCAACGTAGCGTTGGTGGATGGAGCGAGACATGATGTCCCAGATGTGCTCAATTGGATTCAGGTCTGGGGAAGGGGCAGGCCGGTCCATAGCATCAATGCCTTCCTCTTGCAGGAACTGCTGACACACTCCAGCCACATGAGGTCTAGCATTGTCTTGCATTAGGAAGAACCCAGGGCCAACCGCACCAGCATATGGTCTCACAAGAGATCTGAGGATCTCATCTCGGTACCTAATGGCAGTCAGGCTACCTCTGGCGAGCACATGGAGGGCTGTGCGGCCCCCCCCAAAGAAATACCACCCCACACCATGACTGACCCACCGCCAAACCGGTCATGCTGGAGGATGTTGCAGGCAGCAGAACGTTCTCCACGGCGTCTCCACTCTGTCACGTCTGTCACGTGCTCAGTGTGAACCTGCTTTCATCTGTGAAGAGCACAGGGCGCCAGTGGTGAATTTGCCAATCTTGGTGTTCTCTGGCAAATGCCAAACGTCCTGCACGGTGTTGGGCTGTAAGCACAACCCCCACCTGTGGACGTCGGGCCCTCATACCACCCTCATGGAGTCTGTTTCTGACCGTTTGAGCAGACACATGCACATTTGTGGCCTGCTGGAGGTCATTTTGCAGGGCTCTGGCAGTGCTTCTCCTGCTCCTCCTTGCACAAAGGCGGAGGTAGCGGTCCTGCTGCTGGATTGTTGCCCTCCTACGGCCTCCTCCACGTCTCCTGATGTACTAGCCTGTCTCCTGGTAGTGCCTCCATGCTCTGGACACTACGCTGACAGACACAGCAAACCTTCTTGCCACAGCTCGCATTGATGTGCCATCCTGGATGAGCTGCACTACCTGAGCCACTTGTGTGGGTTGTAGACTCCGTCTCATGCTACCACTAGAGTGAAAGCACCGCCAGCATTCAAAAGTGACCAAAACATCAGCCAGGAAGCATAGGAACTGAGAAGTGGTCTGTGGTCCCCACCTGCAGAACCACTCCTTTATTGGGGGTGTCTTGCTAATTGCCTATAATTTCCACCTGTTGTCTATTCCATTTGCACAACAGCATGTGAAATTTATTGTCAATCAGTGTTGCTTCCTAAGTGGACATTTTGATTTCACAGAAGTGTGATTGACTTGGAGTTACATTGTGTTGTTTAAGTGTTCCCTTTATTTTTTTGAGCAGTGTATAAACTCAGCAAAAAAAAAACGTCCTCTCACTGTCAACTGCGTTTATTTTCAGCAAACTTACAATGTAAATATTTGTATGAACATAACAATATTCAACATCTGAGACATAAACTGAACAAGTTCCACAGACAAGTGACTAATAGAAATGGAATAAGGTGTCCCTAAACAAAGGGGGGGTCAAAATCAAAAGTAACAGTCTGTATCTGGTGAGGCCACCAGCTGCATTAAGTACTGCAGTACACTCCTCCTCATAGACTGCACCATATTTGTCAGTTCTTGTTGTGAGATGTTACCCCACTCTTCCACCAAGGCACCTGCAAGTTCACGGACATTTCTGGGGGGGGAATGGCCCTAGCCCTCACCCACCGATCCAACAGGTCCCAGATGTGCTCAATGTGATTGAGATCTGGGCTCTTCGCTGGCCATGGCAGAACACTGACATTCCTATCTTGCAGGAAATCACGCACAGAATGAGCAGTATAGCTGGTGGCATTGTCATGCTGGAGGGTTATGTCAGGATGAGCCTGCAGGATGGGTACCACATGAGGGAGGAGGATGTCTTCCCTGTAACACACAGCGTTGAGATTGCCTGCAATGACAACAAGCTCAGTCCGATGATGCTGTGACACACCGCCCCAAACCATGATGGACCCTCCACCTCCAAATCGATCCTGCTCTAGAGTACAGGCCTCGGTGTAACGTTCATTCCTTCGACGATAAATGCGAATCCTACCATCACCCCTGGTGAGACAAAACCGCGACTCGTCAGTGAAAAGCACTTTTCGCCAGTCCTGTTTGGTCCAGCAACGGTGGGTTTGTGCCCATAGGCGACGTTGTTGCCGGTGATGTCTGGTGAGGACATGCCTTAAAACAGGTCAACAAGCCCTCAGTCCAGCCTCTCTCAGCCTATTGCGGACACTCAGCACTGATGGAGGGATTGTGCGTTCCTTGTGTAACTCAGGCAGTTGTTGTTACCATCCTGTACCTGTCCCGCGGGTGTGATGTTCGGATGTACTGATCCTCTGCAGGTGTTGTTACACGTGGTCTGCCACTGTGAGGACGATCAGCTGTCCATCCTGTCTCCCTGTAGCGCTGTCTTAGGCGTCTCACAGTACGGATATTGCAATTTATTGCCCTGGCCACATCTGCAGTCCTCATGCCTCCTTGCAGCATGCCTAAGGCACGTTCACGCAGATGAGCAGGGACCCTGGGCATCTTTCTTTTGGTGTTTTTCAGAGTCAGTAGAAAGGCCTCATTAGTGTCCTAAGTTTTCATAACTGTGACCTTAATTACCTACCATTTGTAAGCTGTTAGTGTCTTAACGACCGTTCCACAAGTGAATGTTCAATAATTGTTTATGGTTCATTTAACAAGTATGGGAAACAATGTTTAAACCCTTTACAATGAAGATCTGTGAAGTTATTTGGATTTTTACAAATTATCTTTGAAAGACAGGGTCCTGAAAAAGGGGCATTTCTTTTTTTGCTGAGTTTATTACTGCCAGAAATGTATATGATTGCCATAGCCTGAGGGACACCTCACGAACATTAATTCCCTTTAGTTTTTACATTGTATATTACGTACAAGCAATACATAGTGTAACCATCATCCATGTACATTTTGTTATTAATTTATTAGCCATTGTTAATCTTATTCAATTAAATGTATCGACCAAAAATTACACAATACAACAGTAGTGTTGTGCCTGTATACATGATTATACAGTATGTAGTAGTATTATTACTACAATGAACTATTATTATTACATTTTAATAAATGCTCTTATCCAGAGCGACTTACTGGAGCAATTAGGGTTAAGTGCCTTGCTGAAGAGCACATCGACAGACCTTTCACCTAGTCATCTCGAGGATTTGAACCAACGACCTTTCGGTTACTGGTCCAGCGCTCTTAACTGCTAGGCTACCTGCCGCCCCACTACTGAAATGAACTGTATTTAATGATCCTTTATTCATTATTTACTGAAATACTGTACTACCAATATTGCTTTGGCAATATCTACAAATTGTACTTTATGCCAATAAAGCATTCTATATTTGAGAGAGAGAGAGAGAAAACACTTGCACAAATAGACAGAGAGAGAAAAGGGAGCTACTTGAACTTAGACATAAAGATGGGAAACTAAGACAGCTAATAAATACAAAGCGAACTACCTAAGCCATGGAATGCAGATGAAAAACAGACAGTGGAGAAAATGACGCAACAGTTGAGTAAGGTTCAGGAGGGGAGAGGATGACCAAGGCTTACTTGGTCTCCAGGACAAGGGCCAGAATCGCAGCAGCGATGGGTGCAGCACTGGATGTCCCCGCAAAGTGGGTGACACAACCGTCCCCTAGACTGGACACTGTCACCTGCAGAGCACACAACAGAATACTGTACATTTCAATTGCAACTTAACAAATTTAGTGGTGTACACACACAACAACAATAATGTTCTATGTGCAGGGTATAAAAAGGTGCTATCAAAAACCTAAAAGGGTTAGGAGAACCTTTTTGGTTCCAGGTAGAACCCTTTTGGGTTCCATGTAAAAACCCTTTTGGGTTCCATGTAAAAACCCCACAAATGTGTTTACATCCCTGTTAGTGAGCATTTCTCCTTTGCCAATATAATACATCCACCTGACAGTTGTGTCATATTGAGAAGCTGATTAAACAGCATGATCATTACACAGGTGCCCCTTGTGCTGGGGACAATAAAAGGCCACTCTAAAATATGCCATCTCAAGTTTTGAGGGAGCCTACAATTGGGACGCTGACTGCAGGCATGTCTACCAGAGCTGGTGCCAGAGAATGTAATGTTAATTTCTCTACCATAAGTCACCTCCAACGTCGTTTTAGAGAATTTGTCAGTACTTCCAACTGGCCTCACAACCGTAGAACACGTGTATAGCGTCGTGTGGGCCAGCGGTTTGTTATTTTCAACGTTGTGAACAGAGTGCCCCATGGTGGTGGTGGGGTTATGGTATGGGCAGGCATAAGCTACGGACAACGAACGCAATTGCATTTTATCGATGGCAATTTGAATGCACAGAAATACCGTGACGAGATCGTGAGGCCCATTTCTTTTAAGGTATCTGTGACTAACAGATCCATATCTGTATTTCCACACGTGAAATCCATAGACTAGGGCTTAAGGACTTTATTTCAATTGACTGATTTCCTCATACGAACTGTAACTCAGTAAAATCTTTGAAATTGTTGCATGTTGCTTTTATATTTTTGTTCGGTATAGTTTTTTAGACCATGCACCTGGGATAATTGTTGAATGTGTGTAGTACACTCTTTGTTTAACGGTACCAAACAAACAAATAAATTCACACAAACAGTGTAGTTAGCTATTTTGCTCTCGGGTGAAGAATTCAGTGAAGTCACACGTGGGGGAACTGATTTTGTAACAGCGACCAGGGGATATTTCTCACTCACTCTCACACATATACACACCTAACGCTCCTCCACACCTGAGGGGTATCCTACAATGCAGTTTTGAGGAGTTAGCGAGGTAACTTTGGTCAACTCGGAGTTCAACTCGGGATAACCAGTCATAAGAAAGTGGCTCACCTTTTAGCTAGGTACATTTCTATGGCAACGAATCCTTCAGAACTAACCTGCTCCGGGGCAGGGTAACTCACGGCTACTCCACTTACCCTGAATTTAAATCGACTGAGCCACAAGTTGAGGACCAATGAAACCATATTCCCTCTTGCAAAGATTCTGTCATCATCGCATTCACTTGAGGAAGACGACCGAATAAATATTTAGTTAATTCAACGTTTTTTTGTGTGTGCTAGAATATGTCACATTACACATTTAGCAATGACAGAATGCATTTTAAACTTCACACACAGTAAAACTTTTGTATGGTTTAATAAAATTATGTTATCGATAGCAGTGGGAAAAAGGGTGCTTGTTTGTTGTGCATTGATAAGCACACTAAAATAGGCATTAACGACAAATAATAAAATAAAAGACTGCACTTTTAAAAGCCTATTTCACAACATAGCCTGCTGAATTTGCACGATAACTTTTCTTTCATTTAGATTTGGGCACAAAGGTAAATGTGTCACTGACTCACAAATGGATTGATGTCGCAGCATTGTCTCAATGAAGAGTTGAGTATTCCACTAGCCATGTGCAACGATCACACGCAGCTACAAGCCTGCTACAGTTAGCGGCAGGCGGACAAGCAATATCCACCGTCGTTGTACGGATGAAGCCTGAGCTGAAATGTGACGCTAACTGGTTAGAAAACCCTGAGTAAATCTAGCTTGCTTCGTAGGAAACACCTCTGACCATCAATGTGGTGACTGACTGAATGCCGCAGGGGAGTAGACTGGTAGTGGCAATAGTCACAGACAGTGGTATGTGTTACAGGGTAATATTACACTGTTTAGTCTATATCCATGGAGCTGAGCAGGGCATGCAGACATTTTTCTTTCCTGGCCTTCGACTTTGTCACACTCCTGAACTTAGTGCACATCAACACCTCTCTTCCTTCCCTCGTTCACTCTTTTTCTCTGCCGCTTCAGCCGCGGTGCTACGCTTCACCTCCAATTAACACTTGCGATTGTGTGTGTGCATCCACACATATCCGCCAGCCCAGGTCAACCGTGAGGCCGCTATAAATATCACAGCAGTTAACAGGCTGCTAACAGGAGCTAAAGAGCAGGGCTGCACTCACTCTCACACAGTGTCGAATAGATATACACGCACACAGAGAGACTTACTAGGGGTAGTGTATTTCCCAAACTGGCTCCAATTAGAGTGACAGCCATGACGGCAGGGCTCACCTAAAAAGGCGGGCTTGCCCGTGTGATTGACAGCCCCAACGGCAATGCTGTAGACACTGTTGACATAGCCGTCTGCTCCACAGTGGTCGTTCACCAACCCACCATTACCAGACGCCCACACAAAGATACTGCCTACCTCGCCCCTGTATTAAGGTGAAAGAGAGGGGAGTTGGTGGAAGGATCAAATATAATAGAATGGAATAGAATTACATTGAATAGAGAAAAGCGAGTATGCATGCGTGCATGAGTTTGAGTGTGTGGACGTGCATGTGTATGTGCATGTACAGTATGGGTGTGTGTATACTTGCGTGCTTGCATGTACTTTGCCTGTGTGTGTGTTAACCTTACCTTGCCCAGCCTCAGTGCTTTCTGTGTGAGTGTCCCCGGCCCGGCCATTTCCTGTCCGTCGTCCCGCGGGCCCCAGCAGCACACGTACACATCAATGAAGTCGTTGTTGAAGGTCAGAGATGTGGCCTCCACGGAGTCCGTCACCGTGCCGTCCAGAAAATCGATACCTGGCCAGGTCAAAGGTCAGAGGTCACGGGGCAGAGGGAAGAGGTCAGGGGTAACAGTTCATTCCAAGGATTATTTATTACTGCTCATTAATTATGATGCCAATCTAGCTCGGTGAATTGGTTTGAACAGCTGTTGGCTTTTAGCGTTATAGAGTGACACTAGAATCAAAACAGTGATTTTCAGAGGATATTCTTATTCAAATGTCCCAATACATTTTCTTGTTGATGCATACTTACGCTCTGGACTGTACGGCTGTATTGTATTAGTCATCCTCACTAAAAAACGAACTACAACACCTCAAACCCAAAATGAGATGTTAAATTAGGTCTGTATGGCTCAATAACACACACACTAATTAGATTGATTTCTCTCATCACCACTTGTGTAAACTCTAATTCACAAATACAGCTGAACATCAACACCTAAACTGGCTGCAATAGACGTATTGATTACTGGGCTTTATGGAAGAAATGCACTGCAAATGCATTGTTCTGTTGTGGATACGCCCGTGGTCCCTTTGTCATCATTATCAAGCCTCAGCGCTATGATTCACTTTAACTAGTTCTGCCTCCAAAAACCACCCTATTCCCTATTTTTTTTGTGCACTGCTTTTGACCACGGCCCATCAAAAGTAGTACGCTATTCAGGAAATAGGGTGCAATTTGGGACTCATGCATTATCTCTCCAGCTGATGTCACAACCAAATCACTGGCATTGCATTACCCTGTTGTCATTGCCTTTTATTGAGCCATTTCACTACATTTGATGTGTGATTGTCCTCATAGTATGCTATCGCTGCACTGCTACATATCATATAGTTTGTCTGGTAATATAAACACCGCTCTTCTCTTCTTCATGAACGTACTGTTACTGTATTGTTCATTGTCACCTCGCCTAGCGTCTCCTATACAGTCTGATTGAATCATATTCTTTATGTTGTTATTAAGGCATGGCTTATATTATATATTTCATTTGCCATAATATTATTTTAGATTTTCAAATGGTATACTGTAATAGACAATATCATGTCTCATAGACAATGTACATTTGTCATAGTACAGTGCAATCCTATTATACGCACATATTATAGTAGTACAACTAGTACAATTATTCAACAAGATGCATATTTGAATCATACAATCACTTCTACCGGTATTTTATTTTGATAGATTACATTGGCATGGACATGGGCAGTGTTGTACTCCCCACCGATCCTGGAGTTGAAAGTGATGCCCACGTCACAATAAGAGTTGTTGGCCTCCATGGCCACTTCCCCTGTACACCTGGTGCCATGACTGGGACAGATGAGAACATTATGTCATACACATACACACACAAACACGTACACACATAAACACGCACGCACTCTCTCACACACACAAAAACGACTGTATCTCTACACAAATTTAGACAAATAACCCATTCCAAAAATGAGGAAACAAAACTAAAAAGGAAAGATGACTGCAAATAGTGAGAGATGACAGAGGAACATGAAGAATGAGAGGGGGTGAAAGAGTGAGATGAATGTAGAGATTAAGAAGTGTGTTACCCGTTCTCCTCGTCTCTGAGTGGCGTGGGATCATGGGAAAGGCCGTGTGAGCCACGCAGGTCAAAACTGGCAAAGGCCTCCTGAGAGACACACCATAGTGAAATGTCATGGAACAACATGGAGAGCATGTAGCCTGATCCCAGATCTGTTTTTGCTGTATAGCCAACTCTTATGGTTTGTAGGAGTTGGCTATACAGCTCAAAACAGATCTGGCATCAGAATAGGGAGGATGAGGAAATGACACAGGAAATAATAAAATGGCATTTCTGGAAGTATATTGATGTGTCATGATAATCTTCTATGTATTGTCATGCTTTCTCATTCTATACGAGGACAAGATGTTCACCGTTCGGTGAGGAGATGACAGGCTACACCGCAGAACAGTGATATGTGTGTCTATCGAGTCAAATATGATCAAGGAGGTGCACTCAAGGAGACAGGAGTCAGAGTACAACCCCATGTAACCCTACTTCAATCTCTCTCTCAGGCTGTACATGAGTGCCAAACTACATGTTGGCCTGTTGGCTTTGATCTGAACTGTGGCTCTTGGATTCTAAATGATAGAAAGCAGTAGTAGCCAGTCAATTGTCTGGCAGTCAGTCACCTACAGTGCCACTACTTTTGGTGAGTTAGTTTTGGGTGAAGTTGCCATTTTCCCCACTAATTGTTAAGGTTGGGATTCGAGGAGGGGAATCTGATCCTAGATCTGTATCTAGGTTGAAACTTCACCTGAAGCAGTTAGCATTCGCTTCACTATAGCTTCATCGATTTGACATGGGTGTTTATCTATCTACTGTATAGCATTATCTACTGTATATACAGTAAATGTTGAATTCATTAATTGTGTAATGGCCCATTAGGACAGATGACATAGATGGTCACTTCAAAATAAATCGATCAAGTTTACTCACAAAGTTTCTCTTCAGATCCATGTTTGTATGATCCACACCTAAAGAGCAGGCAGGAAATGAAATATCAGTGTTTGTACATAAAAGCTACAAATGAGGGATACAGGAACTAAAAGGATGCATGATTTAACACGTGATGAGTCTGGATGTTCCTCTATTCTCCCTTCTTTGAATCTGAAGGGATTTTAAAAAATGTAAGCGGTTGGGCTGGGAGAGAGAAGAAAAGACAAGGACAGGAAAAAGAGAAGGAGAATGCAGAGGACAGAGGATGGATAACGCCTTGCCCTCTGTTTCTCTCTCATTTTATCCCTTCTACCTGTATCCCTCCTTCCACCCTATTCTCCCTTTCAACTTTAGCTCTGAACCAGCTCCTATGGAAATACAAATATGGGTTCTCTCCCTAGCCTTCTCTCCTCTCTCTCTCTCGCGCTCTCTCTCTGTCTTCGCTAGATCTCTACTTCGATCTCTCCATCTCTCCTGCCCCCCCTCTCTCTCCCCTTTTCTTTCCCCTGTGGAACGGGCTCTCTACTAGGTCTTTTTTCTGCTCTCTCACCCCATCTCTCCCTCTTTTCCTCTTCCCTCCATCTCCTCTCCTTCTCTCTCCTCCTGTGGCTGAGCCCCTAAGGACTCTAGCTATACTTTCTCCATCTGTTTCTCTCTCTCCCTCCCTCCTCCCCTCTTTCTCTTCTCTCCTCCTGTTGCAGGGCCCCTGTGGACTCTCTCTCACAGACAGGCGAATGGAGGCCCCAGGAGGGCTCGGCCTGCTCTGCCACACACACACACGCACAAACACGCTCACACACACAGGACCCGCCAGCCCTTTGTCCCACGCAGGCTGTGCCGCCAGGTTGCCATGACTACCCGCCGTTGGCCGAGGCGGCCTGATTGTGTTCATCTGTGGCGGGTTAGAGCCCGGGTGAGTACAAGCACGCCACGCCTGGCCCGCTCTGCACAACCTCCATCTCACTACTCTCTCTCTCTCTGTCTGTGTGTGTAAATCTTAGCCTCCCACTAAATATCTATATTTCCTCTCTGTCCTCCTGCTGCAGTCTCCTTTTCTTTCTCCTCTCCCCCTTGTCTTTTCTTCCATTCTCCATTCTGTCCTTCTTTTATTTCCTCTCCTAGCCCAACAGCCAGCTTAATAGATCATGTAGCCCAAAAAGAAATCAACCCATTATCATTTACATATATTAACGGTGAACTCAAAACCTATAACACATCTACCTGTAGCAGAGAGAATCCATTTCTGTGAGCATCACCTGTATAAAGTCTGGGCCTATCTGGGTCAGTTCTTTGAGGTGTAGTGAATTACCACCAGGCTGCAGGTGGTAAAGGAGCTCGCCTTATTAACAAAGTTCAGTGAGCAGCGTTTCTGTGTGTGGGTATTGTGTCTGTGTGCGTGAGTGCATGAATGTGCGTCCGCATTCGTGAAATGCTTGTGTGTGAGCTGTGATTCTGTGTGCGTGTGTGAGTACGGGTGTGAGCGTGCGTGCGTGAGCAGCGTTTCTCTGTGTGCATGTGTGCGTTCATGCGTCCAAGTGTGTGTGTGTGTCTGAGCCATCTTCACACTACTCACGTCACCGCTAAAAAGGTGACACACACCGCTCACTGCTGCAGGGATGTCATCAGGCATTAGCGTCAAGCCACCAAGGGAGGGGACACGGAAGGGCACAGAGGACAAACCCACAGCCTTGTCCCGACTGAGGAGGCTCCCGTGGGCGGCCGGTGACAACAGTAACGATGATGGGATGTGGTGTGGTGGTAATCATCCTGATAATAGCCATGTCTAACAGGGCAGCCCTCTGCCAGCCTAATGAAGATCTCAGCAGCCACAGTGGAAATGATCCGTCCAACACTGGCTGTAATGGGAGTGATGTGGATTGTGTGTGTCTGTGTGTTTTAGGATGTTGGGTGTGGGGGTGTGGGGATTGTGGGGAGGGGCGGCTGTGTGTGTGTGTGTGTGTGTTTGTGTGTGTGCAGTATCTAACGCTCCCTGTCACGAAGAGATATTGTAACATCCTAAAATGGAGTTGTAGAAAAGGTTGGTCCAAGTGCAAACGCACCATGCTTGTCTTCTGCACACACCACACACTCAAACACCCACATGTTTTGCACGCATATTTTGCGTGCATATTCAAGTGCATCAAGGTATACAGAGTCAGAGAGCAGACAGTCATGTCTCAGCTCGATGGAACACTGTAGGTGGTAAAGCAAATGTAAAAACATACGATGAATACAAATGCCTTGAACCTGAGTGACCCAGTCTGAAGTGTGCGCGCGCCTTTGCGTGCCTGCGTACGTGTGTGTGCATATGTGCATGTGTGTTTGTGTAGGTTAACGTGTGTGTGTGTGTGTGTATGTGTGTGTGTGTGTGTGTGTGTGTGTGTGTGTGTGTGTGTGTGTGTGTGTGCAGCGGCAATACTCTTGTCTCTTTGTGCCCTGTATTCATTGTGGACCTCAGGGTCGGACACACACAAATCACACATATAGACGCGGCAGAGGCCATTTTGTGGCAACAGTGAGCCGCGAGCAGCAGTGGCAATGAATACACATCACTTCAGAGGAGACCAAACACACCTGGGTCTCACTTCCTGCTCTCAAATTTGCCTGATTTTCTAAAGGATTCACAGTAAATAGGGCTAGCTAACCACTTCCTTTCTTACAAACATAACATGGCCATATTGCATTGGCGGATTGCAACGTTTGTTGTATGTGTATTAGGTGGAGGATGTAGACATCTGTAAACCGACGACTATGGCACTGAGGAGACATGGAAATTAAATTGTATTGAATTGACAATGATCCATGTCCAACTTACATGTATTTAACAAGGTAGGTTACTATGTATATTTTACAATACAGACCTGGCAACAGAAGAGTGTCGACTTCGTCTGTGTCTAGTTCACACAGTTTATCATTCTCAGTGTCTAAAGCTGGCTGTGTCTCACGTTGTCATATAATCCCACACTAATCCTGCTCTCGCCACACGTCTCCGAGAGAGTGTGTGTGTTAATGCAAGTGCGTGTGTGTGCGGGCGAGGTGTGACGTTGTGGCGCGGGTGAAGTTGGTGTTATCGTGGCGGCAGCGGTGGCGAGGGTGAGACTTCCTGCCCCCACACCTCCCTCTAATTAATCAGCGACGTCGTTAAGAGCGCCCGGGTGGACATGGAGACCTGCCCATAATTAGGGAGCTTTGTTCAGCGCTGGCTGTGAGGGGCTGTGGAGGGGCTGCAAAGGGGCGGGAGAGCAGAGGGTGGCACAGTGTGTGTGTGTGTGTGTGTGTGTGTGTGTGTGTGTGAGTGTGGGGAGGGAGGGAGGGAGGGAGAGCGTGGTGTGTGTGTACGAGTGAGGGTGAGTTGTAAAGTGGGACATTAGTATTCAGGAGGCTCAGAGCGCCCCTACCGTTTCCCTGCCTGCCTTCCCACAGACCCTCTCTCTCCCTGGACGCTGGAGGAGGCTGAGTGGGGTGGGCTAAAGTGGCGGTGGGGAGGGATCGGCAGTAGTTGATATCAACTATCCACAGCTTTATGTTTTCAACTAAGTGTCTGTCTTGGCAGCATCATTTGTCCTTCCAAAATCCATATTTCAATGGCTTATAGTCATATAATGACATAACTTGCATAGCTGACCCTTTTTATCTATGGCCAACAGTGACAGAGACACACCCATAGAAGTCGATCTCATCTGTTTGTGTTTTCATCTCAGCCAATCAGAGAGAGAGAGAGCGAGAGAGCGGGTTACAATAAACTCCCACTCTGTCTCTCCTCCATGACTGTATTTCTCTCTGTTTCTCTCCCTACCTACCTATCTCTTTCTATCCCTTCCTCCCTTTTTCTCCCCCCCACTCCCTCTCATCCCTGGTTCTGTGTCTCTCCTCCATGACTGTATTTCTCTCTGTTTCTCTCCCTACCTATCTCTTTCTATCCCTTCCTCCCTTTTCCTCCCCCCACTCCCTCTCATCCCTGGTTCTGTGTCTCTTCTCCCTGGTTGTTTCTCTCTCTCCTCCCTGTATCTTTCCCTTTCTCTCCTCCTCTCCCTGTATTTCTGCTCTGCTCTCTTGGTGTCTGATCACAGTGGATGAGTGATTATGTTATTAAGGCTAATGTCATGTTCTGGGACATTACAGTAATAACAACAACAGTGGTGAGACGCAACAAAGCACACACTGCATCACACAAATCACACCACCTCCCATCTTGGCTGGGTGTTTCTTTCAAAACAACCCCTTACTAAAGCAGCACTGTGATATCCTCACCCAAACCACTGACCCCCAGAGCAATTAAAGAACACCCCGCTGGGCACAGACATCAGTTCAAATTCGACTTTTGATTGACATTTGATTAAGTTGTCTAATGTGGATTCAGTGTGAAATCAACCCAACTTGGAGCCATGTCACTGGACTTTGGTTAAAAGTTGGCTGGAAAATAAGACTTAACTCACAAAATGTGAGTATGTTGAATGCTTTTTGCAAATTTAATAATTTTTCCAATTGAATACAACATTGTCACATGGAAATCTTTTGATAGCTTGTGCTGAAATGACACGAATACAATGACATGAAAACAATAATGAATTGATTCAGACAGTTTATACCCAGAAGGATACCACTTCAAAACTCAGTACCTCTACAATCAACTGATCCACTCATAATCTCATTACACTCCCATCAACACACCAAGTATTTCCACCCAGCAGCAATATGGACAGCTGTCTACAGTACATCTATATCTCCCCCACTGTACAGTATAGCCTACAGATCATCCCTGACTTCCATACTGAACACTGCAGCTCCCCGCTACTCAGGTCGCCGCTGCCTCTACCGCCGCAGCTTCACTCTCATTCAGCTAATTGTATTCATGGCGAACCGTGTTGACAAATTCATTTTGAAATCCATTAGTCTCGTGACGTTGTTTAAACGATGCGCCCATTACTGTCCATTGCTTTAACACCCCTGATTCACATTCTAATACCCTTCTGATAAATCAGTTTATCTGCGACACATTCCACTTGCCTTTAAGAGAGGAAATTAGGGAATTATTAACTGTGGTGTTCTGTCTCGTGTGTGTGTGTGTGAGAGAGAGAGAGAGAGAGAGAGAGAGAGAGAGGCAGTGGGAAGGTGAATACAGAAGAGGCAGACTAAGTGACTATAGAGCAGGTAGCAGGTAGGAGAAAGAAAATAAGGAAGGGATAGAGGGTTGAATAAGTGAGAGCAGAGGAGGAGAGAAGGACAGATAGTGAGGAGGGAGGGAAGAGGAGCAGAACAGATGAAGTGGCCTAAAATAAACCTCTTCTCCAAACTGCTCCTTCTTCTCATTACCTCCTACTCATCCTCCCCTTCCACCTTCTGCTCATCCTTCCTCTCCTCTTCCTCACACAGCCTCTCCTCATCCTGCCTCTCCTCTTCATCATCCTGCCTCTCCTCTTCCTCATCCTTCCTCATCCTGCCTCTTCACTTCCTCATCCTGCCCCTTCTCTTCCTCCTCTCCATGCTCCAAGTACAGTACACTGCCTGATGGTGTGTATGGGGGTTGTGTGGTGTGGTGTCAGAGTGTAGCCACATAGCTATGATTAGCTGCTTGTTTATGTTTCCCATCATAACTACAGGGCTTCAAGGGCACCAGCACTGGACGCTCTGCTCCTAGACAACATCTAATGGACACGTCCTGGTGTGCACCTCTGGTGTGCGTGTTTGTGTGCGCGAGTGTGTGTGTAGGGGGGTGTAATCATGCCTCGCTATGGCGCGGGCTCTTAATTAAGAGCTGGGGGGGGGGGGGGGGGAGCAGCTGGCAGGAGGTGTGAGGGCCAGGGAACATCTGCAGGAGGCCAGTACACCACACACATGTACCACGCACACACATCCACACACAAACACACACAAACACACAAACACATCCACAGCCACTTGACAACTCCCACCCAAGGGTACACACACGCACACCGCACATCCCCCGCTACCATACCAGGGCACTGTCACCATGGCAACCCAGAACCAGCCATGTCACCCATCACTGAGAGAGGGGTGACAGAGAGAGAGGGGGAGAGAGTGAGAGAGAGAGCGAGAGAGAGAAGGAGAGGGGAGGCACTAAATGCTCTCCATATCACTAAACATCAGTATGCTTCTTTCAAAGCAAAAGACAGAAAGAGAGAGTGCAGAGGTAGAAAAGAAGGATGCTGGAATTGCTGAGACATGAATTACTGGATCTAAGGAGGTTATGGGTTCAAAGGCCTTCAGATACATCCAGTACAGATCCCTCTGAAGTCAGGGTCTTATGTCTTAAATAAATCAAGAGGTGCTGCTTCATCCACACCCATTGATTTCCATGATACAGTCCAACATAATATGACACGGGTAAAGGGTTGAAGTTAAAGTACACACAGACACAAACCGTCTGAAAAAGGACATGGATAATATTCATCTAGGTGTTTTTTTTATACATCGACAAGACCAAACGGCAGCTTCGGGTAAGGTTAAGGGGGAGGTGTGAGTCTCTTTGCTGACAACTGCTGGTAAGCAATCTCTAAGTCTTGAGGTTTTGCTTGTCTGAGTTAGATACCTCATGATGAGCTGCAGACCATACTATTTACCAAGAGTTTTAAGCTATATTTTTTTCGCAGCTGTCTATTTACCACCACACACCAATGCTGACACTGAAACTGCACTCAACGAGCTGCATAGGGCCATAAGCAAACAAGAAAATGCACATCCAGAGGCGGCGCTCCTAGTGGCCGGTGATTTTAATGCAAGGAAACTGAAATCTGTTTTTTTCTCTCATTTATTCCAGCAGGTCACCTGTGCAACTAGAGGAGACAAAAGTCTAGATCACCTTTACTCCACACACAGAAACGCATACAAAGCTCTTCCTCGCCCATTGAGGAGTTTACCACATCAGTCACCGGCTTCATTAATAAGTGCATCGACGATGTTGTCCCCACACGTTCATATCCCAACCAGAAGCTATGGATTACAGGCAACATCTGCACTGAGCTAAAGGTTAGAGCTGCCGCTTTCAAGGAACTGGACACTAATCCGGACTAATCTCCCTGACCCAGTCTGTAATACCTACATGTTTCAAGCAGACCACCATAGTCCCTGTGCCCAAGAACACCAAGGTAACCTGTCGAAATGACTATCGCCCCATAGCACTCACATCTGTAGCCATGAAGTGCTTTGAAAGGCTGGTCATGGCACACATCAACACTGTCATCCCAGACACCCTGGACCCACTCCAATTTGCATACCACACAAACAGATACACAGAAGACGCAATCTCTATTGCAATCCACACTGCCCTCTCCCAACTGGACAAGAGGACCACCTATGTGAGAATGCTGTTCTTTGACTATAGCTCAGCATTCAACACCATAGTGCCTTCCAAGCTCATCACTTAGCTCAGGACCCCGGGACTGAACACCTCCCTCTGCACCCGGTTCCTGGACTTCCTGACATGCCTACCCCAGGTGGTGAGTGTAGGCAACAACACATTTACCATGCTGACCCTCAACACGGAGGCCCCTCAGGAGTGCGTGCTTAGTCGCCTCTTGTACTCCCTGTTCACCCATAACTGCGTGGCCGGGAAAAGACTCGCCACGGTGGTTGGGCAGAGACAGCCTATAGGGAGGAGGTCAGTGACCTGGCAGTGTGGTGCCAGGACAACAACCTCTCACTCAACTTCAGCAAGAGAAAGGAGCTGATCGTGGACTACGGGAAACGGAGTGCCGAGTAACCCCCCATCCACATAGACGGGGCTGTAGTGGAGCGGGTCGAGAGGTTCAAGTTCCTCGGTGTCCACATCACTAAAGAATTATCATGGTCCACACACAAACACAGTCGTGTCATTGGCCCTCAGATCTTCATAAAGTTCTACAGTTTTACCATTGAGGACATCTTGACTGGCTGCATCACCGCTTGGTTTGGCAACAGCTTGGCATACAACCGCAAGGTGCTACGACTTACTGTTGAAGTAAAAGCCCCTCTATAATAAATCCAAAACAACATTTGTGATGTGGCAGTTGAGGTGTTTTTAGGATTTCCACACGTGGAGAACGTTTGTTAGCAGGGTTCCCCCCAAATACGGGCCTTTTAAAAATGCATTTCATGCAATTCCACATAATTTACATGACAGAAGACATTAGTTGAATCTTTTTTAATACCACACACGAAATGAGTGGCTGCTCTGACACTGACCAACTGAGATCAATCTGGTGGCGCAGCGGTCTAAGGCACTGCATCTCAGTGCAAGAGGTGTCAATACAGTCCCTGGTTTGAATCCAGGCTGTATCACATCTGGCCATGATTGGGAGTTCCATAGGGCAGTGCACAATTGGCCCAGCGCCGTCTGGGTTTGGCCGGAGTAGGCCGTCATTGTAAATAAGAATTTGTTCTTAATGTACTTGCCTAGTTAAATAAAGGTTAAATAAATCAACAATAGCCCAGGCCAATGACGTGGCAAACAGATACAATATTAGAAGGCAATGCAGTATATAAACTGACCAAAAATATAAATGCCACATATAAAGTTTTGGACCCATGTTTCATGAGCTGAAATAAAAGATCTCTGAAATGTTCCATATGCACTAAAACCTTATTTCTCTAAAATGTGTTTACATCTCTGTTAGTGAGCATTTCTCCTTTGCGAAGATCATACATCCACCTGACAGGTGTGGCATATAAAGACGCTGATTAAACAGCATATCATTACACAGGAGCACCTTGTGCTATGGACAATAAAAGGCCACTCTAAAATGGGCAGTTTTGTCACGCAACACAATGCCACAGATGTCTCAAGTTTGAGGGAGAGTGCAAGTGGTATGCTGATTGCAGGAATGTCCACCAGAGCTGTTGCCAGAGAATTGAATGTCAATTTCTCTACCATAAGCTGCCTCCAACGTCGTTTTAGAAATTTCGGTGGAGGTATGGTATCATCTACGGACAACAAACACAATTGCATCTTATCGATGGCAATTTGAATGCACAGAGATACCGTGATGAGATACCGTCATCACCTCAGGTTTCAGCATGATAATGCACAACCCTATGTTCCACAGATCTGTACACAATTCCTGGAAGCTGAAAATGTCCCAGTTCTTCCATGGCCTGCATACTCACCAGACATGTCACCCATTGAGCATCCAGCAACTTCACACAGCCATTGAATAGGAGTGGGACAACATTCCACAGGCCACAATCAACATCCTTATCAACTCGAAGGAGATGTGTAGCGCTGCATACGTTGCATGAGGCAAATGGTGGTGCCACCAGATACTGACTGGTTTTCTGATCCAAGTCCTTACTTTCTTTTAAGGTATCTGTGACCAACAGATGCATATCTGTATTCCCAGTCATGTGAAATCCATAGATTAGGGCCTAATGAATTCATTTCAAGTGACTGATTTCATTATATGAACTTTAACTCGGTAAAATCTTTGAAATTGTTGCATGTTGCGATTATATATTTGTTCAGTGTAGTTAGCTGAATATGCAGGGCCTACATACAGCTAAACACTGCTGCCCCACTGATGTGCTTGCCTGTATCAACCCGGTGACAGGACTGGCTAATCTGAGAGCTATTCCCCAGATTTCACACCATCAAACATCGACAACACCAAACATATATCTCTGCTGTTTACTTCTTTCATTCACCTCTACATCAACAAAGCTTTCAAAGTGCAAGGACGTGACCTAATCGGTATCACCAACCAACATACACTACATGACCAAAAGTATGTGGACACCTGCTCATCGAACATCTCATTCCAAAATCATGGGCATTAATATGGAGTTGGTCCCCCTTTGCTGCTATAACAGCCTCCACTCTTCTGGGAAGGCTTTCCACTAGATGTTGGAACATTACTGCGGGGACTTGCTTCCATTCAGCCAGAAGAGCATTAGTGAGGTCAGGCACTGATGCTGGGCGATTAGGCCTGGCTCGCAGTTGGCGTTCCAATTCATCCCAAAGGTGTTCGATGGAGTTGAGGTCAGGACTCTGTGCAGGCCAGTCAAGTTCTTCCACACCAATCTCGACTAGGGCTGTGGCGGTCACAAAATTTTGTCAGCCGGTGATTGTCAAGCATATAACTGTCGGTCTCACGGTAACTGACCGTTAATTAACATAAACACATCTTCTGGCTTCCACACATGCAGACCTTTGGAACATCTACATTTTAAAAAGTCTAATAAATCCATGTAATATAGCCTACACCTTCACAATAAATCCATTATTTATTTAATACAGGTCTAAAGAAGCATGATATGAAGAAAATGTAGTTATTTCAGAAGAAAAGTATAGCATACTCTGAGTTGTCCTTATGTTAGGTCCTGATGTGGCTATGCCAAATGGCTGTGGGCTACACTAGTTCATTTAGCAAAATTTGCTTAGAAGTCTGTGGCATTATTTTATATTATTTTATAGCATGAAGAATACATTTGAACGATTTGAGGGAGTGTGCACATGCGGCTATTCTGTGTTGAGCGGTTAACAAAGAAATAGGTAGTCCTATATGCTTCATTTAGAGTTATTAATGTAATTTTAGTTATTCTACAAACGTTGGGCTATATGTTTTGATTTGAAATACATTGTAAGGCTGCACGATGAGACTAATGATGATTTGGAAAAAAGTAAGTTGAAAGCCATGAGCTCTGCTTTGTTTTTTGTGCAGGCTGTGCACACTTCAATAGTCTCTCATTCAAAATTTGACAACATTTCAAGGCGGCATCCCCTTTGTGGCCGTAATGCACCCTAAAAACATCCATGCCTTTTGCGGCCCGGAGTGCTGCGTTGTGCCCTTCTCCTGGGTGCTGCGCAATCCGAAGCGCCTCTCACTCACATGGCTCTCCATCCCGTGATCGGGTTTTACGCATCCTTATACAATTCCAAAGCTCAAAAGAACTGTCCAAATGTACTTTTCGTCAGCCAACAAGATGAGTAGGCCTAACGAACAGCAAAAGCACTAGCCTATGTAAATCTACTATCACCCATAGTACCTATTCTATTCTGTGCAATAAATAAACATTTCAAACATGGTCTGGGACAGTTGTGGGGTGCAATAGAGCCCAAATTAATACAACCACTAGCTTAAAAAACAGTGACTTTTTTGTGGGATACACATAAGGCAATTCTAGGTCTTGTGGTATATTTTGGTTAAACTATCCCCCAATTCAATGGAATTGCAACCCTCTGCATGCACAGTGCATTCTTCCATCACATGTACAGCTGATTCTCAAGATCTTGCACACTAATGAGATGCTATTGAGCCCACACTACTTCACTGTCTGTGCCAAGGACTACATGCTTTCTGGTAAGTTTTGATTACAATACTGGGTGGGGTGAATATATTTTATATGACATACATGATTTTTTTAAAACTAGTAAATAGTAGCCTACAGCAAAGTGTGTTTAAATCATTTCTAACTTGCTCACAGGCAATGTGTATTGGAAGAGATTTCTGAATGTTCTTCGCCCAGCATACACCCCTCCAAACAGACATGCTTTATCTACTCATTTTCTCATTTTCTGGATTTTCTGGAGTTCAACAGAGTTCAAGTGAAGGTCAAGCAAATCATAGAGAAAGCAGACTGAATTTCAACCAAGGAAATGGTTAGGTATGTGAAGGGTCCTCAAGTTATCGCAGCAATCTACCTCACCAAGCAAAGTGAGATGAATAAGAGCACCACATTGAAGCTGCCCAGCAACACCCGTCGGGGTGGTGTTGTCATCATGTTTGACAGTTTCCTGGAGGGGAAGGAGTATCTCCAAGAAATTGCCATATCACAGTATGCCGATATGGACAGCCCCATCAAGAGGATCCTCCTGGATGGTGTATTTTGGGAGAGAGTGGTAAGCAGCCTGAAACTCCTGAAACCTATAGCAGTAGCCATTGCACAGATTGAGGGAGACAATGTCTGATGTTCAGACTCTGCTTGCAGATGTAAGAGTAGAAATCCGTACTGCCCTGCCCACTTCACGGTTGCTCCAAGCAAAGGAAACTGCAGTTCTGAAATACATCAAAAAGCATGAAGACTTCTGCCTGAAGCCCATACACACCACAGCGTACATGTTGGACCCCAAGTATGCTGGCAAGAGCATCCTGTCTGGTGCAGAGATCAACAAGGCCTATGGTGTCATCACTACCGTGTCTTACCACCTTGGCCTGGATGAGGGCAAGGTTCTTGGCAGTCTGGCGAAGTATACTTCCAAGCAAGGTCTTTGGGATGGAGATGTAATATGGCAGTCGTGCCAACATATCTCATCAGCCACCTGGTGGAAGGGACTTTGTTGATCTGAGGCTCTTTCCCATGTTACCTCCATCATCCTCCAAATCCCCCCAACATCAGCCGCCTCAGAGCGCAACTGGTCCTTGTTTGGGAACACACACACCAAAGCAGACAACAGGCTGACCAATACAAGCGTTGAAAAATTTGTGGCCATCCGGACAAATTTGAGGCTTTTTGAGCCTGACAGCGAGCCATCCTCAACAAGTTTGGAAAGTGACAGTGAAGATGAGGCCTCAGAGTCTGATGTTCAAGAGGTGGACATTGAGGAGGTCCAGGGAGAAGACATGGAAGCCTGAGAGGAAGACAACCAAAGCTTTAGTTTCTAGACTATCATTTTACAGATGTATGTTGAAAATGTTTTTGGGAGATGCGATTGATCATTGGGGATCATTCAATATTCCCCTTCTTTTGTTGTTCAGTGAAATCATCCCATGTGAAGAGTCCACTCATTTAATTAAAGTTCAATTCGTAACAAATTGTTATTTTTTTCTATTGGAAGGATTTAATCATTTGCAATTATGTCTACTTATGATAAGGTAAAAGGTTAATGTTTCTGTCTCCATATAATATGGTAAATATATCCAATGCAAAAAACATCTACATTTAAATGGTATTAATATTAATTAGCATATATTTCCATTAATTCCCATAAATTCCCGTTAATTCCCATATATTCCCGTTAATTCCCACGGAAAGTTTCCACCTCTGAATATTCCCCAAAATGTACAACCCTAGTCTCAAGCAACATCATCAGGGTGCGTGAGCATGCGTGTGCATACGAATGCGTATCTATGTACACAGAAATGCTGTAGGACATAAGATTTATATTCATTAATCAATATCAGGGCTACATATGAAATGCAGAGTATTGATCCCCAGCTCCAGCCTAGAGTACGCAGGTTGAACTCTGACCCCATAAAAATATAATATCCTTCCATTTAAACAAATGTGTCCCACTGGACCTGGCATAAATGGCACTATACTGATAGCTAGCCAAATACCAGCTAGTCAAATACATGGCCTTAAATTACTGTTGGGTGTGGCAGCTAGGAGTGAGAATGTGTGTGTTTGTAATGTTCCAAGACGTTGAAACTAGTTTCAAACTAAGATTTGGTATATAATAATATTTTATATATCTCCCCAAATCTTCTGTTCTCTGTGCATTTACAAACAGTTCTAAACATCAAATCAAATCAAATGTATTTATATAGCCCTTCGTACATCAGCTGAAATCTCAAAGTGCTGTACAGAAACCCAGCCTAAAACCCCAAACAGCAAGCAATGCATGTGAAAGAAGCACGGTGGCTAGGAAAAACTCCCTAGGAAAAACTCCCTAGAAAGGCAAAAAACCTAGGAAGAAACCTAGAGAGGAACCAGGCTATGAGGGGTGGCCAGTCCTCTTCTGGCTGTGCCGGGTGGATATTATAACAGAACATGGTCAAGATGTTAAAATGTTCATAAATGACCAGCATGGTCAAATAATAATAATCATAGTAGTTGTCGAGGGTGCAACAAGCACGTCCGGTGAACAGGTCAGGGTTCCATAGCCGCAGGCAGAACAGTTGAAACTGGAGCAGCAGCATGGCCAGGTGGACTGGGGACAGCAAGGAGTCATCATGCCAGGTAGTCCTGAGGCATGGTCCTAGGGCTCAGGTCCTCCGAGAGAAAGAAAGAAAGAGAGAAAGAGAGAATTAGAGAGAGCATATATAAATTCACACAGGACACCGGATAAGACAAGATAAATACTCCAGATGTAACAGACTGACCCTAGCCCCCTGACACATAAACTACTGCAGCATAAATACTGGAGGCTGAGACAGGAGGGATCAGAAGACACTGTGGCCCCATCCGATGATACCCCCGGACAGGGCCAAACAGGCAGGATATAACCCCACCCACTTTGCCAAAGCACAGCCCCCACACCACTAGAGGGATGTCTACAACCACCAACTTACCGTCCTAAGACAAGGCCGAGTATAGCCCACAAAGATCTCCGCCATGGCACAACCCAAGGGGGGGTGCCAACCCAGACAGGAAGACCACGTCAGTGACTCAACCCACTCAAGTGACGCACCCCTCCCATGGACGGCATGGAAGAACACCAGTAAGCCAGTGACTCAGCCCCTGTAATAGGGTTAGAGGCAGAGAATCCCAGTGGAAAGAGGGGAACCGGCAAGGCAGAGACAGCAAGGCCGGTTCGTTGCTCCAGCCTTTCCGTTCATCTTCACACTCCTGGGCCAGACTATACTTAATCATAGGACCTACTGAAGAGATAAGTCTTCAGTAAAGACTTAAAGGTTGAGACTGAGTCTGCGTCTCTCACATGGGTAGGCAGACCATTCCATAAAAATGGAGCTCTATAGGAGAAAGCCCTGCCCTAAACATCTCAGCATGGCATTCTTTAGGGCGCTACCATTCTGTTTATGGTACTTTGTGTGTACGTGGGTTCACTGGATCCCTCATTATAATCACTGTATAATCTCGATAGATAATAATTGAATGTTTTTTTCGCCTTTAATTTGTTGCTCTATTTATCCAAGACCCTTATTAGTGATATACAGAGTCAGTCAGTTTGAAAAACACAAATAAGAAGCAGATGATTATTAATTTAGGGCACTTACTGCTGATAATAATAACTGTGTGTGTGTGTGTGTGTGTGTTTGTGTGTGTATAATACACATGCTCTGGTTCCAACCAGATTCAGAATTAATGATTGACTCAGATCAACCCCAGCAATGGGATCGAATACTCTGTCTGCTAAATAATGTAGTGGGTGGGGGCCTGTGACATTCCCGCCCAGACCAGAGAGAAATAAAAAGTGGGTGGGTGAGAGAGAGATAGAGAGAGAGAGATGGAAACCTTGTGTATTGACACTGTGGCAAGTACTGTATGTTAGCAACCAACACATTTCACTCATGGGGCACAAGGGGCTCTACGCGTGTGTGTGTGTGTGTGCATGCATCCTTGTGTGTGTGTGTGTGTGTGTGTGTATGTGTATGTGTATGTGTGTGTGTGTGTGTGTGTGTGTGTGTGTGACTACCAATGTGTGTCAGTCATCAATAATGCAGTCCCCTGGTTATATCCTCATCAAAGGCCATGTTCCCAGATGTTCTAGAGTTCCACATAATTAAGGAAGAAACAGTAAACATGCTAATACAAAAGTTACTCCAGCAAAAAGGAGATATCATAAACTCAGAGCTCCTACAGCAATGTACTGGTCAACATGATGCATAAGGATTTTCAAACAAATAAAAAATAAATGTATTAAAACCCCTTCCAATTCTAGTACCACACAATGGAGAAGTACGGTCCAGAGAGAGCTTTTGGCCACAGTATTCTTTCCCCAATTTAGAAGAAATGTCTGTTTTATGAACACCTCTTGGCGCACTTAAAAAGCACTTAACAATAAAAAGGTTACTCACCAACATGACAGTACTGAAAATGATCATTCATTCACTTGGATTTGCTGATCATGTTGAACTGCATGAGTTAAATATAGGTCTACTCAAAAATGAAGGAGGCAAGAATCTATTTTCAGATTCGGTACTATGCAACTTTGTCGACATAGGTTGTGTAAGGCACACACACAGACACACAGATGCACGCACGCACGCGCACACACGCACACACACACACACGGTGGAGCGGCTTTCCTGCCAGGCGGGAGTGATTGCGGTATCCACGTCTCCTTTTTTTGGTCTGGAGGAGCTGCTAATGAACAGCGTGAATGGGAAGAAAGGCTCCGGATCAATCCGCTAATTGCCTTAAAAGCTCTTCATACAATTTCCCCTGTCAACAGAGATAGTATTCCTGGTTCCTGTGTGTGTGCGTGTGTGTGTGTGTGTGTGCGTGCGTGAGAGCGAGAAAGCTAATCTGAGAAAGGATAGCTGCTGAGACACGACAGAGCATGAAAAAGGATCACTGTGGTGATACACACACACAAACACATACAGACACACATAAACATACCGTACAGTCACGTGCACAGATAGGAGTCTACATGTGCTTAGCACATGCCCCTTTGCCCTCCCACTCACCAAGTGCCCTTTTGGGTGGTGGTATAATATCGGTATACAGATTTTGTCATTTATGTTCTAAACCCATTGCCCGCAAGTCGACGTCGTCAAGTTCGCCACCCCTTACCCCCACCCTGTCCGTTGGTTGTGCCTGTTGTTCTGCTTTGTACTGAGCTTGGGCGCTCCCGGGTTGAGCCTGTTTCCCAGTCTGCCCTGTACAGAGACTGCATGCCCGGTATCCAAACATGTACGGCTGGAGATGCAGTCACCGGTTGAGTGTATGTAGCTAGCTACCTAATTTAAATAGCAACAGTACTGCCATAGTAGCATAACATTTGATAACACTTGATTTACATCATCATTAATGTTCGGTCTGGTTGGCTGATACGCACAGCAGAGAGAGGAAGAAAGACATGAGGAGCAAATTCATCTGACTCAACTTGCACATGTGTGTCAGGGCAGCAGCAACACAGGTAGGTTAGACTCCAGCTGACCACCATATTCTAAAATATCCACACAAGCCGCCGCTAGCCAGCCAGCCATATATCAAGAGTTAGAATATTCTATTCTATTGTGAAGTTATTTAAGAATTTAAGAGCATTAAAGATAAATCCCAATCACTGAAAAGAAATCGAGCTGCCTAACAGATTTACACAATCATCAACATCAATGATCAGCCAACAGCCAACCCTCTTTTCCCAATGTCAAATCATGTCTACAACTACATTTTTAATTTTCGCTACAGAGGCAGTTGGTATGTTATGAATTTCGATAAATAAATTCTGAAAGGGTGTGCCCTTTCTTTTTTTTACATTTTGACCTCCTGCCCCCTGAAAGGTCTGTACGGCCCGATAATGTACACACACACACACACACACACACACGAGAAAATGGAAACACACAAGCACACAGATGTAAAACGAGACATGAGAGAGATATAAACACACACACACACACACACACACTAGGGTGCTTTACCATGGCACAGCTCTCATTAAAATAAAAAGCCTGCTGAGCACTTTAAACACCATTAGGAAATGCCATAAATACACAGAGTACTTCTCAGTGCACTTGAGCACTGCACCCGGACCCATTGTTCAGCATAGAGCTGAATGACTGTGGTACACTCACTTAAGACCCCGACACTACACACTTACAAAATACACACGCACGGCCAGTCAGCTGGACGCCTGGTTGCCTGCCTGACTCCAGATACATGTTAACACATGCAAAGGTTTCATACACTGGAGTGTTATACACTGTGTTACCATACTGAGACAGAATTCACAGAATGCTGCATTAATCAGAAAGGTGGCATACACGCCTATAAACTGTATGTAAACTTAATCTACAAAGATGCTGACGTGGGATTTCAATGAAGGATGTGGAGGAGGGGGCCGAAGGGGAAACCAATCCTTGTGATCAGGAGCCCAAACCCACCTCCCCTCATTTCTGTCACACATGATTGCCCCGGAGATATCCAACACATGTCCCACATCAGCAGGCGTGTAGTGCATACCTAACGACCATGCATGATTTAAGAGGCCAAGGCTCTGTCATTACAGCAGGGTCACTGTCAGGGGCTCGGGGGTGTCAAGGGGCCAGGACAGGGCCAGGGGGGAGCTGGGGGTCCCAGGACAATCCATCAATGTCGATAGACTGATACCCAGGGGCTGGGGAGGGAGGATGTGTGTGTGCGTATAGATGGTATGTGTGTGAGTGCGCATGCGTGCGTGTGTGCGTGTATGTGTGTGTGTGTGTGTGTGTGTGTGTGTGTCTGGTGCCCACCAGTGTAAATATAGGAGTGTAAATAGGACAGGTTCAGTGTCAGGAGCAAGGCCAGGGGTTGACAGTCTGTCTCTAGGGTCTTAAAGTCTGTCAATAGAGCAAGGAGTGATATGGGGTTGCTCCTGGGTCAAACCAACGGCAATATCTGCTGTCATGCATATACACGCGCGCGCACACACACACACACACACACACACACACACACACACACACACACACACACACACACACACACACACACACACACACACACACACACACACACACACACACACACACACACACACACACACACACACACACACACACACACAAAAGGAGCCAATAACTGCAGTCATTGAGCTGGCCAGGTCCAAGTTCTGAAAATATCCACAATTAACCCCTTCAGCCCTCCAGCGATGAGAGGATGCTCTTTAGGAACCGCTAACGAGGCTAATGTGGCTGATGTGGAAGCAATGGCTGCAGTAATGAGGCTAGGCTGTGTTACTGTGTGGACAGGTCAGCTCACAGAGGTATGCGTGTGTGCGTCTGTGCATGCGTGGATGAATACATTTGTGCCTGTGTGTGTGTGTGTGTGTGTGTGTGTGTGTGTGTGTGTGTGTGTGTGTGTGTGTGTGTGTGTGTGCATGTGTGCGTACATGTGTGTCAATTCTTCGTTTAGGCCCCTGTCATAATACTGTAACACAAAAACATCCCAGTCTACGATTCACATTCCTGTTGGCAGAATGGAATAAATGGAACGCTGTAGAACGTGAAAGTGATGGATAAACACAGCAACCATATGGTCAGAATGAACCTGTATTTCCCCCCTCTTTTTCCATCAGAGCCGTTATCGGACGTAAGTGTGCGTGAGTGCGGAGGCGAACGGCAAGAAAATAATTACCCTCTGCCTCCTCCAGCTGGTTTGTTCATAAACACGCAATTATGATTTCATGGCAGTCCATTATACACAAGCGACTCGGGGGCAGAAAGCAGCGCCGCTGCACGATCGTTGAAAACATCTTAAACACTCTCGGCTCGGCTAATACCTTCGCGGGGAATGCAATTTTCTGATTTGCTTGGCAGCTCCTCAATAAGAAATCAATTATGCCTTAAAAATACCAGCAAGAGTCTGCAACGTGTGTCGTATAAAGTCAACGGCGTAGTTGTAGGGTTGTAGGTGTCGTGTGTCACCACAATTGATTGAGGCCATTGACACTAATAAAAAAGACAACAGACCCAAGTGAGGTCATGAGATACAACACTAGCTTGGGAACTGTAACATGGATGCATAGATATACAGTATAATTATATCAGGGTATGATCGAAGGTCCTCCAAACCAATAAACTATCACAGGGTGCTGTTGTGTACGCCCGCACACACGCACGCACCGTGCCACCCAGCCACACGCACGCACACACACACACACACACACACACACACACACACACACACACACACACACATTTGGCTCAAGCCTCTGTACTCTGCAATCACACTCACATTTCTATGTCCTCCTCATGTTCTCTCTCTCACTCCTTCTAGCGCTCACACTCCCTCTATCCCAGCAAAGAAACAGGCATATAAAATGGAAATGTTTCTCCACCTCCCTTCCCCGTCCATCTGCGCCCATAGAGCTTGAAGTCCCCTCTTCATCTCACCACCCTTGATGACAGTCACTCAAAGATGACATTGTAATCGAGGGACTCCACTTAGCCAGGCTGAATGGGGTGATGGCCAGTGTCCTGGAGTGTGGAAGGCCAGCATGGTGAGCACCACACTGCAAGAGGAAGGATTGAAGCCACTGGGGTGTTGGGGGGGGGGGGGGGGGGTCAAAGGGTGACTGGAGGCAGGGCACATATCAGGAAGAAGGAAGAGGCTTGGGGACAAACTGCAACTGGGCAGGGGTCGATTTTGTAGTACGTTCTTTTTTATCTGACCCAGACTCATGCCTCTTGTAGAACAGCAAAACGCTACATTTGGTGAATAATGTTCATTCAGGCACAGAAGACTGACCGTCAAACAGCAATTTTGTCATTTTTACAAGAGAGTAATTACATAGTGCTTTAGCTGCAAAGGTTTAGGGAAACCCACTTCAGAGCATCTGGAGGTATAGTAGTTTTACTTATCAAAATGAGATGGTGTTTCTTACATCCACATTCACATTCTCACATTCCCCACATAACCACATTCACTTAGGCATGCATATAGTCAGAGAGACTTTGACTGCTGACATGTATTTAAACTCTTGCGTCCTCTGGTGCCCCCTGACCACAAACCCCAGTGACTTTTGGAGTGAGAGCATTCTGTCTCAGTGTGAGGGAGCATTGATACCAGTCTTCCAGATGCAGTGGTGTAAAGTACTTAAGTAAAAAATACTTTAAAGCACTACTTTTTTTAGTTATCTGTACTTAACTTGACTATTTATATTTTGGACTACTTTTACTTCACTACATTCCTAAAGAAAATGATGGACATTTTTCCTGACACCCAAAAGTACTCGTTACATTTTCAATGCTTAGCAGGACAGGAACATGGTCTAATTCATTCACTTACCAAGAGAACATCCCTGGCCGTCCCTACTGCCTCTGATCTGGAGGACTTACTAAACACACACACATCTTTTATAAATGTCTGAGTGTTGGAGTGTGCCCCTGGCTATCCATATAATTAAAAAACAAGATAATGGTGGCGTCTGCTTTTCTTAATATAAGGAATTTTAAATGATTCATACTTTTACTTTTGATACTTGAGTATATTTAGAACCAAATACTTTTAGACTTTTACTCAAGTAGTATTTTACTGGGTGACTTCTACTTTTACTTGAGTAACTTTCTATTAAGGTATCTACACTTTTACTCATGTACTGTATAACAGTTGGGTACTTTTGATAGCATGCATTGTGGGGTAGGAAGAAGGACGAAGTGGTGTATTGTGGGAGTTGTTCCCTGCAGGGGTCTTCACTGTGTTGATCCCACAGAGCACATAATATAAACTCAGCAAAAAAAGAAACATCCTCTCCCTGTCAACTGCGTTTATTTTCAGCAAACTTAACATGTGTAAATATTTGTATGAACATAACAAGATTCAACAACTGAGACATAAACTGAACAAGTTCCACAGACATGTGACTAACAGAAATGGAATAATGTGTCCTTGAACAAAGGGGGAGTCAAAATCAAAAGTAACAGTCAGTATCTGGTGTGGCCACCAGCTGCATTAACCTGTTGGGGCTAGGGGGCAGTATTTGCACGGCCGGATAAAAATACGTAACCGATTTAAACTGGTTACTACTCTTGCCTAGAAATGTGAATATGCATATAATTAGTAGATTTGGATAGAAAACACTCTAAAGTTTCTAAAAGTGTTTGAATGGTGTCTGTGAGTATAACAGAACTCATATGGCAGACCAAAACCTGAGAAGATTCCATACAGGAAGTGCCCTGTCTGACAATTTGTTCTCCTTCTGTGGCATCTCTATCGAAAATACAGCATCTCTGCTGTAATGTGACATTTTCTAAGGCTTCCATTGGCTCTCAGAAGGCGCCAGAAAGTGGAATGACGTCTCTCCTGTCTCTGGGCGAAAAACAGCAGGAGATTTTGTGAGTGGTCAGGCTGAGAACAGTGACACTGGAGATGCGCGTTCATGTGAATTCTCAATTTTTTTCTTTCAGCCTTTGAATGAATACAACGTCGCCCGGTTGGAATATTATCGCTATTTTACGAGAAAAATAGCATAAATATTGAATTTTAAACAGCGTTTGACATGCTTCGAAGTACGGTAATGGAATAATTTGACATTTTTTGTCACGAAATGCGCTCGCGCGTCACCCTTCGGATACTGACCTGAACGCACGAACAAAACGGAGATATTTGAATATAACTATGGATTATTTGGAACCAAAACAACATTTGTTGTTGAAGTAGAAGTCCTGGGAGTGCATTCTGACGAAGAACAGCAAAGGTAATCCAATTTTTCTTATAGTAAATCTGAGTTTGGTGAGGGCCAAACTTGGTAGGTGTCAAATTAGCTAGCCGTGATGGCCGGGCTATGTACTCAGAATATTGCAAAATGTGCTTTTGCCGAAAAGCTATTTTAAAATCTGACACCGCGATTGCATAAAGGCGTTCTGTATCTATAATTCTTAAAATAATTGTTATGTATTTTGTGAACGTTAATCGTGAGTAATTTAGTAAATTCACCGGAAGTTTGCGGTGGGTATGCTAGTTCTGAACATCACATGCTAATGTAAAAAGCTGGTTTTGATATAAATATGAACTTGATTGAACAAAACATGCATGTATTGTATAACATAATGTCCTAGGAGTGTCATCTGATGAAGATCATCAAAGGTTAGTGCTGCATTTAGCTGTGGTTTTGGTTTTTGTGACATATATGCTTGCTTTGAAAATGGCTGTGTGATTATTTTTGGCAGGGTACTCTCCTGACATAATCTAATGTTTTGCTTTCGCTGTAAAGCCTTTTTGAAATCGGACAATGTGGTTGGATTAATGAGAGTCTTGTCTTTAAAATGGTGTAAAATAGTCATATGTTTGAGCAATTTAAGTTATAGCATTTGTGAGGTATTTGTATTTCGCGCCACGCGATTCCACTGGCTGTTGACTAGGGTGGGACGCAAACAACCCACCTTGCCCAGGGAGGTTAAGTACTGCATTACATCTCCTCCTCATGTACTGCACCAGATTTGCCAGTTCTTGCTGTGAGATGTTACCCCACTCTTCCACCAAGGCACCTGCAAGTTCACGGACATTTCTGGGGGTGAATGGCCCTAGCCCTCACCCTCCGATCCAACAGGTCCCAGATGTGCTCAATGGGATTGAGATCTGGGCTCTTCGCTGGCCGTGGCAGAACACTGACATTTCTGTCTTACAGGAAATCACGCACAGAATGAGCAGTATGGCTGGTGGCATTGTCATGCTGGAGGGTCATGTCAAGATGAGCCTGCAGGAAGGGTACCACATGAGGGAGGAGGACATCTTCCCTGTAACACACAGTGTTGAGATTGCCTGCAATGACAACAAGCTCAGTCCGATGATGCTGTGACACACCGCCCCAGACCATGACAGACCCTCCACCTCCAAATCGATCTCGCTCCAGAGTACAGGCCTCAGTGTAATGCTCATTCCTTCGACGATAAACTCGAATCCGAACATCACCCCTGGTGAGACAAAACCGTGACTCGTCATTGAAGAGCACTTTTTACCAGTCCTGTCTGGTCCAGCGACGATGGGTTTGTGCCCATAGGCGACATTGTTGCAGGTGATGTCTGGTGAGGACCTGCCTTACAACAGGCCTACAAGCCCTCAGTCCAGCCTTTCTCAGCCTATTGCGGACAGTCTGAGAACTGATGGAGGGATTGTGCGTTCCTGGTGTAACTCGGGCAGTTGCTGTTGCCATCCTGTACCTGTCCCGCAGGTGTGATGTTCAGATGTACCGATCCTGTGTTGTTACACGTGGTCTGCCACTGCGAGGACGATCAGCTGTCCGTCCTGTCTCCCTGTTGCGCTGTCTTAGGCGTCTCACAGTACGGACATTGCAATTTATTGCCCTGCCACATATGCAGTCCTCATGCCTCCTTAGAGCATGCCTAAGGCACGTTCACACAGATGAGCAGGGACCCTGGGCATCTTTCTTTTGGTGTTTTTCAGAGTCAGTAGAAAGGCCTCTTTAGTGTCCTAAGTTTTCATAACTGTGACCTTAATTGCCTATCGTCTGTAAGCTGTTAGTGTCTTAACGACCGTTTCACAGGTGCATGCTCATTAATTGTTTATGGTTCATTGAACAAGCATGGGAAACATTGTTTAAACCCTTTACAATGAAGATCTGTGAAGTTATTTGGATTTTTACAAATTATCTTGGAAAGACAGGGTCCTGAAAAAGGGACCTTTCTGAGTTTATATAAATACATGCCATTTAGCAGACACTTTTATCCAAAGCGACTTACAGTCATGCATGCTTACATTTTATGTATGGGTGGCCCCGGAAACCGTCTCTAGTCCCCCTCTATTACCCCAGCACGGACATTCACAGAATTGCGTGAATGTCCCAAATAATTTGAAAGTGTGTGGAGTAACTGCTGGATGCTACCCCAACAAAAATACTTCAGAAATATGAAAGACTCAGTTTCAGTACATGCAGGAAAAGATGGACCTCTTGAACTTTTCCAAACCAAAATGTACTTTCTGTATCAACACATGCAAAGTTAACACATTTCCCACCTTATCCGCATGGAGGATAAAATCCCACATCCTGGGCTATGGATCTCTCTGAAAACTGGTATGGCGTGGATGAGATGTGGCCCCCAGCTGATCCACCCCCCCTTCCCCCAGCGATCGATGCACTCCTTCAGCCTGGCCTCACATCAAAGCAACCCCCCCTCACCCTTCCACTCCCCTCGCTGGAGGTTTGGCGGATCTACAGGTAACCTTTTCTCTTTCATTCCACGTCGTCTCTCGCAGCACTTCCCTCCCTCGGCTGCCATCTCTGAGCCGGTAGAAGCATCAAAGAGCGCCTGGGTCCTGCCAGGCCCCCCTGCTAGGCACCCTACCCCAGCCTCCCTGCCAGTACAGCCCCCCCCCCCCTCCCCCAGGCCAGATCCGCGCCACCCCACACTGGCTACACATACTGTAAACAACAAGCTGTCAAAAGGGCTCAAGTGTGCGTGCCTCCTAGCGTGACCTATGGAGCAGCGATCTGACTGTACCGCAGGGAAAGCAGGGCTCTGACTGTGCTCTATGGGAGAACATGGGTCTGACTGTGCTCTGCTCTATGGGAAAACATGTACATAACTGTGCTCTAACAGGAAACACATACATAACTTTGCTCAGTGAGGAAACATGTAGCTGTGCTCTATGGGGATGCATACGTTTGACTGTGCTCCATGGAAAGCAAGTAGCTGTGCTCTAAGGAGAAACATGTACAGTAACTGTGCTGTATGGTTAAACATGTAGCCGTGCTCTATGGGGAAACTTGTATTTGTGCTCTATGGGGAAACATGTAGCTTTGCTCTATAGGGAAATGTAACTGTGCTCTATGGGAAAACATGTAACTGCAATCTATGAGAAAACGTGTAAATGTAATCTATGAAAATCGGGTCTGACTGTCCTCTATTGGAAAACACATTCCCGACTTTGCTCAACATAGAGAAACATCAGTAGAATATGCAACGGAATGATTGAGTAGTGAGTGACATCCTATCGAGCACTTTGCAACCTGAAAAATATAATAAAAAAGGGAAAGTCTTAAATGGCACCCTATTACCTATACAGTGCACTACTTTTGAGCAGGCCCTAAAGGGCTCTGGTAAAAAAAAAAGTGCACTATATTGGGACTAGGTTGCCATTTGGGTAGCAGCCTCAGATTCCTCAGACTGACAGAAACGTGAAACTGTCTGTCTTTTACTTCAGACGGCAGACAGACAAACAGAATACAGCATTACCAGAGACTCTGGTAGCTCTACAGACAAACCAACCACAGGTTAATGTCTCATATTGTATGTCTCAGACAAGGACTGGAGCATGGGAAGTGACATGTTTGTGCCGGGGGCGAACATCAAACACAAACACCGGCGACTCAGCCAGGTTCACAATGTAATTACAGCCAGAGAGAGAGAGAGTGAGAGAGAGAGAGACAGGGCAAGGGGAAGGGGAGTCACTTACTTCTGATGGCAGCCCCACTACAATGTCACATTAACATTGAATGAGAGTTAGTCTGTAAAAATACAGACAACTACATCTTGGATATGTTTATGCTGTGGTTATTTGGTATATGGGACTATGTATAAGCCCAGTCCTGAAAACCAATTATTGGCTGTTCCATTGGTGTAATGGATGAAGTAGTCTCGTGACTAGAATGTTAATTGTCCCAAGATTTGGTTCTGGGCTCCAAAATTATGGATGGAGTAACATGAAAACAGATTATCAATATCAAATGACTATTCTCCACTCCATTCTACTATGTGAGAAACTATGTGAGAATGCTGTTCATTGACTACAGCTCAGCGTTCAACACCATAATCCCCTCCAAACTCATCACCAAGCTAGGAACCCTGGGACTGAACACCTACCTCTGCAACTGGATCCTGGACTTTCTGATGGGCCGCCCCAAGGTGGTGAAGGTAGGTAACAACACATCTGCCACGCTGACCCCTCAGGGGTGTGTGCTTAGTCCACTTCTGTACTCCCTGTTCACCCACGACAGTGTGGCCACGTACAACTCCAAAATCATCATCATGTTTGCTGACGACCCAAAGATGGTAGGCCTGATCTCCGAGGACGATAAGAGACCTAGGAGTGTGGTGCCAGGACATCAACCTCTTCCTCAACGTGAGCAAGACAAAGGAGGTGATCGTGGACTACACCCCCATCCATATCAACTGGGCTGTAGTGGAGCGGGTCGAGAGCTTCAAGTTCCTCTGTATCCACATCATCAAGGACTGAACATGGTCCTCTCACACCAGCAAAGTCGTGAAGAAGGCACGGCAATGCCTTTTCCCCCTCAGGAGGTTATAAAAATTTGGCACGGCCCTTCAGATCCTCAAAAAGTTACAAAGCTACACCATTGAGAGCATCTTGAGTGGCTGCATCACCGCTTGGTATGGGAACTTCACCGCCCTTGATCGCAAGGCACTACAGAGGGGGGTGCGGATTGCCCATCTTGAAAATTTAACCCAGCCACCCAAGCCATAAACTGTTCACTCTGCTACGTACGGCAAGCGTTACCGGAACACCAAGTCTGAGACCAAAAGACTCCTGAACAGCTTCTACCCCCAGGCCATAAGACTGCTGAACAGTTAATGACATGGCTACCCAGACTATTTGCATTGTCACTTATTTGCACTGACTCTCTTGCACTGACTCTATGCACACTCACTGGACTCTACCCACACACACACATACTTACACTGACACACCCACACACACACACACACACCCACACACACACACACACACACACACACACACACACACACACTGCTACTCTGTTTATTATATCCTGATTGCATAGTCACTTTTACTTTTACCTACATGTACATAATATTACCTCAACTAACTCGTACCCCTGCACATTGACCGGTCCTCCTTGTACTGTATATAGCCTTTTTATTGTTATTTATTGTGTTACTATTTTTATTATTCTTATTTGCAAATGTTCTTACTTTTTAACTCTGCATTCTTGGGAAAGGGCTCATAAGCATGTCTACATCTGTTGTATTCGGCGCATGTGACAAATAAAATGTGATTGATTTGATTCATAATAAACCCCATCTCCTTCTATATGGAAACATCACCATGCTACGCAGAGGTTTAAAATTGAGATTTACTTTAGTCATTCTTTTCCCTTCTCCCCATCTATCTACTGTAAATGATGTGTTGATTCTGTGTGTGTGTGTGTGTGTGTGTGTGTGTGTGTGTGTGTGTGTGTGTTTGTGTGTGGTGGATCTCTGCTGGGGCACAGGGGAGGAGGTGGCCAGTTTGATGAATTACTTAAATAATGAGGAGTCCCAGGAGTTCTCCACTTAACTAGACTGTAGGATTGCCTCAGATACAGATACAGAAAACAATAGCGACACACAAGCACACACACTCCTGCATATACACACATAACACACACACAAACAGACACACGTTTGCTCGCACACACGCTCGCTCGCGCACACACACAGCACACACACACTTTAAGCACAAACAGACTTGAGTCCATGTATGCAGACACACACTCATATGAAACGCTATAAAGGTACAGGGAAGCAGACGAGCAGTCTTAATGACCCAGAGAGCCAGAGAGCGTAGCAGCAGCAGCAGTAGGGGTGAGACACCAGTACACATGGTAACAACACTCTGGCTGCTGCATGAATATCAAAACCCTCTATGCCTTTGACCTTGAGATTAATATTTAAAAACTGTCTGTCTCTAAACACACAAACGCAATTGCGCACACACAAACGCAATTGCGCACACACACACACACACACACACACACACACACACACACACACACACACACACACACACACACACACATGCAGACTGTAAACCCGCTGGCCATTGATGCAGCCCTCCTTGTTAGAAGCCTTTCCTTATTATAATTTTCTTGTGTGAGTGCCTGTGAGAGAAGATGGAGGAGGAGCGTTGTTGTGGGGAAGGCTGGATGGGAAAGCATATCGCCTCTCTCACATGCCATCTTTCTCTTCTCCCTGCCCCACCTTCTCTCCTCCCCCTATCCTTTCTCCCTGTCCATCTCCTTTTCACATTCTGTTCCTTATTCACCCTCTCTATCATTCTCCGTCTCCCCATTCTCTCTCTCTCACTCTCAACCTCTCTCTCTCTCCCTCTGGGTGGGAAAGCGAATTGTATCTTAAGCCGTTTGGGGGCTGAGAAAATGGAAGTAACGTCTGATTCCACATTTTCTCATCATGACAGAATCCTCTCATCTCACTTCCTCTCCCGCATTTAGTCAGGCAGGGGCCAGGGGAGAAGCGGTACACAAACACACAACCATCAGAGAGCGAGCCAGACGGGGTCTGTACGCTCCAAAAACTAACACCCCGCCACTCTCAAACACACACCTGTCGCCCTCTATGAGGCGTCCAAAACCAAACAAACAAACAAATGAAAAAGCGTGACAGCTGAACCTTTGGTTTCGTTTCTTCTTCCTCTCTGTTTCACACTGTGTGACGCCCCCAACGCAAGAGAGGGGCTGTGTCTCAAATTGCAACCTATTTCCTATACAGCGCACTACTTTTGACCAGAGCCCTATCGGCCCTGGTTGAAAGTAGTCCAGTAAATAGAGAATAGGGTGCCATTTGGGACTCTCCCAGAGACTCCTTTTTGAAAGTCAATGGGGAGGTAACCCTTCCTGACAGAACGGGTTTACACTCCGGAGTGTGTGATCAAAGAGTGTGTGTTGACGGGTTGATCTGGAGGCCTGCATCTGGGAGCGGGGAGAAGAATGGCATACTCAAACCGGTCTGGACCAAATCAGAGGAACTCATGTGAGGAGTCACTGTGAGGAGAGGTAGAATTGAATGACACAGTGCTCTCTGAGGTGATGCTTTGGCTGTATAAATCTGAAGGCCATGTGCTACTGTAGGACTTCCATTCCTCCCTCAACCATTACAACCTTCATCAACCTCCCTTTCTAGCTATATCTGCCCTCCCATCTCCATCTTCAGTCTTTCCCTTTTCACCCTCCTTCCTCCTTCCCTGCATGTATCATTATTTCCCTGTATCTATCTCCCTGTATCTCTCTCCTCCTCTCTTCCCATATCTCTCCCTGTATCTCTCGCTTCCTCCTTCCCCATATCTCTCCCTCTCTCCCCGTATCTCTTTCTTCCTCCCTCCCCATATCGCTCTCTTTCCCGGTATGTCTCTCTTACTCCCTACCCATATTTTTCCCTCTCTCCCTCTGTTCCTCTCTCCATCTCTCCCTATATGTCCCTCTTCCTCCCTCACCATATCGTTACCTCTCTGTATCTCTCTCCCTGTATCTCCCTGTGACTCACAGTCCCAGTGGTCCCAACAGGCTCTCCTCAGAGAAAAGGAGCAGCACCGAGAGAGGTAGAGAGGCTGTCCCTGATTCCCCGGCTCAGTGGCTGCATTAAGCACAACCTGCTCCCGCTAAAAACACAGTAAAAAAAACAAAAACAAGTCATATTCATCACCGTAATTGTGCGGGTGCTTTGGGTAGCAGTGGCGGGCGGCAATGAGGGATGGCACTGCTCGCGGGCGCTGTGATGCCCATGAATCACAGGCAGCCACTCGCCGGCCCTCCACCGCCATAAAACAAAAGATGGAGATGAAAAATGCTGCAATTAAGTGATTTGATTTCTGCTCTACCCTGCTGTCCCTTTCTCCCAGCCCTGCTCGCCACACACACACAAACCTATGAGCATGCGCACGCACATGAGCGCGCACACAAACACACACACACCTATGAGCATGCGCACGCACATGAGTGTGCACACACACACACACACCCACACACACACACACACACACACACACACACACACACACACACACACCTATGAGCATGAGCACGCACATGAGCACGCACACAAACACACACACACAAACACACACACACACACACACGTACTGTCATATAAAGACACATACATGCACAAAGTTGGCAATACAGAATGTACTGCTTATTAGTACTCCCACTATACATCCCACCTAAGAATTTGCATTATCAGACACCTGCAACACTTAAATAATTGACGGAAGCACCTTGAGGAGATTGATGAGGAAAAAGGTTAGTAAGTGATCTTTGCCAATATGGAAAACACCACTTCTAGAATTATCACCGTGAAGCACCAATAACCGGCTGTCAAAATGGCTACAAAATACCTGTCCTGTTTCAGTCAGCGTCCCCCACCAAGACAGTCATATTCCTCATCAGTCATATTGGTTCTATGGTGAGTTAATTGATAGCATGACTTGTGGTCTACTTTCTCAACAGAATGTCATGTTTGGGAATGATGTCATAACATATGGTTTGGAGGTCAAAAAGTGTTACGCAATCATTTCATGACCACAACCCGCTCCTCTCCTATACAGCAAATACATAGACCTAAGGGCAATGTTTGCCCCACGCAATAGCAGTGAGCGCTGCAAAAACGAAATTGTGATTTATGTAACATTTCTTTAACAATGTCTAGGAGAAGAAGAAAACTATTCAACCGAAGTTTACGTAAACAGAACAAAAATGCATTGCACTTAATAGCTAGTCACCCTATTCGGAACTCTCCTTGGATAATGCACCATATACAGTAAAACTGCAAGAGTTAAGTCAACTCCTATGGAGTCAAATTTAAAACTATTTTGGGGTTTACCTGGTCCCACCCCCATGTTGTATTAACACTACTCTGGTGATGGTGTTGATATGTTTGGAGACAATAAATTAAATAAATATTAAACTCTCAAAGAGTTGCTTAAATTTGACTCCAACTGTCATTTTACTGTTGTCAGAGTTTTATTTGTATTTATTTTTTACAATCAACTCCAGCAGAGTACATTTCTCTTTCGGGTTGACTTATTTTGAGTTACAAGGGTGTAAAGACCTTATTTGAATATTTCTTAATGTGTCACATTATGGTGGTTTACAATGTGATATCCTGTATCTATATCTGTTGGAATCCAACTTGCAGGAAGATATACAGAACTTTTACATCACCACTTGCATTTAGAGTTCCTGTCAGAGTAGGGGGAAAAATACAGTACATGGAGACTACCGACACCATGTAAACTGGAACAATATCTCACTAGGGTGTATCAATTGCGCTGGACAGAATGGAGGCCGTTTTATGGGCTCCTGACCAATTGTGCTATTTTGTGTATTTTTGTACTTTTTTTTGTAACTTTTCTTGTTCATAATATGTCTGCCATTGTTTCCTATGACCGAAAAGGGGTTCTGGACATCTGAACAGCTATCACTAACCTCAATTTGGATGGGGACTTCTACTTCAACTATTGCCTTTTTAATTTTGCAAATATTTGTCTTACTTTTTAACTCTGCACTGTTGGGAATGAGCTCGTATGTTAGCATTCACTTTAAAGTCTATACCTGTTGTATTCGGCGCATGTGACCAATAACATTTGACTTGACTAATGGTTGCTATAAATCTAACCACTTAAAGATTGGATTACTTGACAAAAATGCATGTTTCTTATCTTTGTGTGAGATCAAAAACAATCAATATACCTACGAAAACACAAATATTGAAACAAACAATTCAAAAAATCTACCTGCCCCTCCCACATCTGTGGATAACGCCATAGATTTAACTCCCTGTCTCTAGTTATTCTTAATGGAGTTAAAAGTACTCCGTCATAATGAACTCCAGTTATCAAGACTAACTCAAGGGAGCATATCACTCTCTTGAGGGTTAAGACAACTCCCAGTAGAGTAAATGAACACTGTGATTTTAACTATCGTTGATTTACTGTACCTTAATTTCAAACATTACGTTTTCCCCCTACTGGAGAAGCCCTTTAAACCACAGCTCTAAGTAAGTAAAGGATGTGAATGCTTTGCCTTTGTTTAGCGCTGCTGCTTGTTTAATGGGACTTTGCTAAGCATGCATAATTAAGAGCAGGCTGAGCGGTAGCTAGCGGTAACGGCTGTGACGGCTGGCGGTGGTGGGGCTGAGGCTAAGCTCTGGGGGGCTCTGGGCTGCTAGGACCATGATGAAGCACCACACAGCCCCAAACATCCATTCAGCACCCACACGCTCATTAATCCTGCCAAACTCCACTTGTTACCCGCACGCACAGGAAATCATGGGATAGGTAAACACGGAGCGGGCGCGATCCATCACCCACGCACACACGCTGATAAACACAAATATACACACGCTGATAAACACACATATATACACACTCACTGATAAACACATATTGCACACACACACACACACTGATAAACACTTAATGTATATAATCACATACTGAAACTCATACAAACATGCACACAACTGCACACACGGGCATGGTTGCTCACAAACACAACAATTATTGACCCTCTCAAACTCAAAATGACCACATTAGGCCTATTGGTTTGGGTAATACCCATCACAAACAGGGATCGGTTTTTAAAATGGGGTGTTTTTAAAGTAATGTTGCCCTTGTATGATGGATATAGAGTGTCAAATAACATATATACAGAGTTAAATACTTCACTGAAAATAGTATTCTAATAATGTACGTTGCTCAGAAATACTTCCAATGTTAATACTGGAAAGGTCTACTTGGTTCAGTAGAAAGATATACTGCAACAAGCCTACGGAAGAATCAATAGAATTTGACCTCAGTTTGCCCTCTGCTTGAATGGAGAAGTTATGGGACAGCACAGGCCTTGACATTAGCTTATTTGATCTGTATTTTCCAAGACACAACAGCTGGCTGCCCACTCTCTCTCTTTCTCTCGCTCTCTCTTTTTTCCTGTTCTTGTCACCCCCTCCTTCTCTTTCTCTGCCTCCCTCTCCCTCTTTCTCTCTCACACAAAAACACAAACACACACACACACACAGATGATGACAAATGTTGTTGTGCGAGGACAGTTACACAGCTCAGTGGGTAGACACATTCGTAGAACAGATCTGTTATTTCTATTCACCTATCTGACAATATAATTTACACTAGCCATCAGTACATAACATTAAATATCTCTTTGACAAGGGGAATAATACCATTCACACATACTCATTCAGCTAGGAAAGATTTTCACTTAATGGACTGAAGCTTGTTTCGCTTTTGTTTTACCATCCTGTATTCAAAATGGCCACCCTTGCACAGGACAGATTACATATGCTCCCCTGCTGCTACTCACATGCTAATAAATGGAGGGTAGCCTAGTGGTTAGAGTGTTGGACTAGTAACCGAAAGGTTGCAAGTTCGATTCCCCGAGCTGACAAGGTACAAATCAGTTGTTCTGCCCCTGAACAAGGCAGGTAACCCTAGGCTGTCATTGAAAATAAGATTTTGTTCTTAACTGACTTGCCTAGTTAAATAAAGGTAAAAACAAGGCCTGTAAAAAGGCAGCATGTCCACATATCAGTCTCTCTCTTGCTCACTCAATCCCTACATCATAGCACACACACCCAGGTGGCTTCCTGCACAGCATTAAATAAGATGCTAAACCTCTCTGAAATGCACAAACACACATACTTCTCCCTCTGTCCTTTGTCTCTGCTCCCGTGCAGCTGCATGCAGTTGAGAAACTCATAATATTTACCCAGGGAAGTCGTGGTCAAGTGACGGTGCCTATCCAGGGCAAAGGTCAGAGGTCACAGAGGGGGATCAGTGGGGAGCAGGTTCAGGTTTGGGTGAACTGAGGTCAGGGCTGACTGGTCTGGGAACAGGTCAGACTGAGGCTACTGGCTGGCCAACAGGGTCACTCTAGAGGGGGTATGTTAGTGTGATAAACTGGTCTAAGACCATATTTCCTCTTTGGTTATAACCTTAATAATTGTAGGATTAAGAATAGAATCTGACACAGGATCATTTCTAACTACACCGTGCTACACAGCCCAGTGGACAGATGGAGAGTACTACTGTGGCTCTACCTGCCTCTCACCTCAACTCACAGCTCACAGCTTACAAACTGTTATGCAGCAGGGGCCGCGTACACTGTCAATCACTGGTAACCTCTCCATCACTGAAAATCACTGAAAATACGCACACACACACACACGCACCTACTTACCCACCCACACAGCCCATCACACGCGCATACATACACACATGCACCCACTCTCCCACCCGCACAGCCCTAAACACACACACACACACACACACACACACACACACACACACACACACACACACACACACACACACACACACACACACACAGAGCCCTGGCACCTGGAGTGACGATGCCATCAGGGAGTAGTAAAGCATTACCCTCTGCGTGGCTGGAGCCTCTCCTGAAATAGCCTCTGTAATGTATTCTCAGTGCGACCGTCGCTGTTGCACAATGGTGCCCTTAATAACACTCCATTTCTGTTGGCATAAATAAGGGCTGCATTTCCATCTTATTTCATGCAAATGAGCGCGGGGGCAGCCTAAACAGGTAGTGGTTATATACTGCTGTGTGTAGTAGTGGTGGCGTGAAGATTTTGTGGGGGGGGGGTGTACGTAAGGTTACTTTTAGGCATTAACTCCAAATGTTTAAGGTTAGGGTTAAGTTCATGCATTAACTCCACATTTTTAAGGTTAGGGTTAAGTTTAGACATTAACTCCAAATGGTTAAGGTAACAGTTAAGGTTTGGAATAGGCTTAAAACTAAAATATCAAAAACAACTTTATTTCACTGGATTCAAACTTTGGAATCAGAGGCAGATGCTTATCCACCATCCCCGTCCACAGCAGACAACGCTGCGCTGAGAGACAACTATAGGTCGACCGATTATGATTTTTCAACGCCGATACCGTTTATTGGAGGACCAAAAAAAGCCGATACCAATTAATCGGATGAATTTTTTATTTTTTTTATTTGTAACAATGACAATTACAAAAATACTGAATGAACACTTATTTTAACTTAATATAATACATCAATAAAATCAATTTAGCCTCAAATAAATAATGAAACATGTTCAATTTGGTTTAAATAATGCAAAAACAAAGTGTTGGAGAAGAAAGTAAAAGTGCAATATGTGCCATGTAAAAAAGCGAAGGTTTAAGTTCCTTGCTCAGAACATGAGAACATATGAAAGCTGGTGGTTCCTTTTAACATGAGTCTTCAATATTCCCAGGTAAGATGTTTTAGGTTGTAGTTATTATAGGAATTACAGGACTATTTCTCTCTATACGATTTGTATTTCGATTTGTATTTCATTGACTATTGGATGTTCTTATAGGCACTTTAGTATTGCCAGTGTAACAGTATAGCTTCCGTCCCTCTCCTCGCTCCTACCTGGGCTCAAACCAGGAACACATCGACAACAGCCACCCTCGAAGCAGCGTTACTCATGTATAGGAAGGGAAACAACTACTCCAAGTCTCAGAGCGAGTGACGTTTGAAACGCTATTAGCGCACACCCGGCTAACTAGCTAGCCATTTCACATTGGTTACACCAGCCTAATCTTGGGAATTGACAGGCTTGAAGTCATAAACAGCGCAATGCATTGCGAAGGGCTGTTTGAATGAATGCTTACGAGCCTGCTGCTGCCTACCATCGCTCAGTCAGACTGCTCTATCAAATCATAGACTTAATTATAACATAATAACACACAGAAATACAAGCCTTAGGTCATTAATATGGTCGAATCCGGAAACTATCATCTCGAAAACAAAATGTTATTACTGTTACATTGCACAACTTTCAATGTTATGTCATAATTACGTAAAATTCTGGCAAATTAGTTCGCAACGAGCCAGGCGGCCCAAACTGTTGCATATACCCTGACTGCGAAAAATGAACGCAAAATGACACAATTTCACCTGGTTAATATTGCCTGCTAACCTGGATTTCTTTTAGCTAAATATGCAGGTTTAAAAATATATACATCCTTGTATTGATTTTAAGGAAGGCATTGATGTTTATGGTTAGGTACAGTCGTGCAACGATTGTGCTTTTTTCGCAAATGTGCTTTTGTTAAATCATCCCCCGTTTGGCGAAGTCGGCTGTCTTTGTTAGGAAGAAATAGTCTTCACAGTTCGCAACGAGCCAGGCGGCCCAAACTGCTGCATATACCCTGACTCTGTTTGCAAGAGAAGTGACACATTTTCCCTAGTTAAAAGAAATTCATGTTAGCAGGCTATATTAACTAAATATGCAGGTTTAAAAATATATACTTGTGTATTGATTTTAAGAAAGGCATTGATGTTTATGGTTGGAGCAACGTGTACCTAAGCGATTATATGCAACACAGGACAGGCTAGATAAACTAGTAATATCATCAACCATGTGTAGTTAACTAGTGATTATGATTGACCGATTGTTTTTTATAAGATAAGTTTAATGCTAGCTAGCAACTTACCTTGGCTTCTTACTGCATTCGCGTAACAGGCAGGCTCCTCGTGGAGTGCAATGTAAAGCAGGTGGTTAGAGCGTTGGACTAGTTAACCGTAAGGTTGCAAGATTGAATCCCTGAGCTGACAAGGTAAAAATCTGTCGTTCTGCCCCTGAACAAAGCAGTTAACCCACTGTTCCTAGGCCGTCATTGAAAATAAGAATGTGTTCTTAACTGACTTGCCTAGTTAAATAAAGTTCTAAACAAAAAGGAAAAAAAAATCTGACAAATCGGTGTCCAAAAATACCGATTTCCGATTGTTATGAAAACTTGAAATCGGCCCGAATTAATCGGCCATTCCGATTAATCGGTCGACCTCTAGAGACAACGTCACATAACCCATACCTGCGCCATTATAGGGAGCAGCCACCAAACCAATATAGATCCTAGCTAATGTTTCTCTAGAGAGATACACACAAATACAAATACATACATACAAGTCCCAGTGAGAGAGAGAGAGAGAGAGAGAGGCAAGTAGGCCTCAGCCACCATCTTACTCAATCTCATTGGCTCATTCCTTATGTTGTGTTTGGAAGTCATTGGTTCTTTCAGTGCAATGATAATGAAGACTTGTCTTGAGACCAAAGAGGCTGGCCGTAAGTCATTCTGAAAATGCATTAATTGACTGTAGGGTGTTGTGAAAGACTGCCACACACACAGCTAATATAGGCATATGGAGGGCGAGGTTCTATGTTGGGTGAGGTGGTTGTGGAGGTGGAGAAGGGTGGATGAGGAGGAAGAGAGGGAGAGGATATTAGAGGAAAGCCAAGGTTTACGAGGGGTGGATGGTATACTTAGGGTTCCAAAAGGGTTATTCAGCTGTCCCCATAGGAGAACCCTTGTTGATTCCAGGGAGAGCCCTTTTTGGTTCAACGTAAAACCCTCTGTGGAAAGGGTCCAAAAGGGATCTACCTGGAACCAAAAGGGTTCTAGCTGGAACCAAAAAGGGTTCTTCAAAGGGTTCTCCTATGAGGACAGCCAAAGAACAATTTTTTCTAAGAGTGTAGTTAGATAAAACAGCTCGCCTCTCTCTGAGGAAAGGCTAATGTCTCTCACTATCCCTTTCTCTAGCCCCCCACTCTCTCTCTCCCTCCCGCTCTCTCTCTTTCTGCTGTGGTGAGTTACAGCAGACCTGGGCTGCATTAGATTAAATCATAAATTGCCCACTCTATACGTATCTGCATCTCCCTGTCTCTCACTCAATCCCTTTTATTCTCCCCCTTTCCATCCTCCAGCATTTGCTTTTGCCCGCCCACTCCCTCTACCTTACTCTTATAATCATTCTCTCTCTGTCCCCTCCTCTCTCCTATCCTTCCACTATGTCCCCTCCCTGCATTCTCTACTGTTAGAGTACTAGTAATCTCACAAGTCACATTCAAAGTCTCGAGGGAACCAGGGATGTTAGGGCAGATGAGTGTGGGTGGGTGGTGTTGGAGAGCCTGTACAGTACGTAGAGAAGAGTGGTCACAGTGACCTTCTGACCTCAATGCCCTATGAACCCTACTGAGGGAGACTACACTATGTGTGGAACAGGGTTTGTGCAAGGTAGGTGTGCGGGTGTGAGAGGTGATGTGTGAGAAGTGTAGAGGGTTGAGCAGTAGGTGTGGAGGAGGCCGCTCAGAGGAAAATCATCCGATCGCTGGGGGCACCACAGAACCAGCAACGCTCGGCAGGACTAGCGGAGCCAGGGAGGGTCCCAGTGAACCAATACAGACCACCGCCACCGCCCACGTCCCAGCTATAGAGAGCTAAAAACATAAAGTGACCCTGCCACTGCCAGCTCTTTCTTTCTCCGCTCTCCACTCTCTCTCTCTGCCTCACCGTGTGAAATCAAATTTCCATGTGGCTCCCGTATCTGTTGCACAGCGAGGTGATTTATCAGGGATGCAAAGAGCATGCAGAAACAATCTTTATTACATCCATTTCCTGCTTGTCAGCCGGGATCACGTTGGCTGTTCATTAAAGGCGCGGTGCAGGTGAGGAGAATGCCTCCCGATGCCTTGATAGATTGTCTGCTCCCCCGCCGTGACAGCGGCTGGATGGATTGAACAACGGGGGGGGGCGAGGATGAAGGGAGGAGGAAAAGCGCTGACTCCAGTCACTCCCCCTGTCAGAAAGATTTTTACAGTGTCATTTTATACCAAACAACTAGGCTACCCACATACACACATCTCAACCCTATAACACGAGCAATCATGCACTCACACACATGGACGCAAGCGTGGATATATTATCTGTGCGCATGCACACACACACACACACACACACACACACAAACAGACGCACGCGCATACGCACGCACCTTTAAAGGATGGGTTAAACTGAAGTCAAAAGCCCACTTACTGGACATACAAACACACACTTAGAAACGACCACAAACACAAAGTGTTAAGACTTGTACCCTGTAACCATTTCCACTCGTGTCATGCTCAAATACTGTTATGGAATCTCAGGTACTCAACAACTATGAAACAAAATGCTTGTATGTGGATATACTGTATGTAAACGACTCGTTTGGATGAAACACATTAAGCAAACATGCCCTAGACATGAAATAATACAAAGTAGGATGCAATTAAATAAATTAACTAGCAGCACTACAGATGCATCATACTACTAATACTTCAAGTCACTACTAACCCCAAGGTGACCATATAAATGCTTGTCATGTGAGTAATGTATACCTACTGTATATTACCTCAATTAGCTAAGGCGGTATGGCAATACAATACACAATATACAGTGCTTCTACGTAAGCCTCTGTAAATGGTGTTATACCATATCATGCCATGACGTTAGAAAGTGTTGATTGCTCCATGACACTTCATAAGAGTCTGTGAATGCTAATAATGGTGTTATGTCTACTAGACCAAGATCACTTAGGAATATTGGTCTCAAATTCTGTACCTCTGAAATACAAGCAAACACCCACCGATACACAGGACCCTGTAACTAAACCCCTCCCTCTGCAACTGGATCCTGGACTTCCTGACGGGCCGCCCCCAGGTGGTAATGGTAGGTAACAACACATCTGCCACGCTGATCCCCATCACGGGGGCCCCTCGGGTGTGCGTGCTCAGTCCCCTCCTGTACTCCCTGTTCACTCATGACTGCATGGCCAGGCACAACTCCAAACACCATCATTAAGTTTGCTGATGACACAACAGTGGTAGGCCTGATCACCGACAATGACGAGACAGCCCATAGGGAGGAGGTCAGAGACCTGGCCGTGTGGTGCCATGACAACAACCTCTCCCTCAACATGATCAAGACAAAGGAGATGATTGTGGACTACAGGAAAAGGAGGACCGAGCAAGCCCCCATTCTCATCGACGGGGCTGTAGTGGAGCAGGTTGAGAGCTTCAAGTTCCTTGGCGTCCACATCACCAACAAACTAGCATGGTCCAAGAACACCAAGACAGTCGTGAAGAGGGCACGACAAAACATATTCCCCCTCAGGAGACTGAAAAGATTTGGCATTGGTCCTCAGATGCTCAAAAGGTTTTACAGCTGCACCATCGAGAGCATCCTGACTGGTTGCATCACTGCCTGGTATGTCAACTGCTTGACCTCCGACCTCAAGGAACGACAGAGTGTAGGGCGTACGGCCCAGTACATCACTGGGGCCAAGCTTCCAGCCATCCAGGACCTCTATACTAGTCAGTGTCAGAGGAAGGCCCTAAAAATTGTCAAAGATCCCAGTCACCCTAGTCATAGACTGTTCTCTCTGCTACCGCACGGCACACGGTACCGGAGCGCCAAGTCTAGGTTCAAGAGGCTTCTAAACAGCTTCTACCCCAAGCCATAAGACTCCTGAACATGTAATCAAATGGCTACCCAGACTATTTGCATTCCCTCCCCCTCTTTTACACTGCTGCTACTCTCTGTTATTATCTATACACAGTCACTTTAATAACTCTACCTACATGTACATATTACCTCAATTACCTCGACACCAATGCCCCCGCACATTGACTCTGTACCGGTACCCCCTGTGTATAGCCTATTGTTATTTTACTGCTGCTCTTTAATTATTTGTTACTTTTACTTCATATGTTTGTAGGTATTTTTCTTAAAATGTCATTGTTGGTTAAGGGCTTGTAAGTAAGCATTTCACTGTAAGGTCTACACCTGTTGTATTCAGCGCATGGGACAAACAAAATTTGATTTGATTTGAGATAACATGTCACCTTTGCAGCCTTTCTCCGTCCAACTGAGTTCCTATTATCTCTGTTCCAATGACATGCAAGGACAGTGGTGTATGGTAGGTAGGGAACGGATGTTTGAGTGCACCAGGGGTGAGATGAACAGTGGCCAATCAGTGTTGATGGTGTGGTGACAGGGACACTCTGGGACGGTGAGGCATCACCATTAGCTGATTAATCTGCCCAGCACTACGGATCACTTCTCATGATCATCATAATATGACTAAATTACTTCAGCTGATGTTGAAATGCAGTGCATTGGACATAGAGAATTGTGTTTTTTTTTTGCATTTTATGAAGTTCCCTCTCCTTTTACGTGATTGACCAAGGACTTTTAGTTTCGCAGGTCGTCTATTACCATGTATTATAATAACAATATATAGGTACTGGTTGAAGCTCAGTGTTAAATTGAAATCTCCCTACCATCATATCTAAGCCAAATTGACACCAATCTCGATCAACTTGATTGGAGGTACACAACACACTCCCCGCTTCTCGTCGTGAGCCGTATGTCCGTTACCGAGAAACACATATCAGATTTTGTAACAGGGTCATTAGCAATTGAGTTTTAAGAGTATTTCCTGCGCCTACCTAGCTCAAATTCTAGACGTCTGATTTAAACGAGAATATAGCGTCCATAGTGACTTAAAAAAATGCCGGATTGACTAATTTGTAAGGTGGAACAGTTTTTATTACATTTATAATTGATCGCTCTCACATGCACACTTCCGTCCGTGAATAACCAACGATGTGCTACCTTTTTGTAGCATTTCGGACAATGCTAACATCTTCTTTAGCCAAACCTCAGAATTTAATAACACCAGATCGGTTGCTCTGCAACAACACAGCTGCTTGCACCATGCTGCCAGTCATAGAAGTGTACGTGAACAAACTAAGGCTGCTGTATATAGCCAGCTATATGGTGGTATTCAAGCTGAGGTTAATCAAGAACTGTTTCAAACATGTGTAGAATAAATTCCAGATCTGGCATACACTTTCTCTCCTGCCGTCTTGTCTTTCTTATACTCCACATTTGTGCTGACTGATCAACACAGTTTCAAATTACTTTTCAGTGTGTTCACAGAAAATCTGGAATTGCCAAACACAAGTAAAAAGTAGTCAGGGGGCTGTACACGGTGCATCAGGGTAAGACAACATCAGAATCATTGCTTGCATGACATGCTGTGCGCCAGCCTGGTCTCATAGACTAGACGTAACATAGTTAAAGTAAATACGGAACACTGAAATTAGTATGATATGTTACGTTTGGCTGTATATATTTTTGATATAGGCTTATTGAAAATGTGCATTATTGTTGCATTACCATCTTTATTGCAAAAAGAAATACAAATACAAACATCACTTTATTAAGCGACAGAGGCTTGATCAGCACAGCAATCGATAAAACAGGAGCATGTTTGAAACACAAGTGGTTCTGAGCTTAATTCAATATTACACAGGTAAGCTAACAGTTACAGAAATCAGGAATACAGACAGACTCTATCAATCTGAGCTACTGTGTCCAACACACCACCAACTGTTGTTATGTTGGGCACCTACAGATATCTTTTGTTCTATGACATGTATTGCTAAAATAAAGACTAAAGGAAATACAGGCATGCACCAACCACGTTACTACAAAACAAAACAGCTCAATCAAGCCTGATGGTCTTGTAAGTATAAAAGCAAAGCTTGATTTTATTTTAATAAAAAAAGTATGAAAATGTAGTGTAATGGAATAATGTCTTACTGTGGTGTGTGAAGAATCCAATACTTTACCTTGTATGAGGTACAAATCACATTATTGTGGAAGCACCTTCTCTAAGAGTATGAATTAGGCTGTTTGAGAAGGTTTGAATCCTAAGCAACCTTCCTACACATAGTCTGAAGTACAATACCAACATAGCTACTGTAGTAGGTCAAAGCTGTGTGCTGGAAAACCTTGGTAGAGCATGGGTGGAATAGGCATTGTGGCGCCCATGTGAATTTCTTTCTTTTTTGGCTTCAGGCCAATTCTCACTTTTTAATTAACTTCTGTCTAGGTTTAAGCCACTAAATACAAACACTTAGAATTAATCAAATGATGAAAAGTTATGTTTTTTTTTCATATTAGTAATTAATCCATGACATACAATAATTAGAATAAGTAAAATATTGATATAAAGTATCATACTATTTTTATAATATAATGTTGCAGTATAAAACAATTATGAGTGGTTGAAACACATACTCAGACAAACACACACACGCAGGCGCATGCGCGCACACACACACACACACACACACACACACACACACACACACACACACACACACACACACACACACACACATACCCAGATTGGAGGTGGCGGGGTACATTTGATAGAGCCCTGTGCAAGAATAGTCCCAGGCTCTGATTACATTACCTATGAAATAGAAGGATGGAAATAGAGGAGGGAGCAATGGAAGGAGGGAGAAGAGGTGGGCACCTTCACTATTAAAATCAATAAGCATTGATTTAAAGGCGGCTAAAGGTGATGTGTGTGTACATGATCCTTCAGGCCTCTGAGTCTGACTCTCAGACATACTAGAGAGATAGGGAGAGGGAGAAAGAGAGAGGGGGATAGAGAGAGACAGCGAGAGAGATAGAGAGGAGTGCATTTAGAGAAAGGTAAGATGACAGCTTGGCAGAAACAAAATGAAAGAAGGAAGGAAGGAATAAAGAGAGAACAAGAACAGAGAGAGAAAGAGAGAAAGATGGAGGGAGAATTCATGCTTGGTGGAATCAATACAGAGAGGTGGAACAGAGAACAATGGCCTCAAAGGAGAGTCAGTGGTGCCGGTCTAATACTCTCTCTCTCTTCCTCTATTGTTTTCTTTCATCCTCTCTCACTCTCTCTCCTTGCTCTTTTTCATCCTCTCTATGCTCAATCTCTCCCTCTCTCTCTTTCTCTGTATCTGTATCCTTTTCTCTCAACCTCTCTCTCAACCTCTCTCTCTCTCTCTCTCTCTCTCTCTCTCTCTCTCTCTCTCTCTCTCTCTCTCTCTCTCTCTCTCTCTCTCTCTCTCTCTCTCTCTCTCTCGCTCTCTCTCTCTCGCTCTCTCTCTCTCTCTCTCTCTCTCTGCCTCTCTCTCGCTGCAACTCTCTCGCTCTCTCTTTCTCCATCTCTCAGTATGCAGAGCAGATCGGAGTCGTCCGCCTACAGCAACCCTGCCATGACACGGAGCCACTTCCTCATGGAAAACAAATCTCACACAGCAACAATTCAGCTACACACATGCGCAAACACACACACTGACATACACGCACACTTCTCCATTTCTATCAGCACTTGAGTGTACCCAGGCCTTAATTAGTTCTTGATGAATGAGCCCAGAAGATGCTGTTCTTTCATTTCCCTTGTTGCCAGATATTCCACTAATCGTAGTGAAAAGTATCCTTATTGCGCTGCTGTGACTGAGAGGCGACCAGTACCAGCCACTCTGATTGGCTGGCTTGGCTAAATAACACCCCTCCATTCCAACAGAAGAAGAGGAGGACGGGCTAAGATGTACACAACTTTTACACTGACTATCCTTCACACTTTCTACACATCTTCTCGAATAAACTCCTTACACTATCCTCTCCTCCTACTGTAAAAACAGATTTGGACGTCTAAATACACACATTTAAAACCCCTTGTATTAGTCCTTAGCTAAAACAATAATGGTCATTTTTTTTCAACACCGTATTATGTTAATGAAGGCAGAGAAACCACAGGAGAGGAGATTAAAATACAAACAAATAAATAATGATGTTCATTAATACAGATAAAAATACCCTTGTCTCTGCCCTGCATGGCTGAGCCACGTTCAGTAGGGAATGGCTGTGGAACTCGCAGATATAAATGTCATGAATTGAGTTGATGTGATTCCTTATTCTATGTGTCATAGAGGCATGTTTGTTCTATATTATTCATTTCTATCTGTAGAAATTGTGCGCTGCTTAACATGGCCCTGTCTTGTATTGGATTGGTCTTGACATACCGTCATCGATGATGCTGACCACCACTCCATTCCCTGTGATGTTCCTGCTCCACACCGGCATCACGTTCAGGTCAAAATGACTGGAGCTGTATTGGCCATGGTTGAACTGCAGTAAAACACAGGTATATAGAATAAAACACAGTCACACACGCACACATCATAGTCATATGTCACATAGATAATAGCTATAAGACAAAACTCTGAAGAACCCTTTTTGGTCCCAGGTAGAAACCTTTTAGTTCCAAGTAGAACCATTTTGGGTTCCATGAACAATCCTTTCCACAGAGGGCTCTACATGGAACCCAAAAGGGTTCTACCTGGAACCAAAACGTTTCTACTACTGCACTATCACATAACTAATCATATGTTCATGTCCCTCACTTATGGTCATTTAAATCCACTTCTTACTCCCTCATCTGCTCACTCCCTCTCCTCTCTCACTCCTTAAATCACTAATTCCTGTAGTGCTATTTAAATCCATTCAGGTAGGGAAGCCTTTTCACCCTCTTCTGTTCAACACTGTCAACAAAAGGCATCACAAAACCTACCTTAGTGGCCACTGAATCTCATGCTACGTAGAAGTTGAGAACAAAAGCGGGTTGGTAAGATTAGGAGAAATGCAGTCATTCAAATGGGGGAATGTGGGTGTATTTTTGTGTGCCTGTGTGTGTGTGTGCATGTGTGTGTGTGTCCGTCCATGTATGCGCGTGCATTTGTGTGTTTTCTTCAGTGTGTGTGTGAGAGTGTATACCCAAACGTCACAGCCCCTTGACTAAACACAGTGCTGAAAAGGTTCAGGGTAGCGCTCGAGGGAGGCCCTACTCTCCGCACATCAAAACAGCCTCCATAACACACCCCATGTGGCGAGGAGAGAGAGTAGAGAGAGCTAGGAGCAGAACTACCCATAAGCCTCTCCGCTCCCCACAACCAGCACACAGCGCCCATTCAGTCACACACACAAACACCGTGAACCCACACGGGCACAAAACAAACAAGAGCCTTCCCCAAAATGTCAAACTCCCTCACATGCACAAAGACAATTTGATATTTAAAGTGAGTGTTTTGAGAGGTTTATATTCTGTTGTTGTTCTCAGAATGAGAGAGGGGAAGAGAGCGAAATACAGAGAAGTGGAGTGGAGAGAGGGAAAATAAAGTGAGGAGAAGAGAAAAAAGGGAGAGACAGCGAGAGAGAGAGATAAATAGAGGTAAAGAGTGAAAGTTAATGAGCAAGGAAGGAGGGATGGAATGAGAGGAGAGAAAAATGGGGAAGAGAGCAAAAAAGAGATGTAGAGCGAGAGAGAGAGCGCGAGGGAGAGCAGCTCAGATGAGTCTAACTAAACACAATAGATAAATAGTGCTCTGTGGGGGGGGGGGGGGGGGGTGTGCGCCAGGGGAGCAGCGCTGCTTTGTAGTGGAAGAAGAAAAGGCCTGCTAGATGAATGGAGCCAGCGTCCACCAGAACAGGCCTGGCCCTGGGGAATCCACCAGCACACTGGGGGACGGCGCTCAGCATACGGGCGGGTGGATGCACAAACACACACACACACACACACACACACACACAGAAATAAGTGCACACACTTTCACGCATACAGAAAAATCCACATACACACACACACACAAGTAACTTACATACAAACCTACACACATATACACAGTGGCGACCCGTCATTCAGGGCAGGTGGGGGAGAACCCCACCCGTTTTGAGCCCTAAATTTTTAGCAAAAACGAAAAAATAATTGGGGGGGCTTGCCTGTTTGCATGTTATTTTGGCATTAATACTTGTCACATATCAGTTTGCAAACAATGTAAAAAAAGATATATCATTGAGTTAATAAAGCCACATACAAACATGGTTTCTATTTTATTTTCTTGAGTAAGGCAGCTCCAAAATGCAGGTGTTTCAGCCTAGCTCAGTGCTTTCTGTGGTGGTGGGCAAGCCAGCAGAAAATACAGAGCTCAGTGTTCTGTCACTCATGGGGACATAATGTCAAATCTAAGTCTAAGGGTAGAGTTAAGACAATTCTAGCCCCTTGGGTGCTGCCATAGAGTTACATTAGAAGTGCCCATCCAAGAAGGCTCAAGGTCATTGGCCACAGATAGAATGACGTCAAATCACGTTATATGTACAGTAGCTTTGATTGGACTGATCATGTCAACATCATACTTAAAAAACCTTAGCTAGCAGCCATAATCATGAATCAAGTTGACAATCTACTGAGAAATCCTTTTTAATCCTTGTCATATGAAGAGAAATAATGAAGAGAAATTATAGATAAAATGTAGTCTGGAATAAATAAATTATCTCCGTCTGGGAAAATACATTTTGAACGGTCATTCAACTCGGAATTGTAAATCCGGCCTCTTTCTAGACTAGAGCTACGACCTGAAGATCAATGACGTCATCATGATTCGACCTTGTTTTTTTTCCGAGTTCCCAGTTGTTTTGAAGGCACCATAAATCCAAAGAGTGCCAGACTTTGATGACAAAATTTGCCCACGAAGGACCGCCGCGCCACCTTCCTGTTCAGCACAACAAGGTGAGTCCAAAAATTTATTGTATGCTGCTGCAAAAAAATATGTAATATGCCATGGAGATATGTATACTGTAGCTAAGAAAGTAACACTAAGTGTATGTTGTGTAGTAAGATATTAGTAGCCCATGTGCTTCACCCTAAAAATTTGGTCTATTTACCACTCTTAATTTTGCCTACTGTTCTGACTTGGTGGCGCACATGTAGCTTATAACCTGTTTAAGAGATATGTAATCATTGAATATTGTAAGAGCTTTCATTGTCTGCTTATATGCCCCCTTTATTTATCCTACGGTTCTGACTTGGTGTACAGGGAGAACACTGTAGGAATGGCCCATGTTCTGAATTCTGTCGCTGTACATTTCAAAAGTGCTAAACAAATAGTTATATTGACTACGTCCGTCCTAGCTCGCTCATTAATGTCATAACCGAAAGTATGGATTTCCACTTATCCGCTTGTCGTCCCCTTATGACATAGTTTGCACATCTCAATTGTCATTAGAAACCACATTTGTTTAAGCAAGTCAGCCATATCAGCTTAGTTTTTTTTAAAGGGAGTAAATGAGGCTGAATTAACTGTTTCACTGTCAGACAAGGCTCCACTGATAGCCAGGTGTAGCAGTGGTAAGATGCTGGGACTGCTGTTGGGACAGCTTTATGTAGGCCCTAACAGTTTGTGGGCACCGTTTGTCACCGTTTTTCCCCACCAAGACTTACATGCTAAAATCGCCACTGCATATATACATGCATGCGCGCGCGCACACACACACACACACACACACACACGCACACACACACACACACACATGCGCAGATACACTTCCACTCACACCCAAACACACTTTTCATACACTAATACACAACTTCCAGAGAGAAACACATTGACAGAACAACAGTGGATACGCAGGAGCGTTCCTAGAATATAATGTATGTGTGTTACAAGTGCATGTGACACTGTTGTCAGGATACCGAACATAGACGTAGACCAACTGTGAGTGAGTAGACAAACACACACTATGATATCAGATACAGTAGACATACACACACACACACACACACACCACATCTGGTCCTGGCAGGCTACCAACCCTGGGCAGATTACTGACCCTCAATCAATATCCATGTCCACTAGAGGCTGATTAAACAGAACAGATAAAAGAGAGGGAGAGAGAGGAGAGAGAGAGAGTGAAAGCGAGAGAGAGAGAGAAAAAGAGGGAGAGCGAGAGAGAGCGAGAGAGAGCGAGAGAGAGAGAGAGCGAGAGAGAGAGAGAAAGGAGGTTGGGAGAGAGGAAAGAGAGAAATATGGAGAGAAAGAGAAGGGGAGAGAGAGGAATACATATAGATTTTAGTCAGGATAAACCTCTCTAGCCTGACCATATGAAACCTGGAATTACCTCACATCCAACAGAGAATAGTAATTCTTCAACTCTCACTATTCTTTCTTTCTTTGCCTCTCTCTCTACCCTCAATCTTCCCCTGAGAACTGACCTGTCAGTCATTCGTTGCCATGGTTCATCAGAACTGGGGACATAGCCCACCCCTCAGCCACAGGGCTCTCTCAGATTAGCAGTTTAGTGTTTTTAGTCATGAATGTTGTTCTGGAGGCAGGTCTGCAGAGAGATCACAAGCTGGCATGGCCACAAAGTCATAAAATAGGATTTTAAACCTAACCCTTACCTTAACCCTAACCTTAAACAGACTGCTAACCCTAATGCCTAAACCTAACCTTAAATTAAAGCTGCAAAATGTTCCTTTTTGAGCGACCCGGCCAAATTCACATAGAAATGTGAGTTATAGATCTGTCATTCTCATTGAAAACAAGTCTGAGAAGTGATATATCTATTCTATGTATGCTATTTCTATGCTTCTCTTTCTTACATTTGTTTTTTGTGTCTTTTACTTTCGGTTTTGTACACCTGCTTCAAACAGCTGAAAATACAATATTTTTGGTTATTGAAAAGATACTTCACAATGGTTTAGATGGTACAATGATTCTCTACACTCGGAGTGCTTGTTTGGTAATATAAACTGAAAATAGGCAAACTATTACAATTTTAGCAACCAGGAAATGGTGGAGAGATTTCTGCATATTTCATCTTTAAGACCAAAAAGCACATTTTTGTTTTCATTAATTTGCACAGTATAGACAATTTTTACTTTGCAGCTGGCCCATATAGCGGAAATCACTCAGTTCTGCCTCCAGGCCAAGATTCATGACAATAAACGTCAACCTGCGTCAGATTACACACTCACATGTCAATCAAAGCTCACAGCTGTATTGATTGGTTGTTCAGTTCAGCCTTAGGTGTAGGGTTGTGGAGTAAATGATTACATAATGAGTTACATGAAATCTCATTACAAACAAACTGTAACTGTAAACAGTTACGTTACTGACAAACATATTGTAATCAGAATACAGAGAATTTGGAAAAAGAGAATTTGGAAAAACTAGATGATTACCTGTTGGATTACTTTTAAATTGAGAAAGGATTTTTGCAAAAAAATACATTATGACACCTTTCTCTTTTCTCAATGGCATTCAATTCAGTATTGAAAAAAGGCGCAAGTTTAAGTTTGTTCCACCTGAGCGAGTCAAACCACAAGTCAGAGACCACTATGATGACACACCAAATACGTTTGATGGCTCCTTTTTGTCTTCTTCTAATGCCTCATAGGGGGAAAGTAATCCAAAAGCAAGTGAAAGTAATCAGATTACGTTACTGAGTTTGGATAATCCAAAAATGACGTTGATGATTACAATTTTGGACAGGTAACTAGTAACTGTAATGGATTACATTTAGAAATGAAACTACACAACCTTGTGTGTGTACTTGTTTGTCTGGAGATGTGAATATCTGTATGACACACTACATGGCCAAAGGTATGTGGACACCCCTGCAAATGAGTGGATTCAGCTATTTCAGCCACACCCTTGCTGACAGGTGTATAACATCAAGCATACAGACATGCAATCTCCATAGACAAACATTGGCAGTAGAATGTCCCATACTGAAGAGCTCAGTGACTTTCAACGTGGCATCGTCATAGGATGCCACCTTTCCAACAAGTCAGTTTGTAAAATTCCTGCCCTGCTAGAGCTGCCCCAGTCAACTGTAAGTGTTGTTATTGTGAAGTGGAAACGTCTAAGAGTAACAACGACTCAGCCGGGAAGTGGTAGGCCACACAAGCCCACAGAAAGGGACCGCCGAGTGCGGAAATGCGTAGCGTGTAAAAATGATCTGTCCTCTGTTTCAACACACTACTGAGTTCCAATCTGCCTCTGGAAGCAACGTCAGCACAAGAGCTTTGTGAAATGGGTTTCCATGGCCAAGCAGCTGACACAAGCCTAAGATCACCATGTGCAATGCCAAGCGTTGGCTGGAGTGGTGAAAAGCTCACCGCCATTGGACTCTGGAGCAATGGAAACAAGTTCTCTGGAGTGAACATCTGGCAGTCCGGTGGACGAATCTGGGTTTGGCGGATGCCAGGAGAACGCTGCCTGCCCGACTGCAATAATGGCCTGGGGCTGTTTTCATGGTTCGGGCTATTCCCCTTAGTTCCAGTTAAGGGAAATCTTAACACTACAGCATACAATGACATTCTAGACGATTCTGTCTTGGGGAAGGCCCTTTCCTGTTTTAGCATGACAATGTCACCATGCACAAAACAAGGTCCATACAGAAACAGTATGTTGAGATCGGTGTGGAAGAACTTGACTGGTCTGCACAGAGCCCTGACCTCAACCCCATCGAACACTTTTGGGATGAATTGGAACGCCGACTGCCTAATCTCCCAACCTCAGTGCACGACTTCACTAATACTCTTGTGGCTGAATGGAAGCAAGTCCCCACATACATTATTTGTTTACCTTTATTTAGTAGGCAAGTCAGTTAAGAACAAATTCTTATTTTCAATGACAGCCTAGGAACAGTGCTTTAACTGACTGGTTCAGGGGCAGAGCGACAGATTTTTGCCTTGTCAGCTCAGGGATTCGATCGTGCAACCTTTAGGTTACTAGTCCAACGCTCTAACCAATAGGCTACCTGCCACCCCATAAATGCTTTAACATCTAGTGGAAAGCCTTCCCAGAAGAGTGGAGGCTGTTATAGCATCAAAGGGGGGAGCAACTCTATATTACAGCCCATGATTTTGGAATGAGATGTTCGATGAGCAGATGTCCACATACTTTTGGCTATGTAGTGTATGTGTGTGTGCAAGTGTGTTTGTATGTGTGTGTGTGTTTTACTACATCAACTATACTATGCTTCCCAGGCCTCTTGCTGTTCACAGACACACACACACACACACACACACACACACACACACACACCAACCCACACCCTGGGAGAGACCCACCAGTTCCCACTGCATGGGCCAGAGAGGGTCGTTGAAGGTCAGGGCATGACCCAGTTGGTCTTCAGTCTTCAAAGTGTCCTGTCGATGGCTAGGTAACTCACTCTGCTTCTCCTGCAACTCTGACAGACAGACAGACAGACAGACAGACAGACAGACAGACAGACAGACAGACAGACAGACAGACAGACAGACAGACAGACAGACAGACAGGAACATATATGAGATGTGGGTATGAATAAGCTTTTCAATTTAGTGTTAGCCTATGAGTGAGCTAGCACGCAAGCATTTCACTGCACCTTTTATACATGCTCTAAACTGTTTACATGAGTTTTTTTTTAATCCATTGAAATGGGGATATGTCCTTATTTTAGCTATCGTGTGTGTGTTTGTGTGTGTGTGAATAAGTGCGTGTATTTGTTTTGGTGTATTTATTTTGGTGTGTGTGTGTGTGTGTGTGCGCACGAGTTACTGTGTACTCTGAGACCAGGAAGTCCCTCCTCTCCACCCAGTGGTGAAAGGCCTCCCAGAATTCCCCTCTCTCTAGTGATGTGGAATACTGCCACCAGATTACCATAGCATTACCATATCATTACCATAACATTACCACAGCACAGCTTGTGTTGGTGTCTGTGGACATGATATCAGCTCATCAAGAGATTCACCTCACCCCACATATATCACACAAACTACCACCCTCTCCCTCACTCTCTAACTCGCTTTCTCTCTCGCTTGCTCAATCACTCTCTCACTCACTGTCTGCCTCTCTCTCATCACTCTCTCCGGCTGCTCATCTCTCTCTCTCTCACATTGATGTGCGATCAGGGTAGGTAGTGAAAATGAATGAAAAAAGAACTGTAATGAAAAATCTATAAATATAAATTTGATCAATAATACATTTCTTCATGTTTTTCCAGCATCATTTTTTTTTCTTTCTGAACACTGGTACAAAATGATCTGGTACAAAATGATCTGGTACAAAATGATCTGGTACAAAATGATCTGGTACAAAATGATCTGGTACAAAATGCGCAAGGCCAGCGGAAAGGCAGCCTTGCCGTGTGCCTGCCTTTTCAGTCCTTCAAACACAACGCAAGGCATTGACATGATTTGCGCCTGCGTGTTTCTACCTTATACTGCCAGCTAACGGACCCCCGAAAGGCAGGCATAGTGCTTCGCTGCCTTTCATGTGTCAGTATGTCCCTAGCTGGCCTTAGAGCTCACTTCTCTTTCACTCGGTCAGTCTTTCTTTCTATGTTTCACTCTCACTCCCCTTGCAGTCTCACACCCATACACCCTCTCCCTCTTTCCCTTGCCCTCTCCCTCTCTCTTCTCCAGGAGCAGAGAGAGAGCGAGGCATGTCCACGGCTGGTAGCACGTCCCAGTCTGCAGAGAGAGAGGAGGAGGAAGAGAGAGAGAGAGAGAAAGAGAGCGAGAGGAGGCTCACCGCAGCCCTACGTGAGTCATCACACACTCCTGCAAACCCACCCACACAAAGCAGAGAGAACACATACATGCACACATATGCTTAACGTCACATACGTGTGGACACACATACACACAATTACAAAACCAAGCCTGTGCAAATATACACACACACACACACACACACACTCTCTGTCTCTTAGTGATAACTGTGGTGTGGGTCCAGCCCTCTGATAACAGCTCTCTTGTCTCTGTAGTGAGTCTGTTGTCTCTGGACCCACCTCACCTAGAGAACCAACACATTTTTACATTACATACATTTTAGTCATTTAGCAGACGCCCTTATCCAGAGCAACTTACAGTAGTGAATGCATACATTTCATTTCATACATTATTCTTCTGTGCTGGCCCCCCGTGGGAATCAAACCCACAACCCTGGTGTTGCAAACACCATGCTCTACCAACTGAGCTACAGGGAAGGCTATACAACACACAACACAGGTTAACATAAATACAACATTAATACAACCACAACCATTAAAGATGCATTATGAAGAAATCACTCTAAAATCAATCTAAAATTGTAGTAGTTTGCCTAATTTTAGTTTATGTGACAAAACAAGCAAGTATAGTATAGAGAATCATTGTACCATCTAAAATATTGTACCGCTATCTAAAATATTCTACCACTGTGAAATATATTTTCCATAACCTAAATGATTGTATTTTCAGCTGTTTCAATGTGGTGTACAAAACCGAAAATAAAATACACAAAAACCAAACTTAAAAATGGGAAGCATAGAAATACAGCACATAGAACAGCTCTACCACTTCTTAGACTTGCTTTCAATGAGAATAAAATATCTATAACTCACATTTCTATGTTAATTTTGTCAGGTAGCCCACAAAGCTACATATTGCAGCTTTAATACATTAATACAGAATGATTTTCCTTATAGGAATCAAGTGTTATTTGAATGTCAAAACATTTTCCCATTGTATTTGTTGGTTGCCTATACACTCTGACGGTATGCACATTTTACAGAATGTGGCAAAGTGTTAACAGAAAACACAGCAACAACCTGGTGCTAATGCTAACCTTCTAATGCTAATATTAGCCCTAATAGAGTGTAGGAGGGTGGATGGGACCGGATAGGACACTGGTCCCCCTGGTCTGGGGTCTCCATTGGGGACGGGCCAGCGAACAAAGGAAGCCTTTGATGCCACAGCTATCCCTCCTCATCAGTTCAAAGGGATATTCTCTCACTCTCTTTCTCAATCTCTCTTTCCAGCTCTCTCACCCAGGTTAAACACAACGGCCCTAAAGAAAATCCCCTCTCCAACCCACCTGCATCACTCACGGCTCTCTCTCTCGCTCTCTCTCTCTCTCTCTCTCTCTCTCGACACAGCACCCTCTCCTGTCTCCTCTCTCTCTCATACACACACAAACATGCACGCACACACAAACTCAGCCTGGATCTCTTTCATGGGTGGGCCTAGTCCTCATGAAGGTGGGCCCAGTAAATTATAGAACACCCATTCACAAGCACTCACACACACACACACACACACACACACACACACGCTCCACTTTTAGATCTGTGCATGACTCCTATTGTAGTCTCTCACACCGTATCTGACATACACTTAAAGCACAGAGGAGGAGGCTAACAATAAATAATGTTCAATAGGACACCACAGCCATCTTTCATGTGCTAAAAGCTTCTTGGCTTTATTTCCCTTTCAATTGTTCAATTAGGCTCAATTAAAATGAACTTGTCAGAACCAACAAGGATGTGTGTGTGTGTGTGTGTGTGTACACAATACTGTGTCTGTTCTATATTATCTAGAGTAGACTAATACACTCAGGAGAGTGTGTTTAACAGAGTGTGCACTTCACATGTGCTTCTGAATTCTAATGGGTCACTCAGAACATTGATATGAAACAAATTCATTTAAAGACGCATCTGCACATATCATGAAACATTCAAAGGACAAGTCAAAGCAAACAACGCTTGAGAATGTTTCAAATTGTATATGGCTTTTCAAGTCCTGAATAGCAATTATAGACAAACCATGCAAGGCTTCGTCATCCTTTTGATTAGAGTAGCTCATTTTTCCAGAGTTTTCATCAACAACAAAAACCACACTTTTTTTTAAAACGGATAACGCCAACAGATACAACTGGGCTATGCGAGACGCCTACAGACAGCGAATCCCTCTCATTCACATGTCCATTTGAAAACGTGTCTTCTTTTTGGCTGGAGTGTGTGAATTATTGCCTACTGAAAGGGGAAAGTTGGCACAGGCCCCACTGCCAGGTAGACACACAGACAGGTTGAGGATGTGTGTGTCTACCTGGCAGTGGGGCCTGTGCCAAGTTTCCCCTTTCACTCCCACTCAGGTCCGTTCAGCAGTAGGCAATAATTCACAGGTCTGTATTAAAAACTAGCAACATGCCACAGCTGAGTAGGTAAACACTTTTATTTGGGTGTATACGGGTATCACCATAGGTAAGGACTTCATAGCGGCAACCAACAACATCTAGTTGCCAGTGCCATCCTAGAAGACTGAGGCCTTTGGGGTTGCAGTGAATTTGACAGTAACTTACAGGGAGTGAAGAGGGCAAGTAAGTTACTGCATTTCATATTGCAGTACACCTACTGTAATCTAAAGACAGTATCAAAGCAAGTACAGTGTAATGACAAACAGTACAATACCGTAGAATTGGCTGTATTATACCGTAAAAAAAGGATGAATGAATGAATGAACGGAATTCATTGAGTGGAGATGAAACTTGTATTTCCACTGTGTTTTAGGATTACATAGGATTGGTGCAAGTAGGTTGGCTACTAGGTCATTTGTTTACACATTTCAGCCTATATGAATATTTTGTGTTTTATATCACATGCACTTCTAGAGACCTTAGCTTAACAAAGGCTTCCAAACAGGCAGCGACTACAGGGCAAATGAGACAGAAAAGATATGGCAAAATGCTCAACGATTAAGACCTGTCCCTTATACATTTTAAATTGATGGGGCACTACAGCCGCATACCAGTTCAATTGGTACAGCCCTCTCACTAACGGGCACAAATGTAGCCTCTTACAAGGCACGACTCAAAATATGTGAATGAGACAGAATCAACAATACCATTCACCCACTAGTGATCAAAAGGTTTTTGGCGCTCCAAAAATACGGTACTGTAATCTATTCTGTAGGATGGAATTACGGTACCATTCAAAGTCCAGCAATTATTTCTCCACCCACAACGTTTCCCCACAATCACCATCATTTACAGTATGCTGCAGTAAAACGTTTCACAGTATTTTACTATTGATAATACCCCAAATGACCGTATAAATTACAGTTCTCCGATACAGTGTAGGTAGGTAGGTACCATTATTCCTGTCATCAGTGACACCTGCCATGTGTGTGTGTGTAAGTCTTTCCATAGCAGCAACAACATCGGTATCCCTACAGGGAAAAACAATAAGGAAACTGGGAGAAATGTGCTAGGTTGAGACAGGGGGTTGGCAGGCCAAAACACGCACACACACACACACACACACACACACACACACACACACACACACACACACACACACACACACACACACAGATAATGGCCATTTGATTGGACGTGTGCCCTTGTACCTCACACCTCCCCTCCCAGAGAGGGCCAGCCAGAACACAGTGATCAATAGACATGATAGGGAGCTAATCGCTCTCTGTCAGGACCGGGGCCTGCCAGCTCCTAATGGCACACTCACAGGGGAGCCGTGTGTGTGTGTGTGTGTCCATGCATGTGTGGCCGTGCGCGTGTGTGTCTTAATGGCAGATTCAGAGTCTTTGGGGAGGCTCACTCACGGTTCCGCTCCAGGGATGTGGGCCATTGACCATGCAGTCTGTGACACTGACCCCTCCACAGTCAATGCATTCATCATCCAGCAATGACATGTATGCAGGCACACACACACACACACACACACACACACACACACACACACACACACACACACACACACACACACACACACATTGTACAGACACACGCATTCGCAAACACACACGCAAACAGACATGAGCAAACATAAAACACACACCCACGCACAACAAAGCCTATTGCCTCTATTCCCAGAAAAAAAACTCCCTTTCTTTCTTTTTCTTTCTTCCTCCCTCTCTCTCCCTCTCTCACATAGAGAACACAAAGTGAGCCATTGTAATGCAAACCCAAGTTAAAAAAACAAAAGATGACCACCTGAAGCTGACATTTTCCAAATCACAATGAAGTGTGGCCAGATGGAGAGAGAACAGCAGAGGCTGAAAGAGAGAGTGAGAGATGAATGGAGAAAGAGATGAGGAGACAGCTATGATAAAACAAACTGGTTGAAAGAGTATGCGTGTTTCTGAAAGGCAGCAAGAGAGTGGGAGAGAGAGAGAGAGTGGAGAGAGAGAGAGAGAGAGAGAGAGAGAGAGAGAGAGAGAAATAAAGTGTGAGGGAGAAGGAGATAGAGGGAGAGAGGGATGATAAACAGGGGGAGAGAGAGGAAGACAGAGAGAGAGAGAGACAGAGGACAGAGATGGAGAGAGAGAGAAACAGAGGGTAAGCAGGAATGAGCGTGAGTGAGGGAATGAGTGAGGGAGAGAGAGAGCAAGAGAGAGTGAAGGAGAGAGAGAGAGAAAGGGAGAGTGAGAGACAGAGGGCGAGCAGGAACGAGTGTGAGTGAGGGCGGGCGATGGCAGCCAGCTGCAGCCGTGCGATACGGGCAGAGCAGACACTGGGAACTGTGCAGATATCACGGCTGACATTTCGGGCTCGGCTACCCCCCACGGCCCCCTGGGATGCGGGCGCCAGAGCCAGTGTGCCCCTGTCAATCACCCCGCTCCCTGTCACTCTTCCGGCTGTCTGTCTGTCTGCCCCAGCCCATTATGGCGAAGCGGAGTCGCACACCACCACCACCATCGCCACCCCACGCCTGGACGCACGCCACTGATCCCTATCTCCTCCTCTCTCCTCTCCCCTTTCCATCCTCTCCCTCACTGACAGTCTGACCACAGAGACATGGAAGAAGGGAGGGGGGAAGAGAGACAAGGGGGAGGTTGACGGACAAAGAGTCAGGGAGAGAGAGAAGGGGGAAAACACAGAGAGGGGGATGAGGCTGTGATAGGAAGAAAGAAAGGTGGAGAATGAAGAGAGGGAGACAAAACGGAGATTGATTGGGTCTGAATGTGAGAGGCAAATGGACGGAACGAAGGTTAGAGAATATGACAGAAGAGAGAGAAAGGGGGAACGATGGAGAGCAGAAAGAAGAGGCCACAGTGGAAGACAGGGGAGGGATAAGGAAGATACACTCATGCCCCCTTTCGCCTTCTTCCCTGCACCTCTTGTCCCCTGGACTCCCTCTCCCACTCCCTCCCTCCCCTCTCCTCCAAGACTCCCTCTCCTCCCTCCATCTCTCCCTCCGCCGGGGCCCTGTGCGCTGCTCACTCTATTGTGTCAGCCTTCAGAAGCTCTCAGTTTGAGTGGCAGGCCGTCACAGATCAGCTCCCTGCTAAAGCGGCCTGGCAGGCCGGGGTGACGGGCCAGGAAGGGATCTAAGTGGGTTTATCAGCGCTTCTTAACGCCTCTCCAGCTCCCTGACACAAAAGAGAGGGGTATTAAACATCTAAAGCAAACCAAAAAGCGTGAAAGCTCCTTATAGGGCCGTGGGATTGCGGATGTGACTGGAGTCTTAAAAAAACACACACAACACCGACAGAGAGAGAGAGGTTGGAGAGAAAGAGAGAAAAAATGTATCTAATGTTTTTCCATCCTTGGGAGGAGGATAGGAGCATGGAGAAGGGGAAGGGCGGGAGAGGAGGAGAGAAGGTATTGTGGGGGATCGTTAGAATCAGAGGCAAAATCAAACCTCTACACAACAATGAGGTCGAAACGGCGGGGAAATCATCAAAGAGAAACACTGTAGACAGAGCATCATCCTTACAGTGTGTACTGTTTTAGTTATTTACAGCGTGTGTACATGAGTCAGCTGTATTTGAGTGCATACAGTGTTGTATTCTGTGTATGTGTGTATAAATTAATGAATATTGAAGCTACAGTGTGTAATGTTTCTGTAATTTAATAATGATATATTAGATTTTTATTACATGATTTAACTTAATGAGATTAGTAAAAAAAATATATAAATAAAATAATAAACGTATCTTTACCACATAAAAAAGCGGCGAAAAATATTTTGGTTTTACTTTCGTTGTGACAAATGATTTATAGCTTCAAATCATGTTTTTTGCATTTGCTCCATTGTTGACATGTTTGTTGGTGTCCCACTCTTTCAGGTTTTGCACCAATTAAGTGTGTATTAGTGTATTCTGCTCTGGGGGTGATTTGGATGTACACTGGGAGTGTGCTTGTGCATGTGTGTGCCTATGTGTGTGCGTGTGTGTGTGTGTGTGTGTGTGTGTGTGTGTTTTTATTCCGCACTAGCAGTGACATGTGTGTAGGTCAGAAGTCGGTGGGGGGTCTGTGTCTGAGACGCTCTGTAAAAGGTCACTGTGGAGTTCAGTCTCTGAGAATCAGTGTGTGTGTGTGTGTGTGTGTGTTCCCCCAGGGAGCGTGATCCAGGTGAGATGGCTGAGACAGGTGAATCAAGAGTGTGTGTCATAGAGCTGGCAGAGGAGAGAGAGAGAGAGAGAGAGAGAGAGAGGGAGGGAAAAAGAGAGATAGAGGGAGAGAGAGAGAGGGAGAGTCTGATCTCATTCTGTTTTACGTCACACAGACATGCCCTCTGAAGACTGGGAAATGATATTACTGTCAGAGCGTGGAACTCTGCAGTCTGAAGCCTCACACTCACACTGCAGTTAACCTAGCAGCTACACTCAGCACAGCAAACTCAGTCAGTCTCTGTGTGTGTGTGTGTGTGTGTGTGTGTGTGTGTGTGTGTGTGTGTGTGTGTGTGTGTGTGTGTGTGGTGTGTGCAGGTGCGAGTGTGTGCTGTTCATGCACGTGTGTGCGTATGTTGAGGCCTTATCTGCGTGTTGTCTCAGACCTCGAAGATCTCTGTGATGAGCTGCTTTCCAGAGGCTTGGTAAACATGTAATTAGCAGTGTAATTAGCACAATGGCTAATTGTTGCTTTGCTCGGGCTGCATGGGTCGGGATTACATGGTAACAAACCCACACTCCCTCGTGGGGACCACAACGGACCATTCCTCCACCATGCCCCTCTTTCTCTCTCTGAGAGAGATAATGTCTTTTTACAATCTTCCCACATTACCTCGCATCACATCACATCCACAGACTCACTGATCTCTATGCCATCTGGATGTTGTAGTATAATTTACTATACATTTCTTGTGTCTCAGTTTATTGCTTTAAATGTGTCTGCAACTCAGTAGCTGCCATAGCACACATGAAATAGGACTAGACTAACCACCAATCCTATCAAATAAAGATGTAAGCCCCATAGAGTTATCTCACATACATTATACTGGTAGACAGATCCACTGCTATCAACTGAGCTGAAAACAAGTCAGAGAAAAGCTGAGACTCAGGAGTTGTAGAGCAGAGCAGCAGGCCTTGGCTACAGCCCAGGTAGCACACTAATTGTATTTGTCACACACAGACACACACACACAAACACGCACACACACAAATAAAAGTCTCTCATAACCCTATTACAATATTGACTGTTTTAAACCCCCCCAAAAAATCAATTAAGCAGATTATATTCTTCTGAAACATAGGAGTTCTAGGTCTCACACTCCTAAACATAGGAATTCTCTAATCATGTTATAGAGAGTGATGTCAGAGCTGTAGTTCCGCTCTATACTACATCCTCAACAGGCGGGTTAAACAGCAAACACCAACCAATGGGAATGGAGAGGAGAATGTAAATGTAATGCAAATACAACATACCTGTATAATGAGGGTTATAGCAAGGAAACTGCCATGGTGGTACTATGTAAATACGCAATATTTCTGTAATACTTCATGATTACAAAACGTTATTTGCGCCATCCATTACGTTTGAGACTCATTATCAAATATGCAATATTGTCAGAGTGTGAATTCATTTTCACCTAAAGTTAAGACGCTAGAAAAGTAATTAAACTTACATTTTAATGAAATCATGAAGCATACATGGAGTCACTAGAGATTGTGCATAAATTACTTCAATTAATCACACGGAGTCTGATTCAGATGGTAAAAGTTAGAGGATCTTCTCTCTGCTGTAGGGGTATTGTGTGTGTGTGTGTGTGTGTGTGTGTGTGTGTGTGTGTGTGTGTGTGTGTGTGTGTGTGTGTGTGTGTGTGTGTGTGTGTGTATATGTGTGTTGTGCGTCTAGGTGTATGTCTGTTTGTGGATGCGTGCGAGCGTGTGTGTGTGCTTGCACGCGTCCGTTCATGTGTGTGTGAGAGGTCAGGACAGTGAATGAAGGGTGTGATAGGGGTGCAGGGTTTGGTAAAGGGCCAGGTCTACAGGGGAGAAAGAGAGAGGGGACTTTAGAGAGAGGACACAGGATGTGCCACAGCCCCTCTCTCCCCTCCAGTCGCCCCATGCTGTCATGGGATGTCGCCGTGGGTGACAGTTGCCCTAGCAACGCCTCGGTGCGAGGAGGCTGCATGCTCGGAGGGTTATGCAGAGCGGGGATGGGGTGATAGAGGTGGTACAAAAGGGTTGGGATGGGGGGCAGGGGTGCTATGGGGGGTCCGTACCAAAGAGGTAAACATCAACACACACTCTCTCTTTTTTCTCATCAACACTAGGCTTGATTAAAGCAGTAACGCAAAACCAAATGAGTCTACATTTGCATATACATGCTGCGTAAAATTAAAACTCATACATTGGTGTGAATTTGCTTCGAACAGGGCCGTGGTAAATATATCCAATAACCACATCGGAAAAAAATAGCTTCTCTTTACTCTTGTTTCACATCAGTTTCCTACCATGTTCTACAGACAGCTTACACTCAAGCAACATGTCACCACATAACATATAACCCCACCATAATGTATGCATATCAAATCAAATCAAATCAAATGTATTTATAAAGCCCTTCTTACATCAGCTGATATCTCAAAGTGCTGTACAGAAACCCAGCCTAAAACCCCCAAACAGCAAGCAATGCAGGTGTAGAAGCACGGTGGCTAGGAAAAAATCCCTAGAAAGGCTTGGAAATGCATATACAGTACGGATACAACACAGGCACTGTTGGTGTTATGTGTCTCTCTGTGCTCATAGCAGATGGAATAGGTAATAGCTTCTCCTAACCACTGATAAGGGGTCAGCTATTTTATCATCCCCCTGATGGGTAGGATTAGGGATATGGTTATCTGACCCTAGATCAGTGGTTAAATATTCTACCTGAAGTGCAGTAGATACTCACCCCTGCTCTCTCTGCCAGGGTGTTCCCCAGGGCAGCTCTGTCAGGGCGCCCCCTGCTGTCTCTCAGGGTGAAGTGGCCCTCCAGGTTGCCTATCTGTTTGGGTGGAGCTCAGACATGTTACTGACACACACACAAACAAAAACAAACACACGCCACACGCTACGCTACTCTAGCACATGACTATAGTATCGCTCCATTCATGTCCAGTGCAGCCATACACAGTAGGACGTTTCGGACCTCTTTCCCGAAGTTGGGGTTACGTAGAGGGTTAGAGAGGTTTATGATTTGATTCCACCTGAGCTAAGTGTAGAAACGAGAGCATATCATGAAGATACCCTTTTACTCCCCTTGTGACCCCTTCCACAACACGATTTCAACATTTACCCTGACCATCTGTCTCTGTAAGAGGTGGTGGTGCTAAAATCCAATAGCCCACATTTCATCTGGCCAAATCCCAGGCTTTTCATTTCCAAGCCTTATAAACTCAAACCTTTTGACTCGCCTGGGAGACCTAACTAAGTGAAATCTACTTTGTGGCAATTGTGTGCCTTGTACGAGAGGGGTTTGTGTATGTGGACTATGTGTGTGTGTGTCTCTTGCTGATTCTATCTTCCTTCAGTTTCATTCTCTCCTATTCTCTGTCCCCAAGGTACATCAGGCCCGAGACTGCCGAGTAAATTGTTCCAAATTGAGTTCCTTTTCCTTGGCAGATACAGGCTACATCCCCACCGTTTAGAGAGAGAGGGAGAGGAAGATGGAGAGAGAGAGAAACAATATCACAGCACACGCTTGCACGCTTAACAATTTCCTCTAATTTCTCCTTCTCTCCCCATCCCTTTTTCTTCAACATTTTTCTCCCTCCCTGATTTCCCTATTGCCTCTCTTTTTCTTCCCCCAGACTATTCTTATCCTCCTCTCTCTATATATCACTCCCTACGTGCTCTCTTTATCTCCCACACCATGTATCATCTCAGCCTTCCCTCCCTCTGCTTTCTTTCCTCTTCAGTCAGTGTTCTCTACTCCCTGTTCTCACTCTCCTCCTCCCTCCTGCCCTCCCAGGCTGGCTGTACTCAGTGACACACTACCCATCAGTGCAGACCCCCCGGGCAGCAGAGTCCCGCTCTGACAATAATCACACGGTAAGTTTATAATGCTGGCAGTCCTGAGCCCAGCTGAGCTGTGCTGAGCGCATGCGACTCCCCTGGCTCCTGCACACTCCATTAGACTCAGTGGGAGGCAGGCTGGAAATAGGGACTGCGGATGGAGCTGACTGGGGCTGTCGAGTGAACTGAGACTATAGGATGGGGATGGGGATGACTAGGGCCGGGGATAAGAAAGGGGATAGGGATCAATGGGGATGGGGATAGGGACAGATATAGATGGGGCTGGGTATGTATGACTGGGGCTGGTGATAGGGTATAGAGCTGGGGTTCTGACTGGGGCTGCTGATAGGGTATAGAGCTGGGGTTCTGACTGGGGCTGCTGATAGGGTATAGAGCTGGGGTTCTGACTGGGGCTGCTGATAGGGTATAGAGCTGGGGTTCTGACTGGGGCTGCTGATAGGGTATAGAGCTGGGGTTCTGACTGGGGCTGCTGATAGGGTATAGAGCTGGGGTTCTGACTGGGGCTGCTGATAGGGTATAGAGCTGGGGTTCTGACTGGGGCTGCTGATAGGGTATAGAGCTGGGGTTCTGACTGGGGCTGCTGATAGGGTATAGAGCTGGGGTTCTGACTGGGGCTGCTGATAGGGTATAGAGCTGGGGTTCTGACTGGGGCTGCTGATAGGGTATAGAGCTGGGGTTCTGACTGGGGCTGCTGATAGGGTATAGAGCTGGGGTTCTGACTGGGGCTGCTGATAGGGTATAGAGCTGGGGTTCTGACTGGGGCTGCTGATAGGGTATAGAGCTGGGGTTCTGACTGGGGCTGGTGATAGGGTATAGAGCTGGGGTTCTGACTGGGGCTGCTGATAGGGTATAGAGCTGGGGTTCTGACTGGGGCTGCTGATAGGGTATAGAGCTGGGGTTCTGACTGGGGCTGCTGATAGGGTATAGAGCTGGGGTTCTGACTGGGGCTGCTGATAGGGTATAGAGCTGGGGTTCTGACTGGGGCTGCTGATAGGGTATAGAGCTGGGGTTCTGACTGGGGCTGCTGATAGGGTATAGAGCTGGGGTTCTGACTGGGGCTGCTGATAGGGTATAGAGCTGGGGTTCTGACTGGGGCTGCTGATAGGGTATAGAGCTGGGGTTCTGACTGGGGCTGCTGATAGGGTATAGAGCTGGGGTTCTGACTGGGGCTGCTGATAGGGTATAGAGCTGGGGTTCTGACTGGGGCTGCTGATAGGGTATAGAGCTGGGGTTCTGACTGGGGCTGCTGATAGGGTATAGAGCTGGGGTTCTGACTGGGGCTGCTGATAGGGTATAGAGCTGGGGTTCTGACTGGGGCTGCTGATAGGGTATAGAGCTGGGGTTCTGACTGGGGCTGCTGATAGGGTATAGAGCTGGGGTTCTGACTGGGGCTGCTGATAGGGTATAGAGCTGGGGTTCTGACTGGGGCTGGTGATAGGGTATAGAGCTGGGGTTCTGACTGGGGCTGCTGATAGGGTATAGAGCTGGGGTTCTGACTGGGGCTGCTGATAGGGTATAGAGCTGGGGTTCTGACTGGGGCTGCTGATAGGGTATAGAGCTGGGGTTCTGACTGGGGCTGCTGATAGGGTATAGAGCTGGGGTTCTGACTGGTGGTGTTGCTGTACTCCAACACACAACATGGAAGCCATTACACAAAATGACTGCATCCATCTACTGACACCCACCAAAACATCCCTACCCAATCCCGCCAAAGCAAACACGGCCACCCTGCCAGGGCAGGTTCAGCGGAGAACAATATGAGGACAATCAGAGTTAGAGTTGGTATGGATCTCCCCCCTGCTAATGAAGGCACTTTGAAAAGGTAATCTAATCCACCACCAGCAATTAAAGCGGGGAGAGACTTGTCACTATCAATTATCCGCTCCTTCACTCATGTCCTCCAGTGTGGAAGTATAAGGCCTGTCTGCCTTACACACGCACACGCACACACACACACGCCAATGAGAGAGAACACTAATCATATCACAGACGGGACCAGACAGAACCTCTGTCCCTACAACCCTCTCAGTGTGTTAACACGTCAACTTATCTCATAACCCATCAGCCAATGTATCAGTCCAGCTTCGGGTTGTGTTTAGTATGGAGTCATCAAAATAATGTGTTGCCTCGATAGCTTGATATTGATAGCTCTAGATCTTGAGTGGAATAAAGCAGTACAGTATAGAAGTGGTCTTGGCCTTGAGCGCATGGGTCCTTGATGATTGTGTACTGTATATTAATGAAACATGAGCTAAATCCTAAAATCCTCACAGGGCGACAGACAAGGACTGACCACAGCCATCCAACCAACCTCTCAGCCTTCACCCTCTGATCCTAGTTTACAGCGGACACAGTTAATGCTGTGTGTAGGGCACTTCCCCCCTCTCCCCTAGACCTGAGCTACGAAAGAAGCACCTATTTCTGCCAGTCGCTCTTTAAGAGAGAAAGGAAAAGAATATGAAGGAAAACATGTTGCTTTTTTAAAACCTGCAAAAAATCTAATTGGCTTTTAATTTATGGAGGTGACCTTTTGCAGTAAGGACCACCAAGGGGGGAAAAAAATACTCACATTGCATAATAGGCAGAAAAGGGTATCCTTAATTGAGTGTGTGTGCGTGCGTGCGTCCGTGCATGTGCGCGTGTGCGCAACGGTGTGTCTGCTTGTGTTTATCTATGTAGAGTTTAGGTGTTGAAACCGTACTTAAGATATGCTTCTATATGTGTGTGCATGAATCAAAGCTTGAAGTCACTGCTCATCCTATGCATCACAACATACAGGTGTAGGACCTTGATTTGATCACCCTGTTGTCGCATCAAATTTTTCTGCGCCACAGGAAATGCACAATTCGAAATGCACACTTGAGGTTTAAAAAGTCTTGTAAAGTTTGTCATTTCGACTTTAAAATGTCGGTCTTGATTTGCCCTAATGAAAAATGTATTAACCCCTACATAAATGTCCATTCATTTTAATCCACACAATATATTCACCTTTCCTGTTGCTGCAGGATTATTTTACTGCTGCAACAATACTGGTCAAATTAAGATGCTATATCTGTACCATGCCACTGGCATGTTGTGACTATTATCATTACCTGTCAATCAAAATCTTCACTAACCCAGTGACTACACTACATCATCTAACCTTTTACTGCAGTGGCCTGAATCAGGGTCACACAGAGTGTTTCTTGGTAGTCTTAAACAAATCTACTTTGAAACAAAAGTATACCGCTCATACACATGGTTATGGGCTTAAATAAAAGAAGACACCTGTATCATGTCAGATAAAGAGTTGAAATGTATTCAATTTGAGTTTGCATCCAATATTATACTTTTCAGTTTTTTTTTATTCATTATGAAATTATGAAAAATATAACATTCCACCCATGAGGTCACTAGAGGGTGAGTTAACAGGTCTCAATACACTGATGCGTAGCAGCCTATCTGTGACTTTATAGCTATGCCCACCTCCATTCTAAGTCTGCGTCCCAAATGGCACCCTATTCCCTATATATTGCATTCATTTTGACCAGAGCCATATGGACCCTGATCAAAAGTAGTGCAGTATAAAGGGAATAGGGTTCCATTTAGGACGCATCCTAGGTCTGCCATAGTATGGGTTTGAACAGCTCTCTGACACATCTATCAAACAAGCCGCATGAGCCGCTCCCACTGACAGCCTCCGACCGACAGAGGAAGGGAGGGGACAGCGTGGAAGAAAAACAAAAACAAACAGAGACATCAAGAGTCACTGAGGCGATGTGCAAGAGCCACGTGTGGCGGGCCCACCCTATGGAGAGAGAGACAGCTGGTGTGTATGCTTACTGCTCTACAGGGGCTTAGGCCTGTGGAAGCCAATAGAAGCCATAACTAAGAGATACGACCAGGCGTGTGTGTGCATCTGTGTGTATGTGTCTGTGTGTGTGTGATAGAGAGAGAGGGAGAAAAAGGGGGGGGGGGGGGTGTGTGATGGTGCCATGTTGGATGGGGTAAGTGGGGTGAGCAGTGATGTCTTGTTGGCTTCAGGGTTGGTAGAGAATTCTGGGCTATGTAGTTGGACAAAGGTGTTTTAGATGAAAGTCTGCTCTGCTGCTAACACAGAGGGAAGGGTAGTAATGTGGTAGTGGTTCTGAAACCTCTTTATATCGCCCGCTAATCTAGTAATCCTCACACTGCTTATCCACAGATGTGAAATATTCATTCATTTCTGCCTCTAATTGGATGAACAGTAAGTGATGAGCAGAGGATGACAGCATGCTACCTTAAACTGACCAATCTGAATAGAGTACCATTAACAGCACTAATACACTGACCAATCAAAAACACAGAATGACCTACATGATTAAACAACCAACGAATCAAAATGAGCGTGACATGGTTTTTGCACCGCACAGTAAAAAAATGATTTTAATCTAACAAAAATAAAGGATTTAATAAAGCTAGTGTATGTCTTCGTTTTCAGTGCATTTATTTAAGTCTAATTTCTTCCAAATATCACCATTATCTACAGAAGCTATAACAATGCTAAACCTCTTACGCTAAAAGGTCTATATAGCAATATCTCTCATTGCAAGTCTATTTCCACATAGCTTAAGTGCATTGTGTGAGTAAATGTGTTTGTGTTTCTCTCTCTCTCCCATCCCCTCCCTCTCTTTCCCTCTCTCCCCTTTTACCTTTCCTCCTCTCGCCTCTCCTTTCTCCATTTCAATATTGAAGAGAGTTTTATTTAAGGCTGGACTCGGGGGTGCTGAGGCGCTCTCAGTAATTTTCCTACAAAGTGCTTTAATCCATCACACGGCCAACATGTGGCCTTTGTAGCCATACATCATCTCAGCCTGGAGAGAGAGAGAGAGAGAGAGAGAGAGAGAGAGAGAGAGAGAGAGAACCCAACATAATTTCTGCTCTCTTCCTCCTCGTCCTCCATTTCTTCCTGGCATTCCCACCTGGAAGGGAGAAACATCTACATCTTCCAGAGTCAGAGACTACTCTTTGCCTCTTTTTGCGTCTGTCCGTTTCTCCTCCCTGTCTTAACAGCTGAGAGTGAGGCATGAGTAGGACAGGTGGGAGAGGAGTTAAGAGTGAGCAGAATCATCGGCTCTCGTCGGCTGGCCCTCGCTACATATTCGTCGCCAAACCCACTGGCTCCAGGTCATCTATAAGTCTTTGCTAGGTAAAGCTCTGCCTTATCTATTCGTATATCGTATTTCTACTTGCACATCTATCACTCCAGTGTTAATTTGCTAGATTGTAATTACTTCGCCAGTATGGTCTATTTATTGCCTTACCTCCTTACTCCATTTGAACACACTGTATATACATTTTTCTATTGTGTTATTGACTGTACGTTTGTTTAGCCCATGTGTAACTCTGTGTTGTTGTTTTTTGTCACACTGCTTTGCTTTATCTTGGCCAGGTCGCAGTTGTAAATGAGAACTTGTTCTCAACTGGCCTACATGGTTAAATAAAGGTGAAATAAATAAAAAATTAACAAATAAAATTTAAAATTTAAAAATGAATGCGGTGCCTTTTATAGTGTGCAGCTGGTGCAGCGGTGCCCACCCTCCTGCCATGGCCATCACCTGCCTCCATTACGCACACACACACACACACACACACACACACACACACACACACACAGAGAGAGAGAGAGAGGAGTGAACCCTCAGCCCTCTAACTAATGGAATGGGGCCTCACAACTAGCCATTAGAGTATTGGTATTCCTCCCCGTGCCCCTAAGTGCCCAGCACAAAGAGCAAAGAGAGGGAGAGGACACAGGAGAGAGAGATGGAGGAGGGAGAGGAAAGAGAGGTGTGCCTTGGGGTCTGGTCATTGCATTTCAGCCAACATCCATCCACCATGCATATGAACACATAGGGAATGGAGGTTGTTCGGAAGACTTAAATGTCTATTACCTTGAAACCTTTATAGAATATATTTATTTGTGTATTTACCAGCATTCTCTACTAATTTTGCCAGATACTGTCAATATTGTATCTGTTTTAGCACATGTAAGCAGCATTTACGTTTGTCTGCAGTCCGCATTTTACATGTCCTGGTTTGATATTGCACGTTCGCTCAGTTGACTGGTCAGTCTGTAACTCGCAGGTTTGTATCTTTTGTTGAAAGGATATTGAGATTCTAAATGAGGTACAGTATACAGACTAAGCCCTGTTCAAAGGTAGTTTTAAGCGTGTATGACAGCCGAGTTGACTGATCTCTGAGCGCTCTGATTTCATTTAGCCCAGTAAATCCAGTTCTCTACATCAATTACATGTGCTTTACTCAGATAGAAAACACATCTCAAGAGTACATGTATGATTGGTAGAGAGAGACAGGTGGAAGGTAGGGTATGTGTAAAATAGGCATGGGGGGGGTTGAATCTCTTGATGAGCTGATACAATGTCCACAGACACTAACACAAGCTGTGCTTTGGTAATGTTATGGTAATAGAATGGTAATGATATGGTAATCCGGCAGCAGTGTTCCACATCACTAGAGAGAGGGGAATTCTGGGAGGCCTTTCACCACTGGGTGGAGAGGAGGGACTTCCTGGTCTCAGAGTACACAACAACAACAACACACACCCACCACACACACACACACCACACACGCACCTACCCATACGCACCCACACACACACACACACACACACACACACACACGGTCATATATACTACTATCACATATACACACTATCTACAGTCATTAAAACAAATACGCAATAACATGATACGACATATTTGCAAATACACATGCAAAATGCATGTGCGCATGTGAGTGCGAGGGCTCTTAAGCCTGTACAGTATCTTGAGTCAGTCTGATGTTCTGTATAATAAAAGGAGTATGAAGAGATTAAGGGGAGTGTGTGTGTGCATGCCAATCCTTCACACATGCCGGGGGCCATGAGAAGTGTGTGTGCGTGTGCGTGCGCATGTGTGTGTGCGTGCGCATGTGTGTGTGTGTGTGAAGTGGTTGAGAACGATCCTGTTGTTTTCCATGTCTGAAACCTCACACCAGTAATGTCTGCTATTACCTACCCTGTCTGAGCGTGCTCTTGTCACACACACACAATGGGCTACACATCACATCTATAAACAATGGACTGCAACCATATACTACATGGGTTTGGAAGAGTACCTGTACCACACATTCTGACAATAATCCATCCTGAGTACACACAAACACACGCATGGGGGAGTTTCTGATACTACAACTCACATCCTTATCCTCTCTTGAGAGAACTGAAACTAACTTAAAACGTGTGTTTTTTTCTGTTCTATATTTTCACTGCGCCTCATCTGAAGATTTTCTGACGTTCAGACATCTAAAGTACAGGCTTGCTGAAGGTTTTAATACCACCCTTCAAATGAGAGGTATCTTTAAGGCCCTTTTGAAATGTCTGCTTAGGTAAAAATCTGGGAGCCGTACGGTATGGTTAGAGAAAAACAACATAACGATGTTTAATCTTGGCCATCATCATCATCTGAACCAAAGAAGAAGAGCACTGAGAAATTTGGACAGCGAACTGCAAGTGTCCTCTTGAATCTCCCCAGTGACCGTCAATTAATCAAATAAAATCCAAAATAGGAAGGTGAATATTCTGCCACTGAAAATTTGGACATTTATATTGAATTGACTACAATAATGTCTGCTATGCTGTATTATACAGTATTGAAGAGTGCGCACAGAAGGTAAAGAGACCTATAGTGCATTGCTGTAAAATATATCATGTCAAAAATGCTGTCTCTGTTTTTACCTTTTTGCTTCTTTTTTTTTATCCCAGTTGAAATGAATATGTCAAGCCAGCACAATACAATACACAGAAACCTGATGACATTTTCCTAGGTGCGCTACTAAATCAAAGAGACCACCAATATGTTGAATGCTAGCGTCAATAGACATTTGATTCCCATTCCCTTCATACAATATTACCACTGGAATGCCAGAAGCAGATATCACAATCCTCCAAAGCCCGCCGTGCTGTCAAACTTTTCATTTCACTTCAATGTTTTCAAAAATATCACAGTCAATTGTGAAGTGCCGGTCTTGATATACAATATCGTATGCATGCAATGAGCAAATCACCGGTGACACAATTAAATTGGATTTGACTTAACAAAGGGATTTAATGTCATTGACATTTAGCATCAGCCTGTGGCGACAGGTAAAACAGGCCAGTCAGCAGATTGGAGGAGCTACAGGAACCTGACATGGTTGGCTTGGCGTTCCTCTGCTGCTGAGACCAAAGTTGCTGAGACTATACTATACACAAAAAGAGAGAGAGAGAGAGTGAAAGAGAGGTGATTCGAGACCGATCCCACTCTCGTTAATACCTGAGAAGAGGAGGCCACATTTACGTTTTGCGTGCGTGCATGCATGTATGCTTGTGTGTGTTCGTATGGGCCCGTGTGTGTATAAGAGTTAAAGATGGAGGGGCACTGTCCAATAAACTCCTGATGAAAGTCAACTCAATGTATTATTCATGGTCCAGGGTTGCAAAGGGTCGGAAACTTTCCGGTAAATTTCCGGAATTTTTCCTTGGGAAGTTAAGCCTGGGAATTTGGGGAATTTTCCATAAATTCATCAAAAACAGTTAGCTTAAAACAGTGAACCTTTTTTGTGGGACACACATAAGGCAATTCTAGGTCTTGTGGTATATTTTGGTTAAACTATCCACAATTCAATGGAATTGCAACCCTCTGCATGCACAGTGCACTCTTCCATCACATGTACAGCTGATTCTCAAGATCTTGCACACTAATGAGATGATATTGAGCCCACACTACTACACTGTCTGAGCCAAGGACGACCTGCTTTCTGGTAAGTTTTGATTACAATACTGGTGGGGGAATATATTTTATATGACAAACATTTATTTTTGTTAACTAGTAAATAGTAGCCTACAGCAAAGTGTGTTTAAATCAGTTCTAACTTGTTAACAATTTCTGCTAGTTAGTTACCAAGTGGGTTTTAACTTGCTTGAGCCTGCTAACTGAGGAGTGTTAATTCACCTGTTTCCATACATGTTTCATTTTTTTTAAAATCTTACAAAGGAGTTGTTTCAACCTAACTGCTTAACTATTTATCTGTACATGGAATTGTATTTATTTTTTTAAATTATTTTTTTCTAATCTTTACAGGAAAATGCCACGGGCACTATGATGTGTGGAGACATTTCACTGCAGCTAATGTAGAAGGAAAAGCTGTGTACATTTGCAAATATTATACCAAATCATATGTGAAGAATGCAAAAAAAATGCAGAATCATCTGGCCAAGTGCATTAAGTTCCCTCAGCGCTCACCACAAGCAACCTCTGACAAAAGTCCCTCTACTTCTAATCAATGTGAAAATGATGAATCAGACACCTTATCGATAGCAACAGCTCATGGTCCTCCTGGAATCAGAAGTTTTTGTTGACTCAATGGAGGAACATAGTCAGAGAAATGCTGATGAATGTCTTGCTTGAGCTGTGTATGCAACTGGTTCACCTCTGATGCTCACAGACAATGTGTATTGGAAGAGATTTCTGAATGTTCTTCACCCAGCATACACCCCTCCAACCAGACATACTTTATCTACTCATTTGCTGGATGCAGAGTTCAACAGAGTTCAAGTGAAGGTCAAGCAAATCATAGAGAGAGCAGACTGTATTGCAATCATCTCTGATGGGTGGTCGAATGTTTGTGGGCAAGGAATAATTAACTACATCATCTCCACCCCTCAACCAGTATTCTACAAGAGCACAGACACAAGGGACAACAGACACACCAGTCTCTGCACTGCAGATGACTTGAAGGCAGTCATCAATGACCTTGGACCACAGAAGGTATTTGCACTGGTGACAGACAATGCTGCGAACATGAAGGCTGCTTGGTCTAAAGTGGAGGAGTCCTACCCTCACATCACACCCATTGGCTGTGCTGCTCATGCATTGAATCTGCTCCTCAAGGACATCATGGCACTGAAAACAATGGATACACTCTGCAAGAGAGCCAAGGAAATGGTTAGGTATGTGAAGGGTAATCAAGTTATAGCAGCAATCTACCTCACCAAGCAAAGTGAGAAGAATAAGAGCACCACATTGAAGCTGCCCAGCAACACCTGTTGGGGTGGTGTTGTCATCATGTTTGATAGTCTCCTGGTAAGTCATGTGGAGTCATTCTGACTTAACCACACCAAACGCTTCTTCCAGACCACTTCAATGAAAGGAATTCGGTTTGTTTTTATTTCTTGGAGTCTCTCCAAGAAATGGCCATATCACAGTCTGCTGATATGGACAGTCCCATCAAGAGGATCCTCCTGGATGGTGTATTTTGGGAGAGGGTGGTAAGCAGCCTGAAACTCCTGAAACCTATAGCAGTAGCCATTGCACAGATTGAGGGAGACAATGCCATCCTGTCTGATGTTCAGACTCTGCTTGCAGATGTAAGAAAAGAAATCCGTACAGTCCTGCCCACTTCACTGCTGCTCCAAGCAGAGGAAACTTCAGTTCTGAAATACATCAAAAAGCGTGAAGACTTCTGCCTGAAGCCCATACACGCCGCAGCGTACATGTTGGACCCCAAGTATGCTGGCAAGAGCATCCTGTCTGGTGCAGAGATCAACAAGGCCTATGGTGTCATCACTACCGTGTCTCGCCACCTTGGCCTGGATGAGGGCAAGGTTCTTGGCAGTCTGGCGAAGTACACTTCCAAGAAAGGGCTTTGGGATGGAGATGCAATATGGCAGTCGTGCCAACATATCTCATCAGCCACCTGGTGGAAGGACTTTGTCGATCTGAGGCTCTTTGCCTTGTTGTCTCCATCATCCTCCAAATCCCACCAAAATCAGCCGCCTCAGAGCGCAACTGGTCCTTGTTTGGGAACACACACACCAAAGCACGCAACAGGCTGACCAATACAAGGGTTGAAACACTGGTGGCAATCCGGGCAAATTTGAGGTGTTTTGAGCCTGACAACGAGCCATCCTCAACAAGGTTGGAAAGTGACAGTGAAGATGAGGCCTCAGAGTCTGATGTTCAAGAGGTGGACATTGAGGAGGTCCAGGGAGAAGACATGGAAGCCTGAGAGGAAGACAACCAAAGCTTTAGTTTATAGACTATCATTTTACAGATGTTGAAAACGTTTTTGGGAGATGCGATGGTTCATTGGGTATCATTCAATATTCCCTTTCTTTTGTTGTTCAGTGAAATCATCCCATGTGAAGAGTCCACTCATTTAATTAAAGTTCAATTCGTAACTAAATTGTTTTTTTTATTTCTATTGGAAGGATTTAATATTTTGCAATTATGTATATTGATGATAAGGTAAAAAAGGCTTATGGTTCTGTCTCCATATGATATGGTAAATATATCCAATGCAAAAAACATAACATTAATTTGCATATATTTCCATTAATTCCCATATATTCCCATTAATTCCCATGGAAAGTTTCCACCTTTCAATTTTCCCCAAAATGTGCAACCCTAGTCCAGGCAGCAGCGGGCAGAGCCAAGGCTGAGATGTGCTTACGTCCTCAGGGTGAACATTAGGGAGTCGACCACCAGGGCAAAGGACACATCCCTGATCACTTATCAATAACCTCATACTCGCTCACCCTCTCCTTCAATAGTTTGACCAGGCAAAACAGGAACTTGGAAACACACTATACTGTATAACACTAACACTGTACCTCAAACTACAAAAAACGGAATATCTTGGCGCATTGACATACAGAATCTACTAAGCCACACAATTACAAAACTTGACTCAAACTCACGTCCCCTAAACATCGATTACATCAGCTACACAAACACCCTGAATAGGCCTAGACGCTTTACAAAAGACAGTACTGATATGGTACGAATCAGTCATACAGACAGATGGACAGGCGAGAAGACAATAGATAAAATGGAAGCCAATAGGCCTAATCATTTCTAAAGACAACTGGATTTCTTATATCAAATTTTAGTATAGGATTCCAAGGTTGGCCTGTGACGATAGGTAAAAGTGAAAGTGAGTGTGTGTGTGTGTGTGTGGGTGAGAGGGGGTCTTTGATCAGATATGAAATATTCAGAAAGCCCGCTGTAATTTGATGAAAGTCAGATATCCTCAAATGGAAATGGAAGTCAGCACTTTCATACACCTCCCGACAAAAAGCCCCTCAGTAAACTGATTTAAAGAACGAAAATTGCGGGTCCATAAGATGAAGTAATAAAGGTAGGTTTTAAATATGCACTGACCTGTGATATGAACTGTAGTTCGTGCTGCTCGGCCAGGGCTCGTGCATCTGTGGCGCCTCAGTCCATCTCCACAGCATAGAAGTGGGGCTTGGTGCCGGGCTGCCCCCCTGTGGTCGCTAGAAGCCACTGCAGCAGGCAGCATACAGTCAGCAGCACAACCACCGCCCTGTCCTTCAAGGCCCTGATACACAGAAATATGGTTTAACTCATGCCAAGTTCAAGCCTGAGGGTAGTTACTGTGAGAGAGCAACAACAGCATTTTAACTTACATTTCTAAAACCTCAATTACAAATCAATAGTGTTTACAAGTTACACTTCATTATGGTTTGTTAACCAGCACCGTGCATTAACATTTTAACTAGCTATGAAACTGCATAGCCAAAGAATAACAAAATGTTGTAAAATAATCAACAGGTCAAAGGGTACAACAGTAGGTAAAGTTTGACAGGAAAATGTCTAGGTCAATAACAAATGACATGATCAATTATGTATCGAAATTAAACAATCACTTTCTAGCATCATGAAATAGATAAATAGGGGAACCACTGCATGATAATGCCAGCTTTCAGAGAGTGTGTGACAAGGGAAATGCAGGCCTGAGGGCCATCCAGCTACAGACACAGAAATAGACAGACAGTACCGATAGAACTGAAAGTGAAGTCCTTCATTTGTTGCTTTACAAGCAAAAGAAGGTGCCTGCCTGAGCCTGACCTGCTCATCTAAATGAGTTATTAGGTGAGAATAACATTTTAATGCATTGTAAGACTTCCCATGAGCAAGACCCCTTTATAATGTCTTATAATCATCTCGGACTAAAGAACAGCCCATTTGAGACAATTAAAAATGTTATGCATAGAGAGATCTAACACATAAGTGTTGTTATAAAACATAATAATGTAGATTTAAATAATCCACTTGCCAAATTATTGCTGTAAATGTACTGAAACATCTAATCGAGCACGAGCATATAGTGTAGATGTTAGTTCCCCTTCAGCAGAGTACCATAGTCCACAAGTTGTCATATCATGACAATGACTATGGCTTTGTAACAATGCAGGAGCACAGTTAGTAACAGGATCCAGCAACCTCTCCCTAGGCCTATAACATTATACTGGAACATTTAATAATAGCAATAATACCTTCAACATAGACCCTAATACTTCCCATGTGAGCCACTGTATCAAATGCGCACGCAAAGAGGGGATGTAGCCTATAGCGTACAGTATAAATACCACCCACCTGTAGCAGCAGAAAGTGTCCGAGTCTGATCCTTGGGTTAGAACTCTGGCATAAGAGCCCAGAGCATGAAAACACACACTTTCACACACACTCTTCCCACACAATTTAATCTCTTGACCTCAATGCGAATGTATCGAATGCAGAAACACAGCACTCTCCTTCTGTGGACTTTCATCTTCATGCAAAACCATCTCTTTATCTGCCTTTTTATGCCATCCCTCTATCTATCCTGTTTTATTTGCGCCACCATTGTGTGGGGCTCATGTTATTACATTGAGTTACTGCTATAACCTACTCATACCTGTTTGCCCCGAGCCTAAAAGTTCCAATGGAGCCATTTTTATTTCAATATCAAATCCTTTCTGGGTAACAATTAAGTACCTTACTGTGACTGTTTTCAATTAAAATGATCAAACAGAAAAAAAACTAGCTTTTTAGCAAAGATAAATTTCTCAAGCAAGAATTTCACTAGGACTGTCTGGGAGGGGTCTGAGTGGGGAAGGGGAAAACTGAAAACTAGCTTTTATTGGCAGAGAGGTTAAGAACTCTCTTTGTTATCGGTCTATTTACTAATTTGTCACCAGACAGGCCAAAACTCCATCCCACCAAAACAGATTGACATTTCAGGTGGCCTTTTCAAACAGCTCTTGCTAGAAGGGCATTATAATAATTTTCACAATTTCACAGTATTATTCCAACCTCATAGAGTGGAAATATATATAAAACACAGGTAAATCACGTTTTTTTAACTGCACTAGGCCTTTAAAGGATGTATAGGAGACTTTAGATATATCAACTGCAGCGAAGCCATAAGAATTTCCCAGGGAAGAGTGATACACTATATATCCAGAAGTATGTGGACACCCCTTCAAATGAGTGGATTCGGCTATTTCAGCCACACCTGGGGCTGACAGGTGTATAAAATCAAGTACACAGCCATGCAATCGCCATAGCCAACCATTGGCAGTAGAATGGCCTTACTGAAGAGCTCAGTGACTTTCAACGTCATAGGATGCCACCTTTCCAACAAGTCAGTTCGTCAAATTTCTGCCCTGCTAGAGCTGCCCCGTTCAAGTATAAGTGCCGTTATTGTGAAGTGGAACCGTTTAGGAGCAATAACGGCTCAGCCACGAAGTGGTAGGCCACACAAGCTCACAGAACGGGACCACCGATTACTGAAGTGCGTAAAAATCGTCTGTCCTTGGTTGCAACACACACTACCGAGTTCCAAGCTGCCTCTGGAAGCAACGTCACCAGAATAACTGTTCGTCGGGAGCTTCATGAAATGGGCTTCAATAGCCGAGCAGCCGCACACAAGCCTAAGATCACCATGCGCAATGCCAAGCATCAGCTGGAGTGGTGTAAAGCTCGCCGCCATGCCTTCTCTGGAGTGATGAATCACGCTTCACCATCTGGCAGTTCGACGGACAAATCTGGGTTTGGAGGATCCAAGAGAACGCTACCTGCCCCAATGCATAGTGTGGTGCCAACTGTAAAGTTTGGTGGAGGACGAATAATGGTCTGGGGCTTTTTTTCATGGTTCGGGCTAGACCCCTTAGGGAAAAGGGAAATCTTAACGCTACAGCATACAATGACATTCTGTGCTTCCGACGTTGTGACAACAGTTTGGGGAAGGCCCTTTCCTGTTTCCGCATGACAATGCCCCCATGCACAAAACGAGGTCCATACAGAAATGATTTGTCGAGAGCCCTGACCTCAACCCCACCGAACACCTTCGGGATGAATTTGAATGCCGACTGCGAGCCAAGCCTAATCGACCAAACATCAGTGCCCGACCTCACTAATGCTCCTTCGGCTAAATGGAAGCAAGTCCCTGCAGCAATGTTCTAACATCTAGTGGAAAGCCTTTAAAAAATGACATGACCAGTTATGTATCGAAATTCAACAATCACTTTCTAGCATCATGAAATAGATAAATAGGGGAACACTGCATGATAATGCCCACTTTCAGAGTGTGTGAAAAGCGGGCATTAAGGCAACAAAGGGGGGACTAACTCCATATTAATGTATGATTTTGTAATGAGATGTTCGACGAGCAGGTGTCCACATACTTTTGGTCATGTAGTGCATCTATGAAGGACTGACTATGATATACGGACAGTAAAACAGCTGTTACAATTTTTGAGTAAACGATAATTCCAAGTTACAAAATTACATATTGGTTTCCTTACACTGTAAGCAGTCTATGGACAAGGTACAGATGTAGGATCTTAATTTGATCATTCTTTTTTTTTTGCTGAGAATTGTATTTACCTGCACAGCAGTAACTGCATACTTGTAGTGTATTCAATGTTTAAAATGGTTTCTAAAGTAAGTCATTTCCACAATAAAATGTCAGATTTGCCCCCTACAAAATCCAACAAAAAATGTCCAATAATTATAATTCACATGATAATTCACATTTCCTGTTGCTGCAGGATTCTTTTCCTGCTGTTGAAAACTGGCTGAAGTTAAGATTCTACATCTGTAAGACAGAAATGCAAGCATGCAATGCTTTTGTTAACCTGGCTACTGTTTCCAAATGCTAACTTTTTAGCATTTGTGGCAAAAATCCTAGTCAAGCCATATAACACATTTCCCTCTATTTCTCCCCATACAAACGGGATGATTGTTTGATTAATAATAACTCATATTTAATGATGCCGTTGTTTTCATTAACAGGTTTCCTTTTGGCCAGAGTAATGTGAATTGTGTAATCAAATTGCCATTAAAGTGTATTAGGCCTATCCCTGTTCATTGAGAATTTACTTGGAAAGGCATGAAGGGTTTATGCCAGGTTAGATAGGTTCTTTTAGGATCCTCATTTTCCTCATTTTGGGAGAGCTGCTTGTCAGGTAACATGCTGTTATAAACTCAGCAAAAAAAGAAACGTCCCTTTTTCAGGACCCTGTCTTCCAAAGATAATTCATAAAAATCCAAATAACTTCACAGATCTTCATTGTAAAGGGTTTAAACACTGTTTCCCATGCTTGTTCAATGAACCATAAACAATTAATGAACATGCACCTGTGGAACGGTCGTTAAGACACTAACAGCTTACAGACGGTAGGCAATTAAGGTCACAGTTATGAAACGTAGGACACTAAAGAGGCCTTTTTACTGACTCTGAAAAACACCAAAAGAAAGATGCCCCAGGGTCCCTGCTCATCTGTGTGAATGTGCACCAGGCATGAGGACTGCAGATGTGGCCAGGGCAATAAATTGCAATGTCCGTACTGTGAGACACCTAAGACAGCGCTACAGGGAGACAGGACGGACTGCTGATCATCCTCGCAGTGGTAGACCACGTGTAACAACACCTGCACAGAATCGGTACATCCGAACATCACACCTGCGGGACAGGTACAGGATGGCAACAACAACTGCCCGAGTTACACCAGGAAAGCAGAATCCCTCCATCAGTGCTCAGACTGTCCACAATAGGTTGAGAGAGACTGGGCTGAGGGCTTGTAGGCCTGTTGTAAGGCAGGTCCTCACCAGACATCACCGGCAACAAAGTTACCTATGGGCACAAACCCACCGTCGCTGGACCAGACAGGACAGGCAAAAAGTGCTCTTCACTGACGAGTCGCGGTTTTGTCTCACCAGGGGTGATGGTCAGATTCGCGTTTATCGTCGATGGAATGAGTGTTACACTGAGGCCTGTACTCTGGAGCGGGATCAATTTGGAGGTGTAGGGTCCGTCATGGTCTGGGTAGTGTGTCACAGCATCATCGGACTGAGCTTGTTGTCATTGCAGGCAATCTCCACGCTGTGTGTTACAGGGAAGAGATCCTCCTCCCTCATGTGGTACCCTTCCTGCAAGCTCATCCTGACATGACCCTTCAGCATGACAATGCCACCAGCCATACTGCTCGTTCTGTGAGTAATTTCCAGCAAGACAAGAATGTCAGTGTTCTGCCATGGCCAGCGAAGAGCCCGGATCTCAATCCCATTGAGCACGTCTGGGACCTGTTGGATCAGAGGGTGAGGGCTAGGGTCATTCCCCCCAGAAATGTCCGGGAACTTGCAGGTGCCTTGGTGGAAGAGTGGGGTAACATCTCACAGCAAGAACTGGCAAATCTGGTGCAGTCCATGAGGAGGAGATGCACTGCAGTATTTAATGCAGCTGGTGGCCACACCAGATACCGACTGTTACTTTTGATTTTGACCCCCCCCCTTTTGTTCAGGGACACATTATTCCATTTCTGTTAGTCACATGTCTGTGGAACTTGTTCAGTTTATGTCTCATTTGTTGAGTCTTGTTATGTTCATACAAATATTTACACATGTTAAGTTTGCTGAAAATAAATGCAGTTGACAGTGAGAAGACGTTTCTTTTTTTGCTGAGTTTAGCTCTGCCATATACTCTTCAGATGTGTGTTTATGGGCATTTTGCCCTGTGTTTGAGGTAATTTTGCTATTGGCCAAGAAAGGTGATTGTTTTTTATATACTGGATCCAGCCTTCTTCATCACCTGCACGGTAAAATATATATATTTTTTGCACCTGACTGAGCCTGAACTGTTGCTGCCTCACATCAACAAAAAATCTTAGGAAAATGTTTTTTTTACCTAAATTAATAATTTAGCTTTACATTTCCTTAAAGAGTAGCTTACTTAGACTATATATTTTTTTTCATGTTTGTTCTTTATCGCTGCCGTTTCAATTTATCCCTCTATATTCACTGAGCAATGATGAACACATCACTCGGGTTATGCTCTTTCTCCTTCACTTCCTCTTTAACATCACCTCCCTTCAAAACACTCAACAGTCAGCCATATGAAAACGGCTACCCACACTGCTCCCCAAACTACCCCATCAATAGGATCATCGTGGTTCAAATCTACACCATCACTCAGGCCCAATCTACAGTAAGAATACCCTTGCTGAAATCAATAACATCGCCAGGGGACTTAGCCCTAGTCTATCCCTGTGTGGAGCTGGAGGAGCCGGGTCTGCAGGGTAGGGCTGTACAGTACACCCCCTATGTAAGCAGGCCCCAGGCAAAGGCAGGCTGAACAAGGGGCCAGATGGGTCGTGGAGCGAATGGCGTACAGGCAGCAGCAAACTGAATGCAGAGGCGGCCTGGGGGCCTACTGTGACGCAGATAAAGCACCTGTACATTTTTATAGACAAACTACTTATTTCCGTCCTGCATATCAGCTTGGAAAGACTGATAACTTTCTATTCCTCCCATGCGGAAGGATGAAAGGGCCAGGGGAGAGGCCTTTCAGGAGTTTAATTGATCAAGCAGAGGCCATAGGGCTTTACCAGAGATAAAAGTGACTACCACTATGCTCAGCACAATGAGGAGATCTATTTTGGAGGAGACCCAATGAAGAAGGAGAATGTAGCTCATTATGCAAAGTCATTATGAGGTACTAACTATATGGGACTAATTTTTTAAAAGAGTTTTTAAAGAGAGTTTGTGGTAGAATTGAACATGATTTCCAGAGGTCACGCAACACTGCCAGGGTGTTAACTTGTAGACCAGACTTGTTACTGTACTCGGTACAATTAAAATACATTAAAAAAACAATGCTGCTCATTCCTTGAAAAAAAAACGACATATCTGTAGATCCCCTGTTTAGCATGTTTACAATTTATTTTCTACATTATCTCTTAAATGGATTGTGTTGCTCAATGACTTAGTATACAATTATTTTAAGATGATAGGGTATGACGTTTAAAACATGTTAAACGCGGGAGAATTCTTACATTGTTTATTGCTCTGAAAATACTAGCATGGAACCTAATGCATGGAGCCGATGCATTAACAAAACATTTGCATTTTTGTACCGTTTCAGAACCAATGGGTATGTTTAAAAACATTGAATTCTACATACTTAATGCTAAATAGGGTTGGAGAACCTTAACCCAGGGAATTGTGGTTTGATTAATACTGAAAGTGCCACATTAAGTTCTTCAATCCATTGAAGGGTTGCCCACACATTCCTTAAAATAATTATGTATTTCCTAGTAAAATGTTGAGTTCCGTAGACCTCTAAGGAGTGCCATTTGTTCCTTAACATGATCAGCAAGCTTCTGCAACTACAAATAGCGAACGTTCAGAAATATTACTAGGTTGTTACCCCATATGACATATCTGGGTTTCACTTTACTGAGAGCCAGTCGACCGGTCAGTTTGCCTTACTGCAAGAAATGGAACAACTTAACTTCTCCACCTTCAACTCCACCTCTAATGCCTCCTTCTGGGGTCTGGCTCCTGGCGTGGCCTTGTCTCTGTACTGCCTGCTCAGTATTCCCGGTAACATTGCAGTTATAGTCGTCCTCCATCGGGAACCAAGATCTATCCAGTTTGAGCCGGAGACTGATGTTGAACTTGGCTGCATCGGACCTACTCTGCATCCTTACCCTACCTTTGCGTATCTACAACCTAGTCTTCACCTGGAGCCTGGGTCTAGTGCTCTGTCAGCTCAACATGTACTTTTTCTACTGCAGTATCTGTACCGGTCTGCTGACTGTCACACTTCTGAGCATCCAGCGCTACCTCCAGGTAGTGCATTCTCACAGCTGGGCCAGACCGGGTGTGGCAAAGCAGCGGGTGCTACTGGTTGTCCTGTGGGGGGTAGCTGGGGTCCTGTCCATTCCTTATGGGGTGACGGTGCGGGATGTGAAGGATGATGATGGATGGGTCCGGTGCCAGTATGATTTTGCATCAGACGCTGAGCTGGTGGCTGTGTTGCTCCTGCAGACTCTCCTGGCATTTGTAGTTCCTTTTTTCATCATGGCCACAGCCTATATCCGCCTCCAGCAAAGGGTGAACCAAACAGCTTTCTTCAGGAGCCCCAGGATGACCAGATTAGTGAGCCTTATCGTTGGGACCTTCATCGTTCTATGGACTCCTCACCATGTCATGAATGTGCTGGGAGTGACGGCCATCTTGGCAAAGAATAAGGCTCTGAGAGTGTTCTGGGAGGACAATTGGAGGATTGCAGGATCTCTGGTCTTCATCAACAGCAGCTTGGATTCATTCCTCTATGCCTTTGCCTCCAGAAACACCCAGAGAGCACAGAGCAGTGACAGTCAGGTAGTGACCACGAGTGGTCACAATCTGTAAGATTTCAAGTCACTCATTGGTAATTTCAACTATTGAAATATTCCCCTTGATACAGGCAAATATGACATATAAATACCGTATTGAGATTAGCACAACTGTCTTAACTTATAATAACCACCCCAAAAAACAAAGGACCTGTATGCATTGTTTAAGTTTTTTGTAAATCTTAAAATTATGTTTCAATAAAGTAATATTGCTTTCATGACCCAAAATATTTTTGCGATGATTTGGGCATGATATTTAAATCAGACTTCCATTGCAAACACTTCCTTCTCCATTGTGTTGTTACACATCAGTTTGACATAACTGTTTGGTAAGGTGAGGAGTAAGCCAATATTATGGTGGGTGAATTTTCTCTTCTATGCTTATGTTGATCACATAAATGAATATACTGGGATTACCATTCACACCCATACAGTTCTAGTTATAGCATGAGGTTATTTTGATAGCCTGCGTGACATGTGTCACCCAGAGTGACATGTGTCACCCAGACAAACAGGGTTATATTAGGATGCACTCATCAGTTGCCCCAACTAATTTCTCCATCAACATGCATTTCCGTCCACGTCTCCCATGCTGATTACAGGAGGACATCAGTTCATTAACAAGTGAAAACGTACTTTATTTCCAAGAAACAGTTACTGTTTCCCTTAAACATGATACAATTCCAGGTTAATTGATCAAGCAGAGGCCACAGGGCCTTACCAGAGATAAAAGTGACTACCACTATGCTCAGCACAATGAGGAGATATTCTTTGGAGGAGACCCAATGAAAGAGAATGTAGCTCATTATGCTAAATCAATATGAGGTACTAACTATATGGGACTCTTTTTGTAAAGAGCGTTTAAAAGAAAAAAAAGAGAGTTCGTGGTTGAATTGGACATGATTTCCAGAGGTCAGGCTATAGGTCACACAGCACTGCCAGGGTGTTAATTTGCAGACCAGACTTGTTACTGTTGACATCAGACTTGTTACTGTAAACGTAAACAAACAAACAATTCCTTGAGAATGACAAACAGTATCTGTAGATACCCCGAGCCCAGTATGGGGCAGTCGGACAGTGGCGGTAGCTATGCTTTTAGCAGCACGCTGAGCCCCGTTACGGTGGTGACGTGACCCGGATCGACAGTTGGCCTCAGCTCAACGGTCGGGGTTGCTCGCTGTCTAGCGAGTTAAGAAGGGGTGAGTGTAACGGAGTTAAGAACGTACCTTAAGCTTCCTCCACAGCTATCTTGAAATGTCGCCGATGGAGCCATGCAAGGGGTCCCTTTTGTATGGCTCAATCGGTTTGCACAGTGTCAAGGAGCGCGTTCACGTGTGTTGTGAAACAGGATAATTGGTTTGAGCCCAGCATAGGGCAGTCGGACAGTGGAGGAAGCTAAGCTGTTAGTGGCATGCTGAGCCCCGTTACAGCGTGCTGCTAACAGCTCCACTAATTTCCCCATCAACATGCATTTTCTCTATGCATCGAGAGTTTGGGCCTACTGTATAAGGTTCTATGTGCATTTTTGTCAAAAAAATGTTATTGTTCAATGTTCTCTACCTATATAGTACCTCAAAATACCCCAATTCATGTTGTTAAGTTCAAAAGAATACTTGATAAAAAAAAATGCTGACACCATTCGAACCAATGAGGGTTCGGTTAAGCCAATTATTTCAGAATTATCTTTTTGCAGATAGAACCTTATAGTCCCAAACTCTCGGCATGTCTGTGTAACAGTGTAGGTTCCGTCCCTCTCTTCGCCCCGACCTGGGCTCGAACCAGGGACCCTTGCACACATCAACAACTGACACCCACAAAGCATCGTTACCCATCGCGCCCCTTGCAAAGCAAGGGGAAACCCTACTTCAAGTATCAGAGCGAGTGACTCACTGATTGAAATGCTATTAGCGCGCACCACCGCTAACTAACTAGCCATTTTACATCGGTTACATCTGACATGCTGATTACACATGCTGATTATATTCACATGTAAAAACTAATACTGTATTTCCGAGAAACAGTTGCTGTTTCACTGCAACATACATGACACAATTCTGGGTTACACCAATGGGGAAATACAGTAGCCCTATATAATAAATTGCACTAAATGATGCAATAATAATAAATAATAATAATAAAATCAGTGCCGTTTCCAGGCCAATATTATGGTGGGTTAATAAGAGGCAGCTAGTTGGAAGTTATGTCAGTCACTGTCACTCAATTAGTCCATGTCAGCTAACATTTGATAGATTGCTAGGTAAGTTAGTCTAGCCAGCTATCTAAACTTTGTAGTAATCATGGCAGAATTACTGGCTGGGCACACAAGGCACGCATGTGCCCAGGGGCCCTGAACTCAAGGAGGCCCCCATTGATTTTGTTAGTTACTCTCACTCAGATCTCATATGAACATGGCATAAGTCATTGCAAAATATGTAAAAACTGCAGGAAATTAGCTTTAAAACGGCAACATGTTTTCTCCATCCCATGGCAAAACGTGTAGAACTGCAAGAAATTAGCTTACATTTACTTTAAAACTGTAAAATGTTCCTTATGCTGCCAAGTGTTTTCCGGGGAAAAGTCTCGCTTTTAGGTACCCCTAAAAGCTAGAAACGCCCCCGAATAAAACGACAGAATTGATCTCACAGCACAATGGACCATTTGGAAAGACTTAAGTTACACACTCGCTTGTAGGAAGGAGATGTATTCATATACACAGGTTGAAATTGTCCTCCCCTCTCTCCAAAGAAAGGTTAGCAGAAATGATGGAACCTACCTTTACATCCAAAACGACTCCGTGTGCTTGCTTTGGGTCTGGATCTCTTGATGTTATGAAAACCATATACGTTGCCTCACAAAGCAAACGAATCCAATTCAATGTCTCTCGGTCCTCTTTATTGTCTCTATCTGTGGTGTGTAGGGGGATATTCATAAACATTTGCCCAGTTGTATAAACACACGGTGGCATGTGGACTTATCTAGCCTATAGATTCCCTAGTTCTCGAGCATGTATGCAAACGAAAGCCAATTAAATCCCGTCACAAACTACTCCAGCAAACGACAACATTCTGCTCCTGTTGAAAATGATTTTGGAAAATATGTGAATATGCATTTGAATGCAAGCATGGTGAGATGGCGAGATACCGTTTTGCAGAGACAGATCTGCATATGGAAATTAGGGTTAGCCTGTGTCCAATTTTACCTCACTGTTGTACTGTTTTTAATGAGACGGGGACACCAAGAGACCAACTGTCGGGGAAGGGCATAGGACGTTACTTTCATACGAGACTACAAATGACATACAAATATAATACATTTCATCAACTATACCAGGGATGGTCAACTTTGACGGAGGTGGGGGCCAGAAAAACCTGAACTTATAATGAGGGGCCGCAGTTGCTCTCTGGTGTGCGTATCCACGTGTGTATAACCCCCGACCCCACCACACTACAGCACATTGCGAGCAACAACAAAAATAGCATCCCCCTGTTGTTGTTTTTTAAGTTTTAGTTAATTTTGTGCAATTCTACACATTTTGCCATGGGGGCATATACGTTTTTGCAATTTTACAGCAGTCTCTGCAATTCTACACATTTTGCCATGGGGTGGAGAGAAATGTTTGCTGTTTTTAATATGATATCTGAGTGAGATTGACTAACAAAATCAACAGGGTGTCATATAAGCGTACATGTAGTTAGCCAAGTTAGCTTAACTATGAATTTGACACTTCCCCCAGCCCCATCCCTCATCTTCCCAACCAAAGTGCCATGGCCAGACTGTTGAAATGACAGATTGTGTCTTTGTCACTTCTCTAAAGTGAACACAACGGAAGAGGACGCTGATGTCACCCTTCGCAGGGGAAAGCCAGTGTGAGCTGACCCCAGGCCTGCCACCCTGTTTCTCCTGTGCATCTGACTCGGGTCGGGAAGACACCCGGCCACTGTCATCTGACAGTTATTTTGGCAGGGGCTCCCTGAAACGGTAACGTCTCTATGAGCACACAGCTGAGGCATATGTTAGCAGGCTAATATTATACTGAACAAAAATATAAACTCAACATGCAACAATTTCTAAGATTTTAGTGAGTACCAGTTCATATAAGGAAATCAGTCAATTTAAATACATTATTACTGACAGAAATACTCCTCAGTACTCCTTTGTTCAGTGTATAATCTACTGTATAAGAGTACAGAGACATTACATTAGGCATTTGCCATGACTCATGACAAAACACCACTCCTCATGGTAAATACAGCATGAAAGTCCCGCCTACTTCATGGATCATGTCCCACAGTGTTTTTGAATGGCCTTCAATAATATATAATCAAATTAATAAAAAAGCGGTCATTTAAGATATGTAAAATTATATTTGTATTTGTGGATTAATTTACTCAGTCAATCAGAAATCTTCATGAAAGGCATCAGGTAGAAGTCAATTAATCCACAAATACTAATATATTTGACATATCTTAAATTACTGTGTTTTCATGAATTTGACAATATAATCTTGAAGGCCATTCAATAACAGCGTGGGACATGATCCAGGAAGTAGGTGGGACTTTCATATCGTATGTGACACATAGTAACTCAAAAGATTGTTAGATTGGACGGCTGACAACAGTTGGCAGAAATAATACATATTATGTTGACCTCGTTATAATACAACAGAATCATTACTGACAATATTGTTTGAGGAAAACTGCCTGCCTTCAGTGTCTTTTAGGCTGCAGCAGATCTAAGTGTAACGGCCGTCATAGGAAGTGGACCAAAATGCAGCGGGTACGTGAATGCTCATATTTATTTTATTACGAACTCCACACAAAAACAACAAAACGAAACCACGAACAACTGCTAACAGTTCTGCAGGCTAAACATAGCAGTGCACGAATACAACTTCCCACAAAGGGACAGGTGAAAACAGGCTACCTAAGTATGACTCTCAATCAGCAACAACGATGTACAGCTGTTCCTGATTGAGAGCCATACCAGGCCAACACAAAGAGATACACAACATAGATAGAACCTAGAATACGACGCATAGAACATAACCCAAAAACCCTGGAATACTCAAACCAAACACCCCTCTACATAAACACACACCCCGAACCACATAAAACAAATACCCCCCGCCACGTCGTGACCAAACTACAATAACAAATGACCCCTTTACTGGTCAGAACGTGACACTAAGTTACTATTGTCTTCCAAAGGCTGCTGTTACATCTGGCCCCAGCCCCTGCAGACTATGAGGAGGACACAGTGGATATCTTTGGCTTCCCATGGGTGACAGAGACTGCTCTGGTGGAATCTACCAAGCTTTTGTTCGGCCTGTTCAGGTGGGAATACAGCCAGATAATGTGGAGCCTCAGAGATGGGCTGTGCCACACCTGACACACACACACGCACAGACACGTCAAGATCAAGGCTAATCAAGATAATGTCATTCATTCATTTTTTTCAGACTATGTATAGCTGCCTCACTGTCTCTAATTGTCAGGGTTTCGAGGTCAGTAATGTCACAATTTGTTGTCACCTTTCAGGCAAAAGCTTCTTAAACTAGAGACCCTGGTGCAGTCCAGCTCTCATGACTTTGGTAAGCTAACTTAATGTATACCTTGCTGCTCATGGTTTTGTGAGAGGTTTTGTGAGAGTTCATAAGTTGAAATTTGATATAGGTTTGTGGAAATAACCAACTGTGAAGTGATTTGGTATGGTGGTGGTTAGATGTTTTTCTAGGTTGTTGTGATGGGGAAATATTGTACTGTTTTTGTTGTACTGAATGTACTTGACAATGTTATGTTTCAGGCCAAGCCAGCAGCCTCCGTTATGAGGCAGAAGACCTTAGGAAACAGTGTGTGCTGTTTCTCCAATATGTCAAAGTCTTCCTATACAGGTAATGCCTGCTGGTCAGTTATTACTGATTCTCACTGACTGTGTTCCTGGCCTAGGGCATAGACTATATTTATTAGGCATATACTGTTGAAGTCGAAAGTGTACATACACCTTAGCCAAATACATGTCTTGAGATGTTGCTTCAATATATCCACATATTTTCCTCCCTCATGATGCCATCTATTTTGTGAACTGCACCAGTCCCTCCTGCAGCAAAGCACCCCCACAACATGATGCTACCACCCCCGTGCTTCATGGTTGGGATGGTGTTCTTCAGCTTGCAAGCGTCCCCCTTTTTCCTCTAAACATAACGATAGTCATTATGGCCAAACAGTTTTATTTTTGTTTCATCAGGCCAGAGGACATTTCTCCAAAAAGTACGATCTTTGTCCGCATGTGCAGTTGCAAAACGTAGTCTGGTGTTTTTATGGTGGTTTTGGAGCAGTGGCTTCTTCCTTCCTGAGCGGCCTTTCAGGTTATGTCGATATAGGACTCGTTTGACTGTGGATATAGATACTTTTGTACCTGTTTCCTCCAGCATCTTCACAAGGTCCTTTGCTGTTGTTCTGGGATTGATTTGCACTTTTCGCACCAGAGTACGTTCATCTCTTGGAGACAGAACGCATCTCCTTCCTTAGCAGTATGATGGCTGCGTGGTCCCATGGTGTTTATACTTGCGTACTATTGTTTATACAGATGAACGTGGTACCTTCAAGCGTTTGGAAATTGCTCCCAAGGATGAACCAGACTTGTGGAGGTCTACAATTATTTTTCTGAGGTCGTGGCTGATTTCTTTTGATTTTCCCATGATGTCAAGCAAAGAGGCACTGAGTTTGAAGGTAGGCCTTGCAATACATCCACAGGTCCACCTCCAATTGACTCAAATGATGTCAATTAGCCTATCAGAAGCTTCTAAAGCCATGACATCATTTTCTGTAATTTTCCAAGCTGTTTAAAGGCACAGTCAACTTAGTGTATGTAAACTTCTGACCCACTGGAATTGTGATACAGTGAATTATAAGTGAAATAATCTGTCTGTAAACAATTGTTGGAAAAATGACTTGTGTCATGAACAAAGTAGATGTCCTATCCGACTTGCCAAACTATAGTTTGTTAACAATACATTTGTGGAATGGTTGAAAAATGAGTTTTAATGACTCCAACCCAAGTGTATGTAAACTTCCGACTTCAACTGTACGTAGCTAGTTCCAGTAAAACACTGTAAGGATTTGTTTTTTTGTTTAAAAGGTCAAAAGATCAGCATTCAGTCTGACACCTGACTTTTCTGTGATTCCCTGTGTGACCTCTGCACCCTGAAGGTACCTGGAGCCCACCTGTCCCCTGGAGGAGGGCCCCTGTCAGCCATATGAGGAGCTGGAGGCTCAGCTACCCTCTGCTCTGCTGGAGGAGCTCTTTGAAGTCACCCTCCTCATAGGGCGCCTCAAAGACCTGCCGGCCAACATCCAGAGTGCCCTCACCATACAGCACCAGGGCAAGGTAGCCCCCCCACCCCACACAAACACACAAAGTATGAATATTGTGAGTGAATACCAGACCTCGGTTCAAATATATGTGTATTTGAGTATCTGGTATTTAATATACTTTTTCTGTGTATTTGAGTATTCAAATACACAGCCCAAAACAAGTATTTTTATTTGAGTATTTGAATGTAAAACCAAATTGTATTTGACAGTATGCTCAAATACTTATTTCAAATGCTATTTTCAAATACCTGAGTTAAATGCATAGGAGTGTATTTGAGTCAGTGGATTTAAGTTTATCAAATACTTTGCAAGTGTATTTGCAAATACATAAAAGTATTCAACTACTATTCAACTATATCTCAATACAAACTTCTATTGTGGAAATTCTACGCAGGGACACTCAAAGTCAATCTTAAATGAATCATTCTTTATTATCAGCGCGCTGGAGAGGTTCCAACCAACTCAATGCACCAAGTACACATGTCGATCAGGAGCTCTACCGGGGCAGTCCCGTTAGTTCTCTTATATACTGCAGACAAGTTATATTTGCATGATTTAGCTCATTCATAATTCATAATTAATGAATGATTAACGTTAACTTCATTCATGTGACCGACCAATACTGGGTCATGCATGTGACAGACCAATACCTCGCAGGGCTTCTTCTCTAAGCTGAGACCTTGAAACTGAGATATCTTTCATTCTCAAAACAATGGTCTGGGGGTACTGCCAAATTGCAGATACTGATAGTGAGGATTCGTTCAATCAGTCACATTATTAGAAAAGCACAAACATAAAATGTTCCATCACATTTCGTAAGTATGTGAAAGTAATTTAGATATTTGAAATAGTATTTGAACCCAGGTCTGGTGAATATACCCTGATATGCTTTTACTGTATACCTCCCCTCAGCTGTTTCCTCCCTTCTGGCATTTGTTATGCCTCCACCTGGACATCCACTGGTCAGTGTTGGAGATTCTCTACCTGCTGGGGCAGAGGATGCAAGGTATGTGTTGTTTTTATTGTTGTTATTTTTAAGATCTCGTCTAACCTATCATAGGGTAATCTTCCAAGGCAAAACAAATGTCATATGCAGTACTGCAAAAATCAAATGCGGATCTGAAATACACAATATGAAAAGAGAGAAGAAAAACAAGTTGAGGCTGGTGTTGTCAGGCTGGTGTTGTCAGTGTATTATAGGTCTACTACATTCTTATTTGTCTGTTTGACCTTTGCAGGTTAGGTGGTGTACGCCCACCAGTTTGTGAACCTGACTGGGGAGAACCTGACCAACAACAGCCTGTTTGAGGAGCATCTCTGCAACCTGCTCTCTGACCTCACTGGCCTGGCCATGGGAAAATACAGCAAGGTAATGTGTATGGGGTTATACATGTGTTTTGTGTTCCTTAACAATGCTAACCATTGAGTAAGCCATGAGGCAAACCCCTTAAAAATGCTCCAGGGGCGCCACACTATGGCTGGCACTGTGCTCCCATCTCTCTGTGGGTGGGTGGTATATTTTTGTTGTTGTTGTATTTATATTAGGATCCCCATTAGCTGTTGCAAAAGCAGCAGCTACAGTACTCTTCCTGGGGTCCACACAGAACATGAAACATGACAACACAGAACATTAATAGACAAGAACAGCTCAAGGACAGAACTACGTACATTGTTTTTTAAAGGCACACGTAGCCTACATATCAATGCATACACACAAACTATCTAGGTCAAATAGGGGAGAGGCGTTGTGCCGTGAGGTGTTGCTTTATCTGTTTTTTGAAACCAGGTTTGCTGTTTATTTGAGAAATATGAGAGGGAATGGAGTTCCATGCAATAATGGCTCTATATAATACTGTACACTTTAAAAACAATTGTTCTGGATTTGGGGACTATGAAAAGACCCCAGGTGGCATGTCTGGTGGGGTAAGTGTGTGTGTCAGAGCTGTGTATAAGTTGACCTTGCAAACTATTTGGGATTTTCAACACATTAATGTTTCTTATAAATGGAAGAAGTGATGCAGTCAGTCTCTCCTAAACTCTTAGCTAAGAGAAAGTATTTACGTCAGCCCTCTGTTTACAATGAAGAGAAAGACGTGCCACTCTGTTCTGGGCCAGCTGCAGCTTAACTACAGTGGGGGAAAAAAATATTTGATCCCCTGCTGATTTTGTACGTTTGCCCACTTACAAAGAAATGATCAGTCTATAATTTTAATGGTAGGTTTATTTGAACAGTGAGAGACAGAATAACAACCAAAAAATCCAGAAAAACGCATGTCAAAAATGCGTTAATGTGCTTCTTCTTGAGCCACTCCTTTGTTGCCTTGGCCGTGTGTTTTGAGTCATTGTCATGCTGGCATGCTACCCATCCACGACCCATTTTCAATGCCCTGGCTGAGGGAAGGATGTTCTCACCCAAGATTTGACAGTACATGGCCCCGTCCATCGTCCCTTTGATGCGGTGAAGTTGTCCTGTCCCCTTAGCAGAAAAACACCCCCAAAGCATAATGTTTCCACCTCCATGTTTGACGGTGGAGATGGTGTTCTTGGGGTCATTGGCAGCATTCCTCCTCCTCCAAACACGGCGAGTTGAGTTGATGCCAAAGAGATCCATTTTGGTCTCATCTGACCACAACACTTTCACCAGTTGTCCTCTGAATCATTCAGATGTTCATTGGCAAACTTCAGACGGGCATGTATATGTATTCTTGAGCAGGGGGACCTTGCGGGCGCTGCAGGATTTCAGTCCTTCATGGCGTAGTGTGTTACCAATTGTTTTCTTGGTGACTGTGGTCCCAGCTGCCTTGAGATCATTGACAAGATCCTCCCGTGTAGTTCTGGGCTGATTGCTCACCGTTCTCATGATCATTGCAACCCCACGAGGTGAGATCTTGCATGGAGCCCCAGGCCAAGGGATATTGACAGTTCTTTTGTGTTTCTTCCATTTGCGAATAATTACATCATCTGTTTTCACCTTCTTACCAAGCTGCTTAGCGATGGTCTTGTAACCCATTCCAGCCTTGTGTAGGTCTACAATGTTGTCCCTGACATCCTTGGAGAGCGCTTTGGTCTTGGCCATGGTGGAGAGTTTGGAATCTGATTGATTGATTGCTTCTGTGGACAGGTGTCTTTTTTACAGGTAACAAGCTGCGGTTAGGAGCACTCCCTTTAAAAGTGTGCTCCTAATCTCAGCTCGTTACCTGTATAAAAGACACCTGGGAGCCAGAAATCTTTCTGATTGAGAGGGGGTCAAATACTTATTTCCCTCATTAAAATGCAAATCAATTTATAACATTTTTGACATGCGTTTTTCTGGATATTTTTGTTGTTATTCTGTCTCTCACTGTTCAAATAAACCTACCATTAAAATTATAGACTGATCCTTTCTTTATCAGTGGGCAAACGCACAAAATCAGCAGGGGATCATATACTTTTTTCCCCCACTGTATGTCTTTCCTTGCACCACTGGACTAGAGCCTGCAGAACTTGCTTTTTGGAGTGTGGTGTTAAAAAAGCAGAGCATCTCTTTATTACGGACAGACCTCTCCCCATCTTTACAACCATTTAATCTATATGTTTTGACCATGACAGTTTACAGTCTAAGGTAACCCCAAGTAATTTAGTCTCCTCAACTTGTTCAACAGCCACACCATTCACTACCAGATTCAGCTGAGGTCTAGAACTTAGGAAATTATTTTTTACCAAATACAATGCTCTTAGTTTTAGAGATGTTCAGGACCAGTTTATTACTAGCCACCTATTCCAAAACAGACTGTAACTCTTTGTTGAGGGTTTCAGTGACTTCATTAGTTGGGGTTGATGATGTGTATATGGTTGAATCATCAGCATACATGGACACACATGCTTTGTTTAATGCCAGTGGCCGGTCATTGGTAAAAATAGAAAAGAGTAGAAGGCCTAGAGAGCTGCCCTGCGGTACACCACACTTTACATGTTTGACATTAGAGAAGCTTCAATTTGAGTTCTATTAGATAGATAGCTCTGAATCCACAATATGACAGAGGTTGAAAAGCCATAACACAAGTTTTTTTCAACAACAGGTTATGGTCAATAATATCAAAGACTGCACTGAAATCCAACAGTACAGCTCCCACAATCTTCTTATTATCAGTTTATTTTAACCAATCATCAGTCACTTGTGTCAGTGCAGTACATGTTGTGTGCCCTTCTCTATAAGCATGCTGAAAGTCTGCAATAGCATTGTATTTGGTCAAACACAATTTTTTCCAACAGTTTGCTAAGAGCTGGCAGCAAGCTTATAGGTCTGCTGTTAGAACCAGTAAAGGCCGCTTTACCACTCTTGGGTAGCGGAATTACTTTGGCTTGCCTCCACGCCTGAGGACAAAGACTTTCCTCTAGGCTCAGATTAAAGATATGATAGATAGGAGTGGCCATAGAGTCAGCTACCATCCTCAGTAGCTTTCCAAGTTGTCAATGCCAGGAGGTTTGTCATTATTAACTTTACAAAATTAAAACTTGCAATGCTTTTCTTTCATTTTTTTTTTTTTATGAATACAATGGCTCACTGTTCGTTGTTGTAATTTCCTGCCTAAGTTTGTCCACTTTGCCAATGAAGTAATCAATATGCAGTAAGTCAGCCAGTCAGATATACAGCCAGACTTATTAGCCACTCCTTTTGACCCATCTCTTTGAACCATTCAATTTTTCAATTCCTCATCAATCCATGGAGCCTTAACAGTTCTAACAGCCTTAACAGTCAGTTTTTTAACATGTGCATGTTTATCAATAACTGGAAGAAGCAATTTCATAAATTCATCAAGTGCTGGGTCTGGATGCTCCTTATTAATCACATCAGACCAACACATATTTAAACATCAACCACATAAGAGTCACAGCAAAATCTTTTGTATGAGCTCTTATACATTATTTTAGGCCCAGCTGTTGGAACTTTGGCTTTCCTGGATATAGCCACTATATTGTGATCACTGCATCCAATGGGTACGGATACAGCTTTAGAACAAAGTTCTACAGTATTAGTAAAGATGTGATCGATACATGTGGATGATCTTGTTCCTATAGTGTTTGTAAACACCCTGTTAGGTTGATTAATAACCTGAACCAGATTACAGGCACTGGTTACAGTAAGAAGCTTCCTCTTGATCCAACAACTTGATGAAAACCAGTCAGTGTTCAGGTCCCCAAGAAAGTAGACTTCTCTGTTTATATCACATACACTATCAAGCATTTCACACATATTATTTAGACATTGACTGTTCACACTTGGTGGCCTCTAGCAACACCCCAAAAGAAAAGGCTTTAGATATGCCTAGTGAACCTGCAGCCACAACACTTCAATAACACTTGACATAAGATCTTCTCTAAGCATTACAGGGATATGGCTCTGAATATATATACAGTCCCCATAAGCATTTATGTCTCTTCTATAGATGTTATATCCTTGAATTGCTACTGCTGTATCATCAAATGAATTATCCAAGTGACTCTCAGAAATGTCTATATATTATCTGATGTTAGCAAGTTATTGATTTCATGAACCTTATTTCTAAGGCTACATATAGTAGGGCTAATTTCAGCCTTTTCCTTGGTAGCTTATCAGAGATAGACATAATACTGAGAAGAGCAAACAAAGCAAGAAAAAAAATACATTCAGCAGTCCATTAATCAATTGGGGTGTGTGTGTGTGCTGCGGGGTTGAAGCTACGAACCCATAGGCTTGGCTCTCTCATCCCTTCCAGGCTTCCGTGAGGGAGGGTGGACAATGATCCTGTCATGGCAGATGTAAGCAATGTGATTGTGTCTAAGAGTTGGGGGAGAAGAAAAACAAAAAACAAATTCCTAATAACTTTTTGTATGGTTATAATACTGCCTGGAACGGGTGAAATCGATAGGTAATTTAAAACCTTCAGGCAACATTTACATCTCCGTAAGAGTTAGTAGCCTCTTCCGAGGCTGAGGCTTTTTGGGTAAGGGTATTTCTAACTCTGTCCTCTGTTCTAGGTAAGGCCTACTGAGGCCCTTAACCAGCCATCACTACCACTGCACCTGCACCAAAGAGCTGTGGATACTACCTATACACTTACTGGAACACAGGAGCAAAGTGTTACACACACAGGTGAACACACACACACATTCACACTTGATGTAACTATGATTTGGTGACCATTGGATTTTATCTGCAATTAATCAAATTTGACATAGCATTTGTATTTACAACTGTGTGTGTGTGTGTGTGTGTGTGTGTGTGTGTGTGTGTGTGTGTGTGTGTGTGTGTGTGCGTACTTGTGTGTGTTTCTCCGTAGTCTTTCTGGAACTACATGAACACACTGCTGCGGTCTCTGATCAGTGGCCAGCCTGTAGCAGAGGAGTACGGTGTGCTCCCTACACACTGTAAAGACCCTCTGGGCTTCACCTGGTGGCTTGTCACTCACTTGGCTGAGCTGGGACAATACAGCAGAAACGGGGCCTTCCAAAACGAGGTACCGTAATTTCCGGACTATTAAACGCACCTGAATATAAGCCGCACCCACTGAATTTAAAAAAAAATATTATTTTGAACATAAATAAGCCGCACATGTCTATAAGCCGCAGGTGCCTACCGGTACATTGAAACAAATGAACTTTACACAGGCTTTAACGAAACACGGCTTGTAACAAAAATAAATAGGCTTTAACGAAACATGGCTTGTAACAAAAAATTTAAAATTAGCAGTAAGCTTTAGTTGTCTTTTTGCACTGAGTCAATTCCTCACGCTGCTGTTTCCAACGTCTTATCATCGACTCATTAAGACCAAGCTCCCGTGCAGCAGCTCTATTTCCTTTTCCAACAGCCAGATCAATCGCCTTCAACTTGAAAGCTGCATCATATGCATTTCTCCGTGTCTTTGCCATGATGAGGGTGACAAAATGACTACCGTAATCAGAATGATGGGAAGTTTGAGAGCGCTCGTTTTAATCTAAACAGTAAACAAAAAAGTTGTTTGACCTTAACCCGTTCGGCAATTTCGTTGGTCTAATGAAAGCTTCATGCCGCCAAAAAACTGAGCACGTCACAGAATGTGTTTTTTTGGAGAAAACATTTTTGAAAGCGGGAAAAATCCATATATTGGCCGCGTCATTGTTTAAGCCGCGAGGTTCAAAGCCTGGGAAAAAAGTTGTGGTTTATAGTCCGGAATTTACGGTAATCTACCTGAGATTAGGGGGTATAAGGAGGGATGTCCTAAACTGTAAAGGGGTGTGATTTTTCCTGATTAATCAGATATGGCTGAATTTGTGAAATGTGTCCTCCATTTATAGTTTAAACGGTCAAAATCCTGTTTTGGCCCGATCGCATCCCCTGTTAAGATGAAAGTCACAGGCTGCAATTTTGACTTCTTGCCAAGCTTATTAGACTGTATGTTTTGTTGGTAATATAATGTATGCTCTGGTCTCACAGAAACAGCTGGAGGACAACTGGAGTTTTGTGGGTGAGCTGCTCAATTCCACCTGTAACCCTAAGGTAGGCTCTCGCTCAAAGAGGATATGGGTTATGGATGGGAGCATGGTTTCAGTGTACAGTTATAATTAGTTTGTTGATTGATCTGTGTGTGTTGCAGAGAACGCTACAGGAGGATCAGATCAGAATGCACGTCCACTGCTGCCTGAATCTGTCTGTGCTATGGAAACCTAAAAATAGCACTGTCACCACAAAACCTGGTAAGGAACACCTCTAACACACCACTCTAAGACATGGACAATATGTAATGTACTCCTCAAAATATCCCACTTACATTCTCCCCTCCCTCCAAAGCGGTTCGATCACAGTGCCCTGGTTAGGGGTGTCAGGGCTCTGCAGTGTGAGCAGAACCCCCCTGGCCCTGTTGGACCAGGCCCGGATCTACTGCTCCCCTTCCCCCCTCCTTTCTCCCAGCCACACCCAACTGTACCGCTCAGCCAACTCCTTTCACATCTTCCTCAGAGTGCTGGCTCTGTACCTGGCCCAGGAGAATGCAGGCGGCGCCCCCTGGAGGCAGATCAAGGGCAGGTGAGGTGTGTGTGTGTGTATGTAGGGATGGGTAAGATGGAGGGGTACAGAAAAGGAGGCCACTTAAACCCTTAAGGTACTCTTTAAATGGAGCTAAATTAGTTTTGTTCAATATTATGTTGATATGAAATACTGTCCCAAGGGGGACAGGTAAGTCCACACTCACAGGCACACACACACGCACAGACACGTCAAGATCAAGGCACAGAGAGTCGTGTCTGTGCGTGTGTGTGTGCCTGCCAGGTGTGGCACAGCACATCTCTGAGGCATTGCTATTTGCTCAGACTCCCAGGGAGAGCAGGTGTCTCAGGAGGAACCTCCACCTGCCTCTCCTCTCCTCTCAGCGGAGACCAGCCTAGTCCCACTGAGCCACACATCAAACCCACAGCTGCTTCCCAAACTCCCCCAGCCATGGCTCCTCTTTCTGGGGGAGACCAAAGACGATAAGCCCATGGATCCCAACATCAGAACGTGGCCTGGGACGGGCCCGGCTGGGCGCCAGCGAGAAGGATAAATCCGCCTAATGACTTCCCTCTGTCTGGAACGTGCTCAGCCGCTCCACAGACATGAAGGCTAATTAGCTAACGAGCATGGCGGTTAATTCCCCTTAACGAAGCCGTGTTGGTTTCCAGCACGGATGGGGGTGGGCAGCGGCAGGGAGGTTGCTGGCAGGGACCGGACTGGGCTGGGCCTGGTCCAGATTAGAACACCCCCTCTCCCTCTGTCTCTGCTCCAGTTCCCTCGAGAAGAGCCGGGCGTGCTTATGGCGTTCCGGCAACGTTCCGGCAGCGTTCTCGCTGGCTGGACCGGCTCCATGGGAGGCCTGTGGTGGCTGCATTAATGGGATCGACTGGGAGAGCGCTGATCTCTTATGCCGGGAGTCGTGAGCATCTGCTTGCCTCCGGAAAAATATGTCCAGGATAAACAAACACACAGACACGCAGACGGACTGTCTGTCTGACAGACAGAAAACACAGCAAAAAGCCTCCCAACCTGTTACAGACAAACTGTAAATCCATTTCCCACTGCTGTTTTTCTCTAAATGGATCTCCCTATCTACCTTCTCTCTTTTTCTCATCTTTCGCTTCTTCTCACAATCTCTTCATACCTTAGGTTATTTTTCGACATGTATACCATCCATACACCTTTTACCTTCTTCTCCTCTCACTCTCTCTCCCTGTAGCATGTAGCAGAACTTTAGAACCAGTCATGGTTAGGGCTGTTACAGTGACCATATTACCGCCACACCGGCAGTCATGAGTCATGACCGCAGTCAAATTCCACGGGACCGCTGAGTCACGGTAACTAAGCTTCTCCAAGCTCTGACGGTCATTAGTAGCATATTAAACTTGCTAACTGCCTGGTACTCAGCACTTTATTGTCCCTCTAATCACTCTGACATAAATGCAAATGTGATTGAAAATAAAATCGAACACTTAATGAGAGCTCATGTTGAGGAACATTTCTATAGGCTATACAATTGCGCGAGAAAACAAGAGTTTTGATGGTTTTCTATTAAAAAGAGGATTGCATCAGCTTTCTATAGGCTAGGCCTCTATTTATTTCTCAACTTATCCTAATTTTTAGCATATTGCTTCGCTTTACAACAGGAATATAGCCTACCTGGCATGAAAATGAACCACAGAAAAAGCGTCCTCCATTCGCTATTGAAGTGCATAGATTACATGTATTTTTCCCCCTGCCCCTGTTCCGAGACAGGTGCATGATAATGGTCCATTCTAAATCATAACTCATTTCACACACAGAGTACCAGTCAAAAGTTTGGACACACCTACTCATTCAAGGGTATTCTTAATTTTTTACTATTTTCTACATTGTAGAATAATAGTGAAGACATCAAAACTATAAAATAACACATATGGAGTCATGTAGTAACCAAAAAAGGGTTAAACAAATCAAAATATATTTTATATTTTTCAAAGTAGTCAACCTTTGCCTTGATGACAGCTTTGCACGCTCTTGGTAAAATAGTTCAAATAAAGAAAAACCCTGGAATGAATAGCTGTGTCCAAACTTTTGACTGGTACTGTACATTATTTAATATATGTAAAGACAAGATTAAATTAAGAATGGTCTGATGGGTGACAATATCAGCCTTTCACTTGTGAATGATGTATTATCTATCGCTTGTGAATGATGCCTAGTGTGTGCAGTCAGGCAAGAAACAGCGCATGACTTCTTTTTGCGACTTTTTCAAATCATAGTCACACACCTCATGTAGCCTGTTGATAAGGTTTGTATCACAACTAAAGTGGCAAAATATCTTCTTAAAATTAAGCACATTAATCCGCTTTACAATCAGTGTAAAGCCTAACTGCCAGAGGTGGGATCAAGTCTTAGCAGTCAAGTCCCAAGTCAAGACAGGCAAGTCCGAGTCAAGTCTCAAGTCAAGTCTTAAGTCCTAAACTTTGAGTTTCGAGTTCTAAACGAGTCATAATGTGCTCTTCACCAAATGTTAAAAGGTATTACATGAGTAATAGTATATTACAATTATGCAAATCATGAATGCTTTTAAAAAGATCTAAAAATGTATTATTTTCCAAATAAACATTATATTTCCATGGAGAAAGACACACCCCCCCAATAGTGATTGACTATCGAGGATCGCTATGGGGCGCAATCGCCCAACCTTAACACACACTCTTTCTCTCACTGTGTGGTTACAGTAGGCTAACGTATGTCAATGGTTTTAGGAACAGCAGTAACATCAGGCAGGATTTAGGTTACCAACTGCTTAGCCAGTTGTAGCTCAATCTTGGGTGCAATGATCACGTTCCCGCACTGACTGACTGTGTGGAGGCTCATTGATTTAACGTTACACAAGCCTACATGATACACCAGTAAAGTAATAAAATATATAGCTGTCGGCTATATTAGCCACGACTTACCGTTCTTTGTGCAGCTTCAATTGTTGAACAAAGTTGGAAATTGTTGCGCCTCCGTCTGTAATTTTCTTCCCGCGTGTTTTTCAAGTTGCAATTCGTTTTTTGTTGATACAGTGTCGTCTTTATATCCGAAAATAATAATTTGGGGTATCGTCTTTCCAAGGGCTCCATCAGAATTCACCCGCCGACGTTCCTCTGCACTGCCACGCACAACGTTTTCTCAGCTTGCACAATTTGATTGGCTGCTGTCCGATTCAAACTGTAATCCGTTAAATGAAGAGTTTGATGCGCTGCACACTTTTTTTAATAGCAGAATTTTTAATATTTGGGCTTGGGGAGGGTATCAAGTCAGGTTGAGTCATAATGCTCAAGTCCAAGTCAAGTCACAAGTCATTGGTGTTAAAGTCAAAGTTGAGTTGCAAGTCATCATATTTGTCATGACTCGAGTCCACACCTCTGCTAACTGCCATACGTAGGCGGCACGTGAGTTTCAAGTTTGGGGAAGATATTTTTCACCATGAAAATGCACCTTTAATGATTTTAGCCTTTAAAGGAGAATAGTTTTTCATATAAACTTTTGCCAAGTCAGTAACCACGCCCACGTGAGCACAGACATTGTGGCAACGTGATGGAACCACCCTCCAAGGCGAGTGCTTTAAAGAACTTGCTGAAGAATTAACATATTAGACCAAAACATGCTGGGTTGCTGCCATTGAGACCAGTCTACGAGCAGCACGAGCTGAATACGTGACAAATGGTTTAAAACTACAAGACCAGAAAATGGTGGGACCCTCTGGAACTCTTTAGTGAAGAGGATAGGGACTATACCGGAACATTCAGTCTGCAGCTTTTTAAATACCGGTAGCCTAGTAAACTCGACTGAGGACCACCGCGTGTTTACCTCTGAAGGATCCAGTCTAACGAACACTACAACTACTAAGTACATTGTGACCTCTGGTGGACAACCAGAGACTTGCATCAAACTACTCGCCATAGACGGATCGAGTGGTTTCAACAGAGAGCGACGACAAAGATATACAAACATAAATATATACATTGCACTTCTTTTCGAATGTGCTGTTGTTCATGTGCAATGTAGCCACATTCCCATGAGCATAGTTTTCCAACTGTATGTACAATGGGTACATACAGTTGTCTTTCCCGCTCTTTATCTGTCCCAACCCCCTTCCCATTGTGTAACAAGCCATCATATCGAGTTAGACCACTAGGGACTTTTCATTGCATTATGTTAGTAATCAATTCAACCTATACTGTGTGTGTTTATGTATTTCTGTGTGATCATTTAGTTAGTTCATTATCTATTTACTAAGGAAATTTGTGTAGGCTGAGTCATCATGTAGACTAGGGTTCGTGCAGATTTATAGAATATTAGAATGACACTGATATGAGGAAATGATTGATGGATGACGGGTAGGATATGGAGATATGCTGATATATTCTTGAGTTAATTTGGGAAACGGTAACTCATTAAATAAACTTTTCCTGTGGTTCCCCAGATTACCAATTAATTAATTGTTGCATGGTTAATTTAATCGCGTAATAATTAAACGGGGTATGTCATTTTTCGATGAATAACCGTCATCACATAAATGATAGTCACATCATGACAGAGGTCACTTTTGAGAACGGTGTTATCCCGCTAATTGATATCATTTTGGTACATTTGCACTCATGGCCTACTGCCGTGTGCGCATTGCTGCGCTTATAATGTGAAGAAATAGCCTAATAGTTTATCAACGTTTTAAGCTAAATGTTCTGATCTCTTTCATTGCTATTTAAAATTTTTGTATTTTACCCCCTTTTTCTCCCCAATTTCGTGATATCCAATTGCGATCTTGTCTCATCGCTGCAACTCCCCAACAGGCTTAGAAGAGGCGAAGGTCGAGTCATGCATCCTCCGAAACATGACCTGCCAAACTCCAAACTACGCTTCTTAACACCCGCTCACTTAACCTTGAAACCAGCTGCACCAATGTGTCAGAGGAAACACCATTCAACTGACCATCAAAGTCAGCCTGCAGGCGACAGGCCTACCACAAGGAGTTGCTAGAGGGCAATGAGCCAAGTAAAGCTCCCCCGACCAAACCTTCCTCTAACCCAGACAACACTGGGCCAATTGTGTGCCGCCCTATGGGACTCCCAGTCACGGCCAGTTGTGACACAGCCTGGGGTCGAACCCGGGTTTGTAGTGACGCCTCAAGCACTGCGATGCAGTGCCTTAGACCGCTGCTCCACTCGGGAGGCTCAGACTCATTGCTTTTAAAGTTTTTTTGATGCGAATGGTTGTATTAATTTGGGATCTATCACATCCATCAACTGTCCCAGAGTATGTTTGGAATATTTAGTTCTCGCACAAAAGGACTAGTTGACCAATAGAATACGTAAACCTTTGTACTATGGGCGATAGTAGATTGACATAGGCTAGTGCTTTTGCTGTTCGTTAGGCATGCTCATCTTGTTGGCTGACGAAAAGTAAATGTGACAGTTCTTCTAACATCTTCAATATGGAATTCGATAAGGACACACGCAGTTGTGTCCCCGATGTGTCTGTTTTCACTTGTAGCCTTCTATGGAGCTGAGATGCCTGTGAGAAGGACCCAATCACGTGATGGGCATTGGCTAATAAGAATTGATTGGCAGTCAGGAGAAGGGAATTATGATTATTATATTCATCCCACAACGACCACTTTGGCTGCAAAAAGGCATGGAATTCTTTAGGGGGTATTGCGGCCACACAAGGGGGATGCCACACAGAAATTTGAGGCCTGGTGAGAATATTATCAAGTGCTTGTCAAATCGTGAATGAGAGACTGATGAAGTGTGTACAGCCTGCAGAAAAAAAACAAAGCAGAGCTCATGTGACCTTTTTCCAATCATCATTAGAGTCGCATCATGCAGCCTTAGAATGTTTTAAAAATCTAAACATAGTGCAATCAGAAAGTATTCACACCTGTCTATATAAGGTCCCACAGTTGACAGTGCATGTCAGAGCAAAAACAAAGCCATGAGGTCGAAGGAATTTTGTCAGAGGCAGGATTTTGTCTAGGCACAGTTCTGGGGAAGGGTACCAAAACATTTCTGCAGCGTTGAAGGTCCCCAGAAACACTGTGGACTCCATCATTCTTAAATGGAAGAAGTTTGGAACCACAAAGACTCTTCCTAGAGGTGGCCAGCCGGCCAAACTGAGCAATCGTGAGTAGAAGGGCCTTGGTCAGGGAGGTGACCAAGAACCCAATGGTCACTCTGACAAAGCTCCAGAGTTCCTCTGTGGAGATGGGAGGACCTTTGAGAAGGACAACCATCTCTGCAGCACTCCACCAATCAGGCCTTTATGGTAGTTTAGCCAGACGGAAGCCACTCCTCAGTAAAAGGCACATGACAGCCCGCTTTGGGGTTTGCGAAAATGCACCTAAAGGACTCTGACCATGAGAAACAAGATTCTCTGGCCTGATGAAGCCAAGATTGAACTCTTTGGCCTGAATGCCAAGCGTCACCTCTGGAGGAAACCTGGCACCATCCCTACGGTGAAGCATGGTGGTGGCAACATCATGCTTTTGGGATGTTTTTCAGCGGCAGGGATTTAGAGACTAGACAGGATCAACGGTAAGATGAACGGAGCAATGTACAGAGAGATCCTTGATGCAAACCTGCTCCAGAGCTCTCACGACCTCAGACTGGGGCATAGGTTCACCTTCCAACAGGACAACGATCTGCAGAGAAGAATGGGAAAAACTCCCCAAATTCAGGTGTGCCAAGCTTGTAGCGTCGTACCCAAGAAGACTCAAGGCTGTAATTGCTGCCAAAGGTCCTTCAACAAAGTACTAAGTAAAGGTTCTGAATACTTATGTAAATGTCATATTTCCATATATATATATTTTTTTTACATTTGCTAAAATGTATAAAAACCTGTTTTGCTTTGTCATTATGGGGTATTGTGTGTAGATTGATGAGGGGGGAATGATTTAACCCATTTTAGAATAAGGCTGTAACGTAACAAAAGGAGGAAAAAGTCAAGGGGTCTGAATACCTTCCGAATGCACTGTATAGCCCAATGTTTTTATCACAACTAAAGTTGCATAAATAACTCTAAATTAAGCATATAGGAAGACTTGTTTCTTTGTTAACCGCTCAACACAGAATATATCCTTTCTATTTCATTCAGCTATGTTACATTTTATTCTTCATACTATAAAAATAATATAATATAATACCACGGAATTCTAATCTTGTCTGCTAAATAAACTAGTGTAGCCCACTGCCATATCAGGGCCTAACATAAGGACAACTCAGAGTATGCTATTCTGTTCTGATTTAGACTACATTTTCTTCATATCATGTTTCTTTAGAACTGTCTAAAATTAGTAATCGATTAATTGTGATGGTGTAGGCTATATTAAATTGATTTATTCGACTTTTTAAAATGTACAGTACCAATCAAAAGTTTGGACACACCTACTCATTGAGGCGGTTTTCTTTATTTTTACTATTTTCTACATTGTAGAATAATTGCGAAGACTTCAAAACTATGAAATAGCACAAATGGAATCATGTAGTCACCAAAAAAGTGTTCAAATTAACTCAAGATATATTTGAGATTCTTCAAAGTAGCCACCTTTTGTCTTGATGACAGCTTTGCACACTCTTGGCATTCTCTCAACCAGCTTCATGAGGAATGCTTTTCCAACAGTCTTGAAGGAGTTCCCACATATGCTGAGCACTTGTTGGCTGCTTTTCCTTCACTCTGCATCCAATTCATCCCAAACAATCTCAATTGGGTTGAGGTCAGGTGATTGTGGAGGCCAGGTCATCTGATGCAGAACTCCATCACTCTCCTTCTTGATCAAATAGCCCTTACACAGCCTGGAGGTGTGTTGGGTCATTATCCTGTTGGAAAAAAAATGATAGTCCCACTAAGCGTAAACCAGATGGGATAGCCATACTGGTTAAGTGTGCTTTGAATTCTAAATAAATCACAACAGTGTCACCAGCAAAGCACCATCACACCACCTCCATGCTTCGCGGTAGGAACTACACATGCGGAGCCAGTTTCATCGTAGCGCTTGATAGTTTTTGTGACTGCACTTGAAGAAACTTTCAAAGACCTTGACATTTTCCGGATTGACTGACCTTCATGTCTTAAAGTAATGATGGACTGTCGTTTCTCTTTGCTTATTTGAGCAATTCTTGCCATAATATGGACTTGGTCTTTTACCAAATAGGGCTATTTTCTGTATACCACACCTACCTTGTCACAACACAACTGATTTGCTCAAACACATTAAGAAGGAAAGAAATTCCACAAATGAACTTTTAACAACGCACCTGGTAATTGAAATGCATTCCAGGTGACTACCGTATGAAGCTGGTTGAGAGAATGCCAAGAGTGTGCAGAGCTGTCATCAAGGCAAAGGGTGGCTACTTTGAAGAATCTCAAATATAAATATATTTTGATTTGTTTAACTCTTTTTTTTGTTACTACATGGTTCCATATTTGTTATTTCATAGTTTTGATGTTTTCATAATTATTCTACTATGTAGAAATGAATGAGTAGGTGTGTCCAAACTTTTGACTGGTACTGTAGATGTTCCAAAGGTCTGTATTAGTGACTTGTAGGCTATGCATGAAAGCCAGGAGATGCAAAATGTGTTTATTTTAATTGATGGTCAATTACCGTGAGACCGGCAGTTATTTGCTTGACAATCACCGGCTGCAAAAATGTAATGACCGCCACAGCCCTAGTCATGATAATGCTCATAATTTGTATGGGGGAGTTTCAGTCCCTGTTCCTCAATATGTGCTGTGTCCGTTCTAGGGGAACTATGGAGCCCTCTGGGTGCACTGCAGGGGGTGGCGTGTGTGTGTGTGTGTGTGTGTGTGTGTGTGTGCGTGCGCGTGTAGGATCTGTATGTATGTGTGTGTGTGTGTGTGTGTGTGTGTGTGTGTGTGGTAGTTATTGATCTCTAACTGGTGTTGCAGTAGATTGGTTTGACTGCAGAGAGGGCGACTGTGTGCCTACCGCTGCGTGGCTGAGTGTCTGACATTTAACATGATCTCTAAAGGCATTTGTTCACGGTACCCGCAGGATCCAACAACGTTGCGCTGGGTGTTTTTCTCATACACACAGACACACTCACGCCTGGCATGTCTCTCATCAGCACCAGAGAAGGAGTGATGGAGCTTTATGATGGAGGAAGGGACGGGTGGGGAGATCTACCAATACATATGCACTCTGATCTTGACTAGAGCAATGCAAAGTCTCAGTGAGTAATATGAATGTCACACACTCAATTTGAACTGTGACACTACTATCTCTTCATCTTACTATGACCAATGGAAACTCATGTCCCTTGTTTCTCATCCATCTCTCTCGCTCTCTCCTCTCCATGGTGTACTCCAAGTTCCACCAGCGGCGGATGCAGGAACTATCCGAGGCTGGGCTGATGAACTTCCTGCTGTTTTCCTTGTGTTGACCCGGCAGGCCGAGCTGGAGGACGTGGCCGGCCGGGCATGTGAGCTGCTGGGCCTGCCCAACAGAGCCTGGTGTGGAGGGGCCTACTGGCTCTCTTAATGCTCTTCCAGGAGAGGGGCCTTGATGTGGGGGCCCAGTCTCTCAGACTGCCAGGGAGTTCTACCTGAAGACCACAGAACCGTCTCGCCGCTTGGCCCTCTGGGGCCCCCTGGGGTCCTACCTAGGGGGCGTGGCCGAGGTGTTTGAGACGAGCGTATGTCTCGGTCTGTCGGAGGAGAAGCTACTCAACGAGGAGTTTGGTCTGCTGCTGCCCGCCTGCCGCCAGTCGGAGCTGAGCTCTGCCCTGGGCTTTCTGCAGATTGTGCTGAGGGAGCTACGGTGATGGATGGGAGACAAACACTCAGCAACTCACTAAGACACAGTTAACACAAATGCCCGCACACACACACTCTACACATTGACGAGCAGACAGACAGACAGATGGACAGACAGACAGACAGACATGCTTTCAGGCATTGGCCTTAGACCCTACAACTAGATCCTGGAGTTTTTGCTGGCATGATCACGTGAAAAAACTCCTGGCCCTACCTATCAATGCTGGGATCTAGAAGCCGTAAAGGGGTCAGTCAGGCGCCAGTACTGGCATCTACAAAGGCAGGATTGTGCTGTCCTCTGTCCCCCCTCCATCCCTACGATAAACCCAGCCCATCCATTGTGTCGGGAGGCCCCTCTCTGTCTCTTGGGGCCCCGTGGCCCCCAGGTCACCTTCAGCAGGTGCTGGCAGAGGCCTGAGTATAGTTACGGCCTCTAGGGGCCCCAGTGCGGTCACCATGGGTATAGCGGCAGGTCGTGAGTATGTGGAGTGACTGTGTGGCGGAGAGTGGAGACGGTGTCAGGGTGAGGTCACAGGCGGGCCACGGGTGTGTGTTACACGGACGACCCGATCAGAGGTCAAGGGTTTATAGAGAAAGGCACAGGTGACACAGGTGTCTGTTTTGGTGAGGGAAGAAGTAAAAGGGTAGGACAGAGGTGTCAGGAGGGAGAGGATGTCTGGTTGTATGTAAATGGACCGGACCACTACAGTGTTGTGTTATTGTTCAGTTTGGATTACCCTGAGTCAGCGCTAGTGAAGCAGTAAGCTGCCAGCCTGCAACAATCCTCACTCACGACTTATGTGAGTGTGTGCTTGCTTTGACTCTCCTGTGTATACATGCCAACACTCCCACATACACACATAACTCCAAGGTGAAACACTAAGTGTGCTAGTGCTGGGAATTGCCAGGGACCTCACAATACGATATCACGATACTTAAGTGCCGATACGATATAAAAAATATTGCGATATTGTCAATACGATATATCGTTCAAAAAAATCCCGATATATAACTGTAGATTTTTCACCCATCACTAGTGTGCTCTTCTCTTATTTCAGTCCAGGCTCCCGTAACGCGGCATATCTCGTTAGCTTCGCTAATTCTAAAAACGTCCCCATCTCATATCTCGGGGTTGGAGGGCACTCATTTGCACAAACTCCCAAAGGGGACAGTGTTATGGCCGAGATCACGCTGACCCATTTAATGAAATAAAAAAGCGCTCTCTCAAATTCGTCCCGCCAAATTATGCTTAATTCTCCATCCTGGCAGTACTTGGTATCTCTGTGATTAATGTGTTTTCAGTGACACAATTAACAGGTAATTATGTAGTCCTGCAAATTGTGCCTCGCCGTCATTATGTTTATTAAGAGCAGAGCGGAATCTGCACACATCAAGAGAATTATCCCGCCAGAGGCCGAGACCAAGAGGTGTGTGTGCGTGTGTGACAACCACTGACTCGTATGGCTGTCGCCAAGGCCGGACGCCCGCCTAACAGCCAACCAGTAGGCTAATTCCTCACATTGCATTCCTTCCCATGATCCTGTGCATGAGGGCTTGAGACCCCTGTGTCGCCAGAGGGTGTGTGTGAGGTCTCAGTGGTACACATTCAGTATTATATTGGAGTACGGGTGGTGGACAATTATCTGAGATCTTAATTAAGTGCTCTCCTTCGTATCTAGACCCTACGCCCCTACACCTTGGCCCTCCATTGGACCCTGGGTCTCTCTCTAAAGAGCAGTGGATGGACATTATAGAGGTGGTGGGAGGCAATAGTTGTTTTCCCCTGTCATTATTTAAGGCCCAGTGCAATCATAAACATCATTTTCCACACTGAGGTTGGATAATACTGTGTAATTGTGAAAATTATGATAATGCCCGTTTTGTGTAAGAGCTGTTTGAAAATACCGGCTGAAATTTTTGCCTGTTTTGGTGGGATGGAGTTTTGGCCTGCCTGGTTACATTAGTTAATAGACCAATAAGAAAGAGAGTTCCAAACCTCTCAGGCAATAACTGCTAGTTTTCAGTTTTTCCCTCTTCACTGAGACCACTCCCAGACAGTCCTTGCAAAAGTGTTGCTTGAGAAATTGCTCTTTGCTGAGACGTTATTTTTGTTTATTTTTATGGTTGAGTATTTTAAATATTTTCACTATTAGAATAATATCATGACATTTTATCAGATGTCCGGATAGTCGAAATACATGTGTTAAAAAACTTGGGAATGGGGCCTACCGAGTGGTGCAGTGGTCTAAGGCACTGTGCCACTAGAGACCCTGGTTTGAGTCCAGGCTCTGTCGCAGCCGGCCGTGACCGGGAGACCCGTGGGGTGGCGCACAATTGGCCCAGCGCCGTCCGGGTTAGGGGAGGGTTTGGCCGGCAGGGATGTTCTTGTCCCACTGCGCACTAGCGACTCCTGTGGCGGGCTGGTCGCAGTTGCCCGGTGTACGGTGTTTCCTCCAACCCATTGGTGCGACTGGCTTCCTGGTTAAGCGGGCATTGTGTCACAAAGCATTGCGGCTTGGCTGGGTTGTGTTTCGGAGAACGCACGCCTCTCCCGAGTCCGTACGGGAGTTGACTGGGACAAGACTGTAACTACCAATTGGATACCACGACATTGGGGAGAAAAAGGGGTAAGGTCCTGTGTGGCTCAGTTGGCTCAGTTGGTAGAGCATGGTGTTTGCAATGCCAGGGTTGTGGGTTTGATTCCCACGGGGGACCAGTACGGAGAAGAAAAAAAAAATGTATGAAATGTATGCATTCACTACTGTAAGTCGCTCTGGATAAGAGCGTCTGCTAAATGACTAAAATGTAAAAAAAAAAAGAAAAAAACAACTTGGGAACTGGCTTGCTGCGCATCCTGCGTGACTAAAGGAGAGAGGTGATACTCTGCTTGCTTGAGTTTGACCTGGGAAGGAGGAAAAAAAGAGAGAGTAGCCATACAGATTGTGCCTGTCTTGACTGCATCAAATCAATGTAAAGAAGCTAGCTACCTAGGCTAATTGAGGCTATTTTGCTGTGCTTCCCGTCCTTGTCTACAACTCATTTTAGATTAAACAACAGCCTGATGATTGGTCGTTGTAGCCTACTCCTTATCATTTAACTAACTTAATTCCGTAATTTTAATTCAACTTTGCATTGATTTAAAGATCTACGTTGTTTGCTTCACTTGGAGCCACTGAAGACAGTGCCACTTTGATTAGCTGACAAAAACAACAAACGCATTAAGCCGGTGTAGACTACAGTATGTCTTAACTACACTGAACAAAATATACAAATATAAACATGCAACAATTTAAAAAGATTTTACTGAGTTACAGTTCATATAAGGAAATTGATCAATTTAAATAAATTCATTAGACCCTAATCTAGGGATTTCACATGACTCGGAATACAGATATGCATCTGTTTCTCACAGATAGCTTTAAAAAAAAAGGTAGGGGTGTGGATCAGAAAACCAGTCACTATCTGGTGTGACCACCATTTGCCTCATGCAGCGCAACACATCTCCTTCGCATATAGTTGATCAGGCTGTGAAATGTTGTACTACTCTTCTTCAATGGCTGTGCAAAGTTGCTGGATATTGTCGGGAACTGGAATACGCTGTCATACACGTTGATCCAGAGCATCCCAAACATGCTCAATGGGTGATATGTCTGGTGAGTATGAGGGCCATGGAAGAACTGGGACATTTTCAGCTTCCAGGAATTGTGTACAGATCCTTGCAACATGGGGCCCTGCATTATCATGCTGAAATATGAGGGAATGGCGGGCGGATATATGGCACAACAATGAGCCTCAGGATCTCGACACTGTATCTCTGGGCATTCAAATTACCATTGATAAAATGTAATTGTATTCATTGTCTATAGCTTATGCATGCCTATACCATAACCCCACTGCCACCATGGGGCACTCGGTTTACAACTTTGACATCAGCAAACCGCTTGCCCGCACGATGCCATATACACCATCTGCCATCTGCCCGGTACAGTTGAAACCGGGATTCATCCATGAAGAGCACACTTCTCTAGTGTGCCAGTGGCCATCGAATGTGAGCATTTTCCCACTGAAGTCGGTTACGACGCCGAACTGCAGTCAAGTCAAGACCCTGGTGAGAACGACGAGCACGCAGATGAGCTTCCATGAGACTGTTTCTGACAGTTTGTGCAGAAATTCATCGGTTGTGCAAACCCACAGTTTCATCAGCTGTCTGGGTTGCAAGTCAGTTTGTGTGTGTGTGTGTGTGTTAGTGGCTGCAATTGGGGGAGGGGTTAAGTGGGGTCTCTAATGGTGTGTGTACAGCTATAAGAAGCGGCAGTGGGGAGGATTAAGTGGGGTCTCTGACTATGTCTTGTACAATGAGCCTTGATGGGTGTGAAAGGCCCATTCCGCCGTAGTAACGAGGCTAATGAATTCAGACTCTAATCGATTGTCTCAGCTCTCTCTGGATTAGATGCAACCTTGCTGGAAGGCGCAGGCAGAGGTGTGTGTGTGTGACACGAGTGGGGAGTGCAAGGGGAGCTGAGGGTGCCAGTACTCAGCCCTGCCTCCCTCCCTCCCCTCCATCGCTCCATCCGGGCGAATGAGGGGACAGGAGGATCATCTCCAGTCTAAATGAGATTACAGCTCCTTCAGCTGCTTATCTGGGCTAATGCCAGCCGCCGTGGAGCCAGGCAGACACAGCAGCCAGAGCCCAGTCTGTGTACAGGGGATCAGCCCCGCTCTGCCCTGTCCTGTTCCTCTCTACCCTGCATCGCACCGCATGACCTAATCCCCCCAGAGATGGGAAGAGTGAGAGAGCGATGAAGAAGGATGGAGAGAATGTGAAAGAGAGGAAGGAAGCGGAATATAAGAAAGGGAAGGAGGTGGAGAGGTGGTGTGAAGGAGAGATACTGTGTTTCTGTTGAATAAGGATGTTATTGGTGTGTGTGTGTGTGTGTGTGTGTGTGTCTCCTACAGGACGGTCCATCAGCGCAATGTCCAGCCTGGCCACTCAGCATGTCCCCCCCGGTGCCTGGCTGCCTCCTCCCAATGCCAGCGTGGGTAAAGGCCGCCACCTAGCGGTGGCAGCAGCTCTCTGGGCCAACCTTTTCCCCTTCCTCCGCAGCCTGCGCCTTTCCAACACCCCTCCTGCCCAGCTGGCTGATGCTGCCGCAGGTCAGATGCACACACAGAGGGAGAGAGGGAGAGAGTGGGAGGAATGGGGGAGGAGGATAAATGTTCACTGTACACAACAATTTCACACTGTGGGTTGCACACACTAACAATTGTCTTCCTCATGAGATAATATACACTGTCTGCCTTTGCCTCACTGTTTCTCTCTCTCTCTCTTTTTCTCTCTCTCTTTTACTCTCAACATCTTGCATCTGTGCTTTGTGTTGAGCATGCAGTGAAAAATCTTTCCATTATAGTATGACTCTCTCAAACGTATTTTCCAGGGTAGTTACCGTAGGTAACATGGTATGAATGTTGACTCTCATTTCCAGGATTTACTCTGCCCCCCCCCAAGACCTCCAGCCCAACCCCATCCAGTCCATCATGCAGTGCTTCAGCTGGGACGACATGCTGCACCCCCCTGCTAGTGACTTGCTACCTACCCCACCTGCTCCAGAACAGGTAACATTACTCCAGTACATTACCCTAGTAAGCAGGGTCTGAACTTGTCCAATAAGAAATGCTTGTTTTTGGTTTTTATTGCAAAACACTGTGCTACGGAGTGCACTAATGAATACAAACCATGTGTGGTGGCAGACATCCGAAAGGATCATTCTAAGCAAGGTGCTGCACAAAATCACTGCTCTACAAATCACCTTTGCATTCCAAACTACTATCCATCATGTGAGCCTCCCTTATACAGATTAGCACATCTGTGCAGCGCTGTGCTCCGGTGGAACATAGAGATTGAGATCCACTACATTGCGGTCAGACTGCACAGAATCACTGGTCTACAAATCACCTCGCATCCCAAACAATAACAAATTATTTGATCAAGATGATCAATTCTGCGCCTCACCTTACTCTAACTTGTGATTCCCTTAAACGCATTTGTCGTCTGTTCTATGTCAAACTGACCTCTCTTCCCCAGCGAGCTGGTGTATTCAGTGAGCTCCGGCTGTGGAGGTTCCGTGTCGGGCTTAGCCCAGACCCTGTCTGTGACAGCCTGGTTCCGCTATGTTCTGCAGCAGCACATCCACAAGAACCCAGATGGCATTGACAGCAGAGCAGGTACAGAACCTCAACCTAGAACCCTGGACATCCGACCATTTAGCAAACGCTTTTATCCAAAAGGTACTTAGAGTCTTGCATGTACACACTGGCCAGGCCTCACTGGTCTCCGTTCAGCAATGGAACGACATCCTCAGTCAGTTAGGCCACATTTAAAACACTTGCAACCTACACTTCTTGTCTATTACAATATTAGGATGATTTCCCATCCGTTTCTGTTTTTAAGTATGTGTATTTCTGTACGTTTATTTCAGTGTTTTGTTGTGGAGATGTAAGTGTGTGTGTGTGTGTGTGTGGCAGTTGGAAAGAGTGTGGCGCTAGAAACACAAGGTTGTGGGTTCAGGTCCCATAAGGAGCTAATACACATCCTAAAAATGGCCAGCATTTACACAGGCAGACCAATTTTGATATTTTGCCCAATTATTGGTCTTTTGACCAATCAGATCAGATATTTTGCCGATAATTGGGCAAAAGATCAGAATTGGGATACGTGTGTAAATGCAGTCTTTGGATAAAAGTGTCTGCTAAGTGGCATATATGATTATTTATGATGTGTTACTGACTTTTTCCAGGCAGGGCTCTGGAGGAGCAGTTGTCAGAGCTCACTAGACTCGTGTTAAGGCTCCTTGAGGTGGACTCCCTACTGCAGAGGGCCGGGCTGCAGACTAGAGCCGGCAGCAAGCTAGTGCCCAGGTCTGCTCTGGAGATGCTCATCAAGGTACTACACACACACTGTAACATGGGAGCACCTCGTCACACACATAGTGTAACAGGGTAGCTTGTCATCTCACACACGCATGTGAACAAGGATATTTGCAGCATGCAAGATACATACAGGTAACCGCCAAAAGAAAGGAAACACTTGAGTAAATGAGGGATACAAAGTATATTGAAAGCAGGTGCTTTCACACAGGTGTGGTTCCTGAGTTATTTAAGCAATTCATCCCATCATGCTTAGGGGTCATGTATAAAAATGCCCAGTTATCCATTATTTTGGCTACCATGTCTAGAAGAAGAGATCTCAGTGACTTTGAAAGAGGGGTCTCAAGTAGCATAGGGGGTTTTGAGGGTGTGTGTGTGTGTGTCTCGAACAACAGATCTCAACCCAATTAAAACCCTTATGGGAGATTCATGGAGCGGCGCCTGATACAGCGTTTTCCAAAATGGAATGTCTCGTGGAAGAATGGTGTCACATCCTTGTAATAGAGTTCCAGACACTTGTAGAATCTATGCCAAGAAGTATTGAAGCTGTTCTGGCGGCTCGTGGTGGCCCAATGCCCTATTAAGACATGCATTTCCAAACATATACAGCTTAAATACATTATGTCGCTTTTGTATTTTTCTTTTTCAGGCTGTGGGGCGTGTGTACAGTGGGCTGCAGTTGTTGTCTGAGCATTCTGCCATGGTCGCCCGTGCTCTGGACTACACAGGGGGACATCACGAAGTATATCAAACACTACCTGGTCAATAAGAGTCCTCAGGAGGGGCTACTGCTGGCCTACTGGGCTGTGGGTGGGTGTATGCATCACGGAGGGCTGCCCCTATACCCTTAGGCTGTTGTATGAATCTCTAAGGACTGGATAAGTGTAAGGTGGAGCTATAACCTTATTGCTTATACCTATCCAATCATTTCAGATCTCTACAAGTGTGTAGAAAAGATATTGGCTAGAGGTCAATTTGGTGTTGGGCGAGAAGGAATCGGCGTATGTGAGAGGATAAGGATGAGCAATTCTGCCCAGCGACTTGCTTCGAGCCAATCTCCTCAAACGCGTTGAATGTGTCATCCTTGGTGTTGACTGTGTGTGTGTGTGTGTGTGTGTGTGTGTGTGTGTGTGTGTGTGTGTGTGTGTGTGTGTGTGTGTGTGTGTGTGTGTGTGTGTGTGTGTGTGTGTTTCGTGGTAAAGCACTGGAGTCCCCTGCTGGCCACCTCCAAGGCCCAGCAGCTGTAGTTCAACATTGTCATCGGCTGCTCCTCCCTAACTCTCTGTCCGGGCTGGACAAGGCCTTGAGGGACAGCCTGTCCCTTGTCGTGTCTTTGGCATCATTAAACTGAAGACATGTTTATCAAATAACTCTCTGTAATTATTATTACGCGATTAAACTGATTAATCGTGTAACTGTACTTAACTAGAAGGTCGGGGCAACAAGGAAAATATTCACATTACAAAGTTATAATTTTCCTAATATAACTTTCAGATATTATAATATCTGATCCACGAGTCCTCTGATTAATGATGTGTTAGTTTACCTCACGTTAGTCTCATTCCAAACGTCGTAAATTGTTGGTTATCTGCACGAACCCAGTCTTCACTATGAGTCATCCATACATCAATTGTCTTAAAATCATTTATTTACTAAACTAAATAATTCACAGAAATGCATAAACAAACCGATATGGTTACAAGGAAATGATAGGAGAATGTGCCCTAGTGGGCTAAACCGGCATGGCGGCTTGTTACACAAAGAAAGGGGGTTGGGCTTGAATGAAAGATCGGGAAGACTGAGTAACAAGAAAAAGCAGCTATGCCATCGTAAATACATTATCGTATGCATTCTAAATTTCCGCCCATTTGGAAATGGAAAATGCAATAAATATTTACTCTGAGCTGCGCTTCGGTAGGTTGGTCGTAGATGCTGGCTGTGTTGGCCAACAGAGATCTTCCTGTCCTCGGAAGAATGTGTAGACTTTCCCAGGTACAGTTTATGTCGTCCTGTCATCAGTCATAATGTCTCAGATGACAACCGAACTGACATCCATACTCATGAAGTTCCAACGCATATTTCCAACTGGTTCTATTACCGAAATATGGTTCCTTTCCCCCAACTTGTTTGATGTTCCCAGACTCTCTATATTTAACAAAGGCTATTCAAAAGTCCTTCAGTAGGGTCAGAGAGAGAGGGGAAGGGGAGAAAGGTATTTATGGGGGGGTCATAAACCTTACCCACAGGCCAACGTCATGACACCCTCTACCTGCAGGTGGGACGCATGAACAGACACACGCACACACACCCGCGAACACACACACTCCCTATACCTAAACATTATGTTACCTACTACCCCAGTTTGGATACTTCAGGAAAAAAGTATTGTTTGGATACTTCAGAAAGTACTATACTAGCAGGGTTAGAGGGGAGGAAAGAAAAATCCAGAAGTATTTTCCATGAGAATTAATAATACTATACTGACCTCTCTCACTGTGTGTTTGTCTCTCCTTTCTTCCCCTCCAGGGTCTGTCTATAGCAGCCAGTATGTCTGTCTCAGGGAGCCTGCCTAAGGAAGCAGCTCCGTGATGTCATCTCCAAGTACCTTGACCATTTCCTGCCTGCCACTCCATCGGTTGGGGCCACAGCCAATCACCCGGCGCTGCTGGCGGCCTGCGAGGCCACACCCACTCCACGTGGGGCAGCACTGAGGAGGAGCGTCCTTCAGATGATCAGGTAGGATTCTGACGCTCTGGGTAGAGATTGCTCTTGGGCACATATCCAGGATGAGTTAACCCTGCCCAAATTCTCACCTTAATAATTAGGTAAGGGAATGCGAAGCCAAACTGACCTTGGAGCAGTGTCTCAGGACAACTTCATCCTAATCCACCTTGACAGCCTCCTAAGAGCATCTACTAAATGGCCAGACGACTGGCTCTGTGTCATACCTCTTCTGTGTCTGTCTCCATAGTGAGAACTTCCTGCATTTTAAAGGCAACGCCCCTCCGCCCCGCCTGGTCACGGTCCTGGCCTTCCTATTGGAGCTGCTGAGACGGAACAATGCAGTGACCCCGCCCTGCTCACCATGCCCCTTCCCCTCTCTGCTCCGCTGCCTGAAGCTGGTCAACGAGCCTCACCGTGAGAGTACACACACATAAAGACACGTACACACAGTAATCATATTTGTGAACAATGTGCGAACAAGCTTGCTTTTATGGGTAGTGTTTTTCTAGGTTTTTGTGTGTGCAATGTGTGCCCGCATGTGGTAACTAGTCTAAAAGCAGCTGTGTGTTCACAATGAGGAGGACCAGTACAGAGGCCCTGCAGCTGGTGGTGGAGAGATGTTCAGCCGCCGCAGGGGATGCACCATGTGACCAGACTGTCACTGTTCTACGGTGAGTGACACCAACTGCCATAACCTTTACTCTTCCTCTCTCTGCATTCAGCACTTGGGTCGTGTCTATTATTGTACACCGTAGCAAAATGTTTTCAAATGTTGGACATAACCTAACCTATACATAATCCTATTTTTAAGGTTCATTTACTGTTGCATTATGGGAATTAGCAGTCCAAAGCAGTCCGACAGCATGTAGGATGCCTTTTTATCCGTTTCCTCGTAGAGAATCTTGTCACTCTACCTGATATAACGCTACGTTTACACACACCACGGGGAACCATTATCGCACGGTGTAAGTTGCATGGTATAAATTGCGTGTTGGCCTATGTGGGGAAAACATCTGAAATGTAGGGATTGGGACTTTCGTCCTAAGTTGATTCTATTCAAATGCTTTTCAGTAGTCATAAAACCATAAAGCCAGTGTGTGACATGCCAGATATCAAACCACATCACTAATAAAAAACACACAACCCCCAATATATATATATATATATATATATATATATATATATATATATATATATATATATATATAAATATATATATATATATATTTTTTTTTAAAAATTTTTTTAAATTTATTTATATATTTATATATATATGTATATATATATATATATATATATATAAATATATAAATTTAAAAAAAAAAATAAAAAAAAAAATATATATATATATATATATTTTATTTTTATTTTTTATTTATTTATATATATATATATATATATATACATACATACATACAGACAGACAGACAGACAGACAGACAGACAGACAGACAGACAGACAGACAGACAGACAGAGAGACAGACAGACTGCATTCGAAAGTATTCAGACCCCTCCCTTTTTCCACATTTTAGAATATGCCTTATTCTAAAATGTATTAAATATATATTTTTTCCTCATCAATCTACAAACTTTACCCCATAATGACAAAGCAAAAACAGGTTTTTAGAATGTCAAATGTATTCAAAATAAAAAACAGATACCTTATTTACTCCTGAGTGGCGCACAAGCTTGCTTGTGTCTAAGGCACTGCATCTCAGTGTCATTACAGACACCCCGGTTTGATTCCAGGCTGTAGCACAACAGGTCGTGATTGGGAGTCCTATAGGGCGTCCGGGTTTGGCCAGTGTAGGCCGTCATTGTAAATAAGAATTTGTTCTTAACTGAATTGCCTAGTTAAATAAAAGGTGAAATAAAAAAGTATTCAGACCGTTTGCTATGAGACTCGAAATTACGGTGTGGGTCATGTTTCCATTGCTCATCCTTGAGATGTTGCTACAACTTGGAGTCCACCTGTGATAAATTCAATTGATTGGACATGATTTGGAAAAGCACACAAGTTTGGAACCAACAAGACTCTTCCTAGAGCTGGCCGGCCGGCCAAACTGAGCAAAAGGGAGAGAAGGGCCTTGGTCAGAGAGGTGGCCAAGAACCCGATGGTCACTCTGACAGAGCTCCAGAGTTCCTCTGTGGAGATGGGAGAACCTTCCAGAAGGACAACCATCTCTGCAGCACTCCACCAATCAGGCCTTTATGGTAGAGTGGCCAGACGGAAGGCACCAAATGGCACCTAAAGGACTCTCAGACCATGAGAAACAAGATTCTCTGGTCTGATGAAACCAAAATTGTAGGTGTCCACATCTGGAGGACACCTGGCAGCATAGTTACGGTAACGCATGGTGGTGGCAGCATCATGCTGTGGCAATGTTTTTCAGCAGCAGGAACTGGGAGACTAGTCAGGATCGAGGGAAAGATGAACGGAGCAAAGTACAGAGAGATCATTGATGAAAACCTGCTCCAGAGCGCTCAGGACCTCAGACGGGACGAAGGTTCACCTTCCAACAGGACAACGACCCTAAGTACACAGCCAAGACAACGCAGGAGTGGCTTCGGGACAAGTCTCGGAATGTCCTTGTGTGGCCCAGCCAGAGCCCGGACTTGAACCCAATCTCTGGAGAGACCTGAAAATAGCTGTGCAGCGACGCTCCCCGTCCAACCTGACAAAGCTTGAGAGGATCTGCAGAGAAGAATGGGAGAAACTCCCCAAGTACAGATGTGCCAAGCTTGTAGCGTCATACCCAACAAGACTCGAGGCTGTAATCACTGCAAAGGTGCTTCAACAAAGTAAAGGTTCTGAATACTTATGTAAATGTGATATTTCCTTTTTTTTTATCTACAAAAATGTCTAAACCTGTTTTTGTTTTGTCATTATGGGGTATTGTGTGTAGATTGATGAGAGAAAAAAACAATTTAATCCATTTTAGAATAAGGCTGTAACAATTTTTGGGGGGAAAAGTCAATGGGTCTGAATACTTTCCGAATGCACTGTATATATATACAGTGAACGCTGATGCAGTGTTCAGTGACACAGTCCACTCTCTGTATGAAATATACTGGATCTTGTGCTGTGACATCTTTGTGAGTCATCTTGTGACCCCCCTCTCACTCACTCACTCACTCACTCACTCACTCACTCACTCACTCACTCACTCACTCACTCACTCACTCACTCACTGCATGTGTGACAGGAATACATATAGGAATTTGCTGACCCTTCTGGGGGACGGTGGTCAGGCGGAGATAATCAGCCTGGAGGAGGACTAACCCTTGACCCCAGGACCAGGCTACCATGCTGTTGACCTCAACACCACTGGGCTTGAAATTCATGTATTTACATGTACATAATGTATAGAAATTGTCCTGTTGGGGTTACAGATCATAATTTATGATCAAGTTTCCCATTGAAATATTTTCAAAAAGGTGTTACGAAATAAAGTAAATAATGTGATGAAATAAGAGAATGTGGAAGTGCATGTGTTGTATTTCAGTTTCCTAATTGTACAGGCATGGAACGAGGGAAGTGTGTGTGATGCATATAGATAAATGTATACTATTCTGTTCTAACTATTTCTATGGTGTGACAGTAACTACTGATAGTAGATAAATAGGATCTCTGTGTGCTAATGCACTCTTTTGTTGGCCCAACTTTACAGGCAGAACCACCTCCTTTCCTGACACTGTGTCCCTCATCAGATACAGCCAGAGAGTCCGAAAGATTACTTCTGCTCTTTCCATTCCCTTTTTCCTTTGCAATCAGGCTTCATTTCGTCAGTCATAATTTCACGCCTGGTCGAACTTGAGGTGTCATAAAGAAAATGCACACAAAAAAATACTTTCACATGACCCTCCCCTTTGTACTGTAGTTTTTTGTTGTTGCATACCCTCCCCCTCATATAATTAACTCAAAATAATGTTTACAAACACAAATAAAAAATAACCATAGCAACCATGTGTTTATAAATGTGGATATTGGCTTTTTCCACTTCAGCATGCTTTTGTGGCACAGTTGATGCCACGCAGGGCTATGGGACACAAGGTTGAGGGTTCGCCGACCACCACGAACGAGCTCATTCTCCCTGTCTGTTTTATTACGTTACGATCAGAGCCGGCTGCAGACAATGATCAGCTAGGGGAAATCAGTTGGTTTTTTTTACACCTTTTTCTCCAATTGGTAGTTACAGTCTTGTCCCGTCGCTCCAACTCCCAGTCATGGTCGGCTGTGATACATCCTGGGATCGAACCCGGGTCTGTTGTGACACCTCAAGCAATGCCTTAGACCGCTGCACCATTCGGGAGGCCAGGAAATCTGATTAAAAATCTGATTCTATAAAATGTATGCAACGAATGTTCCACCAACAGGTTTCTGTGCCAATGTACCACACAATCAATAAGTGAAGCATACCGGCTTCAGGCGCTTCAATATCAAGGTTTGCTTTTTAAACACCACAATCAAAGACTGTCAATCTCGACAAACAGAAAATAGGCCTACATCCCTCCTTAACTTATAGGTCTACCCAGTATCGAAAGCTTGGCTTGACAGTCTCTGAATGTCATTAAACTTTTGTGTTTTGTAATGTGTCTTTCCATTCATCAAATGGACACTGCACAGTTTGGATGCTGGAATTATATTTTGGACGAAAGTGCGCAGGTAGCCTACAGGAGACTTTTGAAGTAATCAGATTAAAACATTAAAATCAAATGTTATTAGTCACATGCGCCGAATACAACAGGTTACAGTGAACCTTACAGTGAAATGCTTACTTACGAGCCCCTTACCAACAATGCAGTTTAAGAAAATACGAGTAAGAATAAGAAATAAAAGTAACAAGTAATTAAAAAGCAGTAGTAAAATAACAATAACGAGACTATACACGGGGGGTACAGAGTCAATCCTTGGGGGCACCGATTAGTTTAGGTAATATGTACATATAGGTAGAGTTAATAAAGTGACTATGCATAGATGATAACAACAGAGAGTAGCAGTGGTGTAAAAGAGGGGGGGATGCAAATAGTCTGGGTAGCCATTTTTTGATGAGATGTTCAGGAGTCTTATGGCTTGGGGTAGAAGCTGTTTAGAAGCCTCTTGGACCTAGACTTGGCGCTCCGGTACCGCTTGCCGTGCGGTAGCAGAGAGAACAGTCTATGACTAGGGTGGCTGGAGTCTTGATAATTTTTAGGGCCTTCCTCTGACACCGCCTAGTGTAGAGGTCCTGGATGGCAGGAAGATGGGCCCCAGTGATGTAGTGGGCCGTACGCACTACCCTCTGTAGTGCCTTGCGGTCGGAGGCCGACCAGTTGCCATACCAGGCAGTAATCCAAAACATTGTGACTGGTTGTGTGTTTATGCCAAATGTATAAGGTAATTATTTGGGCTATATTGAATCATTAGATTCTAGATGAGCGAAGAATAGCTGCTCAGATCGGAGAGGAGGCAGAGCATGTGTTGAGCTTTCCTGATTAACTGGGCCTGCATTATTGTGGCCACATTATTATAGGACGACATGCGAGAATGATGATCCGCAACAAGACCGCGCATCTCAGTATCAGAAGTAGAAATACAGCCAGACAGGCCTGCTACGGTGCCTTTCTAGACCTTATAAACTGTCCAGAGTAGACCCAGAACTTAGCCAAATGGAATGAAACGCTCAATTCACAGGGCTTTTGCACCGTCATTCAAATGACATTTTCACTGCAGCCTAGAGTAGAGTGTTGTACTCACTTGAAAACAGTAATGCAATTCTTCATTTCATTGTGGTGTTGTAGGCTAGTCTTGGTAGGATAATTGTATTGTCCCTAAAGATCAATAGGGGAGCTTTTTGTGCTGCGTGCCTCGTCTTTCATGCTCAGGGATTTACCTGGCCTATCCACTTCCTATCAGCTCTTCCTGTTTATGTGGATTCATATTGAATATTGGTGCAGCTTTGAATGAATATATGTGCCATGATTGCTAGTTAGCCTATTGAGTACCACAGTATGAGTCATAAAACCCAGGAAATGGTTCCAATCGTTTTTTTCACCATTCATTTTTTTCCATCTGGGATTTTAGAACTACTTCATATAAGGTCTTAGTTTCATGTAGGCTTACACTGGCGTGACGTTTTTATAACCGCGCAAATCTCTCTCAGACAAGTCACTTTTATCAATAATTAGAATTGCACATTTTAAGTAAATTGAGGCGAATATATTGATAAAACTCACCTTGTCCGAGAGAGAATTACACGGCTATCAAAACCTCACAATTAATTACATTTTTTTGTAAACTTCACGATGTGAAAAATTAATGGCGGAAAAAAAACATTTCTGTGTTTTTATGGGTATGATGTGTCCACTGTGGCGGACTATTGCAGATCTGGACAAATGGTCCACCTACCACTATTGTCACTATAAATGGTGGCTAGAGGGCAGGATAGACAGACTGGTAGATATATCCCCCTCCTTCTACTTAAGGTGTCGAAAGCATGCCACAGGGATGCTGGCCCAGGTTGACTCCAATGCTTCCCACAGTTGTCAAGTTAGCTACATGGCGTTTGGGTGGGGGACCATTGTTCACTCAGCAGCGTTACAGTTCTTGACAAAACCGCTGCGCCTGGCACCTACCCTGTTCAAAGGCACTTAAATCTTTTGTCTTGCCCATTCACCCTATGAATCGCACACATACACAATCCTTCCTTAACCTGTCTCCTCCCCTTCATCTACACTGATTGAAGTGGTTTTAACAAGTGACATTAATAAGGGATTATAGCTTTCACCTGGATTCACGTGGTCAGTCTGTCACGGAAAGAGCAGGTATCCTTAATGTTTTGTATACTTGTGGTATAGTTAAGCAATAAGTCCCAAGTGGGTGTGGTATATGGCCAATATACCACAGCTAAGGGCTGTTCTTACGCACAACGTAACGCGGAGTGCCAGGATACAGCCCTTAGCCGTGGTATATTGGCCATATACCACAAACCCCCGAGATGCCGTATCGCTATTATAAACTGCTTTCCAACTAATTCGAGCAATGCAAATACATTTTATGTCATACCCGTGGTATAGGGTCTGATATACCACGGCTGTCAGTCAAACAGCACTCAGGGCTCGAACAACCCAGTTTATAATAATAGTTAGTGCGTGGAAAAGCGTATTGCATAAGGGAAGTACCAAAACACCTCGATATAAGGGATGTGCGTGCAAGCAGATGAGAAAATGTGCTAAGGATAGAATAAATGATATAGTAAATCCTGCAAAAGGGAGAATGTAAACCAGGGAAAAAGTGCCCTGTGCACAATAGAAAAAAAACACAACCCTTCCAAAAGTAAAAAAAAATGCTCCCCTATTTCAAACTAACACAATACAGCGGATGAACGACTTGCTCGATTCAACTTATCACAAGCTTTATTGATACAGTACCTCTTTATTGTGTTTTTAAAGTCCTCTTTCTCTCACTGCTGGAGGCGTTACGGCGTTATTTCTTTGTCGAAGTAAAACAGGACATTTTGAAAATGGCATAAGACAGTGGCAACACATAGCTTAGGTTCTCCTACACACAGTATGTTGAGTATATGCACTGTATGACACGTGGTCAGACATTCACTGAACTGTTAAACAGTCTTAAGTCCTGAGCTTGAATAGAAAAACATACGCTCAAGAAAGAGTAAGACGGGACCACAGTTTACACATGACAGGTTTCAATTGAAATGACCTTGGGTGAGTCCATTGGCTTCGTATTGGGTAGATGGGTTATGGTAAGTAGTAAGTACAGCTAGTTAGATTGCCAATAGCCCTATAGTGCATTAGTAAAAGAGGGAGCCATTTCACTCCGTAAAGAGCTCTGCTCCCCTTGAGTGCTCCAGCATTGCAATCTACGGTTCTGTACCAGTTTAACTAGAGCAGCCCCTTTATTCAACCAGTCATCTGAGCAGGGTTGGGGTCAATTCAGGATATATTACTCCAATCAATATCTATTATGCTCAATGCTTTTCAATGAGCAAAATTGTCATCAGAATTTCTGTTTACTTCCTGAATTGACTGAATTGAAATGGAATTGACCCAAACCCTGCTGATCAGTCCATCATCACAGGGTAGCTGGATAGGAATAGGGAACCTCCTCAAAGTCCTCTTGAGGACCCTCCTTTTTTCATTCAGGGCCATGTTTTTTTTCAGTTCATGGGTAGTGTCAAGTCCTCAGGATGGGCAGTGACAGCTGCACTTGAAGTGGTTAGGTTGGGATCCTGAAACTGGGGAAGACGTGGGTAATCTTATCTGGGCGGCAATAGTGTGTGTGTGTGTGTGTGTGTGTGTGTGTGTGTGTGTGTGTGTGTGTGTGTGTGTGTGTGTGTGTGTGTGTGTGTGTGTGTGTGTGTGTGTGTGTGTGTGTGTGTGTGTGTGTGTGTGTGTGTGTGTGTGTGCATTTTAGAGGAAGAGTGGGGCTGTTGTAAAGGAGCAGACCTTTGGTTGTATTATTTTGTGTTACATAATTGTATGTATGTCCATATGAGTTGTTTGCATGATGTATCTACGTAGACATTTTACTGTAGTCTCTATTAGTGTGTTAGACAGCACCTATCCTGTGATGGGGCACTTGTAGAGTCTGTAGGTTGGGGCAGGTGAAGTATGGAGCAGGGAGGAAACACGTTGCTATTCCATTGGAGGCGAATGGTAGAGTTGGTCCATAGAACACTTCCTCCTTCCCCTCCGTGCTCACATCCAACACCTGGACAACAGGAAGTGAAATAAACATGTCATGCACATGGAATAATAGAATATTTGAATAAGATAACATTTGCTATGAATACCCTCTTTCCCCATAATATATTATAACCTTATAAACTATGCACAACATAGTTTCAGGTTACTTAAACCTGTCAAGGTCACTCACCTGAATACACGCTAGGGGCTCATTGGTCCAAATAGAATATCCACCGACAACATAGATTCGGTCATCATGGACTGCCACGCCAGATTCGTTCTGACCTGCAGAGGATAGAGAGGAGAGAGCGAAAACAATGATTCGCTGTGCCAAAGAGAGGCCAGATGACTCAATGTCATCTGAGACACAGGGTGCGTTGGGAAAGATCCCGAAAATAAGTCCCTCCATCTCCTTTCATGACTTCACCTTGAACTTACTTGACAACTTCACAGGGAATCAAGGTCGGGAGGGGTGGAGAGTCACGGGAAAAAGGAGAACAGTGATCTTATCTAGTATGTGTGTGCGTGCGTGCGTGTACACATGTGCGCGTATGTGTGTCTGCCTGCCTGTGTGTGCACGTGCATGCGTATGCATGAGCATGTGTGTATGCGCAACCCACCCACCCGTGAGTAGGCTGAAGGTGCAGCGGGTCCACTGGTCCATGTCTATGTCATAGGAGTCGATGTGGCGGACCAGGATGCGGTCGTTGTTGTAGTCCAGGTCATTTCCTCCCAGCACATACAGCTGCCTTCTCACCACGGCCATGACATGGTACACTCGCCTCTGTAGCATGGGACTGCGGGCCAGCCACTGGTTCTGTCAGAAAGAGAAAGGGGGAAAGAGAGAGGGGGGAGTGAAAGAGACAGAGAGGAGCGAGAGGAGGGGGGGTGGAGGAGAGAGGGGTGGGGGCAACGAGTGAGAGAACGAGAAGGTGAGGAAAAAGGATGGTGAGAAGATGTTGAATAGATGGATTAATATTTTAGCGTATCCCTGCTTGGGTAATTGATGTATGTTCAGTGCTGGATAAATAATGTGACACCAGGGCTATGATTTTTCCTAATGATTTGGCCCCCCTTCCTGATAATATACTTCACTCTCTCCATTTTACACGGATGTATCCGACTATGCACATTTGACTAAGTGTGTCTATGGTTGTTTTGTATGTGTGTGTGGGGGGGGGGGGGGGGGGGGGGAGCGTACGTGACCATGTTTGTGTGCGTGAGCGTGTGTGTGTGGGCGTGCGTGCCTATGTCTGTATAAGCTGACGGGTGGCCATCTGTTGAGGGTAGTGTGGGTGGGGGGGTTGGTGTTCCTGGCAGGTGAATGTAGCTCCACGGTGAATACAAATGAGACTTTCTCTGTCTCCTGCTCTCTCTCTGTCTCCTGCTCTCTCTCTGTCTCCTGCTCTCTAAATTCAATTCTATTCTATTCAAGGGGCTTTATTGGCATGGGAAACATATGTTAACATTGCCAAAGCAAGTGAAGTAGATAATATACAAAAGTGAAATAAACAATAAAAATGAACAGTAAACATTACACTCACAGAAGTTCCAAAAGTATGAAGACATTTCAAATGTCATATGTATATATACAGTTGTAACGATGTGCAAATGGTTAAAGTACAAAAGGGAAAATAAATAAACATAAATATGGGTTGTATTTACAATGGTTTTTGTTCTACACTGGTTTCCCTTTTCTTGTGGCAACAGGTCACAAATCGTGCTGCTGTGATTGCACACTGTGGTATTTCACACAGTAGATATGAGAGTTTATCAAAATTGGTTTTATTTTCAAATTCTTTGTGGATCTGTGTAATCTCAAGGAAATATTTCTCTCTAATATGGTCATACATTTGGCAGGAGGTTAGGAAGTGCAGCTCAGTTTCCATCTCATTTTGTGGGAAGTGTGCACATAGCCTGTCTTCTCTTGAGAGCCAGGTCTGCCTACGGCGGCCTTTCTCAATAGCAAGGCTATGCTTACTGAGTCAGTACATAGTCAAAGCTTTCCTTACATTTGGGTCAGTCACAGTGGTCAGGTATTCTGCCACTGTGTACTCTCTGTTTAGGGCCAAACAGCATTCTAGTTTGCTCTGTTTTTTTGTTAATTCTTGTCAATGATTCAAGTAATTATCTTTTTATATTCTGATGATTTGGTAGGGTCTAATTGTGTTGCTGTCCTGGGGCTCTGTGGGGTCTGTTTGTGTTTGTAAACAGAGCCCCAGGACCAGCTTGCTTAGAGGACTCTTCTCCAGGTTCATCTTTCTGTAGGTTATGGCTTTGTTATGGAAGGTTTGGGAATTGCTTCCTTTTAGGTGGTTGTAGAATTTAGCTGCTTTTTCCTTGATTTTGATAATAAGCGGGTATCTGCCTAATTTGGTGTTTGTCTCATTTTGTGAATTCTTGGTTGGTGAACAGACCCCAGACATCACAAACATAAAGGGCAATGGGTTCTATAACTGATTCAAGTATTTTTAGTCATATCCTAATTGGTATGTCAAATTTTATGTTCCTTTTGATGGCCTAGAAGGCCCTTCTTGCTTTGTCTCTCAGATTGTTCACAGCTTTGTGGAAGTTACCTGTGGCGCTGATGTTTAGGCCAAGGTATGTATAGTTTTTTGGGTGCTTTAGGGCAACGGTGTCTAGATGGAATTTGTATTTGTGGTCCTGGCGACTGGACCTTTTTTGGAACACCATTATTTTGGTCTTACTGAAATATACTGTCAGGGCCCAGGTCTGACAGAATCTCTGCAGAAGATCTAGGTGCTGCTGTAGGCCCTCCTTGTTTGGGGACAGAAGCATCAGATCATCAGCAAACTGTAGACATTTGACTTCAGATTCTAGTAGGATGCTGCAGACTGTTCTAGTGTCCTCGCCAATTTGTTGATATATATGTTGAAGAGGGTGGGGCTTAAGCTGCATCCCTGTCTCATCCCACAGCCCTGTGGGAAGAAGTGTTTTTTGCCAATTTTAACCTCACTTGTTGTTTGTGTACATGGATTTTATAATGTTGTATGTTTTTCCCCCAACACCACTTTCCATCAATTTGCATAGCAGACCCTCGTGCCAAATTTAAATCAACAAAGCATTAGAAGACTTTGCCTTTGTTTTGGTTTGTTTGTTTGTCAATTAGGGTGTGCAGGGTGAATACATGATCTGTCGTACGATAATTTGGTAAAAAGCCAATTTGACATTAGCTCAGTACATTGTTTTTACTGAGAAAATGTACGAGTCTGCTGTTAATGATAATGCAGAGGATTTTCCCAAGGTTGCTGTTGACGCATATCCTACAGTAATTATTGGGGTCAAATTTGTCTCCTACTTTTGTGGATTGGGGTGATCAGTCCTTGGTTCCAAATATTGTGGAATATGCCAGAGCTGAGGATGATGATAAAGAGTTTAAGTTTAGCCAATTGGAATTTGTTGTCTGTATATTTGATCATTTCATTGAGGATACCATCAATCCCACAGGACTTTTTGGGGTGGAGGGTTTTTATTTTGTTTTGTAGTTCATTCAAGATAGTTGGATAATCCAGAGGGTTCTGGTAGTCTTTAATAGTTGATTCTAAGATTTGTATTTGTTCATGTATATGTTTTTGCTCTTTGTTCTTTGTTATAGAGCCAAAAAGATTGGAGAAGTGGTTTACCCATACATCTCAATTTTGGACAGATAACAACACAAATAATTATCTGTTTAGTGTTTTCTAATTTCTAAGAAGTGGTTAGAGTCTATGGATTCTTCAATTACATTGAGCTGATTTCTGATGTGCTGTTCCTTTTTCCATAGTGTATTTCTGCATTGTTTTAGTGATTCACTATATTGAAGGAGTAGACTCAGGTTTTCTATGTTTTTGGTTGGACAGGTTTCTCAATTTCTTAGGTTTCTGCATTCTTAATCAAACCATTTGTCATTGTTGTTCATTTTCTTCAGTTTTGTGTTTGAAATTTTTAGATTTGATAGGGAAGCTGAGAGGTCAAATATACTATTTAGATTTTCTACTGCCAATTTTACACCTTCACTATTACAGTGGAACGTTTCATCCAGGAAGTTGTCTAAAATGTATTGCATTTGTTGTTGCCGAATTATATTTTGGTAGGTTCCACACATCATTCCTTCCCATCTATAGCATTTCTTAATATTACTCAGTTCCTCTGGCTTTGATGCCTCATGATTGAGTATTACTCTGTTCAAGTAGACTGATTTTTCTGTGATCTGATAGGGGTGTCAGTGTGCTGACTGAACGCTCTGAAAGACTCTGGGTTGAGGTCAGTGATAAAGTAGTCTACAGTACTACTGCCAAGCGATAGAGAGTGCGCCAGAGACAGAGACTCCTATGGTAAGTACACCTATAGCTCATCTCTTGGCAGTAGTACTGTAGACTACTTTAATCACTGACCTCAACCCAGAGTTTCTCAGAGCATTCAGTCAACTCTCTGTCTCGCTCGCTCGATCTCTCTCTGGCGCTCGCTCGCTCTCTCTCCCTCTCTCTCTTTGTCTCTCTCGCTCTCTCTCTCTATGGCGCTTGCTCTGTCTCTCTGGTGCTCGCTCTCTCTCTCTGGCGCTCGCCCTCTCTCTCTCTGGCGCTCGCCCTCTCTCTCTCTGGCGCTCGCCCTCTCTCTCTCTGGCGCTCGCCCTCTCTCTCTCTGGCGCTCGCCCTCTCTCTCTCTGGCGCTCGCACTCTCTCTCTCTGGCACTCGCACTCTCTCTCTCTCTGGCGCTCACACTCTCTCTCTCTCTGGCGCTCACACTCTCTCTCTCTCTGGCGCTCACACTCTGTCTCTGGCGCTCGCACTCTCTCTGGCGCTCTCTCTCTGTCACTCTGTCTTTGGGGCTCTCTGTCTCTTTCGCATGCTCTCTGTCTCTGGCGCTCGCTCTCTGTCTCTGACGCTCGCTCTCTCTCTCTGGCGCTCGCTCTCTCTCTCTCTCTCTCTCTGGCGCTCGCTCTCTCTCTCTCTCTCTCTCTCTCTCTCTGGCGCTCGCGCTCTCTCTCTCTGGCGCTCGCTCTCTCTCTCTCTGGCGCTCGCTCTCTCTCTCTCTCTCTCTCTCTGGCGCTCGCGCTCTCTCTCTCTCTCTCTCTCTGGCGCTCGCGCTCTCTCTCTCTCTCTCTCTGGCGCTCACTCTCTCTCTGGCGCTCGCGCTCTCTCTCTCTTTGGCGCTCTCTCTCTCTCTCTCTCTGGCGCTCTCTCTCTGGCGCTCGCTCTCTGGCGCTCGCTCTCTCTCTCTGGCGCTCACTCTCTCTCTCTCTCTGGCGTTCACTTTCTCTCTCTGACGCTCGCTCTCTCTCTCTCTCTCTCTCTCTCTCTCTCTCTCTCTCTCTGGCGCTCGCTCTCTCTCTCTCTGGCGCGTGCTCTCTCTCTCTCTGGCGCGTGCTCTCTCTCTCTCTGGCGCTCGCTCTCTCTCTTTGGCTCTCGCTCTCTCTCTTTGGCGCTCGCTCTCTCTCTTTGGCGCTCGCTCTCTCTCTCGCTCTCTCTCTCTCTCTGGCGCTCACTCTCTCTCTCTCTCTGGCGCTCTCTCTCTGTCACTCTGTCTTTGGGGCTCTCTGTCTCTTTCGCATGCTCTCTGTCTCTGGCGCTCGCTCTAAGTCTCTGGCGCACGCTCTCTCTCTCTGGCGCTCGCGCTCTCTCTCTCTAGCGCTCGCGCTCTCTCTCTCTCTCTCTAGCGCTCGCTCTCTCTCTCTCTCTCTGGCGCTCTCTCTCTCTCTCTGGCGCTCGCGCTCTCTCTCTCTCTCTCTGGCGCTCGCGCTCTCTCTCTCTCTCTGGCGCTCGTGCTCTCTCTCTCTCTGGCGCTCGCGCTCTCTCTCTCTCTGGTGCTCGCTCTCTCTCTCTCTGGCGCTCGCGTTCTCTTTCTCTCTCTGGCGCTTGCGTTCTCTCTCTCTCTCTCTGGCGCTCTCTCTCTCTCTCTCTCTGGCGCTCACTCTCTCTCTCTGGCGCTCGCGCTCTCTCTGGCGCTCTCTCTCTGGCGCTCGCTCTCTCGCTCACTCTCTCTCTGGCGTTCACTTTCTCTCTATGGCGCTCGCTCTCTCTCTCTGTCTCTCTCTCTCTCTCTGGCGCTTGCTCTCTCTCTCTCTCTCTCTGGCGCTCGCTGTCTCTCTCTCTCTAGCACTCGCTGTCTCTCTCTGGCGCTCGCTGTCTCTCTCTGGCTCTCGCTCGCTCTCTCTGGCTCTCGCTCGCTCACTCTCTCTGGCTCTCGCTCTGGCGCACGCTCTCTCTCTCTCACGCGCTCTCTCTCTCTCTGGTGCGCTCTCTCTCTCTCGCTCTCTCTGTCTCTCACGCGCTCTCTCTCTGTCTCTCAAACGCGCTCTCTCTCTCTGGCGCGCGCTCTCTCTCTGTCTGTTTCGCACGCGCTCTCTCTCTGTCTCGCACACGCTCTCTCTCTGTCTCGCACGCGCTCTCTCTCTGTCTCGCACGCGCTCTCTCTCTGTCTCGCACGCACTCTCTCTGTCTCACTCTCACGCGCGCTCTCTCCCTCTCTGTCTGTCTCTCTTGCGCTCGCTTTCTCTCTCTCTCTGGCTCTCGCTGTCTCTCTCTGGCTCTCGCTCTCGCTCTCTCTCTCACACGCGCTCTCTCTCTCTCTCTCTCTCTCTCTCTCTCTGGCGCGCGCTCTCTCTCTCTGTCTCGCACGCGCTCTCTCTCTTGCACGCGCTCTTTCTCTCACACGCGCTCTCTCTCTGTCTCACACCCGCTCTCTCTGTCTCGCACCCGCTCTCTCTTTCTCTCTGTCTCGCACGCGTTCTCTCTCTGTCTCCCTCTTGCGCGCGATCTCTCTGTCTGTCTCTCGCTCTCTCACGCGCTCTCTCTCTGTCTCGCTCGCTCTCACGCACACTCTCTCTCTGTCTCGCTCTCGTGCACACTCTCTCTTGCACGCGCTCTCTCTCTCGCACGCGCTCTCTCTCTCTCTGTCTCGCACGCGCTCTCTCTCTCTCTCGCACGCGCTCTCTCTCTCTCTCGCACACGCTCTCTCTCTGTCTCGCACGCGCTCTCTCTTTCTCACGTGCCCTCTCTGTCTCGCACCCGCTCTCTCTGTCTCGCACGCGCTCTCTCTCTGTCTCGCGCAGACGCTCTCTCTCTCTCTCTCTCTGTCTCCCTCTTGCGCGCGCTCTCTCTGTCTGTCTCTCGCTCTCGCACGCGCTCTCTGTCTGTCTCGCTCGCTCTTGCGTACACTCTGTCTCGATCTCGCGCGCTCTCTCTCTCTTTCTCGCGCTCTCTCTCTCTGGCGCGCGCTCTCTCTCTCTGGCGCGCGCTCTGTCTCTCATTCGCTCTCTCTGTCTCTCATTCGCTCTCTCTGTCTCTCATTCGCTCTCTCTGTCTCTCATTCGCTCTCTCTGTCTCTCATTCGCTCTCTCTGTCTCTCATTCGCTCTCTCTGTCTCTCATGGGCTCTCTCTGTCTCGCACCCGCTCTCTCTGTCTCGCACCCGCTCTCTCTGTCTCGCACCCGCTCTCTCTTTCTCTCTGTCTCGCACGCGCTCTCTCTCTGTCTCGCACCCGCTCTCTCTGTCTCTCATGGGCTCTCTCTGTCTCGCACCCGCTCTCTCTGTCTCTCATGGGCTCTCTCTGTCTCGCACCCGCTCTCTCTTTCTCTCTGTCTCGCACGCGCTCTCTCTCTGTCTCGCGCAGACGCTCTCTCTCTCTCTCTCTCTCTCTCTCTGTCTCCCTCTTGCGCACGCTCTCTCTGTCTGTCTCTCGCTCTCTGTCTGTCTCGCTCGCTCTTGCGCACACTCTCTCTGTCTCGCTCTCACGCGCTCTCTCTCTCTGGCGCTCGCTCGCTCGCTCGCTCTTGCGCACACTCTCTCTGTCTCGCTCTCGCGTGCTCTCTCTCTCTCTCTCTCTGTCTCGCGCTCTCTCTCTCTGGCGCTCGCTCGCTCTCTCTGGCGCGCGCTCTGTCTCTCGCTCTCTCTGTCTCTCATTCGCTCTCTCTGTCTCTCATGGGCTCTCTCTGTCTCTCATGGGCTCTCTCTGTCTCTCATGGGCTCTCTCTGTCTCTCATGGGCTCTCTCTGTCTCTCATGGGCTCTCTCTGTCTCTCATGGGCTCTCTCTGTCTCTCACGCGCTCTCTCTCTCTGTCTCTCACGCACTCTCTCTCTCTGTCTCTCACGCACTCTCTCTCACGCACTCTCTCTCTCTCACGCACTCTCTCTCTCTCACGCACTCTCTCTCTCTCACGCACTCTCTCTCTCTCACGCACTCTCTCTCTCTCACGCACTCTCTCTCTCTCACGCACTCTCTCTCTCTCACGCACTCTCTCTCTCTCACTCTCGCTCTCTATCTATCGCACGCTTTCTCTCTCTGTCTGTCTCTCTGGCGCTCGCTCTCTCTCTCTTTGGCGCTCGCTGTCTCTCTCTCTCTCTGGCGCTCGCTCTCTCTCTCTCTCTCTCTGGCGCGCGCTCTCTCGCTCTCACGCTCTCTCTGTCGCTCACGCTCTCTCTGTCGCTCACGCTCTCTCGCTCTCTCTGTCGCTCCCGCACTCTCTCTCTCTCTCTGTCTCTCTCTCACGTGCTCTCTCTCTCTCTCTGTCTCGCTCTCTCTGTCTCTCACGCTCTCTCTCTCTGTCTCTCACGCGCTCTCTCTCTGTCTCGCGCATGCGCTCTCTCTCTGTCTCGCACGCGCTCTCTCTGTCTCGCATGCGCTCTCTGTTTCTCTCTGTCTCGCGCACGCGCTCTCTCTCTGTCTTGCGCACGCGCTCTCTCTCTCTGTCTGTCTCTCGCTCTCGCACGCGCTCTCTCTCTCTGTCTGTCTCGCTCTCTCTCTCTCTCTGGCGCATGCTCTCTCGCTCTCTCTGTCTCTCATGCGCTCTCTCTGTCTCTCACGCACTCTCTCTCTCACGCACTCTCTCTGTCTCTGACGCGCTCTCTCTCTCTCTCTCTCTGGCGCGCACTCTCTCTCTCTCGCGTGCTCTCTCTCTCTCTTTCTCTCTCGCGCATTCTCTCGGTCTCTCTCTGTCTCGCACGCGCTCTCTCTCTATGTCTGTCTCGCACGCATTCTCTGTCTCGTATGCGCGCTCTCTCTCTCTCTCTGTCTCGCACGCTCTATCTCTGACTCGCACGTGCTCTCTCTCTCTCTCTGTCTCACACGCCCTCTCTCTCTGTCTCGCACACGCTCTCTCTCTCTCTCTCTATGTCTGTCTTGCACGCGCTCTCTCTCTCTGTCTCGCACGCGCTCTCTCTCTCTGTCTCACACGCCCTCTCTCTCTGTCTCGCACACGCTCTCTCTCTCTCTCTCTCTCTCTGTCTCGCACGCGCTCTCTCTGACTCGCACGTGCTCTCTCTCTCTCTGTCTCACACGCCCTCTCTCTCTCTGTCTCGCACACGCTCTCTCTCTCTCTCTCTGTCTCTCTGTCTCGCTCTCTCTGTCTCTCACGCTCTCTCTGTCTCTCACGCTCTCTCTCTCTGTCTCACACGCTCTCTCTCTCTGTGTCTCTCACGCTCTCTCTCTGTGTCTCTCACGCTCTCTCTCTGTGTCTCTCACGCTCTCTCTCTGTGTCTCTCACGCTCTCTCTCTCTGTGTCTCTCGCGCTCTCTCTCTCTGTCTCTCTCGGTGCGCTCTCTCTCTCTGTCTCTCACTCGCTCTGTCTCTCGCACTCTGTCTCTCGCGCTCTGTCTCTCGCACGCTCTGTCTCTCACGCGCGCGCTCTCTCTCTCTCTCTCTCTCTCTCTGTCTCGCATGCGCTCTCTCTCACTCTCTGTCTCGCACGCGCTCTCTCTCTCTCTCTCTCTGTCTCGCACGCGCTCTCTCTCTCTCTCTGTCTCGCACGCGCTCTCTCTCACTCTCTGTCTCGCACGCGCTCTCTCTCTCTCTCTGTCTCGCACGCGCTCTCTCTCTCTCTCTGTCTCGCACGCGCTCTCTCTCACTCTCTGTCCCGCACGCGCTCTCTCTCACTCTCTGTCCCGCACGCGCTCTCTCTCACTCTCTGTCTCGCACGCGCACTCTCTCACTCTCTGTCCCGCACGCGCTCTCTCTCACTCTCTGTCTCGCACGCGCTCTCTCTCACTCTCTGTCTCGCACGCGCTCACTCTCTGTCTCGCACGCGCTCTCTCGCACGCGCTCTCTCCCACTCTCTGTCTCTCACGCGCTCTCTCTGTCTCTCACGCGCGCTCTCTGTCTCTCACGCGCGCTCTCTGTCTCTCACGCGCGCTCTCTCTGTCTCTCACGCGCGCTCTCTCTGTCTCTCATGCGTTCTCTCTCCGTCTCTCACGCGCTCTCTCTCTTCGTCTCTCACACGCTCTCCCTCTCTCACGCGCTCTCTCTCGCTGTGTCTCCCACGCGCTCTCTCTCTTCGTCTCTCTCACACTCTCTCTCTCCGTCTCTCTCGCGCTCTCACTGTCTGTCTCTCTCGCACTCTGTCTCTCACCCGCTCTCTCTCTGTCTCTCACGTGCTCACTCTCTCTGTCTGTCTCTCTCGCACTCTCTCTCTGTCTGTCTCTCTCGCACTCTCTCTCTCTCGCACTCTCTCTCTCTCTGTCTCTCACGCGCTCTCTCTGTCTCTCACGTGCGCTCTCTGTCTCTCACGCGCGCTCTCTGTCTCTCACGCGCGCTCTCTCTGTCTCTCATGCGTTCTCTCTCCGTCTCTCACGCGCTCTCTCTCTTCGTCTCTCACACGCTCTCCCTCTCTCACGCGCTCTCTCTCGCTGTGTCTCCCACGCGCTCTCTCTCTTCGTCTCTCTCACACTCTCTCTCTCCGTCTCTCTCGCGCTCTCACTGTCTGTCTCTCTCGCACTCTGTCTCTCACCCGCTCTCTCTCTGTCTCTCACGTGCTCACTCTCTCTGTCTGTCTCTCTCGCACTCACGCTCTCTCTGTCTCTCACGCTCTCTCTCTCTGTCTCACACGCTCTCTCTCTCTGTGTCTCTCACGCTCTCTCTGTGTCTCTCACGCTCGCTCTCTGTGTCTCTCACGCTCTCTCTCTGTGTCTCTCACGCTCTCTCTCTCTGTGTCTCTCGCGCTCTCTCTCTCTGTCTCTCTCGGTGCGCTCTCTCTCTCTGTCTCTCACTCGCTCTGTCTCTCGCACTCTGTCTCTCGCGCTCTGTCTCTCGCACGCTCTGTCTCTCACGCGCGCGCTCTCTCTCTCTCTCTCTCTCTCTGTCTCGCACGCGCTCTCTCTCACTCTCTGTCTCGCACGCGCTCTCTCTCTCTGTCTCGCACGCGCTCTCTCTCTCTCTCTCTCTCTGTCTCGCACGCGCTCTCTCTCACTCTCTGTCTCGCACGCGCTCTCTCTCTCTCTCTGTCTCGCACGCGCTCTCTCTCTCTCTCTGTCTCGCACGCGCTCTCTCTCTCTCTCTGTCTCGCACGCGCTCTCTCTCACTCTCTGTCCCGCACGCGCTCTCTCTCACTCTCTGTCCCGCACGCGCTCTCTCTCACTCTCTGTCTCGCACGCGCACTCTCTCACTCTCTGTCCCGCACGCGCTCTCTCTCACTCTCTGTCTCGCACGCGCTCACTCTCACTCTCTGTCTCGCACGCGCTCACTCTCTGTCTCGCACGCGCTCTCTCGCACGCGCTCTCTCACTCTCTCGCACGCGCTCTCTCCCACTCTCTGTCTCTCACGCGCTCTCTCTGTCTCTCACGCGCGCTCTCTGTCTCTCACGCGCGCTCTCTGTCACTCACGCGCGCTCTCTGTCTCTCACGCGCGCTCTCTCTGTCTCTCATGCGTTCTCTCTCCGTCTCTCACGCGCTCTCTCTCTTCGTCTCTCACACGCTCTCCCTCTCTCACGCGCTCTCTCTCGCTGTGTCTCCCACGCGCTCTCTCTCTTCGTCTCTCTCACACTCTCTCTCTCCGTCTCTCTCGCGCTCTCACTGTCTGTCTCTCTCGCACTCTGTCTCTCACCCGCTCTCTCTCTGTCTCTCACGTGCTCACTCTCTCTGTCTGTCTCTCTCGCACTCTCTCTCTGTCTGTCTCTCTCGCACTCTCTCTCTCTCGCACTCTCTCTCTCTCTGTCTCTCACACGCTCTCACTCTCTCTGGCGCTCGCTCTCTCTGTCTCTCATGTGCTCTCTCTGTCTGTCTCTCTCACTCTCTCTGTCTTGCGCTCTCTCTCGCGCACACATCCTCCTATTGCAGTAAACAAGCGTATTACTCAGCTATCACATAAACAGAAACTGTTCTGAAACCATGGTTTTCATTGTTTTGATGGCTTTTCTGTTATTTCTCTGTACTACCAGTTCTTCAGTTACCTGTTCTGGGTCGTACACCATCAGTCTATTCTGGTACTGAGCTGTGTTTGTGACTCCACCTGCAACAGACAAGAGTATTACACACAGGTGGCGTGCATGTGTGTTTGTGTGTGTGTGTTCAGTGTGTTTTGCTCTATTCTCCATCTGGGTGTGTGTGTACCTGAGACCCAGAGCAGGTCGTCAGCCACACTGCCTGCATGGCAGGACAGCGAGCGGTCAAAGGACTGGACGAAGGTCCACTTGTTCCTCTTCGGACAGTAGCGTTCCACGGTGGGCAGCACCTGTCTCAGCTCGTTCCTCCCCCCCACCGCGTACAGGTACTGGCCCAGAGCCCCCAGGACAAAGTGTTCCCTGCACGCCTTCATGGAGGCTATCTCCGTCCAGCGGTTCCCCCGGGGGTCGTACCGACAGGCTGTCCTCACCGCACACGTCCTCCCCGTGGAATGCTCCACCTCGCCACCCGCCACAAACAGGAAGTGGCCCATGACGGCCACGCAGTGGTGGCTGCGCCCAGCGGGCATTGGCGCCAGCTCGCTCCAATTGGAGCACCCGGCCACGCGCACGTTCTCCTGGGCGGCTGGGTTGAAGTAGCGCAGCTCCCGCACGCGGCTAACCTCGCGCTTGCGCCCGCCGGCGATGTAGAGGGTGAGAGACTGGAAGCGGGGCTTAGTGTGGGCAGTCTGGCGGAGGGGTTGGGCGAAGGTGGCACGGTGGTACTCCAGAGCCTCGTCCACTAGGGCGGCGGCGGTGGCACTGGACTGGACCAGTGGGTGGCACTGTGCCACGTGGTGCAGGGCGGCCACGTCCATAAGGCCGTAACGAACGTGCTGTATCAGGTCCTCTGTGTACTGGTACCGACAGTCATGCTCTAACCAGCACACCACCAGCTAAAGAGGAGAGGGGGAAGAGGAAGACAGGGAAGCGATTCATACTTATTAGTATTCCAAATGCCTACAGAGCAGTGTTGCAAGATCAAGACGAGTGTGTTACCGTATACACAAACACACTTATACAAACGAATACACACTTATACAAACGCACACACACACACAATAGTGTGTTGTGTGCAAGCATCATAAATATCCACCGGTACATTCCTTTGTTGAGGACCGGGAGAGGAGAGAAGCAGAGAGGGGATTTAATTGAACAGTGAGCGCAATCGGAGGCTGTTTAGCTGCGGCAGTGGCGCGTGAATGTGGGCGAGATGGCTGAAGATCACTGATACCATTATCGGGGAAACAAAGTGGCTTTTAACACAATCAGTACAGAGACAGGGAACTTATTACAGCAAAGCAAGATTACTGAGCTGGAGCGGTTCACTGTCAGCACCTCCTCCTGACTCGCAGGCACACTGGATACACACTGAAATCCTATTCAAACATTACACTGGCTCGTATATGCGTTCAAACCATATTCTGTACAAACAACAGAGCAAAAACACACATTTACATAGACACAGACCTATTCACACATCAATTGTATATGTTGTCCTGCTACTGTCATTGCCACTCCTTTTTGTCATTCTTCCTTAAATACATGCAAAAATTATGCCAACACAACAGTATTTACACCCCCCTGCCCCCTTCCACTCTCTGCTTTGTCCTCTTCTTGGTTTTGCTATCTACACCCCTCTCCTCCTCTCTCTCTCTTTCCCGCTCTCTCCCTCCTCCCACCTCTGAAGTGGCGGAGGGGTGTGTGCGCTCCGGGAAGGCTGACTGAAGGTCACGCTGGATCAGAGAACTTCCTCGGGGCAGAGAATAAATCAACTTCCCGTCTCTCCCCTCCTCCCCAAAGAGAGAGACAGAAAGAGAGAGGGAGAGAGCAGGCAGAGAAAGGCAAACACGCGAAGAAGGGGGGAAAAAACAAAGACCCAAGAAAATGTGATTTCCAGAGCGTGAGACTCGGAGAGAAGTCGGTGTGACTATGATTGACGGGCAAACTATATCGGCTGTGTATTGGCGCCCGCACGTTTTTTCGGGCGGATGCCCAAATTAACCTTCTCGGCAGAGTGAAGGAGGCCCAAAGCAGCCTAATCAGGGTCTGATTATGGCGGCATCGCCTGGCTAAAGGGTCAGGGTAATTTTGCCATCAGAGGCCTGATTGTTTTCAATCAGACGGGCGGCCGGAGTGACAGCTGGGGGATTGGGGCGCTGATGAAGCCGCGGTGGGCCTAATCAGAGAGGGGGGAGAAGGGAGAGGGGGGCCTGATTGGTGCAAATGAACAGTCAAAATGCATAGCCCCCCCCTCCACACTTCACCCATCCCTCATACATATATACACTCACACACACACACACACACACACACACACACACACACACACACACATACACCTTCCTTTCCTATTCACTCCTATACATAAATATAAAGAGAGCATTTTGGTGCAGGCAAGGAAAATTGACCAGTTGTTGTTTTATGACACACTGTGTGTTGTAGTATATCAAAGTCTGTGTGGGTCTGGCTGTATGGAAGATCTGCATTTTATGGTGTGCATATAGTGTGTGTGTGTGTGTGTGTGTGTGTGCGCATATGTGCATGCATTTACAAACATGTGTGCGTTCCTTCCATTGTGTGTGTGTGTGTGTGTGTGTGTGTGTGTGTGTGTGTGTGTGTGTGTGTGTGTGTGTGAGACTGTGAGGAGCCAGTGCGTTGTACCTGCCAGATCTCCTCCTCGTTGAGGGAGGTGAGGCGGTCGCTCATCAGCACCTCCCTGAGGAGGCGGTAGGGGAGCAGCAGCACCTCCTCCTGGCGGCTCTGCTGCAGCTCACACAGGTGTTCTACCAGGAAGCTGACAACAGCCTCCTCCAGAGCAGGGAGGTGGAACAGATCAGACACACGGTACAGGTCCAGGTAGTTAACACTGTTCAGCTCCTGTTGTGGACACATGGGCATAGGGTAAAGACTCATGAGGTAAATACATTTACATTGGAGTTATTTAGTAGCAGAGTTTCTCAACGCCACGACATGTACCATCTCAGTGGAGTTGAGCAGCGGCGGCTGCAGGCGGACCGGGCCTCCCGACTACATCGAGTCACTGTCAGTCGACACTAAAAATATACAGTTGAAGTCGGAAGTTTACATTTAGGTTGGAGTTATTAAAACTCGTTTTTCAACCACTCCACAAATTTCTTGTTAATTATAGTTTTGGCAAGTCGGTTCGGACATCTACTTTGTGCATGACAAGTATTTTTTCCAACAATTGTTTAGACAGATTATTTCACTTATAATTCACTTTATCACAATTCCAGTGGGTCAGAAGTTTACATACACTAAAATGACTGTGCCTTTAAACAGCTTGGAAAATTACAGAAAATGATGTCATGGCTTTAGAAGCTTCTGATAGGCTAATTGACATCATTTGAGTCAATTGGAGGTGTACCTGTGGATGTATTTCAAGGCTTACCTTTAAACTCAGTGCATCTTTGCTTGACATCATGGGAAAAATCTAAAGAAATCAGCCAAAACCTCAGAAAACAAATTGTAGACCTCCACAAGACTGGTTCATCCTTGGGAGAAATTTCCAAATGCCTGAAGGAACCATGGTCATCTGTACAAACAATAGTGTGCAAGTATAAACACCATGGGACCACGCAGCCGTCATACCGCTCAGGAAGGAGACGTGTTCTGTCTCCTAGAGATGAACATACTTTGGTGCGAAAAGTGCAAATCAATCCCAGAACAACAGCAAAGGACCTTGTGAAGATGCTGGAGGAAACAGGTAGAAAAGTATCTATATCCACAGTCAAACAAATCCTATATCGACATAACCTGAAAGGCCGCTCAGCAAGGAAGAAGCCACTGCTCCAAAACCGGCATAAAAAGCCAGACTACGGTTTGCATCTGCACATGGGGACAAAGATCGTACTTTTTGGAGAAATGTCCTCTGGTCTGATGAAACAAAAATAGAACGGTTTGGCCGTAATGACCATCATTATGTTTGCAGGAAAAAGGGGGAGGCTTGCAAGCCAAAGAACACCATCCCAACCGTGAAGCATGGGGGTGCTTTGCTGCAGGAGGTACTGGTGCACTTCACAAAATAGATGGCATCATGAGGACAGAAAATTATGTGGATATATTGAAGCAACATCTCAAGAGATCAGTCAGGAAGTTAAAGCTTGGTCGCAAATGGGTCTTTCAAATGGACAATGACCCCAGGCATACTTCCAAAATTGTGGAAAAATGACTTAAAGACAACAAAGTCAAGATATTGGAGTGGCCATCACAATGCCCTGACCTCAATCTCATAGAATATTTGTGGGCAGAACTGAAAAAGCGTGTGCAAGCAAGGAGGCCTACAAACCTGACTCAGTTACACGAGCTCTGTCAGGAGGAATGGGCCAAAATTCACCCAACTTAAAGTGGAAGCTTTTGACCCAAGTTAAACAATTTAAAGGCAATGCTACCAAATACTAATTGAGTGTATGTAAACTTCTGATCCACTGGGAATGTGATGAAAGAAATAAAAGCTGAAATAAATCATTCTCTCTACTATTATTCTGACATTTCACATTTTTAAAATAAAGTGGTGTTCCAAACTGACCTAAGACAGGGCATTTTTACTTGGATTAAATGAAGAGGAATTGTGAAAAACTGTGTTTAAATGTATTTGGTTAAAGTGTATGTAAACTTCCGACTTCAACTGTACATGTCGTGGAGATGAGAATCCCAGCTAGTCATTTAGCAGACGCTCTTATTCATCTTAGGATAGCTAGGCGAGACAACAACGTCACAGCCGTGGGACTGTGATCTTCCCACAATAAAGTAGCAGGAAAAGACAAGTGTAGGTTTTTATTTATTTATACATGTTTTGGGGGGTGCCGTGGGATTTATTTAAGATACTGTTTGAGGAGGAAGTGTTTCAAAACATTTCAGAAGATGGGCAGGCACTCCGCTGTCCTGACGTTAGATGGAAGTCTGTTCCACCGTTGGGGTGCCAGGACAGAGCAGAGCTTTGAGCAGGACCTGACCTCCTGTAGGGATGGGAGGGCCAAGAAACCAGAGGTGGCAGAACGGAGTGCTCGGTTGGGGTGTAGGGTTTGAGTTAATACATCCAGTAACACACACAGACATACCGTTAAATATCCCTCACATGCACGCACACGCACGCACACACACACACACACACATTTTCCTTGGGGTGTTTTTGAACTGCAGTTTATATATCACTGAATCTATTGAGATGAGACCACATTGTCATTCAAGTAGATCACAGAGTATGAGAGAGGGAACAGGAGAGGAGGCAAGAGAATAGAAAACGGAGATTGCGAGTGGAATAAGACTGCCATCTGCTGGCAGTAAGGAGAGCCATGTACAACATACTGCATGGCTCTGTGAGTATTCAGCTCAAACAAAAACTAACACACAGGAATAACCTGTTCAATATCGCCTTTCATACAGACAAAACACTTGTGAATCTATATTTTATGCTAACCTGGGCCTTTTCTCTGCATCTTCAGCTGTGCTCTAACTGCTATCTAATTGTATAATACGGTGTTTACAGTGAGCATGTCTGTAGGGAAAGTGCAGTGAAATCAATGGTGTGCAACAGTGTCCATTTCTCTCTCCACCAGCAGATGGTGTATAAGAGCACTGTTTACCATAACGTGATGTAACGGTTTGCCCATTGTCATGCTAATGTCTCTTTCTGGTGGTGACAGGGGGGTTTAATGTGTGGTCTTGTGTGATTAGGAGGTACCTTGAACATATGGAGAGTAGACCCTCCATATACACAATAAATTGCAGTGTGTGTGTGTGTGATACACGTGTTTATTTGACTGTACTACTGTATATGACTGTTTGTGTGAGTACGTAATATATGTGAGTACGTAATATGTGTGTGTGTGTGTGTGTGTGTGTGTGTGTGTGTGTGTGTGTGTGTGTCTGTCTTGACTCCTCACCTGGACGAGGTAGTGTGAGCAGAGACTGAGCAGCTCCAGCAGCTGAAGGTGACTTCCTGCCGACAGAACATCCTGAATCACCCCTGGCTCCAGTATTATCTGAGGAGAGGACCTGAGTGAGACCACTTCCTGTCCACCTCACACACTGCTCACCTCCCCAGACATACAGGTTCCGTCCCAAATTACATCATATTCCCTATATAAGTGCCCATAGGGTTCTGGTCAAAAGTAGTGCACTATGTATTTGAACAGGGTGCCATTCTGGACACACTCAATGACAGAAGCACTCAGGACCAGTGGTCACTTTATATACTGCTGCTGATTCATGTGTGTGGGTGTGTGACTGTGGTCTCAGGCCAGGCGTGTTTTTTTGTGCAATAGCATTTAAACTAATGTGTTTTCACTCATGTGTCACTGAAAGCCTTTGAGAGGCATTATTTACGCTATCTGTTCTTCAATAGACTACATGTGTTGGTCCCACTTTATATTCAGTGTCTATAAAACATGAATTTAAAAAAAGGGCCATTACGTTGCAGTTAGCGTGTTATTAGACATCGTTATTCACACACAGTTATTCTTCTTACAACTGTGATACCTATCCCATTGAAATGTAATTGCCATGTAAATACATGATTTTAGCAACATCAAATAAAACGTCCTCTCAGTGTAGACTATATAGCAACAGCATGTCTGCTAACCTTTATGGCCCCTGACATGTGGCTGGTGGATTTCAGCTGTGTGGTTGTTTACTGAAATAAGCATATTGCTCACGTCTCATCATCTCAGCAGAAAGAAACGGACCGGCAGCCGGCTGCTGACCTACATCGACACAACTCCCCCTGCTCATTTCCACTGTGGAAATGCAATTAGGAATAATTACGAGCTAGCCAGCCTCTCACTGCTAGGCCACAGGGCATAGGTCTCCTGATTCCTCACCACAGTGAGAGAGAGAGAGAGAGAGAGAGAGGGAGAGAAAGATGGGGGGAAGAGAGATAGGCAAGCGAGAGAGAGCGGGAGGAGAGAGAGAGGGGGGGGGGTGAGGAGAGAGAGAGGGGGGGGGGGAGGAGGGGGGAAAATCACTGGCATACTGTAGGGTCAGGCTAGGTTAGATATCACATCCATGCATAGGTTGTAGCAGGTGTACTCAACCACTACTTAAGAAGGTCCAGTCACACAAATGTACTAGATGGCAAAGGTCCGGATGGATATTGTCATTTATCAGCATAGTAACAAACCGCCACATCGTGACTCATATGACCCCAAGCTGCTCACACCCCTCTTCTTGGCAGAGAGAAAACGTCTGCATTTTAAAGCAAATCTCCTGCAATTCTACACATTTTGTCATGTTTTATGTGCGTTCGTATGATACCTGAGTGACTCAACAAAATGAATGGGGGCCCCCTCGGGGTCAAGTATCCAGACCACAATCTGCCTGTTGAGTATGGCTGGGCTATAGCTTTAATCAGCTAACGAAAAGCTGAAAACTGTCACTCTTAGTTAGTGTTAGCCTGGATATTTGTGAGATAAGTTTGTGTGTACAGTTCAGTACCTGTGTGTGACTTGAGGACATGTGGTGGCTAGCTGTAGATGAAGGTGCTACTGTAGACTCACCTGTCCTGTGTAGGCGAAGTCTAGTGCATGTTTCAGTCCCACACTTGTCACTCCCTGAAGAGTCACCTCATCTGCCTCACTCTCCACCATGCACAGACTGAACATGGCCTGAGAACACACACACAGAGACAGAGAGAGAGACAGAGAGAGAGAGACAGAGAGTGAGAGAGGAGACCTCAGACATAGGCACAGCAAGCCTGATCTATAAATAGGCTACAGCCCAGTTGAATTACAAAAACAACTGTATATGTCCTCATAGATGCGGGAAGTAGGGGTGCTGAAGCACCCCCTAAAATATCATAATAATAAATACGAAAAATAGTGCACTGGGTCTTTACTAGTCCTGTATTAGTGGACCGATATAGCTGTCTGTTCCACGGGCAAAAAATAAAACTTTATTGCCCATTGTCTTAGAGAGAACAGAAGTTAATATTTTTGCTTGATCAGCACACACCCCCCCCCCCCCCCCCCCCCCCCCCCAAGGACTACCCATTTTAAAAGCTATATTTATCACTATCTGACACACAGACTGGTTACTTCCTGGTCCTGATCTTTTTCTGGGAAACACTCCGTTAATGCACACACACACACAAACAAACAAACAAACAAACAAACAAACAAAGTGAAATCAAAGCCCCAGAGAGAGCAGCTGCCTGGCCCTAAGCCTGCTGTGCCTGATGCCGGGTGCTCCCCAATCAAAGCAATTGATTGGTGTCACAGTATGAGATGATGGCAGAGCCATTGATCAGGGTGGAGGAACAGGGGAAGTGGCAGGGTGATGGATTAGTCATGTCTTTAATCCACAACTAAAATAATCAAGGACTCCTAAATCACACTAGCCTCGGTACCAATCTGTTTGTGCCTTCATGCCACACCTTGTCATGCAAAGAGTTGACATGATAGCCCAAACAGATCTGGGACCAGGCTACAGTCACACCACTCATCACTACAACCTCAGAGCAGAGGATACTCCTGGCCTTTTTTTCATTAGGACTGGTCTTTTTTGGGTGTAAGCACTAGTGTTGTTCTAGGTAAATTGTGTTTCCATAGCTAACACAGTCTCTACTCTACAAAAGATTAGGACAACCACTTTTAATTTATTCAGAGTAATTGTGAACAATAAATGGGTCAGATCTTCTTGCCTTGTCTCTCAGATCGTTTACAGCTTTGTGGAAGTTACCTGTGGCTCTGATGTTTAAGCTGGGGTATGTATAGTTTTTTGTGTGCTCTAGGGCAATGGTGTCTGAATGGAATTTGTATTCGTGGTCCTGGGAACTGGACCTTTTTCGGAAGACCGTTATTATTTTTGTCTTACTGAGATTTGTCGTCAGGGCCCAGGTCTGACAGAATCTGTGCAGAAGATCTAGGTGCTGCTGTAGGCCCTCCTTGTTTGGGGACAGAAGCACCAGATCATCAGCAAACAGTAGACATTTGACTTCAGATTGTAGTAGGGTGAGGCCAGGTGATGCAGACTGTTCTAGTGCCCTCACCAATTCGTTGATATATATGTTGAAGAGGGTAGGGCTTAAGCTGCATCCCTGTCTCATCTCCCGGCCCTGTGGAAAGAAATGTGTTTTTTTTGCCAATTTTAACCTCACACCTGCTGTTTGTGTACATGGATTTTATAATGTCATATGTTTTTCCCCCAACACCACTTTCCATCAATTTGTATAGCAGGCCCTCGTGACATATTGAGTCGAAAGCTTTTTTGAAATCAACAAAGCATGAGAAGACTTTGCCATTGTTTTGGTTTGTTTGTTTGTCAATTAGGGGGTGCAGGGTGAATACGTGGTCTGTCCTACGGTAACTTGGTAAAAAGCCCATTTGAAATTTTCTCAGTACATTGTTTTGCATAGGAAATGAACGAGTCTGTTGTTAATTATAATGCAGAGGATTTTCCCAAGGTTGACGCATATCCTACGGAAGTTATTGGGGTCATATTTGTCTCCACTTTTGTAGATTGGGATGATCAGTCCTTGGTTCCAAATATTGGGGAAGATGCCAGAGCTAAGGATGATGTTAGAGAGTTTAAATATAGCCAATTGGAATTTTTGGTCTGTATGTTTTATCATTTCATAAAGGATACCATCAACACCACAGGCCTTTTTGGGTTGGAGGGTTTGTATTTTGTCCTGAAGCTCATTCAAGATAATTGGATAATCCAGTGGGTTCTGGTAGTCTTTAATAGTTGATTCTAAGATGTGTATTTGTTCATGTATATGTTTTTGCTGTTTGTTCTTTGTTATAGAGCCAAAAAGATTGGAGAAGTGGTTTATCCATATATCGCCATTTTGGATAAATAACTCTTTGTGTTGTTGTTTGTTTAGAGTTCTACAATTTTCCCAGAGGTGGTTAGATTCTATAGATTCTTCAACTACATTGAGCTGATTTCTGACGTGCTTTTCCTTCTTTTTCCGTAGTGTATTTCTGTATTGTTTTAGTGATTCACCATAGGGAAGGCATAGGCTGAGGTTTTCTGAGTCTCTATGTTTTGGTTGGACAGGTTTCTCAATTTCTTTTTATGTTTTTGCATTCTTCATCAAACCATTTGTCATTGTTGTTAATTTTCTTAGGTTGTCTGCTTGACATTTTTAGATTTGATATGGAAGCTGAAAGGTCAAATATACTGTTTAGATTTTCTACTGCCAAGTTTACACCTTCACTATTACAGTAAAACAGTTTGTCTAGGAAATTGTCTAGAAGGGATTGCATTTGTTGTTGCCTAACTTTCCTTCCATCTATAGCATTTCTTAATATTATTCAGTTCATTTGGCTTTGATGCCTCATGATTGAGCAAAGCTCTGTTCAAGTAGAGTGTGATTTTGCTATGATCTGATTGCGGTGTCAGTAGACTGACTGTGAAGGCGCTAAGAGACTCTGGGTTGAAGTCAGTGATAAAGTAGTCTACAGTACTACTGCCAAGAGATGAGCTATATGTGTACCTACCATAGGAGTCCCCTCGAAGCCTACCATTAACTATGTACATACCCAGCGTCCAACAAAGCTGCAGGAGTTATGACCCGTTTATGTTGGTTATGTTATCGTAGTTGTGTCTAGGGGGGAATATGGGGGAGGGAATGCTGTCACCTCCAGGTAGGTGTTTGTCCCCCTGTGTGTTGAGGGTGTAAGGTTCTTGTCCAGTTCTGGCATTTAGGTCACCACAGACTAGTTCATGTCCCTGGGCCTGAAAATGTTTTATCTCCCCCTCTAGGATGAGAAGTCATCCTAAAGTATGGGGATTCATTTGGGCGATATAAACTCAGCAAAAAGAGAAACGTCCCTTTTTCAGGACCCTGTCTTTCAAAGATCATTCGTAAAAATCCAAACAACTTCACAGATCTTCATTGTAAAGGGTTTAAACACTGTTTCCCATGTTTATTCAATGAACCATAAACAATTAATGAACATGCACCTGTGGAACGGTCGTTAAGACACTAACAGCTTACAGACAGTAGGCAATTAAGGTCACAGTTATGAAAACGTAGGACACTAAAGAGGCCTTTCTACTGACTCTGAAAAACACCAAAAGAAAGATGCCCAGGGTCCCTGCTCATCTGCGTGAACGTGCCTTAGGCATGTTGCAAGGACGCATGTGGCCAGGGCAATGAGTTGCAATGTCCGTACTGTGAGATGCCTAAGACAGCGCTACAGGGAGACAGGACGGACAGCTGATCGTCCTCACAGTGGCAGACCATGTGTAACAACATCTGCACAGGATCGGTACATCCGTACATCACACCTGCGGGAAGGTACAGGATGGCAACAACAACTGCCCAAGTTACACCAGGAACATACAATCCCTCCATCAGTGCTCAGACTGTCCGCAATAGGCTGAGAGAGGCTGGACTGAGGGCTTGTAGGCCCGTTGAAAGGCAGGTCCTCACCAGACATCACCGGCAACAACGTCGCCTATGGGCAAAAACCCACCGTCGCTGGACCAGACAGGAATGGCAAAAAGTGCTCTTCACTGACGAGTCGCAGTTTTGTCTCACCAGGGGTGATGATCAGATTCGGATTTATCGTCGAAGGAATGAGCGTTATACCGCTGCCTGTACTCTGGAGCGGGATCGATTTGGAGGTGGAGGGTCTGTCATGGTCTGTGGCGGTGTGTCACATCATCATCGGACTGAGCTTGTTGTCTTTGCAGGTAATCTCAACGCTGTGCGTTACAGGGAAGACATCCTCCTCCCTCATGTGGTACCCTTTCTGCAGGCTCATCCTGACATGACCCTCCAGCATGACAATGGTTCAGTTTATGTCTCAGCTGTTGAATCTTGTTATGTTCATACAAATATTTACACATGTTAAGTTTGCTGAAAATAAACACAGTTGACAGGGAGAGGACGTTTCTTTTTTTGCTGAGTTTAGGTAGCACGAGGAGATTTTTCTCTGTTGAGATCATTCCTTATTAATATCTAGCCAGATGTAAAATACCATGTTTCTTGTAGGATGACAATGTCTGTATTTCCAATTTCTTTGATGAAGTCTGGGCTCCTGCTCTTTAGGCCAACAGCAGATGACCTCAGACCTTGTGTATTCCAGGATGTGATAGTAAAAGCTTTGTGTTCCATATTGTCTAGTGTTGTTTTCATGTGGTTTAGGCTCGGACCATTACAGTAGGTGTGAGCAGAGCATGTTGAGCATGCTGAGCATATGTGCGGCTTTAATACATCAGACTAAAAACAGCTGCATGCATTCGTGAATTGCGATGTATTTATTGTTTAGGCTAACTATTCAAAGCTTCCTTTGTTATTAATTTTAAAACTAAAATGCTTGATTGCATTTCAAAGCATGAATGTCTCGTATACTGTGTGATGGCATGAACAAATGAATGACTGAGTGATTAATACAGTAGCCTATATATTGAAATATAGGCGTAAGTAAGTTAGGGTATTTAGTCTAGGACGCACTCTTAGGCCTACAGCTCGATGGTGGTTACACAAGGCTACTATATGAAGATATTTCGACAAGTCCAGGCGACAACAGGGCTACACTGATCAATCGAGCCTGGTTCCCAAGTTTCTAAACCATCTTTGGTATAGTATCGCCTAAATATTTGAATTGAAGAAGTGTGATAATCCTTAGGATATTTTAGCGATCCCCAGTAGACGTCCTAAATGCCCCCCAGCCTTCAGATGTGAGCTAAACAGCGCACTTGCACTTGAGATGCGTTTTAAGGCTATGGATGCGAAAGTGAACTTATCATTTCCAAACGTTTAAGTCGGTTGTATGCTGCTTTGCGATCTATTAACAGCATAATCATTGCGATATTAAATAGGCGCTATATTTTTTACTGATGCATTATTCAATTCATACGCACAAACATAGCATTCACTGTGAAAGTTGATACATGTAGGCCCTTCATATATAGGCTATGCACTTCGTTCAATTTATCGAATCAGTTATTGTTGACGCAAAAAAATGACAGATGTGGTGTTTTGCGCTTGTGCACATAATGTGCACATAATTACATTACCCGACCACCCCCAGTAAAACAAATCCCATATGAATAGGGCTTGAGGCAGGGGCTGTTTCTGCACTTCTGCTATTATGCACATAGCAACATAGGGAATAGTGCCAATTCTTTGGCGCACTGAATATTATGTTTCAGAACCGCGGACAGCGACCATATCCAACACGGGAGAAAGCGCATGTTCTAAAATAATATTTGATTTATTAGTGTTGCACAATTTATAATATAACCACACACGTCTTAGAGTGATGGACTGTGCCATCCCTGTGGCCTCCAATGGAGTAGTCCACTGAGACATGCGCGAATCAGACAGGTACATCATATTGACCAAACAACTAAATGCGGTCAGCCTAAGATTTTCACATATGGAATTGAGATTTTCACTTGGACAGATAGACAGCTAGGAGAACAAGAGACACAGACCAGGAGATGCGGCAGGTAGCCTAGCGGTTAAGAGTGTTGGACCGATAACGAATCCCTAACTTGAATAGGTGAAAAATCTGTCCATGTTCCCTTGAGCAAGGCACTTAACCCTAATTGCTCCTGTAAGTCAAATGGAAAATGTGATTTAACATTAATCTATTAAAAGCAGTTCTCTAGTCATGAGGTTTGTGCAGTAGGCTACAGGCCCAAAACATTATCACTGCATATTGGCTTTGCTTGAATTGCCCTGCCAATGCATTGTTGTTCTTCTCAGACCATTTAAAAAATACACAGTATGAGTCAAAAGTTTGGACACACCTACTTATTCAAGGGTTTCTTTGTTTTAACATTGCAGAATAATAGTGAAGACTTCAAAACTATTAAATAACACATATGGAATCATGTAGTAACCAAAAAAGTTTTAAACAAATCAAAATATATTTTATATTCTTCAAAGTAGTCACCGGTCTAATGTCCATTGCTCATGTTTCTTGGCCAAAGCAAGTCTCTTCTTATTATTGGTGCCCTTTAGTCGTGGTTTCTTTGCAGCAATTTGACCATGAAGCCTGATTCACACAGTCTCCTCTGAACAGTTGATGTTGAGATGTGTCTGTTAATTGAACTCTGTGAAGCATTTATTTGGTCTGCAATGTGAGGTGTAGTTAACTCTAATGAACTTATCCTCTGCAGCAGAGGTAACGCTGGGTCTTCCTTTCCTGTGGTGGTCCTCATGCGAGCCAGTTTCATCATAGCGCAAGATGGTTGTTACAACTGCACTTGAAGAAACTTCAGTTCTTGGAATTTTCCGTGTTGACTGACCTTGTCATTTCATTGACTGACTGTCATTTCTATTTGCTTATTTGAGCTATTCTTGTCATAATATGGACTTGGTATTTTACCAAATAGGGCTATCTTCTGTATACCACACTTGCCTTGTCACAACACAACTGATTGGCTGACTACCTTAGTGACTACCTCATGAAGCTGGTTTGCTTGATTACTGACTAATATACACTACATGACCAAAAGTATGTGGACACCTTGGTGGTCAGCACTCAGCGGTCCTGTTCTGCGAGCTTGGGTGGCCTACCACTTCGCAGCTGTTGTGCCTAGACATTTCCATTTCACAATAACAGCACTTACAGTTGACCGGGAAGGCTCAAGCAGGACAGACTTTTGACGAACGGACTTGTTGGATAGGTGGTATCCTATGACGGTGCCAAGTTGAAAGTCACTGAGCTCTTCAGTAAGGCCATTCTACTGCAAATGTCTGTCTATGGAGATTGCATGGCTGCGTGCTCGATTTTAGACCTGTCAGCAACGGGGGTGGCTGAAATAGCCGAATCCACTCATTTGAAGGGGGGTCCACATACTTTTGTATATATAGTGTATGTGCAGATATACTGTGTAGATATACTGTGCATGCGGACTGTACTGTATATGTTCGATGTCCTCCAAAGGCAGATGTGCACATTACACTGACATTACATACTGGCACAGAAGATGGCGTCATACTGTAAGGCGGCCGTCTTTCGAGCTCTGACCCAACTTTGCTTCTTTTGGCGTTTATCTTTACTTTTTTGGATGAAATGTATCCCCTATCAGTTCTTATGATCGACAAGAACTTTTGTCACATCAGATTGCCAGTTACTAAACCTCAATTCCGACTCATCTGCCCTGGGCTAACCAAGATTAAGGTGAAGGGATAACCGGCCACCTCTTCCCTCCATTTTATTGGCCAGACACTTGATAATAAGATGGATGACATCCAAGCGTGAATTTGATATCAATAGGACTCTCATAACTGCAATATTCTCTGCTTTTCTGAAACATGGCTTTCGGAAAAGATGGCTATCCAACCCCATGGCTATCCAACTCGATGGATTCTCCATTCACCAAGGGAACAGGACATTGGATTCAGAGAAATCCTAGAGGGGGAGGGGTATGACTCTTCATCAACAGCAAATGGTGTGCTGACTCTAGCCCAGTGGAAGTCTTGACCCATTGTTCACCCGTCTTGGAATACCTGATGGTCAAATGTCGACCCTTCTATCTCATGAGAGAGTTTTCAGCTGTTATCATGACTGCTGTATATATTCCACCTCAGGACAAGAAAAACAACAAGCTGGCACTTAAAACTATACAAGGCTATACATTTTTTTTTTAAATGTAACCTTTATTTAACTAGGCAAGTCAGTTAAGAACAAATTCTTATTTACAATGACGGCCTACCAGGGAACAGTGGGTTAACTGCCTTGTTCAGGGGCAGAACGACAGATTTTTACCTTGTCAGCTCGGGGATTCGATCCAGCAACCTTTTGGTTACTGGCCCAACGCTCTAACCACTAGGCTACCCGCCGCCCCATAAACAAGCAGGAAACCATCAACCTGGAGGCAGCTTTTTTGGTTGCCGGTGATTTTAATTCTGCGTCATTAAGACGCCTAATACCCAACTTCATCAACACGTCTCCTTCACCACTAGGGGTGATAGTCCTAGATCAATGTTACTCTACTCACAGGCAAGCATACAAGGCCCTCCCTCATCCCCTGTTCGGCAATCAGATCATGACTCTATACTCCTGTCTACAAGCAGAAGCTCAAACAGGAAGTACCCGTGACGTGCTCTGTAGATAAATGGTCCTCTGAATCGGAGGCTATGCTACTGGACTGCTTGCTAGCGCTGACTGTACCAGGACTCCGCTGATAGCATCGACAAGCTAACCACCTCCGCGACCGGCTTCATTAGGAAATGCATCACTGATGTTGTCCCCACAGTGAAGGTTAGCTGCTTCCCCAATCAAAAGCCCTGGATTAACACCAAGGTTGCAGCTAAACTAAAAGGACAGTGCTACCACACACAGGTCTATCGCAGCCAACCCAGAGAATACGGCTGATGACAATAAATCCTGCTACGACCTCCACAGAACCATCAAACAGGAAAAAGGCTAAAATAAAAACAAGGTGGAATCCTATTACACAGGCTCAGATGCCCGCCGCATGTGGCAGGGGCTACAGTTCATTACGGATTACAAAGCAAGAACCAGCCAAAATCTGCCCAACGATGCATCTTTACCAGACGAACTCAATGCATTTTATACATGCTTCGACAAAAACACCAAGCCGTGCATGAGGGCTCCCGTCAACCCAAAGGACTGGGTGATCTCGCTCTCCGAGGCCGACGTGAGGTTTTTAATCAGGTCAACACTAGCAAGGCCGCAGGCCGGACAGTATTCCAGGACGTGTTCTCAGAGCATGCGCAGAACAGCTGGCAGGCATATTTGCGGTCATTTTCAACCTCTCCTTGTCCCAGTTTGTAATCCCCACATCTCAAGCAGACCACCATTATTCCTGTTCCCAAAAACTTTTAGGCTAACTGCCACAAAGGCTACCACCCAGTATCACAATCACCACCCGCAATAACATCTGCTAAAGACATGTATGTGACCAATATAATTTGATTTAAGTACTTTCAAAGGCTAGTTATGGCACACTTCAACTCCATCATCCCAGACACCCCTAACACACTCAAATTAGCGTCTTTGGATCTGTTGGTCGGTATGCAATCTCAACTGCACTCCACACTGCCCTCACCCACCTAGATAAGAGGAATACCTACAGTTAAAGTCGGAAGCTTACATACACTTAGGTTGGAGTCATTAAAACTTGTTTTTCAACCACTCCACACATTTCTTGTTAACAAACTATAGTTTTGGCATGTCGGTTAGGACATCTACTTTGTGCATGACACAAGTATTTTTTCCAACAACTGTTTACAGACAGATTATTTCACTGTATCACAATTCCAGTGGGTCAGAAGTTTACATACACTAAGTTGACTGTGCCTTTAAACAGCTTGGAAAATTCCAGAAAATTATGTCATGGCTTTAGAAGCTTCTGATAGGCTAATTGACATCATTTGAGTCAATTGGAGGTGGACCTGTGGATGTACTTCAAGGCCTACCTTCAAACTCAGTGCCTCTTTGCTTGACATCATGGAAAAATCTAAAGAAATCAGCCAAGACCTCAAGAAATAAAATTGTAGACCTCCACAAGTTTGGTTCATCCTTGGGAGCAATTTCCAAACGCCTGAAAGTGCAAATCAATCCCAGAACAACAGCAAAGGACCTTGTGAAGATGCTGGAGGAAATCCAGCAGTCAAAAGATGCTGGAGGATATCCACAGTCAAACGAGTCCTTATATCTACATAACCTGAAAGGCCGCTCAGCAAGGGAGAAGCCACTGCTCCAAAACCGCCATAAAAAAGCCAGACTACGGTTTGCAACTGCACATGGGGACAAAGATCGTACTTTTTGGAGAAATGTCCTCTGGTCTGATGAAACAAAAATAGAACTGCTTCGCCATAATGACCATCGTTATGTTTGGAGGAAAAAGGGGGAGGCTTGCAAGCCGAAGACCACCATCCGAACCGTGAGGCACGTGGGTGGCAGAGCCAAAGCCCCATACTACCCACCACTGCGACCTCGTTGGCTGGCCCTCACTACATATCCGTCGCCAAACCCACTGGCTCCAGGTCATCTATAAGTATTTGCTAGGTAAAGCCCCGCCTTATCTCAGCTCACTGGTCACCATAGCAACACCCACCCGTAGCACACGCTCCAACAGGTATATTGCACTGGTCATCCCCAAAGCCAACACATCCTTTGGCCGCCTTTCCTTCCAGTTCTCTGCTGCCAATGACTGGAACGAATTGTAAAAATCTCTGATGCAACTGCACATGGTCTTATATCTCCCTCTCTAACTTTAAGCATCAGCTGTCAGAGCAGCTTACCGATCACTGTACCTGTACACAGCCAATCTGTAAATAGCACACCCGACTTCCTCATCCATATATTATTACCTACCCTCTTGCTCTTTTGCACCCCAGTATCTCTACTTGCACATCATCATCTGCACATATATCACTCCAGTATTAATGCTAAATTGTAATTATTTTCACCTCTATGGCCTATTTATTGCCTACCTCCCTACTCTTCTACATTTGCACACACTGTACATAGATCTTTCTATTTTTCTTTTATTTTGTGTTATTGACTGTGCGTTTGTTTATGTGTAACTCTGTGTTGTTGTTTTTGTCGCACTGCTTTGCTTTATCTTGGCCAGGTCGCAGTTGTAAATGAGAACTTGTTCTCAACTGGCCTACCTGGTTAAATAAAAGTGAAATAAAAATAAAAAAATAGAATCATATATATTCTGATGTCTAGTCACCTTACACCCTATACATATCTACTCCTAACCACTTCAGTATCCCTGCACATTGTATGGTATTGGCACTGACCCTGGAACTGACCCTGTATATCGCTTACTTACTTTCTCCTGTTCTTATTATTTCTATTTCTCGTGTGTTTTTGTTCTACTTTACTTTATTAGTAATAGTGATATTGATTATTGCATTGTTGGGAAAGAGCTTGCAAGAAATGCATTTCACTGTACTCGTGCACGTGACAATACAGCTTCAAACTACACTCTTAGAAAAAAGGGTTCCAAATGTTTTTTTTGGCTGTACCCATACAAGAACCCTTTTTAGTTCTAGGTAGAACACTTTTTGATTCCAAGTAGAACTCTTTTGGGTTCCATGTAGAACCTTCTGTGGAAAGGGTTCTACAAAGAACCCAAACGGGTTCTACCTAGCAGCTAAAGGGTTCTTCAAAGGGTTCTCCCATGAGGACAGCTGAATAACTCTTTTTTTCTAAGAGTGTAGTGTCCTCCCCAGGTCCAAACTCACCCGGAAGTAATCGCTGCACGCCGCCAGCACTGCTTTATGGGCGTGGAACTTCTGGTCGCCGGCAACCAAGGTGACATCACAGAGTAGGCCATCCTTCCTCTGCTGATTGAGGGCGGAGAGGACGGAGTCCTGGTGAGACTTGGACTGGCATAGCCTCTGATCTGTTACCAGCTCCTGCCCACTGGGAGTGTGGGGGGGAGTGGGGGAGATAGGGAAAGGGAGAGACATCAGTTAAGGCTGGGGGAAAATCTCGGTCTCTCTGCTCATCTCATTTTAGTCATTTAGCAGACACTCTTATCCAGAGCGACTTACAGGAGCAATTAGGGTTATGTGCCTTGCTCAAGGTAACATGGACAGATTTTTCACCTATTCAAGTCAGGGATTCAAACCAGCAACTTTTCATTACCGGCCCAACACTCTTAACCGCTAGGCTACCTGCCGCATCCCCTGGTCTGTGTCTCTTGTTCTCCTAGCCGACTATCTGTCCATTTCATATTTGTCTGTTTATTAGACCAGCTGTTTATTATTTATTAGTCTAGTCTGTTTATTATTAACTAGCTGTCAGTCCTTTTTTCTGCAGTTTGGTCTGTCACCTTAAGATAGTATGTGAACACAAGTCTGGTGTGTGTGTGTGTGTGTGTGTGTGTGTGTGTGTGTGTGTGTGTGTTTTGTGGTAAAGCACTGGAGCCCCCTGCTGGCCACCTCTAAGGCCCAGCAGCTGTAGTTCAACATTGTCACCGGGCTGCTCCTCCCTAACTCTCTGTCCGGGCTGGACAAGGCCCTGAGGAACAGCCTGTCCCTCTACCTGCAGTGTGTGTGGCCCTGACAGAGTAATACCCCAGGAATGAGGGACAGGTCGCCACAGGCTGAGAGGCAGAGTCAGGATTATAATATGACAGGCAGAAGTGTGTGTGTGGAGGGGAGGGATTGACTGTGAACACACCTGCCCAACATGCTGCCCCACCAAAGCTTAGATCAGCAATGCCAAACCAAGGTTGGTTAGAGGTTAGTTAACTGCAGTATATGTGGTGAGCTAACACTGCAGATTGCATTGCAAACTCTAAGAGCAAAATGAGTCACACCCGATTACAAAATACTGGAAACATTAGTAGGGCTGTGTGTGTGATTCACTTGTGTTAGTGTTAGTGTGTGTGTGTGTGTGTGTGTGTGTGTGTGTGTGTGTGTGTGTGTGTGTGTGTGTGTGTGTGTGTGTGTGTGTGTGTGTGTGTGTGTGTGTGCACGGATTCACCAGCTTACAGATTTACCTGACACAAGGTTCAGATGGCATGCTCCCGGAGAAGGAGAGAAGAGGTGGAACAGTATTCTGTGATTCCTTAGGGCTGCAGTTACTTCCTGCATTAGCCTGGAAAGAGAAACAGATAAGGCATATTTCAATTAATCCATTTGGATCAATTAACTGCTAACCCCTAATAGAAAGCAGACTGAAAGTCCACTTGAAACTGCGAGGCACTTCAGGTTAAATGAATAGAATGAAGCAAAGGCACTTTGTGAATTAGCAATCTGCCAAGAAAGACCATGACCTGAGCTTCCTACTGACTCTCTGTGGTTAAGAATATTTTTTTAATAAAAAAAATATTTCACCTTTATTTAACCAGGTAGGCCAGTTGAGAACAAGTTCTCATTTACAACTGCGACCTAGCCAAGATAAAGCAAAGCAGTGCAACACAAAGAACAACACAGAGTTACACATTGAATAAAGAAGTGTACAGTCAATAACACAATAGAAAAAAGAAAGTCTATATACAGTGTACATCAACACCTCCCCCGTAGACATTCCTGTCTTTTTTATAGATGTTATATCCTTGTATTCCTACTGCTGTATCATCGATGGTGCTGTAAAAGTGAGTCTCAGAAATGTCGAATACTGAATATTAATACTAATTAAGATTAGCTGTGCTACGAATTTCATGAGCTTTGTTTGAGGCTACATACATCATCAGTGCGTGCAACAGAACAGTGTACTGTCTACACTCAGTTTGTTGTTTTTATGAAATTGTTTTCTTTTAAATCATAGCTAAAGTTTTATTGCTATGGATTCCGCGACGCGGTTAGCCTTTAAGGCTGGGACTGCAAGTTTGTGTTCCGGATTCCTGTTAAGTAGCATTTAGCTGATAGCCATCAGGAAAACGAAGCAGGCTAACGCTAGCAGTGCTAGCCCACTGGTGTTTTTATCCACGGCTGGGTATGAGATGATTTCCACACAATCACAAGATGAAGATAAGGCGTAACTGAAAACTGGGACAGGGATTTGTCTGCACTAAATGCACCACCATCAAGCAGCTTAGGGAAGAGATCCTCCGACTGCTCGCTAGGCTGCGAGAGAAGGATTGCCTGCTTTCTAAGTACACAACCTTGCTGTAGCCCAGGCAAACCGAATCTCACTTATAAATGTCTCCTATAGCAAAGCTGTCGATGAGTCGGGCGGAGTTGATCTGCCCCAATCCAACGGACAAATGTTAAGCTCAACTCCGCAGCCCATGGGAGACTAGACACTCGCAAGGTGTAGGAGATAGGGAAGGCAGTCTGACCACCCTTCATCTATGTGAGAAGATCAAATCCAGCTATCAAACATCTTTGGCCCACTTGAGACGGACCTACCAGCCCCGGGAGTCAGCACGGATCTTGGGAGTATACCACCAGCCGGTGGCCACCACAGTTCAGCAGGTCGCTGACTCAAGACAGAAAGGTCTTGGGCCATCTTCCACCTTCCTGGGGTTTCCCACGCCATCGGAATTTTGTGATTACGATCTTGTCTCATCGCTGCAACTCCCCAACGGGCTCGGGACAGGCGAAGATCGAGGGATGCATCCTCAGCAACATGACCCGCCAAACTGTGCTTCTTAACACCTGCTCGCTTATCCCAGAAGCCAGCTGCACCAATGTGTCGGAGGAAACACTGTTCAACTGACGACCGAAGTCAGCCTGCAGGCATCCGGCCTGCCACAAGGAGTCGCTATAGCACGATGTGCCAAGTAAAGCCCCCCCGGCCAAACCCTCGCTTAACCCGGGCGACGCTGGGCAAATTGTGCGCCGACCTATGGGACTCGCGGTCACGGCCGGTAATGACACAGCCTGGGATCGAACCCCAGGCTATACTAACACCGATACAGTGTCTTAGACTGCTGCGCCACTCGGGAGGCCCATTCACGTAGGTTTTAATGACTTTCGCTTTAGGCGATCTGAGGAACTGAGGGTGGACTACAAATATATATTTTATAACACCACACTAGCACAGGGCCACCTCCAGTGCTATCGGAGGGGTTCGGAACATTTCAGCCGACTCGTTGCTCTAAACGAGTACCTGAAGAAACTTTACAATGACAGGAATGTCTCCTTTTGTGACAACTTTGATTTGCTGTGGGAGCAATAAGCAGTTTTTAAAAAAGAGATGAGATTCATCCTAACCGCAGGGGTTCCAGGATTATTTCCAGTAATATCACAAACTGTTTTAGAGACTGACTGATAGGGTCTGGTAGTGCTCCAGTCCTCCCTGTCAGAATAAGCAACAGAGGACTTGGAAAGCATATCAACTCCTGTAGAAATGGCACTGTGGTTATTGTGAGTAACCTCATTTATGTTCCTCTAACGCCACCTTCTAGTGAGTTTATACAAATTGTCATATCCTACCATTCTGATCGATTGGAGACTGACAGAAAATGTGGCTGTAATTTTCATATTTTGGTTGTTATTCCATTGGTTACCTGCCCCAGAGTCCGAGTGGCCTACACTTATTGAATATGGAGCTTTTAAAATGTTAGAGCAATCACTAGAAAAACCTTTCTCGTGAATGACCTCATTACTGAGCGCAAAATTGATAGCCATGTTTTTGTGAGAAACATGCCGTCTTCAGACTGTAGTATCTCTCTTATTGAAGCCTCCCCGCCAGACCACAGCTTTTTATACATCAGAAAAGGGAAAAGGGTGGGGGGACAGCCTCTATTTTTACTAATGCTCTCAGCTGTAAGGACATTTCATTTGGTGACTTTGAGTCTTTTGAGTATCATGCTATACTGTTTAAATGTCAGCCACCAGTGCTGGCTATAACCCTGTATAGGCCAGCAGAGTATTGCCCCACTTTCTTTACGGATTTCTCTGAGTTTGGCGATTTTAATATTCACGTTGACAAAGAGACTGACTCCAAGGCCAATGAATTTATTAATCTTTTGAACTCTATGGACTTTATCCAACAAGTTATTGGGCCCACCGATAACCGCGGACATACTCTGGACCTGGTTATTACCAAAGGGCTTTCTATTGACATATCCTCTACAGTTGAAGTTGCTTTATCTGATCACCACTGTGCATTTCTCTTTTTTTTGTATTTTCACCCCTTTTTTTCTCCCCAATTTCGTGGTATCCAATCGGTAGTAGTCTTGTCTCATCGCTGCAACTCCCGTACGGACTCGGGAGAGGCGAAGGTCGAGAGACATGCGTCCTCCGAAACACAACCCAACCCGCACTGCTTCTTGACACAATGCCCATCCAACCCAGAAGCCAGCCGCACCAATGTGTCGGAGGGAACACCATACACCTGGCGACCGTGCACAGCGTGCACTGCGCCCGGCCCGTACTAGGAGTCGCTAGTGCGCAATGAGACAAGGATATCCCTGCCGGCCAAACCCTCCCCTAACAACGCTGGGCCAATAGTGCGCTGCCCCATGGGCCTCCCGGTCGCTCCCGGCTGCGACAGAGCCTGGACTCGAACCCAGAATCTCCAGTGGCACAGCTAGCACTGCGATGCAGTGCCTTAGACCACTGCGCCACTCGGGATGACTACTGTGCATTTTTTACTACCTTGTTGCCCATAGCCCAGAGTAATACTGAACGCATTATTAAGAAATGCTATCTTACCACTGAAGTTGCTACAGATTTGATTGAGTGTATGAACAATACATCATCACCTATTCTGCCTTCCTCTTGTGATAATTTAGTTGATAACTTTAATAGCAAATTAAGGGCAACCATTGATGCCATAGCTCCAGTAATGTTGAAAAAGGCCACATCGAAATGTAGAACCCCTTGGCTGAGTGAGGAAACAAATCAATTAAAGAGAAATTGCAGAAAGGCACAGCGGAAGTGGAGAATGTCAAAGTTGCAAGTCCACTATGATATTCTGAGAGAGCAACTTGGCATTTCTAACAAAGCAATTGGAAATGCCAGACGGGCTCAGTTTTCTAACTTGATCACTAATAATCAGGATAATTTGAGAGTGCACTTCTCGACCATAACTCCTACCCCTACAAACCTATGTGAACTTTCCTCCACATATAATGTGATAAGTTTGCAGCATAGTTCAGAGATAAGATAACAAACGTTAGGCTGGGAATCCAGACCTGATGAGAAGTTTGATGATATGTGCCCTAGCCTACCACGCAAAGGCACTATGGAGTTATTTTCCCTGGTTGACACAGACATGCCCAGGAAAGTGATATCGCAGCTTATTAAGCCTTCTACTTGCCTTCTTGATCCTATCTCCACCACCTTCTTCAAAACAGTTTTTAATTGCATATCTGAAGAGGTGCAAGCTATTGTTAATCCCTCCCTGTTCACAAGCACTTTCCCCACTGCACTAAAAACTGCTATGGTGAAACCCCTTCTGAAGAAAAAGTAATCTAGAATCTTCAGCTCCAACCTCCATCTCCAACCTTCCATTCTTCAAAATTCTGAAGAAATTGGTTTTCAAACAGCTAAATTATTTAAGTGCCAACTGTATTTAAAAATCCTATCTGGTTTTCATGCCCACCACAGCACAGACATCCTTAGTTAAAGTGGTAAATTATCCTAGAGCCAACATAAATGCCAAACAGCTCTCTGTCATTGGATTTAGGTGCTGTGTTCAACACTGTTAACCATGATGTCCTTCTGGACAGAATGCAGAGGTGGGTTGGCCTCTCTGGTCCAGTTTTAAATTGGTTTAGGACCTATTTAACAGGTCAAGAGTTTGTCACCCTTGGTGAACATAACTCTGAGCAAATAGATATCACGTGGCGTTCCACAAGGTTCAATTTTGGATCCGGTACTGTTCAGTTTATACACTGCTCAAAAAAATAAAGGGAACACTTAAACAACACAATGTCAATCACACTTCTGTGAAATCAAACTGTCCACTTAGGAAACATCACTGATTGACAATAAATTTCACATGCTGTTGTGCAAATGGAATAGACAACAGGTGGAAATTATAGGCAATTAGCAAGACACCCCCAATAAAGAAGTGGTTCTGCAGGTGGGGACCACAGACCCCTTCTCAGTTCCTATGCTTCCTGGCTGATGTTTTGGTCACTTTTGAATGCTGGCGGTGCTTTCACTCTAGTGGTAGCATGAGACGGAGTCTACAACCCACACAAGTGGCTCAGGTAGTGCAGCTCATCCAGGATGGCACATCAATGCGAGCTGTGGCAAGAAGGTTTGCTGTGTCTGTCAGCGTAGTGTCCAGAGCATGGAGGCGCTACCAGGAGACAGGCCAGTACATCAGGAGACGTGGAGGAGGCCGTAGGAGGGCAACAACCCAGCAGCAGGACCGCTACCTCTGCCTTTGTGCAAGGAGGAGCAGGAGGAGCACTGCCAGAGCCCTGCAAAATGACCTCCAGCAGGCCACAAATGTGCATGTGTCTGCTCAAACGGTCAGAAACAGACTCCATGAAGGTGGTATGAGGGCCCGACGTCCACAGGTGGGGGTTGGGCTTACAGCCCAACACCGTGCAGGACGTTTGGCATTTGCCAGAGAACACCAAGATTGGCAAATTCGCCACTGGCGCCCTGTGCTCTTCTCAGATGAAAGCAGGTTCACACTGAGCACGTGACAGACGTGACAGAGTCTGGAGATGCTGTGGAGAACATTCTGCTGTCCTCTACATGTCCTCTCACTGCCATCAAAATCATTGTTAAATCATGTTAAATGCAAGAGTCATGGATTTACATAGGCCTACAATACTTTTGATGGCAGTGAGAGGACATGTAGCTCCTGCAATGCAGCATGTAGTAGCCAAAATCAGTATGTCTACCCTGTTGCCACATGGAGATGTGCCCTGTAACCGATCACACACAACAAATCATCTAACATGTGATTTCACATTACAGACCAAATAGTATTGTAGGCCTATGTAAATCCATGACTCTTTGGTCTGTAATGTGAAATCACATGTTAGATGATTTGTTGTGTGTGATCGATTACATTAAGGTAGGATACGCTATGCATTTGTGATCATTTAATGATTATTTGAGTGCCTCAATTTTGGCCCACCTACATTTTTGCTGGCCCTGCCATCAAGATTTCTGACTACACCACTGGTTCACCGAGTGACCTTCAGATGCATGGCATAGGCACCAAGAGAACGAGAGAGAAAGATGGGATACTACATTACACATCTGTCCTGTCCAATTCCTGCATTTTAGGTTGCTCCAGTGAAAATGACACTTCTAGTTTTTCAAACTTTGGACAAGTAGCCTAGGCTAGATATGTTAACCTACTTTGCTGTACCATATTTTATTGCCAAACATAGTGTCCATACATAACTCGCGAATTGAACGATGTTTGATGGTTAACATGATATGGCTATGTTTACACATGGATAACATAGTCTACAATTTACATCGCATGAGAAGCACGCGCGGTAGATAAGACAGAAGCAGTCTGGTGGTGGTGATGGTGGTGAGTATATAAATCAGTGCGCTCGAGCCTGTTTCAGCCGAGGAGTCCGCAGGCCTTGGTCATTCACTATCACTTTTACATCTCAGTGCTGTCAAAGGTTTCCTAGCAACAATGCAGCGGATCTTTCAGCCGAGAAAAAAAAAACAACACGGGTTATTTGGGATAAACCCCTGTCTCACCAAAGTGTCCTGACCGCATAAACCTAGTCTCCGACTTAACCCCCCAAAATATTGCCCGGTATAAATATGCCCTTCTCGCATTTAATAACCATCCAAACCATGTATGCAGTAATATTCTCCTGATGTTGCACACCAAACGAGCTACCCACCTCATATGACTATGACTGTTCTCTGGCCCTGTCCTCTCAGCGGTTCCGTTTTGTTGACAATCTGTTTTCTACCATTTGATATCCGTTTCTGTTGCATTTGTGGTGAGCAGTTGAAACGAGTACTGAATACCAAGTTAGTCTGCGGTTTTACAGTCAGTTGTATTGGACACTTGAGATGGTTACATTGTGTTAGCTAAATTGTCACATTCAAACCCCGCCTCTTGATATGGTCACATGCATTCGGTCATGTGGTATGCAGCGCCATCAAGTGATGGAATTGTTGTATGAGTACGTCTAGTAGGTTATGGGGTCTCGGTTATATTTTATTATATGTAGGCTAGTGCTAGTCTATGGGCCCAATCGAGAAATGGGTGGTATGATCCCAGTTTGTGCTCTTGATTTGATTCGATTTTTTATTTGATTTAAAATACATGAAAATGTTCAACTAGGCAGATACAGTTACCAGTTGCCGATGATTATATAGACAAAAAAAGTAAATACTTCAAATCAAATGTTATTTATCACATGCGCCGAATTCAACAGGTGTAGACCTTACCGAGAAATGCCTACTTACAAGCCCTTAACTCTATTTCTTGAACTGCATTGTTGGTTAAGAAAATATTTACTAAATAAACTAAAGTAAAAAAAATTCAAACATTTCTTAGCACCCAGGCTAAGAAATGGGGCCTATCGAAATTGGTAAGTCTTTGAGTACAATACAACATTCACTGCAGTGAGTATTTGAATAGTAAGGCCTATGCTAATTACCAGTTTATTTTGTCTCCAAAATAATGTCAACCCATAAAATACTTATTTAGCCTAGAACTATGTGTTGGGAGAATGAGCTGACCGCCTGGCCTAGAGCTGGCCACCTGGCCAAACTGAGCAATCGGGGGGGAAGGGCCTTGGTCATGGAAGTGACCAAGAACCTGATGGTCACTCTGACAGAGCTCCAAAGTTCCTCTGTGGAGATGGGAGAAACTTCCAGAAGGACAACCATCTCTTCAGCACTCCCCCAATCAGGCCTTTATGGTAGAGTGGCCAGACGGAAGCCACTCCTCAGTAAAAGGCACATGACAGCCCGCTTGGAGTTGCCAAAAGGCACCTAATGGACTCTCAGACCATGAGAAACAAGATTCTCTGGTCTGATGAAAGCAATATTGAACTCTTTGGCCTGAATGCCAAGCGTCACGTCCGGAGAAAACCTGGCACCACTCATCACTTGGCCAATACCATTCCTACGGGGAAGCATGGTGGTAGCAGCATCATGCTGTGGGGATGTTTTTCAACAGCAGGGCCAGAGAGACTAGTCAGGATCGAGGGAAAAATGAACGGAGCAAAGTACAGAAAGATAATTGATGAAAACCTGCTCCAGAGCACTCAGGACCTCAAACTGGGGCGAAGGTTCACCTTCCAACAGGACAACAACCCTAAGCACACAGCCAAGACAATGCAGGATTGGCTTCGGGACAAGTCTCTGAATGTCCTTGAGTGGCCCAGCCAGAGCCTGGACTTGAACCCGATCGAACATCTCTAGAGAGACCTGAAAATAGCTGTGCAGCGACGCTCCCCATCCAACCTAACAGAGCTTGAGAGGATCTGCAGAGAAGAATGGGAGAAACTTACCAAATACAGGTGTGCTAGGCTTGTAGCATCATGCCCAAGAAGACTCGAGGCTGAAATCGCTGCCAAAGGTGCTTCAACAAAGTAAACTGAAAACAATACATTTGCATAAATGTCTAAAACCTGTTTTTGCTTCGTCATTATGGGGTATTGTGTGTAGATTGATGAGGGAAAAAATTACAATTTAATCCATTTTAAAATAAGGCTGTACGTAACAAAATGTGGAAAAAGTTAAGGGGTCTGAGTACTTTTAGAATGCACCGTAGCTAGGCTAGCTAGCTAGATTATTCATAGGTAAAAATAATAATGTTTTTCCCTGCAGTGGATTCTTGACTGCGTATGGACAGACCCCAGCCAATTTAAGTTAGTCTTTTGTATCATTTAGCTAGCTAGTTCCTGAACATTAACCCTTTATTCTTCATCTTGTGTGGAATTGTTTTACTGACTCTCTGTCTCTGCATTATCCACAGGGTAACTGTCAACTTGTGAGTCTGTAAATGGACACAGTATAATGGCACAAGGCGAGACCCAAATGCAGACACAGGATGAAGATGGTAGAGCGCCGATATTTATTATAACAAAGGGAGTAGGTAGAGGCAGGTCGGGGACAGGCGAGAGTTCATAAACCAGGTCAGAGTCCAAAGGGTACCAGACAATAGGCAGTCTCGAGGTCAGGCCAGACAGGGGTCAAAAACCAGATCCGAGTCCAACAACCATACAAGGGGAAAGGCAGGCTGGTAGTCAGAACAGGCAGAGTGGTCAGGCAGGCGGGTTCAGAGTCAGGACAGGCAAGGGTCGAAACCAGGAGGACTAGAAACAAACAGAGCCTGGGGAAAAATAGGAGCAAGGAAAACTGATGGTTGACTTGGAAAACAAGATGAACTGGCATAGAGAGACAGGAAACACAAGGATATATACACAGGGGATAATAAGCAACATCTGTAGGGGGTGGAGACAATCACAAGGACAGGTGAACCAGATCAGGGTGAGACACACAGGAGGTTAAGGAATTGAAAAATGTTATGTTTGGAGGGATGAGGCAATAGGAAGTCTGACTGCACAACCGACTGGCAAGCATACTGCAAATTGAGAAATCATGTGACTAAACTGAATAAAAAGAAGAAGAAACTACACTACTGTATGAAACAAAGATAAATTACATAAAGGATGATAGTAAAAAGCTTTGGAGCATCTTCAATGAAATGTTGGGAAAAAAGGAAAACTCAGCTCCATCATTCATTGAATCAGATGGCTCATTCATCACAAAACCGACTGATATTAACTACTTTAATGATTTTTTCATTGGGAAGATACGCAAACTTAGGCATGACATGCCAACAACAAACGCTGACACTAAACATCCAAGTATATCTGACCAAATTATGAAAGACAAGAATTGTAATTTTGAATTCTGTAAAGTGGGTGTGGAAGAGGTGAAAAAAAGATTGTTGTCTATCAGCAATGACAAGCCACCGGGGTCTGACAACTTGGATGGAAAATTACTGACGATAATAGCGGACGATATTGCCACATCTTCAATTTAAGCCTACTAGAAAGTGTGTGCCCTCAGGCCTGGAGGGAAGCAGAAGTAATTCCGCTACCTAAGAATAGTAAAGCCCCCTTTACTGGCTCAAATAGCCGACCAATCATTGTGTTACTAACCCTTAGTAAACTTTTGGAAAAAATTGTGTTTGACCAGATACAGTGCTATTTTACAGTAAAGTAATTGACAACTGACTTTCAGCACGCTTATAGGAGAGGACATTCAACAAGCACAGCACTTACACAAATGACTGATGATTGGCTGAGAGAAATTGATAGTAAAAAGATTGTGGGGGCTGTTTTGTGGGACTTCAGTGTGGCTTTTGACATTATCGATCATAGTCTGCTGCTGGAAAAACGTATGTGTAATGGCTTTACACCCCGTGCTATACACCCCAACTCACTGGTCACCATAGCAACATCCACCCGTAGCACGCTCCAGCAGGTATATTTCACTGGTCATCCCCAAAGCCAACACCTCATTTGGCCTCCTTTCCTTCCAGTTCTCTGCTGCCAATGACTGGAACGAATTTCAAAAATCACTAAAGTTGGAGACTTATATCTCCCTCTCTAACTTTAAGCATTAGCCGTCAGAGCAGCTTACCGATTGCTGCAGCTGTACACAGCCCATCTGTAAATTGCCCATCCAACCAACTACCTACCTCATCCCATATTTGTTTTAGTTTTTCTGCTCTTTTGCACACCAGTATTTCTACTTGCACATCCTCATCTGCACATCTATCACTCCAGTGTTAATTGCTGAATTGTAATTACTTCGCCACTATGGCCTATTTATTGCCTTACCTCCTTCCTTCATTTGCACACACTCTATACAGATTTTTCTATTGTGTTATTGACTGTACGTTTGTTTATCCCATGTGTAACTCTGTGTTGTTGTTTTTGTCGCATTGCCTTACTTTATCTTGGCCAGGTCACAGTTGTAAATGAGAACTTGTTCTCAAATTGCATACCTGGTTAAATAAAGGGGAAATAAATAAAACTTATATAAAAAAATATTGTGGATAAAAAATTACCTGTCTAACAGAACACAGATGGTGTTCTTTAATAGAAGCCTCTCCAACATAATCCAGGTAGAATTACGAATTCCCCAGGGCAGCTGTCTAGGCCCTTTACTTTTTTTAGTCTTTTACTAACGACATGCGGATGACTTGACACTATACACGTCAGCTACTACAGTGACGGAAATGACTGCAACACTTAACAAAGAGCTGCAGTTAGTTTAAGAATGGGGGCAAGGAATAAGTTAGTATTTCAAAAACTAAACTATTTCAAAAACTAAAAGCTGTCTAGGCCCCTTACTTACTCAAATCGTTCAATAAACCCTAAACCTCAACTAAATCTTGTAATAAATGATGTGGAAATTGAGGAAGTTGAGGTGACTAAACTGCGTGGAGTAACACTGGATTGTAAACTGTCATTGTCACGCCCTGACCTGAGAGAGCCGTTTTTCTCTGTTTAGTTAGGTCAGGGTGTGATATGGGGTGGGCATTCTATGTATTTTGTTTCTATGTTTTGGCCAGGTATGATTTCCAATCAGAGGCAGCTGTCTATCGTTGTCTCTGATTGGGAACCATACTTAGGCAGCCCTTTTTCCCTCCTTGAGTTGTGGGATCTTGTTTTGTGTAGCTGCCTTTGAGCAGCCCCAGAACGTCACGTTTCTTTCTGTTTTCACCTGTTTTTTGTTTTGTTCGGGTTCACAAATAAAGTATGTGGAATTACCGGCACACTGTGCCTTGGCTGATCTGTGACAGGGAGTTCGAAGAAAGTGATCGTGACAGTCATGGTCAAAACATACTGACACAACAGTAGCTAAGATGGGGAGAAGTGTGTCCATAATAATGCGCTGCTCTACCTTCTTAACAGCACTATCAGCAAGGAAGGTCCTACAGGCTCTAGTTTTGTCACACCTGGACTACTGTTTAGTCGTGAGGTCAGGTGCCACAAATAGGGATTTAGGAAAATCGCAATTGTCTCAGAACAGGGCAGCACGGCTGGCCCTTGGATGTACACAGAGAGCAAACATTAATAATATGCATGTACATTTCTTCTGGTTCAGTGGAGGAGAGATTGACTTCATCACACTTGTATTTGTGAAAGGTATTGACATGTTGAAAGCACCGAGCTGTCTGTTTAAATGACTAGCACAGAGCACAGACACCCATGCATACCCCACAAGATATGCCACCAGAGGTCTCTTCACTGTCCAGAACAGACTATAGGAGGCGCACAGTACTACATAGAGCCATGACTACATGGAACTCTATTCCACATCGAGTAACTGATACAAGCAGTAGAATCAGATAAAAAATGGATAAAAATACACCTTATGGAACAGCAGGGACTGTGAAGCAACACAAACATAGGCACAGACATGCGTACACACACATTATAACATATGCACTATACATACACGTACACATGGATTTTGTGTTATAGATATGTGGTAGTGGAGAAGGGGCCTGAGGGCACACATTTAGTGTGTTGTGAAATCTGTTATGAATGTGTTGTAATATTTTTAAAATTGTATAACTTCCTTCATTTTGCCAGAACTCAGGAAGTGTAACTGCTGCTTTGGCAGCAGCTAATGGGGATCCATAAGAAAAACAAAATACAAATACCAAATCGGATTTCTGTGTGTTCAGACAGCAGTAATTTGCTGACATGGCTATGCTTGTTGTCATAGTAATGACGGATTTGAGCAGTGGCGTAGACCGATTGGAGGTGGTGCTTGTGCTTCCTAACGCTCAGAAGTTATGGAGCAAGCTAAGGTGACAACAATACCTGCCATGGACATTTCCCAGCTGCTTTAAATGTTAAAAATCATAGTATAAGTACACTTTTAAAGCCTCAAAGGATTAGATGATCCAACTTTCAAAACAAGTCATTTTTGGCTAGCCACAGCAGTCAACTAGCTAGCTAGGTAGCTGTTTAGCTTTCTACCACATTCACTAATTTGTTTGTAAACAATTAACAAGCTTGTTAGCTACCATGTGTTCTTGTCAAAACTGTCAACAGAGTAGCTAGCAAGCAACAAGATTTTCCAAATAACAGTCTAAAATCAACTTCAGAGCAAATAAATTAGATTTGAATATTCAGACAAGTCGCACGGCCATGAATCAGTCTGACTTGAATATCTGATTCCATGTGCTTTTTGGCTGTTCACACTGCAGGAAAAAGAACAGATTTAAATCAGATATGCAAAAAAATAGGACTTTGGTCACTTCAAACTGCCAATGTAAACTAGGCTTAAGAGTAGTACAGTACATGGCCATTAAGGCCAGATTGTTCTTCAAGATGTCTAAATGTTCATAGATGATCAGCAGGGTAAAATAATAATCACAATGGTTATAGAGGGCGCAACAGGTCAACACTTCAGGAGTAAATGTCAGTTGGCTTTTCATAGCCGAGCATTCAAAGGTCGCGACAGCAGGTGCGAGAGAGAGAGAGAGAGAACGAGAGAGAGAGAGAGAGAATGAGTTAGAGAGAGATTGAGCTAAAGAGAAAACAACTGGCTGGGTTTTTAAACCAAGGGAAAGGGACGTGAGAGAGAAAGAGAGGAGAATTAGAGGGAGCCTACATGAGATCACACAGGACCCAAGATAAGACAGGAGCAGAGGCATCATGCCTATAGGGGGCACATGGCCACGTGCCCCCTCAGATTTGTCCTATTTAAATATATAACAATAGGAGCTGACAGGGAAAACCGCTGGTTAGCTTGAACGAACAAGACGAACTGGTGACAAACAGACAGAGAACACAGGTATAAATACACGGGATAGTTGGAAAGAAGGGCGACACCTGGAGGGGGGTGGAGACGAGCACAAGGACAGGTGAAACAGATCAGGGCGTGAGACATACAGCTGAAGACGGAAGTTTACATACACCTTGGCCAAATACATTTAAACTCCGTTTTTTCGCAATTCCTGACATTTAATAATAGTACAAATTCCCTGTCTTAGGTCAGTTAGGATCACCACTTTATTTTAAGAATGTGAAAAGTCAGAATAATAGTAGAGAGCATGATTTATTTGAGCTTTTATTTCTTTCATCACATTCCCAGTGGGTCAGAAGTTTACATACACTCAATTAGTATTTGGTAGCATTGCCTTTAAATTGTTTAACTGGGTCAAACGTTTTGGGTAGCCTTCCACAAGCTTCCCACAAGAAGTTGGGTGAATTTTGGCCCATTCCTCCTGACAGAGCTGGTGTACCTGAGTCAGGTTTGTAGGCCTCCTTGCTCGCACACGCTTTTTCAGTACTGCCCACAGATTTTCTAGAGGATTGAGGTCAGGGCTTTGTGATGGCCACTCCAATACCTTGACTTTGTTGTCCTTAAGCCATTTTGCCACAACTTTGGAAGTATGCTTGGGGTCATTGTCCATTTGGAAGACACATTTGCGACCAAGCTTTAACTTCCTGACTGATGTCTTGAGATGTTGCTTCAATATATCCACATAATTTGACTCCCTCATGATGCCATCTATTTTGTGAAGTGCACCAGTCCCTCCTGCAGCAAAGCACCCCCACAACAGGATGCTGGCACCCCCGTGCTTCACGGTTGGGATGGTGTTCTTCTGCTTGCAAACATCCCCCTTTTTCCTCCAAACATAACGATGGTCATTATGGCCAAATAGTTATATTTTTGTTTCATCAGACCAGAGGACATTTCTCCAAAAAGTATGATCTTTGTTCCCATGTGCAATTGCAAACCGTAGTCTGGCTTTTTTATTGTGTTTTTGGAGCAGTGGCTTCTTCCTTGCTGAGCAGCCTTTCAGGTTATGTCGATATAGGACTCGTTTGACTATGGATATAGATACTTTTGTACCTGTTTCCTCCAGCATCTTCACAAGGTCCTTTGCCAAGGAAGAACCAGACTTGTGGAGGTCTACAATTTTTTTGGCTGATTTCTTTTGATTTTCCCATGATGTCAAGCAAAAGGCACTGAGTTTGAAGGTAGGCCTTGAAATACATCCACAGTTACACCTCCAATTGACGCAAATTATGTCAGTTAGCCTATCAGAAACTTCGAAAGCCATGACATCATTTTCTGGAATTTTCAAAGCTTTTTAAAGGCACAGTCAACTTAGTGTATGTAAACTTCTGACCCACTGGAATTGTGAATTATAAGTGAAATAATCTGTCTGTAAACAATTGTTGGAAAAATTACTTGTGTCATGCACAAAGTAGTTGTCCTTACCGACTTGCCAAAACTATAGTTTGTTAACAAGAAATTTGTTGAAAAATGAGTTTTAATGACTCCAACCTAAGTGTATGTAAACTTCCGACTTCTACTGTACATACAGTACCAGTCAAACGTTTGGACACACTGACTCATTCAAGGGTTTTTCTTTATTTTTACTAATAGCGAAGACATCAAAACTATGAAATAGCACACATGAAATCATGTAGTAACCAAAAAAGTGTTAAACAAATCAAAATATATTTGAGATTTTTCGAAGTATGCACCCTTTGTCTTGATGACAGCTTTGCACAGTCTTGGCATTCTCTCAACCAGCTTTATGAGGTAGTCACCTGGAATGGATTTCAATTAACAGATGTGCCTTGTTGAAAGTTAATTTGTGGAATTTCTTTCCTTCTTAATGCATTTGAGCCAATCAGTTGTGTTGTGATAAGGTATGGGGTGCTATGCAGAAGATAGCCCTAAGATAGCCTAGCTCAAATAAGCAAAAAGAACGACAGTTCATCATTACTTTAAGACATGAAGGTCAGTCAATCCGGAAATTTCAAGAACTTGAAAGTTTCTTCAAGTGCAGTCGCAAAAACCATCAAGCGCAATGATGAAAATGGCACTCACGAGGACGGCCTCAGGAAAGGAAGACCCAGAGTTACCTCTGCTGCAGAGGATAAGTTCGCTAGAGTTACCAGTCTCAGAAATTGCAGCACAAATAAATGCTTCACAGGGTTCAAGAAACAGACACATCTCAACATCAACTGTTCAGAGGAAACTGGGGGAGTAAGTCCTTCATTGTCGAATTGCTGCAAAGAAACCACTACTAAAAGACACCAATAATAAGAAGAGACTTGCTTGGGCCAAAAGCACAAAGAATGGCCATTAGACCAGTGGAAATCTGTCCTTTGGTCTGCTGAGTCCAAATTTGAGATTTTTGGTTCCAACCGCCATGTCTTTGTGAGATGCAGACTAGGTGAATGGATGATCACTGCATGTGTGCTTCCCACCGTGAAGCATGGAGGAGGAGGTGCGATGGTGTGGGGGTGCTTTGCTAGTGACACTGTCAGTGATTTATTTAGAATTCAAGGCACATTTAACCAGCAACGCTACCATAGCATTCCGCAGCGATACGCTATCCCATCTGGTTTGTGCTTAGTAGGATTATCATTTGTTTTTCAACAGGACAATGACCCAAAACACACCATCAGGCTGTGTAAGGGCTATTTGACCAAGAAGGAGAGTGATGGAGTGCTGCATCAGATGACCTGGCCTCCGCAATCACCCGACCTCAACCCAATTGAGATGGTTTGGGATGAGTTGAACTGCAGAATGAAGGAAACGCAGCCAACAAGTGCTCAGCATATGTGGGAACTCCTTCAAGACTGTTGTAAAAGCATCCCATGTGAAGCTGGTTGAGAGAATGCCAAGAGTGTGAAAAGCTATAATCAAGGCAAAAGGTGGCTGCTTTCAAGAATTTAACACTTTTTTTGGTTTCTACATGATTCCATATGTGTTATTTCATAGTTTTGATGTCTTCACTATTATTCTACAGTGTAGAAAATAGTACAAAGAAAGAAAAACCCTGGAATGAGTAGGTGTGTCCAAACTTTGGACCGGTACTGTATATACTGTATATATACAGTGCCTTTGGAAAGTATTCAGACCCCTTCACTTTTTCCACATTTTGTTACATTACAGCTTTATTCTACAATGTATTAAATAAATGTTGTTCCTCATCAATCTACACACAATACCCCATAATGATAAAGTGAAAACAGGTTTTTAGAAATCTTTGCAAATGTATAAAAAATATAAAACTGAAATACCTTATTTATGTAAGTATTTAGACCCTTTGCTATGAGACTCAAAACTGAGCTCAGGTGCATCCTGTTCCATTGATCATCCTTGAGATGTTTCTACAACTTGATTGGAGTCCACCTGTGGTAAATTCTGTTGATTGGACATGATTTGGAATGGCACACACCTGTCTATATAAGGTCCCACAGTTGACAGTGCATGTCAGAGCAAGGTCGAAGGAATTGTCCATAGAGCGCCGAGACAGGATTGTGTTGCGGCACAGATGTGAGGAAGGGTACCAAAAAATGTCTGCAGCATTCAAGGTCCCCAAGAACACAGTGGCCAAACTGGGTCGGGGTAGAAGGGTCTTGGTCAGGGAAGAGACCAAGAACCCGATGGTCACTCTGACAGAGCTCTTGAGTTCCTCTGTGGAGATGGGAACCTTCCAGAAGGACAACCATCTCTGCAGCACTCCACCAATCCGGCTTTATGGTAGAGTGACCAGACGGAAGCCACATGACAGCCCGCTTGGAGTATACCAAAAGGCACCTAAAGACTCTCAGACCATGAGAAACAAGATTCTCTGGTCGTCTGAAACCAAGATTGAACTCTTTGGCCTGAATGCCAAGTGTCACGTCTGGAGGAAACCTGGCACCATCCCTACGGTGAAGCATGATGGTGGCAGCATCATGCTGTGGGTATGTTTTTCAGTGGCAGGGACTGGGAGACTAGTCAGGATCGAGGCAAAGATGAACAGAGCAAAGTACAGAGAGATCCTTGATGAAAACCTGCTCCAGAGCACTCAGGACCTCAGATTAGGGCGAATGTTCACATTCCAACAGGACAACGTCCCTAAGCACACAGCTAAGACAACACAGGAGTGGCCCAGCAGAGCCTGGACTTGAACCGGATCGAGACCGGAAATAGTTGTGCAGCAACGCTCCCCATACAATCTTACAAAGCTTGAGAGGATCTGCAGAGAATAATGGGAGAAACTCCCCAAATGCACGTGTGCCAAGCTCATACCCAAGAAGACTCTAGGATGTAATCGCTGCCAATTTGGGCTTCAACAAAGTACTGAGTAAAGGGTTTGAACACTTATGTAATACTTATTAAATATTATTTTTCCGTTGTTTAAAAATATATTTCTAGAAACCTGTTTTTGCTTTGTCATTATGGGGTATTGTGTGTAGATTGATGAGGGGAAAAACATTTTAATCAATCTTAGAATAAGGCTGTAACTTAACAAAATGTGGAAAAAGTCAAGAAGTCTGAGTACTCTCCGAAGGCACTGTAAATATTGTTTTACTACTAGCCACCTAGCAATTTTATAAAGTTGGCTTTCGCTAACCCAGATAGGTTCTTAATCTACCAAACTCCTAACTAGCTACCAAGAATACATTTCAGGACATCAATCAAGATAGAGTAGCTAGCTTGTCTAACTATCTTAGCTGGCATGCCAGCTGGCAAGGTTGGTAGAATTTTTCAAAGCAACCAATTACTAAATGTACTGAATACGACTCACATTCCTTTCCATCTTTTACCCAGATTTGAGCAGAGATGCAGAGAAGCATATTTAGTTTCTTATTTTTTTACCACCAGTCAGGAGGATACAGACAGGTCAAGAGCTGTGCCTAAGATATGCAGAAAAATAAACATATATTTTTTAATTAAGCATAAAGATTATGCCTCTAGATTGCAAGAAAAATAAGATGTTTCAGGTGTTTGAAAAATGCTAAATTCTCCAATTTATAGATGGGGGGCAAGCACCCAACCAGACCACCCCCCTTCAGATTTTTGGGTGCATGACAACCTGCGGGGCTGGTCTGGGAATTAATAGAATACCCTCATTGTATCGTCCATAAATAAACTGTAGCCTAGTGAAGTGACTTCATGTTTACAACACCATGAGTTGGAGGCCCCCCCCAGTGAGCGGGCAGGGGAACTGAAAGTATAGCTGTCACGTCAATTTATATGCTCCCATGACTTGCTATCAGCAGAAGTGTCTGTAAAGTCCTGTGCGTCTGGAATGATGGATAAGTTCAAAACTGTTCTTAAAATTGTTGAGAAACAGCAGACTAGTCTCGGGTTTGGTTTAGTTGCGTTGTTAACTGCAGGCGGGGAACAGATATTTTCGTCAGTGGTGTTCAGATGTCCTTGCAGCGGCTGGAACTTTTCCTACGGCATGGTGTTTCTCTTAGTGCCTGCTCTGGCATTGTTGGTGTTAGGTTACATCATGAGCAATAAAACCTGGAAATTGTTTACAGGGTTGTGTTTACGTAAATCCAAATTTTGTCATTTTAAAAATGTTTGCGCCTGTGGGGTGGTCTTCTTTCAGATCACCACGACAGCACTAGTTGCACCTGTCAGTTGGATTGCAGTCGCTTTGCTCAATGGCAATTACTTTGAATGCGCCATGACTGGCGTCAATGTAACGGTTTTCACAAACCACCTTTGCGATGGAAAGAGTCCGCAGTGCCAGGATGAACTTTATAAATTCCCGTGCGAGAGAGCCACCCACGTGCCCCAATCTGACAGCAATGATGTGCTGGCAACCATCCGCGCTGAGTCGCAGGTGAGATAATATTCACACTAATAGAACCAAGTTATGGTTTGAATTATATATTTTTTATCATATCTTCTTTGCCCCATTTTACACGCTTCAATATGTTTTAGTGGGCTATCCTTGTTTTTGTCGACGGCCTGTTGGAGTGTAGGTGATTAGACTGACAGATTTCCGCTAACAGTAATTGACACCACTGGATGTGTTCTGACAGCGAAGGGAGTTGTAATATATTTTAAACTGAGCCTCTGACATTATGAAGTACACATTTTTGCTTTGAACGCATTTGTTGCATTGCATTACATTTGGAAATGCCAACATTAAAATGCCCCAAAGCAGAAGTACCTCAAAGCATAGGCTACTTCCATTATTATAAAATAGCAGTTATTTTTCAGTCTGACTCAGTTCCTGTATGACTTGTTCTCATTAATGTACAAAACTTCTCAGTGTTTCCCCTATATTAATTTAGCAGTGACAGGCAGCCGCTGGGGGGATGGTAAAAACGTTTTCAGTGTAAATTTAAAAGGCTAAAACCAGATATAAAGTATGTAGAAAAGATAAGGCAGCCCCCATTGATTTTGATAGAATGTTGGAGTCACTCAGATATCATAAGAACACAGCACAATCTCCATTACAAAATGTGTAGAATTGCAGGAAATAAGCTTTAAAACAGCAACATTGTTTCTCTGTGGCCAAGAGGAGGTCCTCTAAAATGTATGGTTGGAGTCGCACCATTGGTCACACCCACTCCCCCCTATGCTAACTTTGCCACCGCTGCTGAAAAAAACCCTAAGGGAAACACTGCTTCCTATGTGAAGATGTGATGGAGGAATTGCTGACCAACACACACCTCTGAAATGAATCTACCGTTCCATATACAGTATGCTTCCCTAATACATTCTCCTGCTACCTGCTATTTTTATAGATATGGTTTGAGTTTGAGCAGTACAGTATACTGTATTATAACTGTGACATTAACTCAGGCATTCCAGGTAAGGGGTTAAGCAGAATAGTTGAATATTGTGTTGAATGTATTGGTTTTGATTTCAGATCCTGGGTTGGCTACTGATTGCCTCCATCATGGTCTTCAACCTCCTACTGACCTGTGTTGCCCGATGTAACTCCCCAGTCAGCTACCTGCAGCTGAAGTTCTGGAGGGTCTATGCCCAGCGGGAGAGCGACCTGCTGGAAAACTACACGGCAGATCACGCCGAAAAGCTTGCAGAGAGGAACCTGAAGAGCTTCTTCCAGAAGACGCCTCCAGAGCCTGTCACAACCCCACCTAACCAGGCCTGGGAGAAGATCTCGTCCCTCTACAGGTTCAGCACCAAAGACCACTACTACAGCATCCTGCACAAGTACGTGGAGTGCCATGACCCAGCACAGGCCAGGAACCACAGAATGTCATCTGTCAGGTCAGACGGTCCAGACACTGCTAATCCAGCCGTGCTCGCCTTTGTGGATGAGGGCAAGATGATGCTGTGAATGGGCATGCATATGATCATAGGAACAGCATCACTATCATGACCCTATCTGTAACCATCCTTATTATTTTTATCATCAAAGTCATGATTCATTATAGAGGATTGTTGTCAGCATTCTAATCTTCGTCATCATCATCATCATCATCATTATCGCTGTGCATCAGGTGATTTTTCAGTAGAAAGACCAATCACATCTTATTAACCACTCTCAGGTCTTCACTTGAATAACAATACTTCCCAATTTTATATTGTTACTTGAAAGTTCACTCACTGTATCACGAGTGCTGCTTGCAGCTTTTTATTTGAAATTCTATGTTCAGAAGGGATTTTTTTTATATAGTTGGTCATACTTTCTTTCTCTTCTCTTCTACTTTTCTTTTCACTTTAGTATTTTTATGCTCAGAGGCCAGGGACTTGACCTACATACAGGTGTTCTGTGGTATTAAACAGGAAACGCATGGCCTGGTTCTATGAAATGGGGCGACAGATAGCCTAGTGGTTAGAGTGTTGGGCCAGTAACTGAAAGGTTGCTAGATCGAATCCCCGAGCTGACAAGGTATAAATCTGCCGTTCTGCCCCTGAACAAGGCAGTTAACCCACTGTTCCTAGGCCGTCATTGTAAATACGAATTTGTTCTAGTTAACTGACTTGCCTAGTTAAATAAAACAATAAGGAGCATATTTACTTCCTATTAGCTAGTGCACTGCAAAATACTTTCAAGTAAAAGCCTGTTACCAGTGTACATGTAGCATCTTTATGACGGTAACCCACAGTTGGACCTTACAAGCTTGGTCTCCAAAGTATTTCTGCGTTATTGTTATTTATATTATTGCACTGTAGACCGACCATTGCCACAAGAGAACTGTGATGAACATCAGCTCTGAATTGAATGTAAACTTAGTGTAATTGTTAGATTTGTATCTCTGTGTAAAGCTTAGGTAGTACTAGTCAGAGATTGGCAGTATTTCTGTTACATGTATTTGACATACAGATTTCAGTTACTTTTAATATATATATTTTGAATTGTAACTGTAACAAGGTACTTCAGAGAATGGTATTTTGTATTTTCTGACACCAATGCAAACGAATTTGAGGTAACAGGGGGCCCCAAAGCTCTGAAGACTAACATATACATTGATAAATTGGTCATTAGTGTATTTTTTAAATTTTGTAACAAGATACATTTTGATTTAGTACATTTGTTACCTGATCTGGCTAGTACAGACCTGTTAAAAGCTTCTCTGTGGGAGAAATCAATGCACTCAGAGCCTTTTAGGGTGAGGAGATTATAGCTTCATCCCGTGGGAATTGTAGAGCATAGAAACTCATCACAGCCTTCTATAGGAAGTGGGAGAGGAAACTCTTCTATTTACCAACCACTGACTCAGAACACGTGTTTCATCTGCTCATTTCTCCTTTTTCTGAAACAATGCGTAGGTCTTATGCAAGTCTAATGTAATGTCTAGCTAGCTATATGATTGTCTATAAAACAGTGCTCTGTGTTATATTTTTGGGTATGCATGATATGCATCTGCGTGAGGCTCCATAGCTCAGTATTAACATTATTGTTGATTTCCATTTCATTTTGCAACTGCTAATGAATGCAGTGCAACCTTAGTGCCGAAATACCACATTGTTTCGTGTGTGTGTGTTTATGTGTGCGCGCGTTTTGTGCATGTAAGAGAAAGGGAAAAAGAAAGAGAGGGCGAGAGAGAGAGCAAAGGGTGATTTCATATAGTGTATAATGTTGTATCTGGCTCAAGCTGTATGTGACTTTAATACAGATAATAAATCATGTTGCTGAAATCACTGTGCTGAACTGCTCAAATAACTATCGAAATAAATCTGGTTAAAGTGAAATTAATGGTTTTTTTTTGACAGACTGCATGACCCCGTGGCTGCTTGTCATATGACATCACTCTGAGAGGACAACTGCAGCTGCATGGTCTGAAGTACAAAAACAGATCTGCAGGATGTCAGCCAGTTCAGTCACTGCTATTTTATTACCTATGCATAGGAAAGGAGGGGGAGTTAGAGAGAAGGACATTTAGAAGGAAGAAATAAGAATCAGGGTGGGGTTTGAGAGTTGGAGAATGCAGACAATCTCTTTGGAATAAGTGGGTGGACAAGGTTGGGCAACAGATGAAAAGAGGGAGGAGTTGGTGAGGACGAAGAGTGAAAGAGAAAGAACAGGAAGGAGGGAAAGGGAGGGGCAGAAATAGGCTCAGAAGAACTTCAGTGTGTTTGTCTTCGGCTCAAACAGCACAGGGAGTGGAGTGAGTGTTGGAGACGCAACCGTTTGCGTCTAAACTATTTCACCGCTGTATTTTTCCTCTTCTAATGCTCCGTTCTTGCATTATTTTGGTTTTTGCGGAGCATGCGTGACAAACCCCTTGTCGACACCATGGATAACTTCCAGACCGTCCTGCGCTTTTTCATGAACCAGAAGGCCACCATTGGCTACAGCTTCATGGCCATCCTGACCATCGGGGGAGAGCGGATCTTCTCCATGGTCTCCTTCCAGTGCCCCTGCAACCACGACCAGAACTTTGCATACGGCCTGACCTTCCTGCTGGGCCCAGGCCTGGTGCTGCTGGTGCTGGGTCTTTTCTTCAGCAGCAGGCTGTGGCGCCTCTACACTGGCTGTTGCCTCAACCCCATTAAGCTATGCCCCAGGGGCAACTGTTTCGGCTGCCTCAAAGTGTTTGTCAAAATCTTCTCCGGCGCCTGTGTGGCCCCTATCATGTGGCTGTGTGTGGCACTGTTGAACGGGACCTTCTACGAGTGTGCCGTCAGCGGGCTGGATGATAATCTGGTGGTGGATCTGTTCTGTAAAAACAAGACCTTGATGTGCCGGGAGGAGTTGGCCCGCGTGCCCTGCAGCAAGTCCAAGCTGCCCAGTGACGAGAACATGGAACTATTGCTCATGTTCCGGGCTCAGTCACAGGTGAGTGCAAAGCAGCAGTCAGACCCTGTTTGTGACTTTTGTATGGTGGAATGTCATATTTTTCACTGTCAATGGGTTATTGATACAGCTGCAAAGACTGGTACGAGTCAGACCAAAATGAAATCCAATTGACAGTAAAGCAAAATTAGTATTGAATATGTTTATTATTAACAATTATTATTGTTGGCATTGTTTATTCATTTTATGTGAGCGTAAGTTTTGGTTCATGTCTGTACATCCCCAGATACTGGGCTGGTGTATTATCATCATTTCAGCCGTTCTAGGGCTCCTCGGGACCTGTTACACAAACTGCCGCTCAAAGGTCAGCTACCTGCAGCTCACCTTCTGGAAGCGCTATGTAGAAAAGGAGAAGGAGCAGTTTGACACATTCGCTATGGAGTACGCATCCAAGCTGGCCGAGAGGAACCTAAAGAGCTTCTTTGAGAACCGTGACCCGGAAATATTCCCATTCCCCAACCACAAGGCTTGGGAGGAGATCTCAGCCCTCTACACCTTCTCCAAGAGTGAGCAGTACTACAGCACCCTGCAGAGGTATGTGGAACGTGATGACCGAGACTACAGCCCTGAGAAAAGACCAGTCATGGACCTGGAGCACGGCATAGAGATGAGCTGAGAGAGGGGCGGATAATGGCAGAGTATGAATTACAGTATATCCTATTTGTTTTACCTTTATAAATGACATGCAGTAAATACAATAGATTTCACTCGCAGACTGAGAAGAAGCGTTGTTGCCTGCATTTCCCCCAAAGCACTGACATCTACACAGAGCACCATTCAGAAAGTTATTATCAGTGACAGAGCAGTGATTACCAAAGAATGCAGCCATTGCAGAAGTGGTAAAACAGTAGGGCTTCTTGTCTGCTGGAATCCACAGTTTGTGAATGGTCATGAACACTAGCTGATGCAATGTCCCTGTCATAACAAACACTTTGATTTGACAAAGTCTCCTCTACCTCTCTTTGACATGCCTTTGAAGCATTTAATTCACTTTACTGGTAGATAATGGTAGGAGAGCTATTGTAATTGTATAGTTTCAATAGGGAATTTTGTGTTTAATATTGCACCACAATATGAATGCTACATGAATGACAGAGTTGTAACATGCAATTTGCTTGAAATGTTTACACAACTCAATGTTTACATTATTATGACAACTTGAGCACCACCTTAAAGTGTCTTTCTATGTCAGTACAAGCGAAGCAGCTCACTTTATATTTTATGTTAATTTTGGGATAACAAGTTTTGCCAAGCAACAATTTTAGGTTTGCCGTTACTACCATCCTGTTCAATTATTAATGTCAATAGTAGTCAATAACTCACACATTGAGAGGTAATAAATCATGTATGACATATGGGATATTCTCACTGGATTCTACAAAAACATTTGTGGAACCTGTTAATTTTTTTTCTTCTCCTTTCTAACATCTGTAAAATCCCTACCATGTAATGTGTAAGCACTTGTCACGACTTCCACCGAAGGTGGCTCCTCTCCCTGTTCGGGTGGTGCTCGGCAGTCGTCGTTGCCGGTCTACTAGCTGCCACTGATCCTTTTTTCTTTTTCGTTTAGTCTTGTCTGTTTTGGTTGTGCACCTGTTCCTTGTTTGGGTTGATTAGTATGGGTATTTATTTTCTCTCTACCCGCTTTGTGTCGTGCGGGTTTATTTTCGTTTCCCTGTTTTATGTTGGGTGACGTTATTTTGTTCATCATTTTTCATTCAGGTTATGTCCTTTGGATTTCGTTCTTTTGGCAATTTTTGGACTGTGTATTTTTGGTCCAGTGCCTGTATGTTTTTGATGGACTTTATTAAACTCTTGTTATTATAATTATCTTCTCTCCTCCGCCTGACTCCTACACCCATCTCTCATAGAGAGACGTTACAGCACTAAACCTGTACATAGAACATTATTTGGATATGTTGCATTATGCCTGATAAAAACATTTTAGGGTGGTGAGTTTGTGTGTAAAAAACTGTCCACATTCCACCATGTTTGACTAAGAGGGGAGAATGCAGCCATATTGGTGTAGTTATAGTACCTTCAGAAACTATTCATACACCATGACTTGTTCTACATTTTGTTGTGTTACAGTCTGAATTACAAATGGATTAAATTGATTTTGTTTCTCACCCGTCTACACACAATACCCCATAATGACAACATGTTTTTAGAAATGTTTGCAAATGTATTGAAAATGTAATACAGAAATATCTAATTTGCATACAGTACTAATCTCAAGTTTGGACACCGCCTCATTCAAGTGTTTTTCTTTATTTTTACTATTTTCTACATTGTAGAATAAAAGTGAAGACATCAAAACTATATAATAACACATATGGAATCATGTAGTAACCATATTTGAGATTCTTCAAAGTAGCCACCCTTTGCCTTGATGACAGCTTTGCACACTCTTGGCATTCTCTCAACCAGCTTCATGAGGAATGCAACAGTCTTGAAGGAGTTCCCATATATGCTGAGCACTTGTTGGCTGCTTTTCCTTCACTCTGCAGTCCAACTCATTCCAAACCATCTCAACTGGATTGAGGTCGGGTGATTGTGGAGGCCAGGTCATCTGATGCAGCAATCCATCACTCTCTTTCTTGGTCAAATAGCCCTTACACAGCCTGGAGGTGTGTTTTAGGTTATTGTCCTGTTGAAAAACAAATGATAGTCCCACTAAGCGCAAACCAGATGGGGTGACGTATCGCTGCAGAATGCTATGCTAGCCATGCTGGTTAAGTGTGCCTTGTATTCTAAATAAATCACTGACGGTGTCACCAGCAAAGCACCCCCACACCATCACACCTCCTCCTCCATGCTTAATGGTGGGAACCACACATGCAGAGATCATCCATTCACCTACTCTGCGTCTCACAAAGACTCGGCGGTTGGAACCAAAAATCTCAAATTTGGACTCATTAGTCCAAAGGGCAGATTTCCACCGGTCTAATGTCCATTGCACGTGTTTCTTGGCCCAAGCAAGTCTCTTCTTCTTATTGGTGTCCTTTAGTAGTGGTTTCTTTGCAGCAATTTGACCATGAAGGCCTGATTCACGCAGTCTCCTCTGAACAGTTGATGTTGAGATGTGTCTGTTACTTGAACTCTGTGAAGCATTTATTTGGGCTGCAATCTGAGGTGCAATTATTTCGAATGAACTTATCCTCTGCAGCAGAGGTATCTCTGGGACTTCCGTTACTGTGGCGGTCCTCAGGAGAGCCAGTTTCATCATAGCGCATTATGGTTTTAGCAACTGCGCTTGATGAAACTTTCAAAGTTCTTGAATTTACCTCATGAAGCTGGTTTAGAGAATGCCAAGAGTGTGCAAAGCTGTCATCAAGGCAAAGGGTGGCTACTTTGAAGAATCTAAAATCTAAAATAGATTTTGATTTGTTTAACACTTTTTTGGTTACTACTTGATTCCATATTTATTATGTCATAGTTTTGATGTCTTCACTATTATTGTGCGATGTACAAAATAGTAAAAATAAAGAAAAACCCTTTAATGAGTAGGTGTGTTCAAACTTTTGACGGGTACTGTAAGTATTCACACCCCTGAGTCTCTAAGAGATTTCCACACCTGGATTGTGTATAATATGCCCATTATTATTTTCAAAATTGAAACTGATTTTTGATCATTGCTAGACAACCATTTTCAGATCTTGCCATAGATTTTGAAGTAGATTTAAAACTGTTACTTGGCGACTCAGGAACATTCACTGTCTTCTTGGTAAGCATGATGTAGATTTGGCCTTGTGTTTCGGGTTATTGTCCTGCTAAAAGCTGAATTCATCTCCCAGTGTCTGGTGGAAAGCAGACTGATCTAGGTTTCCCTCTAGGATTTTGCCTGTGCTTAACTACATTCAATTTCATTTTTATCCTGAAAAACTCCCTAATCCTTAACAATTACAAGCATACCCATAACATGATGCAGTCACCACTATGCTTGAAAATATGGAGAGTGGTACTCAGTAATGCGTTGTATTCGATTTTCCCCTAACATAACACTTTGTATTCTTGACAAAAAGTGAATTGCTTCGACACATTTGTTGCAGTATTACTTTAGTGCCTTGTTGCAAACAGGATGCATGTTTTGGAATATGTTTTATTTTGTAGAGGCTTCCTTCTTTTTACTCTTGTCAATTAGGTTAGTATTGTGGAGTAAGTACAATGTTGTTGATCCATCCTCAGTTTTTTTCTATCACAGCCATTAAACTGTAACTGTTTTAAAGTCAGCATTGGCCTCATGGTGAAATCCCTGAACAGTTTCCTTCCTTTCCAGCAACTGAGTTAGGAATTACACCTTTATTATTGTAGTAACTGTGTACATTGATACACCATCCAAAGTGTAATTAAAAACTTCACCATGCTCAAAGGCATATTTATTGTCTGTTTTTTTTACCCATCTACCAATAGGTGCCCTTCTTTGCGAGGCATTGGAAAACCTCCTTGGTCTTTGTGGTTGAATCTTTGTTTGAAATTCACTGCTCAACTGACGGACCTTACAGATAATTGTATGTGTGGGGAACAGAGATGTGGTGGTCATTAAAAAGTCATGTTAAACACAATTATTGCACACAGATTCAGTCCATGCAACTTATGTGACTTGTTAAGTACATTTTTACTCCTGAACTTATTTAGGTTTGCAATAACAAAAGGGTTGAATAATTATTGACTCAAGATATTTCAGCTTTTCATTTTTAATTGATTTGTAAAAAATGTAATAAAAACATAATTCCACTTTGATATTATGGAGTATTGTGTGTTGGCCAGTGACAAAAAAAAACTACAAATCAAATCAAAGTTTATTTGTCACGTGCGCCAAATACAACAAGTGTAGACCTTACAGTGAAATGCTTACTTACAGGCTCTAACCAATAGTGCAAAAAAGGTGTTAGGTGAACAATAGGTATGTAAAGAAATAAAAACAACAGTAAAAAGACAGGCTATATACAGTAGCGAGGCTATAAAAGTAGTGAGGCTACATACAGACACCGGTTAGTCAGGCTGATTGAGGTAGTATGTACATGTAGATATGGTTAAAGTGACTATGCATATATGATGAACAGAGAGTAGCAGTAGCGTAAAAGAGGGGTTGGCGGGTGGTGGGTGGCGGGACACAATGGAGATAGCCCGGTTAGCCAATGTGCGGGAGCACTGGTTGGTCGGCCCAATTGAGGTAGTATGCACATGAATGTATAGTTAAAGTGACTATGCATATGTGATAAACAGAGAGTAGCAGCAGCGTAAAAGAGGGGTTGGGAGGGGGGCACACAATGCAAATAGTCCGGGTAGCCATTTGATTACCTATTCAGGAGTCTTATGGCTTGGGGGTAAAAACTGTTGAGAAGCCTTTTTGTCCTAGACTTGGCACTCCGGTACCGCTTGCCATGTGGTAGTAAAGAGAACAGTCTATGACTGGGGTAGCTGGGGTCCTTGACAATTTTTAGGGCCTTCCTCTGACACTGCCTGGTGTAGAGGTCCTGGATGGCAGGCAGCTTAGCCCCAGATGTACTGGGCCGTACGCACTACCCTCTGTAGTGTCTTGCGGTCAGAGGCCGAGCAGGAAGTGATGCAACCAGTCAGGATGCTCTCGATGTTGCAGCTGTAAAACCTTTTGAGGATCTCAGGACCCATGCCAAATCTTTTTAGTTTCCTGAGGGGGAATAGGCTTTGTCGTGCCCTCTTCACAACTGTCTTGGTGTGTTTGGACCATTCTTTCTTCCGGCACCATTTTAAATTCAGGTTGTAACCCAACAAAATGTGGGAAAGGCAAAGGTGTGAATACTTTGAGACATTGTAGGTGTACGTGTTTAGACCTGCCTTCTCAGACAACCGAGGGCCTCAGGCATCAAGTGCCTCTCATCTCAGCTCTCTATATGTCATGGATATCTTACATAACCTTTGACTGCTTTGTTTCCTCAGTCTTGGAAGGTCAGAAGGCTACTTTATAAAAAGAAAATCAGAAAAGTAGCTATACACTGAGTGTACAAAACATTAAGGACACCTTCCTAATAGTGAGTTATACCTGCCCCTTTTGTCCTCAGAACAGCCTCAATTCATTGGGGCATAGACTCTACAAGGTGTCGCAAGTGTTCCACAAGGATAACGGCCCGTGTTGAATCTAATGCTTTCCCACAGTTGTATCAAGTTGGCTGGATGTCCTTTGGGTGGTGGACCATTCTTGATATACACAGGAAACTGTTGAGCATGAAAATCCCAGCAGCATTGCATTTCTTGACACAAACCGGTGTGCCTGGCACCTATTACATACCCCATTCAAAAGCACTTAAATCTTGTGACTTGCCCATTAACCCTCTGAATGACACACACTTACACAATCCATGTCTCAATTGTCTCAAGGCTTAAAAATCATTCTTTAACCTGTCTGCTCCCCTTCATCTACACTGATTGATTGGTTTTAACAAGTGACATCAATAAGAGATCATAGCTTTCAGCTGGATTCACCGGGTCGGTCTAGGTCATGGAAGGAGCAGGTGTCCTTAATGTTTTGTACACTCAGTGTAGCTCTGTGGTTCAGTTTTCTTTAATTAAACAGCCACTACAAACTTCGTCTAACTTTATCCACCACAAGCTACACTGAAAGTAATAAAGGGATTGGATCATGTATTGTTTTAATGGCCAAATCAACTGAAGTCAACTCCATATTTGGTTTCATGTCACTTATAGGCAGGGCTCTAAATAAAAATACATCCTTAAGTACTAATGCTCCCAACTTAAAAAGGTTAGGAGCATAATATAAAATTCAGGGTCAAAATCGATTGGGATACTTTATAGCCTATATTGGGCCTATATGAATTCCAGCTACTTCTGAAGCACATGGCCTAGAAATTAATATCTAACCCTGTTAAGACATTTGTTTATTACAAAAAGCTAATGTTGATACAAATACCTGTCATTGAAATTACAAAGGCATTTGTGGAATATTAGGTTTGTACGTGGTGTAAAAGCACTATTTTCCTATTGAGTGTAAGTTACCAGGTTGTTAGCTAGAACACTGAACAAGGTGTAGGCCTAAAATAATTGTTCGCGGCCCGCGAGTAATACTCACTGGGTGAAAAGAGTCAATATCAAGGGACATCTTTATCTATATATTTCCGGATATCTGACCTTTTATTCGATACCGTATAAGGAGTAGACATGCTCCAGATACGCAGATTCTCCACATTCTCCGTAATGGGACAGTTTCTACATGCATCCAATCAGGACCTACAAAATCTTCCTGCTACTAGGGAGATATTTGGGGTGAGATACATTCAAGACACGCACCTGATGCCTGCTTAGGTGCAAAGCTGTCATCAAGGCAAAGAGTAGCTACTTTGAAGAACCTCAGATAAAATATATTTTGATTTGTTTAACACTTTTTTGTTTACTACATGACTCCATATGTGTTATTTCATAGTTTTGATGTCTACACTGTTATTCTACAATGTAGAAAATAGTACAAATAAAGAAAAACCCTTGAATGAGTAGGTGTATCCAAACTTTTGACTAGTGCTGTATATTTTATAAACACTGCTCAAAAAAATAAAGGGAACACTTAAACAACACAATGTAACTCCAAGTCAATCACACTTCTGTGAAATCAAACTGTCCACTTAGGAAGCAACACTGATTGGCAATAAATTTCACATGCTGTTGTGCAAATGGAATAGACAACAGGTGGAAATTATAGGCAATTAGCAAGACACCCCCAATAAAGGAGTGGTTCTGCAGGTGGGGACCACAGACCACTTCTCAGTTCCTATGCTTCCTGGCTGATGTTTTGGTCACTTTTGAATGCTGGCGGTGCTTTCACTCTAGTGGTAGCATGAGACGGAGTCTACAACCCACACAAGTGGCTCAGGTAGTGCAGCTCATCCAGGATGACACATCAATGCGAGCTGTGGCAAGAAGGTTTGCTGTGTCTGTCAGCGTATTGTCCAGAGCATGGAGGCGCTACCAGGAGACAGGCCAGTACATCAGGAGACGTGGAGGAGGCCGTAGGAGGGCAACAACCCAGCAGCAGGACCGCTACCTCCGCCTTTGTGCAAGGAGGAGCAGGAGAAGCACTGCCAGAGCCCTTCAAAATGACCTCCAGCAGGCCACAAATGTGCATGTGTCTGCTCAAACGGTCAGAAACAGACTCCATGAGGGTGGTATGAGGGCCCGACGTCCACAGGTGGGGGTTGTGCTTACAGCCCAACACCGTGCAGGACGTTTGGCATTTGCCAGAGAACACCAAGATTGGCAAATTCGCCACTGGCGCCCTGTGCTCTTCACAGATGAAAGCAGGTTCACGCTGAGCACATGTGACAGACGTGACAGAGTCTGGAGACACCGTGGGGAACGTTCTGCTGCCTGCAACATCCTCCAGCATGACCAGTCAGTCATGGTGTGGGGTGGCATTTCTTTGGGGGGCTGCACAGCCCTCCATGTGCTTGCCAGACGTAGCCTGACTGCCATTAGGTACCGAGATGAGATCCTCAGACCCCTTGTGAGACCAAATGCTGGTGCGGTTGTCCCTGGGTTCCTCCTAATGCAAGACAATGCTAGACCCCATGTGGCTGGAGTGTGTCAGCAGTTCCTGCAAGAGGAAGGCATTGATGCTATGGACTGGCCCGCCCGTTCCCCAGACCTGAATCCAATTGAGCACATCTGGGACATCATGTCTCCCTCCATCCACCAACACCACAGACTGTCCAGGAGTTGGCGGATGCTTTAGTCCAGGTCTGGGAGGAGATCCCTCAGGAGACCATCTGCCACCTCATCAGGAGCATGCCCAGGCATTGTAGGGAGGTCATACAGGCATGTGGAGGCCACACACACTACTGAGCATCATTTTGACTTGTTTTAAGGACATTACATCAAAGTTGGATCAGCCTGTAGTGTGGTTTTCCACTTTAATTTTGAGTGTGACTCCAAATCCAGACCTCCATGGGTTGATAAATTGGATTTCCATTGATTATTTTTGTGTGATTTTGTTGTCAGCACATTCAACTATGTAAAGAAAAAAGTATTTAATAAGATTATTTATTTCATTCAGATCTAGGATGTGTTGTTTAAGTGTTCCCTTTATTTTTTTGAGCAGTATATGATATTGGAGGGAATCCAAAATTATTTGTGAATTAAGATAAAATTGATTTCATATGTCAAATTATTGAGCATGTGCTGAAAACTCAGAAATGCATCAGAAATCGTCCTTATTTTCTGTTACGCGGGGTGGAACAGGGGAACCCAAGAGCAGACTCAGATAAGGAGACTGGGATGAAGTAACCAAGGTATTTATTGAACCCCAGGAGGATATGGAGTGCAAGTCAGGGGAAGCTTGGGCGGGTTGCTGCAAACCAGGTGCGGAGGCTGAGGCGAGAGGGGTTGAGACAGGGTAAGCAGGTCCGGAGGGGAATCCAAGGGGGTAGTAGAGTGGGGAATCCAGGACAGAGGAGCACGATGACGAGACTTGGGACAGGAGACAGGGACCAGAGTCAGAGCGGGCAGAACTGTAGCGGAGAGGAAAACAACGTCAGGCAAGGAAAACAGGCACAACAGGATAGCAGGATCTGAACAGTAACAAATGGCTAGAACATGGACTGACTGAGCAGAGAATACGATCCCGCCGCGTGGATGTGGCAGGGCTGAGTATTTGTAGAGGTCTTGATTGTGGAACAGGTTGCAGCTGGTGGGGATCTGCTCTGACTCCAGCACACCTGTCTCCGCCCACACAATCACACACACACACACAGAGAGAGAGGGAGAGGGAGAGAGTACTGGGAGAGTGGCGGCAGGACAAGGAGACATAGGATGAGCAGTAGAGGGCGTTACAGAAGCACATGTGACATTTTCAGCAGATCAAGATCTGGATATGGACCCAGCCAAGAGAGGCATATATAGCTTCCTGTCTTGAATGTGCTGTGTAAACACAGGTATTGAATTGAATTACTTTATTTCTACAGAAGGAACTTCAGTTGTGGAAAGTCAGATAAGATAAAGATATATACTGTAGTAAACATATAAACAGCAACATTCACACATGACAGATACAAATGCATACAAGGTACTGTATAGAGTGCATTCGGAAAGTATTCAGACCCCTTGACCTTTTCCACATTTTGTTACGTTACAGCCTTATTGAAAAATGGATTCAACGTTTTTTTTCTCATCAATCTGCACACGATGACAAAGAAAAACAGGTTTTTAGAAATGTTAGCATTTTTTTTTAAATCACTTTTACATAAGTATTCAGACCATTCACTCAGTACTTTGTTGAAGCACCTTTAGCGGCGATTACAGCCTCGAGTCTTCTTGGGTATGACGCTACAAGCTTGGCACACCTGTATTTGGGGAGTTTCTCCCATTCTCTGAAGATCCTCTCAAGCTCTGTCAGGTTGGATGGGGAGTATCGCTGCACAGCTATTTTCAGATCTCTCCAGAGATGTTCGATTGGGTTCAAGTCGGCATTCTGGCTGGGCCACTCAAGGCAATTTAGAGACTTGTCCCGAAACCACTCCTGCATTTTCTTGGCTGTGGGCTCAGGGTTGTTGTCCTGTTGGAAGGTGAACCTTTGCTCCAGTCTGAGGTCCTGGGCGCTCTGGAGCAGGTTTTCATCAAGGATCTCTCTGTACTTTGCCCTGTTCATCTTTCCCTCGATCCTGACTTGTCTCCCAGTCCCTGCCACTGAAAAACATCCCCACAGCACGATGCTGCCACCATCATGCTTCACCGTAGGGATGGTGCCAGGTTTCCACGTGTTCTTGGGGACCTTCAATGTTGCAGACATGTTTTGGTACCCTTCCCTTCCTCAACACAATCCTGTCTCGGAGCTCTACGGACAATTCTTGAATTACTTTATTTGACCTTATGGCTTGGTTTTTGCTCTGACATGCACTGTCAACTGTGGAACCTTATATAGACAGGTGTGTGCCTTTCCAAATCATGTCCAATCAATTGAGTTTACCACAGGTGGACTCCAATCAAGTTGTAGAAACATCTCAAGGATGATCAATGGTAACAGGATGCACCTGAGCTCAATTTTGAGTCTCATAGCAAAGGGTCTGAATACTTATGTAAACACGATTTTTCTGTTTTTATTTTTCATACATTTGCAAAAATGTCAAAAGATCTGTTTTTGTTTTGTCATTATGAGGTACTGTGAGTAGATTGATGAGGACATTTTTTTATTTAATCCATTTTAGAATTATGCTGTAACGTAACAAAATGCGGAAAAAGTGAAAGGGTCTGTATACTTTCCAAATGCACTGTATACAAGATAAATGTAAGTCACAAAAATCAATTTCATTAAAGAGCTGTACTATAAAAGCTGAACGTAAGTTACACAAATCAATTTTCACTTGAAAGCCATACTGATACTGCTACAAAATTGTTAGTAGTTCTCTTAATTTTAAGAGGTAAAGACCTGAAGCTTTTTGGCAGTACTATACTGTATACTAGCTGTTCAGTGGATTTTACTTCACTGCATTCCCAAAGAAAATGATATACTTTTTAATCCATAAATTTTCTCTGACATCCAAAAGTATATGTTGTTACACTTTCAATGCTTAGGTGGACAGGAAAATGGTCAAATTAAAGCACTTATCAAGAATTCATATCTGGTCATCCCTACTGCTTCTGATCTATTATTCTACAATGTAGAAAATAGTGAAAATAAAGAAAAACCCTTGAATTAGTAGGTGTGTTCAAACTTTTGAATGGTACTGTATAACTAGGCCTTCAAATCAAATTGTATTGGTCATATACACGTGTTTAGCAGATGTTATTGCGGGTGTAATGAAATGCTTGTGCTTCTAGCTCTGACTGTGCAGTAATTGTCACCCCCCTCATCTGTTTCACCTGTCCTTCTGCTTGTCTCCACCCCCTTTCATGTGTCGCTTATTATCTCCTGTGTTTCCTGTCTCTCTGTGCCAGTTCGTCTTGTTTTGCCAAGTCAACCAGCATTTTTCCTAGCTTCTATTTTTCCCAGTCTATGTTTTTTCCTAGCCCCTCCTGGTTTCGACCCTTGCCTGTCCTGACGCTGAACCCGCCTGCCTGATCTCTCTGCCTGTTCTGACCTCGAGCCTGCCTATCCCCTTGTACTGTTGGACTCTGACCTGGTTTATGAACTCTCGCCTGTCCCCGACCTGCCTTTTGCCTACCGCTTTTGTTATAATAAATATCCTAGCTCAGCCATCTGCCCTCTGTGTCTGCATTTGGGTCTCGCCTTGTGCCCTTATAGTAATATCTAACGAGTAATATCTAACAATTACACAGCATATACTCAATACACACAAACCTAAGTAAAGGAAAGAATCTATAAATATATGGACGGAGCGGCACAGAATAAGATACAGTAGAATAGTATAGGATACAGTATATACATAGGAGATGGGTTATGCAAGATATGTAGACATTATTAAAGTGACTAGTGCTCCATTTATTAGTGGCCAGTGATTTCAAGTCTATGTATATAGGCAGCAGCCTCTATGTGCAAGTGATGGCTATTTAACTGTATGATGGCCTTGAGGTAGAAGCTGTTTTTCAATCTCTCAGTCCCAGCTTTGAAGCACCTGTACAGACCTCACTTTCTGGATGATAGAGGGGTGAACAAGCAGTGGCTCGGGTGGTTGTTGTCCTTGATCTTTTTTTGCCTTCCTGTGACATTGGCCTATACTAATCTTTTTTTCATAGAGATGCATGACAAAGTTCTGGCTTGCAAACTTCTTAAAATGTTTACACATTCTGACAACTTAAGCACCACGCTGTGTAATGACAGCAAAAGCGAAACAGCACTTTGATGGTGTGTAATTTGGGGATAGGTATTGTCCAAACAAGCATACAAAAGCTGTGGGTTAAATGTGAGAAAATTAGGGGTTGTTATCCCAGCTTCAGGCTAGACCTTAAGTACACAGACCAGACTGCATTTATGTGGTCTAGAGTGGTCTCAAGACCAAGACCACGAGATCAAGACTTCTCTCTGCTCCTATTCACGGTACAATTTGATTGATCAAAGAATTTATTCATTGAATCACAATATAATTTTTAATAGAGATATATATTCGAATTTGTGTTAGAATGTGTTTGTGCCCTAATATTAAGTTACCACCCAGGTTAGGCTACACACTACGTAGAAATGCTCATCACTTCACAAAATTACCTCAGTGAGTTGAAATTAAATCAAAATCTTTAGAAGGGGAACATTTCATTTCCAAGGAAAAACATTACCTTTGATCAGGCCAAAGGGTGGAGCTATGCTGCGGCACTGACACACCCCTATTCATGGTGAACATGACTGAGACAACTCACAAACAGGCTGCGTTTACAAAGGCAGACAAATTCTGATCTTTTTTCTACTAATTTGTCTTTTGACCAATCACATCAGATCTTTTCACATCAAATCTTTTTCAGAGCTGATCTGATTGGTCAAAAAACCAAATAGTGAAAAAAAGATCAGAATTGGGCTGCCTGTGTAAATGTAGCCTTGGAGGGCTATTATTAATGCTGGCAGACTGATTGTTTGCACTGAACCCCAAAACATTACTCCCTCTAATACATGTTCATTCAGGGTGTTACTCATGTACTGTGGTGAGGTCAGCACAGCTCAGCAGCCATGCATCTAAGCTCAATAGTTTTAACAGAATCCTTTAGAAAGTGCTAGTTAATCCTAATTTTCATTCAAAACTTGACATAACTTGAACCTGAGATCCTGGAATTTAAAGCATTTCAGCAAATATACAATTTTGAGTGACCTCAATTATAAGCTACCCAGGAAAGGGCTAAAAATAGCACATATTAATATATGTCGCCTAAGAAATAAGGTTCATGAAATCAATAAAATACTTACATCAGATAACATTAATATATTAGCCATTTCTGAGACTGTAACGGCTTGTCTGTGGTGTGGCGGAAAGAAGCGCAGGAAGCAGCGAACACGGTGTGGTAATTTTAATTAACCACAACGTACAAAATTAAAGGGCTCCCAACAACAGGGAAAAATACAGCAACACAAGCACAGTCGAGCAAACTAATGTCGACACACAGAAAGACAATCCCGCACAATAGGAAGCGGGCCAGCTGAACTAAATAGCCCTCCTAATGACTAACTCAGGGCAGGTGAGAAAACATAAAAAAAGGGAAAAACAAAAAGGGAATCGGTGGCAGCTAATAGGCCGGTGACGACGACCGCCGAGCGCCACCCGAGCAGAAGGGGGCGCCACCGTCGGTAGGACTCGTGACAGTACCCCCCCCCCCCTGACGCGCGGCTCCTGCAGCGCGCCGACACCGGCCTCGAGGCCGACCCGGAGGACGAGGCGCAGGGCGATCCGGACGGAGGCGGTGGAACTCCTTCAACATGGATGGGTCCAAGACGTCCTCCGTCGGTACCCAGCACCTCTCCTCCGGACCGTACCCCTCCCAGTCCACGAGGTACTGCAGGCCCCCCGCCCGGCGTCTCGAGTCCAGAATGGCCCTTACGCTGTACGCCGGGGACCCCCCGATGTCCAGGGGGGGTGGAGGGACCTCCGGCACCTCATCTTCTTGTAGGGGACCAGCTACCACCGGCCTGAGGAGAGACACATGAAACGAGGGGTTAATACGGTAATAGGAAGGGAGTTGCAACCGATAACACACCTCGTTTATCCTCCTCAGGACTTTGAAGGGCCCCACACACTGCGGCCCCAGCTTCCGGCAGGGCACGCGGAGGGACAGGTTCCGGGTCGAGAGCCAGACCCTGTCACCCGGTGCGAACACCGGCGCCTCACTGCGGTGGCGGTCAGCACTCCTCTTCTGCCTGGCACTGGCCTCCTTCAGTGAGTCCTGTACTGCTCTCCAGGTCTCCTTGGAGTGCTGAACCCAGTCCTCCACCGCAGGAGCCTCGGTCTGGCTCTGGTGCTATGGGGCCAGGACCGGCTGGTACCCTAACACACACTGGAAGGGTGACATGTTAGTAGAGGAGTGGCGAAGTGAGTTCTGGGCTAACTCTGCCCAGGGAATATACCTCGCCCACTCCCCTGGCCGGTCCCGGCAATACGACCTCAGGAACCTGCCCACCTCCTGATTCACCCTCTCCGCCTGCCCATTGCTCTCGGGGTGATAACCGGAGGTTAAACTGACCGAGACCCCCAGCCGCTCCATAAACGCCTTCCAGACCCTGGATGTGAACTGGGAACCCCGATCAGAGACAATATCCTCCGGCACCCCGTAGTGCCGGAAGACGTGGGTAAATAGGGCCTCCGCAGTCTGCAGGGCCGTAGGGAGACCGGGCAAAGGGAGGAGACGGCAGGACTTAGAAAACCGATCCACAACCACCAGGATCGCAGTGTTCCCCTGAGAGGAGGGAAGATCTGTCAGGAAGTCGATAGACAGGTGCGACCATGGTCGTTGCGGAACGGGGAGGGGCTGTAACTTCCCTCTCGGTAAATGCCTAGGAGCCTTACTCTGGGCACACACCGAACAGGAAGAGACATATGACCTCACGTCCTTAGCCAAGGTGGGCCACCAATACTTCCCCCTTAGGCTCCGCACTGTCCTCTCTACACCAGGATGACCCGCCGCAGGTAGCGTGTGCGCCCACCGAATCAACCGATCGCGAACATCGAGCGGCACATACATGCGCCCCTCGGGCACCTGCGTCGGCGCAGGTTCCAACACCAGTGCCCGCTCGATGTCCGCGTCCACCTCCCACACCACTGGTGCCACCAGCCTTGACGCTGGAATGATGGGAGTTGGATCGATGGGTCGGTCATCCGTGTCATACAGACGGGACAGCGCGTCGGCTTTAGTATTTAGGGAACCCGGTCTATATGAGATGGTAAACCTAAACCGGGCGAAGAACATGGCCCACCTTGCCTGACGTGGATTCAGTCTCCTCGCTGCCCGGATGTATTCCAGGTTTCGGTGGTCGGTCCAGATGAGAAAGGGGTGCTTAGCCCCCTCAAGCCAGTGTCGCCACACCCTCAAGGCTTTGACTACCGCTAGCAACTCCCTGTCCCCCACATCGTAATTACGCTCCGCCGAACTGAGCTTCCCTGAGAAGAAAGCACAGGGGCGAAGTTTCGGTGGCGCACCCGAGCGCTGTGATAGCACGGCACCCACCCCAGCCTCGGATGCGTCCACCTCTACTACGAACGCTAAAGACGGGTCCGGGTGCGCCAACACGGGCGCGTCGGTGAACAGTGTCTTCAACTTCTTGAAGGCTCTGTCCGCCTCCGTCGACCACCTCAAACGCGCCGGCCCCCCCTTCAGCAGTGAGGTAATGGGAGCCGCTACCTGGCCAAAACCCCGGATAAACCTCCGGTAGTAGTTGGCAAAGCCCAAGAACCGCTGCACTTCCTTCACCGTGGTTGGAGTCGGCCAATTACGCACGGCCTTAACGCGGTCACACTCCATCACCACCCCCGTGGTGGAAATGCGATAACCCAGAAAGGAGACGGCTCGTTTGAAAAACTCACACCTCAGCCTTAACGTATAGGTCATGCTCCAGCAGTCTACCAAGCACCTTGCGCACCAGGGACACATGCGCGGAGCGGGTGGCGGAATATATCAGAATGTCATCGATATAAACAATCACGCCCTGCCCGTGCAGGTCCCTGAGAATCTCGTCAACAAAGGATTGAAAGACGGCTGGAGCATTTTTCAACCCATACGGCATGACGAGGTACTCATAATGGCCTGATGTGGTACTAAAGGCGGTTTTCCACTCATCTCCCTTCTTGATACGCACCAGGTTATACGCGCTCCTGAGATCCAATTTTGTGAAGAGCTGTGCTCCGTGAAATGATTCCACCGCCGTAGCGATAAGAGGTAGTGGGTAACTAAACCCCACCGTGATCGCGTTTAGACCTCTATAATCAATGCACGGACGCAGACCTCCCTCCTTTTTCTTCACAAAAAAGAAACTCGAGGAAGCGGGTGAGATGGAGGGCCGAATGTACCCCTGTCCCAAGGATTCCGTGACGTATGTTTCCATAGCCACCGTCTCCTCTTGTGACAAGGGGTACACGTGACTCCTGGGAAGCGTAGCGTTAACCTGGAGATCTATCGCACAATCCCCTTGTCGATGAGGTGGTAATTTAGTCGCTCTCTTTTTACAAAAAGCGATCGCCAAATCGGCGTATTCAGGGGGAATGCGCACGGTGGACACCTGGTCTGGACTCTCCACCGACGTGGCACCTATGGAAACTCCTAGACACCTCCCTGAACACTCCTCCGACCACCCCTGGAGAACCCCCTGTTTCCATGAAATGAGGGGATTGTGACCAGCCAGCCAGGGGACCCCCAGCACCACCGGAAACGCAGGTGAATCAATAAGGAAAAAGTTAATGCTTTCCTTATGACTCCCCAGCGTTACCATGTCCAGCGGCACCGTAGACTCCCTGACTAGCCCTGACCCTAATGGTCGGCTATCTAAGGAGTGCACGGGGAAGGGGGAATCTATCGGCACCCGTGGAATGCCCAGCTTAATGGCAAGTCCACGGTCCATAAAGTTCCCAGCTGCGCCCGAATCGACTAGCGCCCTATGCTGGGAAGAGGGAAAAAAGTTAGAAAATAAAACAGGCAAAAACACATGACCAACAGGGGGTTCTGGGCGAGTCTGGTGCTGACTCACCTGAGGTGACCGAGAAGTGTTCTGCCTGCCTTCTCGACTCCCAGACTGGCTCCTCCAGCACCGGTCGGCCGTGTGTCCTCTCCGACCACAGCTGGTGCAGGAGAAGCCACCTCCTCCGGTGCCCCTTGACACGGCCCCCCCCCACCTCCATAGGGGTAGGGGCGGGGGTGCCCGGGGGTGGAACGGGCAGGACCCTCTCCGAACGCCCGCGGGCAGCCAGCAAATTGTCCAACCGTATGGACATATCAATCAGTTCGTCCAGGGACAGATTGGTGTCCCTACAGGCTAGCTCCCTGCGGACGTCCGCCCGGAGACTACACCTGTAGTGGTCTATGAGGGCCCTGTCATTCCACCCCGCTCCAGCAGCCAAGGTCCTAAACTCCAGCGCGAAGTCTTGAGCGCTCCTCGTCTCCTGCCTGAGGTGGAACAGCCGTTCACCCGCCGCTCTACCTTCGGGGGGGTGGTCGAAAACAGCCCGAAAGCGGCGGGTGAACTCTGGGTAGTGGTCCCTCGCCGAGTCCGGAGCGTTCCAGACCGCATTAGCCCACTCCAGAGCTCGGCCCGTCAGGCAGGAAACGAGGGCACTCACGCTCTCCTCTCCTGTAGGAGCAGGCCTGACGGTGGCCAGGTACAGCTCTAACTGGAGAAGAAACCCCTTGCACCCAGCCGCCGTCCCATCGTACTCCCTCGGGAGTGCCAGGCGAAGCGCGCCAGAGCCAGACGTCGTAGGAGGAGGAGATGGTTGTATCGGGGGGGGTGTAGGTGGAGAGAGGATACCACTCCTCTCCCATCGGTCCATCCTCTCCATCACCTGGTCCATGGCGGATCCGATGCGATGCAGGACCGATGTATTATGAAGGACACGTTCCTCCATCGAGGGTAGTGGAGTGCCCGCTGCTCCCGCTGATTCCATGCTCTTAGTGGTGCGGGATTCTGTAACGGCTTGTCTGTGGTGTGGCGGAAAGAAGCGCAGGAAGCAGCGAACACGGTGTGGTAATTTTAATTAACCACAACGTACAAAATTAAAGGGCTCCCAACAACAGGGAAAAATACAGCAACACAAGCACAGTCGAGCAAACTAATGTCGACACACAGAAAGACAATCCCGCACAATAGGAAGCGGGCCAGCTGAACTAAATAGCCCTCCTAATGACTAACTCAGGGCAGGTGAGAAAACATAAAAAAAAGGGAAAAACAAAAAGGGAATCGGTGGCAGCTAATAGGCCGGTGACGACGACCGCCGAGCGCCACCCGAGCAGGAGGGGGCGCCACCGTCGGTAGGACTCGTGACAGAGACTCACTTAGATCATTCTTATAGCAGCAATACAAGGATATATAGTGCCTTCAGAAAGTATTCACACCCCTTGACTTTTTCCACATTTTGTTGTGTTACAGCCTGAATTTAAAATGGACTAACTTGAGATTTTTTTTGTCACTGGCCTACACACAATAACCCATAATGTCAAAGTGGAATTATGTTTTTAAAATGTTTTACAAATAAAAAATGTAAAGCTGAAATGTCTTGAGTCAATAAGTAAGTATTCAACCCCTTTGTTATGGCAAGCTTAAATAAGTTCAGTGGTAAACATTTGCTATGTATGCAATAATAGTGTTAAACATGATTTTTGAATGACTACCTCATCTCTGTACACCACACATACAATTATCTGTAAGGTCCCTCAGTCGAGCAGGGAATTTCAAACAGGTTCAACTACAAAGACCAGGGAGGTTTTCCAATGCCTCAAAAAGAAGGGCACATATTGGTAGATGGGTAAAAATAAAGCAGACATTGAATATCCCTTTGAGCATGGCGAAATTATTATTTATAATGTAGGTGGTGTATACAATACACCCAGTCACTACAAATAGAGAGGTGTCCTTCCTAACTCAGGTGCCAGAGAGGAAGGAAACCGCTCAGGTATTTCACCATGGTGACTTTAAAACAGTTACAGAGTTTAAAGGCTGTGATAGAAGAAAATGGAGGATGGATCAACAACATTGTATTTTGTCAATGACTTTGTCATTTTGGGGTATTGCGTGTAGATAGGTGAGAGAAACAATCTATTTAATCCATTTTGAATTCAGGTTTTAACCAAACAAAATGTGGAATAAGTCAAGGGGTATGAATACTTTCTGAAGGCGCTGTAACATCTACAGAAGAGACAGGAATGCCTATGGGGGAGGTGTTGTATGGGATGCAAACGAGACTATTTTTCAGTCTGATCAACTATAGGCTACTAATAAGAGCAGCTGCATACAGCCTATGTGCACTGTCCATCTGGTCAAGGTAAACTAATTGGTAACGTTATGTATTTATAGTCCATTTGTGTGTCAGGAGAAAATGTGAATGTGATCAAATTTTGTTTATATTCAGAATTGGGCTGGCTAGGCTGCCTATATGTTTTTAATCCAAAATGATTAACTGGAATTAATGAGTCAACATAATAGTGATGACAGATGTGAGTAAATGTTTTGTAAGGCCTACAGTTGCATAGGCCTGCATGATGCAAGCATGCATAAAGCTAGCTCAGCCCTGTGAGTTCTATTGTCTATCAGTTGTTGTCTATGTGTCTGGGTAGAGGAAATCCCCTCCTAATCTAGTCTAAATATAATTTATATGAACAAATATAAGGTAGCTGCAGTTTGACAGGGTTTTTTTTCAGAGGTTTTTAAAAATCATATATATCATCCCCATATAAAACCTTCTTACAACTGATTAATCATTGTCATTCCTTGTAAGGTCCAGAGTTTTCCTAGTTAGGTTAACATATAAGGAAAAACTCCAGGTCCCAGGGGGTAAAAATTGCCCCACCGCTCTGGGACCTATGGTGGCACCAGTCTGCTTGCAGTTGTCAGCAATCGTCAGGTATGTGGATGATCAGGGCTTTATTCAGGAACGTTTCTTGGGATAGATTGATGTGTCAAGTGGGCGAGATGTGCAGTCTGTGTTTGACTTTATGAACTTCAAGATGTCTGAGTTTAAGTTGATAGAGAGACTCGTTGTCCAAAACCTACGATGGCGCAGCTGTAATGGAATGTATCTGCTATTTGTATTTACAGCTAAGTCCCCTTCTGTTCCCTGATTAAGAGGTGATGACTACTCCACTCCACTACCTTCGTCAACTTTCTCCTGACATGAACTGAAGCCACTTCTCATGTGTCCGCTCATCCATTGGCACATTGAATGTTTCCCCTCCAAGTACTGTGTGTACCCCTATCAATTTTCTCTTATTACACAATCACAATATTACACATCAATGTAATCAAACTGTGTAGTGTGTTTTGTTATTGTTTTTTGTCTTCCCAGTCAAATCCTGTCTTGCACTGGTCAAGCCTCTGAACACCTCAACTCATACCTTCATTCAATCACTGCTGTGATCACTTTCCAACACGTTGCAAGTAGCCCTCATTCCCATTCCCCATAATATTGTACTATAAATGTATTTTTAAATGATTTAGGTTAAAATAGTAAGTCTTTGACGATTTTTGAAACACACTTTGTTGTCTCCGTGCGTTCCGCGCCTATACTGTGGGTCTCCCATCCTCCTCAATTGTTCAGGGCACCAGCCTCCACTGGTGTTGCTGTCTATATTCAGAGCCATATCCCCTGTAATGCTTAGAGAAAATCTTACGTCAAGTGTTATTGAAGTGTTGTGATTGCAGGTTCACCTGCCTCATCTAAAGCCTATTCTTTTAGGGTGTTGCTATAGGTTGCTATAGGTGCTAACAGTCCGTATTTGTTCTATTCTAATAAGTGTGAAATGCTTGATAGTGTATGTGATGTAAACAGAGAGGTGTACTTTCTTGGGGACCTGAATATTGACCGTTTTTCATCAAGCTCTCTACTCAAGAGGAAGCTTCTCATTGTAACCAATACCTGTAATCTGGCTCAGGTTATTAATCAACCTAACAGGCTGTTTACAAACACTACAGGAACTATATCATCCACATGTATTGATAAAAATTTGACTAATACTGTTGAACTTTGTTCTAAAGCTGTATCCGTACCCATTGGATGCAGTGATTACAATATAGTGGCTATATCCAGGAAAGCCAAGGTCCCAAAAGCTGGGCCTAAAATATTTATCTGTGGATGATGTTAAAAATATCTGATATGATTTAAAAGGAGCATCCAGTCGCTGCACTTGATACATTTATTAAATTGCTTCTTCCAATAATGATAAACATGCACCTGTTAAGAAACTGACTGTTAGATTTGTTAAAGCTCGATGGATTGATGAAGAATTGAAAAATGGAATGGTTGAAAGAGATGGGGCAAAAGGAGTGGCTAATAAGTCTGTCTGCATATCTGACTGGCTGACTTACTACCAATTGAAAAATTATGTGACTGAACTCAACAAAAAAAAGAAGAAACTGTATTATGAAACTGTATTATCTGGATAATATGTGTGAAATGCTTGATAACGTATGTGATATCAACAGAGAAGTATATTTTCTGGGTGATTTAAATATTGACTGGCTATCATCAAGCTGCCCCTCAAGAAAAAACGTCAAACTGTAACCAGTGCTTGCAACCTGTTCAGGTTTTCAGTCAACCTACCAGGGTAGTCACAAACAGCACAGGAATTAAATCATGAACATTTATTGATCACATCTTTACTAACGCTGCAGAAATTTGCTTTAAAGCAGTATCTAAATCCATAGGATGTAGTGATCACAATATAATAGCCATATCTAGGAAAGCCAAAGTTCCAAAGGCTGGGCCTAATATAGCATATAAGAGGTCATACAATAAGTTTTGTAGTGATTCATATGTTGATGATGTAAAGAATATTTGCTGGTCTGTGGTGTGTAATGAGGAGCAACCAGACGCTGCACTTGACATATTTATAAAATGACTTATTCCAGTTACTAATAAGCACACACCCATTAAGAAAATGACTGTAAAAACTGTTAAATCCTCTTGGATTGATGAGAAATTGAAAAATTTGATGGTTGAGAGGGATGAGGCAAAAGATCTGGCAAATAAGACTGCCCAACTGATTGGTGAACGTACTGCAAATGAAGAAATCATGTGACTAAACTAAATTAAAAAAAAAAAACTATACTATGAAACAAAGATAAATTATATAAAGAATGATAGTAAAAAGCTTTGGGGCACCTTAAATGACATTTTGGGAAAAAAGCCAACTCGGCTCCATTATTCATTGAATCAGATGGCTCATTCATCATAAAGCCCACTGATATTGCCAACTACTTTAATTACTTTTTCAATTGCAAGATAAGCAAACTTAGGGATGACATGCCAGCAACAAACACTGACACTACACATCCAAGTATATTGGACCAAATTATGAAAGACAAGAATTGTACTTTTGAATTCTGTAAAGTCAGTGTGGAAGAGGTGAAAAAAGTATTACTGTCTATCAACAATGACCAGCCACTGAGATCTGACAATCTGGATGGAAAATTACTGAGGATAACAGCAGAAAATATTGCCACTCCTATTTGCCACATCTTCAATAAAAGCCTACTAGAAAGTGAGTGCCCTCAGGCCTGGAGGGAAGCTAAAGTCATTCCGCTACTCAAGAATAGTGAAGCCCCCTTTACTGGCTCATATAGCCGACCAATCAGCCTGTTACCAACCCTTAGTAAACTTCTGTAAAAAATTGTGTTTGACCAGATACAATTCTATTTCACAGTAAACAAACTGACAACAGACTTTCAGCACGCTTATAGGGAAGGACACTCAACAAGTACAGCACTTACACAAATGACTGATGATTGGCTGAGAGAAATTGATGATAAAATGATTGTGGGGGCTGTCTTGTTAGACTTCAGTGCAGCTTTTGACATTATTGATCATAGTCTGCTGCTGGAAAAACATATGTGTTTTGGCTTTACACCCCCTGTTATAATGTGGATAAAGAATTACTTGTCCAACAAAACACAGAGGGTGGTCCTTAATGGAAGCCTCTCAAACAAAATCCAGGAAGAATCAGGAATTCCCCAGGGTAGCAGTTTAGGCCTCTTGCTTTTTCCAATTTTTACTAACAACATGTCACTCACTTTGAGTAAAGCCAGAGTGTCTATGTATGAGGATGACTCAACACTATACACGTCAGCTACTACAGCGACTGAAATGACTGCAACACTTAACAAAGATTTGCAGTTAGTTTCAGAGTGGGTGGCAAGGAATAAGTTAGCCCTAAATATTTCTAAAACGAAAAGCATTGTATTTTGGACAAATCATTCACTAAACCCTAAACCTTGATAATAATGGCACCGAAGGAGATGACTCCCGGTTTTTACAATCCGGTAAATAATTGTGCTATTATGTATGTTTTTTCACATTATTTGTAGCTCATTTTGTAAATAATGTTTCTGCCACAGTGTCTTATGACCGAAAGAGCTTTTTGATATCAGGGCAGCGATTATTCACCCCGTACTGGAGGAACTCTTCTTCTTCAACGAGTCGGACATGAAGGATTTACTTCGGACGCCCGACAGGGCCCTCATCTCCGTCATTCGCAGGAGGAAAAGACGGAGATATTGGGGAAGCTGGTCCGGGTGCCTTGTAAGGATCCATCGCCGAGAGGGTAATGAGAGGGTAATCTACCTTTACCATCGGTCCTATTAGCCAAGGTACAATCAATCGATAATAAAATAGACAAACTACGAGCATGTATATCCTACCAACAGGACATTCAAAACTGTAATATATTATGTTTCACCGAGTCATGGCTGAATGACAACGTGATTAATATACAGCTAACATACCTCTGGTAAGACAAGGGGTGGCGGCCTTTGTATATTTGTAAACAACAGCTGGTGCACAAAATCTTTGGAAGTCTCAAGGTTTTGCTCGCCTGAGGTAAAGTATCTCATGATAAGCTGTAGACCACCCTATTTACCAAGAGAGTTTACATCTATATTTTTCGTAGCTGTCTATACACCACCGCAGACCAATGCTGGCACTAAGACCGCACTCAATGAGCTGTAGACGACCATAAGCAAACAGGAAAACGCTCCTAGTAGCCGTGGACTTTAATGCAGGGAAACTCAAATCCGTTCTACCTAATCTCTACCAGCATGTTAAATGTGCAATCAGAGGGAAAAAAACTCTAGATCACCTTTACTCCACACACAGAGACGCATACAAATCTCTCCCTTGCCCTCCATTTGGCAAATCTGACCATAATTCGTACTACACTGGCTCCGAAGCTCGTTGGATGTGGCAGGGCTTGCAAACTGTTACAGACTACAAAGGGAAGCACAGCCGCGAGCTGCCCAGTGACACGAACCTACCAGACGAGCTAAATTACCTCTATGCTCGCGTTGAGGCAAGTAACACTGAAACATGCATGAGAGCACCAGCTGTTCCGGATGACTGTGTGATCACGCTCTCCGTAGCCAATGTGAGTAAGACCTTTAAACAGGTCAACATTCACAAGGCCGCAGGGCCAGACGGATTACCAGGACGTGTACTCCGAGCACTAACCAACTGGCAAGTGTCTTCACTGACATTTTCAACCAGTCCCTGACTGAGTCTGTAATACCAACATGTTTCAAGCAGACCACCATAGTCCCTGTGCCCAAGAACACAAAGGTAACCTGGCTAAATGACTACCGACCCGTAGCAATCATGTCTGTAGCCATGAAGTGCTTTGAAAGGCTGGTCATAGCGCACATCAACACCATTATCCCAGAAACCCTAGACCCACTCCAATTTGCATAACGCCCCAACAGAACCACAGATGATGCAATCTCTATTGCATTCAACACTGCTCTTTCCCACCTGGACAAAATGCTATTCATGAGAATGCTATTCATTGACCACAGCTCAGCGTTCAACACCGTAGTGCCCTTCATAGCTCATCACTAAGCTAAGGACCCTGGGACTAAACACCTCCCTCTGCAACTGGATCCTGGACTTCCTGACGTGCTGCCCCCAGATGGTAAGTGTAGGGAACAACACATCCGCCACGCTGATCCTCAACATGGGGGCCCCTCAGGGTGCGTGCTCAGTCCTCTCCTTTACTACCTGATCACCGACAACGATGAGACAGCCTATAGGGAGGAGGTCAGAGACCTGGCCATGTGGTGCCAGGACAACAACCTCTCCCTCAACGTCATCAAGACAAAGGAGATGATTGTGGTCAACAGGAAAAGGAGGAACGAGCACGCCCCCATTCTCATCGACGGGCTGTAGTGGAACAGGTTGAGAGCTTCAAGTTCCTTGGTGTCTACATCACCAACAAACTAGCACGACAAAGCCTATTCCACAACAGACACTAAAAGATTTGTCATGGGTCCTCAGATCCTCAAAAGTTTCTACAACTGCACCATCGAGAGCATCCTGACTGGTTGCATCACTGCCTGGTATGGAAACTGCTTGGCCTCCGACCGCAAGGCACTACAGATGAGCTCTATACCAGGCGGTGTCAGAGGAAGGCCCTAAAAATTGTCAAAGACTCCAGCCACCCTGATCATAGACTGTTCTCTCTGCTACCGCACGGCAAGTGGTATTGGTAGTGCCAAGTCTAGGTCCAAAAGGCTTCATAACAGGTTCTACCCCCAAGCCATAAGACTCCTCAACAGCTAATCAAAGGGCTACCCAGAACCCTCTTTTATGCTGCTGCTACTCTCTGTTAATAATCTATGCATAGTTTCTTTAACTCTACCTACATGTACATATTACATCAATTACCTCGAATAAACCGGTGGCCCCACATTGACTCTATACCGGTACCCCCTGTATATAGCCTGGCTTGTTATTTTACTGCTGCTGCTTAATTATTTGTTTCTATTTTCTACTTATCTATTTTTTACTTAACACTTATTATAATTTTTTCTTAAAACTTCTTAAAGCATTGTTGGTTAAAGGCTTGTAGTAAGTATTTCACTGTAAGGTCTACACTTGTTGTATTCGGCGCATGTGACAAATAAAATTTGACATGATTCAACTAAATCTTGTAATAAATAATGTAGAAATTGAGGAAGTTGAGATGACTAAACTGCTTGGAGTAACCCTAGATTGTAAACTGTCATGGTCAAAACATATTGATACAATAGTAGCTAAGATGGGGAGAAGTATGTCCATAATAAGGCGTTGTTCTTCCTTCTTAACAACACTATCAACAAGACAGGTCCTACAGGCCCTAGTTTTGTCGCACCTTGATTACTGTTCAGTTGTGTGGTCAGGTGCCACAAAAAAGGACTTAGGAAAATTGCAATTGGCTCAGAACAAGGTAGCACGGCTTGCCCTTGGATGTACACACAGAGCTAATATTAATAATATGCATGTCAATCTCTCCTGGCTGAAAGTGGAGAAGAGATTGACTTCATCACTACTTGTATTTATGAGAGGTATTGACATGTTGAATGCACAGAGCTGTCTGTCTAAACTACTGGCACACAGCTCGGACACCAATGCATACCCCACAAGAGAACAGACTATGGGAGGCACACAGTATTACATGACTATATGGAACTCTATTCCACATCAAGTAACTGATGCAAGCAGTAAAATTATATTTAAAAAACAGATTTAAAAACACCTTATTGGGGACTGTGAAGCAACACAAACATAGGCACTGACACCTGCACACACACACACACACACACACACACACACACACACACACACACAATAACATTCGCACTATACACCCACACATACACATGGATTAAGTACTGTAGATTTGTGGTAGTAGTGGAGTAGGGGTCTGAGGGCACACAGTGTTTTGTGAAATCTGTGAATGTATTGTAATGTTTATAATATTATATAAACTGCCTTAATTTTGCTGGACCCCGGGAAGAGTAGTTGCAAGATCAATAATATAAAGAATTATGGAGAAAAAAAAACTTGAGTACTTTATTAAATGAAATTATGGGCAGAAAGACAAATTCAACTAAATGTTTAATTGAATCAGATGGCTCATTCATCACAAAACCATTTGATGTTGCCAGTTATTTGAATGATTACTGTAAGGACCGACGCTGGAGTACAGAAGCAGGTACGGGGAGTCAAACATTTAATCGGAACAGACATGGAACAAGACAGGAACAGCGTCAGCACACAGGTATACAAGGACATATGACAATCAATGCTGAAGTGGGGAACAGAGTGGGGGAACAGACAGATATAGGGGAGGTAATGACAGAGGTGATTGAGTCCAGGTGAGTCCAATAATTGCTAATGCTCGTGACGGGGGAAGGCAGGTGTGCGTAATGATGGTGGCAGGAGTGCGTAATGCTGGGGAGCCTGGCGCCCTCGAGCGCCAGGGGGGGAAGAGCGGGACCAGGCGTGACAGATTACTTCATTGGCAAAATGGACAAACTTAGGCAGAAAATGCCAACAACAAACAGTGAGCCATCGTATTCATGCATAAAAAACTAATAATGAAAGAAAAGCATTGTAAGATTGAATTTTGTAAAGTTAGTGAGGGAGAGGTGGAAAAATTATTGTTATCTATCAATAATTATAAACCTCCTGGCATTGACCACTTAGATGGAAAAGCTATGAGAATAGTAGCTGACTCTATAGCCACGCCTATATGTCATATTTTTAATCTGAGCCTAGAGGAAAATGTTTGTCCTCAGGCCTGGAGGGAAGCCAAAGTCATTCTGCTACCCAAGAACGGTAAAGTGGCCTTTACTGGTTCTAACAGCCAATCTACTGTGTCAGCTTGCTGCCAGCTCTTAGCAAATTTCTATGTAAACAAATTAACAATATACTTTAAGCATGCGTATAGAGAAGGGGACTCAACATTTACTGCACTGGTACAAGTGACTGATGATTGATTGAAAGAAATTGATATTAAGAAGATTGTGAGAGCTGTACTGTTAGATTTCAGTGCAGCCTTTGATATTATTGACCATAACCTGTTGTTGAAAAAACGTATGTGTTATGGCTTTTAAACCTCTGCCATATCGTGGATTCAGAGCTATCTATCTAATAGAACAGAGAGGGTATTATTTAATGGAAGCTTCTCTAATGTTAAACATGCAAAGTGTGGTGTATCGGCAGGGCAGCTATTCTTTTTTATTTTTACCAATGTCCTGCCACTGGCATTAAAAACAAAGCCTGTGCGTCGATGTATGCTGATGATTCAACCGTATAGGCGTCAACAACAACAAATAGTGAAATAACTGCAACCCTAAACAAAGAGTTGTAGACAGTTTTAAAATGGGTGGCCAGTAATAAACTGGTCCTGAACATCTCTTAAACTAAGAGCATTGTATTCGGTACAAATCATTCCCTAAGTTCTAGACCTCAGCTGAATCTGGTAATGAATGGTGTGGCTGTTGAGCAAGTTGAGCAGACTAAATTAATTAGTGTTACCATAGACTGTAAACTTTCATGGTCAAAACATATTGATTCAATGGTTGTAAAGATGGGGAGAGGTCTGTCCGTGATAAAGAGATGCTCTGCTTTTTTGACACCCGACTCCACAAAGCAAGTCCTGCAGGCTTTAGTTTTATCTTATCTTGATTATTGCCCAGTCATATGGTCAAGTGCTGCAAAGTAGGACCTAGTTAAGTTGCAGCTAGCACAGAACAGAGCGGCACGTTTTGCTCTTCATTGTAATCAGAGTGCTAACATCAATAATATGCATGCCAGTCTCTCTAGGCTAAGAGTTGAGTAAGGACTGCATCGCTTCTTGTTTTTATAAGTAACATTCATATGTTGGAAATTCCAATTAGTTTGCATAGTCAACTTCCACACAGCACTGACACACACACTTACCCCACCAGACATGCCACCAGGGTTATTTTCACAGTCCCCAGGTCAAGAACAAATTCAAGGAAATGTACAGTATTATAAAGAGCCATGATTGCATGGAACTCCCTTTCATCTCATATAGCACAAGTGAACAGCAAACCTGGTTTAAAAAAACCCGAATAAATCAACACCTCACAACGCCTATCCCCCATGTGACCTACTTGTTGTGTATGTACTGACATGTATGTGTAAATGATAGATGCAATCACACACACACACACTACATGTTAATATTTTTTACATGTATGTAAATTGTAAAGTATTTTTTCTGTAATGTCTTTTTCGTTTTTTTGTCGGACCCCAGTAAGACTAGCTGTCGCCATCGGGGATCCTAATAAAATACACAAAATATTAATGTATAAACAGTGCAGCATACCTTGCAGCAATGGATTTTTTTGTGTAATATAGGTTTCTTTTAATCATGTTGGTTCCACATTTCCACATTTCAGTGCTGAGACAGGTTATAATACAGATATTACAAAGATTATTGTGCATGCATTATATTTCCATATAGTGTAGATGTTAAGACTGATACAACAGAACAAAAGTGGTTGGCTCTCAGACGATATTGAATTCGCAAACAGACGCCTTCTCAGCACGACAGCTCTCATCAAACCACTTTCCATTGGCAGTGGTGGAAAGGATGGCACAGTTGTGGGTACGTCCACCGTCTGGTTGGTTGGTAATGTCAGTCTCCCAGTTCTTAAAGCGCAGGTTGGTGCCCGCCTGGTCGAGCCATTCCCCCTCGGTCACCATGTCATTGATGCCCAGCCAAATGTGTTCCTCAGGGCCAATGCTCCGGCGGACGTAGTCGACGAGCTGATCGTTGTCATCCCCTGTCAAAGGGGTGCTGATTGTGCCCCCTTTAGCAATGCAGTCATCGTAGGCTGTGTGGTAGATCTTCTTAGCGGTGTCGGCCAGGAAACACTTGCCAATAATCTTGATGCCTTTCAGGCAAACTGGAAGAAAATGTATATCATAGTTGGATTATTTTTACAGCCCAATATCCACAACACGTTGGATTAAAATACAAGATAATGGCAGAGACTGTGGCTCTCAGATCCGTTCATATGTATTGTACTGCCACGCAATGCCTTCAGAAAGTATTCACACCCCTTGACTTTTTCTACATTTTGTTGTGTTACAGCCTGAATTTACATAATAGGGGGTTTAATTTTCTCGCCCCAAACAAAAGAGCGAGGTGTTAACCTAAATAATACACGGGGCGAGACCCGTAAAACAAGTGCAACAGCACAGGTGCTCACAAGACCAACGGACATGGTAACAATAACCGACAAGGACAATGGAGAACAGAGGGCACATATATACACACACAAGACAGTCCGGGGTTGGTGGTAATGAATCCAGTTCAGTGACGCTTAGATTGCCGGTGACGTAGACCTCCGGAGCTGGTGAACGGAATGAGCAGCAGTACCGGGGGGATCCGTGACACAAATATTGTACAATCCAGGTGTGCAAAGCTCTTAGAAACTTACCCAGAAAGACTCACAGCTGTAATCGCTGCCAAAGGGGATTCTAACATGTTTTACTCAGGGGTATGAATACTGATGTAAATTAGATATGTCTGTATTTAATTTTCAATAAATGTGATAAAATCTCTAAAAACATAATTTTGTCATTATGGGGTATTGTGTGTAGATGGATGAGAACAAACAAACAAATTCAGGCTGTAACACAACAAAATGTGGAACAAGTCAAAGGGTATGAATACTTTCTGAAGGCACTGTACATATCAATACATGCATGCTTTATGGGCATACTTTATAATCGAGACCAACTGTTTGAACATAACATATTCTTCTGTTAGTACTTTAAATATTCATGTTAAGGCAACACCCCAAATTGAATGCAGACTAAACAACTTCCCTTGACCAATGCAATACATTCCCTGTTGCAGGGCACAGGTGCTCCCTGTCATGTGAAGTGGTCTCTAAGATCACTTTAGGGCACCACAATATAATAGGACAACCAGATCACTCATGCTTCACTGAGATTAGAGTACATTTTCAATATCAACAGTAACATATCCTTTACCTGATTGCAAGGCTTGCTGCTCTTTCAATAGATTCAACTCCAGCACTATGTTATCAATCTGTTTCTTCAGCTCCTCAATGGCAGCATTATTTTCAGCATCTATGTTGAAGAAATTGGAGAAGAATCAACAAAGTTTTACAACTAAAACTGTACCAATGAGGATGGTTCATGGTTGAGCAGTATTGTGCTCAACCTCTTATCTACCCAAAGTAAATGATAAACTAACATTGACTCAAACATATTGAGCATTTATAAAAAATATATTATTCTTTCCACAGAGATAAAATATGTGTCCTACCTTTCTTTCCGCCCTTTTTCTTAGATGAGGTCTGTTGGAATGTGGATTGCCCGAGGAGGAGAAGGCAAAACAACAAACGCACACCACTGACACGCATGGTGTATATCTTAGTAGCCTATATTTCCACTGCTGTGATGTGTAAATGACTGTTTATATTTCCACTACTAGCCAGGAAAAATATGTTTCGAGAATTGGCACTGTGGGAGTTGACAGAGGAAATCTCAACTTTGAGAGAACAAATGTTTTACTGATGTCAAACTGGCGTTTGTTCTTCTATTCTCTTTTTATTTTTATAAGGGGTGGCGCAGGATGTTCATTGATGACTTTCTAACCCTGTTGAGGCGGGAGTGACATTAGTTCTTTGTGTTAACATAGGTTACCCATGTGCTTCCTTTTCGGTTGCCATAATAAAACATTTAAAGGCCATTTTCTATTTTACCATTGGCCTATGTATTTCCCCTGCACCTTGTATTCTAAATTGAACAACAAGTTGTCGGGCTATTAGAATTAAATTATCAAAGCAGCATTAGTATAATCTTGTGTAAACATTAGGCCTATAACTGTTAGCCTTATGCATTTATTACCATAACAAAATGTGACAAAGTCGTATTAGTAAACAGGCACTCTTTATAGATATCTGTTATAATTGTAGTAGAATACTGGCTGAGGTCCAGGGAGTATGTTTCCTTTGTTCCAGGGGCTCCAATGGTCTATGGGTTGGGTGGATTGGGAGCTTCATCGACCCTGCATCTGGTTGTTCTCAGCTAGCTGGACAAGGTTTTTCTGACACGTGGCAGCCTTACACCATGAAAAAAGAGTGTGCTTTGGAGTGTGTGTTTGTTTTTGTATTTCACATGCACAGACCACAGATTCCCATTGTCTCAAACTTGTGGCCACGCCAAAATGAAAATATATCTCACACTTCATTGCTGTGGGGAGTATAAGAAGAGTTTATTTCCAAAACGCTATCAACACATTTTTCACATTTGTGTTTTTTCATCAGAAATGATTACTTATGGTACCTTTGTGTGTGTGTGTAAAATATTACTGCTCTCAGATTTTTTATTAATAGATTTAAAAAATGTTTTTTTGCAAAACGCTATACGGTGCCTGCAGTATTCACACGCCTTGACTTTTTTTTGTTACAGCCTGAATTTAAAATGGATTAAATTTAGATTTTTTGCACTGGCCTACACACAATACCCCATAATGTCATGACTTCCTCCGAAGTCAGTCCCTCTCCTTGTTCGGGCGACATTCAGCGGTCGACGTCACAGGTCTTCTAGCCATCGCCGATCCACCTTTCATTTTCCATTTGTTTTGTCTTCTCTTTCCACATACCTGGTTTCAATTCCATCAATTACATGTTGTGTATTTAACCCTCTGTTCCCCCCCCCATGTCCTTGTCCAGTATTGTTTATTGTAAGTGCTTGTGCACGTTATGTCTGGTGGGCATCGGGTTTTGTACCCATTTATTGATTGTTCTGTTTTCCGGTGGTTTTTATTATTAAACTGCGTCGTTGGAAACTCAGTTTTTGCTCTCCTGCATCTGACTTCTCTACCGCCAGTATGCACCCCTTACACATAATGCCAAAGTGGTACTATGTTTTTAGAAATCTTTACAAATGAATAAAAAATGAAAAGCTGAAATGTCTTGAGTCAATAAGTATTCAACCCCTTTGTTATGGCAAGCCAAAATAAGTTCAGGAGTATAAATTGGCTTAACAAGTCACATAATAAGTTGCATGGACTCACTCTATGTGCAATAATAGTGTTTAACATTATTTTTGAATGACTACCTTATCTCAGACTCCACACAAACAATTATCTGTAAGGGCCCTCAGTTGAGCAGTGCATTTCAAAAAAAGATTAAACAACAAAGACCAGGTAGGATTTCCTGATGCGTTGCAAAGAAAGGCACCTACTGGTAGATGGGTAAAAAAAATTGACATTGAATATCCCTTTGAGCATGGTGAAGTTATTAATTACACTTTGGATAGTGTATCAACACACAGTCACTACAAAGTTACAGGCGTCCTTCCTAACTCAGTTGCCGGAGAGGAAGGAAATTGCTCAGGGATTTTACCATGAGGCCAGTGGTGACTTTAAAACAGTTACAGAGTTAAATGGCTGTGAGAGCAGAAAACAGAGAATGGATCAACAACATTGTAGTTACTCCACAATACTAACCTAAATGACATAGTAAAAATAATGAAGCCTGCACAGAATACAAATATTCCAAAACATGCATCCTGTTTGCAACAAGGCACTAAAGTAATACTGCAAAAATTAAGCAAAGCAATTCACATTTTGTCAAAAATACAAAGTGTTATGTTTGGGGCAAATCCAATACAACACATTACCGTGTACCACTCTCCATATTTGCAAGCATAGTGGTGGCTGCATCATGTTATGGGTATGCTTGTAATCGTTAAGGACTGGAGAGTTTTTCAGGATAAAAAGAAACATAATGGAGCTAAGCACAGGCAAAATCCTAGAGGAAAACCTTGTTCAGTCTGCTTTCCACGATACACTGGGAGATGAATTCAAATCTACACTGGAGTTGCTTACCAAGAAGACAGTGAATATTCCTGAGTGGCTGAGTTACAGTTTTGACTTAAACTACTTGAAAATCTATGGCAAGACTTGAAAATGGTTGACTAGCAATGACCAACAACCAATTTGACAGAGCTTGAAGAATTTTGAAAATAATAATGGGCAAATATTTTACAATCCAGGTCTGGAAAACTCTTAGAGACTTACTGAGAGACTCAGCTGTAATCACTACCAAAGGTGCTTCTACAAACTATTGACTCAGGGATTTGAATACTTATGTAAATGAGACATTTCTGTATTTTATTTTCAATACATTTGCAAACACTTCTAAAAAACTGTTTTTACTTTGTTACTATGGGGTATTGTATGTAGATTGGTGAGATTTAAAAAAAGATTTGATACATATTTTATTTAAGCTGTAACACAACAAAATGTGGAATAAGTCAAGGGGTATGAACACTTTCTGAAGGCGCTGTATATCCATTGTTTCGGTGGAATGGAATATTTGTTTTCTGTATATTTGACTGTGATATGTGGTTGTCTCACCAAGCTGTCTTAATATGAATGCACTTAGTCGCTCAGGATAAGTGCATCTGCTAAATGTTTCATATACAGATCTCATATTACTGTATTTAATTATTTATTATATATATATATATATATACACACTACCATTCAAAAGTTTGGGGTCACTTAGAAATGTCCTTGTTTTTGAAAGAAAAGCACATTTTTGGCCCATGAAATTATTTTTCGATGAAATGTAAAAGGTATAATTTTACTGAATGATATCATAAATAGGACTGGTGGAGTTATGTCACACATGCAGCTAACACAGACATATGGAAATGTCTGCTCTACCCAAAATTACAACCAACTAATTGCAGCATTACCACAAAAATGGAAGAGGTAAGTAAGTAGAAGGGGAAAAAGTAAGGAACTTGAGTGTTGGCCCTGCATTAAAGAACATAAATGTTTACAGAAAAGTGTGGTAAATAAAAACATATACCAATATCATTTAAGGACCAAAAAATTGACAGCTGTGCCATATAAATTGCAAAATAGTTGGGAAGAGATTTTCGATGTACCCATTCCATGGCACATGGTTTATGAATTGAGGCGCAAAACAACGCCGGATTCAAAACTTTGAATTTTTCCATTTAAATTACTACGCAAAATTCTTGCAACCAATAGAATGTTATATTTATGGGGGATACAATCTTCCCAGCTTTGCAGATTTCGCTGTGAGGAGGCAGAGTCATTAGATCATTTATTTTGGTACTGTCCACATGTAGCTTGTTTTTGGTCATAGGTCCAGCAATGGCTGAAGAATTGCAACATTTGCCTAGAACTAACGCTGCAGATAGCAATACTGGGTGATTTGAAAAGTCATAGTCAATTAATCAATAATATAATAATTGTTTTAGCAAAAATGTTTATTTAATTTACAATCTGTAGATACTTTTGTGATACATCACAGCGCAGTTGAAACATATATGGCAAATATAAATCCAAAATGGATGGTGTTAAAACCTATTAGGGATAGGGGGCAGTATTTTCACGGCCGGATAAAAAACATACCAGATTTAATCTGGTTACTACTCCTGCCCATAAACCAGAAATGCATATAATTACTATATTTGGATAGAAAACACTCTAAAGTTTCTAAACTGTTTGAATGTGTCTGTGAGTATAACAGAACTCATATGGCAGGCCAAAACCTGAGAAGATTCTATACAGGAAGTGCCCTGCCTCTCTATCAAAAATACAGCATCTCTGCTGTAACATGGCATTTTCTAAGGCTTCCATTGGCTCTAGGAAGGCAGCAGAAAGTGGAATGATAGCTCTGCAGTCTCTGGGCGAAAAACAGCAGGGGTTTTTGTTAGTGGTCCTTCTGGGAACAATGACACTGGTACGAGACGAGTCCATTTTTTTCATTCACTGTTTGAACGGATACAACATCTCCCGGTTGGAATATTATCGCTATTTTACGAGAAAAATCGCATAAAAATGTATTTTAAACAGCGTTTGACATGCTTCGAAGTACGGTAATGGAATATTTTGAATTTTTTTGTCACGAAACGCGCCGGCGCGTCACCCTTCGGATAGTTACCTGAACGCACGAACAAACCGGAGCTATTTCAATATAACTATGGATTATTTCGAACCAAAACAACATTTGTTGTTGAAGTAGAAGTCCTGGGAGTGCATTCTGACGAAGAACAGCAAAGGTAATCCAATTTTTCTTATAGTAAATCTGAGTTTGGTGAGTGCCAAACTTGGTGGGTGTCAAAATAGCTAGCCGTGATGGCCGGGCTATGTACTCAGAATATTGCAAAATGTGCTTTCACCGAAAAGCAATTTTAAAATCGGACACCCCGATTGCATAAAGGAGTTCTGTATCTATAATTCTTAAAATAATTGTTATGTTTTTTGTCAACGTTTATCGTGAGTAATTTAGTAAATTCACCGAAAGTTTTCGGTGGGTATGCTAGTTCTGAGCATCACATGCTAATGTAAAAAGCTGGTTTTTGATATAAATATGAACTTGATTGAACAAAACATGCATGTATTGTATAACATAATGTCCTAGGAGTGTCATCTGATGAAGATCATCAAAGGTTAGTGCTGCATTTAGCTGTGGTTTTGGTTTTTGTGACATATATGCTTGCTTTGAAAATGGCTGTGTGATTATTTTTGGCAGGGTACTCTCCTGACATAATCTAATGTTTTGCTTTTGCTGTAAAGCCTTTTTGAAATCGGACAATGTGGTTAGATTAACGAGAGTCTTGTCTTTAAAATAGTAAAATAGTCATATGTTTGAGAAATTGAAGTTATAGCATTTTTTAGGTGTTTGTATTTCACGCCACGCTATACTATTGGATATTGGTGAGGCGTTCCGCTAGGTTTAAGAGATAGATGGGAGGGGTTGAATGGAGATGAAAGGGTGGGACTAATAACAAGATAGCCAATGTAAAACACACGGGGTCTGTAAAATGTATATAGGTTCAGAGATTTTGTGAAATAGCACAGTTACAGATAGAAATCAACCTGGATGGACATCAGAAATAGAGGAAGGACTAAAAACGAACAAAATATAACTATCGTAAAATAGATTGTGTCTGTAAAATGTGTATAATATGTATAAACTGTAGGTAGAAGCCTAAGTGTTATTGTTTATTAGTTTACTCCAATTGGGGGAAGGGTGGTTTGCGGGGAATAATAAAGGTATATTCTAAAATAAGTATGCATATCTAAGTAGGTATGTGTATGTATGTATGTATGTATGTATGTATGTATGTATGTATGTATGTATGTATGTATGTATGTATTATGTATGTGTATATGTATGAATGTTTATGTATGTATATGTATGGGTACGTACAGTATGTGAGTATATATATATATACTGCTCAAAAAAATAAAGGGAACACTTAAGCAACACAATGTAACTCCAAGTCAATCACACTTCTGTAAAATCAAACTGTGCACTTAGGAAGCAACACTGATTGGCAATAAATTTCACATGCTGTTGGGCAAATGGAATAGACAACAGGTGGAAATTATAGGCAATTAGCAAGACACCCCCAATAAAGCAGTGGTTCTGCAGGTGGGGACCACAGACCACTTCTCAGTTCCTATGCTTCCTGGCTGATGTTTTGGTCACTTTTGAATGCTGGCGGTGCTTTCACTCTAGTGGTAGCATGAGACGGAGTCTACAACCCACACAAGTGGCTCAGGTAGTGCAGCTCATCCAGGATGGCACATCAATGCGAGCTGTGGCAAGAAGGTTTGCTGTGTCTGTCAGCATAGTGTCCAGAGCATGGAGGCGCTACCAGGAGACAGGCCAGTACATCAGGAGACGTGGAGGAGGCCGTAGGAGGGTAACAACCCAGCAGCAGGACCGCTACCTCCGCCTTTGTGCAAGGAGGAGCAGGAGAAGCACTGCCAGAGCCCTGCAAAATGACCTCCAGCAGGCCACAAGTGTGCATGTGTCTGCTCAAACGGTCAGAAACAGACTCCATGAGGGTGGTATGAGGGCCGGACGTCCACAGGTGGGGGTTGTGCTTACAGCCCAACACCGTGTAGGACATTTGGCATTTGCCAGAGAACACCAAGATTGGCAAATTCGCCACTGGCACCCTGTGCTCTTCACAGATGAAAGCAGGTTCCCACTGAGCACATGTGACAAACGTGACAGAGTCTGGAGACGCCGTGGAGAACGTTCTGCTTCCTGCAACATCCTCCAGCATGACCGGTTTGGCGGAGGGTCAGTCATGGTGTGGGGTGACATTTCTTTGGGGGGCCGCACAGCCCTCCATGTGCTCACCAGAGGTAGTCTGACTGCCATTAGGTACCGAGATGAGATCCTCAGACCCCTTGTGAGACCATATGCTGGTGCGGTTGGCCCTGGGTTCCTCCTAATGCAAGACAATGCTAGACCTCATGTGGCTGGAGTGTGTCAGTAGTTCCTGCAAGAGGGAGGCATTGATGCTATGGACTGGCCCGCCTGTTCCCCAGACCTGAATCCAATTGAGCACATCTGGGACATGATGTCTCGCTCCATCCACCAACGCCACGTTGCACCACAAACTGTCCAGGAGTTGGCGGATGCTTTAGTCCAGGTCTGGGAGGAGATCCCTCAGGAGACCATCCGCCAACTCATCAGGAGCACGCCCAGGCGTTGTAGGGAGGTCATACAGGCACGTGGAGGCCACACACACTACTGAGCCTCATTTTGACTTGTTTTAAGGACATTACATCAAGTTGGATCAGCCTGTAGTGTGGTTTTCCACTTTAATTTTGAGTGTGACTCCAAATCCAGACCTCCATGGGTTGATAAATTGGATTTCCATTGATTATTTTTGTGTGATTTTGTTGTCAGCACATTCAACTATGTAAAGAAAAAAGTATTTAATAAGATTATTTCATTCATTCAGATCTAGGATGTGTTATTTTAGTGTTCCCTTTATTTTTTTGAGCAGTGTATATATACCCACATATATATCATTATTTACCCCAAAAATATATGGGGGATTGGAAATTATGCAGACAATTACATTGACGGAAGCTGCAATCTATCCGCAATATTAAAGCTGATCTACCCCCCCCCATAATAAAAAATGAAACTGGAACTAAGGGGTCTAGCCACTATTCCTCCTCCACCAAACTTTACAGTTGGCACTATGCATTCGGGCAGGTAGCATTCTCCTGGTATCCGCTAAACCTAGGTTCGTCCGTCGGACTGCCAGATGGTGAAGCGGGATTCATCACTGCTGAGAAAGCGTTTCCACTGCTCCAGAGTCCAATGACGGCGAGCTTTATACCACTCCAGCAATCGCTTGGCATTGCGCTGGTGATCTTAGGCTTGTGTGCTGCTGCCCATTTTATGAAGCTCCCGACAAACACTTGCTTCCAGAGGCCGTTTGGAACTCGGCTGTGAGTGTTGCAACCGAGGACAGATGATTTTTACGCGCTACGTGCTTCAGCACTTGTGTGGCCTACCACTTCGCGGCTGAGCCATTGTTGCTCCTAGATGTTTCCACTTCACAATAAAAGCACTTACAGTTGACCGGGGCAGCTCTAGCAGGGCAGAAATTTGACGAACTGACTTGTTGGAAAGTTAGCATCCTATGACGGTGCCACGTTGAAAGTCACTGAGCTCTTCAGTAATGATATTCTACTGCCAATGTTTGAATATGGAGATTGCATGGCTGTGTGCTCGATTTTATACACCTGTCAGCAACGGGTGTGGCTGAAATAGCCAAATCCATTAATTTGAAGGGATGGCCACATACTTTTGTATATGTAGTGTAGCTGTCACAAATGTATAATTTGTACATTTCTTTATTAAAAACTGAGTTATGGCCTCCCGGATGGCGCAGTGGTCTAAGGCACTGCATCGCAGTGCTAGCTGTGTCACCAGAGATTCTGGGTTCGAGCCCAGGCTCTGTTGCAGCTGGCCGCGACAGGGAGGCCCATGGGGCGGCGCACAATTGGCCCAGCGTCGTCCGGGTTAGGGAGGGTTTGGCTGGCAGGGATATCCTTGTCTCACTAGCAACTCCTGTGGTGTTCCGGGCGCAGTGCATGCTGACCAGGTCGCCAGGTGTACGGTGTTTCCTCTGACACATTGGTGTGGCTGGCTTCCGGGTTGGATGTGCATTGTGTCAAGAAGCAGTGCGGGTTGGGTCGTATTTTGGAGGATGCATGGCTCTTGACCTTCGCCTCTCCTGAGTCCATACAGGAGTTGCAGCAATGAGACAAGACTGGATAACATGAAATTGGGGATAAAAAAATGTTATTTATTACATTTGACTATGTAAAACCTAGCAGTACTACTTATTTCTCTGAGTGAGGTGGATGTGCAGCATTTTGCAAAAAAAACATGACTATTTGTCTCTGAAATGAAATCATCAAGTGATAGATTTTTAACAAATACATGTCTGTCATTGAACCACACCATGCCATGATTAGATAGTGAAAAACACACCAATCTCTTTAATTTCTTCAAACAATAAAAGTTAATTTACCGACATGTATATATGGTAAATCATATATCATTTTGGTATGAAACTCTTCATATGTTTTTTTGCAGATGAGGCCTCTATTAAACATGAGATATTCTGTCATGACATGTCTCCATTCATATGCTCCATTTAGCAATAGTGAATGAGTTTATCTCAGTTTACCATGATGAAAATTTGATCTTAGATATATCAGTTTTCTATCTTGAAATGTAACTCCATTTGGATATAATATGAAGCAGTGATACAAAGACATGATCTTTGTGTTTCATTCTCATTCCAAACCATAGTGATATTCTTGTGGTATCTTTAAGATCTTAATGGGGTGCCATGTGTTGGTTTGGTTGTCACATGGCCTAATTTGGTATATATCATCCCACTCATCATGCAATCATGTTCCCACCGGTAGCTACCTACTAGCTTGACCTAGCTGCCAAAATACCCTTCCATTTATTTATTTCATCTAGTTCCTCTCAGCTAGCTGGATATGGTTCGGCTGACACATGGCCAGCTGATAATGAAACAACAGTGTGTTTTGGAGTGTGTTTTGTATTTCACGTGTGTTATATGCACGTGTGAGTTACTCTTATCCTCAAGTATCAAGAAGCCTACTGCTGAGGTGAAAGACACTGGTACCAAAGGAGCCATCTCTCTCACATTTGCACAAACCATTTGTTGTTCCTCTTTCCAATGTTTTTCTCCTAGTTGGAGTTGGAAAAATGTGTTAACTGTCAATGTTTTATGATTTCCCATGTTCCAATGAGGATTAGACTACAGTGGCATTGAAAGAGCATGGCTCCCTGTTACAATATTAAAAGTATTGGCCAAGGGTATTGGCTAAAAGCAAGGTTGAGTTTGCATAACTAAATAAGTTTTCTATGTTGTTCCATATCCTCGTCATTGATGAATAGCTGGAGTATGCTGTATGAGCAAGGAGAAAAAAATGGAGTTGACTCAGTAATGAAACAAAACCAGATTAAATTGGGTTATTCATTGACTTTATACATTTATTCGAAATAAAATATTTACAAAATAAATTAATAGTTTAGCAGATAAGTAGCTTAGTATAATAACATTTGGTTAAAAATAAGTCAATGTACAAAAAATTCTGGCAAATACAAAGGCATCTTAATTTCTTGTGTATAGAAATATAATAATGCCCAGCTTGTGTGCACAGCCTTCAGACTGGCCAGGTCTGGGCTGCATGGTGCCTCTGATTCAGGGCTACAGTGAGTCATTATTTACTCAAATGCATAGCTAGTAGTCACATCAGTGCTCTGTAATTAATTACAGTTCTGTTCACATTACCTTTGCAATTCCTTCTAAGTATGACAATAATGGTACTACTACAGTATTTAGCTATGACTAAAAAATATATGTGCAGTGCTTTTAGGGAGGCCAAATGGTGGACTGAGTTGTGTAGAAAAATGTTAGTATTTAGTTCAAGGTTTATTTTATTAATGAAATGTATTTAAGCACTTTTAAACTAACCTAAAATGTTTCATATCCCTGATATTACAAGTGCTGTGGAGTGTAGCTCAGTTGTTTCTGAGACCTTCAGATTAGGTTAATCCAATTAAGACACAAACCTTTGGATATGAGTAGCTTCGATCTTACTTCAGGGCAAAAATGTAAGCCTCCCTATCATCCAAAAGGCTGTTGATATCAGCCACATACAGTAGATGCTACACTAGAATGTATGAGTATCTTTCTTATGACTTTGGGTACTGAATTTTACACTGTACTTAAAGTAAAAACAATTTAAAAAAATACTTGAAGTAGTCAAATACACAAGGTTTGTGAAATCACCATGCTCAACACGGAGAAAATAAAACTGAATGAGCTATAAAACAGCTATGGGTGTTACATAAAAAGGAGCAACTTGAGGTAAAATACCATGCATCATTAAGAATAAATTAAGTGTGCTCATGTTTTTATTTTTTATACTCTGAGCAAGTCCTCTTCATTTTGCTTGTTGACATTGAAACCAGATCCCTCACCTCGTTATCAAAATGTCAGTTATCGTCCTTCCAGTCTATGTTGGGCAAAGCACTGTGGAAAAAACACATATTAATGAGTATGGCTAGGACTAGTCGTGAATGCCAGTTAGGCTACTAAGGGAAAATACAAAGTAAGAAGTAGAACAGGCTTGGGTGGAGAAAAAGGAATGAAATAGTAAAACAGGAGAAATAAAATAACCAAGTACCTGTATCTAGGTTAGATCAGGAAAAGAGTTAAGGAATCCAAACACACTTGAAATAGATACGGCAACAATACACAATATGCCAATACAGCCATTTAGTATTCAGTGAGTCCAGAAAGAGAAATCGGTTCCAATGGTTGTAAAAGTAGTGATTCCCAGGGAGCGTTTTAGTAGAACCCGTAAGGTCCATTTGGGATCACTTGAGGATGTGAAGGGTTAGGCAAAGCAAGATCGTGGGTCAGGGATAACTTTGTGACACCAACGGGAGCAGCAACGGGGTCTACCATACCCTAAACAGCAGTAGTGTGACAGTGAGGGGTGGGGCAGGGCAGTGACAGGACACAACGGCAGGGTATGGTTACATTACACTAAAGCTCAGTGGCCACTAGGGGTGCTCTCACGCAATGAGTGAACTACACCACACAGTACAGTGTCTGAATGTGCGTCACAAACCTCTCTGTCCATGGCTCTCACACCAGAGCTAGCAAGTACAATGCAGCGAGACATTGAACAGAAAATTAAGAATGGAGAGAATTGTTTTTAAAGAAATGAATGAAGGAAAAAGGAGATCACTCAACTGTAAACTGCCCTGTACCATACACACAAAAGAAAAGGCACAACAACTTAAACAGTAGAAAAGCCTAGCTTAAAATAACCTAATGTGAAAATCATGAGTTATCAATAAACGTTATGTTCTTGAATTCTACAAAAACGCAGAGACAACAACTATACAAAAATGCAGAGACAACCGTATGCCAACAACACATAACTCACTGTAATATAGCCTACTAATGTTAAAATGTACATAGAGAGAGGCTGAGTATATTCACCTTTGAGAATGTAGTCTGTCAGAAGGCTGGGCACCTTGTCACTGTCATCTCTCATAGCTTGCAGGACTGCAACAGAAACACAAACCAATCAGAAAAATGTATTTATTCCAGGAATGTATTTGACCAGGGTATGTCAACCAACTATAACACTAGATAAACAACTGTACCCTGTACTTCAAGTAGCACAAATGTTTTTATTTATTTAAGATTCATGTGATGGGTGGGGGATAAATGCTCTGCACCTTACAGGTACCACTTACTAAGGTGCCACTTACTTTGGGTAAGGATCTGAAGATCTTCCACCGATGGAGGACCTCCTTTCTTCTCATATGGGATGACTGTGGTCAGATACTAAGATAGACCATGGGGTAGAAACAATACAGAAAAAGAGAGAATAAGTACAGTGCCTAGTGGAAGTGTAAACACCCCTTGTACACTTTTCAAAATGTTCTGCCTTAAAAATTCAATTACACATTATATTGTTTCAAAGTGAAAGAATTATAGAACATTTTCCAAATTAATACAAATAAAAAAACAAGTCTTTGCATATGTCTTCACACCCCAGAGTTAATACTTGGTGGAACCACCATCGGCAGGCATTACAGCTGTGAATCATTTTGAATGAGATCCTACCAACTTTACACAAATGTTCCTCTCACAGCTGTAATGGCTGCCAAAAGTTCTTCCACCAAGTATTAACTATGGTGTGTGAAGACAAACGCAATCAAGGCATCTTTGTTTTTTGTTCTATTTAATTAAGAACATTTTCTATAATTTTCCTTTACATTGAAATTGTGTAGTAGGCTGTGCAGATTGGTCGGGGGAAAAAAAATCTAATTTAATCCCTTTTTATGTGTAATTTTAAGGCAGAAACATGTGAAAACTGTGCAAGGGGTGTGAAGACTTTCACAAGGCACTGTACATGCTAAATACAATTGTTCAATTGCTGCTCCAATGTAGAAAGGCAATTAGTGATTTTTTTTAAGACTCCTTCTTAAATACAGCAGAGAGGTGAGACAGCGAGTAATTCATGTTCAGTTTATGGAAATGTGACGCTGGGTGGATCAGCATTTTTAGGTGGGACTTGCGAAGCAAAAGTCCAGACTTTAAATCTTCGTCATACTTCTGACATTTTAATATTATTATTATTATTATTTAGCACGCTACTCCACTTACACTATTCAAGCTAGAAACGCCGTTGAAACATTACATGTAGACTGGTCAGAACCAGTGTGCTTACATACAACTTTAAAATATATATATTTAATTAATACTTTTTAAAAAAAATACATTTTATACTTTTTAAATTGTAAATTTTTTTGACCTTCTTTTTGTCCTCCATCCACTTTCATGGCAATTTCCTCGACATTCTAAAGGCCCCATTGTGACATCATCAATTCCAACATTCCATTCACTGTAAATGAATCAATGCAACTTTTTACACAAATCATCTAATTTAACCATTTAGTCAACAACTATTACAAAATGTTAGAGCATATGAAATCTTAATCTACTTCTCTGCTTTTCAAATCTGAATGCAAAACAAAAATATCTTATTCTGATACAAAGTTACAGCTGTTTTAGTAACTGCATCAACAACATTTTCTGAAACCTTTTATAAACAACTGAAATTTGTACCACTTTAGACAAAAGGTTATGGGTATGACATCTTCGTCTATTTCTCTGCTATTCAAATCTGGCAACGGATTAGGAATAGCTTCTACCAATCAATAGATAGAGCTGTTTTAGTAACCCATCAAGTGATCTCTTTAAAGATGCAGTTAGTCATGTCAGAAGCTAGCAGGTTCATTACTTACCAACAGCTGCATATTCCATTAAAACTCAATCACGCTTTAAAGTTCACTTTCCTTGCTTTGTCTAACAACACTATCATGAATCTAGCAAATAAGTTGTGTGGGTTAGGGTGCGGTATTTATTTCGTTTCAAAGCACAAATGTTTGTTAGTATGTTTTTCACACTGGCTTTCGCCATGGAGGGAGCAGGCCTGCCAAGGCAACTGTTGCCGAAAAACAATTGCCTTGGAAAACAACTGCCACTGTTCACTCTTCATATTTCACCCAATCACTTCTCATCATTTTTTCTTCTTCTCCCACTTCTCATCAGTGTTGCCATGTTCGCGGTTTCCTTGCCAATTTGGGCTACTTGGAAAACGATGTCGCGGGTGAAAATGTACTGGTCGCGGGTTTCTGGTTTTTGGGATATTTCTAAATTGCACCGCAGCTGCCATGGTATTTTTCTTCAAACATATATATTTCACTGTGACCTGCTCCTGACTGTCAGGCAGTGAGTCATGCTGTTGCTGAGTGATTGAAAGATCAGGAGGGGTGTGTGTGCTGAGAGAGCACTACAGGTATTGGCTGAGTCAGGTGAGCGAGAGGAACGAGAGCAGCACGCGCGTACGTTGTGACAACTTTTTACCAGTTGTAGGTAGGCTATTTAGATTGTCATTATGGAGCCACCTATTTCCAAACCTGTTTCCAAAAAATATGTCCATACTCTAGAACTGATGCACATCAACAAATAATGGAGACAAAGCACTGGAAACGAATGACATAAATCCGCTTGGTTTAAACTGCATTCTAAAGTTGACTGCTTAGGTATCAAGCAAAGTGCTTTATGCATGCTCAGTTCATGTGTCTCGGGGGCTGCCCGAGTGGACATTTTTAATGGTAGTTATGGAACTTCCTCGCCTGGTTCTTTTTATGGGAAAAATCCTCAATGAAACTGACATTAGGCTAAATGTGGAGAATTATACATTTGCCTCTGTTGGCCATCAAGTAAACCTAGTAATATATATGCCATTGTAGGCTACCATTTTATACAGTAAATATGTTGAAATGACGATATCACTGGAGTCATTGCAAATCAATTTGTGCAACCTGTGTAGCCTATCTGGAGCTGGCGAACCAATTTAATAAATAGCCTATAACTTTGTTGTAGCCTTGTGTTATTATGAACAGTAGTCATATTAGGCTACAGGTGAAACACATTCAAAAAAATAAACTCTGGCTGTTGTTGACAAGCACATTAAGTTAATATATCTATTATTAATATTTAATTCAGTGATTGAAATTATGACCCCATTCTCTGTAGCCTATTCCAGCAGACTATTGGGGAAAGAAGCACTACTTATTGCGAAATTGCCTTGCTATTCATGTTGAATAAATTAGTCTGAATTTGAACGAAGCAAGCTGCTAAATCGTTCAGTTTACATCTTGTCTAGGATACTGTAGACTATCTGAAATTAGATATTGGCCTATCAGGGGCTTTATCTGAGCAAACTGTGGTAAAATTGAATTAGAATCAAAAACCCAGATTTTAGTCTGAAGCCTATGCCTATTGAAATGACAAGTCAATGGTGGTTTGTAGTCTTAACATCTGGCACATGATAACAGCACAATAGAAAAGAGCCTAACATTCATTTTTTTTTATGTTCATCCAAGTGTTTCTTGCTCAGAGATTTCGAGATCCTCTATTCAACTTTCATCACTCAAACTCCTGTAGGATTTATCTATAGTTATGCACATACACAAAGGGGATTTATTTACTTACAATTATAAACCTGGTATAAGGGCACAAGGCGAGACCCAAATGCAGACACAGGAGGCAGATGGTTGAGCTCCGATATGTATTATAACAAAGGGGTAGACAAAAGGCAGGTCGGGTACAGGCGAGGGGTCAGGTACAGGCGACGGGTCATAAACAGGACAGCAGGGGTTTAGTAACCAGGTCAGAGTCCAAATGGTACAAGACGATAGGTAGGCTTGAGGTCAGGGGCAGGCAGAGTGGTCAGGCAGGCGGGCTCAGAGTCAGGACAGGCAAGGGTCAAAACCAGGAGGGCGAGAAAAAGAGGGACTGGGAAAGCAGGAGCTGAGGCACAAAAACGCTGGTTGACTTGACAAACAAGACAAACTGGCACAGAGAGACAGGAAACACAGGGATAAATACACCGGGGAAAATAAGGACATGTGAAATAGATCAGGGCGTGACACCTGGTTCGAGCCCTGAATGCTGATTGTCTGAAAGCGGTGGTATATCAGGCCATATACAACGGGTATGACAAAACATTACTTTTTACTGTTCTAATTACGTTCATAACCAGTTTATAATAGCAATAAGGCACCCCGGGGGTTTGTGGTATATGGCCACTATACCACGGCTAATGGAATTATATTTTCTCTTGTCACATATTACTATTCCTTTATGTCATGTCATAGCTTGCAATAATTATTATTTTGAGGAAACCTGAATTTTACAAGTTAGTATGATATTCCTCCTTAATTGTCTCAATAGCGTTATGGAAAAAGGGTTTATTGTCTAGATATGGCAACTCTCTTGCTGAAAAAAAATTGGGGCTAGTTTTCAGGTCATTTGGGCGGGTTTTGAGTGGTCATTGGGCTAGAAATTATAGCTTGACCTGGCAACCCTGCTTCTCATTGCACTTCTTTCAGTTTTCACATGCAACAACTGTAGTTTAGACACTGACCACAACTACACAACTACTGACCACAACCACACAACTATTGACCACAACCACACAACTACTAACCACACAACTACTGACCACAACCACACAACTATTGCTCTTGTCTGCACTAGCGCTGGTCCAGCTCTGGTCCTGGGTGTAGCTAGCTAGCTGTCACGTCCTGACCATAGAAAGCTGTTATTTTCTATGGTAGAGTAGGTCAGGGCGTGACAGTTTTTTTTTCTAGTTTAGATTTTCTATGTTGTGATGTTCTAGTTTTGTATTTCTATGTTGGGTTTTTGTTTGGGATGCTCTCCAATTAGAGGCAGCTGGTCATCGTTGTCTCTAATTGGAGATCATACTTAAGTTGGTGTTTTTCCCACCTGGGTTTGTGGGAGATTGATTTTGAGTTAGTGTATGTTTCACCTCTGCGTCACGGTTTGTTGTTTTTGTTTTTTAGTTATGTGTATGTATTGCTTAGTTTCACAGTGAAAATAAAATGTGGAATGACACACACGCTGCACTTTGGTCTGCTCCTTCCTACGACAACCGTGACACTAGCTCTGGTCTGCACTATAAATTATAAACCCTTAAATTAGCATAAATTAGCATATAATACCCACCAACAATAGTTGTAACTCTTGAACCGTTCAAGCTAGAGACACCAAATCAGCTTTCACAAGTTCAGGCTATCCTAACCTCCCAACTAACCAATCAAACAATATTTTCATCTACCTACCTATTGAACTATAACCAGTCATCACCATTACTACTGCAAACACTACCACCAACTTTCACATGTTCAGGCTTTCCTAATTTATAACTACAGTATATACAATTGCATACATTTCCATAAAAGAACCCACCAACAGCAACTTCTGAACCGTTCAAGCTAGATACACCAAACCAACTTTCATATGTTCAGACTATCCTAGCTTTTCATCTACCTACTTTTTCAACTATAACCAGTCACCACCATTACTACTACAACCACTACAACTACTATAACATATTTCAAAACCATACACACTATAAAACAAGTTAGCAAACACACCACGTTTACTTCAGGAAATGTACTTTTAGCATGAAAATGATTTATTACCTAGAATTACAGCTAGCTATCAGTAGGTCTACATACAAATCTATTCTACATACAGTGTAGGGCTGTCCCAGACTAAAACAAATGTTAGTTGACCAAGAGTCGTCTGATTGGTCAACAACAACAAAAAAATATTTTTCCACATCCTTTGTTTGAATAAAATCAACTATACGTAGGCTACTGAGCTTGTCTGATGCTTTAAGCACTGCGATTAAAAATGAAGACATAAATTACTAAAGAGAGAGCCAGAGATCAATATAGCCACCCAGAAGAAAAACACCTGTTCCTGACCTTCCTCCTCCCGTTGTTGCTGGCTTTCTCATATTCTGTCTCTGCTGTTAAGCTCCTGAAGTTGCCGGTAATGGGCTACACCAGCGGTCGGCAACCTTTTCCATTTGGAGTGCCACGTTATCATACCATTTCTACTGATCTACATGCCAGTTATAATTTTTATATGCACATTTACATGGAACTTTAATTTAATGTAATTTATAATAGTCTTCATATCTCAAAATTAATGTTATGTGGTAAATCTAAATTATACCTAAATGAAAATGGCACAAATCTAAAAGTAACTTTTATTTTCATTGCCAATATGTAAAAATAACCTACATAAAGACAACAAATAAAAACATTGCAACCTGCAGGTAGAAAATATCCTGATAAAAATAAATATAATCTAAATCACATTGGCTATGCATGACCTGTCTACAAGGAACTTGTATTGTGTCAGCTATATTAACTTGGTCTGGCCTGAAGCTCCTGCTAGCAAACTTGCAACATTGTATAAAATATTCTGGGTCCTCAGAGTTTCCAGCTCCAGTGAACTCTAGACAGACAGACACAGCTGCAGGCTATTTTGCACAAGGGATAAGAAGTTATCAGGTAGACCTATTTTATGACGCTTCCACCGGATCAGAGCATGACATTTCTTCCCCTTTCATGCTGAGCGGTAATCAAAAAGGAGCGAGCTGGAAAGATGTTTCAAATAGGCTGTGTTGAGGAACAACTGTCATTCTCAATGGATGTAAAAACAGACTTTGTCTACTTGCTGCTTAATGCGAAGAAAAAATTACTTTCAGAAATTTCACAGTGATGGTGAGTTAAGACAATCATAAATAGTATTAGATCCTCAAATGGGAATAATTATAGACCTACATTTGCTCGCAGACCAAGTAGACTACTCCTACTTCTATATGCGTAATCAGTTGTGAGTCCTTTACTCAAGATTGACAGGAGTGCTCCAAACAAAAGACAAGTAATAAATTGACAACTCATAAATGGAATGAAATAAACCATAACGTTTTTTTGTCACCGCCTAAGTTGTGCACTCTGCAAACAATGTGTCCACTCCTACAATGACAACGGTAAGACTGTAATAATAATAATAATAATATATTGAGTGCATTAACTGTAATTACCGTAGCCAAACAAACATTGTAGATTAGAAATTATGGGAGTTAACAGTAAATGTACTACTGGTAATAATAATTTGTTTATATACTCTACATGGCCAAAGGTATGCGTCACGTGTGGCTCAGTTGGTAGAGCATGGTGTTTGCAACGCCAGGATTGTGGGTTCGATTCCTACGGGGGGACCAGTACGGAGAAAAAAAATATATGAAATGTATGCATTCACTACTGTAAGTCGCTCTGGATAAGAGCGTCTGCTAAATGACTAAAATGTAAATGTATGCGGACACCCCTTCAAATTAGTGGATTTAGCTATTTCAGCCACACCTGTTGCTGACAGGTGTATAAAACTGAACACATAGCCATGCAATCTCATAGACAAACATTGGCAGTAGAATGAAGAGCTCAGTGACTTTCAACATGGCACCGTTATAGGATGCCACCTTTCCAACAAGTCAGTTCATCAAATTTCTGCCCTGCTAGAGCTGCCCCGGTCAACTGTAAGTGCTGTTATTGTGAAGTGGAAACATCTAGGAGCAACAACGGCTCAGTCGTGAACAACGGCTCAGCTAAGTGCTGAAGTGTGTAGCGCGTAGAAATCCTCTGTCTTCGGTTGCAACACTCACTGCCGAGTTCCAAACTGCCTCTGGAAGCAACTTCAGCACCAGAACTGTTCGCTGGGAGCTTCATGTAATGGGTTTCCATGGCCGAGCAGTCGCACACAAGCTTAAGATCCCCATGTGCAATGCCATGCGTCGGCTGGAGTGGTGTAAAGCTCGCTACCATTGGACTCTGGAGCAGTGGAATTGCGTTCTCTGGAGTGATGAATCATGCTACATCATCTGGCAGTTCGACAGACGAATCTGGGTTTGACTGATCCCAGGAGAACGCTACCTGCCCGAATGCATAGTGCCAACTGTAAAGTTCGGTGGAGGAGGAATAATGGTCTGGGGCTGTTTTTCATGGCCCCTTAGTTCCAGTGAAGGGAAATATTAATGCTACAGCATACAATAACATTCAAGATGATTCTGTGCTTCCAACTTTGTGGCAACAGTTTGGGCATGGCCCTTTCCTGTTTCAGCATGACAATGACCCCGTACACAAACCGAGGTCCATACAGAAATGGTCGGTCGAAATTGGTTTGGAATAACTTGACTGGCCTGCACAGAGCCCTGACCTCAACCCCATCGAACACCTTTGGGATGAATTGGAATGCAGACTGCGAGCCAGGCCTAACCGCCCAACATCAGTGCCGACCTCACTAATGCTCTTGTGGCTGAATGGAAGCAAGTCCCTGCAGCAATGTTCCAACATCTAGTGGAAAATAGGGCTGGGCTATATATCGAATTAATGTTTAATTAATGTTGAACATCTGTTCAAGTAGTTGGAGACGGACAGAAGGTTGTATTCGTAACAATTCAACTGTTTTGCCTTGTCAGCTGAATTCAGAGCGTGTGAAATTATACCTTGATCCAATTTGGCTAAACTTGAAATATAAATATTAGCTGGCTAATTACTAACACGTGGGCTTGTGCTTGAGGGATTGTTTATGAGACCGGTGTTCATTTTCAACAATGCCTGATACATTATTAGTTGATGTGCATTATGCATGGTTCTGGTTAATTTTAATCAAAATTGGCATTTTTATAGACAGACCTGAAAGCCAGATCAGTGATTATTATAAAAAAAGAAGGTACAACTATTCTGATAAAATAATTAAATTATTAGTGGGTCTTATGATTGTTGAAGGCATATATTCAGCCTAGGTATAATTTCACAAGCTCTGAATTCATTAGATTATTGCTGACTGTTTAGAATACAGTGTATTTTACATTGTACATTGTACAACAAAGCTTATTTAGAGAAAACATTTTTTTTAAATGTAGATATATATTTGAGAAAATCGAGATATGAGTTTTAGGCCATATCGCCCAGCCTTAGTGGAAAGCCTTCCCAGAAGTGTGCAGGCTATTATAGCAGCAAAGGGGGGGACCAACTCCATATTAATGCCCATGATTTTTGAATTGAGATGTTCGATGAGCAGGTATCCACATACTTTTGGTAATGTAGTGTATATTTGCCACTGCTCGACTAAATAAATCTCGGTCGACCAACACAGCCTATCAACCAAACAATCGACCAGTCGACTAACTGGGGTCAGCCTTAATACAGTGCTTTCAGAAAGTATTCATACCCCTTGACTTATTCCACATTATGTTGTGTTACAGCCTGAATTCAAAATGAATTAAATATTTATTTTTCTCACCCATCTACACACACAATACCCCATAACAACAAAGTGAAAACATGTTTTTATTATATACAGAAATATCTAATTTACATAAATAAGTATTAACACCCCTGAGTCAATACACGTTAGAATCCTCTTTGGCAGCAATTACAGCTGTGAGTCTATCTGGGTAAGTCTAAGAGCTTTGCACACCTGGATTGTACAATATTTGCATGTTATTCTTTTAAAAATTCTTCAAGCTCTGTCAAGTTGGTTGTTGAACATTGCTAGACAGCCATTTTCAAGTCTTGCCATAGGTTTTCAAGACGATTTAAGTCAAAGCTGTAACTAGGCCACTCAGGAACATTCAATGTCATCTTGGTAAGCATCTCCAGTGTAGATTTGTCCTTGTGTTTTAGGTTATTGTCCTGCTGAAAGGTGAATTTGTCTCCCAGTGTCTGTAGGAAAGCAGACTGAACCAGGTTTTCTAGTAGGATTTTGACTGTGCTTAGCTCTGTTCCGTTTCTTTTTATCCTAAAACACTCCCTAGTCCTTGCTGATGACAAGCATACCCATTACATGATGTAGCCACCCCCATGCTTAAAAATGATGTGTTGTGTTTGAGGACATGAAGTTAATTTCTTGAAGTTAATTTCTTTGCCACATTTATTGCAGTTTTTTGCAGTTTTAATATAGTGCCTTATTGCAAACAGGATGCATGTTTTGGAATGTTTGTATTCTGTACAGGCTTCCTTCTTTATTCTCTGTCATTTAGGTTAATATTGTGGAGTAACTAGTATTGTGGGCCAGTGACACGAAATCTCAATTTAATCCATTTAAAATTCAGGCTGTAACACAACAAAATATGGAAAAAGTCAAGGGGTATGAATACGTTCTGAAGGCACGTAGTTCTTCATCTACCACACAAATACTTTTAAAGAGTTGTCACCACTAGATATTTCTCTCCCAAAATAATAGCTTACAACTTTCTAATCATTACATCATCATTCACCTAAAATCAAACTTCAAATGTAAATCGTGCATCTATTTATCTGAAACCCGCAGCATGATTGATTCAGAGTTTCTTTGCTTTCCTAAGAGTGTTGTCCACATGATCCTGCTTTTAATTCCCATCTTCTAACAAAATAATACTTTGTTCTATATGTTTCTTCTTTTAGTTTTCACATGCAGCAACTGTAGTTGAGACATTTTTGTGATCTAACTGCCCTACAATCCAAATTAATATGGTTGATATAGTAGTTTATCAAAGTAATTATTTTACTACAATAAACTTTGGCTATATGCAACTGCTTTGCTTTAAATAGTAAAGTAAAACGTTTTAAACTTCTACCACTAACACAAAAATACTTTTAAAGAGTTAAAGCAAGTCCCACCAATTGTACTTCATGTACAATTACCATCTAGCTGACCAACAAAAACACACACAGCACCAATGAAGAGGGCAACAGACAGAGAGAAAGAGAGAAATATAGGCACCTGTCTTTCAATGCCACCACTCCCAAAAGTTTGCCGGAAGCCATTTTGAATGGCAGAGGAGAGCCCCTCCATGCTGAAGCGCTAGAGAGGAAGGAAGTGATGCAGAGAAATGGGAAGTAAGAGGCACACAAACAGGAAACAAGCAGGTGAAGAGAGAAGGAACCATATGCAAGGTTTAAAAGGTCAATATCCCCAAAACAAGGAACCAGTAACTTAGTTTGTAAAAAGAGCAAAGTAATAAGGTATCAAGATAGTAATAAGGGGGGACATCTGCACAAGCAAGAAATAAGTTGTATAAGGTTTGAATACATTTTAAAAGGTTACTAAAACTGTCCACTTTGAATGTAAGCAATGCCATAAAACAGTGGATCAGTAGGCATTGTGTGTGTGTTTGTGTGTGTGTGTGCACGCACAGCATGCATGGTGTCACTCACTGATCCTAGTGCTTGTGTTCTCTCTGGTCGGCCCTGCAGGGCCCCGGCACCACTCTTGAGTTTTTTCTTTTTCTTTAGTAGTTCCTTGTGTTCCTTTTGTCTGTTCTGCACATCTATCAGGATAGAGATGAAGCTGTTCTTCACCTCTTTTTCAAAGTCCAGTTCGTCCCTGAGGGCCAGGTGTTGAATCAGCTCCTCACTGTAACGTCTGATGGCCGTCTCCACCTCCTCTAGCCGCTCATTCAGCTCTGATACACACAGAGTTTTCTCTCCTGCACACACACAGAAATGTAGCATAAGAATGCAAACACACTTTCAACCTCCCTCACACCATTTACACACGCACACACCTAACTGACAGAGATACACTCACGCTCTTCATAGCTGTGGTTTGTTCTGGAGCGCTGGATGTCTAGAGAGAGTGTGGAAAGGTCTGACTGAGAGGGGTGGTTCTGCTCTGCCTCCAGGTCAGGAGAGTCCTGCATCATCTCCTCTATCTCCTCAATAACCTACAATACACACGGTAACACCACACATTTGGGATCAATTCCATTTCTATTCCTGTCTGTTGCATTGGACATAGAATTTCTCCATGTAGTGCTATTCCATTCCTTGGAATGACATTTTATTCCTGAATTGACTGGAAATGTCAATAGAATAGACCCCAACTCTGGTTATCACACAAACACCGGCTCAGTCCACCTGTCATCTGTCTATGTGAAGAACATTCAAGCAACAGGCACAAGCCCCATACCCAGCTCTGCTCCACTGTATTCTATCTTTGATAAAGTGCAGGTCAGTCTTGGTCTATTCTAGGCAGAGCTGTGGGTTGGTAGGTTGGTAAATTGGTGGGTAGCCCTACCTGTTCTGCGGTGAAGAGGGGTTCGTCATTGAGGCAGGAGACGATGATGGTGTGCATGTCCATCTGTTCCCTCAGCTCCTCATCGTCGGACAGCTCCAGTGTTACATCATCCACCCTCTGACGGGTCAGGGGGAGGGGATTTAATCAAAACTAAATCCTGGCACAATGAAATCTGATTTTTAGATTGGAGCGATAAACAGATTGAACAGGAAGGTAGGGGCAGGGAGAGGGGGAGTGGTAGGGATATAGGGAGAAAGAGAGAGAGAGTGGGGGTGGAAGGAAAGGGGCAAAGAGAGAGCCCTCTATGAAGCAAGAACTTGACTCACTGGTTTGTTTTCGAGGTTTAGACTGGGGAGATGGAGGGAGCGCGCTCTAGACTGTTTCCAGTCCACTGCCATGACATTACCATAATTATCTGCAAGAGCATTCCAGATCCTGTGGGGGAAATGAGATGAGAGACACATAAACGTGAACACCACCGTCTGTAGGTCCAAAGCTCATGTAGAGAAGTGATAACTAACTTCTAATAATGGTCAACAGTGGTTATATTTGTGATAATGACACTGCACTGTGCATGTAGCCAAATATTGGTTACCAAGTGACAGATGCCACAAAGGCCACAAACATCTTACAAAAGATTTACCCAGATGATACTGTACATTTTCAATCAAAAACATACATTGGAAGCAGTAAAATGAGGACTAATCCTCCAGCTGTGCGATATGTTTGGGCTGTTGATAATGCTACAGCCACTGCTTTAAGACAGTATTATGAATAGTGAAAAGGGGAAGGGTGAGACATTAATATCTCATGTATCATTTATAAACAGCATAGTATTAGGCTAACTATTTATTAACCACAAACAGATCAGTGGGATCAACTATCTCTACTCAAGAAATTATCCAAATCTTTCATCTTTTAGGAGGGGATAAATGTGAATTGTCCTATTTATTCGAACTCCAGGGAAGGGTATTTGGGTCAACATTCTAATCCAGAGTTTAGTAGGATGTCTTTGTTAGGCATATTTGGGACACCATGCACTGACATGTTTTCAACTGACATTATGTGAGTTCTAAAATCTAGTTTGACGAAGAAGTCACATGACCACTGATAACATTGCTTATTGACAAGTCATCAGCATAACTGATAATGCAACAATAATGCATGAAAAGCATACTTATAAACGTAAACTGCTAGTGAAATTTATGTAGCAATACTGTAAGCCTATAGCAATATTCTCGAACAGGTGTATATATGATATACGCCTATCTAATACAATGTTGAATGTTGGCAGCTTGCATCAACTATCAATACACGTGACTGCATGTATGAGTGGAACGCAATAATGCAGAGCGAGACATTGAAATTTGATAGCATGTTGGAAGGGACGAACTAACTTTGGCCACGAGTCACTTCGCATACTCACTCGTCGTTCCTCAGTGTTGTATCCTCGGTGATAATGTTTACAGGGGCAATGTTCTCAGTTTTGGTGTTGAAATTTCGGAAACACACTGTCAATTTCTCGTCGAAATTGTTCACCAGATCTTCCATGGACTTTAAGCTGCCTATTTCGCCCGAAAAGCTATTGTTGAGCTCTGGAAGGACCTTCAGAACGCCTGTCACCTGCTCGACAACCAAGTTTACTCGGTCCATCCGAGTCCCCTGCTCTGAAATCGGCTCAAATTCCTTAAAATCGTGCCACTCATCATCGAAATGCGCAAGGGACACCGCCATGGCTGCCGCGCGAAACACCCTATGTGCCTCTGATGAATGATGTCTGCGGCGATGGAATGTCAGGACACAGCATCCTCCAGTGGGAGCTGTGGCTCCGTGGACCGGTTCGAAAACTATTTTTCGCCACCTCCAAGGTCCTAACCTCTTGGTGTTTGCAGATCTATAAAAACAGGATTGGTGCAAGCAATATGGTAATATAACAACATTCGGGGAGCATACGCCTTATTGCTTACACCCTTCTGGGTTTTACAGATCTGCAATCACTGAACACTAAGATCAAAGGAAAATGGAGCCAGGGGTTCCTTTCAGCCCGGGCTTCCCTCTCACAAAATGACCCTTTGACACAAAAACGTAGCCAAATGTATTGACCGAGATGGAGGCCAAACAAATTATATGGCAGTTTATTTTCAATAATCTAGAACATTAAATAATTTGTGGTCCCAAGACACAAACTATGGAATTTAATGACATTTACACAATAATAGTAGATAAGCTAGGCTCCAGTCAAATTCAGACCAGTCACCAGAGAATGACTAGACATTTTGGTGCTTCAGGGACTAATTTTACATTGGTTTGCAAACATTCTGAGCCAACACCATTTTGCTCTTGTATAGCAACACTACAAAGCAGCACCCCAACATCTGAAACAGAAGAAATAGGTTTCCTTAGAAAGAATGACAGAATGTTCAACTGCACAACACATGCATTACAACATAATTCTTTCATACTAATTAGCCTATTGTTAGGTAACACTTTCCTTGGCACCCAGCTTCATAGCATGTTATGACAGTCATAACCCTGTCATCATATGTCATAACTTGTCATAACCTGTCATATTATGGTCATAACACTGTCATGACCCATATATTTACACCTGTTGTGACATATATTGTGTTATTTTATGTTTGGTTATGACACCTACATAAGAGTGTCAAAACCCACATTTATTCAAATGTATTTTTCCCTGCCAAGAAGTTTCCTTTTGTTTGAAAATGTGTTTCTTAAGTTCTTTGTTGTTCTTGTTGTAAGGAATTCTTTACAGTCATGTTTTTTTTCATCATATTTTAAATAACTTGTAGAAAATACACTGTCATGAAGCATTATGACCATCCTGTGCCACTTCACATGGACTAAGAAAATGCACTTTATGATACTGTCAAGAAGCTTTATGACCATCTGATGTCACTTTACTTGGACTAAGAAAATATGCTTTATGACACTGTCAAGAAGCATTATGACCATCATAATCATATAGGCCTATCACGTACATGCCCTTATGTCAGTCATCAGTCAAAAAAAGGGTGTCTTGTCCTGCTTCTGAAATCTGCTCCTGCATTCATCCCAGCAAAAGAGTATTGGGGTAGGTGCATGTCTGACATCAATTTAGGCATAATTACAATTAATAATTTAATATGGTAATTTCAGTAAATGTTATATAACAAACATAATGTTGACAAGTAGGCTATGGTATAATGGAAGTCCCTCTGGATAACAGCGTCTGTTAAATTACTCAAATGTAAAATGTAAATGGAAAGGTTTGTCTTGTGTGGTAGGTTTTGTGAGTTGACACTCTTATGTAGGTGTCATAAGCAGCCATAAACTAACTACCGTGGTAGGTTTTGTGGGTTTTGACACTCTTATGTAGGTGTCATAACCATCCATAAAACAACCCAATATTGTCACAACAGGTTTAAATATAGGTGTCATGACAGTGTTATGGCCATATTATGACAGGTTATGTCAGCTGTTATGACATATTATGATATGGTTATGACCGTGTCATAACGTGTTATGATGCTGGGTGTCAAGTAAAGTTGTTATTGTTATTTATGTTGTCCTATAGTTTATTACTGTTGTTGGTCTGGTGCTATTATAATTGAGTAATCTTTGCAGTGATAAACACTTTACCTTAGTTTTTACCATTGCCTTATCAGTGCCAGAGGGACTATCTTTCTGCACCTCTCCCTTTTTGCAATTGGTTAGTCCGATCCGTGCATTCAAGATGAATTCCTTTCCAATCATAATCTGCATTAATGGCAAGAAAAAGTTCATTGGTTCAGTAACAATCATACATTAGACAACAACATACAGTAGGCTACAGCTATCCCTGACAACCATTATCATTACAGCATGACCAATTGAAAACATAAACAGCAGAACCTTACACAATTTCTATAACCATACAACCAAAAAGTGTGCTTAGCATACACTCCCAATTTTAGGGGAAACTCTGGCGAGCTCACCTGAAGCAGTTTGTACTTGAAGTTAAAAACTTTGTAGAGATACTCCTCATTAGATTTTTGGTTGAATGAGCCCAGAGCAAAGGCCATAGCTTCATTGGCCTCTAGCTGGACATTATATCCCAGTATGCTTTTAGTTGCCAGCAATAAACAAAGCAGTACCAATACCTGCAACTTTGGCACCGCCATGTGTCATTTCTATTCTCAAGGTACATTTACTTTGTAACTCAAGCAAGGCTGCGTACTGCTCTCCAATGGAATCTCTGACCTCCAAAATACACTAAAGAGTAATGGAGAATGGGTGTGGTGGCAGGAAATTTCACTGTTCACTTTACTAATAAAACATTTCATCAAACAGTGCAATCACAGTCTAATATTTGTACTCTTTTGAAGAACATATCAAGACTGTTTCAAGGATAGCTTTTTTTCCATCTACGTAACATTGCAAAAATCTGAAACTTTCTGTCCAAAAATGACGCAGAAAAATTCATCCATGCCTTTGTTACTTCTAGGTTGGACTACTGCAATGCTCTACTTTCCGGCTACCCGGATAAAGCACTAAATAAACTTCAGTTAGTGCTAAATACGGCTGCTAGAATCCTGACTAGAACCAAAAAATTTGATCATATTACTCCAGTGCTAGCCACCCTACACTGGCTTCCTGTTAAGGCAAGGGCTGATTTGAAGGTTTTACTGCGAACCTACAAAGCATTACATGGGCTTGCTCCTACCTATCTTTCCGATTTGGTCCTGCTGTACATACCTACACGTACGCTACGGTCACAAGACGCGGGCCTCCTAATTGTTCCTAGAATTTCTAAGCAAACAGCTGGAGGCAGGGCTTTCTCCTATAGAGCTCCATTTTTATGGAAGTCTGCCTACCCATGTGAGAGACGCCTACCCAAACATACAACATCTGTAAGTTCCCTCAGTCAAGTATTGAATTTCAAGCAAAGATTCAACTACAAAGACAAAGGAGCTTTTCGAACACCTCATAAAGAACGGCAGTGATTTGTTGATGGGTAAGAATAACAAATCAGACATCGAACATATCTTTATATATGGTGAAGTTAATAATTATGCTGTGGATGATGTATTAAACCACCCAGACACATCAAAGATGCAGTCGTCCTTCTGATCTCAGCTGCAGGACAGGAAGGAAACAGCTTCACCATGAGACCATCGGTGATTTTATTGTTGAGTTCAATGGCTGTGATGGGAGAAAACTGAGAACTGATAAACAACATTATAGTGACTCTACAATACTGACTTAACAGAGTGAAAAGAAAAGAAAAAATATGCATATGTATGCAACAAGGCACTAAAGTAATATGCAAAAAAAACACAGCATAGGAATACACTTTTTGTACTAAATGCAAAGCCTTATGTGTGCTTCTTCTTCTTTGCTATCATGGCGTTCGCACATTTTGATTGTGCATACCGCCACCTACTGTGCGGTAGTTGTGTGGTCAATCACTTACATTTTGTGATAAAACAATAAAAAAAGAAAGGGGGAAAGGAAAATACTGCACCACCAACTAACCCTACACGCACAGTACCAGTCAACCAGCTTCATGAGGTAGTCACCGGGAATGCATTTCAATTAACAGGTGGGCCTTGTTAAGTTCATTTATGGAATTTCTTTCTTAATGCGTTTGAGCCAATCAGTTGTGTTGTGACAAGGTAGGGTTAGTATACAGAAGATAGCCCTATTTTGTAAAAGACCAAGTCCATATTATGGCAAGGACAGCTCAAATAAGCAAAGAGAAATGAAAGTCCATCATTACTTTAAGGCATGAAGGTCAGTCAATCTGGAAAATGTCAAGAACTTTTAAAGTTTTTCAAGTGCAGTCGCTAAAACCATCAAGCGCTATGACTGGCTCTCATGAGGACCGCCACAGGAAAGGATGATCCAGGGTTACCTCTGCTGCAGAGGATAAGTTCATTAGAGTTACCAGCTTCAGAAATTGGCAATTAACTGCACCTCAGATTGCAGCCCAAATAAATGCTTCAGAGTTCAAGAAACAGACACATCTCAACATCAACTGTTCAGAGGAGACTGTGTGACTCAGGCCTTCGTGGCCGAATTGCTGCAAAGAAACCACTACTAAAGGACACCAATAATAAGAAGAGACTTGCTTGTATCACACTTGCTTGTATCACAATGTATCACACTGTATTGACCTAGGCCTACTACTCACCCTTGACCAATCATCCTCAACTCTCTTCACTGCCTCCATATACGACACCTTCTGTTCTACTCTGACCCTGGCAACCTCAACCTTTCTCTCTCTCACACTGATCCCCAGCAACATGGGCACCCCCACAATTGACACAGTTTTTTCTACCGATACTACAAATTCGTTCGTCCCATGCCATCCTGCACACTTCTCACATTTCCTAATCTCCCTCCTACACACTGCTGCAACATGACCATAAGCTTGGCACCTTAGTGGGTTCGGCACAAGTTATTTGGACTGACTGGATAACTGACATATTCTAACATGACTTTATCAGGTAAAGATTCTGCTTCAAAACTCAAAAGGACAGACAATGTCTTCTCAGTTTCACCACCGGGTCTGCGTCGTACCAATCAGAGGGCGTCACAGACACAGAGAATTTTCCATTTCAGTTGCTCCACCTCAACGCCACCCCAGTAATCACTCCTTTCAAAGGCTTCCTGCTCAGAAAAGCAAAGCAAGTCACAGGTCTTGTCCCTAGTCACATGAAGCAAGACATCCGCTCCCTCTGGACAGAAAAACATTCTAAGTCCACTTCGAGCTACCTTTACAGATTTAACAGTACCCAAATCATTTTCTACCCAGCCTGAGACTAAAGCCAAACGGCAGGGATCCACTTTCTCCAAAAATGTCCCTCCCACTATGTCACCTTACTTGTAGAAAAGTGGAGCAGAGCATGCTGAGCGATCTCCAGCTCTGAGGAGAAGGAAGTAACTAGAGAAAAGTTACAAGTTCCAGTCATCTCCTGTGATTTCCTTTAGTTAGCATTCTTTGCTTTTGCCAAGGCCAGTGTGCGTCCTTCAGAAATGTGAGTACATATTTCTTACTCTTCATGTGTTTATGTTGTGGACACACTCTGCTATGATTATTTTGTTTCTCTTTGTTATACTAATTGGTGTTTTTCAGCACAATAAGAGCTAAGACGTTAATATTTGTGGTAAACTCTACACAGTTGTGTTCTGTGAGTGTCACTAAGTAGGCGGATACCCCATTTCACGGGTGCACAATTCATAGATTAGGCTGCAGAGAGCAGTATGAATGGTCAATACACACAATAGACTGATTGGAAAGGTGATTTCCCACAGTCAAAGTCCTGCAATAAGAGCTAAGACGGACATTATGGATGTTAAACTGGTGAGTTTTTTGATGCTACCAAACACGCATTTGCACACTGCAGTCAGTGCGCAACAGAGCCAGAGGCGCTGTTAATGTCATTAGCAAGCAATTTGTTTTCTCAGCAGTTTGAGTAGTGTCCTGTCTGACAGTGAAATGTGGCTAAGTTAGCTAGCTCTTACTGTAACTTGGACTATGGAGTAACTAGCTACTAGTAGTGTTACAAAAATGTAGGACTGGCATTTGGATGTAAACTAACGTTAGCTAGCTTCTGTGTCAAGGTCAGCAGTTGTTGTTTGGTTCTAGCTAGCTAGCTAATGGCTGAAGTTATTTGTGTAACAAACCTTCCATTAACAAATATAGCTAACTCCCTTTCTTTGCTTTTTCGTTAGCTAGCTAGCTGACTGGTGTTAGCTAGCTACAGAGGTTAGCTGCTGGACTTTTGACAAGCAAGCTAGCTAGCTAATAATGTTAATAACAGCAGCTGTGTTGTTGCAAAGCAACCAAGTTGCTGACCTGGTTAAATAGAACTCTGAGATTTGGCTGAGTTGATTTGCAATCTTTTTTTTTGAAAGGTGGTATCTTGAACCTAAAAGAGTTCATTGGCTGTCCCCATAGGATAACCCTTTGAAAACCCCTTTTTGGTTCCATGTAGAACCCTTTCCGCAGAGGAGTCTACATGGAACCCTAAAGGGTTCTACCTGGAACTAAAAAGGGTTCTTCAAAGGGTGCACCTTTGGGGACAGCCAAAGAACCCTTTTGGAACACTACCGTAATTTCCGGACAATTAAGCGCACCTGAATATAAGCCGCACCCACTGAATTTTAAAAAAAGTATTATTTTGAACATAAATAAGCCGCACATGTCTATAAGCCGCAGGTTTCTACCGGTACATTGAAACAAATGAACTTTCCACAGGCTTTAACGAAACACGGCTTGTAACAAAAATAAATAGGCTTCAAGGAGCACGGCTTGTAACAAAAATAAAAAATTTGCAGTAAACAGTAGCCTAACAAGAAAGTAATTGGTCACCATCTTCCTTCTCCTGTGCACTGAAACCACTGAAGTCATCTCCTTCGGTGTCGGAGTTGAATAGCCTCAGAATTGCTTCATCCGATATTGGATCATTTTCATTGTCGCTCTCGTCACTTTCATCCGGAGGCAAATCCCCCGCTGAGCCCTCTTCAACACGCAGCAGTCCAGCCTTTCGAAACCCGTTGATGATAGTGGATTTTTTGACAATGCTCCACGCTGTCAGGACCCACTGGCAGACTTGACCATAAGTTGCTCTTCGCATGCGGCCCGTTTTAGTGAAGGATTTCTCCCCACTTGTCATCCAAGCCTCCCGCTGAACACGGAGCGCCACCTTAAATGCACGATTTACACTGATGTCGAGTGGCTGCAAATACTTTGTTGTACCCCCAGGAATCAGGGTGACAAAATGACTACCGTAATCAGAATGATGGGAAGTTTGAGAGCGCTCGATTTAATCTAAACAGTAAACAAAAAAGATGTTTGACCTTAACCCATTCGGCAATTTCATTGATCTAATGAAAGCTTCATGCCGCCAAAAAACTGAGCACGTCACAGAATGTGTTTTTTTGGAGAAAAAAAATTGAAAGCGGGAAAAATCCATATATTAGCCGCGTCATTGTTTAAGCCGCGACGTTCAAAGCGTGGGAAAAAAGTTGCGGCTTATAGTCCGGAAATTACGGTAAGAGTGTAGTGTAGGTAGATCCAAATGATATAGTACCACTTCTAATAGAATAACTTTGTAAAGCAAATAAAAATCAAATAAAAACCGATTTTTATCTCGCCTTTTTTTCCCAGGTGCAAAACCCTTGTGCCCTTGAGTCATGTAAAGTTTCTTCCTTTTCTCTCTTGCTCATTCTCCCTGTCGCTCACTCAAACTCACATACGTGTGCAGTTGCAAAGAAGAGGAAGAGATTTGCCAATAACACCCATTTCTAACAATGTTTGTTCCAGAAATGATATGCCAGACAACTTTTGAACAAGATAATATGTTATTGCCTCTTTACACATACTTACATTTCTACATGTAGCTTTCTTTTTTTAAGACTGCCAAGCTGTCCTCAATTGGGAGAACCTCTGTCAGGGACAATGTCCTCAGGATTATGGAGTGTGTGTTTCTAAAAGGTTGTATGAATATCACAACATGTATTAGGATTAAGCAAAACTTTACCATTTAAAATGGGTTAAAAATTGTCATTATCCAACTTCTGTCTAATGTTGATATCCTCTTTCTTAAAATGTTTCAGATTGATGACTAATTCATTACATTCCCACTTCAATATGAAGGGACAGAAGAGCAAACATGCCTTTGCTATGACTTTTTGTCGATTCTGTTAAAGATATTTTACTGTGCGTTACTGTTCTGTTGTGTTGTCATGACTGTCTTGTGAGGATCACAATGGGTCAGATCAGCTTGGAAATGGCTGACAATAACCAGACCTTCTCCCACTCGCAGAGGGGAGGATGGAACTGGTGTGGGTGTTTTGATGATACCTCAACACCCGGTCGTAAATTAAGCAGGAGAGGACTCTCTCTCTACCCTCCAGTATTGGCTAAAGGAATGTCCCTCCAGAGACAATGTCCCTTTGTCTCCTTTGCCCACCCAAAACTCTAACGTCCAAAAAGTGGATAATGGAACAATAATTCTAACATAAAGAATGTTGGGAATGGTCAGTGGGGAAATGTAGAAAACGAATGTCATATAGTTTTTCATTGTGTGATGTCATAAAAAACTGTATGGACCAAATTCTCTGTAACTTCAAAAGGAAACCCCCTTTATCTGTCAAGTTTCCATCCAATACGTTGTGCATAGGATATGAACAATGATGAAAGTATTTTTGTTAAGATAGGGATTTGATTTTAGGAGTCATAAGAGATAAGTTCTAATCATACCCTTTGCACATTAAGTAGCCACACCCTGAGTGAGGTCAGAAGAGCGTGTCAGACGGAAAGAGCCGTCCCTTTGGCCAGAGCGCTTAACAAGTCTTGGTAATGAAATTCACATTAGACCAGAAAAGTGTGGAGCAATCGCTACACGTCTGAAATGGTTGGAACTTTGAACCTCAACATGAGGTGAAGAAATAAACTCCTCTTCCTTTAGACCAGAGAGACGAAGAGCTGCAGCTCATGTCCATAGTGGTCAGAATCCTGATCCCTGAATAATCAACACGAGGAGGAGGTTCAGAATGATGAATATGATAAGAGGTAATGATTAATAAGGTGACTGTTTATCGATGAAATAGATATATACAGTTGAAGTCAGAAGTTTACATACACCTTAGCCAAATACATTTAAACTCAGTTTTTCACAATTCCTGACATTTAATCCTGGTAAAAATTCCCTGTCTTAGGTCAGTTAGGATCACCACTTTATTTTAAGAATGTGAAATGTCAGAATTATAGTGAGAGAATGATTTATTTAAGCTTTTATTTCTTTCATCACATTCCCAGTGGGTCAGAAGTTTACATACACTCAATTAGTATTTGGTAGCATTGCCTTTAAATTGTTTAACTTGAGTCAAACGTATTGGGTAGCCTTCCACAAGCTTCCCACAAGAAGTTGGGTGAATTTTGGCACATTCCTCCTGACAGAGCTGATGTAACTGAGTCAAGTTTGTAGGCCTCCTTGCTCGCACACGGTCTTTCAGTTCTGCCCACAAATGTTCTATGGGATTGAGGTCAGGGCTTTGTGATGGCCACTCCAATACCTTGACTTTGTTGTCCTTAAGCCATTTTGCCACAACTTTGGAAGTATGCTTGGGGTCATTGTCCATTTGGAAGACCCATTTGCGACAAAGATTTAACTTCCTGACTGATGTCTTGAGATGTTGCTTCAATATATACACATTATTTTTCATCCTCATGATGCCATCTATTTTGTGAAGTGCACCAGTCCCTCCTGCAGCAAAGCACCCCCGCAATATGCTGCTGCCACCCCCGTGCTTCACGGTTGGGACGGTGTTCTTCTGCTTGCAAGCCTCCCCCTTTTTCCTCTAAACATAACGATGGTCATTATGGCCAAACAGTTCTATTTTTGTTTCATCAGACCAATGGACATTTCTCCAAAAAATACAATCTTTGTCCCCATGTGCAGTTACAAACCATAGTCTAGATTTTTTATGGCTGTTTTGGAGCAGTGGCTTCTTCCTTGCTGAGCGGCCTTTCAGGTTGTCGATATAGGACTCGTTTTACTGTGGATATAGATACTTTTGTGCCTGTTTCCTCCAGCATCTTCACAAGGTCCTTTGCTGTTGTTCTGGGATTGATTTGCACATTTCGCACCAAAGTACGTTCATCTCTAGGAGACAGAACGCATCTCCTTCCTGAGCGGTATGATGGCTGCGTGTCCCATGGGGTTTATACTTGCGTACTATTGTTTGTGCAGATGAAAGTGGTACCTTCAGGCATTTGGAAATTGCTCCCAAGGATGAACCAGACTTGTGGAGGTCTACATTTTTTTCTGGGGTCTTGAATGATTTATTTTGATTTTCTCATGATGTCAAGCAAAGAGGCACTTAGTTTGAAGGTAGGCCTTGAAATACACCCACAGGTACACGTCCAATTCACTCAAATGATGTCAATTAGCCTATCAGATGCTTCTAAAGCCATGACATAATTTTCTGGTATTTTCCAAGCTGTTTAAAGGCACAGTCAACTTAGTGTATGTAAACTTCTGACCCACTGGAATTGTGATACAGTGAATTATAAGTGAAATAATCTGTCTGTAAACTATTGTTGGAAAAATTACTTGTGTCATGCACAAAGTAGTTGTCCTAACCGACTTGCCAAAACTGTCATTTGTTAACAAGAAATGTGTGAAGTGGTTGAAAAACAAGTTTTAATGACTCCAACCTAAGTGTATGTAAACTTCCACCTTCAACTGTACCTTTATAGAGTTTTAATCGGGAGATGCTAACTCTTTAAACAACTTATTCCATGGTGCCCCAAATCCTAATGAGTTAATTGTTACATGATTAATTTAACCAGGTAACAATTCAACATAATTAGTGGATTAAATAAATAAATCATCAGATTAATGAAGGTAAAGTCACGACAATGTCCTGCATGCCCACATTATGCCTATCATTAATTCATTTTCTTCTCTTTTTATGCTTACAGTAAGTGCCATGAAAAGCCAGAAAACTCAGTAGGTTGATCTGTTGCGGGCCCTCTGGAAAGTACTAAAATATGCCCTTGACTGCAGTGGTGTAGAAGGATGCAAACTATGTATATGAGCACCTTGCTCTTTTTTAAAGACATCTTTAAGCTATAACTGCCACAAAATGTGTCAACTAGCACCATGGAAATACCTATAGGCAGCTGATTCCACAAAGTTTCTTCAAGAATGTATTTTTCTAGTTTTCTTTTAAAATCTAAAATTGATACAGATGTAATGTGCTGATTCTCTTCATTGCAGATCTGACACATCACACGACTCTCCGAGAGCCACTACGCTCCAGATCACCTTCTGTGCTCAGAGGACCTTGTGAGACTCTGCCCCAACAAACCATGCTTATTAATCATTAATCAAATAAGACAATGGGCCTTTATATACTCTGTATCCCAGTCTTTCTATTCATGTAATGTCTGTGGGTGAATTTTGAAACAATTACTATATGCAGATGTGCGAAAAATTGTGATGTAGATTTGTTTTTGCCATTGCTTGATCTATTTAAAATGTAAGAATATGTTGCAGATTAACTTTAATTGGTGACTATGGAAACAAATAGAAATGTAATGAACAATGTTTTCAATATCCAACTTTATCCTCAGCAATGCATTTTACAGTACACTCTTAGAAAAAAGGTGCCATCTAGAACCTAACAGGTTTATTCAGCTGTCCCCATAGGATAACCCTTTGAAGAACCCTTTTTGGTTGCACGTAGAACCTTTTGGGGTTCTATGTAGGACCCTTTCCACAGAGGCTTCTACGTGGAACCAAAAAGGCTTCTTCCTGGCACCAAAAAGGGTTCTCCTATTCACTAGCGGTTCTGGGGTGGGCAGTGTCCCTGTGACAACAATTTTGGACCCCCTTGTGGCCCCCCTAAATGTGGAGTATGAAATAATTTTTTACAGAACTCATTTTTGCTATGTTCTTTTTTAAAATCCGTTATTAGACAGTGGCAAAGCGGGACACTAATTTAACCCACACATTTTCTAGAGGGACGGCTTTAGGCGGAACACAACAGTATCGTACCACATGCAAAACGATATGACAACAATAACGTCAAATGTAACTGGCCCCTCTAACAGTACAACTGGTCCAAGCTTGCCCCCCCCCCCCCCCCCAATTTGAAATGGTCTAGAACTGCCACTGCTCCTATGGGGACAGTTGAAGAACCCTTTCGGAACCTTTTAGAAAAAAGTGTACGTTATAAGCTGTAGTGAGGTGGTCATTTCCAGGTTATGATGAGATCTTAACTATGACCAGTAGGCTGCATAATATAGTGGTCACAATTATGACCAACTGGTCGTATGGTGGTCAGAAAAAAGACGTTATATTCTGGTGAGTAAAAATATTGTAATGACCTGGCTAGATCCTAAATGAACAAATGTCCAGACAGAGGATTGCGTTTACGAATTTACAATTTATTAACCAAACTCATCACAGGCTACTGTTTGGCCGTAGCCCACGCCAAATAAATCAAGGAAAACAGTATCAAACAAAGGTGACCCATCTCTTGTTAAGACCGGACGTAAAGAGGGAGAACAATGACTAAGTTATGGTCTTAAACTTGCGGTGCTCCACTCCCTTCCAAACTATCTACTACAGTACGAGAGGTGGCAGTATAGGTAAAACCTGACCCTTTGCACCAATTTCAAAATACCCGGAAATAGCAGTGAATGCGGAAGACGAAAGATGGAGGCGGCTGTGTTCATTCTATCGCTAGTCGACTGCTGTGCTTTGATTTTTCTGGCGGTGTACTTCGTATCCTTTTCTTGAACATTAGCTAATACGTTGTGTACTGGATCTCTATTACTATTCTTTGTTACAATCAATACGTTTTACCGCTCGTGCTTTGTGGGTACATGTCTGTGGCAGACAAGTGCTAGTTAACGGTGGCGGTGATTTAACCATGATCAAACGTATCAATCCAATCCCTACTGCTGTGTCTTGATAAACGGACGTTAGCGAACTAGCCAGCAAGGGCCAGTTAGCCAACGCCCTGTTTGTCCTTTGCACTTTAAAATGTCGATCTTCTGGCTGTCAACAGCAGTGTTGACATATTTTAGATGCAGTGTCTGCTGCTTGTTTTTTCCTAGCAAAAGTTCAGTGGTTAAACAGACTGACAGTCCTAGTTACTCACACATTCCCAAGTATTCAATGGCTTCATCGCTTGCGTTAGCTGACATTCAGAATATAGAGAAACTGTTACGGTATAGCTAAACGTTAGCCTTATACATCTCTGTCCAGACAGTTTACATACCTTAACTTCATGAATAGGTAATTACCCTCTCCGATCTAGAATGTGACTACATCAATGCACGAGCCTGCTGTTCGAAGTTAAACAGAGTAAGCACAGTTGTCATGGGTAATTTCCTTTCAAATATATAGTTTTGCATGTACACACAGCTAGCTAGCTCTCAAGAACCCAGGGGGCATAGCTTCCCTTTAGGGCTTTCGGTTAAAGGTGTAGACCCCAACTGGCTCACTGTAAACTATAATCCCGACACTGTTTTAACGGTTCGAAACATAACATCTCGTTTGCCATAAGGTTTTGGAAACATTTGGGACTGAACTTTCACATCAGCAATAAATAATATTTCAAATTTCAAAAGATACATTTGTGAATCGCAAATCGAGCATCACCGGGCCACATTTTGGTGTGCCGACGTTTCCCAATGTTCTTGAATTTCGGATTCGTTTTAAGTAATTGTTATATATGGCAGAGCACCCAGCTAATAAAGCGAGATATCCCACCTTGTTACCCACTCCACAAAGCCGGGAGGCAGCCTGTGGTCAAAACGAATGCAATAATTTTTTTACACGGATAAACGGCCCTACCGGGTCAACCGGGTGAGCTAAATCGAACTCCCAACATTGGATATTTTTTTTTTTACACAGCAGGGTGTAACTTTGATAAACTGTGTATTTTAGTTTTTTCGTCGCTGATATGAAAGTTAGCTGCAATATGTAACTTTTTGGTCACTGGGTCAAATTCCCATAGAAATGTGTGTTATAGATCTGTCATTCTCATTGAAAGCAAGTCTAAGAAGAGGTAGATATGTTTTATGTGCGAATTCTGTGCTTCCGTTTCGTTTTTGCGTCTTTACTTTAGGTTTTGTACACCATTTTCATTCAAACAAATGAAATTACAATATTTTTGGTTATGGAAGATATTTCACAGCTGTTTAGATGGTACAATGATTCTCTACACTATACTTGCTGTTTTGTTAGAAACTGACATTTTTATTAAGTTCCAAACATTTCCAAAACCCTATCGCAAGTGAGGCGTATTTACGTTTAGACAGAGCATTTGGGTAGGGTAAGGACATTTCCCACTGCAAAAAGGACGTGGAATGCCATAGAGCCCCACAGTGGAGGTGTCATAATACCAAAAACCTAACGGTCAAACAGGAAAGTGGTTCCAATCGTTTTCCACCAATCTAAAAATCCCCTATGGGAAAAATGAAACACTTAAAATAAGTGCTGTGTTTCGTGTAGGCTTACCCTGGCGTGATGTTTTCATAACCATGTTCTATCTCGGACAAGGTGATTTATCAATATATTCTGTTCCATTAACTCTGATTCGAAAATGCTAATTAAGATCAAAGTAGACATCATGCAAAACTACAAATCCCTGCAAGCACCTGCAGACCACCGCAAGCTGACACCTTCGCAAACAGGTACTGTGTCAATTTATAACTTGCACGAGACAGTTCACAGAATTGTCCATTTAAATTTATTCATTACTACATTTACCTAACATTAGATAGTTAATCTAGAGATCCTACATTTTGCCTTGATTCGATAGTCTCGTCCAGATCATCATGGCATTTGGAGTTCTTTATGATAGCCACATTAGCAGTAAACTAGCCTTTCATTTTGGGGGGGGGGGGGTAAATACAGGCAAATATATTGATAAAAGTAACTTTATCCTAGAGCAGGCGTGGCAAAGGCCGACCTGCGACCTGATTCATTATGGCCCGCGGACTCATGCTCAGATCACATAAAGAATTTGCGATAGTAAAGTATTTGTTATTCAAATTAAAAGCATAATGAATACTCGCCTTTTTTGTAATGATTTAACTCCGACCGCTTGTGGGACATTTATTTTGAAGGCACGTATAAGTAACAACTGCACGAGGACAGGCAGTGACTGACAGGCTGACACACATTACAAATAGTAGCTAGCTAGAAATTGGGCTAAAATTAGTTTTTCAAAGGAAAGTAGACAATGAATGTAGGGTGTTCCAGCAAGAGTGGACTTAGAAATATTTCTTTATTGAGGTATCAGGGAAAGCTGTGTGCAAAGAGAGCATCGCTGTCTTGAAAGACTACAACTTGGCCCGACACTTCCAGACGAAGCATGCAGAGAAATATAGGAATATGTCTTCTGAGCAGAGGCCAAGTGCATCGAAATAGTTGTTTTCTCAGTTGCAAAAGCAGCAAGGACTTCTCACAAAACTGCATTCAGCAAACGACGGAATTGCGAGTGCTAGCTAAGTACTGTCCTACACAATTGCTAAACATAGCAAGCCATTCGCTGAGGACGAATTCATTAAAGAATGTTTCATTGACTCTGCAGCAATACTTTGCCCCGACAAGAAAGCTGTTTAAAAATGTTTCCCTGTCAAGACGAACGGTGACTCGGCATGTTGAGGACATCACAAAGAATATGGAACAACAGTTGAAAAACAAGGTAAAGGATTTCACCTATTTCTCCTTGGCCCTGGATGAGAGCAGTGATGCATGTGACACGCCGCAGTTGTTGATATTCTTATGAGGCATAACCCCAGACTTTGTAATTGCAGAGGAGCTTACTTCGGTGCAGTCAATGAAGAGCACAACCACAGTGAAATATTCATTGGAGGAGGTTAATAAGTGTGTGGCAAAGCTGGGACTGAGTTTAGAAAAGTTAACCAGTGTGACCACTGATGGGTGCCCAAACTTCACAGGAAAAAACGTTGGCCTTTTGAAAATGATACAAGATCAAGTAGCTGAGCTGAACCAGATCAGAACATTATTTTCCTGCATTGCATTATTCATCAGCAGGTGCTCTGTAAATGTGTTCTGAAAATGAGCCATGTTGTGGATACAGTCACTAAAGTGGTAAACTTCATAAGAGCAAAATATTTAAACCACAGGCAGTTTGTCTCACTGTTGGAAGAGACAGTCGGATCATGCAGATTTCCCCTTACACACAAACGTGAGATGGCTCAGTTTGGGAAAGGTGCTTAAAAGGGTGTGGGACCTGAAGTCGGAGATTGCTGAGGTTTTGCAAATTAAAGGAAAATATGTGGATTTCCATCAACTGCAAGATAAAGAATGGTTGGCTGATTTTTGCCTTCACTGTGGACATCATGGCCCTCATGAATGAACTGAATTCCAAACTACAAGGGAAGAGCCTTTTTGCACATCAGATGTACAGCCTTGTCAAAGCCTTCAAGGGAAAGTTACTCTTCCTGACCTGCCACGTAGAAGCCAACAATCTCACCCACCTTCCGACTACTAGTCTGTTCCCTATCAGATGACCAGCGGTAGAAGTATACATCGCTGCTGCGTGCTTTGAACGGTGAGTTTTCTCGTCGTTTTGAGTATTTCAGATGTTGGAAAATGACATGCTGTTGGTTTCCTTTCAACTTCAATGTGGATAACACTCCCACTGACCTGCAACTTGAGCTTATCGATCTTCAGTCTGATGCAGTGATTGTTCTGAATAGTTCACCAATGTCCCTGACGAGGTTCTAGGCACCTGTCGATGAACAAAACTTTCCAAAGATTAGGAGTGATGCTCAGAAGATGTTTGCACTGTTTGGGTCAACCTATGTATGTGAACAGACATTTTCAGTGATGAAATATAACAAGTCAAGGCACAGATCATCTCTTACTGACTCGCACCTCTCAGAAATCCTGCGCATAGCGACGTCAGAAACTAAACCTGACTGCACTGCTCTAGTCAATGCCCATCAGAGACTTCATATAAGCCGCAACTTTTTTCCCAGGCTTTGAACCTCGCGGCTTAAACAATGACACGGCTAATATATGGATTTTTCCCGCTTTCATTTTTTTTTTATTTTTTTAAATACATTCTTTGACGTGCTCAGTTTTTTGGCGGCATGAAGCTTTCAGATTAGACCAATGAAATTGGCGAACGGGTTAAGGTCAAACAACGTTTTTGTTTACTGTTTAGATTAAATCGAGCGCTTTCAAACTTCCCATCATTCTGATTACGGTAGTCATTTTGTCACCCTCATCATGACAAAGACACAGAGAAATGCATATGATGCAGCTTTCAAGTTGAAGGCGATTGATCTGGCCGTTGGAAAAGGAAATAGAGCTGCCGCACGGGAGCTTGGTCTTAATGAGTCGATGATAAGACGTTGGAAATAGCAGTGTGAGGAATTGACTCAGTGCAAAAAGACAACTAATGCTTACTGCAAATTTTTTATTTTTTGTTACAAGCCGTGTTTCGTTAAAGCCTGTGTGAAGTTCATTTGTTTCAATGTACCGGTAGGCACCTGTGGCTTATTTATGTTCAAAATAATATATATTTTTTTAAATTCAGTGGATATGGCTTATATTCAGGTGCGCTTAATAGTCTGGAAATTACGGTAGTTGAAATGTAATGTTGAGCTCTCTCTTGTGTTTTTGTACATACCTGTTAACAATAGTTCTGTCTGTGGTGCTGAATGTTCAGTTTCCTTTTCTCTCCGTGTAGTACATTGCATGTTTAATAATGGAAATACCTACCAAAAGGAGAACATGGATGTGATTTACAGTAGATATCTGTCAACACAGTCATACACATGATGTATAATCCTGTAATATGATTCTGGCCCACGATGGCAAAAATATATTCTAATGTGGCCCTCCATGGAAAATAATTGCCCAGGCCTGTCCTGGAGAGATTTACACAGTTATCAAGAAGTCACTCAAGGGTAAGCCTACATGAGAAACAGCGTTTATTTGAAGTGTTTCTAAAATTTCCTATGGGGAAAAATGAATGGTGGAAAAATTATTGGAACTGTTTCCCTGTTCGACCGCTAGGTTTCATGGGTATTATGACTCATACTGTGGTATTCTATAGGACTCATGATAAGTACAAGCTGTGCACCTGAGTGCAGAGCAGACATGAGAAAGAATGTCATATTTTGTTAATGTTGGTATAGGTTAAGGGAGTGAACGATATTTAAAATAAGGTTTACATGGAGAAAATTGGACCTCTCTGAATTGAAAATGGATGGCCCTACCTTCAGTAAAATATATTTTACAAAAACCCTCCCTGAATGCTTCAAAAAAAGTTTTCAAAAAATCAACCCTCCCCTGTACCCAAAATAATAATTAAAACATAAAGTAGATGGCAACTTTGAATCTCCTGAACTGCCCCCATAGTCCTACACAGCACAGCTATTGGTTAAACTGCACACAAAAATGTTTTTGATTAGCAAGAGCAGAGCAGGCCAGGGCTCAGGTTTGGATTATCCATTGCAGTGTGTAATGCAGCCTAGTTTCATTTACACCATCCCAGCAGCTATCTTAGAAATATAACTTTGCTCTGTGTTTTTTGAGCATGCACTTCGTAGCCTATAGGCTATTGATCGTTTTATTGAGAACACACTAAATAGCCTATAGGCGCACTTGATATTGAGTGCCCAGGGGAGAAACCGAGATGAGGGGCGGCATCGGGCACACATGGATTTATAGCCTAATAAGCAACTACTTCTAAAACACAGAGAAATATTGACATTTCAATCAATTACAAATTACATGACCCTCCCCTGGACTAGATTAATAAAACACTAAACCCTCCACTTGACTAATTGAAAAAGCATAACCCTCTCCCATTTTCCTCCAGGTAACCGTTCTATAAATGTCGATCCATCCCTAAATCCATTTGAATTCAAATCACTTTTTGGCAGGATCCCTTTTGATTTAAGTAAAACTTTCCATACATGTTTGCCCATGGAAAAAGTGGTCGGAAAGTGACTTTTTGGACCTGATTGGCAAAAGGTTCAGGAGATAAAGGTGCTAAGAGTTGACCAATTATGCATACCCCACCATACCATGAGACATCCATGTCTTCTTCACTAGAAAAGATAGTTCAGTGTGATATCATTTTAAAAGCTTACAAACAGTGTTAAACTATTTTATTTATTGGACAAATATTTTTGGAATTCCAAATGTCATTTTGAAACCTTGAACATCAATTATCAAAAAAAGTGTACAAATATTTTTTCTTCATATTCTCATATCCTATTTCACATCATCTGAGGTTTTTGTGTTGTGCCGCCATTGGTTGAGACGCAACATGCTCTTGAATACAGGGTGGGTGTCATTTCAATCATAGAAATATTATTCATAGAATGGAATCAACCCTTTAGACCACTGTAATTTACATTTACGTCATTTAGCAGACGCTCTTATCCAGAGCGACTTACAAATTGGTGCATTCACCTTATGATATCCAGTGGAACAACCACTTTACAATAGTACATCTATATCTTTTTTGGGGGGGGAGGGTAGGGGGGGTTAGAAGGATTACTTTATCCTATCCCAGGTATTCCTTAACCTCTCTGGGCCAGTGGAACGCTTGCGTCCCACCTACTCAACAGCCAGTGGAATCCCGTGGCGCGTTATTCAAATACCTTAGAAATGCTATTACTTCAATTTCTCAAACATATGACTATTTTACAGCATTTTAAAGACAAGACTCTCGTTAATCTAACCACACTGGTTAGTTTAACCTGTCTGGGGTATGTGGGACGATTTCGTCCCACCTACGTAACAGCTACTGATATTCCAGTGGCGCGATTTTTGAATCGTTAGAAATACTATTACTTCAATTTCTCAAACATATGACTATTTTACAGCTATTTAAAGACAAGAATCTCGTTAATCTAACCCCACTGTCCGATTTCAAAAAGGCTTTACAACGAAAGCAAAACATTAGATTATGTCAGCAGAGTGCCCAGCCAGAAAAAATCAGACAGCCATTTTTCAAGCTAGCATATCATGTCACATAAACCCAAACCACAGCTAAATGCAGCACTAACCTTTGATGATCTTCATCAGATGACACACCTAGGACATTGTGTTATACAATACATGCATGTCTGTTCAATCAAGTTCATATTTATATCAAAAAACAGCTTTTTGCATTAGCATGTGACGTTCAGAAAACGCATAACCCCCGGCAAACTTCCGTTGAATTTACTAACAGTTTGCTAAATTACTCACGATAAACGTTCACAAAAAGCATAACAATTATTTTAAGAATTATAGATACATTACTCCTCTATGCACTCGATATGTCCGATTTTAAAATAGCTTTTCGGATGAAGCACATTTTGCAATAATCTAAGTACATAGCCCGGCATTACAGGGCTAGCTATTTAGATACCCACCCAGGTCAGCATCCACCAAAATCACATTTCCTATAAGAAAAATGTTCTTACCTTGCTTGTTCTTCATCAGAATACACTGCCAGGACTTCTACTTCAATAACAAATGTTGGTTTGGTCCCAAATAATCCATCGTTATATCCAAACAGCGACGTTTTGTTCGTGAGTTCTAGAATGCTTCTTCCCGGTTTCGCGCATGGCGCATTGGCGTGTCAAAAATGTCTAAATATTCCATTACCGTACTTCGAAGCATGTCAACCGCTGTTTAAAACCAATTTTTATGCCATTTATGTCGTAGAGAAGTGATAATATTCCGACCGGGAGTATGCATTGAGCCTAAACAGCCGAATAAAATTTCTCCTCAGAAGCGACTCATGCACGCGCATCATTCAAAGGTCCTCGGAGCATCCACTTACAAAAGGCGATAATATGTTTCAACCTGAGGCTCCCTCGTAAACCTTCAGTTATTTCGCGGGCTCTGAGAGCCTATTGGAGCCCTGGGAATTGTCACGTTACAGCTAAGATCCTTACTTTTCAATAAAAAGATGCAAGACGCACGACTCCTTGTCAGACAGGGTACTTCCTGCTTGAAACCTTGTCAGGTTTTTGCCTGCCATAGGAGTTCTGTTATACTCACAGACACCATTCAAACAGTTTTAGAAAATTCAGAGTGTTTTCTATCCAAACCTGAACAATAATATGCATATTCTAGCTTCTGAGTTGGTGTAGGAGGCAGTTAAAAATGGGAACATATTTTTCCAAAATTCTCAATACTGCCCCCTAGCCCAGACAGGTTAATCTAACCACACTGGTTGGTTTCAAAAAGGCTTTACAACGAAAGCAAAACATTAGATTATGTCAGCAGAGTACCCAGCCAGAAATAATCAGACACCCATTTTTCAAGCTAGCATATAATGTCACATAAACCCAAACCACAGCTAAATGCAGCACTAACCTTTGATCTTCATCAGATGACAATCCTAGGACATTATGTTATACAATACATGCATGTTTTGTTCAATCAAGTTCATATTTATATAAAAAAACAGCTTTTTACATTAGCATGTGACTAGCATTCCCACCGAACACTTCCAGTGAATTTACTAAATTACTCACGATAAACGTTCACAAAAAACATAACAATTATTTTAAGAATTATAGATACAGAACTCCTTTGTGCACTCGCTTTGTCCGATTTTAAAATAGCTTTTCGGTGAAAGCACATTTTGCAATATTCTGAGTAGATAGCCCAGCCATCACAGGCTAGCTATTTTGACACCCACAAAGTGTGGTACTCACCAAACTCCGATTTACTATTAGAAAAGTTTGATTACCTTTGGTGTTCTTCGTCAGAATGCACTCCCAGGACTTCTACTTCAATAACAAATGTTGGTTTGGTCCCAAATAATCCATAGTTATATCCAAATAGCGGCGTTTTGTTCGTGCGTTCAAGACACTATCCGAAGGGTAAATAAGGGTGACGCGCCCGACGCGTTTCGTGACAAAAAAAATTGAAATATTCCATTACCGTACTTCGAACATGTCAACCGCTGTTTAAAATCAATTTTTATGTCATTTTTCTCGTAAAAAAGCGATAATATTCCGACCGGGAGTGGTTGTTTTTGTTCAAAGAGAGAGAAAGTAAACATGGTGTCAGCTCGGGCACGCGCCTCAGTCTCATTGTCCTCTGATCGACCACTTACAAAATGCGCTAATGTTTTTCAGCCAGGGCCTGCAAAGCCACCATTCAGCTTTCTGGCGCCTTCTGAGAGCCTATGGGAGCGTTAGAAAATGTCACGTCATGCCAGAGATCCCCTGTTTTGGTTAGAGATGATCAAGAAGGCCATGAAATGGTCAGAGAGAGCGCTTCCTGTTTGGAATCTCTCAGGTTTTGGCCTGCCAAATGAGTTCTGTTATACTCACAGACACCATTCAAACAGTTTTGGAAACTTTAGGGTGTTTTCTATCCAAATCAAACAATTATATGCATATTCTAGTTACTGGGCAGGAGTAGTAACCAGATTAAATCGGGTACGTTTTTTTATCCGGCCGTGCAAATACTGCGCCCTATCCCCAACAGGTTAAAGAGGTGGGGTTTCAGGTGTCTCCGGAAGGTGGTGATTGACTCCGCTGTCCTGGCGTCGTGGGGGAGCTTGTTCCACCATTGGGGTGCCAGAGCAGCGAACAGTTTTTTGACTGGGCTGAGCGGGAACTGTGCTTCCGCAAAGGTAAGGAGGCGAGGAGGCCAGAGGTGGATGAACGCACTGCCCTTCTTTGGGTGTAGGGCCTGATCAGAGCCTGAAGGTACGGAGGTGCCGTTCCCCTCACAGCTCCGTAGGCAAGCACCATGGTCTTGTAGCAGATGCGAGCTTCAACTGGAAGCCAGTGGAGTGTGTGGAGGAGCGGGGTGACGTGAGAGAACTTGGGAAGGTTGAACACCAGACGGGCTGCGGCGTTCTGGATGAGTTGTAGGGGTTTAATGGCACAGGCAGGGAGCCCCGCCAGCAGCGAGTTGCAGTAATCCAGACGGGAGATGACAAGTGCCTGGATTAGGACCTGCGCCGCTTCCTGTGTAAGACAGGGTCGTACTCTGCGAATGTTGTAGAGCATGAACCTACAGGATCGGGTCACCGCCTTGATGTTAGTGGAGAACGACAGGGTGTTGTCCAGGGTCACGCCAAGGCTTTTAGCACTCTGGGAGGAGGACACAATGGAGTTGTCAACCGTGATGGCGAGATCATGGAACGGGCAGTCCTTCCCCGGGAGGAAGAGCAGCTCCGTCTTGCCGAGGTTCAGCTTGAGGTGGTGATCCGTCATCCACACTGATATGTCTGCCAGACATGCAGAGATGAGATTCGACACCTGGTTATCAGAAGGGGGAAAGGAGAAAATTAATTGTGTGTCGTCTGCTTAGCAATGATAGGAGAGACCATGTGAGGATATGACAGAGCCAAGTGACTTGGTGTATAGCGAGAATAGGAGAGGGCCTAGAACTGAGCCCTGAGGGACACCAGTGGTGAGAGCACGTGGTGCGGAGACGGATTCTCGCCACGCCACCTGGTAGGACACATTCCAAGAGTTAGCCGCGCCGGAGATGCCCAACTCGGAGAGGGTGGAGAGGAGGATCTGATGGTTCACAGTATCAAAGGCAGCAGATAGGTCTAGAAGGATGAGAGGAGAGAGAGTTAGCTTTAGCAGTGCGGAGAGCCTCCGTGACACAGAGAAGAGCAGTCTCAGTTGAATGACCAGTCTTGAAACCTGACTGATTTGGATCAAGAAGGTCATTCTGAGAGAGATAGCAAGAGAGCTGGCCAAGGACGGCATGCTCAAGAGTTTTGGAGAGAAAAGAAAGAAGGGATACTGGTCTGTAGTTGTTGACATCAGAGGGATTGAGTGTAGGTTTTTTGAGAAGGGGTGCAACTCTCGCTCTCTTGAAGACGGAAGGGACGTAGCCAGCGGTCAAGGATGAGTTGATGAGCGGGGTGAGGTAGGGGAGAAGGTCTCCGGAAATGGTCTGGAGAAGAGAGGAGGGGATAGGGTCAAGCAGGCAGGTTGTTGGGCGGCCGGCCGTCACAAGTCGCAAGATTGATTTTTTTTTTTTAGCTTTTGACATTTCAAATTAATTGAAATTTCTACTTCTAATTTCTACCACAAAGATGACCGCCCATCGTCGACTGTCAACTTAGTCATGTCTATTCTATTATCTATATTTCTATGATTTCAATAGGTTTCCTATGGATGATTGACAGTATAATTTAAAACAACAGATATTCCCATTCAAGTCAACATTCTCTGATGTGTGGACCTCCAACCATCTTTGTGGTACCATTCAAAATTTGACGTTTCAATTTTATTCCCATATTTGAACATTTATCAGCCAAAACAGGACATCCACCTTGTATTCAAGAGCATGTTGTCTTAACCGATGACACAACACAAACATCTTAGACTATGTAAAATAGGGTCTAAGGTACAATATATGCGATTAGAGCCACGTCCCACCCTAGTCAACAGCCAGTGGAATCGCGTGGCGCGAAATACAAATACCTCAAATGCTATAACTTCAATTTCTCAAACATATGACTATTTTACACCATTTTAAAGACAAGACTCTCGTTAATCTAACTACATCGTCCGATTTCAAAAAGGCTTTACAGCGAAAGCAAAACATTAGATTATGTCAGGAGAGTACCCTGCCAAAAATAATCACACAGCCATTTTCAAAGCAAGCATATATGTCACAAAAACCTAAACCACAGCTAAATGCAGCACTAACCTCCTAGGACATTATGTTATACAATACATGCATGTTTTGTTCATATTTATATCAAAAACCAGCTTTTTACATTAGCATGTGATGTTCAGAACTAGCATACCTAGTGAAAACCTCCGGTGAATTTACTAAATTACTCATGATAAACGTTCACAAAATACATAACAATTATTTAAAGAATTATAGATACAGAACTCCTTCATACAATCGCGGTGTCAGATTTTAAAATAGCTTTTTGACGAAAGCACATTTTGCAATATTCTGAGTACATAGCTCGGCCATCACGGCTAGCTATTTTGACACCCACCAAGTTTGGGACAACCTAAACTCAGAATTACTATTAGAAAAATTGGATTACCTTTGCTGTTCTTCGTCAGAATGCACTCCCAGGACTTCTACTTCAACAACAAATGTTGTTTTGGTTACAAATAATCCATAGTTATATTCAAATAGCGCTGTTTTGTTCGTGCGTTCAGGTCACTAACCGAAGGGTGACGCACGAGCGCATTTCGTGACAAAAAAATTCAAAATATTCCATTACCGTACTTAGAAGCATGTCAAACGCTGTTTAAAATCAATTTTTATGCTATTTTTGTCGTAAAATAGCGATAATATTCCAACCGGGCAACGTTGTATTCATTCAAAGGCTGAAAGAAAAAAATGGAGTAGTCTCGTGAATGCGCATCTCAGTGTCACTGTCCCCAGGCTGACCACTCACAAATTCTGCTGCTGTTCTTTGCCCAGAGACAGCAGACACCCCATTCCACTTTCTGGCGCCTTCTGAGAGCCAATGGAAGCCTTAGAAAATGTCACGTTACAGCACAGATGTTGTATTTTCGATAGAGATGCAACAGAAGGACAACAAATTGTCAGACAGGGCACTTCCTGTATGGAATCTTCTCAGGTTTTGACCTGCCATATGAGTTGTGTTATATTCACAGACACCATTCAAACAGTTTTAGAAACTTTAGAGTGTTTTCTATCCAAATCTGCTAATTATATGCATATTCTCGTTTCTGGGCAAGAGTAGTAACCAGTTTAAATCGGGTACGTTTTTTTATCCGGCCGTGCAAATACTGCCCCCTAGCCCCAATAGGTTAAAGGACATTATAAAAATAAATCTAGAAATTGTCAAACAATTTGACAACCCTGTTTTGTAAGGTTTTAAATGATATAAATCTCAACTGTTTTTCTTTTCCAGTGATGACGACATGGTATGGTGGGGTATGCAAAATGGGTTAACTTTGAGCACCTTTATCTCGTGAATGTTTTGGAATTCAGGTCCCTAAAGTCACTTTCTGAGCACTTCTCCAATGGTTAAATAGGCCTATGTATGGAAGGTTTCGTTCAAATTAAAAGGTGTGCAGTCAAAAAGTTATTGAATTCAAATGGATTTACCCTACATGTAGTTAGTAACTTTCAGCTTCCTGACTTATACCTCTGTGGCCCATTGTCTTTTATTGTGTCCTGTATGCTTGTACTCATATACTTTTCATAATGTGCATCTGCAGTGGGTTGTACCAGAGCTGGTAGGCCAGGCCCTGGCAACAGTGCTGATGCTTGTCTCCCTGCACTGGTTTGTCTTCCTACTCAACCTGCCTGTGGCCGCCTGGGACATGTACAGGTAAGTACGTTGTACCTATTGTTTGTTATGACAACTGAATGTTAATGACCAACGGCATCTTCTTTTCCTATGTGAGCACTAAAGACACTTTTGTGTCTGAGGAGTGAGGGGTTCCGCTCAGAGCTGTCATCAGTGGCTGTGTTGTAAACCTTACGATAAGATGTACTTCATTTTACATTTACATTGAAATTCATTTCGCGACGTCAGCATACGAACACAACACAATATACAGTTGAAGTCGGAAGCTTACATACACCTTAGCAAATACATTTAAACTCAGTTTTTCACAATTCCTGATATTTAATGCCAGTAAAAATTCTTAGGTCAGTTAGGATTACCACTTTATTTTAAGAAATGTCAGAATAATAGTAGAGAGAATGATTTATTTCTTTCATCACATTCCCAGTGGGTCAGAAGTTTACATACACTCAATTAGTATTTGGTAGCATTGCCTTTAAATTGTTTAACTTGGGTCAAGCGTTTCGGGTAGCCTTCCACAAGCTTCCCACACACTGGGTGAATTTTGGCCCATTCCTCCTGACAGAGCTGGTGTAACTGAGTCAGGTTTGTAGGCCTCCTTGCTCACACACACGCTTTTTCAGTTCTGCTCACACATTTTCTATATGATTGAGGTCAGGGCTTTGTGATGGCCACTCCAATACCTTGACTTTGTTGTCCTTAAGCCATTTTGCCACAACTTTGGAAGTATGCTTGGGGTCATTGTCTATTTGGAAGACCCGTTTGCGACCAAGCTTTAACTTTCTGACTGATGTCTTGAGATGTTGCTTCAATATATCCACATCATTTTTCATCCTCATGATGCCATCTATTTTGTGAAGTGCACCAGTTCCTCCTGCAGCAAAGCACCCCCCACAACATGATGCTGCCACCCCTGTGCTTCACGGTTGGGCTGGTGTTCTTCAGCTTGCAAGCCTCTCTCAGGTTATGTCGATATAGGACTCGTTTTACTGTGGAAATAGATACTTTTGTGCTCGTTTCCACCAGCATGTCAAGCAAAGAGGCACTGAGTTTGAAGGTAGGCCTTGAAATACATCCACAGGTACACCTCCAATTGACTCAAATTATGTCAATTATACTATCAGAAGCTTCTAAAGCCATGACATCATTTTCTGGAGTTTTCCAATGTGTTTAAAGGCACAGTGAACTTAGTGAATGTAAACCTCTGACCTACTGGAATTGTGATACAGTGAATTATGTGAAATAATCTGTCTGTAAACAATTGTAGGAAAAATTACTTGTCATGCACAAAGTAGATGTCCTAACTGACTTGCCAAAACTATAGTTTGTTAACAAGAAATTTGTGGAGTGGTTGAAAAACAGGTTTTAATGACTCCAACCTTAGTTTATGTAAACTTCCGACTTCAACTGTATTACATGCGGTACTGAAAACTGGAAAGTTAGTATACGATTCACCCACTTACATTTTCACATATTATACTGTCCGACAGTGTATTGGGCCTGCATCTGTCCTATGTCCCACTGTTTAACAGGCCTTGCTCCTATTCTTACTGAACAGTGGGACCCTTAATCTCCTTCTGGAGGGCAGCAGCTCAAATCATTGGGCAAGATTGTGTGTGGGGTCCTCTATGATGCTCTTGGCCTTGTCCCTTGCCAGTTTATCATAGTGTCTCTGAAGACCCCTGCATTGCAGCCCGTAGAGCTTGGACCCCAGGTTCACAGTCCGCCTGAGAATACCCTTATTAGCCACTGACTGCCCACCGTACCAGGCCAGGAAACAGAAAGTCAGCACTCTCTCTATATGGCAGGTGTAGTAGTTGGAGAGTGTCTAGGTGTTAACGTTCAGTTGTCTGTCTGCGCAGGAGGTACAGTCGTGGTTGGTCTTTTTTATTGATGTTCTGAGTGTTGGCATTAAAAGGGTGTGCTGTCCATGATGGTTCCCAGGTCCCTACAACTCAACACTATCTCTTCACCAATCAGGACTAGGTGGCTCACTGAGTCTGCCTTCCCCATGAAATCAGTAAGCAGTTTTGTTGAGTTTGAGGTAGTTATTGCACCAGTGATGAACCCTGTTTACATCTGTTTGGAAATGCAGTGTGTCATCTGAGGATGCCTGGTGGTGTCTGCATATTTCACTGCCAAGCAGTTCCCATCAGAGCCTTTCAGGTCATTGGTGCATATGAATAATAGCACTGTAGAGATGAGTTCCTTTTGGGTGATGTTGTTGAACTTGACATACTGCCCCCTGCTCAGCAGGAAGTCTAGCACCCACAAGTAATACTATAACTACCCTAACCCATGTAAGCCCCTTACAAACTCCCCAGCTCTTAGAGATATAGCCCACACCCAAGCTGTTACCTACAATGCTATGGTTGTTCTAATGTCTCGTGTGTTGTCTACCTATTGTTTATCTGACAGGGTTTGGAAGGTGCCCATGGGAAACATGGGGGTGTTTGACCCCACTGAGATCCACAACCGGGGACAACTAAAGTCTCACATGAAGGAGTCCATGATCAAACTCGGCTTCCACCTGCTCTGCTTCTTCATCTACCTGTACAGGTAAGAGATTGTCCCTTGCTGTCTGGGATTCTATATGCTAGCTGCTGTCATATGTTACAGTACTAACATAGCTAATCTTACTGCTCATTTATTTATTGCTTAGTACAGGATAACGTTTATGTTTAGCCTGAGCTTAAGTTTTGTTATTAAAGTAATTTCTTCACTTGTCACACGCTTCCTTTCTCCTCCACAGCATGATCCTGGCACTGATCAACGATTGAGATGCCCATGGCCGTTTTTATCCAATCGGCCGAATCACAAACTATTCAGTATGTGGTGTTCAATATGTTCTCAGTCCTCTGCTCAGCTGGAGTCACCTGACATTACACTCCTTTGGACACCTAATCATTGCTCAGACCCCCCTCCCCTCCATTACATACCTCTGTTCTCATAACTGCCCTGGAATTGTGTGTGCGTGTGCTTTTGTTCAGCCTGTGTCCAACAATGCTGTCCATGCACTGCTTCTCTGGGCAGATGGAAAACATGACAATCGTACAGGCTAGGTGGTGCATACGATTGGCTAACACATTTTCAGCCAAGAGCCAATCACATCCTCTTGCAGCCTGCCGAACATCATCTTTGATATGTCAATGCCATATTTGATTGTCATATTTATTTTTTTGTCTCTTGTCAACATGCTGGAAAATTCTTGAATTGAATATCCTTTTGCAGAATACTAACCTGTGTTTTGGCGATCTATTTCTATTATATTTTCTTGCAGTCTCTTAACATCAATAAGTTATAGATCTGACATCCCCTGACTGCTGAAAGGTGCACATTTGATTGGTATTATAAAATAAAAAGTGTACTCAGGGGAATACATGCACCTGGATTGGAAAATGTTTTTCAACCCTATTTTTATCACTCGACTGTGTATCAATGGGCAATATAACCTCGATTCAATCCGTAGCACTGAAGAGCTACGCTGTAGCGCGATTTCATTTAAGGTAATTTCCAATTGAGCTGACATGTAACATTGCCTTTAAATTTATGTAGTGCTTCAGATTGAATCAAATCCCTTGTCTGTATCATAGTTGTATTACATTTCACTATGTATGACAAAAGCACATTTACTATACATCACTATGTATGTTATTTGTGCAGTTTGAGAATGACCATGTTCCAGCCAAATGTATTTCTCTATGGGGAAGGGTGTGTGTTCAGATTGTTTAAATCAAACTAAAATGACTTTTTATTTGTGCTTTGGAAAATAATTTGTGGGGTTTCTTAAACTTGAAAGAGAACAATTGGTGTCTTTTTCTTGTGAGATTGTATTGAGGTAGGGCTAATACTGTAGTCCAAAGTCATGTTCTGAGAATATAATTTCCATGACTGTTTCGTAAGCTGCTAATCATTAAAGCCATCACGGTCTTAAAACCCTGAATGCTTTATTGAAAATATGCATACATAACTTCTCCTACACAACGTTACATAACAGTACAATCACTTTTTGTAATAACACTTAAATGCAAAACGGATTCTTCCAAACCTAATAATGGCTTCTCACCTTGCCAAACGTTTACAGCAAGGAGAGGGAAATAAGAAGCCCCAAAATAAGGTACGTCTCAAAAGAACAACTTGCATAAGCTGAACCTAGAACACATCTGTGATTGTTTTAGTGTTTGATCTGTACTGAGGTGTGTGGCGTGTGTATACATTTTTATATCTATCAGTCTTCTGTAATAGAACAAGCTGGTGGTGGCTGTAATGACCTGTGGGCAGGCGCTTGCCTGATGCAGGGGAGATCTGTGTCATAGAAAAATGCTTAGCCTATACGCTGTTCTTACTCTCATTATACATGCCATAACAGATACAGATATACAGCACATCAGAAAAGCTTATTTTGCTTGACCGTCCAACAGGAACAATGTATACATGTTCAGAATTATCTGATACACTTGTGTACAAATGCATTATACATACATGTTAAATTGTTGAAAAATAAATGGTTGAGTACAGGGAAAATGAGAAACAAATGAATTGATAAATGAAAACGATAGTAACAAAAGACATTTGTCAGTCTGTATTGAATACATAAATCAGGAAAAGGAAAAACAAAGCAGCAAATAAATGCTAATTTCACCACAGCTAGAGAAAAAGTGGATATACCAAAAATGTAAGCGATAAAGATGAGGGAAATGGAGGTAAAATGAAAACAGCACAATGGTGGACACACAAATGAGATCAAAGTCAAGGAAAACCCAGTTAACCCCATTGCTGTTAAGGGTGATTACAACCCAGTTCAAACAGCAAGTTTAAGCAATTCCTTCTCCACTACCTAACCTCTCCACAACTAAACTCAGCAAAAAAAGAAACGTCCCTTTTTCAGGACCCGGTCTTTCAAAGATAATTCGTAAAAATCCAAATAATTTCACAGATCTTCATTGTAAAGGGTTTGAACACTTTCCCATGCTTGTTCAATGAACCATAAACAATTAATGAACATGCACCTGTGAAACGGTCGTTAAGACACTAACAGCTTACAGACGGTAGGCAATTAAGGTCACAGTTATGAAAACTTAGGACACTAAAGAGGCCTTTCTACTGACTCTGAAAAACACCAAAAGAAAGATGCCCAGGGTCCCTGCTCATCTGCGTGAACGTGCCTTAGGCATGCGGACTGCAGATGTGGGCAGGGCAATGAATTGCAATGTCTGTGCTGTGAGATGCCTAAGACAGCGCTACAAGGAGACAGGACGGACAGCTGATCTTCCTCACAGTGGCAGACCACGTGTAACAACACCTGCACAGGATCGGTACATCCGAACATCACACCTCCGGGACAGGTACAGGATGGCAACAACATCTGCCCGAGTTACACCAGGAATGCACAATCCCTCTATCAGTGCTCAGACTGTCCGCAATAGGCTGAGAGGCTGGACTGAGGGCTTGTAGGCCTGTTGTAAGGCAGGTCCTCACCAGACATCACCGGCAACAACGTCGCCTATGGGCACAAACCCACCGTCGCTGGACCAGACAGGAATGGCAAAAAGTGCTCTTCACTGATGAGTCGCTGTTTTGTCTCACCAGGGGTGATGGTCGGATTCGCGTTTATCGTCGAAGGAATGAGCGTTACATCGAGGCCTGTACTCTGGAGCAGGATTGATTTGGAGATGGAGGGTCCGTCATAGTCTGGGGCGGTGTCACAGCATTATCGGACTGAGCTTGTTGTCATTGCAGGCAATCTCAACGCTGAGCGTTACAGGGAAGACATCCTCCTCCCTCATGTGGTACCCTTCCTGCAGGCTCATCCTGACATGACCCTCCAGCATGACAATGCCACCAGCCATACTGCTTGTTCTGTGCGTGATTTCATGCAAGACAGGAATGTCAGTGTTCTGCCATGGCCAGTGAAGAGCCCGGATCTCAATCCCATTGAGCATGTCTGCGACCTGTTGGATCGGAGGGTGAAGGCTAGGGCCATTCCCCCCAGAAATGTCCGGGAACTTGCAGGTGCCTTGGTGGAAGAGTGGGGTACCATCTCACAGCAAGAACTGGCAAATCTGGTGCAGTCTATGAGGAGGAGATGGACTGCAGTACTTAATGCAGCTGGTGGCCACACCAGATACTGACAGTTACTTTTGATTCTGACCCCCCCTTTGTTCAGGGACACATTATTCCATTTCTGTTAGTCACATGTCTGTGGAACTTGTTCAGTTTGTCTCAGTTGTTGAATCTTATGTTCATACAAGTATTTACACATGTTAAGTTTGCTGAAAATAAACACAGTTGACAGTGAGACGTTTCTTTTTTTGCTCAGTTTATAACCTCCTAAACATTCCCATTAGAAAGTTAGCCTCAGCACGTGCTTCACTAGGTCTAGCATGGAATCTGAAGAGTAAGAGCATAGCCACCATATAATCAAAAGCTATTTCGCTATGAACCACAGGTGGTCAAAATGGTTTCTTCTGGCAGCAGTGAGGCCTAAGCAACATGCACATCAACCTCACCATCCCATCCTTTGGGGAAACAAAGCTACATCCAATTTAAAAGGGTATTTTACTGTGTTAAAAAACACTAAACAAACGTAAATCATTATAACCATACAAGCATCTCCAAGATTCACTTAGATTTGTCGATTTTATATCCATCCGATTCAGTTAAAATGCCTGTAAGTCCTGTCATTTAAAAATAGCTAAAAGTTTGAGGTGAAATAAAATATGTCATTATTTTCAGCGTGTGAAAACTCCAATCTCATATACGTTGAGAGGTTTATTAGAGGCAATGAATAAACCAATAAAAAATTACTTTCCTGTTGGAAGAACAACATAGATATACAGTGCCGTGAAAAGTATTTGCCCCCTTCCTGATTTTGGCATATTTTTGATACTGAATGTTATCAGATCTTCAACCAAAACCCAATATTAGATAAAGGGAAGCAGAGTTTACAAAAAATGTAATAACAAAGTTATGCAACAACCAATTACCCTGTGTGAAAAAGCAATTGCACCCTTACACTCAATAACTGGTTGTGCCACCTTTAGCTGCAATGACTACAACCAAATGCTTCCTCTAGTTGTTGATCAGACTCTCACATCGCTGTGGAGGAATTTTCACCCACTCTTGCATGCACAACTGCTTTAACTCAGAGATATTTTGGGGTTTTCAAGCATGCCACAACATCTAAATTGGGATTAGGTCTGGACTTTGACTAATCCATTCCAAAACATCAAATTTGTTACTTTTAACCATTTTCATGTAGACTTGATTGTGTGTTTTGGATCATTGTCTTGCTGCATGACCCAGCTGCGCTTCAGCTCAGACTGATGGCCTGATATTCTCCTGTAGAATTCTCTGATACAGAGCAGAATTCAAGGTTCCTTCTATTAAGGCAAGTCGTCCAGCTCCTAAGGCAGCAAAGCATCCCCAAACCATCCCACTACCAGCACCATGCTTGACCGTTGGTATGAGTTCCTTACTGTGGAATGCAGTGTTTGGTTTTCGCCAGACATAATGGGACCCTTATCCACAAAGTTGACTCAAGTTTGCCAAAATGCACATGGACTTAGAATCTTAGAATGTTCTATGGACAGATGATTCAAAAGAATAACTTCTATGATGACATGGGTCCCATTACGCCTGGCGAAAACCAAACACTGCATTCCACAATAAAAACCTTAAGCATGATGGTGGTAGTGTGATTGTTTGGGGATGCTTTGCTGCCTTAGGACCTAGGTGACTTGACTTAATAGAACAAACCATGAATTCTGCTCTGTATCAGAGAATTCTACAGGAGATTGTCAGGCTATCCGTCTGTGAGCTGAAGCGCAGCTGGGTCATGCAGCAAGACATGATCCAAAACACACAATCAAGTCTACATGAAAATGGCTAAAAAGCAACAAATTTGGAATGGTCTAGTCAAAGTCCAGACCTAATCCCAACTGAGATGTTGTGGCAGGACTTGAAACGAGCAGTTCATGCTTGAAAACCCACAAAATGTCGCTGAGTTAAAGCAGTTCTGCATGGAAGAGTGGGCCAAAATTCCACCACAGCGACGTGAGAGACTGATCAACAACTACAGGAAGCGTTTGGTTCGAGTCATTGCAGCTAAAGGTGGCACAACCAGTTACTGAGTGTAAGGGGGCAATTACTTTTTCACACAGGGCAATGAGTGTTGTATAACTTTGGCTATGAAATAAGTATGTAATTGTTGAGTTATATGTTCACTCAGGTTCCCTTTATCTAATATTCAGTTTTGGTTGAAGACCTGATAACATTCAGTGTCAAAAATATGCAAAAGTAAAGAATTAAAAAGGGGCAAATACTTTTTCACAGCACTGTATATACCCTTACCACTCTCCACCACTACAGCCCTCTCTCTATATATCAACGTACTAATCATGACAATAAATAATATTATCAATAATAAATAATAAACTCTCGACGAGGCAGGTGAAGTGTGGCAGTCCTGGGATTAGCTCCAAGACGAAAGAGGATGGGGCCTGGCTGAACACAGGAGGTGCAACAGACATCAGACACTGTGAGCCACACAGGTAAGAGGAGGTGGGAGGCAGGTAAGAGGAGGTGGGAGGTCAGTCAAGGTGGCTGCTTGGTAATCAGTTAATTTGTGATTTGTCTGACATCTCCGCGTGTGTGACGTTAGCACCTGCCGCTGGAGCACAGCCCCAGAGCCAAACCTTCAGAAAGCAGCTGTCAAAACGCAATAGTTTCTCTGCTTCATTCGTTAGAGTCTAGTGTTTTTCTCCTGGATTCAAGAAGTAGTGTCTTCTGCTCCAAGGTTACTATCAGCTGTCCATGCTACAACATTCTTTCAGGGAGAGAGAGAAACAGAACAGCATTTCCATTTATTGTTTATTTTTGAACATTTATTTTTGCCCATCCCCTTCTTCAGATGACAAAAATAAACATTGTTCTTATTTTTTTTTTTCTTGTTACATGTAGTCTACACACGTTTTACATAGATGCCACTTTTTTTTCTTTTTACAGTAGTTACATAGCAGGAATAAAATTATTTGACATTTTTATATACAATACATCTATATAGAACAGTACTTATTATACATTGCGCTGTCAGTCATAACTATTATAAAACATGAGCTTTTAAAACCACCCCTCAGCTACTCTCAGTCCATCCCACCTATCGCCGTAAACTGCCCTTGTATGATTTCCATGTGCCATATATTTTTCACCTGTGCTGTTTCACATAAATTCTGAACCTGTCTAATCCTATAGGATCTGCAGATTGTATGTTAAAGATACATATTTTTACCCAAAGTACAATTATATTGTTGATTGATTATGGCTTTCCAAATCTCCCAACAATGCCGTATGTAGAGTTAATTATACAAGAGCACTTGCATGTATATTACCTTAACTTCTTGGTTCACCCCTACACAATAGACTTAAAAACCATTCAAATTGTTCTACAAATTGTATTTTACACCACTGTGTCTCATAATTACAGTGTAGAGGCTATGGTAATAATAGACACTGAACCCAAAAACATATGGCAGATATAAAGAGGGCTCTAGGCCACTAGTTAAAGTATGATGACCAGTCAAATAAATCCGTACCGCTTAGCCCCTCAGCGTCCTGGACATCAGGGAAAGGGGCGGGCCCCCAGATTCGGACGGTGCCGTCGTCTGAGGCGCTGGCCAGGAGACCGGGCACTACAGGATTCCAGCTCACACAGTTCACTGTACGTGAATGACCTGTCAACTCCGCGATGGGCAGCTCACTGCGCCTGTGCCAGATGTACACTTTGTGATCTGTAGATGGAGGACACACAGTATAAACCAGACCATGTGAGTGCTACACATTCGCCTCTACCTTTTCCTGGGTCATGTTCATTAGGCAACAAATGGAAGAAAACAGACAAACAGGGCAGGACTACCTGGCCTTACAAAAATAAATGTTCATTTTCCTTTGCAAACTGTTTGAAAAGGTTTTCTGTTGCATGAGCTAATAAACAGCCCTGATGTGTGAGTGAGTTAGTGTGGTTATAATACTGAAAGTAATGTCAAAGCATAATTTGGACACATCAACTAGAAGAGGACGGTGCCTTACCCTCACTCCCACTGGCGATGAAGTCTTCGTTGTGTCCTCCAAAGCAGGAGTGGATGGTGTAGAAGCCCTGTGTCACACCCTGATACTTCCTCACCAGCACCCGGTCATGTAGGTCCCACAGGTGCACACCCTACAGACAGACAGAATATTGACCGGTGCATTCTCAGACAGCTCGACATAATCCTAACCCCCCCCCCCCCCCAAGAAAAGCCAAACCACTCACCTGAGTAGCCACATTCAGCAGAGCTAACCTCCCGTTCTTTGAAACTGTGAAAGACATGATTGGATGGTCCTCCTGGACTCTGTGGAAGTGCAGCACAAACACAAAATTAAAATGACAGAACTTGCATAAGCACAGGATGGGCCTCGTACATATAGAAACAATGATTAGATATGACAATGGATGGGACTAACTCACATGTTTCTGTCCGTAAGGTCCTCAAAGTTGTAACCACGGATACGCTGGTGTGTGTCTGATGCCAGGACGGTCCGAGTGTCACCCAGGCACCACAGGCATTGAACCCTTACTCCTTCCCACGAGTCCAGCAGGTTACCATCCAGATCCTGGGGATAAGGTTATATCAACCTCAATGCACTGATTAGTCCCAACACACACAATAGCTCAATCAGCCCTTATGCTGAGACAGACAGGTCACACCCTGATGGAAGACACTCACACACTGGTAGAACTGGCCCCTCTGGCCTCCTGTGACGAAGCGTTTGCCGTCTGGATTCCAGGCCACACTGGTCAGACTGTCCTCGTGTGATTGGCTCATTTTTGTCCGCAACTCACCCGTCTGGCCAATGACAAGAGACATGGGTGAGTGAGCAGGGAGGACTATTTTAAAAACCTTTAAAAAAAAATGTAATGCCTAGTAATAACATGACAATAACAACTACCATTTTCATCCTGGTGAAAGTAAGATGTGGAAGTAATTTGTAATTTACCCGCAACACAATCATTGACGAATAGAACTTTGCAGAGGACTTTTTGATCTTTCCAACAGCAAGCTTTCTGGATAAAAAGTAAATCCACGTTACCTGTACATTCCACAGCCACAGCTCTGAGCAGTCATCGGGGCCACAGGCAATCAAGTAAGTGTCATCAGGGCTCCAGGCCAGGTATGAGACACCGTAGGCGTGGCCCTCTAGAGTCTTCATCAGCTTCAACTGGTGACTCTCCTGTCAATCAGCAGCACAGTTATCACCTCAGCTAATAATTTCCCCCAAAGTTCACATCTTCCCGCCTCCGCCACCCCTTTGAAATCCCCCTCTCTTATGCTCTGTTTACTAAAACTTATCAGCATGATAATGGTTCATCTGTAATGAGAAAGGTTCCTACTGTGTTGACATGCCACACAATGACTGTGGTGTCTTTGGATCCCGTGGCCAGTTTGGTGCCATCATTGGAGAACTTGCAGAACCACACTTCATTGCAGTGTTCGGTGAGGACCTGCTGGGTGTAGCAAGGGAACTGTTTCCTGCAGATAACAACACTCAGACGTCAGGGAGAGAGGACATATAGGAAAGAATAAGGTTTTGTTAATTCCAGGAATAGACCTTATCACCCTGAACGTTCTACCCAGCTAGTGTGGGTACCTAATATTTATTTTTTAAACAAGGGCAGATAATGACAATGCGCTAAGGTTTTGCATTGGTTTAAAGGAAGCACTTAATTTCCTACCCAGTTAGAAAATGTGAACGTCAGAAAACGAACATTAGTCAATGGCGCGTGAATACATATGATCTATACATACAATCTTGTGACATAACCACAATAGAAGCAAAACAAACTATTACTGGGAAGTAAGACCATTACAGCTACGGTCCAAGGCAAGGCAATTTTGACAGCCAAATTAAGGGAATGAACACAGAAAGGACAGATACAGTGGGGCAAAAAAGTATTTAGTCAGCCACCAGTTGTGCAAGTTCTCCCACTTAAAAAGATGAGAGAGGCCTGTAATTTTCATCATAGGTACACTTCAACTATGACAGACAAAATGAGAAAAAAAATCCAGAAAATCACATTGTAGGATTTTTAATGAATTTATTTGCAAATTATGGTGGAAAATAAGTATTTGGTCACCTACAAACAAGCAAGATTTCTGGCTCTCACAGACCTGTAACTTCTTCTTTAAGAGGCTCCTCTGTCCTCCACTCGTTACCTGTATTAATGGCACCTGTTTGAACTTGTTATCAGTATAAAAGACACCTGTCCACAACCTCAAACAGTCACACTCCAAACTCCACTATGGCCAAGACCAAAGAGCTGTCAAATGACACCAGAAACAAAATTGTAGACCTGCACCAGGCTGGGAAGACTGAATCTGCAATAGGTAAGCAGCTTGGTTTGAAAAAAATCAACTGTGGGAGCAATTATTAGGAAATGGAAGACATACAAGACCACTGATAATCTCCCTCGATCTGGGGCTCCACGCAAGATCTCACCCCGTGGGGTCAAAATGATCACAAGAACAGTGAGCAAAAATCCCAGAACCACACGGGGGGACCTAGTGAATGACCTGCAGAGAGCTGGGACCAAAGTAACAAAGCCTACCATCAGTAACACACTACGCCGCCAGGGATTCAAATCCTGCAGTGCCAGACGTGTCCCCCTGCTTAAGCCAGTACATGTCCAGGCCCGTCTGAAGTTTGCTAGAAACATTTGGATGATCCAGAAGAGGATTGGGAGAATGTCATATGGTCAGATGAAACCAAAATATAACTTTTTGGTAAAAACTCAACTCGTCGTGTTTGGAGGACAAAGAATGCTGAGTTGCATCCAAAGAACACCATACATACTGTGAAGCATGGGGGTGGAAACATCATGCTTTGGGGCTGTTTTTCTGCAAAGGGACCAGGACGACTGATCCGTGTAAAGGAAAAAATGAATGGGGCCATGTATCGTGAGATTGAGTGAAAACCTCCTTCCATCAGCAAGGGCATTGAAGATTAAACGTGGCTGGGTCTTTCAGCATGACAATGATCCCAAACACACCGCCCGGGCAACGAAGGAGTGGCTTCGTAAGAAGCATTTCAAGGTCCTGGAGTGGCCTAGCCAGTCTCCAGATCTCAACCCCATAGAAAATCTTTGAAGGGAGTTGAAAGTCTGTGTTGCCCAGCGACAGCCCCAAAACATCACTGCTCTAGAGGAAATCTGCATGGAGGAATGGGCCAAAATACCAGCAACCGTGTGTGAAAACCTTGTGAAGACTTATAGAAAACGTTTGAGCTGTGTCATTGCCAACAAAGGGTATATAACAAAGTATTGAGATAAACTTTTGTTATTGACCAAATACTTATTTTCCACCATAATTTGCAAATAAATTCATTAAAAATCCTACAATGTGATTTTGTGGAATTTATTTTCTTATTTTGTCTGTCATAGTTGAAGTGTACCTATGATGAAAATTACAGGCCTCTCTCATCTTTTTAAGTGGGAGAACTTGCACAATTGGTGGCTGACTAAATACTTTTTTGCCCCACTGTAAATATCGACAGAGTATAGAGTGAAGAGCCTTACCGGCTGCAGGCGTGGTCCAGGAGGAGGGACACAGAGTCCAGGCCACTGTCCAGTTTGGTGTTGTGGTAGAGGCAACGCTCTCTCTGCAGCTCCACAGCCTGCCTCAGCAGGGTCTGCAGCCGGCGCGGAGGCAGCATCACAGAGGGAGGCAGGTATGCTGCAGACAGGAGAAGGGAGGGAATGAGGCACAGTGTGATAAGATAGGAATGAGGGGAACAAAGAGAGAGGGAGAGAGATACATTGTTTAAAAGAAAGTCTATTCTTAAAATGTCACTCGGATAAGAAGAGGAAGAAAATATGTGTTTAAATACCATCAGTTCTGTTTCTAATCTGGAGTGTTAGGTTCTAAACGAACCTATTAAAACTCACGCACGCTTAATAAAGCTCAAACCAAGTTAATTCACCCATTAGGTCAATACAGCTGCGTAAGACATTTTCACACAAGATCTGATATTTAACCCTTCCTCCTATGCTGAGTCTCCTCCTACACATCTGAACAGTCAATGTATCGCGGTTGCTAGACAGAACCTTAGTGATATCCGTTCTTCCTCACTTCATCTGACCTGACCTCTTCACCAAAGTGCTCACTCCTTCCCAACTCACAGCTGTCATGTTGACTCGTACCAGACTGTCTTTTCTCCTCCCATAGGATCCCTGATGGCTAACAATAACATATCCGGACAGAATGTAAACGTTCTACATTTCCCACTCTCCCTCGGTGACATGAATAAGTATATTTCATATTCTCAGAACCCAACAAGAGGAATTCATTTGATAATAAAGGTGCACTCATCTTAAAACCAGGGGAAAGGCTGAATGTGAGGATGTGGTATGTGTGTGTGAGTATGTGTGCGTGTAAGATGGCACTCACTCTGTAACTTGTCCAGGAGTTTAGTGCGGGAGGCAGTGCCTTTGCCCTCCCACTCTGCCTTTGCTCTCAGGTCCTCTGCATGGCTGCACATCAGGTACCTTGGAAATAGATGACATCAGTATTAGGCTGCCCTGCAGGACTCACCCCCAGCACCACGGAGACAGTCAGCTAGAATAATGGGATTCCCTGTCTAACTCAAAATCAGCTAAAATTCAAAGAGGAGCAAAAAATGTTTCTTTAACAAATCCATATCTTCGACCATACTGAATGAAGATTTGGCTGTACTCCAACACAAACACTCCTCACTGATAGTTAGTTGCCACATTGCAATGGACGTGCGTCAAATTAGTTTTAAAAGGCACTACAAGTGACAGCGGTTTCAATTTCAAAAGAGGCTTAGCTATATCTCTGTGATCTAGGCCATTTCTTAATGGTGTGGTAGGGCATTAGGACTGTTGATCAGAGGTAGCTACCCGCTCAGGATGTGGATGCGCTCTGTGTTGTACTTGAGGGGAGTGAGCTCAGCTCTCAGGACTTGCAGCGCCTCCAAGACCTTGGCATCCTCCAGATACTCCAGGTACTTCTGCTGCAGGAGCAGGAACTTCATCCGCTATAGAGGATAAAATAAGACAGACGGGAGGAAAATATGAGTGCATTATGAGTTAAGCACATGCATCTTAAAACATATCAAAATGGTTGTCTATGAAGAAAATGTAGCCTACACATCCTACTCTTACTCTGACAAGCAATAGTTGTCAATGTCTTGTCCATTCTACTGTAGCTAGTGCTTAGTGATTAACCGAAATGTCAGTTATTCTTCGCTTTTTAAACAACTAATTGACCGATGTCAGTTCAATTATTTGAATTCCATTTTATTCAGGGTTTTTTTCTGAGTGCAATTTCTCTAGAGATAAATCAGATCAAGCCCGAACTGCGCAATGTAGTAGGGAGTTTCCAACAGGCCAATATTCTACATAGTTTGGTGCAGAAAACATGGTAATTACCTACAATGACCATAATCAACAAACAGAAGAACACACAATCAAGATGGATAGAGAGCAGTTGCTTTGTGTGGTATCGCTACCTCAAAATACAAAATCTAAGATTGATAGTTGGTAGCAGTCATAAAAGTATGCCTTATTTACTGTGAAGAACTACTAAAATAGTGATTTTGTAAGACAGCATAAGCATCAGCTCTATAGAGATGAGATGATGACGTGGAATGAAATAATAGCAATCAAATAGGCCTAAAACAAATGTAACATACAGAAAAACTGAAATATTTTATTAAATGTGAATAGATTATGGTTAATAAGTGATAAGCAGTAATTAATTGTTTTATTCTGTGTTACAGCATTCAACCCACATAATGCATAGCACATTTAATGTTAAAAAACAAGAATTGAAAAGTGTTCTTTTATTTTATTATATATAATCAAAACCGACCTCAAAATGCACCAATCACTCAGCACTAACTGTTGCACTGTTGGGCTTACCACAATAGCACTTGGAGAATGCATCAATGCTTTCAGCTCATTCAGGTCACTTTCAGCCTATAATCAAACAAAAAAAATAGACACTGGTTATTTTCTGTTTTCTAACTACTGTACATTTCAACTTAATAAGCGAAATTGTTGTTTAAAAAGTTTGAGGGAAATTAATAAAATAAGCCAACAAGCAGAACAGATGTGTTGTTTACCTCTAAGGTTACATGATTAAAAATAAAAACATCTAAAATGGTTTCATCACCTTGTCCCACTCTCCTTCCACCACATGGTTGCGGAACTTTGTGGCAGAGGGATGCTCCAGTCTGCAGCCAGACTCCTGCATCAACAGGTCCACTGTCTGACTGTAGATGAGAGTGGGAGGGTAAGCACATGCAAAGGAGAAATACAAAGTATTTGCAAATAGCATTATTTTATGTACAGGCATTCAACACTAAAATGTTTGTTAAATTTCTTATTTTGTCAAGAGCCCTGACCAGGTTATAAAAAAGTTATTCATTTGAATCATGTTTACTAACTTATTACTTGGTCAAGTACATCACAATGCCTGATCATTGTATCTTTATCAATGACTTGCAAAAGTCCTAAACAATTTGACTTGTGCTGTATCAAATATGTAGACATATCTTTAACGTTGGAGGCAAATGTTGTGACCGTTCAATTTTCAAAATTCTTAATGAAAACAGATCGATTTCACGTGACCTTGTGGCTTGATTGACATGCAAATACTATCGCGTAACCAAACATTCTCAAAGCATTCTGGACTAGATTTTCCAGTTTCCATGGTCTTGGCAACTCCCAAGAGTAATGTCATTATAAGCATATTTTTAATTACACTTAAACATATATAAGTATGCATATGGCTGATGATTCGGGAATTGTTGTTTCTTTAGGCTACTTAACCAGAAAACTGCATGTTCTTGTCATTTCATGGAGTCCCATTTCTGGACCCCCAAAGTAACAGTTAACGTTAGCTAGCTTCCTACCAAGACGAGCTAAATTGTGCAATGGGCCATCTTTCTCCCTTCATCAATTTTCTAAAGGACCCGTGCTGTATTCCATTTACCTCTACAAAACCCCTCTGTTTATCTCACCGAACTAGTCGCTGTCAACATGATGACTTGCTTTATTCGCGGTTATTATGAAGGACATGATTTAGCATCAGCTGACAGCTAGCTAGGAAGCGAACGTTGGCTAACGTTACTTACTTAAGTCCTAAATCGTGTAAATGTTGCCCTATAAGTCTAATGACATCTTCCTCTGACTGAGAAAGACGTTTCTTCTTTTTCACGGAGTTTGCATCCGAAGACACGGTGTTGTTGGATGCTGCTGGGGCTGGGATACCGTCGTTGTTACTGACAGAGTTCCCATTGTTTGTTGTGGATAGTCCATTAACGTTAGTGTGAGCTTCCCCGGCGGAGGACGACTCTCCGTTTTGCGCACTGTTGTTTAGGCAGGACAGCTCCGAATCTTGACCCTGTCCTGCCCCGTTGGCCTGCATTTTATTAATGTTGATGTGGGCTACACTGTGCAGATTGAATCGAATGACAGGAGCAACGGGTGAATTGGGAAAAGTTAAAATCCCCACAACTGTAGACAGGGCCGCTGACCCAATTGAAGCCCCAAGCCCCCCTGCTCCCTCCGCCACCGAAGCTCGGTATTTCTTCCGCGGTGGCGGCGACGCTCCACCGGTTTCCGAGTCGGAGGAAGCGGAGGCCAGAGTTAATTCACCAAGAGTGTTGGTGACAGAATGATGTGAAGTTGGGGCTAGCAAAGGTGTCAGAGACGAGACAATAACTCGTTTTGTCGCTGAGCTTCTCTTGTTATTGTTGCTCTTCAGACAGCTGCAGACCCATTATGGATATTGAGACGCAGTGACGTCACCGGAAATTCCGACACTCCCTTGTGTCCGGGTAGTCCATAGGTGGTGCCCTTGAAGTTCATACTGAACTTTGTTTGTTTCACAAGTTAATATACCTTTTTTAAACTTATATGTATTTGTTTTATATTTTAATTGATTCATTATCTATCGGGAAAATAATAACTTGTTTACGATAAAAGGGTAAATCTGCAGTTCTAACAATAACAGCGCCACAACGCAACCACTCAAATTCATAGACAGAGCTATGGATGCAAGGATTGACCATCCATGACGTCAAAATGATAGAATTAACCAGTTGAGGCTATACAGCTTTTGTTTCAAATTACATTGTTTACAAACATTGGAGTAAAACAGCTTATATTTTCAGTTCTGGTGGAGTATGACAATTGACCTAAACTCATGAGACAATATGTTATATTCTTCAATAATCAATGGATTATTATTATATACACCCGTATATATCATGAATTTAAGTCTAAAAATGGAAGTTGCAATTGCAGGTTGCCCCTCTGTTTTTTTCAAGCTACATCAAAAAGGGGACCTCTTCTCAGTAAGCAAAGTTAGTTGAAATGTCTTTTCAACATATTGTGCTCATTAGGTTCTGCAACTTCTACAAGCAATGGATCAGACATCACACTCTCACACATACGTGACAACTTTATGCTATCAAAAGAGGAGACAACAGACCTACCCAAAACACACTGAATAAAGAAAGTATTAGAGACAATGGTTCAAATTCTTTTTTTAATCAATACACTTGAAATGACAAATAATTTAAATGAAATACATTATTAACTTATCTTTAAACTCAAACCCAGATAGTTTACAGACCATTCAAAGTGCCATTTTATTCCCAAGCCTGAGGTTCTTTAAAATACAAATCGAGAAACAGCAAAGACCTGCATTTTGGCCACATATTCAGGGACCAAAGCCATTCCTTCAACATTGGCACTTTTACATTGGTTTAAAAAAGGAAATCTGTCCCTGACATCTGCAATAAATTAATTTAATGAACAGTAAACTGTATGTACAACTCAGACTCGTTAGTCCTTTATCCCTTCACTTTAAATAGAATCTCAGCATGAATGAAACTTAGTTATAAAAATATTAATTAAAGGGCCAGCAATGTTTTAATTTGTGTAAGGGGCAAGTGAAGACAGAGGGTTGTAGAAGAATAAACTATTGCGCTTTCATCCAATTTCGGACAAAAGACACTGATGGGGATACAATATGAGCAAAGGAAACTCACCCGCATCTGCAATACTGTTCACATATCCACCTTACATACAGTCAAACAAACAAACATACAGTGCTGTGAAAAAGTATTTGCCCCTTTTTAATTCTCTACTTTTGCATATTTTTTATACTGAATATTATCAGATCTTCAACCAAATCCTAATATTAGATAATGGGAACCCGAGTGAACAAATAACACAACAATTACATACTTATTTCATAAACAAAGTTATGCAACACCCAATGCCCGTGTGAAAAAGTAATTCCCACCTCACACTCAATAACTGCTTGTGCCACCTTTAGCTTCAATGACTCCAACCAAACGCTTCCTGGAGTTGTTGATCAATCTCTCACATCGCTGTGGAGGAATTTTGGCCCACTCTTCCATGCAGAACTGCTTTAACTCAGCGACATTTGTGGGTTTTCAAGCATGAACTGCTCATTTCAAGTCCTGCCACATCTCAATTGGGATTAGGTCTGGACTTTGACTAGGCCATTCCAAAACTTCAAATGTGTTGCTTTTTAGCCATTGATTGTGTGTTTTGGATTATTGTCTTGCTGCATGACCCAGCTGTGCTTCAGCTCCCAGACAGTCTGACATTCTCCTGTAGAATTCACTGATACAGCAAGTATTTTGCTACACCCGCAATAACATCTGCTAAATATGTGTATGTGACCAATAACATTTTATTTGATACAGAGCATAATTTATGGTTCCTTCTATTAAGGCAAGTCGTCCAGGTCCTGAGGCAGCAAAGTATCCCCAAACCATCACACTACTTGACGATTGTTATAAGGTTCTTACCGTGGAATGCAGTGTTTGGCTTTTCGTCAGGCATAATGGAACCCATGTCATCCAAAAACATATACTTTGACTCATCTGTCCCTCGAACATTCTTCCAAGAGCCTTGATGATCATCCAGGTGCTTCCAGTTCATGCTTGAAAATCCCAAAATATCGCTGAGTTAAAGCAGTTCTATATGCAAGAGTGGGCCAAAATTCTTCCACAGCCATGTGAGAGACTGATCAACAACTAGAGGAAGCATTTGGTTGCAGTCATTGCAGCTAAAGGTGGCACAACCAGTTATTGAGTGTAAGGGTGCAATTCATTTTTCACACAGTTGCATAACTTTGTTATTTAAATAAATAAAATAAGTATGCATTTTTTTGTTATTTGTAAACTGATGTTCCCTTTATCTAATATTAGATTCTGGTTGAAGATCTGCTAATTCAGTATCAAAAACGTAAAAATAGAGAAAATCCGAAAAGGGGCAAATACATTTTCAGGGCACTTCATTTCTACCCACCAGAATACCCATAATGGCCACAGGTGTCAGCTGCTCACAAAGACCTGGTGACCACAAACTCTAAAATACCATGAATCACTCTTGCTTTACAACATGCATGCACACACCTGCAATGCCTCCAAAAAACACAAAAACATTCAACCTGTCTCCAAATTCACACCTGAGGACTCACACCTGTACCCACTGTCAGAAAAGCCTCAGATGCCGTAAAGAAGTGAAATGTGCCAATGTAAGCCCAGGGGGGAAGAGCAGAGAACTGAGAAGGCATGTGTTCCAAATTCATAGCAAACAGAAAGAGGGCATGGTAACATTACTTGATTCCGAATCGGAAAAAAAGTGAGAAAGAAAACTTTCACTGCAAGCTGATTCAGCGCACACACACACACACTCTGCATTAACCTTCAAACACTACCATCTTATCTCAGGTCATCTTCATCTCCAAGCAGTTTGGAGATACTGTAACAAACACAATGAAATCCATTATTTTCCAAATATAAAGTATTTTGTAAAAGGGGGAAAGTATTCAAAATGAGGCATTTAGTCCAACAGCCTGGCTGCATCTGGCTTGAGTGATGGCATTGTAGTGAATACATGAATGTGTGTTTGTCAGACGATGTGTGTCTGAAGAGTGTTTGTCTAAGAATGTGTGTAAATATGTGTGACTATACAGTAGCGTGATATGTGTTCATAAGTCTGTAGTGCAAGTAGCTGAGCACTATTTTTGAAAAGCTTTGTAGTATGCAAAAAAAGTATTTGAACAGACAGGGTGGGGAGGCGGGACAAATCTTCTCTCTTTGCAAGATGTTCATATCCTCTTACATACTTTGCAATTCTGAAAGATGGAGTGTTGGTATAAGCATTAATTCAGATCTCACTTATACCTTAGAATGTATATTTCTGATTATGTGTGTGCGTTTGTGTTTCTGTGAGCGTTGACACGCAGGTCAGGAGTTGTCCACCACTTGGTGTGGCAGGGTGACCGAGGAGCTGTTGATGAAGGATCCCTGTTTTTCTCTACCCTTCAGAAAGTAGGTAAGCAGCTCTCCTTTCCCCTTCACAAAGATGGGTCCCCTCCTCACAAAACGGAATCCGTACTCCTTCAAGATGTGGTAGCAATCTTCCACCACCTGGGGGAAGCAGAATCACATTGCATTTTAGGTGATGAATCTCTGTATGCATACAGATCCAGCCAACACATGTGTTTTCTGCCCAGATTTGGTAATACTCTTAAAGATATTCCCTGATGTCAAATCACACGATCTAAATAGTAATCAAACAAAGTAGGATTATTCTTGTGTTATTATAGCCATCTGTGAGACAATGGCTGCATTCCAGGCAGACTACATTTCAGTCAACCAATGGTTTCATGCCACATCATCGACTGTGCAGTCGGGTATCAGATTGCTATATGTGGTTTTGAGATCATGCAGGTGACTGCAATGTATCAATCATTGTAGGCTATCAAGTGCTCCTGCTCAGTCCTCACCAGAAATCAGGTACATCAACGACCTTACGGGCCAATGCGCTACAGCTATAACTGATTGTCTGGTTGTCACCTCACTACTTATCACATCCTGCATCTCGTCGCACCCTGTATGGAGAGGCCTTACCTGGATGTTACCCATGACCCCTGTGGACTCCATGCGACTGGCCACATTCACAGTGTTGCCCCAGATGTCATAGTGAGGCTTCCGGGCGCCAATCACACCTGCCAGCACCCCCCCTTTATTCAAACCTGGGGAGAGGAGGAAGTATGGGATACATGATATGCATGCAGTACAAAACTAGGACACGCTCTCCATTCTCCTCTTACCTTAAAATATATGGCTGAAAGGTTAGCACTGACCTATGCGTAGCATAAAGTTGTTGAAGGACTGGTAGTTGATGTTCATGAGCGTGACCTTCATGGCCAGAGCAAAGTCAGCCAGATCTGCCAAATGCTGCCAGCGTTCTCTGTCAGTCAGCTCCTCTTTCTGCACAACAGAGCCCTCTACCTTAACCAACTTCATCACCATCATCAAGTTAAGTGAATATAATTTGATCACCGCCACCACTATGATCATCATCACCCATAAAATTAACATATCCTCTGTAAAAGATCAGTACTAAAGCTCTAGATCACATTTCTACACCTGCTACCACAAACAGTAGAAGATGCTCTAAACTAAGCCTCCCCTGACCCAGACCCAATGGCTGATGACCATGGTAATGAGCTGACCTTCAGACAGGCGTAGCCGTTGCTGACGTTGGGAGTGACACCTGATGCTGCCATGTAGGTGCTGCCAATGGTTTTGATTTTGGTGATGCAGCGGAACTGAGACTCGTCCAGGAGCTGTCAGAGGTTAAAGGTCACGGGTTGAAAGGTCAAGTCTCAAAGTGTTAGGCAGCATCTTTAATTCCCATACAGTGGCATGCATCGGGAATAGGGAGTAATAACATACAGTACTTCCATTGTTATAACAAGCTAGTTCCAACATTTGCACGACTGTTACAAGTCACAAAATGAAATTGTGCATTCATGAGATTCTTACACTGTCAAAATCGGAGATGATTTCGTTTAGGAACCTGAGGCACTCAATCCCCCCGTTGTTGATGCTCTCCTCTGTGTAGAAGTCCGAGAAGTTGGGGATGGAGGCGAACATCACCCCAATCTCATCATATGACTGGCTGTACAGCTCCTGGAAGGGGCATATGTTTCAGATTAACAGATGTACAGACATAGATAACTCAAGAGTATAACTCCAGCTGTAACCATTGCAATAGCTAAACAAACCTTACCTGTCATGCCCTGATCTGTTTCACCTGTCCTTGTGATTGTCTCCACCCCCTCCAGGTGTCGCTTATTTTCCCCAGTGTATTTATCCGTGTTTCCTGTCTCTCTGTGCTAGTTCATCTTGTATGTTTCCAAGTCAACCAGCGTTTTTCCCGTTCTGCTTTTTGCATTCTCCTTTTTCTAGTCCTCCCGGATTTGACCCTTGCTTGTTTCTGGACTTTGTACCCGCCTGCCTGACCATTCTGCCTGCCTTGACCACGAGCCTGTCTGCCACTCTGTACCTCCTGGACTCTGATCTGGTTTTTACCTTTTTGCCTGTCCACGACCATTCTCTTGCCTACCCCTTTGGATTAATAAACATTGTAAGACTCCAACCATCTGCCTCCTGTGTCTGCATTTGGGTCTCGCCTTGTGCCTTGATATTACCACTGTGATAACATGGGGGCTGATCACCGCACACAGTAACCGTGGCTGATACCTATTTCTCAACTTCAGGAACTTTACATGTATTGGTCCCACTTCACATTGACTGCCTTAAAACCTATGTATTTACTATATGTATTTACTAGGGCTGGCACAATTACCATATGGTTATGGATATATATAGCTTCATGAGGTAGTCACCTGGAATGTATTTCAATTAACAGGTGTGCCTTGTTAAAAGTTCATTTGTGGAATTTCTTTCCTTAAAGCGTTTGAGCCAATCAGTGGTGTTGTGACAAGTTAGGGGTGGTATACAGAAGATAGCCCTACTTGGTAAAAAAAAAAGCCAATTTTATGGCAAGATAAGCTCAAATAAGCAACAAGAAACAACAGTACATCATTACTTTAAGACATGAAGGTCAGTCAATCCGGAAAACTGCAAGAACTTTCAAAGTTTCTTCAAGTGCAGTCGCAAAAACCATTAAGCGCTATGATGAAACTGGCTCTCATGAGGACCGCCACAGGAAAGGAAGACCCATAGTTACCTCTGCTGCAGAGTATAAGTTCATTAGAGTTAACTGCACCGCATATTGCAGCCCAAATAAATGTAACAGACACATCTCAACAACAACTGTTCAGAGGTGACTGCGTGAATCAGGCCTTCGTGGTCGAATTGCTGCAAAGAAAACGCTACTAAAAGAGACCAATAATAAGAGACTTGCTTGGGCCAAGTAATAAACATTAGACCGGTGGAAATCTGTCCTTTGGTCTGATGATTACAAATTAGAGATTTTTGGCTCTAGCCGCCGTGTCTCTGTAAAACGCAGAGTTGGTGAACGGATGATCTCCGCATGTGTTGTTTCCACCTTGAAGCATGGAGGAGGTGTGATGGTGTTTTGCTGGTGACACTGTCTGTGATTTATTTAGAATTCAAGGCACACTTAACCAGCATGGCTACCACAGCATTCTGCAGCGATACGCCATCCCATCTGATTTGCGCTTAGTGGTACTATCATTTGTTTTTCAACAGGACAATGACCCAACACACCTCCAGGCTGTGTAAGGGCTATTTGACCAAGAAGGAGAGTGATGGAGTGCTACATCAGATGACCTGGCCTCCACAATCACTCGACCTCAACCCAATTGAGATGGTTTGGGATGAGTCTTCCCAAACATGCTCAGCATGTATGGGAACTCCTTCAAGACCGTTGGAAAACATTCCCGGTGAAGCTGGTTGAGAGAATGCCAAGAGTGTGCAAAGCTGTCATCAAGGTAAAGGGTGGCTACTTTGAAGAATTTCAAATATAAATTATATTTTGATTTGTTTAACACTTTTTTGCTTACTACATGATTCCATATGTGTTGTTTCATAGTTTTGATGTCTTCACTATTATTCTACAATGTAGAAAACAGTAAAGAATTAAGAAAAACCCTTGAATGAGTAGGTGTGTCCAAACTTTTGACTGGTACTGTACATGAACGACCAGCTGACTGAAGACAGGATGGCCGGCCATTCGTGCTGTTGAGTCAGTTTCTGCTGTAACATGGACTCTACAACGTGATGAAACTTTGTTGCTCCTTGCTGAAACATCCAAGATGTTGTAGCAAACAAGGCTTCGGTTGCCTAGGCAACACCCCACTCCCTGCAGCAGCAGCACAATGCAGTTAGGAGCAGAGGAGAAAATGTGCTTTTTAAAAAATATATATATACTGAGTGTACAAAACATTAGGGACACCTTCTCTCTCCATGACAGACTGACCAGGTGAATCCAGGTGAAAGCTATGATCCCTTGTTGATATCACCAGTTAAATCCACTTCGAATCAGTGTAGATGAAGGGTAGGAGACAGGTTAAAGAAGGATTTTTAAGCCTTGAGACATGGTTTGCGTATGTGTGCCATTCAGAGGGTGAATGGGCAAGACAAAATATTTAAGTGCCTTTGAACATGGTATGGTAGTAGGTGCCAGGCTCACCGGTTTGAGTATGTCAAGAACTGCAACACTGCTGGGTTTTTTATGCTCAACAATTTCCCTTGTGTATCAAGAATGGTGCACAACCCAAAGGACATCCAGCCAACTTCACACAACTGTGGGAAGCATTGGAGTCAACGTGGGCTAGCATCCCTGTTGAACACCTTCGACACCTTGTAGAGTCCAGGCTGTTCTAAGGGAAAAAGGGGGTGCAACTCAATATTAGGAAGCGGTTCCTAATGTTTTGTACACTCAGTGTTCACATGTTTCGTACATGTATTATAATTGTTTTGCTATTCGAACGGTTGTAACGGTGAACACGTTTATTTGACTGACTAATAACTTTCATCCAAAATTCCATTACTGTCTCAGCCCTTGTACTTACATTGTAGCTACATGGTAGGTGCGGTCAGGGCTATAAAGTGTAACAATTTTGGTCATATATGGTCCTAAATGCATTTACAGAGTTACATATTAGTTTCAAGGGCACAAAGTGTGCTTCAGAAGTAGATAGAATACTTCAAGGCCCAATATACAGTAGTCTATATCTCAATCGATAACAAAAAAAAAAAAGTAATTTAGAGCTCTGGGTTTTCTATATTTTTGCATATTGTTTTATACTGAATGTTATCAGACCAAAACCTAATATTACATAAAGGGAACCTGAGTTTACAAATAACAAAAAAAATGAATACGACCCCAAACCATCACACTAGCACCACCATGCTTGACTGTTGGTATGAGGTTCTTACTGTGGAATGCAGTGTTTGGTTTTCGCCAGGCATAATGGGACCCATGTCGTCCAAAAAGTTGATTCATGTTTGCCAAAACACACCTGGAAGATCAGCAAGACTCTTGGGAGAATGTTATATGGACAGATGACTGAAAAGTATAACTTTAGTCAACTTTTTGGACGACATGGGTCCCATTATGCCTGGCGACATCCAAACACTGCCTTCCACAGTAAGAACCTCATAACAACTGTCAAGCAAGTAGTGTGATGGTTTGGGGATGCTTTGCTGCCTCAGGACCTGGGTGACTTGCCTCAATAGAAAAAAAACATGAATTCTGTTCTGTATCTGTTCTACAGGAGAATGTCAGGCCATCAGTCTGTGAGCTGAAGCGCAACTGGGTCATGCAGCAAGACGATCCAAACAACACAAAGTCTACATGAAAATGGCTAAAAGGCAAATAAGTCAACATTTTTGAATGGCCTAGTCAAAGTCCAGACTGAATCCCAATTGGGATGTTGTGGCAGGACTTGAAACAAGCAGTTCATGCTTGAAAACCCACAAATGTCGCTGAATTACAGCAGATCTGCATGGAAGAGCGGCCCAAAATTCCTCCACAGCGACGTAAGAGACTGATAATCAACTACAGGAAGTGTTTGGTTCGAGTCATTGCAGCTAAAGGTGGCACAAGCAGTTACTGAGTGTGAGGGGGAATTACTTTTTCACACAGGGGCATTGGGTGTTGCATAACTTTATTTATGACATAAATAAAATAAGTATGTAATTGTTGTGTTATTTGTTCACTCAGGTTCCATTTATCTATTATTAGGTTTTGGTTGAATATCTGATAACATTCAGTATCAAAAATATGCAATAGTAGAGAAAATTAGAAAGGGCAAATACTTTTTCGTGGCACTGTATGCTTACCATGAAGGGGGAAGCAGGTACTGCATCTACAGTAGTGAAGCTGTCTCACCTCATCCCTTTTCTTGGAGCCCAGGAAGTGACGTGCTACATGCTCTGGCAGCATGTTAGTGACCAGCGCCTCGTTCCAGCGCCTCATCTCATACACCTTCTCCTTCTGCTCATGGACCTCAATCTTCCACAAGAACAGAGTACGGGCTAGCTTCTCCACCTAAAGTCAGGGACATGGTGGCAGGAGACAGGAAATAGGTTCAAATAGAGGTGGAGAGGTTAACAAGAATGGCGAGGAAGCAGAACATGTGTAAAATAGAGAAGGTAGTGATGACTTAGTGAGGTTGGAAGGTATATAACTAGTAGATTTCTGCCACAGCAACTTACATGTCGAGAAAAGTAGTAGAAGCTGATCATCATGATGAAGATCATCACAGTCATGGCATATTTGGAGGGAACCAGGTAAGACCTAAAAACAGAGCACAGAGATAATCAGAAATCACCGGCATGCTCACATTGTTTACAGAACAGCAATATCACACTAAACATGACAATCAGGGTTGAGGTCAATTTCATTTCAATTCAGTCAACTGAAATTCCAATTCCAGTTTTACTAATTGAAAAGAAATGATGACCACACATCCATAAACTGATGACCACCACCCACACCTGTTCTACAGCTTATAACACCACAACCACATCCACCTGTAGTCCTGGAAGCGGGCCATATCGTAGCGGTCAAATATGTCCCTCCAGCTGTAGATGTTGACGATGCCCGTTGCTATGGTGATGAGGAGCATGAGTGTGACCTTGACCATGTGGCTGACCTGCACCAGCATGGTGGTCGCCATGAGTGCCAGCACAGCGATGTAGCTGTAGTACTTGGGGTTGTCCAGACAGCCCTCCGCCCCGGATTGGACAACAGAGGAAGGAGGGGCAATTGTGGCGTTTCCCGAGGGACGGGGACAGCTCAGCTACAGGGCGTGGACAGAGAGGGGATAGAGGCCAAATGTCAACGCAAGGCCCGAGCCACCACTCAATCGAGTTCTAGTGCTTCCTCCAAGCTTACCTGGATCCCTTTTCCCATCGTGTTGCTTTATTATGAATTTAAAACATTTAACTGCAATGCGTGCTGTTGCATATGGACGGTATGCATGCATGTCAATACCAAAAACAGACCCTTAAGTCAAACCCAGGTTCATGGGAAGGCTTGTGTGTTGGCATGCTACTGCATAATTCAATACCAGAAAGCCATTGTTCTCAGTGTTGTGATTTTTTTCTACTGGGCTAACGATGAACGTTTCTCACCATGTCCACAATGTCGGCCATGGTGAGGATGAAGATTGCTGCCATGGCCCAAGTGTTCCGTGCCCAGCGGGTGTGGTCGATCCATGTGGAGAAAGACACTAGCCTCTTAGGGAAAACCTAGGAGGAAAAATAACATGTTGGTCATCAACAGTAATATCATTAACCAGTCACGTGAACTACCAATAATATCTATCATCATCATCATCACCACCACCACCACCACCACCATTGTTGTATTGATGTGGTTTTGAGTAATGTTTTACAACACTCTTTTATGACACCTGTGGTATATGTGGGGCAATGGCGGAACATTAAAAACGTTTTAACTATGGTTGATGGTGACGGTCGTCTTTGCTCGCTGTAACCAACAAAGTAATACAATTGTAAACATCATCATAATCATGTTCAGTTTTCAAACACATCATCAGATGGAAACCATAGCAGAGGTCAGGGTATTTCTCCGAGTGAGTTTGTACAGATGAAGATTATTAATTTGCGCCAGTTTGCTACAGCATTAAAAAATTAAATGATTATGTGGATTATAGTTATTGGACATTTCTGTTGGGGTTGATGCATTTATCATAAGAGAAAATCAAGTCTGAAATGTCAAAGTGGTAAACTGCAGAAGCCTTTCTAAACCTCAAATACACTACAAGTTGTACAATTCCTGCATTGCAGGAAAGTTCTCCTGCAACAGTAGGCTGTCATAGTAAATAAGAATTTGTTCTTAACTGACTTGCCTAGTTAAATAAAGGTGAACTAAAACAGGGTGTTCAAATTAAGATCATACATCTGTACTATAGTGACTTTCATGTTAGTGACAGTACAGTATACTACAATATAGTGCTGTATCTGTCAACGGTCATTTCAGATGAACTGTGACAAACCGAGGACAAGACATATTGGTTTTCCTCATTGAACCATCAATCATGCCATTAGGAGTCATGCATCAGTCCAACCAGAGGGCTTCTCTATGAACATCTATGATGAGCAGGGATTGATTTTCCATAGATAAAGAACAGTCACTGGAGTGGAACTACTGTCGCGCGAGGGGACTCAGATCTCCAAGGTTAGATCTGATCTCATTGGGTACAGTACATTCTCTCAGCAGCTGAACAATAATCTGGTCCAAATAGCTTCAAGTAAAAGCATTTCATTATGTAGCACTGAAAGCTCTTTTTAATAGGCTCTGGGGTGAATTGTATATGTGAGTGTGTGTGGTTTCTGGTGTTCATGTGGTTGACATTGTACTGTGACAGGCACAGACATGTTGACATGGACATGCATTTCGCCCTCGATATAGTAGTTGTTTATCTGTTTGTTTATGTGTACAGTGCATTCAGACCCCTTCCCCTTTTTCCACATTTTGTGACCTTATATTTTTATATAATATTTTTTCCTCATCAATCTACACACAATACCCCATAATGACAAAGCAAAACAGGTTTTTAGAAATGTTTGTAAATATATAAAAAAAACTAACACAAATACCTTATTTTAAAAAACATCGTTAACTAGGCAAGTCAGTTAAGAACAAATTGTTATTTACAATGACTGCCTACCCCGGCCAAACCCTCCCCTAACCCAGACGACGCTGGGCCAGTTGTGTGCCGCCCTATGGGACACCCGATCACGTCCGGTTATGATATAGCCCGGGATCGAACCAGGGTCTGTAGTGATGCCTCTAATACTGAGATGCAGTCCCTTAGACCGCTGCGCCACTTGAGAGCTAATTTACATAAGTATTCCGACCCTTTGCTATGAGACACGAAATAGAGCTCAGGTGCATTCTGTTTCCATTGATCATCCTTGAGATGTTTCTACAATTTGATTGGAGTCCACGTGTGGTAAATTCAATTGATTGGACATGATTTGGAAAGGCACACACCTGTCTATATAAGGTCCCACAGTTGACAGTGCATGTCAGAGCAAAAACCAAGCCATAAGGTCAAAGGAATTGTTCGTAGAGCTTCGAGACAGGATTGTGTCAAGGCACAGATCTGGGGAAGTGTACCAAAACATTTCTGCAGCAATGGTCCACAAAAGCACAGAGGCCTCCAGCATTCTGAAATGGAAGAAATTTGGAACCACCAAGACCCAAAGCTGACCGGCTGGCCAAACTGAGCAATCGGGGGAGAAGGGACTTGGTCGGGGAGATGACCAAGAACCAGATGGTCACTCTAACAGGGCTCCAGAGTTCCTCTGTGGAGATGGGAAAACCTTCCAGAAGGACAACCATCTCTGCAGCACTCCACCAATCAGGCCTTTAAGGTAGAGTGGCCAGACGGAAGCCACTTCTCAGTAAAAGGCACATGACAGCCCGCTTGGAGATTTCCAAAGGGCACCTAAAGGACTCTCAGATCATGAGAAACAAGATTCTCTGGTCTGATGAAACCAAAATTGAACTCTTTGGCCTGAATGTCAAGCGTCACGTCTGGAGGAAACCTGGCACCATCCCTACGGTGAAGTATGGTGGTGGCAGCATCATGCTGTGGGGATGTTTAAAAGCGGCAGGGACTGGGAGACTAGTCAGGATCAAGGGAAAGATGAACAGAGCAAAGTACAGAGAGATCCTTGATGAAACCCTGCTCCAGAGCGCTCAGGACCTCAGACTGGGGTGAAGGTTCCCCTTCCAACAGGACAAAGACCCTAAGCACACAGGCAAGACAACGTAGGAATGGCTTCGGGACAAGTCTCTGAATGTCCGTGAGTGGCCCAGCCAGAGCCCATACTTGAACCCGATCGAACATCTCTGGAGAGACCTGAAAATAGCTGTGCATTGACCCTCCCCATCCAACCTGAGAGAGCTTTAGAGGATCTGCAGAAAAGAATGAGTGAAACTCCCCAAATACAGGTGTGCTAAACTTGTAGCGTCATACCCAAGAAGACTTGAGGCTGTAATCACTGCCAAAGGTGCTTTAACAAAGTACTGAGTAAAGGATCTGAATACTTGTTTTTGCTTTGTCATTATGGGGTATTGTGTGCAGATTGATGTGGAGAAACATTTTCATACATTTTAGAATAAGGCTGTAACTTAACAAAATGTTGAATAAGTCAAGGGGTCTGAATACTTTCTGAATGCACTCACTGTATGTGTGTGTGTCTGTGTGTATGTGTGTGTCTGTGCGCACACGGTGCACAGATACAGTGCATGGGGTCCAAAACCCTTGTGGACAATGTGGGGATGGGGGAGGAGTGTTGCTGTTAGGGTGACAGTAGCAGTCGATAGTGGTAGCTACATAACTGTCTGTAGCAGTCAATACATTTGACTTTCCATGACCTGGCTCATGATGTTAGATCAAAAGTGTTGATGCGTGACAAAAGAACGAACGCATGGGGTGCTGATTAGACACATTCTTTACCACATTCAGCTGACGTAACATTGGGAGTGTATGTACACATCAAATGCACAGCATCATGAGATGCTTAGCACATCTAAGTTATTTAACTACGGTATGTTGATCCACTATCACAACTACGTTATTTTTAGTCAAGAGTATACCACAACAAATATCTTCATATCTACAGATTTCTTATGTTGTGGAAAATGTTCTATGATAAATTATGATTTGGCTGTGGGTTAACTGTTGCTCGCTCTGAAAGGCTAGCTGCTCTCTGGTTGGATGTTGAGCAAGGTGTGATAGTGGAGCGGGGGGAAGGGGCACTCACTCGAGGGAAGATGGCCGCCAGAGAGCAGACAGTTAGGACGAGCAGCAGGACCTCTCCCACAGCTAGGGTCACGTAGTTTGCTATCATCCTGTCAACCGCAAGAACACACAGAACATAAGGAACACGAGAGAGAGAGAGAGAGAGAGAGAGAGAGAGAGAGAGAGAGAGAGAGAGAGAGAGAGAGAGAGTTTAGGTGAACTCACCGAGGGTCTATGAGGACCTCCATGGCTGCAGTGAACAGGAGCACTACACAGGAGCAGCTGAAGGCAGCTCCGCTCTGCTTCTCCTTTTCTACAGAGTAGCGGGTCTCCAGCTCAGGGTCCACAAAGCGCAGGGACAGGCGGTTGGTGCGTTTCCCCTTCAAACTGACAGGGCAGAGGGAGGGTTCACGCGGTCTGTCTGCTCACATAACAGAGGATTCATACCTGGCTGCACATGGCTCACTCACACACCCTCTGCTACTGGGTGTTTCTCTATGACTATCCCACACACGCGCATCCATAGATACACACAGGCTGGCAAAATTCTGTGAATTTTAAATAAATTCCCTGGTTTTCCCAAAATGCCTGGTTGGGGGATTCCCGGAATCAGGAGGGAATAAGCATGATATCCAGAATCCGCCAAACAGGATTTCAGGAAAAGCAGGGAATTTATTTAAAGTTCCTGGAATTTTGTAACCCCACACACACCTCACTCTCACTCTCTGTCTACTCACGCTTGTACGGTCTCTCTCTCCAGCAGTGCCTCATTGAGCAGTTTGTTGAGCTCCTGTTCGTTCTCTTGGGCATCAATCACCCTCTCGGCCAGGTCCCGCAGTCTTAGCCTCCGCCGAGGGTTGGGGAACGAAGGGTTCACCACCTGGAGTCACAAGAAGGTGGCATTCCTGTTCTGTCATTGTACCACCCACTGGATGTACCCCGATTCTCCACACTTCTTCTAAAGTGTGCACTTGCACACTCCCTCTTATGGATTTAACAATGGTCGAAACTCTCTCCAGCCAATACTTACACCAATTCAATGCTTTTAGATCCATGATTGGGAGTGTGCAAGTGCACACTTAATGAGAAGGGTGGAGAATCTGGAAGTAGCCACTCTTCATTCAGGTTTGAAGTGGAGAAGGTAGCACACGTTGGAGCAACTCCTGTCTTGGAGACAGCCAAAGTATTTGGAGGTTTTTGTACTAGCCAGCACTAACACCCCTAAATTTACAAATCGAGGTCTAAATATAAGACAATAATTTGTTAATCATTTGAATAGGTGTACTAATCCTAAACTGGAACAAAGGCCTGCACACACTGTGCACCTGTAGGACACAGAGTTGTAATCCTGTGTGTTAGGGGTTACAGTAAAGGTCATATGTTACCCGTGTGTCCAGCTCCTCTGGCTCGTCTGGTGTGGTGCAGGCTGTGTGGACACTTCCATTACACTCAGTGGTGTTGATCAACAATGGTGAGTTCCCATTGGATGACATCACAGACAACTTCTGATAGGAAACGAAGAGACAGGAAGGAGGAGAGAGAGAGAGAATGTGAGGTGTGTTACAGTGACTGTGGTGTGTTGACAGGAGGAATCTGGAGAAAAAAAATATTGACATTTTTGTAACGCTTTCTTTTACAGCCTGTTGTAAGCTGTTACTTACCTGGTATTTTCATGGTATTAACTAGGAAACTACGCTGGTAATTACCTCAAAGAATTCAACTAAATTGGTGACTGGTACCAAAGTTAAAGACAAAAGTTACTTCTTAGTAACTACTACCTGGTTGTAAAATAAAGTTTTACAGAGGTTTTATCTCAGTGAGAGGAACCTGTAAGAATAAAGGTTGAATAAAACTAGGCGCTGAGGCAATACTCACCACCCCGTTGATGCCGTTCTTTCCCAGGGGGCCCTTGGGCACCACCACCAGGTAGGAGTCGATGCCCCTCTCCTTCAGGTACTCACAGCGGTCGCCCCCGTTCCCCGGCTCCATATCAAACTCCCCGTGCAGACACTCCATTGTGGCTTGGGAGATGTGCACACGCCTGCCGCAAAGGTCAGGGGTTATAGGTTATAGGTCAGAGAGCCTGGCATATCAATGGCAGGGCAGGTGGGGGCTGACCCTATGTCCTCCCTATTGCAAACTTTGAATAATTCCTGCTGTCACCCTCTTATTTTATATACAGTACATCAACATTTCCTTACAGACTTCATAACTTATTGCTAGCAATAATTAATTTTGTATTGGTATACAGGGTTTGTATTGGGCACAAACACATTTGACAAATATGAGTGCATGAGGCAGGTGAATCTTGCCTGTGCATCATCTAAGGTTGTAGTAAAGATCTGTAAATAGAGTTAGGGAAAATGTTATAACTTAGAGGGGTTTAACCAGTTCCTTTTTACCCCGGTATTCCTCCCGCCTCCATCTTATTGGCCACGGTGACGTCAGTGGACCAGACGTCATACTGCCACCGCTTCTGTCCCAGGACGCCCCCCAGGACAGTGCCAGTGTGTACCCCCACACGCATGTCCACATCTGTCCCGGTCTTCTCACGAACATACCTACAGGACAACACAGTCACCGTGACACAGAGCCAAGAAGAACCACCCTAGCCAGTCTTTCTCCTACCATTTGTTTTGCCTCCAGCACATCACATTATTCCTACTCTATGTGCAAATCTCAAATGACACCCTATTCACCACAAGTACAGAAGGACCTCTGAGATGTGAACACGTCTGAAAAGGAAGTCAATCGGAATACTGAAAGGTTTGGATTTAAAAGTGCATCAAACCGTTGTAGAAAATATGAATTGTGGATTATTTTCTCAGCATTTATCCAGATACTGTAGATGTCAGACCTGTTTTCAGCACATGAAAGTAATAGGTTCTACAGTAGTATACTACCTTTGACCCTAAGTGGGTGAATAGGATGTCCTTTGACACAGGCAGCCTATACCACAAATTACTCTAAAGTTTCTACAATCCACATTTCCACTCACGAAATGGCCTCCACCATGGCCAGGCCCATCATGATGGAGCAGGCAGCGTGGTCCTCTCTGTAGTCTGGCAGGCCACAGATGCAATAGTAACAGTCGCCCAGGATCTTTATTCTCAACTGGTGGTATTTCTACACAAAAACACACACACACACACACACACACACACACACACACACACACACACACACACACACACACACACACACACACACACACACACACACACACTGAGGTAGTGGAGAGGCTGGAACATTCAAATAAGTGATTTCATCTGTATGTGAAATAATGTGACTATTCATTTAAATGAACTTTAATCTATAAATAAATATGTTTAAAAGATTAGTATACATGCCATCAAATATACATTTTTAGTCAGTAAGTAATATATTTATGTCTGTGTGTGTGTGTGTGTGTGAGTGACTCACGGCAGCCAGCTTGTCAAAGCGGGCAAACAGTTCATTGAGGAGCTTGACCAGCTCATGGGCACTGCATGATGATGATAGCTGAGTGAATCCCACAATGTCTGCAAACAAAATACTGCAGGAGAAAGGGGATTACATGCAGTCATCACATCATCCTATTGGATATCCTGCCACTGTGTTATACAACATAGTATACTCTATAAGTTATGTTCTCCTAGCCATAGGTCTATAGTCTTACCTGACGTTTTCGTGGCGATACATGTACATGGTGTTGAACTGCTGCATCTCCTTCTGTCCAGTCTGACTGGCTTCTTTCTTCTTCATGTCCTGTAACATCTCGTCTGCTATATGCTTGGGCAGGATGGACAGCAAGAGACGCTCCTGTGGATGACAGGGAGAGTGGTGAGGTTTCAGTCGATATGAGGAGACTCTAAAGAGCCTCAATAGACGCATGCACAGCTTACAATAAAGGCACTTCCTTTTGTGTGATTGGCAGCAGAATCAATCAATGACTCAATCAGAATCAATAAAAATTCAGTGACCTGATCAAACTACTTTCTATAACAAAGGAAACTGTCCATTGCCATCCCAAAGCCTCCACTTCCATGTATATCTACTTCTATCACCCTTCAACCAATAGATGTGCTCAAACAGTACATACAGTGCATTTGGAAAGTATTCCGACCCCTTGACTTTTTCAACATTTTGTTAAATTACAGCCTTATTCTAAAATAGATAAAAATAATTGTTTCCCCTCATCAATTTACACACAATACCCTATAATGACAGAGCAAAAACAGGTTTTCGACATTTTTGCAAATGTATTAAAAATAAAAAACAGAAATACCTTATTTACATAAGTTCTCAGACCCTTTGCTATGAGACTCGAAATTGAGATCAGGTGCATCCTGTTACTAATGATCATCCTTAAGATGTTTCTACAACTTGATTGGAGTGCACCTGTGGTAAATTCAATTGATTGGACATGATTTGGAAAGGCACAAACCTATCTATATAAGTTCCCACAGCTGACAGTGCATGTCAGAGAAAAAACCAAGCCATGAGGTCAAAGGAATTGTCCATAGAGCTCCGAGACAGGGTTGTCTTGAAGCACAGATCTGGGGAAGGGTACCAAAACATTTCTGCAGCATTGAAGGTCCCCAAGAACACAGTGACCTCCATCATTCTTAAATGGAAGAAGTTTGGAACCACCAAGACTTCCTTGAGCTGGCCCCTCATACAAACTGAACAATCAGGGGAGAAGGGCCTTGGTCAGGGAGGTAACCAAGAACCAGATTGTCACTCTGACAGAGCTCTAAAGCTCCTCTGTGGAGATGGGAAAACCTTCCAGAAGGACAACCATCTCTGCAGCACTCCACCAATCAGGCTTTTATGGTAGGGTGGCCAGACGGAAGCCACTCCTCAGTAAAAAGGCACATAACAGCCCACTTGGAGTTTGCCAAAAGGCACCTAAAGGACTCAGACCATGCGAAACAAGATTATCTGGTCTGATAAAACCAAGATTGATGTCACGTTCTGACCTGTAAAGGTGTTATTTGTTAGTGTTTAGTTTGGTCAGGACATGGCAAGGGGTATTTGTTTTATGTGGTTCAGGGTGGTTGTGTGTATGTGTCCATGTAGAGAGGGGTATTTTATTTATTAGTCCAGGGTTTTGGTTATTGTTCTATGTTAGTTTATTTCTATGTTCTGTCTAGTCATTTGTATTTCTATGTTTAGTTAATTGGTGTTGGGGCCTTCAGTTGGAGGCAGCTGTCTATCGTTCCCTCTGATTGAAGGTCCTATAATTAGGGGTGTGTTTGTATTGTCGATTGTGGGTAGTTGTATTCTGTTTTGTGCTTGTCACGTGACAGAACTGTTAGTGTTGTTTCTGTTAATTGTATACGTGTTTATTTTGTTTCTCCTTCTTATATATTAAAAAGAGAAGATGAGTATACACTTCCCTGTTGCGTCTTGGTCCTCCACACACAACACGTGTTACAATTGAACTCTTTGACCTGAATGCCAATCGTCGCATCTGGAGGAAACATGGCACTCTCCCTATGGTGAAGCATGGTGGTGGCAGCATCATGCTGTGGGGATGTTTAAAAGCGGCAGGGACTGGGAGACTAGTCAGGATCAAGGGAAAGATGAACGGAGCAAAGTACAGAGAGATCCTTGATGAAAACATGCTCCAGAGCGCTCAGGACCTCAGACTGGGGCGAAGGTTCACTTCCAACAGGACAACAACCCTAAGCACACAACCAAGACAACGCAAGGAGTGGCTTCGGGACAAGTCTCTGAATGTCCTTGAGTGGCCCTGCCTGGACTTGAACCCAATCGAACATCTCTGGAGAGACTAGGGCTGTGGCGGTCACAAAATTTTGTCAGCAGCTGATTTTCAAGCAAATAACTGTCAGTCTCACAGTAATTGACCGCTAATTAACATAAAGACATTTAGCATCTCCTGGCTTCCACACATACAAGCCACTGATGCTGACCTTCTGAACATCTACATTTTAAAAAGTTTAATAAATCCATGTAATATAGCCTACACCTTCACAATAAATCCATGATCTATTTTAGAAAATATAGTACATTTCAGAAGAACAGAATAGCATACTCTGAGTTTTCCTTATGTTAGGTCCTGATCTGGCTATTCCAAATGGCTGTGGGCTACACTAGTCCATTCAGCAGACAAGATTTGCTTTGAATTCCATGGCATTATTTTATAGTATGAAGAATACAATTGAACAAAGCTGAAAAAAATAGATTAGGAAATTTTCTTTGAGGGAGTGCGGATGCGGCTCTTCTGTGATGAGCGGTTATCAAAGAAATAGGTATTCCTATATGCTTAATTTAGAGTTAATATTGTAACTTTAGTTGTTCTACAAACATTGGGCTATATGTTTTGATTGTTAATAAACTCAGCAAAAAAAGAAATGTCCCTTTTTCAGGACCCTGTCTTTCAAAGATATTTGGATTTTTACGAATTAACTTCACAGATCTTCATTGTAAAGGGTTTCAAAACTGTTTCCCGTGCTTGTTCAATGAACCATAAACAATTAACGAACATGCACCTGTGGAACGGTCGTTAAGACACTAACAGCTTACAGAGGGTAGGCAATTAAGGTCACAGTTATGAAAACTTAGGCCTTTCTACTGACTCTGAAAAACACCTAAAGAAAGATGCACAGGGTCCCTGCTCATCTGCGTGAACATGCCTTAAGCATGCTGCAAGGAGGCATGAGGACTGCAGATATGGCCGGGGCAATAAATTGCAATGTCCATACTGTGAGACGCCTAAGACAGCGCTACAGGGAGACAGGATGGACAGCTGATCATCCTCACAGTGGCAGACCACGTGTAACAACACCTGCACAGATTCGGTACATCCGAACATCACACCTGCGGGACAGGTACAGGTTGGCAACAACAACTGCCCGAGTTACACCAGAAACATACAATCCCTCCCTCAGTGCGCAGACTGTCCCCAATAGGCTGAGAGAGGCTGGACTGAGGGCTTGTAGGCCTGTTGTAAGGCAGGTCCTCACCAGACATCACTGGCAACAACGTCGCCTATGGGCACAAACCCATCGTCGCTGGACCAGACAGGACTGGCAAAAAGTGCTCTTCACTGATGAGTCGCTGTTTTGTCTCACTGGGGGTGATGGTCGGATCCGGGTTTATCGTCGAAGGAATGAGCGTTACACCGAGGCCTGTACTCTGGAGAGGGATCGATTTGAAGATGGAGGATCCGTCATGGTCTGGGGCGGTGTGTCACAGCATCATCGGACTGAGCTTGTTGTCATTGCAGGCAATCTCAAAGCTGGGAAGACATCCTCCTCCCTCATGTGGTACCCTTCCTGCAGGCTCATCCTGACATGACCCTCCAGCATGACAATGCCACCAGCCATACTGCTTGTTCTGTGCGTGATTTCCTGCAAGACGGGAATGTCAGTGTTCTGCCATGGCCAGTGAAGAGCCCAGATCTCAATTGAGCACGTCTGAGACCTGTTGGATCGGAGGGTGAGGGCTAGGGCCATTCCCCTCAGAAATGTCCAGGAACTTGCAGGGGCCTTGGTGGAAGAGTGGGGTAACATCTCACAGCAAGAACTGGCAAAACTGGTGCAGTCCACGAGGAAGAGATGCACTGCAGGACTTAATAGTGGCCACACCAGATACTGACTGTTACTTTTGATTTTGACCCCCCCCCTTTTTAAGGATACATTCTATTTATGCTAGTCATATGTCTGTGGAACTTGTTCAGTTATATCTCAGTTATTGAGTCTTGTTATGTTCATACAAATATTTACACATGTTAAGTTTGCTGAAAGTAAACACAGTTGACAGTGAGAGGACGTTTCTTTTTTTGCAGAGTTTACATTGTAAGGCTGCATGATGCGACTCTAATGATGATTTGAAAAAGGTTGCTTGAAAGGCATGAGCTCTGCTTTGTTTTTTGTGCAGGCTGTACACACTACATCAGTCACCCATTCACAATTTGATAAGCACTTGATAATGCCTAGAATTTCACAGCAGCATCCCGTTTGTGTGGCCGTAATGCACCCTAAAAAAATCTATGCCTTTTGCACCAAGTGGCCGTTGTGATGGAGTGCTGCATGCTCCATTACGTGATCGGGTCTTTCTCACAGGCTACAAGTGAAGACAGACACATTGGGGATACAACTGTGCGCGTCCTTATCCAATTCCTAGGTGCATATTGAAGATATTTACTTGTGATATTTGTGATATTTACATTTACATTTTTTCTAAATTTGCAACAAAAAAACTGTTTTTGGTTTGTCATTATGGGGTATTGTGTGTAGATTAATGAGAAAAAAACAACAATTGAATCAATTTTAGAATAAGGCTGTAGCATAACAAAATCAAGGAGTTTGAATACTTTCCGAATGCATTGTACATGTTATAATCACATCCCATGGTATGTATTAGAGATACGAAACTGCAAAATACTAATCCTTTACATGGTTCTACTCTGATTTAGCCACTGTCTCCTGTATTCCTGACCCAGAGTTGGCTCTAGAAAATGTATCCTCCTTATGCAATTCCTCTGGCATATAAACAAGCCCCTTTTAAACAATTCAGAGTCAAAGATAGAAAACCAAGGGTTAGATCTTCAGAGCTATCTGAGCTCATTCAGATGCGAAATCAGGCCTGGGCCAAAGCAATGAAAAAGGACTGGAAATGTTTCAGACAATTGCGAAACAGATGTACTATCTCGATTAAGAAAGCTAAATCAAACTACCTTTTAAGCTCTATATCCGACTGCTGGTGATCCTTCAAAATTTTGGAAAACAGTAAATGCACTGAAGCGTACAAATTCCTCTTCTTCCCTGCCTAAGCAAGTTCTGTCTGACTCTGGCATCATAACTGAGAAGAATGGGATAAGCGATGCCTTTAATCATAATATTATCCAGGCAGGCTTTTTATTTGCGAGAAATTGTGGTTTAATTGACCCTGGTAAGTCAATCAACTGCTCTTCCTCTGCCAGCCTCAACTTCTAGTGAATCTTTTTTTTCATTTCAACAATTTACTATATGTGATGTGCTAAATGCCTTGCTTAAGACTGGTAAAAAAAATCCGCTGGGGCTGATATTCTTGATCCATTCTTGCTGCAGATCTCTGTCCCACTGATTACTGAATCAATAACCCATATTTTTTACCTGACGATTATATCTGGTACTATCCCCAAGGTTTGGAAGGCCCATGTACTCCCCCTTCACAAACGTGCAGACCCTTGTGATATAAATAATTAAATCACCCTATTTCTAAACTTTCTTGCCTTGCTAAAATATTAGAATCTTTGATTAATTTTACATTTTAGTCATTTAACAGACACTCTTATCCAGAGCGACTTACAGTAGTGAATGCATACATTTCATGCATTTTTTTTTTTTGGTACTGGCCCCCCGTGGGAATCGAACCCACAACCCTGGCGTTGCACACACCATGCTGGCGTTGCAAACACCATGCTCTACCAACTGAGCCACAGGGAAGACCTAATTCTCAGATAAGATCTTTCCTATTTTTAAAATGTATTCTAAATGTACATCAGTCGGGTTTTAGACCAGGTCATAGCAATATCTCTACTAGATCCCTAGTTATAAATGATGTAGTTAACTGTATAGATAAAAGGCAACATTGTGCTGCCCTCTTCATTGGCCTGTCAAAGGCTTTCGATACTTTTGATCACTCATGGCTAATTCAGAGCCTTTCCTCAATTGACCTAGACCAGATTGCATGTAACTGGTTTAACAAATGTATTGACAGATAAAACTCAATGTGTATTTCTACTGATGGTGTTAAATACGGTTTCCTGGATATTACGAAAGGTGTCCTACAGGGGTCGATTCTGGTCCTGGGCTTTTTAACATTAACAATATCGACATGCTTTAAAAAAAACTGCACTTGTATGCCGATGATAGTGTTGTGTATGCTATTACCCCCAACGTTGACCAGGCTCTGTCTGAACTACAGTCTGCCTTCATTGTATTATAGAAAAACTTTATTGACCTGGAATTAGTATTGCATGCAGGTAAAACTACGTGTAGGTTGTTCTCTAGAGCACATAAAAATAACTCTGATGATTGAAGCATGTCATTTGGATAGTGTCCATATTGATTGTGTCCCTGGTTACAAATATCTGGTTAGATTTAAAGCTGTCTTTTAAAAAGCATATTGATGAGTTAAGAAGTTGCGAATAAAAATGGTCTTCTATAGAAATAGGTCCTGCCTCTCGCTAAATAGTAGAAAGCAGATTGTTCAGTCGATGTTCCTATCGGTCCTAGACTATGGCGACATCATCAATATGAAGTCAGCTGTCACTTCATTAAAGCTGTTAGATGCAGTTTAACATAGTGCACTGCGCTTTATTACGGGCTAAAATGTTTGTACTCGCCACTGCATTCTTTTGATTTATTAGGATCCCCATTAGCGACAGCTAGTCTTACTGGGGTCCGACAGTTGGTTGGCCCTCTGATGTCACGTAGATTGATACATTGCTATGTTTTTATTTAGAAAGCCCTTTTACAAAAAGTCCCACTGTACCTAACTTATTTACTATACTTTAGACATACGAGTTACCACACTCGGTTTCAGGGATGGCTAACTCCGGAAATTCCTTTGGTTGCTACTGAGTTAGGTAAATCAGCTTTTAGTTTCATTGCAACTTATTTATGGAATAATCTTCAAAATGTTCTTAAATTTGATATCTGGGTGCCTCTAGGGAAATTCAGTAAGCTGATTGAGAACCTTATTTTTTATTTTTTAACCTGACAAAGGCTTATTACTGATGAATGTGTTTGTTTTTTATGACCATGTTTTTCTTTCTGCTTGCATTTTGATGTGTGTATTTTGTCATTTCTGTAATTCAGGGCTTATCTGTAAAAGAGACCTTGGTCTCAGTATGACTCCCTGATAAAATAATAAACATCCAAATGGACAAGCATGATATATAATCACGTATTACACAGTACATAGACATATAGGCCTATAACTTTTCTCCCTGTTAAAAGCACTGTCTCTATACACAAATCTGATTGGCCTAAAACTATCACTTATCGCCACGTAAGTCCATCTGAACAGATTCCACCCTTGATGACCCAAGACCAGAAACATAAACATTGGAAATCACAAACGCATCAGGCAAACAAAAGCCTTGAGTTCACACACACGTGGAGGGAGGAAAACAAATAACGTGGCAGGGTTTTTCTAAGTTCTTATCAAAACCTGACGGAGAGAGACAAAAAAAATGGGCAAGCGAGTCAGCAGTGATTACTGCGGACATCGTCTCAGGAGGCCGGTCGCCATAGTAACCTGCAGCGACCGGATGCTCCTTGATTGGCTGGCGGCCCTTGTATCCCAGCAGCCCATGCTTCTCCATTAGTATTCTGGGAGAGTCTCTCTCTCTCCCTCCTTCTCTCTCCCTCCCTTCCATAATCACCCCTTTCCTCTCAGCGCTCTCCCTCTTTCTGAGCTCTCTATAGCAGTGACCGTCTGTTCCATAAATAGTAGCAATCAAGAATGCCCAATGGCCACAGCTGTGAGACGGGGAGGGAGGGGAAGTGACTGCTGACACAGTGCTAACTCAAACAGACAAAACATGCACAAGCACACACAGACACTTGTGTGCGCGTTTGCGCGCACGCACACACACACACACACACATACATGTAATTAGCTTAGTGAAGTGTACTGTAACAGTAGATCAAATGGAGCTGTAGATACTAAGAATTTTGTTTAAATTCCCTTTGGCTTCAACATAAATAAAACAAGTCTGAATCAGAATCACATACATTCAAACCAGGGCACTACTCTGGCACTGCCACACGCTCCTCATTGCCCCCCACTCTCAAACCTACCAACCTCTGTCACTTTTCTCTCTCTGCACATGTTGTCTCCTGCCCTATATTGTATATTCCCCTCTGTCCTCCCGCCATATGTTTTTACCAACACTTCCTCCCTGTCTCAGTCTGTCAATCTCACCTGTTGCTGGCTCTGTTCCTCCAGATTGAGTTTGACCTCCAGGGACTGCCGTGCTTCCAGGAAGGCCTTGCGGTGTTTCCGGTCTGCCATGTAGTAGGACATGACGCCCACAGTGATGGCACACACATAGATCACTATGTTGGCCAGCAGCTGGAGAACGCCAGAGTCATTAGGCACACCCATTTACACACAAGCATGCACACAACACCTGCACTATAACAAACACACAAACAGGCACGCACAGTAAGCCTTTCACTGTTAGTCTACACCTGTTGTTTACGAAGCATGTGACAAATACAAATTTGATTTGACGTACGGACGCACGCACACACTCTGAACGCTGTGGGGAGGACTCTTGTGTAGCCTTATCATGACCTAGGCTAGTGGTATCTTACTGAATTGCTGCAGCCATGAATGTGGCAGACAGGCAAAAAGAAACCAGCATTCTAAACCATTACAAAACTCTTATAGGTTGCAGTGAGGTGGATACTGATGAGTTAAATTTCAAACAAAGTTTGGATACTGCACTGTTTTGTCATTGAATAACACTTTGATTCGCTCAGATTGAAGCTCTGATAGGGTGGTTGGCCTTTTATTGGGCTGCCTGCCTCCCATTGGATTAATGTGACATTATGATAAAGACATGAGCATACTGGGAACCAAAAACTGTGGACCATTTGAGAACAGTATTGATGTCAAACAAGAGAATGACCTCTAAAATAACAAATATAGACAAATGACAAAACCACAGAGGCTTTTTTGCCATTGATAATTCTACCTCAGACTCTTTTAGTTGGTAGGAGACACTAAAACCTCAGCCTCTGCTCTGTCACCGAAACATTTGATACAGTCAGCCTGTTTGCAGACTCATCAGTAATGCCTATTCATTGTAGATGCTGTAAGACAGGGCATCATGTGACATAAATAGTACATCGACTGGAGGCTAATCTTCTGCATGATGAAATTATTTCAACACACCATTTGATGTGATCAGGAAAGCTAGTATGACTTACCTGCACTGTCATTATAATCAATATCTAGCCTCTTTTTAAATCTGCTGTATATACCCTAGTAATTGCTCATCATTCCTTGAGTTGCAAGTACGGCATGTTGCACTGTTCCTAGTTATTTTATGAGCTACTTCACAAGATCTGTTCACCTCTCTCTACCTGCCACCCTACAATCTACTGTACCCCCCCCCACACACACACACACCTGCCCGTCTCCAACTCCACCTGCAACTTCATCCAACTCGTTATGTGTCCACCCACCTCAGGTGTTTCCTGAACTACTCTCACCCATCTCCCTCTCCACCTGCAACTTCCTTCCCATCCTGCATGTGTCCTCAGCCCCCACTCTTACCTGTCTCCCACTCTACCTGCAACTTCAATCCCCATCACAACTCACCCACTCTCACTCCCGCTGCAATTCATCCCCCACCCAAGCAGTGTCATCAGCCCTATCCCCACTCTCACCTGTCTCCCGAGGGCAGCCCCCTGGATATCCTCCTGCTGCTGCTGAGCAATGGTGACCCCCAGCACTAGGGTGTGGACCCCGCATGATACGGATGTGATCAGCACAATGGGCGTGAGCCGCAAGGGCAGTGTCAGGAAGAAGGAGAAGCTAAAGAATGCCTGCCAGCCCACTGTGTCACTGGCCTGGTGGAAGCGTGCATAGTTCAGGCCCAGGTAGCAGAAGATCTGGGCCGCTATCAGCACCCACAGGGCGTAGGGCACCACACGTCGCGAGATGCGGTCCGGTAGCAGGCCGTAGCGGCACAACACATAGAGTAGGATGTCTGATGCCAGGCCCACTGATGCCACCACCACAGAGGCCAGCTTTTCGCCTGTGTAGACCACAGCGCACATGACAATGATGTAGCTGTCAAACAGGGCAGCAAACACAACCAGAACCAGCAGGGTTTCGTGTCGCTGCCGCCGGAAATAGGTCTGATAGAGGTTCTCCAGAGAGTCGGGTGCAAAGGTGAGACGCATGAAGCGTGGGAGGCAGAGGCAGCACCCTTGGCTGCGAACTGTTACCTCGTGCGTGCGCCCCACGGCATGGCCTGGGTCCGATGGTAGGGTCACAGAGCAGTCCGCCGAATACTCTGCTGAGTACTCCGGCTCTGAGAAGGCCCTGTTGCGAGGCATCATGAATAATGACTACGTTTTGTATTCTTCCTGTGACCTCGTCGTAAAAAAGTGGAAATGTGTTTGTAGTTCTGCAGGAGGTGTAAAATTCCTCAAAGTACTGTTGTAAGGTTCAAACGTAGGCCTACATCATGCTCTCTCATTGGGTTCCCTTTTATTCTCCTGTGTGTAAAACTGAACCCTTTGCCCTGAGGTGTCACGAATGTCCTTTAAATCCCACGTAGTGTCTTGATTGTCAGGATCTGCACTTTGGAATAGCTTTGCTCACATATTTGTTACACGCCTCTGACAGTGTCAGTTGATTCACCAATCCAATGTTCTCCAAATGTAGGCCTAAGGCAAAAGGAGATTTAAAGGGTCTCCTGGACCATGTTAATTTTCCTCAAGTGAGCCCATGGAAAATTCGCTAAGAATAAAGTGGGGGCGATAATATAGCTTTGTTTCTTTTCGAATACAAAACTTTGTTTACATTGCCACCCTTCTCTCCATATTCATTGTATCAAGGTCGTCACCAATGTTCACATGGGGTTTCCATGGTGAAAACTCAAAAGAAGTGAAGAATATGGGATGCTGTTTGATCATGAATTGTGGCCCCTCCACCTGAGATAACGCCTGACTAGCAATCCACGTTGGGAAAAACAGGGATTTTTAAGAAAATGACTGGGAAATATGGACAGCCTGTGCAAGTTGTGCAAAAGAGGCCTAGATTCGTTTCTTCTTTGTAGTTGACAGACTGATACCGAGAGCAATGTCTGTCGTTCCCTTCCAATATTTAGCTTGAGAAAACTGCGCCCCTGTCCTCAGTTGATAATAACCCCGGAGCACTATGCGGGACTTCTGATTTTACAGTGCACACAGGAAATCGGCTACATGTTGCGCTCTATGAAAAAGAGAAAAACGATAGAACTTGTAAAATGGATGTCCAAAATGACACCATCAAGACTATCCATTTAAAATACTTAACAGTCTTTTTCTGCCGTATTATTAAGCAACCCGGTTTTCAAGCCTACAGTATAAGGACATCATATTTACATATTTCTTGCCCTCATTACACATATTGATGAGTTTGTTGCCTGTGATTTCAGGGTTAAATCGTGTGGCTACATTTCTATTTTGAAAAGGTGCTAGAGGACTGCTATTGTCATACCCACTTAAATGATCGAATGACTGAAAATAATAAGCGTCATTATTTACCCATTCTGTATCCATTTAACATGTGGTGATGGCCAAAGATGAACGTGATCTTTCAATGTAGGTTTTCATTCTCCAGTGACTCGACGTTTGGCATCTCCTGTCTATCTATCGCTTTTAAAATGCCGCATGTGAACAGAGATTTTGTACCAGATGCTGTAAAAACCATCCGCATATTGTTGCATCCGCTTACAGAGCCATGAAAAAGCCACTTTCGATCTCCTATAGGTGGTGCTCGCTCTTTTAAGGATTAGATGTCACTTGTAATCAAAACAGTGCATTTGGGGTGTTTGTTATAAGAATAACATGAACATGTCCCTCTCGACGAGTAATAGACTACAATGGACTCTCGCCTTCTGCAGAAAACACGGAACAGCTCTGCTTTTTCGCCCTCGATCTTCACTTTCTACCCCTGATAAGCCCGTCCCAGTCTTTAGATCACCCCCCCCCCCACCCACCCCTTGCCTCCCATGTACAAAGTCAGAAATAGGGACAGACAATTCCAAATAGGATAACTAAATGTAAATAGCATATGGTTATTCATTATGACTGGATGAACTAATATGACACTTTATTTCATTTTATTGATTAATTGCCATTAAAGCTCGCGTAATGTTTTCCCGCCTCCTGGCCATACCACCGCAATGTCTGAGTGCACTAATTGACTCTGACCATTATCACATCAAATGATCTACTTCTATAGGTAAATAAAGGTTTAAAAAAAGAAGAAAAAAGGTTCTAAGCCTGGGCCTACCCCTGGATCCAACAAACACCGTAAAATAAATATGCATGTCACTTGAACCAGTCTTTGGGAGGGAACAATTGATAGCGTACTTATCGACAGCTGTTCCCGCATCGGCTTGAACAATCTAAACAAGAGCAGCAGTCCGTTACACAACATCAGTTTATTTTGCTCACGCCCACCCTATTTCAAATCAAAGGTCACTTACACAGTTTAGAAAAATCATATAGCAAAATCATGCAGCGAAATGCTTGTTACTAGCGCCTAACAATGCAGTAAAATGCCAAACAGTGTGTGTGTGTGTGTGGAGCAGGAACTGAGTCTAGTCTAGGTGCTCCAGGGCTGTTCATGCACCATAAGGCGTCGTTGTTCATTATTATTTTTTGACTATGAGATGCGTTCAGGTTGTTGTGTCTGGTCATTAGTTTGTGTCCCAGAAACGCTACTGGCTGTGCCGAACCTGCCCGAGACCGGCTTCTTTCGTTGACACTGCCATTAGACCTGTATTGATTATTCCACTGAAACCCTGTATTGAACGTGTGATCAATACCCAGACCATTGACCTTCTTTTTTTTTTTTACAGGAAAGAAACTCATCAACAACATCTCCCTGCCTCTCAGGCCCAAATTGAACATTCATACTTCCCCCTGTATTCATCCTCTATAGTTTGAGGTGTGTGATACCCCATATCACAAGGTCCTCTCCCTTGTCACTATGCTCCCCCCATAAACACACCCCTTGATTTTACCTTGGAGAATTAACCTACCGCTACCGATATGTGCCTAGAGTGATGCAGCCCATTGAAATATATGAGGCTTGTAGGTAACACTCTGTACAAGTGATTCATTAATTGCTGGATTCCAAGACTAATGTTGCCGTGGAGAGACAGATTTCCCCAGAGAACAGCCAACAATAATTATTAAGCAGTGCTCTTTACCACCAGCAAAGGCTGAGGTAGGACAGATGACGATGGTGTGCAAAATTAGACACAGATTATGGGAGGCAATGGATTAGGGTACATCCTTTAACAGTTGACAGATGATTATGTAATGTCATGATTTTATTCAGAGGCATAACAATTGATTGCTTTGCTAAAGCTTATTACACAAGTCCGGTTTTCAAAATGACCTCTTCCCAGTAGAAATGGGAAAGGGAAGGGAGTGACAAATGAATCCTGTTTATTGTGTCTAACCATGTCTCTCATCATGTGAGGGTTTTCTCTAGATTCACAAATAAACATTGTCCTATAACAATATCACAATCATGCTCTCAGTATCACTATTGTTTAAGAGAGACCATTTTTTTCATCATCCCTCTCATGTGATTAATACTCCAATACACTGTAACTATTTGAATGACCCTGTTGGGCAGAATCAGAATAGAACATCAGATGTGCATATTGTTTCCCATTGCATTGGCCACCGAGGATAAAGAAGAAACAGATTATTTGCACGAGGAAAGTGTTATTATCAATACATTGTTTGGCCAATAAATGCCTGTGTAAATCTTTTCTGCTGTCCATAATCTACAGAAGGTTTTAGATCTATGTAGAATAGAATACATCTATGTAAAACATTTGTTTGCAAATATTTGTATCTTGTTTTGCAATGCTATTAAAATGTTTATTGTGTTTAGAAAAAACAACAACAATACAGTTCAATCAATACAGTGTCACAGAACAATGAGATAGATGTTTCACCGGATATATAAATCTGAAACCTCCGGTTGGCATTTCCACTCACCACCAAATATGGTTATGAGAGGAAGCCCAGTGGCTGGCAGTGGGAGAAGGTGGAGTGAGATGGATTTTGGATTTCCCCAAACTAGAATCTGTTATGAACAGAGTGGACCAAGTTTTGGAGACTTTACCCTTTGCCAAAGTTAAAAATACATGTATAAAAATGCGTTGTTTAGTAGCGCAAGAACAAATTGAGTTATTGCACACGCACACTTCACAGAGTAGACGTTACCGAACGGAAATATGCAAATACATGCTAGAACGCACCAATAGGATTTCGCTAGCTCGTGCTTGGCTCTGCCCACCTTGCTTGTTCTGCCCACTATGATTACTTTTCATCCATTGGAAACGACAGGGTGTGGTCTATCTAGGGATAGTTCAAATGTTTTTTTCTGACAGTGTACGTACAGTGTACGTAATGACGTAATCGCTCAGATTGCACGCTGCTGACGTGTATGTAGGGAAGTAGCAAGCTGGCTACCTAGCTAGCTAGCAACATTAGCGTTATTTTCATTAGATATGTGCAGCCAGTGACAGCTCACAATGGGAATAATAGCCAACTAATTGAAATAATTGGCATCAGAAGAGAAATCGGAGCAGATTACACAGGTAGAGTTTGCAAGACCTCAAATACATTAGCATACACTACCCAGTGCACCATTCAAGCTCAATTAGCTAACGTTAATGATTGGCTGGCATGCTAAAAGCTTAGATGGCGAGTTAGCTAGCTAGTTAAACTGTCTTGTACAGATTTATTGTGCAGTGACAATTGCTAAGATTTCAAGTTATGTAGCTAGCTAGCTAACAAGACTTTCGCGATGGGATGTTTAGCGAGCTAACATTAAAATAACAAAACCTGTTCTAGTTAGTTAGCAAACGATGTAGCAAGCGCCTTAGACTTGACAGGTAGAAGATACCATCCCTACAGTTAATCTTGTTTACACCTGTGGTCGTAACGGAATCATGGTTACATTAACACACCTTGGAGTCGGCGCGAGATATGGGTCGGAAAACCTACTTAATTGCAGGGATGGGATATGCCACTGCACTCCAAATGTTACATTTATCCACACTGCTCCATCGAGAAGATTGATATACTTTTCATCCTCAGCTAGCATGAAGCCAAAAAGGGCAGTTTCCCAGAAAAACTAGCAGTATTTCAATCTTCTCAATGGAGCAGTGTGGATAAAGGTACAATTTGGAGTACAGTGGCATATCCCATCCCTGCATCGAGGTACGTTTTCTGGCCCAAATCTCACGCAGGCTCCATAGGGTCTTAATGTACCCAGCTCAGTGTAAACACCTGTAATGGTAGGGTCAGGATCTTCTAAAACAGGAAAAATATGTGTACTGTCTTAATACACAATTTTCCACCACCATTTTCGGACAATTTAGGATGTTGCAAACCGTGTTCAGCCAAGGGTGTGCAGCATCCTAAGTTGTCCGAAAATTGTATTTAACTTCTGGCTTCCCACGGACTGTTTTGTGCAACCAAATACAATTGAAAGCAACACTAGTGTATATAAATACACCCGCATTGCTAAAAGCAAGGATCTAGCTACTATTGTGTAATTATATTTTTTTGTCTTCTATTTTGAGTTTTCATGCATCTGTTTCTACAGACAAGGAATTTGCCCTGAAGTGGATTGATTCCTTCAAGAGCCATGGGCAAACGGAGGATGCCAGACCTGTATAGGGCCCCCTTCCCCCTCTACACAATCAAAGTGGACCCCAAAACAGGATGGGTGATCACTGCAGGAGGGGGAGGCGGTTCCAAGACAGGCATAAAGAATGCAGTGGTAAGCTACTGAATGTTTAGGTGATCATGTAATGGTTTTGCTCTACGGGCACAATCTCTCCATTTTTAGTCGCTTCTCTGTCTTCACACCCTTTTACATTGCATGTATTCTGTAAGTGTGAAAATGCAGAAACATTGTAGACATTGTGATTCAGAATTGATTTTGATCTAATTAAATCTGAGTAATGTTGTACAGTATTTGCTAAGTTAAGTTGGGACTGTCTTTTCAGCACTTCCTGGGTTTGGAGTTGGTAGGAGGCCAGCACTGTGCCACCCTGGTGCACTCTCATGACACAGACACGCATGCCACCATGAACCTGGCAATAGGCGGGGATGTGATCGCCGCAGGGCAGGACGGCAGATGCAGCCTCATGCGCTTCAGACAACGCCAGCCCAGGGGCAAGGCCGCAGCCAAAGACGGTAAGGAAGGGACACCCCCAAAAACCTGGCATTCACTTTTATAAACCTCTTCATACACAAAGTTCAAATTATCTTTACAGATACATTTACTGTAACATCATTCCTATCTTACATTTAATCTCTTACATCAGTGTTTCTCAATCCTGGTCCTGGTGACCCAAAGGGCTGCACATTATTATTTTTGCCCTAGCACTAACACACCTGATTCATCTAATCAATTCATCATCAAGCCTCTGATTATTTAAGTCACGTATGTTTGTGGTAGGGGGAAAAAACAAAAATGTGCACCCCTTTGGGTCCCCAGGAGAATGATTGGGCAACACTGCCTTACATTAACACATCACTATGCTCCTTATTTTCCAGCAGGGGGTGGAAGTGAGCAGGGCACAGCTAGGAGAAGAGCTGGGAAAGGGGGTAAGGGTAGTGAGGGAGCTGCTGCTAGGGGCAATGTGTCTGAGATGAATGATAACACCACCCAGATCTCTGTTGACTCGTTTGGGGAGGTGCAGTCGGACCTCAACCCCCAGGACCCCCTCCAGAAGTGTGTGAGGTTCAGTCCCGATCTCAGCCTCCTACTGACTGGCGGGACAGACGGACACATCAGAGTGTGGGAGGTGAGTTTAAGTTATGCCAAAATAGCCGCCATGTTGCGACTTCTCCCCAATTGTTACTGTGCAGGTTTTAGCTTGACTGTAATGCCTCTGCTCTCTCACCAGTACCCCTCCTTAAAAGAGAAGTTGGACTTCAAAGCCCACGAGGGGGAAATTGAAGACTTGGACATCAGTCCGAATAACAAGGTACTAAACAGCTAATAAGTATATGACCTCGATGTCTGTCTGTCTGTGTGTGTGTGTTGGAATCACAGTAATGAAGAGGTTATTAACATAATGTGCAAGCTAAACTGGTAAGTGTTTTCTGACCTGTGTCTGTGTTATTTTGTGTTTCTGTGTAGCACCTTGTGACGGTGGGCCGGGACTTTGCCTGCAGTATATGGAGTGGCAACCAGCTGGCCATGAGCCTCTGTTGGCATGAGAAGATGCCTCAGATAGCAGCAAAGTCATACCGCTATATGTCTTGCAGGCAAGCACATACCCCTTTCTCCTACGAATTTTCATATACCCTGTTACATCACCGACATATGGCTCTGATCCAATAGCCACACTAGCATACCACATGTTTTTTCGCTCTCCCGTTTAGGTTTGGAAAAGTCGAGGACCAGAAAGACACCCTGAGGCTCTACACCGTCCAGATCCCCCACAAACGAGACAGAAAACCTCCACAATGCTACCTCTCTAAATGGGACGGCCAGAATTTCCTACCCATGCTGACGAACCCCTGCGGCACTGAGGTCATCTCCACCCTGGCTGTCAGGTGAGAGAGGATGGAGAATGATACCTAGGATTCAATTCATCTTTCCTTGCCCCCTTCTGAATTGGAGAAGGTCCCTCCCCTCAGACCTTGTTTTCCAATGCATTTTGAGAAGGCAAATCGGAAAGGATGCGAGGAATTGAGCAAAGATGAATTGAGAAAGAGCCTTATTTGTTAATCTCTGATAAGGTTGCGTAACTGCTGCATTGCAGGTATTTCTCTGTGACGTTACTGTGTCATAAATGTAGGGCTGATATGGCCAAAATATCATATCACAATATTTCTCACATTTATGATATGTTTTTGAATAGTAAAAGTTCTAAAATTTGCTTTATGAGTTGTGCATGATCCTAGGGTGGCTACACATACATTCTAAGTGATTTTCAAAGGGGCTTTCTCTATTCTGTACAATCAAACTTCAACCAAGAGTTGATCTAATTTGGCAATTTCCACACTGCCACATAGGTGTGCACAATATGCACAAAAAAATCAAGGCCTTATTTTTAACTAAGTATTGCGATTTAGATCAAAACACTTGGGTGTTGGAACTGTTTGAATCATGGAAATAGAATGATTATTCTACACTCACTGGAGAGTTTTAGGTACATCGCCCCGTTCACAAAAATGGATTGCTCCTACAGACAGTGAGTTACGTGGCTTGCTATATAAAGCAGGCAGACCGGCATTGTTACTGTTCGACTGAATGTTAGAATGGGCAAAGCGAGTGACCTAAGTGACATTTAGTGTGGTATGATCGTCAGTGCCAGGCATGCCGGATCCAGTATCGCAAACGTCCGCCCTCATGGACTTTTCACGCGCGACATTGTCTAGGGTTTACCGAGAATGGTGCGACAAACAAAAAATATCCACTCAGCAACAGTCCTGTGAAACAGCTCGTTGATGAGAAAGGTTGAAGGAAAATGGCAAGAATCTTGCACTCTGACAAACAAATAACAGTGCAGTACAACAGTGGTGTGCAAAATGGCATCTTGGAACGCACAACTCATCAATCCTTCTCATGGATGGGCTATTGCACCAGACGACCACACCGGGTTCCACTCCTATCAGCTAAAAACAAGAAGAAGTAGCTCCAGTGGCCACGCAATCACCAACACTGGACAATTGAGGAGTGGGAAAACATTGCCTGGTCTGATGAATGATGTTGCGTCATGCTGATGGCAGAGTCAGGATTTGATGTAAGCAGAATCCTTGGACCCATCCTGCCTGGTGTCAATGGTACAAGGTGGTGGTGTACTGGTGTGGGGAATTTTCTTCCTGGCACACATTAGGTCCCTTGACACCAATTGATCAACAAACATTTCCAACACCTTTGTAAAATCAATGCCTCAAATATTTCAGGCTATTCTGGAGGCAAAGGGGGTCCAACCCAGTACTAGTTGGGTGTACCTAAAACTGTCCGGTGAGCGTTAGAATGTAATAGTGGGCACTTTGAATACACTGTTTGACATGTCAATGAATGAAAAAGCCAAGCAGGCGTTCTTCGAACTTGGAATTTTAATACTAATAGGAGGCGTTATTGTGACAGGGTAGGAACCAAAGTGTTGGTCAGTGTTTCCCATGGGAGTGGAACCCTATAAACTTTGGCTACATTAGAAGTTTCTCTTACTTCATGTAGCTAGCTAATATATTCATGCTTTGCCTATTCCTCTCTGATTTAGAAAATACTGTTACATAAACAACATGCTGATTTAGGCCTACACCAGCACTGGTGTCAGGCTGTATTAGCTGTATTAGCTAGCTACATTTGCTCTAACTCAGTACATTTATTATCTACCTAGCGATTCGCATTAACGGCTAACACGATTATTTTAGCCACAACTTTCTAAGAAAAGACAAACTAGCTGTTTGCAGTCAGTAAGATACAAACTAATAGTGTAATTATAGAACACTTATATTAAGAAGCAAAGTGGAAAGCAGCATCACTGTCATCAACATATTGTTGCATCTGCTGCATTGACCATGCAGTGAACTGTCGGCAAATGATCTCGTGGTCTAACAGCAACTGCGCTCCTTCAGTGACGGGGCAGAGCTTGGGGAGAGGGACGACTCAAGTTGCGGAGTAAACTATAAAAAAAACGGAGTGGCGTATCACATTTTAACAAACCAAACATTGAAATACCATTACAGAAGGTAAAGTAAAAACTCAAACTGGTCTGTGCATCAATACCGGTGTGTATATAGTAAAATACCGTATACCGCCTATCCCTGAATAAATGTAATTGTTGTAGATATTTGTTCTTCCCTGTTAACCAGGAGTCAGTGGCTCTTTTTTATTCTCGCTGTGTTCCACAGTGACTCTGGAACCTTTCTCGGCCTTGGGACAGTGACGGGATCAGTAGCAATCTATGTCGCCTTTTCACTACAGGTAGACAAACACACACACACAAATAATTAGCTGCCTTAGATTATCCCTGTGTAACTCCCTATTTATCTTGTCTCATTGTCTTTGTAGAAGTTGTATTATGCCCAGGAGTCCCACGGCATTGTGGTGACCGATCTGGCTTTCCTGCCTGACACTCTCAAAGGCCAGAGCCTCAAAGGGAACAACGAGGCAGCCATGTTGAGTGTGGCTGTGGACAGCCGCTGTCAGATGCACACTGTACGAAACCGAAGTAAGTGGTTTGAATTGGTAGCATTGATTTAGCATTGTGAGCAGTATTGTCTTTTCTTTCACCCTCCTTCGTTCTCTCTCTCCCTGTATCTTCACCATCCCAGGATCCTTCCCTATCTGGTTGGTGCTGTTCTTCTGTGGCCTCATGGTGGTGGGAGCTGTCCTGCTCCTGCAGCACCTCTTCCCAGGATTCATTTAGACATTGACGGGGATGTTAATTGGAGGGAGAATGAAAGAATCCCAGACCGCCCTACAATCATCTTCAACAACCACAACCTCTGAAGAACTCCCCTGACGCAACTCAACCCTGGAACACGCATCCATCTCCTACCTATAGCCATCTTAACACACTTACCAAACCGTGGAACATTTTAACCACACTTGCCCAACCCTGGACTACATCTACTAGAGCCATTTACCCACTCTTAACTCAACCCTCCCAACCCAACGACATTCCCTATATCAATTACTATACCCTTAACCAATATTTGAATGCCCCCATCCTTTCCTGTCACCCCCTAGCCCTGATTCAGGACAGCCCAGTTCACCCCCAATTCTGCGAGACTCAAGAATTTCAATTTTTTTCATGATCTGTATCAATCAATCTTCTTTTTGATTTTATACCATGGTGGGGAGTTAAGGGCTCAGCTTCAGCTCTATCATCATCATGAATGTGCAAGGGGTGGGGCCTTTTTATCATAGATATTTAAGAAAATGTACAATTATAAATATAAAATGTAAATCATTGCTCTGTCAGTCTCCATCTGTCCTGTACATACATAAACACACACTTGTAATTTTAGCAAGTTGGTTGGATAACATTTCTGCATATGGATTTTCTGTACCAGTTTCCATTGAGGCCTGTTTTTCCTGCTTTGTCCACTAGTGGGCATCATAGACCATATGGCTTTATCTAATATTGTTCAACCCAGACTGGAAAGCAGGCCAGGCAACAGGGCATCGTGACCTTCAGGAAAAACTAAATCAATTGTGTTTGTGGACTCCCCTTTAGCTCCATTTCCAATGTTGAAAGACCGGGCAAGTTGAGTTCTTCTCTGAAGGCTCCTGTATAGTATCTCTAATCGTCATTAAACCAGATTGACAGGTGGAAGGGTGGTCTTTTTCTGCTCCACACAGCTCAGTAGATGTGTTTATGTACAACCATTCAGTCTGGGCCCAGGGCTTGCTCTGATTTGTCAGAGCTAGACCGACTGATTCATATTAATGAGGTGGTCCTGAGTGCTCTAGCCACTCTCACGTGTCATTTCACACTACTTAGCTAAGATAGAAGAAAGCGATAATGTTCCTAAATAAAAGATGAGGCAGTGTATGTGATGTTTTTCTGTATCTTGCAGAGTCTGCATACTGTATATCAGCATTGTATGGTCTTTTGTAGCATGGCATTCAAGATTCTGCATGTTCTAGACCAAAGCACCATGGAGAGTGCTTGGTTTGTTTCAAATGGCTGACTAACACTATCATCAAGCTGTATAGTTCATCTGTGTTTGTTTCAACCAATTAAACATTTTATTGGAATCTCTTTTGTCGAGGCTTAATGGCCTTCAGCTAAAGAGCTTTAATGATTTTCTCTTCCACTTTCTTCACACTCTTTAAAATAATGCCACCAGCTTGGTTCTGGCCCCTAGTCTCACCACCATCCCTCTACATGCCTGGCCTAAGCACTTGCGTTGTTGCAGAGATGGAAAGGTTGCTGTGATACACTGGGACGTGTTCATTAAGCACCAAATGGAAGACGACGGACTAAAACAGAGAGGGACTGCCTGGACTTATCCAATAAGAAAGGTACATTTTAGTTTCCCATTGCAAAACTTTTTAAAAAATATTTCTGTTGTGTGCCCTTATTGAACATGACCCAGGGGCATAATAACAGGGCACAAGGTTGAAAATATTGGAGATACAAATTAGAGGTATAAATGGACATTCTCTACCATGTGGAATAAAGAACTTTGTTATCTGGGACATTTTAAATGTTTGGTCCCACCAGTTCACATAATAACTTTTATAGGTGCTTTGCCAGTGACAACAAAAACACTTCTTTAGGAAGCAAGAAACCTTGAGAGGCTTGCATTGCTGGCATGTTGGCCGGAATATTGTTTGGCTTTGGCATACACGACACAGTGGATGGGGTTTTAGCCTTAAGCCAGCCAGCAGTTGGATTACAATTTTTTTGATCAAAATTGACTTGCCAATTTTCCCTCCTCAACATCAAGGCCTTTGATCACTGATGGGTAGAACTTCAAGGAGTGTGTGCTCTCTACCTCTGTTCAATTTCTGTTACAGCGGCAGGCAGAATATACCTGTTAAAGGTCGAATGCAGACGGTTTTATTTCAATATCAAATCATTCCTGGGTAACAATTAAGTACCTTACAGTGATTATTTTCAATTAAAATTATCAAAAACAACCAAAAATTGGGAAAGAGCAATTTCTCAAGCAAGAATTTTGTTAGGACTGTCTGGGAGTGGTCTGAGTGGGGAGGGGAAAACTGAAAACTATCTGTTCTTGGCAGAGAGGTTTGGAACTCTTTCTTATTGTTCTATTAACCTGGCAGGCCAAAACTCCATCCCACCAAGACAGTCAGAAATTCCAGGCAGTCTTTTCAAACAGCTCTTCCACTAAAAGGGTATTATCATAATTTTCACAATTTCACAATATTATTCCAACCTCATAGTGTGGAAGTATATACAGTATAAAACACAGGAAATCACATTTTTGATTGCACTGGGCCTTTAAAGGCATTCTCTGGTACTTTTGTATACTTTTTAGCCAGTAGTCTGAAAGTAGTGCCTGAAAATTGCGTACTATGTGCAGATATGTGCACCACCTCATTGCTCTCCCTGCCGAACACTGAGTCGTTGGGCCTGCCCTGCAACCTCAAATGCTAACACTGGGCAGGCCTCTTGCTAGCTGTCACTCAAATGCAAGGGGCTGAAGCTCATTGGCTAGAACACAAATTGCTAGGGGGCTGTCCCATATAGGGCAAATGTAGGGAAAATGTCACGGGACAATTTCAAGAAAACAGTTGCTTTCAAACGGGATTTTGTGGCTAATTGTGGTAAGACAGTCATTCTGCTCATTGATTATGAATGTGTAACAGGGTTGGTTATGTTTCTACTTGACAGAGCAGAAATATGTATTTGATGTTTATGTACACATTCTGCTTGGTTGAATTTACATATTAATAAGGTGTTATGCTATTGGTCATGCCTGCAGATAGGAGGAGATCGCAAATTTAAATTCTTCCTACTCTGATATTGACATTCAAGTGGTAAGTCACGTTCTAAAATACTGTATTCTATTTCCATATTTATAATGTGTAAGAGTTCACTGTGCACATGGCCTGATGTGTACAGTGGCTTGCGTTCACCCCACATTTTTCCTATTTTGTTGCCTTACAACCTGGAATTAAAATCGATTTTTGGGGGGTTTATATCATTTGATTTACACAACATGCCTACCACTTTGAAGATGCAAAATATTTTTTATTGTGAAACAAACAAATAAGACAAAAAAAACCATAAAACCTGAGCATGCATAACTATTCACCCCCCAAAGTCAATACTTTGTAGAGCCACCTTTTGCAGCAATTACAGCTGCAAGTCTCTTGGGGCATGTCTCTATAAAATTGGCACATCTAGCCACTGGGATTTTTGCCCATTCTTCAAGGCAAAACTGCTCCAGCTCCTTCAAGTTGGATGGGTTCCACTGGTGTACAGCAATCTTTAAGTCATACCACAGATTCTCAATTTAATTGAAGTCTGGGCTTTGACTAGGCTTTTCCAAGACATTTAAATGTTTCCCCTTAAACCACTCAAGTGTTGCGTTAGCAGTATACTTAGGGTCATTGTCTTGCTGGAAGGTGAACCTCCATCCCAGTCTCAAATCTCTGGAAGACTGAAACAGGTTTCCCTCAAGAATTTCCCTGTATTTAGCACCATCCATCATTCCTTCAATTCTGACCAATTTCCCAGTCCCTGTCGATGAAAAACATCCCCACAGCATGATGCTGCCACCACCATGCTTCACTGTGGGGATGTTGTTCTCGGGTGATGAGAGGTGTTAGGTTTGCGCCAGACATAGCGTTTTCTTTGATGGCCAAAAATATCAATTTTAGTCTCATCTGACCAGAGTACCTTCTCCCACATGCCTTTTGGCGAACACCAAACGTGTATGCTTATTTTTTTCTTTAAGCAATGGCTTTTTTCTGGCCACTCTTCCGTAAAGCACTCTGTGGAGTGTACGGCTTAAAGTGGTCCTATGGACGGATACTCCATTCTCCGCTGTGGAGCTTTGCAGCTCCTTCAGGGTTATCTTTGGTCTCTTTGTTGTCTCTCTGATTAATGCCCTCCTTGCCTGGTCTGTGAGTTTTGGTGGGCGGCCCTCTCTTGGCAGGTTTGTTGTGGTGCCATATTCTTTACATTTTTGAATAATGGATTTAATGGTGCTCCGTGGGATGTTCAAAGTTTCTGAGATTTTTTTATAACCCAACCCTGATCTGTATTTCTCCACAACTTTGTCCCTGACCTGTTTGGAGAGCTCCTTGGTCTTCATAGTGCCGCTTGCTTGGTGGTGCCCCTTGCTTTGTGGTGTTGCAGACTCTGGGGCCTTTCAGAACAGGTGTATATATACTGAGATCATGTGACAGACCATGTGACACTTAGATTGCACTCAGGTGGACTTTATTTAACTAATTATGTGACTTCTGAAGGTAATTGGTTGCACCATATCTTATTTAGGGGCTTCATAGCAAAGGGGGTGAATACATATGCACGCACCACTTTTCTGTTTTTAATTAAAACATTTCTTTTTCATTTCACTTCAACAATTTTGACTATTTTGTGTATGTCCATTACATGAAATCCAAATAAAAATCTATTTAAATTACAGGTTGTAATGCAACAAAATAGCAAAAATACCCAGGGGGAGTGAATACTTTTGCAAGGCACTGTATATACAGTGTATATGTGTATGGTAATTGTTAGATATTGGGGGAATCCTGGGATCTGCTTTTGTATGTTATTGCTGTAAGAGCGAGTTGGCTAGCATGCTCTAATTGTAATGGTCACATTAGCTCCATGCTAATTCACACTTATTTCCATGCTAACAGACGAATCATGAATCTACAGCCATACTGTTGTCCTGCACATCTAATGTGCTTCCTTGTGTCTATTGTCAGGTACTTACATTTATTGTATTTTGTACTATTTTTGTCATTGTTATGATGTTTGATTACAAAATACCCAGTCTAATATTGACATGCAAGTGACAAATCAAGAAATCTACAGCCATAAACATATTGTTGTCCTGCACATCTAACGCGCTTCCTTGTGTCTATTGTCAGAATAAACACAAATCAACTGGCATCGCTGGCTGCACAGTCCTTTCTTTAAAAACACAATGCAAGAGAGTCACGAAGTACGATCACATCTGTTACACTACTGGTGCCGAAACCAGTCATCTTGTCTTCGCTGGACAGCTGTTACACATGTATGAACTACACCAAATCAAATCAAATTTTATTGGTCGCATACATATATTTAGCAGATGTTATTGCGGGTGTAGCTAAATGCTTGTGTTCCTAGCTCCTGCAGCTCCAGCAGTATGAACTAGACATTGACACATCCAGCCTAACGTGGGAGGTTTAAAAATTACTTAGTCGCTAAAGTACCGGAGCATGTCTTTAAGGCTTTCAATGAAAACAAACGTGTGTATGTACGCATGTGTGCACTCACACAGTGTGTTTGGCCAGCAGGTGGCACTGTGTGTCTGGCAAATTATTGCTGTATAGTGGTGAAAGTCCCCATGTTGTTGATCTAACCTACATTCTGATTCAGTTGAAGCAGCACAACCTTCCCACACATCCAGGCCAGTCATCACAGATTGGGGGGATAGACTCAGACCTCTCACTCAGAGGTCTATGGTTTCTCCAAAGAAGTCCAAGGCCACTTCACAATGGCAGTGTGTGTTTCATTATGAAGCTCTCTAAATGCTGTCTGTCCAGCCAGCCATCCCTGGTTTACCTGTCTATATGAGAGATCGAAGGGGCAAGAATCAGTCATCATTGTGCTGAAAATCAGTGAGACAAAATTAGATCCTAAAAGGTCTGCAGCCATGTTTGCGCAACCCCCTCGCCCCTCCAAAACATCATTCTTCTCACCAAATTGTGAAGCCGATTCAGACATTTCCCCAAATACACCCCCGCCCTCCAGCCAGCCTCCTCCACCTCACGGCCCGCCCCTACATCAGCACAAAGCAGGAAACCCAACTCCCACCTCTCACCTACATCGCAGCCCAGCAGGAAATGAATTCCCCAGACAGGCCAGTGTCTCAAACTCCATGAAGAGGGAGAAACACCATCTCTTTCTCTTTTTTTCACCTCCTGTCCTCCCAACAACGCACATACCCTGTCGTCCCGCTGGCTTAAACTTGCCAGACCGGTAAAATGGTTTCAATTTGTCTAAGGAATTGACTTATGGCATGGGGCAAAATGGCTAGACAGAGAGGGGGAAGTTTGTCATTCTCCATAGTGGTGACTAAGCCAGTGACCATGATTATCTGTTCCATCGTGGTGATTGTTTTGGCGTACCTCTGATAATACAGTAATAATGCAGACCAGGGTCATGTGTCTCAGTGGATGGGTTTTGTTAGCTGGCTAGTCAGCCTGGTCTGCACAGAGCATTGGGGACTCCTGTTCAAATGAGACTACTAAAACACTATTGTTTTCATGAATGGATATGTGAGTTCATGGATCAAACCTTGTGGAACAACATGGACTCAGGGGTAGATGTAGCATAGCAAATGTAAATGCGGTACACTCCAATTAGTATGATATGTAATGATTTGTATCGTATGTATTAATTTGTGGATGTCCATTATCCATTTCATATCATGTTACGAATTACAATTTGTGTGAAATGTTACAAATTGCAATTTGTACAATATATTACGAATTGCAATTCATACAATATTTTACAAATTTGCAAAATGCATAATGTGTTTCGAATTCCAATTTGTTGTGGCTAATGTTAGCTAGGTGGCTAGCATTAGCTAAGCTAGGGGTTAGGGTTTAAGGTTAGGGTTAAGATTAGGTGTTAGGTTAAAGGGTTAGGTTAGGGGAAGGGTTAGCTAACATGCTAAGTAGTTGCAAAGTAGCTAAAAAGTAGTAAGTAGTTGCAAAGTTGCTAATTAGCTAAAATTGTCCGTGATGAGATTTGAACGTTTGCGTTATATGTCTACCCATCCACCCCGGCCAGCCATCCTACTTTTGTTTTTGCCTTAAGTAACCTTCTGTCTTATGTAACCATCACAAACGTAACATATCATACTAATTACTACTAATTTGAGGTTCCCGGATTTACATTTAGTATGTTACGTCTAGTCTATGAGACCAGCCTGTGTGGGACCACTGGTTCAGATACTGTCATGTTGAATTACAGGGAAACATTGATCTTCTTTGCACTTCTCTTCGCTTCTAGTGTAAAAAACACTTCAAACTCACCCAGTTGGATACAATTATGGTATCAGAGAGCAGCCCTTTAAATGGATTTCAAAGATGTGAGATAGAAATCATAAAACATGCATGTTTCCACTATAAAGGCAGGCCTCTCCCGTTGCTGCTTCAGGTGTGTTGAAGATCAAGCATTTCAAATTAGGGAAGGAAAAAAATGCATTCTCCCGGAAGAAAAGGTTTCCTGGGGTCAAAAGCACATAAAATACAGTCTTAAATGTAGTACAGTTAAGCAACCATGAAGAGTAATGTGAAACAGACAAGCAGGGCAAACATTATACCTGCCTTTGCCTCTATCAGCACGACAAACTACTAAGATATAAAAGAGACCCCTCCCCCACACACACACACACACGCTAAACCCCATACAGTGCCTTCAGAAAGTATTCATACCCCATTGACTTATTTCACATGTTGTTGTGTTACAGCCTGACTTCAAAATTTATGAAATACATTTTTTGGTGGCTAATGTTAGCCACTTAGGTAACGTTAGCCACAGAAAATTGGAATTCATAACAATAATGTTTTGAAAATCCGTAAAATATTGTACAAATTGCTACAACAACACTTACATCCTTGTGTTCTTCATCGATCATCATGTGCATCAAAGCCATATCGGAACATTGGTATCCCACGGGTCGGTTAATTGAGTATTGCATAAGAAGGCTACACTGGAGCTTTTTTCTCTGACTGTGGCTTGACGTAGAGCCCTGCACAGGCATGAATTTTAAGCCCATACCCGCGACGTTCAGGCTCTACCCTACCCAGGCCGGATTGCTTAAAGGCCCAGCCCTGCCTGAAACCCGAAATAACTTCCCCCATTAGTAAATCCATTAGCTGCTACTCTCTGTCTGTCACTCGCTCCCTGCGCACAGCTCACTCTGTATGCGCTCTGCTCATGGAGCTCAGAGTCTGTGAGTATCTATAGCAACAGCTCCGCTTGCGCTGCTCTGCTCAATGAAGAGACATGAGAGAGCAGTTAGCTGTTAGCTACTTTTTGTCTCTCTAAACTCAGACAAAACTCAAGGAACATCATTATTTTCTTTGAAATAATCTCACCTGTCTCATATTTCACATGGTTGAAGCACTTCTGATATACCATGTTATGATCTTAGTCAGATATGACTGTACTACGCAGCAGAGCACGAGCAAATGGCTCAGCTTCAAAATGTTAATGATCAATTTAGTGATACCCTAGCCCTGCCCGTACTCTAGTTATTGATGAAAATACAGACCCTACCTGGCCCTAACCCAATGTATAATGTTGGGGCCAATCGGGCTCGGGCCGGGTAGCGGAGCTCTAGTTTGAAGAAGTGGTCCCCTCCTGGTAGCCTCTGCAGCCCAGAAGCCTAACCTTTCATAGCCACATCACAGCAGCATACCGCACAGCAGTGGAGAGGCCAGGCCAGCTGTCTTTGACTTAAACCTCCTGTCTACTCATCTCCATCTCTCAGCCCTATCTTGGATGGGAGAGAGGGAATTCCTCATTATCATATGGTCCTCTCTATAGATATAAAACGTTTTATATGAATGATATACGACCGCTCTTAAGGTTTTTTCATCCATTATTAGGAACCGACAAAGAGCGAGGAACCACTTTGAACAAAATGTGTAACATACCTTTGTACAGCACCATAAGTGGTACAATAAATAGGCTGTGTCTGCATGCATGTGTAGGCTATTTCATGTTGGGGTGACAGCGTAGCCTAGTGGTTAGAGCATTGGCCTAGTAACCGAAAGGTTGCAAGATCAAATCCCTGAGCTGACAAGGTACAAATCTGTTGTTCTGCCCCTGAACAAGGCAGCTAACCCACTTTTCCTAGGCTGTCATTGAAAATAAGAATTTGTTCGTAACTGACTTGCCTAGTTAAATAAAGGTATAAAATGTTTGATTATGTGTGTTTGTTAGAGTGAGTGTAATTGTGTGGCATAGAACTGAAACAGTGTAGTGTGCTTATGTCTCTTTCTGTGTGTGTTTGCAGTGTGGTGAGTGAATATGTATTTGAGTGCACTGTATGTGTGGCTGTGTATTTGAGGTGAGTACAGCATATGGGGGATGGAGTGACTATGTGCTTGGGGATTGAGTGACTGTGTGTGTCTGGGAGAGTGCTGTAGTCTAGCAGTGTGATTGTATGAGGTGGAGGGGTAGCCAGAGTGGCACCAGGTACAGTGCTTTATCAGAGATGGAACACGTTAGAGAGTATTATTGCTTCAGCATGTTTCGGCCCACACTTTACTTCACTCCCACTCACTCCTATAGCAACCAGTTTGAATTGGAAGGGTTAGGGGTTAGCTTTAAATTCCACAGATAAATTCTACATTTATTTTAATTTGCGCTTAACCCTGTCTGTTTTTGTGTATGTGTGTGTGTGTGTGTGTGTGTGTGTGTGTGTGTGTGTGTGTGTGTGTGTGTGTGTGTGTGTGTGTGTGTGTGTGTGTGTGTGTGTGTGTGTGTGTGTGTGTGTGTGTGTGTGTGTGTGTGTGTGTGTGTGTGTGTGTGTGTGTGTGTACTGCGTGCTGTGTGTGTGTATACTGTATCTGTCTGTGTGTGTTCATTTGGCTTACAACCCTGTGCACATGGCAACGTAAGACGAAACAGAAAAATACTGCTTGAGATTGTTGGTGGTCGAATGTACAGTAAAACGTTATCAGCCCTGAGTTTAATTTTGTGGTGGGCAGAGAAAGAAAGAAAAAGAGAGTTTGTTTTTGACGAGAAGCTGTAGGGATGGGCTGGAAAGAATATAGCCAATATGTGTGTCAGGGACTTTAATTGTATGGCCCCTTAATCTGGAATGATTCACCCCCATGTCTGGGAGGCAGAAAGTGAGTCAGTTTTTAAATGTGGACTAGAACCTCATCTCGATCTCCCTCCCATACCGTCCAGTGGCCATGCGCTGTTTATTCTCATCCGGCCATTGTTTGAACACTGCTGACCCGTCTCACCAACTCAGGGTGGTATGCTAAACAGGCAGTCTTGCTGGCACGGATTAAACAAACACACACGCATATATACATATAGCCACAGACAGACAGACATAGGCTGTAGACTTGATAGCGGGGTGTGCCGCTGTAGACGCCAAGTCCTACCCAAAACCTGGCAGGCCTATGTCTTTCTAAACATTGGTGTTCTAATGGTATCTGTCAATGCCATTTCAAAATGTCATAACTTTCCCCACAGGAGGTCAAATATAATCAGATTACATGGGATGGAATGACACCTGATGAGATAACTAAAGCCCATGTGTCTTAGTCTCGTCTAGCGTCTAAGCTCTTACCCTAGCAGCAAACCCAGGCCAGTCGTGACCTAGCCACAATGAGCCAGGCAGTGAGTAAGCCAGGATTTCCAGCGAGAAAACCCTGTCTCCCATCCCACACACTCACACACAGACACACCACAAGTGTCTGCGCTGGGGCCCCTCTGCACTGACGTCAGCCATGGAGTCAGCCGGCCCACGGCTGGAGTGGAAATCTGTCACACACAGCCAAAAGTAGCCATGTCTGTGGATGTGTGTGTAAATACGCCAGAGCCCAAATAGAAGGCCACATAAACAAGAGGAAAAAAACAACAAACAAGAAATGAAGGATGTATAAGTATCTGTTTTTCCTTTTCATGAACAAAATCTCTCAAGATAAACAAAATAAATCTCTTTAACTCTTTTGATATAAAAAAGCATAACCCTGCAATGCCTGACCAAGCATGTCCTATACATATAAAATAGAAGGCTAAATATATATATTTTTTATTGGCATACCACCACATACACACGCAACCAATAGCTACAGTATGTTGAATTTGCTGGCAGAACAGTGTTGAAGTTATGACTCTCCTGGCTCGTGCCCACCGGACAGTAGACAGTAGACACAGAGCGGAACTGGACCAGGGCAGCCAAGCTGAACGGAAAGCCACAGACATGTTATTGAGGCTGTGACGCAAAGCCCTGCATGTCAACCAAACTATATAACCAACAGTAGGATGTTTGTTTGTGTGTCACACGTCATTGTTTCTGATCATACTGTGTATTGTGCCATGTGCGTAGAGTCTGGCCTACAAGAAAACCTTGGTGGCGAACCTTAACTACGGTTCTGCCCACCCATTTAGTCACAGTGTGTCTGGGCCATAGATGGGTTAGCTGACAGCGTCACGAAAACAATGCACACGCTTCAATGTGGCAGAAGTCTGTGTGTTTATTTATGTTTTCAATTAACATTGGAGACTAAATATAGTTTACATGTTGTGAACAATGTAAGCCAACCCCTTCTGTTTTGCCCCATAGTTGTACACGTGTCGGTTTTGTTGCTAAACAACCAACCCATCTATTGGTCTAGGCCTGTTATATACCACTCTAGTGAGAACTGGGTGCCACGGGAGAGTGGGGGAGTTTTGGGGGCGTCTGGTTATCGGTAAACCAGACTGAATAATTTTGACTCTTTTTTGTTGTTGTTGTCACCGTGGTGGGTATGGTGCGCGAGTGAGGGACAGGGTACTAAATAACACAGATGTTGGGAATCTGGGTGCACACGCCCTGGCCCTGCTGCTGCTGCCATTTTGAGTTCCGAACACAAACATGGAAAAGACAACATGGTCGCATTAAAAGAAGGGCTTTGGTTTCTGACAAAAGGGTAATGAAACAAAGAAAATGACAGGGTGAGTGGAACAACTATGTCCCTCTGTCCGACTGTCTGTCTGACTCCCTCCTTCCCTTTTCCTCTGTCTGGATGTGGGTGACTTGAACAGTCTTGGCCCATAGAGCAGCATGGGGCTTGCCTGCTGAGGCGAGACAGTGGGAAAACTGATGCTGCGACAGGACAGGGGTAACTGGATCATTATGTTCAGACAAGTTTGAAGTCTTCTAAAACGACTCACATCTTCACTTGTCAACATTTCGAAATTATATATTACTGCATCATGGGTTATTTCTGGTATCTCTCACAGACCCACAGTCTGGCCTGGTAAACTCGCAGTGATGACAGAGATATGGGTAAACTTGGTCAGCCAGCCCATGGAGCTAAAGCCATATGTGGCGCGTCACAGACACACGTTGTGGGGCTTGTGGTGGGGGGCTCCCTGCTGGTGACGGCACCACTTTCTCATCCACCCGCTCTTTAAGACACAAGCAGCACAATGAAATGATATGTCTAGCCCAGGGCAAACATTGTGTGGTTCAACGTGACGCGGTTTTGATCCCAAGTAGTAGAGTATGATTTTTGTGTGGTGGTGGTGCTATGAGAGAGGTAGCATGTATGTTTATGTGTGTGTGCGTTTGCCACAGGGCTGATGAGTTAGATCAGCGATTAAGCTTTGGTTTGCAGTGATGAGACATCCTCCTCTCACAGGCGGGCCTCTGTCTCTCGCAGCACTGGATAGTCAGCAGAGAAAACACGAGCAGGGGCCATTTTGACTCCTGTGAGGTGAAATAAATCAGAGGGTCTTTCCAGCTGTTCCTCGATCAGACCAGTCCAGATGGAGACAGGCGGAGGTAGCAGTGCTGGGGGGCAGTGGGGCTCTCACATGTGGGCAGTCAGGCTCATTACTTGGAGGTCAGTTACCAGTCTGCAGACCACCTGTGATGGTGATGATCACACGTGGCTAATGGCTAGCTAGAGGTCCATTTCTCCATGCTGGGATGAGAGGGACCAGGGGATTAAATAAGAGTACAGTCCTACTCTCCCTGGATAGTGTCCCTACAGTGTTAGTGGGGGTGGTGATCCCAAATATATCTGGTCTGAATCCCAAACATCTCCCCTTCAACCCTGCTATGCCACTTTAAATAATGCCACTTTAATAATGTTTACATATCTTACATTACTCATATCACATGCATATACTGTATTTTATGCCATCTACTGCACCTTGCCTATGCCGCTCGGCCATCGCTCACCATAGACTTATGTGTACATATTCTCATTCACCCCTTTAGATTTGTGTGTGTTAGGTAGTTATTGGGGAATTGTTAGATGTGTGTATTAGGTAGTTGTTGGGAATTGTTAGATTACTTGTTAGATGTGTGTATTAGGTAGTTGTTGGGAATTGTTAAATTACTTGTTAGATACTACTGCACTGTTGGAACTAGAAGCACAAGCATTTCGCTACACTCGCATTAACATCTGCTAACAATGTGTATGTGACCAATAAAATTGGATTTGATTTGAATGAGACAACCACCACACTACTACCGGTAGTCTGGCACTCAGTCTCAGCATCAGAGAGGAACGTAGGTAGCTGACTAACAATTCTCACCTGGACTATACCTCCTGATAGATGCGTCTGACTGGCGGCTGCAAACATACTCACTAACACAACACAAACACTCATACACAGCCATTTTATTTGCATGAGGAGAAGTGTACATGTAGGAAAAGTCACACCGCATTTAAAGGGATGTTGGTAATCATCTTCAACATATGAAATACATTAAATATATTTTTTTGGGGGGTGAGGCAACTGCACAGGTTTAGACTATTCCTCTATAAATAAAATAAAACTATAAAAAATGATCTTCTGGTAAAACAATCAGTGGTCTCGTAAACAACACGCCCCTAAACGCCCCTGTGAATATGGCACCAAATGTCACAGCGCACTGAATCTGGCAAGTGACAGCCATCCGAAAACCCCATGACAAATACAGGAACAATCTGTCTGAAACATAAGTTGTGTGTCAATGACTGGACCGTCTCAGACTGCAGGAGTGCATTCTAGAATGTCTACTGCTATTGGCTTCGCTTGTCATTACACCACACGATTGGTCAGAAAACCTAAGTGTATGTTTAAGTCCTCAAGTCTTTTTTTCTCAAGTCTTAAGCCAAACAGACTGGTTGTTTCATGACTTGAAATTATGGAGCCTTGCATAATAAAAAAAAACCTAGAGTCGATTGAAGCACCCGTGAGTCAATCTACTTAACAAAAAACCCCATAAAAATCCGTCTGTTTAAAATTAAAGATATTTGTTTTTTGCATGGATCTCAATCCACCAATGTCGGCTTTTCCGCATTTACGGTGGAAAGTGGCAGAGCTACAGCACTGTTTGTCAGACCAGGAGACATCGGTCTTCTCTTGAAAACGTCTGTAGCGTCCGAACGGTTTGGCCTAGAACTAATATATACCTGCAGGGGTCCTAAAATTCAAAATTAAATAGCTAAATGATCCATGGTATGACCATGTTAAAACAATTCCATATGTTACCTTAGTAGAACCCCCCCCCCCCCCCCAACTCTTGTACTTTTAGGATTCATTTCTGGATATGTCTACAAGTCACGTTGTGTTCAAGTTCCATGTGGCTGTAGACACGTTTTAAATAACATGACATTTCTGTACAGCACTGTAATGACTGCGAAACGCTTCAAGATGAAAGGGCACAGCGTTTGTTTGCACATTAGATTAACCTAAGTATTTCCTAGGCAAACAGCATGATGAAAAGGAACGTGTAAATGAAAATATAAAATGTACAAGTGTGCTCCTGAGTGGGCTAGCTTGAAAAGTGCATAATGCCACATCCCAGCGTAAGACACGGAATGTGTTTGAACTGCAAATCAGTGTGTGCTCCACTGGCGGCGGTGTGATTAGACAGGTTGGGTAGAGTAGTGTGGAGCAGAGAGTGGCGGATGGGGAGGGCCATCTATGGGCTCTATGTGCACAGAGCAGGCACTGTCTCGTGGCAGTAAGAAAGTTAGAATAATATATACGTTGGACGAGGGCCCTCTATTAAAGATGGAGCCTACTCGAGGCAGTTGTATAAACTTCAGAGGACTTTCAGTGTCTCTCTCTCTCTGATGTCAAAGGCCCTTTGAAACACTTAAATCGAATCACTGTAATGGACAACGAGGGGGGAAATTGCGAACAAAAAGCGACATTAAATTAGATTTCCTCCTCCTATTGGGTTCCGAGGTTTCACTTTCAAACAAGGTGCACCCATTTTGCACGAGAACTTGAGGTATTTCATTATTTGATCACACTTTGAAATGTTAATAGGGCAAAATTTGAATGTGATCCCTCTTCAAAATAAGCAGCAGCAGGGAGGGTCATATTGTGATTGGAGGGTTTAGTGTTTATCCTGCATTTGGGCCCCACTCTCCGCTTCAGGAAGGTTTTCTCTGGCAGGGATGACCAAAACAAGCTCAAATAAAGCAGTGGACGTCAAATTTTCTTTGGTGAGTTTCTGTCACCCTGGGTGCTCCAGCTGCCCAGCCCCCTAAACAGTGAAAGAAAACATGGCGGCCCCCACGGGGCCCTGAGTCAACACTGGCGGACGCCTGCAGCTGCTTTTCGAATCACAGGAAAGCCTATCAGCGGCAGCATAGTGTGGACACAGACCAGCAGACTACATACTCCACTCTATCTCTAGTCTCTCTGTCACACACACAAACACACACACACACACACACACACACACACACACCAAAAAACCTGGATGACTAATGCCAGCATTATGAGTTCCACTCCAAGTGTCATCATCATCATCGTAAGACCAGTCTGATTTGTAGCAAGGTATTCACATCTTATTTATTCTATTTAATAACATGTCCCATGTGTATCAAACAAAGATTCAAGCCATCTTGGACATAGAGCATACAAATTGAGTTATTGAAGGGTGATACCACCAACATTACAGTGGGGGAAAAAGTATTTGATCCCCTGCTGATTTTGTAATAATAAAGAAAGGATCAGTCTATAATTTTAATGGTAGGTTTATTTGAACAGTGATAGACAGAATAACAACAAAAATATCCAGAAAAACGCATGTCAAAAATGTTATAAAATGATTTGCATTTTAATGAGGGAAATAAGTATTTGACCCCCTCTCAATCAGAAAGATTTCTGGCTCTCAGGTGTCTTTTATACAGGTAACGAGCTGAGATTGGGAGCACACTCTTAAAGGGAGTGCTCCTAACCGCAGCTTGTTACCTGTAAAAAAGACACCTGTTGTAACGCCCTGGCCATAGAGAGGGGTTTTTGTTCTTTATCCTGTTATGGCTAGGGGGCAGTATTTTCACGGCTGGATAAAAAACGTACCCGATTTAATCTGATTATTAGTCCTGCCCAGAAACTGGAATATGCATATAATTATTAGCTTTGGAGAGAAAACACTCCAAAGTTTCTGAAACTGTTTGAATGGTGTCTGTGAGTATAACAGAACTCCTATGGCAGGCAAAAACCTGAGATGCTTCTGTTCAGGAAGTACCCTGTCTGAACATTTCTTGCCCTTCTTTATTATCTCTATCGTTTACAAAGGATCTCTGCTCTTACGTGACAATTCACACGTCTCCAATGAGGTCTCATAGCCCGGGAAAAACAGGAATGACGTAATTCAAAGCCCTGGCTGAAACAAAGGAGAGCAAAAGCTAAGTGGTCACTCAATGGTCTAAGCCTTAGGCGCGTGACACGCCCCGCCCCCGGCTTTCGGTTTTTTCCTCAGTTTACAGACAGGCAGATTCCCGGTCGGAATATTATCGCTTCTCTACGAGATAAATTGCATAAATATTGGTTTTAAACAGCGGTTGACATGCTTCGAAGTACGGTAATGGAATATTTAGACATTTTTTGTCATATTTTGCGTCATGCTCGTGGCCGAGATTTAGCGTTGGGATAGTGTCTAGAACGCACGAACAAAACGTCGCTGTTTGGATATAACGATGGATTATTTGGGACCAAACCTACATTTGTTATTGAAGTAGATGTCCTGGCAGTGTATTCTGATGAAGAACAAGCAAGGTAAGAACATTTTTCTTATAGGAAATGTGATTTTGGTGAAGGCTAAACTTGCAGGGTGTCTAAATAGCTAGCCCTGTAACGCCGGGCTATGTACTTACATTATTGCAAAATGTGCTTCATCCGAAAAGCTATTTTAAAATCGGACATATCGAGTGCATAGAGGAGTTCTGTATCTATAATTCTTAAAATAATTGTTATGCTTTTTGTGAACGTTTATCGTGAGTAATTTAGTAAAATCACCGGAAGTGTTCGGTGGGAATGCTAGTTCTGAACGTCACATGCTAATGTAAAAAGCTGGTTTTTGATATAAATATGAACTTGATTGAACAGACATGCATGTATTGTATAACACAATGTCCTAGGTGTGTCATCTGATGAAGATCATCAAAGGTTAGTGCTGCATTTAGATATGGTTTGGGTTTATGTGACATGATATGCTAGCTTGAAAAATGGCTGTGTGATTATTTCTGGCTGGGTACTCTGCTGACATAATCTAATGTTTTGCTTTCGCTGTAAAGCCTTTTTGAAATCGGACAGTTTGGTTAGATAAAGGAGAGTCTTGTCTTTAAATAGCTGTAAAATAGTCATATGTTTGAAAAGTGTAAGTTTTCGGATTTAGAGGAGTTTGAATTTCGCGCCCCGCCCATCATTGGATATTGGAGCAGACGTTCCGCTAGCGGAACGTGTAGATGTAAGAGGTTATTTTGGTTAGGCCAGGGTGTTACATTGGATGGGCGTTCTATGTTATTTTTCTATGTTTTTGTATTTCTTTGTTTTGGGCCGTGTGTGGCTCCCAATCAGGCACAGCTGAAGTTCGTTGTTGTTGATTGGGAGTCACACATAAGTGCATGTTTTTCCGTTGGGGTTTTGTGGGTAATTGTTTCTGTCATTGTGTTTCACCTGACAGGACTGTTTGGCTGTCAGTTTCTTGTTTTGTAATTGTATAGTGTGCCGTCTTTCTTAATTAAATATGATGAACACTAACTCCGCTGCGTTTTGGTCCACTCTCTCTCATGGCAGTCATTACAGAATTACCCACCAAACAAGGACCAAGCAGCGTAGGAAGGAGCAGCACCAGGAGAGCAGCATGAAGGACTGGACATGGGAGGACATCCTGGACGGCAAGGGATCCTACACTTGGGAAGAGATCCTGGTCGGAAGGGATCGCCTCCCATGGGAACAGGTAGAGGCACTCAGAAGAGTGGAGGCAGCAGGAAAGAAGGACCAACGGCAACGGTATGAGGGAACTCGGCTGGGAAGGAAGCCCGAGAGGCAGCCCCCCAAAAAATGTTGGGGGGGGGGGCACACGGGGAGTGTGGCAGAGTCAGGTTGGAGACCTGAGCCAGCTCCCCGTGCTTACAGGAGGCAGCGCAGTACTGGTCAGACACCGTGTTATGCGGTAAAGCGCACGGTGTCCCCAGTACGCGTGGAGAGCCCGGTGCGCTACATCCCAGCTCCTAACATCTGCCGGGGGAGGTTGGGCATCAAGCCAGGACGGGTTGTGCAGGCCGTGCGCTCTAGACCTCCAGTGCGTCTTCTGGACCCGGTCCATCCTGTGCCTCCTCCCAGGACCAGGCCACCAGTGGGTCTCCCCATCCTGGTCCGTCCTGTGCCACCTCCCAGGACTAGGCCTCCAGTGGGTCTCCCTATCCTGGTCTGTCCTGTGCCTGCTCCACGGACCAGGCCTCCAGTGGGTCTCCCCATCCTGGTTAAGCCTGTGCCTCCTCCTCGGACCAGGCCTCCAGTGGGTCTCCCCATCCTGATCCGTCCTGTGCCACCTCCCATGACTAGGCCTCCAGTGGGTCTCGCCAGTCTGGAGCCGCCAGAGCCGCCCGCCAGTCAGGAGCCGCCAGAGCCGCCCGCCAGTCAGGAGCCGCCAGAGCCGCCCGCCAGTCAGGAGCCGCCAGAGCCGCCCGCCAGTCAGGAGCCGCCAGAGCCGCCCGCCAGTCAGGAGCCGCCAGAGCCGCCCGCCAGTCAGGAGCTGCCAGAGCCGCCCGCCAGTCCGGAGCTGCCAGAGCCACCTGCCAGTCCGGAGCTGTCAGAGTGGCCCGCCTGTTCGGAGCTGCCAGAGTGGCCCGCCTGTTCGGAGCTGCCAGAGTGGCCCGCCTGCTCGGAGCTGTCAGAGTGGCCCGCCTGTTCGGATCTGCCAGAATGGCCCGCCTGTCCGGATCTGCCATCGCCGCCCGCCAGCCGTGCGCAGCCAGGGTCATCCGCCAGTCGGGCGCAGCAAGGGTCGCCCGCCAGCCGGGCGCAGCCATCGCCGCCCGCCAGCCGGGCGCAGCAAGGGACACCCGCCAGCCGGGCGCAGCCATCGCCGCCCGCCAGCCGGGCGCAGCCAGGGTCGTCCGCCAGCCGAGCGCAACAAGGTTCGCCCGCCAGCCGGGTGAAGTCAGGGTCGCCCACCAGACCTTCGGCGCGGCCAGGTGCGCCACCTAAGAGGGCGATGCCAAGGGTGGGGCAGAGGCCACGTCCCGCACCTGAGCCGCCGCCGGAAGAAGGCCCACCCGGACCCTCCCCTTCAGTGTCAGGTTTTGTGGCCGGAGTCCGCACCTTGGGGGGGGGGGGGGGGGGGTACTGTAACGCCCTGGCCATAGAAAGGGGTTTTTGTTCTTTATTTTGGTTAGGCCAGGGTGTTACATTGGGTGGGCGTTCTATGTTATTTTTCTATGTTTTTGTATTTCTTTGTTTTGGGCCGTGTGTGGCTCCCAATCAGGCACAGCTGAAGCTCGTTGTTGTTGATTGGGAGTCACACATAAGTGCATGTTTTTCCATTGGGGTTTTGTGGGTAATTGTTTCTGTCATTGTGTTTCACCTGACAGGACTGTTTTGCTGTCAGTTTCTTGTTTTGTAATTGTATAGTGTGCCGTCTTTCTTAATTAAATATGATGAACATTAACTCCGCTGCGTTTTGGTCCACTCTCTCTCATGGCAGTCATTACACCTGTCCACAGAGCAATCAATCAATCAGATTCCAAACTCTCCACCATGGCCAAGACCAAAGAGCTCTCCAAGGATGTCAGGGACAGGATTGTAGACCTACACAAGGCTGGAATGGGCTACAAGACCATCGCCAAGCAGCTTGGTGAGAAGGTGACAACATTTGGTGCGATTATTCGCAAATGGAAGAAACACAAAAGAACTGTCAATATCCCTCGGCCTGGGGCTCCATGCAAGATCTCACCTCGTGGGGTTGCAATGATCATGAGAACGGTGAGGAATCAGCCCAGAACTACACGGGAGGATCTTGTCAATGATCTCAAGGCAGCTGGGACCATAGTCACCAAGAAAACAATTGGTAACACACTACGCCGTGAAGGACTGAAATCCTGCAGTGCCCTCAAGGTCCCCCTGCTCAAGAATACATATACATGCCCATCTGAAGTTTGCCAGTGAACATCTGAATGATTCAGAGGACAACTGGTGAAAGTGTTGTGGTCAGATGAGACCAAAATGGAGCTCTTTGGCATCAACTCAACTCGCCATGTTTGGAGGAGGAGGAATGCTGCCTATGACCCCAAGAACACCATCTCCACCGTCAAACATGGAGGTGGAAACATTATGCTTTGGGGGTGTTTTTCTGCTAAGGGGACAGGACAACTTCACCGCATCAAAGGGACGATGGATGGGGCCATGTACCGTCAAATCTTGGGTGAGAACATCCTTCCCTCAGCCAGGGCATTGAAAATGGGTCGTGGATGGGTATTCCAACATGACAATGACCCAAAACACACGGCCAAGGCAACAAAGGAGTGGCTCAAGAAGGTCCTGGAGTGGCCTAGCCAGTCTCCAGACCTTAATCCCATAGAAAATCTGTGGAGGGAGCTGAAGGTTTGAGTTGCCAAACGTCAGCCTCGAAACCTTAATGACTTGGAGAAGATCTGCAAAGAGGAGTGGGACAAAATCCCTCCTGAGATGTGTGCAAACCTGGTGGCCAACTACAAGAAACGTCTGACCTCTGTGATTGCCAACAAGGGTTTTGCCACCAAGTACTAAGTCATGTTTTTGCAGAGGGGTCAAATACTTATTTCCCTCATTAAAATGCAAATCATTTTATAACATTTTTGATATGCGTTTTTCTGGATTTTTTTGTTGTTATTCTGTCTCTCACTGCAGTTCAAATAAACCTACCATTAAAATTATAGACTGATCATTTCTTTGTAAGTGGGCAAACGTACAAAATCAGCAGGGGATCAAATACTTTTCCCCCCCACTGTATATATTACTACTTTCAGAGAATGGTCTAGTAGGGAAGCATAGCTTTGAATGGGAGTCAACCACTATAAGGGAACGGTCGGCTGATAAGTCAAAATGATCTCACTTATTCTGTTGTTATTGGTACCATTTTTACAAACTTTGCATGTTCTTTATACAGATATAGCTGATTCAAGGGAATCACATAATACTTCAGTAGTCCAATACAGAAAAAACATTTAACTGATCATTCAATCAAATATGACATCATATTATTGTACAAAATACATGAATGGACTAGAACAGTGAAAACGTCAATGCCCTATGGTAAACATTCTGCGATTTGGGAGTATTTTGCTGTTGCTGGAACTGCATGTCAATGTTGCCAAACAGTAATGTTAGCTTGTTTATGTGGTTAGAGCTTTATGCATAATGTATTGAGTTGGTTTTTAAGGGCTTGTTAATGTTGTGTTAATGGTCATACACCCCCTTCTTTAGCAACAGGAACAGACAAATTGAATTAAAACAATTCTGATGAGCTAAGTTAAAACAGCCTCTTAATGATCTCATGTTGGAAAAGTGCCCTGGAGATAGAGGGGCAGGGGGGTAGGGGTGTAATGTTGGGGGGCGTACCCATGGAGAAGTGCCAGGATGGAGGCTCCATGCCAGTGGTTGTGTACTGCCTCTGGGGTAAAGGAGGTATAATGTTTTCATGCCCTCTCACTAAACTCTGCCAATGATGCCTTTTGGAAGGCATTCAAAAAAGTAAAAAAACGGAAATAAGTAAGCACTCGATACTTTGAAATTCAGGGTGGTCTGCCAGTCACACAAGCTATTATTATCACTGACTACACAGCATTCTGTTGCCATCTGATTATGAACAATCGCTCGGGCATCCTACTGCTTCACTTCGTCAGCAGGTTATAAGAGTTAGTGGGTGAATGGAGCAAAATGAGAGGAGAGGGAAGAGAGAGTATGTGCGCGAGGAGAGATCAGGGAGAGAGAACAGTGTAATTGAGTGTGTTGTCCACAAAACTGACAAGAAGGTATCTTCTCTATTTGCAAAGGCACGTGATAAGATACACTGAGTATACAAAACATTAAGAACACCTGCACTTTCCATGACATAGACTGACCAGGTGAAAGCTATGATCCCTTATTAATGTCACTTGTTAAATCCACTTCAATCAGTGTAGATGAAGGGGAGGAGACGGGTTAATTAAGGATTTTTAAGCCTTGAGACAATTGAGACGGATTGTGTATGTGTGCCATTCAGAGGGTGAATGGGCAAAACAAAACATTTAAGTGCCTTTGAACGGAGTATGGTATTAGGTTCCAGGCACACTGGTTTATGTCAAGAACTGCAACGCGGTGGGCACTAGAGAGCGTGCTATGGAATAGACATGTTTTGTTAGAGATACGCTCAATTTTGAAACAAATTCATATTTATCTTAATCTGTCACAACCTATAATTTCAAGCTTTGTCTGGCAATATGACAAAAGGAAAAGGAATCAAAAAAGGGGGTGCTAAACAAGATCATTTGGATGAGACAGAAAACAATCCAATTGTCAACATCGCCGACCCACGAGGATTTAGCTGAAGATGCTATCTCCCAAGAGCTACAACGGAGCCAGGGTGTCTTTCTACCCAGATCTTACTTTGGAGGTGAGGAGCCAACAGAAAGAATATGATGAATTGTGCAAGAAATGCAGGGCGGCAAACATCCGATATGGATTCCTCTTCCCAGCCTGGTTTATGGTGACAGTCGAGGGATCAACACGTACATTTGACAACCCAAAAAAGGCCGAACTGTTCTTGTCAAGCAAGCTCCCTTTCTGAGGATACAGAACTGCTGTGTCAGCCGGCTAAGTGGCCAAATACGGCACGCACCTCCCCTCTATCACCAACCCCCGGGGTAGACCTCCCGGGATAACATAGTATCATGATCATAAAGTTGAAGCAGTGGTGATTGCTCTTGATCTAGAGAAGGCATTTGATCAGATTGAGTGGAAGCATTTCGGGTTTGGAAAGGAATTTATGAATTGGATAAGAATTATTTATGCACACCCTATGGCATCCGTGGTAACCAATCAGGAGATGTCGCAGTCTGCGTGTTCAAAGGATGTCGACAGGGGGGCCCTATTTCGCCTGCTCTCTTCGCTATAGCCATGGAACACCTCGCTAGTCTCATTCGTGTATGTGCCTATATAGCTCCCGTTAAGATAAAAGACACGCAGCACAAAATTTCCCTCTATGCAGACGATGTTCTTTTGTTTTTATCCAAGCCTAAAACTTCTATTCCCCCCTTACTTAACTTGATAAATACATTTGTCTCCTTCTCTGGTTGCAAGATAAACTGGCAAAAAAAAGCGAATTGATGCCGATATCACAGCCTGTGATGGACAAGTTCACAAGCCTTAGCATTGTAGTGACACAAAAATTTGATCAGCTATTGAAAACGATTTGGGACATGAAAATTGAGCAGCCCAAACAAAATATAGATTTTTGGAATACTCTGCCTATTTCCTTGGTTGGTTGTATAAACGCTATCAAAATGGTTGTCTTGGCCAGGTTTCGTTACCTCTTCCAATGTCTACCCAATGTCATACCGTATACCTTCTAGACATGACCGGAAAGCAGGCAGTCTTTGGTTGTCGCTAATTACCACAGGCACAAAGTCAAAATAGGTTATATCGTAGAAATTCACGACCCCCCCCCCCCCCAAAATATAGCTTTTTGGTCTTAGTTTGCAGTGTGGTTATGGTTAGCCTTAAAATCAGATTTTAAGAAGATATTTTAGAAATAAACCGGTGTATGACTTTGCCCTTCGCACTTCGCACTTCGCTTCGCTCCACAGGTAATATTACACTTCTTTACATTACAACGGTTTGGTTTGTTTGATCTGAGCAATTTTTCTTAGCTATCAAAGATACTTGTGTAGTTTAGAGTAATTAGAGTAATTATCGAGGCTAGCTATTTTTTCGTCCTCCTAACGTAGTCAACACTGCTAGCTGCTAGCTAGTCAACACTGCTAGCTAGCCAACCTCTACCGACTAGCAGCACTGTAGAAACTATTACATTACAATGGAACGACTTGATTAGTGTAGTGTTAGTGTTAGTTAGCTAGCTACATAGTTGTCTTTGCTGTCTTTGTATCTAAGATAATTGTGTAGTTTAGAGTAATTATCGAGGTTAGCTAGCCAGCCGCGACGCGACGCCTTGTCCAGACTCCAGACTTAGTCAACACACCTAGTCATCAAACCCACTACTAGCTAGTGGGTTTGCTAGCTAGCCAACCGTTACCGACTAGCAGCGCTGTAGATACTAATACATTACAACGGAACGATTTGACTAGTGCAGTGTTAGCTAGCTAGCTACATAGTTGTCTTTGTCATAGCTTGATAATTGTGTAGTTTAGTAATTATCGAGGTTAGCTAGCCAGCTATTTCCGTCCCCCGCGACGCCATTGTTCCATATCTAGCCAACTATTACCGACGAGCAGCATTGTAGAAACTAAATACATTACAAAGGAACGTCTTGATTAGTGTTATGTTAGCTAGCTACAAAGTTGCTTTTGTATAATAGCCAACCTCTACCGACTAGCAGCACTGTAGAAACTATTACATTACAACGGAACGACTTGATTAGTGTAGTGTTAGTGTTAGTCAGCTAGCATTTTCGTCATTTTAGTCAATAAGATTTTCGCAACGTAAGCTTAACTTTCTGAACATTCGAGACGTGTAGTCCACTTGTCATTCCAATCTCCTTTGCATTAGCGTAGCCTCTTCTGTAGCTTGTCAACTATGTGTCTGTCTATCCTTGTTCTCTCCCCTCTGCACAGGCCATACAAACGCTTCACACCGCGTGGCCGCTGCCACTCTAACCTGGTGGTCCCAGCGCGCACGACCCACGTGGAGTTCCAGGTCTCCGGCAGCCTCTGGAACTGCCGGTCTGCGGCCAACAAGGCTGAGTTCATCTCAGCCTATGCTACCCTCCAGTCCCTAGACTTCCTGGCGCTGACGGAAACATGGATTACCACAGATAACACTGCTACTCCTACTGCTCTCTCCTTGTCTGCCCACGTGTTCTCGCATACCCCTAGAGCATCGAGCCAGCGGGGTGGTGGCACTGGAATCCTCATCTCTCCCAAGTGGACATACTCTCTTTCTCCCCTGACCCATCTGTCTATCTCCTCATTTGAATTCCATGCTGTCACAGTTACCAGCCCTTTCAAGCTTAACATCCTTATCATTTATCGCCCTCCAGGTTCCCTTGGAGAGTTCATCAATGAGCTTGACGCCTTGATAAGTTCCTTTCCTGAGGATGGCTCACCTCTCACAGTTCTGGGTGACTTTAAGCTCCCCACGTCTACCTTTGACTCATTCCTCTCTGCCTCCTTCTTTCCACTCCTCTCCTCTTTTGACCTCACCCTCTCACCTTCCCCCCTACTCACAAGGCAGGCAATACGCTTGACCTCATCTTTACTAGATGCTGTTCTTCCACTAATCTCATTGCAACTCCCCTCCAAGTCTCCGACCACTACCTTGTATCCTTTTCCCTCTCGCTCTCATCCAACACTTCTCACTCTGCCCCTACTCGGATGGTATTGCGCTGTCCCAACCTTCGCTCTCTCTCTACCGCTACTCTCTCCTCTTCCATCCTATCATCTCTTCCCTCTGCTCAAAACTTCTCCAACTTATCTCCTGATTCTGCCTCCTCAACCCTCCTCTCCTCCCTTTCTGCATCCTTTGATTTTCTCTGTCCCCTATCCTCCAGGCCGGCTCGGTCCTCCCCTCCTGCTCCGTGGCTCGACGACTCACTGCGAGCTCACAGAACAGGGCTCCGGGCAGCCGAGCGGAAATGGAGGAAAACTCGCCTCCCTGCGGACCTGGCATCCTTTCACTCCCTCCTCTCTACATTTTCCTCTTCTGTCTCTGCTGCTAAAGCCACTTTCTACCACTCTAAATTCCAAGCATCTGCCTCTAACCCTAGGAAGCTCTTTGCTACCTTCTCCTCCCTCCTGAATCCTCCTCCCCCTCCCCCCCCCTCCTCCCTCTCTGCGGATGACTTCGTCAACCATTTTGAAAAGAAAGTTGATGACATCCGATCCTCGTTTGCTAAGTCAAACGACACCGCTGGTCCTGCTCACACTGCCCTACCCTGTGCTTTGACCTCTTTCTCCCCTCTCTCTCCAGATGAAATCTCGAATCTTGTGACGGCCGGCCGCCCAACAACCTGCCCACTTGACCCTATCCCCTCCTCTCTTCTCCAGACCATTTCCGGAGACCTTCTCCCCTACCTCACCTCGCTCATCAACTCATCCTTGACCGCTGGCTACGTCCCTTCCGTCTTCAAGAGAGCGAGAGTTGCACCCCTTCTGAAAAAACCTACACTTGATCTCTCTCAGAATGACCTTCTTGATCCTAATCAGTCAGGTTTCAAGACTGGGCATTCAAATGAGACTGCTCTTCTCTGTGTCACGGAGGCTCTCCGCACTGCTAAAGCTAACTCTCTCTCCTCTGCTCTCATCCTTCTAGACCTATCTGCTGCCTTTGATACTGTGAACCATCAGATCCTCCTCTCCACCCTCTCCGAGCTGGGCATCTCCGGCGCGGCCCACGCTCGGATTGCGTCCTACCTGACAGGTCGCTCCTACCAGGTGGCGTGGCGAGAATCTGTCTCCGCACCACGTGCTCTCACCACTGGTGTCCCCCAGGGCTCTGTTCTAGGCCCTCTCCTATTCTCACTATACACCAAGTCACTTGGCTCTGTCATATCCTCACATGGTCTCTAACTGTCATTGCTATGCAGACGACACACAATTAATCTTCTCCTTTCCCCCTTCTGATAACCAGGTGGCGAATCGCATCTCTGCATGTCTGGCAGACATATCAGTGTGGATGACGGATCACCACCTCAAGCTGAACCTCGGCAAGACGGAGCTGCTCTTCCTCCCGGGGAAGGACTGCCCGTTCCATGATCTCACCATCACGGTTGACAACTCCCTTGTGTCCTCCTCCCAGAGTGCTAAGAACCTTGGCGTGACCCTGGACAACACCCTGTCGTTCTCCACTAACATCAAGGCAGTGACCCGATCCTGTAGGTTCATACTCTACAACATTCGCAGAGTACGACCCTGCCTCACACAGGAAGCGGCGCAGGTCCTAGTCCAGGCACTTGTCATCTCCCGTCTGGATTACTGCAACTCGCTGTTGGCTGGGCTCCCTGCCTGTGCCATTAAACCCCTACAACTCATCCAGAACGCCGCAGCCCGTCTGGTGTTCAACCTTCCCAAGTTCTCTCACGTCAACCCGCTCCTCCGCTTTCTCCACTGGCTTCCAGTTGAAGCTCGCATCCGCTACAAGTCCATGGTGCTTGCCTACGGAGCTGTGAGAGGGAACACCTCTGCACCTTCAGGCTCTGATCAGGCCCTACACCCAAACAAGGGCACTGCGTTCATCCACCTCTGGCCTGCTCGCCTCCCTACCTCTGAGGAAGCACAGTTCCCGCTCAGCCCAGTCAAAACTGTTCGCTGCTCTGGCACCCCAATGGTGGAACAAGCTCCCTCACGACGCCAGGACAGCGGAGTCAATCACCACCTTCCGGAGACACCTGAAACCCCACCTCTTTAAGGAATACCTGGGATAGGATAAAGTAATCCTTCTAACCCCCCCCCCCTAAAAGATTTAGATGCACTATTGTAAAGTGGTTGTTCCACTGGATATCATAAGGTGAATGCACCAATTTGTAAGTCGCTCTGGATAAGAGCATCTGCTAAATGACTTAAATGTAAATGTAAATGATACCACAAAGCTATTTTAAGAAACTGGATTCAATAGTAATTCCATTTTTATGGGATAACAAGGCAGCCAGAATTTCAAAGAAGCATTTATGCATGTATAAGATAGATGAGGGGGTTGGCCTTCCTCACTTTCAACTGTATTATTGGGCTGCCAATCTGAACATCCTGTCTTTCTGGAGGGAAAGTTTACCTGGTATCTGTCAGAATGATATGGCTTATGATTGAGCGGGCCTCCTGTTGACACTCCTCCTGTTGACACTCCTCACTTGTTAATTGTTAATAGCCCAGCATGTGTTAAAAAAGCCACTTATGCCTCTAGCCCAGTAATTTGTCACACTCGTAGGATCTGGAAACGAGGTATTTTCTTAACATACCCAATGTATACATTGACAGCCCAATTTGCCTGAATCGTGCTTTCCACCCTGCATTGGATGATACGGTGTGGAGGGAAAAGGGGCTCACAACAATAAATAACTTATACATTGATGGTCAGTTAGCTTCATTTCAACAGTGTCAGGGTAAGTTTAATTGCCAGCAACACATTTTTTCAGATACCTTCATATCATGAATTTCTTAAGGACAGATATCCTACAGTATGGCATTAAGGCAAAGAATGCTACATTAGATAGCATTATCCTTGTCAAACCACATTCAAAAGGGTCGGTCTCTAGACTTTATGATGTGCTACAGGCCCACATAGAGGTATCTACAGACACTATTAAAAGGGCTTGGGAGCAGGAACTTGGTTCAGAAATCTCAGATGAGGACTGGGTAGAAGCTCTCATGAATATAAATCACAGTTCAGTGAAACCCAGGTACAACCAGATACTACAAAGACCAAAGTCTGGCAACATGTCGGATGAGATAGCAAAAGCTCAGGTTGCCCAGGCCGGCGGAGATACAATCTTCGACAAAATCATTCGCAAGGAGATTCCTGCAAAAATATTATTTGAAGATGACAATCCCAATACCCACAGTCAGTTAGGAAAGCAAAGGCTAGCTTTTTCAAACAGAAATTTGCATCCTGCAGCACTAATTCCAAAAGGTTTTGGGACACTGTAAAGTCAATGGAGAATAAGAGTACCTTCTCCCAGCTGCCCACTGCACTGAGACTAGGAATCACTGTCACCACTGATTAATCCACAATAATTGAGAATTTCAATAAGCATTTCTCAATGGCTGGCCATGCTTTCCACCTGGCTACCCCAAACCCGGCCAACAGCTCTGCAACCCCGCAGAAGCTGGCACTCAAATCCAGACAGCTGATGTTCTGAAAGAGCTGCAAAATCTGGATCCCTACAAATCAACTGGGCTAGACAATCTGGACCCTCTCTTCCTAAAATTATCCGCCGCCATTGTTGCAACCCCTATTACTAGTCTGTTCAACTTCTCTTTCGAATCGTCTGAGATTCGTAAAGATTGGAAAGCGGACGCGGTCATCCCCCTCTTCAAACAGGGAGACACTCTAGACCCAAACGGTTACAGACCTACAGTTGAAGTCGGAAGATTACATACACTTAGGTTGGAGTCATTAAAACTTGTTTTTCAACCACTCCACAAATTTCTTGTTAACAAACTATAGTTTTGGCAAGTCGGTTAGGACATCTACTTTGTGCATGACACAAGTAATTTTTCCAATAATTGTTTACAGACAGATTATTTCACTTATAATTCACTGTATCACAATTCCAGTGGGTCAGAAGTTTACATACAGTAAGTTGACTGTGCCTTTATAACAGCTTGGAAAATTCCAGAAAATGTCATCATGGCTTTAGAAGCTTCTGATAGGCTAATTGACATCATTTGAGTCAATTGGAGGTGTAACTATGGATGTATTTCAAGGCCTACCTTCAATCTCAGTGCCTCTTTGCTTGACATCATGGGAAAATCAAAAGAAATCAGCCAAGACCTCAGAAAAATAATTGTAGACCTCCCCAAGTCTGGTTCATCCTTGAGAGCAATTTCCAAACGCCTGAAGGTACCACATTCATCTGTACAAACAATAGTACGCAAGTTTAAACACCATGGGACCACATAGGCGTCAAACCGCTCAGGAAGGAGACGCGTTCTGTCTCCTAGAGATGAACGTACTTTGGTGCGAAAAGTGCAAATCAATCCCAGAACAAAAGCAAAGAACCTTGTGAAGATGCTGGAGGAAACAGGTACAAAATTCTCTATATCCACAGTAAAACAAGTCCTATATTGACATAACCTGAAAGGCCACTCAGCAAGGAAGAAGCCACGGCTCCAAAACCACCATTAAAAAGCCAGACTACGGTTTGCAACTCCACATGGGGACAAAGATCGTACTTTTTGGAGAAATGTCCTCTGGTCTGATGAAACAAAAATAGAACTGTTTGGCCATTATTACCATCGTTATGTTTGGAGGAAAAAGGGGGACGCTTGCAAGCTGAAGAACACCATCCCAACCATGAAGCACGGGGGTGGCAGCATCATGTTGTGGGGGTGCTTTGCTGCAGGAGGGACAGGTGCACTTCACAAAATAGATGGCATCATGAGGCAGAAAAATTATGTGGATATATTGAAGCAACATCTCAAAACATCAGTCAGGAAGTGGGTCTTCCATGGGTCTTCCAAATGGACATTGACCCCAAGCATACTTCCAAAGTTGTGGAAAAATAGCTTAAGGACAACAAAGTCAAGGTATTGGAGTGGCCATCACAAAGCCCTGACCTCAATCCCATAGAACATTTGTGGGCAGAACTGAAAAAGCGTGTGCGAGCAAGGAGGCCTACAAACCTGATTCAGTTACACCAGCTCTGTCAGGAGGAATGGGCCAAAATTCACCCAACTTATTGTGGGAAGCTTGTGGAAGGCTACCTAAAACGTTTAGCCCAAGTTAAACAATTTAAAGGCAATGCTACCAAATACTAATTGAGTGTATGTAAACTTCTGACCCGCTGGGAATGTGATGAAAGCAATAAAAGCTTAAATATATAATTATCTGTATTATTCTGACATTTCACATTCTTAAAATAAAGAGGTGATCCTAACTGAACTAAGAAAGTGAATTTTTACATGGATTAAATGTCAGGAATTGTGAAAAACTGAGTTTAAATGTATTTGGCTAAGGTGTGTGTAAACTCCTGACTTCAACTGTATATCCATCCTGCCCTGCCTTTCTAAAGTCTTCGAAAGGGAGGGAACAAACAAGAGAACAAACAGATCATCGACCATTTCGAATCCCACCGTATCTTCTCTGCTATGCAATCTGGTTTCCGAGCTGGTCACAGGTGGACCTCAGCCATGCTCAAGGTCCTTAACAATATCATAACCGCCATAACTGCACAGACAGTACTGTGCAGCCGTCTTCATCGACCTGGCCAAGGCTTTCGACTCTGTCAATCACCGTATTCTTATCGGCAGACTCAACAGCCTTGGTTTCTCTAATGACTGCCTCGCTTGGTTCTCTAACTACTTCTGAGATAGAGTTCAGTGTGTCAAATCGGAGGGCCTGTTGTCCGGAACTCTGGCATTCTCTAATAGGATGCCACAGGGTTCAATTCTCGGGCCAACTCTTTTCTCTGTATATATATATCAATGATGTCGCTCTTGCTGCGGGTGATTCTTTGATCCACCTCTATGCAGACGACACCATTCTGTATACATCTGACCCTTCTTTGGACACTGTGTTAACAAACATCCAAACAAGCTTTAACGCCATACCAACGCCTCCAACTGCTCTTAAATGCTAGTAAAACTAAATGCATGTTCTTCAACTGATCACTGCCCGCACCCGCCCGCCTGACTGACTAGCATCACTACTCTGGACGGTTCTGACTTAGAATATGTGGACAACTATAAATGCCAAGGTGTCTGGCTAGACTGTAAACTCTCCTTCCAGACTCACATTAAGCATCTCCAATCCAAAATGAAATCTAGAATCGACTTCCTATTTCGCAACAAAGCATCCTTCACTCATGCTGCCAAACATACCCTCGTAAAACAGACTATCCTACCGATCCTTGACTTCGGCGATGTCATTTACAAAATAGCCTCCAACACTCTACTCAGCAAATTGGATGCAGTCTATCACAGTGCCATCCGTTTTGTCACCAAAGCCCCATTTACTACCCACCACTGCGACCTGTATGCTCTCGTGGGCTGGTCCTCGCTACATATTCATCGCCAAACCCACTGGCTCCAGGTCATCTATAAGTCTTTGCTAGGTAAAGCTCTGCCTTAGCTCACTGGTCACCATAGCAACACCCACCCATAGCACACGCTCCAGCAGGTATATTTCCCTGGTCATCCCCAAAGCCAACACCTCCTTTGGCCACCTATCCTTCCAGTTCTCTGCTGCCAATGACTGGAACGAATTGCAAAAATCACTAAAGTTGGAGACTTATATCTCCCTCTCTAACTTTAAGCGTTAGCTGTCAGAGCAGTTTACTGATCGCAGCAGCTGTTCACAGCCCATCTGTAAACAGCCCATCCAACCAACTACCTACCGCATCCCCATATTTGTTTTTGTTTTTCTGCTCTTTTGCACACCAGTATTTCTACTTGCACATCCTCATCTGCACATATATCACTCCAGTGTAAATTGCTATATTGTAATTACTTCGCCACTATTGGCCTATTTATTGCCTTACCTCCTTACTTTATTTGCGCACACTGTATACAGATTTTTCTATTGTGCTATTGACTGTACATTTGTTTATGTGTAACTCTGTGTTGTTGTTGTTTTTGTCGCACTGCTTTGCTTTATCTTGGCCAGGTCGCAGTTGTAAATGAGAACTTGTTCTCAACTGGCCTACCTGGTTAAATAAAGGTGAAATAAAAATAAAATAAAAAATAAAAACCTTGTTCAGTTTAAGGTCATACACAGGTTACATTACTCAAAGGTTAAACTGCATAAAATATTCCTAGACACCTCACCACTGTGTGAGAGGTGCAATCAGGATGAGGGGACTTTGACACACTTATTTTGGACATGTCCAAAATTACATGCTTACTGGGCTATCATTTTTGATTACTTAGCTAAAGCCTTTGATAGAGTTATAGCCCCAGACCAATTGATCGCTCTGTTTGGTACAGTTGATGTGAAAAAAACAGGACAGGAAGACTGTTTCTCTTTTTACTCTATTAACCAAAAGGCTTATATTGCAATTTTGGAAATTGAAGACTACCTACCTTTGATATGTGGTTACAGGATTTAGGGTATGTAATGCAAATGGAAAATATTCAATACAATACCTCTAATAGAAGTACAATGTTTTACAAAATATGGCAGTTCCTACTATATAAACGGTCTATTCCCCCTTCATAACTGGGTTGATAACCTGTTGCTACTCTGTGCTGTACTCCACTCAATATTTATTTTTGGTTTAACTACACTACTTGTAATGGATATATGCTGTCTTCTTATAATATGTACCACTTAATATGATTTTTATTTTGTATATGTGAGTTAAGTTTTGTTTTTTGTCCTCTAAATTTGCCATCCCATTCAACACTATAGTGAATGTCAATAATAAACATATATATTTTTTAAAGAACTGCAACGCTGTAAGGGCTGTCGTCGGAAGTAGACCAAGGTGCAGCAGAGGATGTGTTCATCATTAGAATTTTAATAGAACAACGTGAACACTATACAAAGAACAAGAAAACTGACAGCCAAAACAGTCCTGTCAGGTGCAAACACTAAGAGAAACAATTACCCACAAAACCCAAAGGAAAAACATGCTCCTTATGTGTGACTCCCAATCAGCAACAACGAGCTTCAGCTGTGCCTGATTGGGAGCCACACACGGCCCAAAACAAAGAAATAACAAAAACATAGAAAAAGGAACATAGAACGCACACCCAATGTAACACCCTGTCCTAACCAAAATAAATAACAAAACCCCCTCTCTATAGCCAGGGCATTACAGTACCCCCCACAAGGTGCGGACTCCGGCCGCAAAACCTGACACTGAAGGGGAGGGTCCGGGTGGGCCTTCTTACGGCGGCGGCTCAGGTGCGGGACGTGGCCTCTGTTCCACCCTTGGCGTCGCCCTCTTAGGTGGCGCACCTGGCCGCGCCGAAGGTCTGGTGGGCGACCCTGACTGCGCCCGGCTAGTGGGCGGCGATGGCTGCGCCCGGCTGGCGGGCGGTGATGGCTGCGCCCGGCTTTCGGGCGGCGATGACTGCGCCCGGCTGGCGGGCGGCAATGGCTGCGCCCGGCTGGCGGGCGACCCTGGTTGCGCCTGGCTGGCGGGCGTCCCTGGCGGCTCCGGCGGCACTGACCCAGGATTCACTAGGCTGGGGAGATACGAAGGAGGCCTGGTCCTGGGCGCAGGCACAGTTCTCACCAGTCTGGTGGGCGGCTCTGGCGGCTCCGGCGGCTCCGGGCGGCTCTGGCGGCTCTGGCCCAGGATTCACCAGGCTGGGGAGACATGAAGGAGGCCTGGCCCTGGGCACAGGCACAGGACTCACCAGGCTGGGGAGACATGAAAGAGGCCTGGCCCTAGGCGTAGGCACAGCACTCACCGGGCTGGCAGGCGGCTCTGACTGCTCTGGACAGGCGGGCGGCTCTGGCGGCTCCGGACAGGCGGGCGGCTCTGGCGGCTCCAGACAGGCGGGCGGCTCTGGTGGCTCCTGACTGGCGGGCGGCTCTGGCGGCTCCTGACTGGCGGGTGGCTCCTGACTGGCGGGCAGCTCTGGCGGCTCCGGACTGGAGGGCAGCTCTGGCGGCTCTGGACTGGCGGGCAGCTCTGACGGCTCCAGACTGGCGAGGCTGGGCTGACGCACTAGAAGCCTGATGCGTGGGACTGGTACTGGACGTGCCAGCCTGGAGACACACACCTCAAGGCTAGTGCGTGTAGCGGGAAACACTGGACCGTAGAGGCGCACTGGTGGTCTTGAGCGCAGGACTGGCATCACCCCTACTGGCTGGCTGCCCACTTTCCCCTGGCACATGCGGGGCGCTGGTACTGCACGCACCGGCCTGAAAATACCCGGCCTCGCCACAGCACCCCAAAGCACGGGACCTGTCCAGTATGTCTCTGCCCAAAAAGGGTACAGGGAGCTGGCCTGGGGCTCCATCCTCGCCCAGCCAAACTACCCTTGTGCCCCCCCCAATTTTTTTTTATTGGGGCTGGCTATCGGGCTCCCTTACCAGCCGTGTTCCCCAGTCCTCACCAGATTTCCTCCGCTGCTTGGTCCTGTTGTGGTGGGTAATTCTGTAAGGGCTGTCGTCGGAAGTAGACCAAGGTGCAGCAGAGGATGTGTTCATCATTAGAATTTTAATAGAACAACGTGAACACTATACAAAAAACAAGAAAACTGACAGCCAAAACAGTCCTGTCAGGTGCAAACACTAACAGAAACAATTACCCACAAAACCCAAAGGAAAAACATGCTCCTTATGTGTGACTCCCAACCAGCAACAACGAGCTTCAGCTGTGCCTGATTGGGAGCCACACACGGCCCAAAACAAAGAAATACCAAAAACATAGAGAAAGGAACATAGAACGCCCACCCAATGTAACACACTGGCCTAACCAAAATAAAGAACAAAACCCCTCTCTATGGCCAGGGCGTTACAAACGCTGCTGGGTTTTTCAAGAATGATCCACCACACAAAGGAGCATTGGAGTCAACATGGGCCAGCATCCCTGGGAAACGCTTTTGACACCTTGTAGAGCCCATGCCCCCAACTGAATATTAGGAAGGTGTTCCTAATGTTTGGTATACTCAGTGTAAATCACCTGCACTTAACTCTAACTTTCTTCAGAGTGGGGAGATCACCATCGGCCCTGGCTGCAGCCTCAGTGATATCTCTGTCCAGAGCCCAGCTCCAGGCTCTTGTAAAAGCCAGGTCCAGTTCTTCTGGGGGGAGAACAGACACAGCATAATGCCTCTCTTCCTGGAAGCCCAGAGGCTACAGCTCTCCTCTTTCTATTGGGTCTTCAGGTCAACGAGAGTAGAGCTAAAGCTGCGAACACTTTTTACATGAGACCTGCCTCGCTCCCCTACGGCCGTGTTTTGCCCGTGGTCTCAGGGCACGGAGGATGTATTCAAAGCACAGAAAGAGGAAAAGTCAAAGGTTAAAGGGAGAGGTCAGGGCAGGACATCAAGTAGCCACAGTGTGTGTAGTTAAATAAATGATAAAGGCTAATAAAAAGACAACTCTGGTTTGAAACTAAAAAGCTCAATGGGACTAGCTCTGGGGTAAAGAGCTCCCATAAAGCAGGGGTTGGAACTGGAACAGGGAACAGAACCAAAAAATGACAAATATATATTTTTTTATTGGAACAGAAATGGAACCGGGAACGAAAGTGATCAATACTGCTCCAGAACAGAACCATTATTTTAAAATCATGGGAACCGGTTAATAGCATTATTTTACGTTTCATTCACTTTTTTCTAGCCACACAAAAAAACGCAACAAAGCCCCAATGCAAAGCCCTCACTCTGTCACTCAGAAATGTATTCCAGTGTCTGCCTGCAAGCTGCCCCTTCCCCCTCCGAAGCATAGGCTACTGTACTGACGTTACAAGCATGCTTCAGAAGATAGGGAGATTCTTTATTATCTAGAGAAGAATGGATTAACTTTTTCAATGCTGGTTAAGTATACTATAGGCCTAGTTATCACGTTTCAAGTTGGATTTATTAACTACAGAAAGGTAAGACATGTTTTTAATTCTGGTGCCGCTCTGCACACATAAGCTTGTTAGCTAGCTAGTTCAAATGACATTCAAAGTTTCTCCATAGAAGCCGCTCATCCTAGGTGCAGGATAATTCTGTGGACCTAATTCAGATAATGCATGTCATAACAAGATGCCCAACGCTTCAAGCCTCCTCAACCCTCTGCAAAATTTCAGTCGCATCTTGCGCCATAGGCTACACTTGTCAGTCCATCATGCATGTAAACAACTAGCTTGCCTGCTCTATCCACACTGATTGGTGAAGTAATTTAATGAGATAAATGTAAAAAACTTTATTTCACAGGTTAAAAAAGGAACAGAAAGGAACCAGCACTTTTTGGGGGGTCGAACCAGTTCAGAACTTATTTTTGCTGATCGGAACAGTTTTTCTATAAAGTAACATTAACTCAAGTTAAACCCTATTCTTGATTTCAGACTATTTATAAATCCTAATCCACAATAAATGTGCTCTTGGAATAAAATGAGTATACAATCAGATTTTGGCACTCTTGCTCACACATTTCCTAATTGATTTGGCTGACACACTGTACAAAACAAATGTTAGAAGAATATATTAGACACTACAATAATCTAATCCCTAGTCCACAAATCATTTAATACTGGATTGGAATCCATAGTATCAAATTATAAATCAACGACGGATGGTCAAGCGTTGCGATAGACCAATTGAGTGGTGACCTTAAATGGTGGTGGTGGGGGGGGGGGGGGGGGGCGTGACCAGATGAGTGATCTGGAATCTTTCAACACCTCGGCTCCCTCGGCCGGGAATTCCTCCTGCTGTAGCCTGGCCACTCTGGAGTAGGTCCACATGGAAAGTAGTGCGCAGTGGAAACTGGCAGCCAAAAAAGCCCCGACTTCGCAGTCCACAACTCTTCCACATTAGCATTCCTTCCCCCTGACACATGCACCGTGAAGCAGATTATCATCTGAGCCGACAGGGGACGCACTTTAGAGGAGGAGCAGGGGAGGAGAGGAAGGGGGAATACCTCAGGAAAATATAGAACAAGAAAGCAAAGGGAAGGTGGAGAAGAGAAGGGAGAAGAAAGAAAAGCCAGTGAGAGAGGAGTGAGGACGGCTAAGGGTTATAGGGCAAGTTACAAGTTAGGGTGGATATGTCATTACGATCCGATAGAATTTTAGTAGCCTCAGAAACAGTGATGGGAGTTATAGTCATACAATTGTAGTGGCATATCATATGCAAATTAGTGGTGATAAGTAGGGTATTTGATAAGGAGTGTTGAGAGGACTCTACAGTGTAAGAGGGTTGTTAAAGGTGAGTGCTGTATCCTCCTTGTTTCAAAATGCAGCATTTTTAGAGCCGTCGACAAACACTTGTTTCTTCACCTCATTTCACCAAGAGAGTAGACCGCTCATGGCCTCCTTCATTACCTACATCTATTCCCACCATTAAATCATAAAAAGCCTGGATGGCAATAGGCTACAGCCCGGCCTCATGGGCCAAGGGAAGAGAGGTAGAAAAAGAGAGAAAGTGTGGGGGTGTGGAGGGAGGGAGCGAGCGAGTAAGGAGTGATGGCTAAGGAGGCATACAAGAGAGGGGGAGTGTGCCAATTGGTATAGGGGATGAGAACTGCTGGCCGCTCAACAGTAGCATTCTTTCACACATAGCTGGAAGTAATCAGCGATCAGGGCCAGAGAAAAATTCAGAGCTCAGTCTGTTTGCTTTGGCCGCACCTCTACTCTCTTCTTTCTCTCCCTTCCCCTCGACATGGGCTGAGGCCCTGAGCGCACCCCCATCTTTCACCTCCCCATTCTTTTCTCCCTTTCTTAGCCTCCCGTCCCAGCCAAACCACTAAGAATGATCTCAACATTGTTGCCTAATCCGAGTTCACCTGATACTCACGTTTCCATCCTTTCCAGTGGAAGGAGAGAGAGACAGAGAAAGAATAGAAACCTAGAGCTAAAAAGAGGGGGGGAGAGCATGACTGACAAATACACTTTGCACATGATTTGTTGGGTGATTAGAGAGTGGAGAGAGTATAGTGGGAGCACAGAGGCTTTGATCAGTGTTGAGATCTCTACCTCATGTACATATTACCTAAATTACCTCGACTAACCGGTGCCCACGCACATTGACTCTGTACCGGTACCCCCTGTATATAACCTCGCTTGTTATTTTACTGCTGCTGTTGAATTATTTACTTTTATTTTCTATTTTCTACATATCTATTTTTTACTTTACACTTATTATTATTTTCTTAACTTCTTAAAGCATCGTTGGTTAAGGGCTTGTAAGTAAGCATTTCACTGTAAGGTCTACACCTGTTGTATTCGATGCATGTGACAAATAAAATTTGATTTGATTTGAGTACAACACACGTTGATGAAACAGATGCTGGAGGTGAACTCTTCCTAAATGGTGGATGGTGTCGAGGACAACTTCCAACTGAATTTCAATAGCCTTATTGCTACTGTAAAAACAGCTGCTAACACTGTCAACGCATTTTGGACATACAGTTTATATGTTGGAATGAAAAGCATGCACGGATGTGAAGTAATAAACTTGGATTTTCTTTTGCAGTGAGATACATTTTGGTTTGGTGTTCGTGTGTTGGGGGACCATGTTACATTGTCTAGCTGGTTCAACTGAGCAGCTATAATTTTTCATACCTTATTCATGTCTAAGAGGTTGCTGATTTGTTATAGCCTATATCATGTAAACCACAGATATATAATAAATTAATTCAAATAATGTTAATTTTAAAAGTTTGTGGTTACAATTTCAAAAAACATAATTCAAAGTATCTTTTTCATTCTTCCTCCAAAAAACAATCGTTATATATCGGAATCAGAATCAACTTTTGCCTCCCACACACATACTATGTTCATCGCAGCTGCTACTACTAACGTCTTATTTAATGACATCCAATGACCAATGTCATCTCCTCCTATCAAACTCTTATCTCACTTCCTCTAACTCCAATCTTAAGTGGCCTCTTAGCGCATACAGTAAGGGGAGGGGTGAAGGAATGTGAGTGTGTTTGTTTTCAAATTGGCTCCCATATGTGGCAGTGATGAGTACAGGCTATTAGTCAGTGAGGAAATACACAGCTGTGCAACAAGCTGAAATATGCTTATCAATAACTTTTCCAAAAGGTGACTGCTGATGTTGACAGTTTTTTAATTTATAGCCAGGGCTATACAAGAAACATTAATCATTTCCATAACGCTCATTATGTTTGGCACCTAAGTGTTACTACTGCTCACTCATGATATTCCTGTGTTTTTACCCTGGCCTGCAGCCCTATACTAGTGAAGGCAGCCCAACATCCGGACTACCTTAAGCACAACGCTGAGAGAGAGGCTGCTGGGAGGAAGTAGGGAGGAATAGCTAACCGCTTCCTCCCACTAAGCATCAATGAAGCGATGTGTGCTACGGAGCAGAACTACTGAGCAAACAGAACAGACCTCCACTTCCTCCGCCCCCACACATGTTCAACACATTTCCCAGCACAAAACGATAATGGTGTATTTAAAAAAAAACGAGCGAGCGAGAGAAAGATTGACTAAACAATTCCTGTTCTCTCTACAACAACGATACTAATCTGACTCTAGTGTGAGTTAGACTATAGGGGTGGAGGCAGAGCATGCTCCCATATCCTATCATAGACAGACAGACGAAGCTGAAGTGTTAAGAGTAGAGACTGTACTAGTGCAGAGGGAGTGGTTATAAGCACACTCAGCTATCACATGTTCTCTTTTGAAGGGAACCACACAGCTGTTGAGTACACTAAGCAAGCACAACGGGCAGTGTCCAAGCAAAAAAAAATACATTTATTGACACTTATTGACAAGTTTTTTTAAACGGTATTGTGTCCAACAGAGGTTGTGAGGAGGTGGTCCACAGCCCACTCAGCACGTTAATATCCTTTTCACACTATAATACCGACTGAACGGTGTTGGCTCGCTTTTCCAGCTTTGTTCTAAGGGCAATGCTTTACCAGCCCAGCCCAGCCCAGCGCAGTACAGTTTGGTTTGGTTTGGCTCAGTTTAAATCAGCTCGATAGTGTGAACGTGTTATTAACGTGTTAATAACGTATTGTTAACGTGTCTGTTTAGTGGTGTGGGGCTGACTGGTCACTGCCCACTACCATCTAGACTGTCCGGGAGCAGCTTGGTGAGGATCCAGGAGCGCAGTAGCTCAATCTCTGGCCGGAAGAGCTGGTGCTGGAGGCCTGGGAACGAGTGGAAGGTGGTCGTCATCCCAGCCTTCTTCAGCAGGGCCGTAGTTTCTTCTCCCCACTTATGGAACACCAACTCGTCTCCTGTCCCATTGCCCTGGAACAGCTCTGGGAGGGGGCTCCCCGCCCCTGCCCTCTCCTCCACAGCCTAGCAGGGAGAGAATAGTTATTCAGACACTTCTAGACTGCTTACTAGCACACACTATAGGCCCAATATCTCTGTCAGAACCAAGTGCAGCCAACTCCAGATAAATGCAAGGTCTTGGGACTGACATGGGGCATCTTTGAATTGGGACACTGTATATCAATATACCAATATTTCTCTACCACTATCTGTAATTCAAAGGACAGTTTACTAGATAGTTGTAGTTTTCTGGCGCTCTAATCAAGATTTAGAATATTGTCTGGACAGTTTTGAAGACATTATGCCCAATGAGAGCCTCCCTTACCTGATATACTACAGTCCTTGTTGAGAAAGCTGGACAGAGCAAAGACTCCTGCAACGTCACGGTGATAACGGCACGCTAGGTGGAGGGCCATAGCTCCAACCATAGAGAAACCCCCTTTGGATGAGGAACAAGACAAAACAGAACATGTCATTGTACTGGGTCCATTAGGTCTCTTTCAGGCAGGTATTCACTGAAAATATGTATTGAATATTGTATCCAAAGTGCTTTTCACGGGAAAATACAATTTTTTGAACTTTGCATATTGGGAATAATATAATGTAGCAACATAATAATAAATATATTCATTTATTATTATGTATGAGTAACAGTAGCTTGAGCCATCCTGGCAGTTTAAGCTGTCCGAAGTGGAAAATGCTCTGCCTTTAACTGAGAAAGAAAAGAAAAAACATTCCTTAGTTCCACATCATCAGCTTTTTCGCTCCTCAGGAGTCGGCATCCGTTCACGAGCCCGTCCTTAATCTCACACATCTGGGTACATCTGGGTACACAGTGTACATCTGGGAAAGTGTGCAAGTACCCATCATCCTGTCAGAGGGGGAAGGGAAGAATGGAGATATGAAGGGAAGGGGGGAGTTCACACGCTTTGCCCAACGAATAAAACATTTGTCCATGAGATTCTCTGTTTCTTTCTTTACTTCACCGGCTACACTCTTTAAAAAAAAGGTGTTATCTAGAACATAAAAGGGTTCTTTAGCTGTCCCCATAGGAGAACCCTTTGTAGAAGCCTTTTTGGTACTAGGTAGAACACTTTTGGTACCAGGCAGAGCCCTTTTGGGTTCTACCCGGAACCAAAAAGGGTTCTCCTATGGGGACAGCTGAAGAACCCTTTTTTCTAAGAGTGTGTACTTTGAGACCGTCTTTCTGGTATACTCTCAATCTCTCATTCCAATCCACGATAACAAACCTCAATCATACATTCACATTCTAATGTCTCCTTCTTTCTTAAACCCCTCCGCTGTGCTGTTTGGTACAGTGCTGCCGTGTGTTTTCGGTGTGTGTGTGAGCCTATATGTGTGAAATCACGACTGTGGTGATAGCTTCTCTTTTCTGAGATTTCCCAACGAATCCATGCTTTTTTTAAAGAGTGAAAAACATAAACACAAAAGCCTGCGGCAGTGGATTTTCCTTGAAAAACTTTTTCCATGGAAAGATCTGGCGCTTGTCAGTCCGTCAGCCCTGCAAGTGGACTCTAGGTACAGACCACTTCGTTTCTCCAGTATGCCGAGTGACTCCAATGAGTATTTATAGTTAATGACAAAATGTTATGATTTAGAAAGATAATATTTCAGCAGTCTCCTAGGAACATGTGTTTTTTGAATCACTTTCTCTGGAGTGGAGTTCAGGGGCTTTTCTGGCGTTCCACACTGGGCCCTTTCACACAAACGCTCAGCTCTTTTTTTCTACTCACAACTATTTCTGTAAATGTATATATTTCAGAGCTTGTAGGTTAACCCTTTTCCCACTGTTCCCATCGGTTTCCCCTTTCATGGACGGCTATCATTTGTTCTCTTACAGAGACATAAAACTTGCGATGGCCCCCCACATATTTCCTGTGGGAACTCTTACCTAGGTTCTAAAATAGTGTTTATGGCACTTGATCTGAGCGGTTTTATGTCATTGTTATTTACACGCGAACCTGATAACCAAAATATTTGGGAAAAAGGATTTGCAGAACCTGAGAATCCCTCCAGAAATACTTTACGGTTCATAATTGGCAGCGTATAAAAGGATAAAGAAACCTGATAACTTGCATTCTTCATTTTATATCATGACAGAGGGAGTTGAAAACACCAAGGCCAAGAGAGAGAGAGTGATGTGTGTGGAGAGCGAGATCAAGCAAATGGGCAAGTGGAGGGGTGCATAATAGACACCTTCAGGGGGGTCATGGAGTTAGGATGTCATGAGGAAGGCAACGAGGGAGGGAGAGAGCATACAGCCAAATCTGACATACAGCCAGAAAGAGACAGGGAAGTAAAACAGACTAAGTAAGACAGCTCTAGTAGCAGCAGAAGTAGTGTGTGTGTGTGTGTGTGTGTGTGTGTGTGTGTGTGTGTGTGTGTGTGTGTGTGTGTGTGACAGTACTTATGGACATCCTGTGTTTGGGTACTCTTGCCCTGACCTCCGCCTGTATGACCGCTCCCAGGGAGTTGGCCATGGCGTCTATAGACTCCAAGTGCTCCAGACAGTCCCGTGAGATTTTGTAGTGGTCAAACCACACATTGGACAGAGCCTTCCGCATGGGTGTGTATGGCCTGAGGGGTCAACAGAAAACAGAACAAGATTCAAAGTTTGGTTATGTAACGAGGAAAGGTTGGGGCAGAGGATGAGAAGAAGATTTACCCCTTTCCACAATATCGTGCTGACCTGAACCACATTGGCTTGGAAATGATCTACTCACATGGTCCATTCATCTTGGCACGGTAGTCTGAAAAGGGTATTAGGCTATTTAGCCTATTTAAATTGCTGTTCAGGGCCCATATTCATAAAGCATCGGAGTAGCATTGCTGATCTAGGATATATAATCGTAATCATTATTATCTAAAAGGCAAAACTGATCCTAGAACTACCTGTCTGGGTTAGTTAAGTTATTTTAAAGATGACAGTTGAAGGGCTTTGTCTGTGTGTTGGGGGGGTGGGTATAATTTGTGGAATGTTCCAACAGGAATCTGTTTCAAAAACTTCGTAAAGTACAAGGTTGCCAACAATGTCACGGTTGTCGTAGGAATGAGCAGACCAAAGTGCAGCGTGTGACGTTCCACTTTTTATTTATACTGTGAAACTATGCAATACATACATAAACTGAATGACAAAAAAACAACAAACCGTGATGCAGAGGTGAAACATACCCTACTCAAAATTAATCTCCCACAAACCCAGGTGGGACAAACACCAACTTAAATATGACCTCCAATTAGAGACAACGATGACCAGCTGCCTCTAATTGGAGATCATCCCAAACACAGCCCAACATAGAAATACAATACTAGAACAACCCAACATAGAAGTACAAAACTAGAACATAACATAGAAAAACTAAACTAGAAAACCCCCGTCACGTGACAAACGTGACAAACAAACAACGCATACAAAGTAGCATGATCAATTCACCTAGCTAACTAGCTGCCGAATAGGCATCAACTCACCATGTAGCTTATTCTTAATGTTTAGGCTACCAGACTGAGGACAGGCATTTTTCGGAATAAACGTGATGAGTGGAAAACATAATGAAATAGCCCGCTCCCTACCCTGTATCTTATTCTGACGCTATACAACTTTGTATGCGTTGTTTGTTGGCAACCTTGTTATTTACAAAGTTTTTGGAACAGATTCCTGTTGGAACGTTCCACAAATTATACCCACCCGTGTTGAGGGGTTTCAGCAGCTTGACTGCAGGACTGTAAATGGCATTTACCTGGCTAGGGCTGTGGGATATACCACTCTGATGTGGGGGAAAGCCAGGTCTGGTACCGAAACCTCTTTGACCCATGCTCGCACTCCCTGTCCAGTGTCTCCTGCATGGCAGAAGTGAACAGTTAGCCAATATAACTGACTCACCAGTCACTAGGCTTACAGTTGCTGACTGTTTTTGGCATAAACTGTATATTGAATAATATTGGTGATGCCACAATTATATTTTTTGTTGTTGAGTTGCTCACATTTTTTTCATGAAAAGGATTTTACTATAATATTTGTTTTTAAATATTTGATAGATTATTTTATTTAACATTCATTTTATCAGGGAGATATATTAAGTATCCTTAGAATAACATTTCCCAATGCTGACCACAATTGAACTTATCTATCTACATAGCTACTGTTATCTAAATTATTAATTTGCCACAGTAGGCCATTCCATAACTCAGAGCTTCGTGAAGCCACATAGTTTGTATAGTTATGAAGTTCAAAGACAGTCCTGTCTGTCCATCACAGTACAAAAGCTATCAGTATCTTATTTGAAGGTACTCTGGCTATGCTACAGGCTAGGCTATAGGTAGCTAACCTACTAAAACTCCTAGTTATTATGAGGCTAGTTCAGCGTAGATACTGTTGAATAAATGTCACTAAACATAGAGAGCATTGCAAAATGTAAACACCTGAGCCGTGTAAGAAGATGACTGATGCAGAATCTTTCCCCGTTGGAGATGCAACACACTTGTACAGAAGCTTGCTGCTCCGTACGGCAGCCATGACTTCGGTTAGTGTCGCGCGAGACTACAGAGCAGACAGACATCTGTGATTGGATAGACGCAGCGCACAGATTACCAAAACCTAAACTCCCGATAGGTTGTTCGACTGCAAACTTTGCTCCATCACGATGATACAAAGACTAGGGAATTTACACTGCATGATCCAATGCGAACAGGTATTTGCTAAATTATTTTCGTTTTGCTATGAAGGCAACATTTGATAAGTTACTACAATACATTCTCACTTCCCCTATATAGGCTAAGCATGTCAGAATTAATGGTCAAGGACCAATTTCCCCCTGATGCTATTTAGAGCCACAAAGGTATGAGCTTACATAGCCCCACAAAAACGGATAAAGCACTGCTTGGTCCAGTGTTTCAGTGTGCTCAATCATGTGTGCAGTGATTTAATGGAATGTCTGGATCTACAAATCAGTTTAAACACATTCTAAGGTCTTATCTTTTATAAACATAGGCCTGTTTTACTTAGATTCAGGTCGTTTTTACTTGCCTTGGACCACACAAACGGTGTCCCAACCCTGACCCCCAATAATGTTGCAGAGAGGGATCAGCTTGGAAGTGGGTGGCTATCTTGCTGTGCCAAATACCAAAACTATAAACCCACTCAGGGGTCATTCCCTCCATTTTGTGTAATAGAACAGACCATAAATATTTCATGAAACATTCACTAACATGTTTTACATGGGAAGCTCCCCTCTTTAGAATAGGCTGTTGATGTGAAACTTGATATTAAGCCTACATGTCTGGGCCATGGTGTCTGTGCCATGTAACACTGTTGTCCTTTTATTCCTTATTTGACAGGGCACAATGGTTGCATGACAAAGGAATGCACAGGTCTCTTGGAGGTTGATCTATGAGTATGTGTGAATATGGGGTAAAAACATGACACATTCACTCAATCATTAACACACTTAAAATATATATAAATCAGTGAGCTGCACAAATTTGTGCTTTAATTGTTTTTATGATCATTTCTTGGTTTAAGTAGCTTCACTACGTTTAAATAAATATTCAATACATCTCATTTGGGTTGTGTGTGAGTTGTTCAAAAGAACACAATGTATTTCACATTTAATTGAAGCCCATTGTATGGCCTTGTTCTGGATGGCTCATGTTTTGGATGGCATGCTGGAATTAATTCCCTCTGAGGGATTCATGGTGCTGACTGATAAGTAAACTCACTGTTGTCTTTCAACCTGGATTCAGGGGTAGATGTAACGTACTGTAGTAAATGTAAATCTGGGATACTCCTATTAGTATGATATGTTACGTTTCGTATGGTATGTATTCATTTGTGGATGTCCATAATCTATTTTGTATGATATGTTACGAATTACAATTCATTTGATATTTACGAATTGCAATTTGTACAATATGTTACTAATTGCAATTTGTACAATATGTTACAAATTTGCTAAAAGTATGATATGTTCCAATTTGTTATGGCTAATATTAGCTAGGTGGCTAGGAGGCTAACGTTAGCTAAACTAGGGGGTAGGGTTAGGAGTTAGGTCAAAGGGTTAAGGTTACAGTTTGGGTTAGCTAACATGCTAAGTAGTAAGTAATTGCAAAGTTTCTAATTAGCTAAAATGCCAAATGTATCCATGATGAGATTTGAACAGGCAACCTTTGGGTTGCTAGACATTCACATTATATACCTTCCCATCCATCCCGAACCAACCACCCTACTTTTGGCTTTGCCTTAAGTAACCTTGTGTGTTATGTAACCATACCAAACGTAATTTATCACACAAATGTTTGTGTCCCAGATTTATGTTTACTATGTTGGGTCTAGTCTATGAGACCAGGCTGTGTCTTTAACCTGCATTGAGTGCTATGTGACAAGTATCTCACCTCACACTTTATCGTCAGTGTTGTACTCATGCATGCCATTCTTACACACCAACATGTCCCTGTGCTAACCTTGCCCAGCTCTATCCTCACCTGCTTGTTATTGCCTACGATAGCATCTGGGTGTGCTCGTGTTGGTGTTCAAGTGTGCTACCTTGCTTCCGTGAGATACCCGTTGCAGCAGTGTCATAACATATTTGTGAGGTTTTGCAGGTTTAAGCCAGACAGTGAAAAAAGATCAAACGAGGTTGCTTGTTCTAAAGATAATTTTAGCACTCATACCCCCCCCCCCCTCACAAGCAAGCACTCGCTCATTCAAATTCTAACTCAGGTTAACCTGTGCATCCTATAAGTATCTAAGTCATGTGGCTCATAGTAATAACTAATAGTAATAGCACAGACAAGTCCAAAAGAGAGAGAACAATCTGTTAAAACTCTCACTATTTGTGTTTGAAAGTGAGAGAGAGGAGAGAAAGAAAGAAGGAAAGAGAGAAAGAGAGAGAAGGAAAGATTTAGAGTGGGGTCAGGTTGTAAGTAAAGCATTGCAGTGGGTCTGGCGCTCTCTCAGGCTCTCAGAGGTTGGTTGTTATAAACAGTAAACAGTAGAGGCTCTGGTGGCCCACCGACAGTAGCTGTGGAAGACATAAATCAAACTGTGATTCTTTAGGCAGTGCTGTTATAGACTGAGTCAGAACTAAACATGCCACACACACACACACAAACAGGTTTCTTAGGGCAATAAATAGCTGATCTGTCTTCATTTAGGTACCCAAATCCCCAGATGCTGTCTTCTCCTGTATGTCTTCTCCTATAACTATATATATTTTTTTCTAAGTGAAATAAAAATGGGAGACGTTGAGTCGTAGAGGACCACCAATGATTTTGTTAATTCCTGCTCCTGGTTTTACTTTCTTGGAAAGTTTTACTGGGGAGTTAGCGCACTTTGATCGCAGCAATTTTTCACCCTGCTGTTTTTCTTTTGCCTTTCATTTTTAACTTTTTTCTCTCTAAATGTGAGCTCACTGGTGAGCCCTTGGGGAGCTGCCATGGAAAGGTAGCTTCTTCACATTGATCAGTGATGATAAAATAATCACCACACTCAGGTTGAGGGTAGAGATGAGTTAAACAACTCATCACTCTCCCTACTCAGAGGTCTTTCTGTGATTCAGGTCCATGGGGGCCTTTTTATTTATAGAGGGAATTTAGTTAGCAAATGGAAAAATGCCAGCAATGGAAACTTGTTCTCCCCTCTCCAGTTAGGCAGGCTAAAGGGGATTGGTTTGATCTTACAGAGTACACTCATAACTCAAATGGACTCAACATGGACTCACAACACAGCAGTCACATATTAATCAAACTTCAGTCCACTTCAAATCACACTTACACATGATAGGAATTACATCACCTGACTCCTAGCTCTGGAACTATACATATCTATGGCCTTGTGTCATCAAGATATCAGTGTTTTATTACTGTACTACTGCACAGGATTCCATACACAACAAAGTATTGGCTCTGCCAAGGCTTCTGAACTGTTTGCAGTAACAATTTATTTGTGCCTACTATTTGATCCGTGCCATGGATGTACTACAGGTTAGTATCCTCTTGGCAGAGGTTCCAGGTCTCTGTATGACCAGGACCTGCCCTCACTCCCTGTATAGTGCCGATGCCGCTGACTTTATTGACCTGCGTGTCCTGCCTCAACCCACGATACAGTGCTGCCTTGACTGCTCTCTCACTTCGTTTTATGGCCTCACTTCAAAGCTCCCTGCTGCATCCCTGCCAGAGAGCGCCACATAACTCAGCCAACATAAAAGTATGGCTGACCATAACTTTTTACGGAGAAAAAAACCTAAGTAAACACAATGGGCTCCTAACAAGCAAACTAACAGAGAAACAATACCACTGCCTCTGCCCATGTTCATTTGGAACCAGGCAAGTCAGCTGTTGACGGTTTCGCTTTTAATATCTGTAACTGTATTTTCATTATGTACCCAATCCATAATTCCTCATACCTACAGCGGTGCAAAGGTATTGGGTTTTCAGGAATGTGCAATGGGAGGCCAGGGAATTTTTTGGCATTGTGATTTTATTTTCAGGGTTCGCTTTGATGTGGATGGATGTATTCTCCATTCTCTCCCTTACCGCGAAAATCAGAGGCATACATGTCAGCACAAAGGTCAACTGGGAAAGTGTACTGTTACTGAGAAGTTTACACAACCATTTTGATGTTTGGAAATAATACTCTTTATGCTCTCTTTACCTTTTTATCAGAGCTATGAATATCCACTCTCTCTATCCTCTCTCAGATACCACTGCATCCATAGCTCCACCTCATCAACCCCTTGGCCCTGTCATATTACTGAGGCCTCACTTCTCTAACAGTGTTCCTTCTGTGAAAGTCTGCTGTCAGTGCAGGAAAAACTTGGGGTATAGAATTTGCCTTTAAGCGCTGGTCCAGGGAATGTTTGGTTCATTGGCTCATAGTGGTTGAGGTCAGACGTGGGCTAGGGAAAGCTGATCCTAGACCAGCGCTCAGGGCCAGGGGCAATGTCTCCCCAGAGTATTGGGGAAGCACCTGCTCTCCCCGGGCCTATGATTTAACCATAACACAGAGCTTCTGTAGCTCTCCTGACTTCAGACAGGTTTCCATTGCACAGGAAAAGGGGGAAGCAGTGTTTTCTGAGCTGTGAGCGGTCACAGTTTGGGGTCTTGCCAACTTCGAACTGTATTTTTGGAAAATTAAGGGTGAAGTGAGAGCATCGCCACAGCATTTTGCACGGCACAGGCTCCACTCTGGGTTGATTTTGGATGGAGGAGGCCCTCTGGAATGGATCTTCCCTCTTTGTTTTGAAGGACCTGTCATGGAGAATGACTGGGAAGCAAGAATTTTGAGAGGCATGAAATAGAGAGAGAGAAATTCAGAGAGAAAGTGATGCAACACACAGTCCTGTATAATGACTCATTTGAGCTCCCACCCACAAATTAGAATGACCCTTGTAATATTTTGGATGTGTCTGAGACCATATTGAATGTAATATTTCAAACAGATAAGCCCCGACCGAGTCACTGGAATCACTGTCGTTTATCTGACTGGCTGAATAGGGAGAGATGCAGGAGGATTTGTAATATCTGGAATCCAATATTCTCCAGGAAAGGAGAAGTTGGACAGCTCCTGATCTAATTTGCTCCCTTTCCCCTCTACCCCACCCCAAACATTCTGTTCCCACATCATTAGATTCTGATGTCCCATCCCAGGGGTGTCACATCCCACATCCCGGCCCTTCCTCTCACCTTGCTTTGAAATCAGACACGGGAAGAAAATATGAAGTTATTTGTTATTCTTCCCCCTCCCTCTTTCATTCTTCTGCAGAGAAAAGTTGAAAACCCCCAAAATGTATTTAAAAAAATGTAATTGTGGTGTTACACAAATGTGCCACATCCCCACATGCCTCTGTCTTGATATGCTCAACCCTGGCTAAACTCTATGCACAAGCTACTGTTCAACTGTTTATGTCTCTTTAAAAAGTCATAGTCTATCTAAAGCTCTATTGGCACCATGGTCCATGCCCCCTTGAGACACTGACCTTGTGTGTGTCTTTGCAGCAGCGCCATGGTAATGCTTGAAGCCTCAATGGCCTCAGCTGGATCACTTTGACTATCACTTTCATTCCATGTCAGCTCAGCTGCCGCTGGCAATTTCTGAAATGACACTGTAGGGCTGTTGCTAACCAATGTCCACTCTAGCATCCGCTCCCAGCTTCTATTCCTGTCGCCGCCGAGCAGCAGATGCTGGGAATCTGCCAGCCGGAATATAAAAAGGGCCAGACAATGATGGTGCCCCCTCCAACAGGAGTGACTTGATTTCAAAGAGAGAGAGAGAGAGAGAGAGAGAGAGGAGAGAGACATAGATAAAGAAAAAGAGAAAGAGAGGTGGTATGGGGGCCAAGGGTAGGGGCAAGGGGGATCATCAATTTGGGGTCTTGAGTTACGGGCTCACATGCAACACTGAATGGCTTTCACTGACAGGTGACAGGGATCTCCCCAGAGACAGAGGCAGAATTCGAAACACTTCGGTCTAAAGAACACAAGAAGTGGCCGTGGTGGAGAGAGAATAGTTGGGCAACCAGGTTTGAAGGTGAAGGGTCATAAATCTCAGTTATCAACACAGCAGTGACATATGAGGTCCACACACTCTAAACCCCCTGATCTGATCTTAGCTGTGCAGCCTGGGACTGGGTTTGGCATGTTTCCTGGCGGTGGAAAGTACGAGGGTCAAGGGTCAGAGGTCTTGTTAGTGATAGGGTGGGAAGTAGTGAGTAGAGGGAGCTGAGCGCTACTTTGTCTGTCTCTCATACCTTATTTCATTCTATCTTTTAATCGCGTTGTAATATTGAGATGAAAACAGGAGGAAACCTCACGGTGCAATATGAACTTTCTCTTTTTAGATGCAGTCAGCAACCCAAGTTTTATTATGTTTATTTATAAAGAAATGCTGGGAAATAATGTTACGTTCCACATATGTTTTGATGTCTGTATATCCCTGGTGATGTAAGGACTTTATGTTTAAAGGAGAGAAAATAATGATTTGCAACACTTGCGAGTAACAGAGCTGCCGAATATTCTAAACACAATTAAAGTAGTGTTTGCTACTATAGCAACTCCCCGTGCCATAGCAACCTGGAAGAATCCCACACATGTAATTTGGGTGTGTTTCAGAGAGGAGAATTTCAGAAGTTCAAGGTAAACATGTGCTATGTAACAGTTTCTCTGTGTGTGTGTGTCTGTGTGTGTGTGTGTGTGTGTGTGTGTGTGTGTGTGTGTGTGTGTGTGTGTGTGTGTGTGTGTGTGTGTGTGTGTGTGTGTGTGTGTGTGTGTGTGTGTGTGTGTGTGTGTGTGTGTGTACACATTTTACTATACTTGTGAGTGCCAGAAGTCCTCACAAGAATATTAAACCAACAAAAATTCAGAGACGTGAGGATATTTTACTGGTCCTCACTTGTAAAAGGCTATTTTATGTTTAGGGGTTAGATTTAGAGTTTGAATTAGGATTAGGGGTTAGTGGTTATGTGTTGGGTTAGGAGATAGGGTTAGATTTAGGGTTAGGGGTGAAGGTTAGGGTTAAGGTTAGGGTTAAGGTTAGGGTAAGGTTTCGGGTAAGGATTAAGGTTAGGGGTTAGGGAAAATAGGATTTTTAATGGGAATCAATTGTTGGTCCCCAAAAAGTGAAGGTCACAGCGGGTAATGTTACAGGTTGAGGTGATAATAACGGTAAAGGTTGGAATGTTATTGCTGAGAATGTCACAAGAGTCAGGAGCTTGGGGGAGGAAATGTAATGGCTGTAAATGTAGTGAAACAGGTGACAACGTAGCTGTTACAGGTGAGAATCAATTAGTCATTCATTGAGTGGTAGATATACAAATTGCATAGTCAAACATATTCGAGTTGTTTAGCAAAATATATTATAGTTGTATAGTCAAAAATGTTTTAGTTGGATAGTCAAATATGTTATGTATAGTCAAATACAGGAAACTGCCAAAATAATGGAAACACCAATATAGTGTCTTAATAGGGCGTTGGGCCACCACGAGCCAGAACAGCAGCTTCAATGCACCTTGGCATAGATTCTACAAGTGTCTGGAACCATATTGGAGGAATGCGAGACCATTCTTCCACGAGAAATTCCATAATTTGGTGTTTTGTTGATGGTGATGGAAAACGCTATATCAGGAGTTTTCATGCTCTACAAACCATCGTTTAGTCAAATATGTTATAGTTGTATAATTATAGACGTTATACAGTTTCACATACACTTACGCACGCATACGCTCGCGCACACATGCATGCAAGCACACACACTCTCGGATATTGTCACATGACCTGGAAGCAGGAAGTTTGAGTGGCGATACAGTGCTTCTGTGTTTTATGCTTTTTGAAACACTTATGCGTTTTGTTTTAAGTGTTTTAGTTTGGGACAACAGTGTTATTGCTGTTCTTAACATACCGTGTTGGCTGGATTTTGCCGTCTCCTGGAGCTAACGTTAGCAGGCTACCCTCGGCTAGCTAGGTTACCTAGCTCTCACTGGCAAAGCTTATTTCACGTTGCAGTTGACTGCTGTTTCTGATCCAAGTATAATGATGTTGGATTCCTCTGATTTGGATTCGGATCCGTAGATGGACAGTTGCCATGAAATATGAGACCTGTGATATGTTCACAGTAGTAAAAGAGTGTACTGACTTTTACACTTGTAAATAGTGTAAGCAACTTGTTGCCTCAAAATACTGGATCATTGAACTACTAGAGGAGAACAGGATCCTAAAAGAACGTCTCGCTCTGGCTAAGGAGACTCCAAGATTGTATGTTGTTTTTGATGCGGGGATAGTCCAGGGTACTCTACGAGATTGGTCTCCTCTGAGGTAGCCACTGAAGATTCTACCTTGGACCATGTTCTCATATTAACACATTGTTTTCTGGATCTGGTCCTGCGTTACTAAGCCGGCCATCCCCTGGATCAGCCCCCATAGCACGTCCCACAGGCTCGCAGTGACCCTCTCGTCATCCTCCAGTGGTGGTTGCTATAGGGAGCTCCGTAGTTAGGGATGTGGTGGTTTTGAAAGCAAGGACCCACTGCTTCCTTGGAGCCCCTGTTCGGGACATAGATCACCAGGTCCCTGCAGTGATGGAGAAGCACCCGAATGCTCACACAGTAGTCATTCATGTTGATACAAACGTCATCCATCTTCCTAAATCGGAACAATTAAAAGATTACTTCAGAGGGCTCATAGTCAGACTAAAGCAGACAGGCAAGCGGGTTCTCATTTCCGGTCCTCTACCAACAACAGAATGCTTTAGTCATCTCCTCTAGCTACACTACTGGCTTAAATCCTACTGTGCCTCAATGGATTTGGAGTACATTGAAAATATTTACCACTTTTAGGAGAGGCGCCAGTTTTACAAGAGGGATGGCTTGCATCCAAATATGAAAGGGGCAAAAGTTGTCTGGTGTATGCTATTGCCCCCACAGCTAACCAGGCTCTGTCAGAGTTTCAATCTGTCTCTCTTCCCCTGCAGAAAGCCTTTGCTGAACTGAAATTAGTACTTAATGCAGGTTAAACCAAGTATGTTATTTTCCAAATCACTTAAAATGTATCTGATGATTTCCGAAAACCAATCTTTCAAAAAGCATGTTGATGAGCTAGTTAAGAAATTAAGAATTAAAATAGGCTTCTTCCATAGGAACAGGTCCTGTCTTTCGTTAAATAGCAGCAAACAAATAATTCAGTCAACATTCATTCCGGTTATTGACTATGGGGATATTTCAGCCACACCCATTGTTGGCATAGTGACAACTGTAAAGTTTAGTGGAGTAGGAATAATAATAAAGTTTAGTGGAGTAGGGATGTTTTTCATGGTTCGGGCTAGGCCCCTTAGTTCCAGTGAAGGGAAATCTTAACGCTACAGCATACAATGACATTCTAGACGATTCTCCACTTCCAACTTTGTGGCAACAGTTTGGGGAAAGCCCTTTCTTGTTTCAGCATGACAATGCCCCTGTGCACAAAGTGAGGTCTATACAGAAATGGTTTGTCAAGATCGGTGCGGAAGAAATTGACTGGCCTGCACAGAGCCCTGACCTCAACCCCATCGAACACCTTTGGGATGAATTGGAACGCCGACTGTGAGCCAGGCCTAATCACCCAACAACAGTGCCCGACCTCACTAATGCTCTTGTGGCTGAATGGAAGTAAGTCCCCGCAGCAATGTCCCAACATCTAGTGGAAAGCCTTCCCAGAAGAGTGGAGGCTGTTATAGCAGAAAAGGGGGGACCAACTCCATATTAATGCCCATGATATTGGAATGAGATGTTCGACAAGCAGGTGGCCACATACTTTTGGTAATGTAGTGTATGTATAGTGTAATTGTTGTTTATTGATGTGTTCATGCAAGAATCATCTGCAAAAGAGACCGTGGTCTCAGCTTGAGTCCCTGCTTAAATAAAGGTTAAATAAATACTAAAAAAGTCAAAGATGTTAGTTGTATAGTCAAAGATGTTATACTTCTATAGTAAAATGTATTGTAGTACAGAAATACTCCACAACTATTTTACTGTCTATTGCAGAAACTGGAAATCTGATGCAGATCTTGACTAAATCACGGTTTACATGGTTGGAAATCTCATAGATATTTGAATGATTTATGGTGCTACTCTCTGGCTGACAAACAAAACATGCTTTTGCTTCATCTTATATAATAGAAACATGATTTGGCCCAGTAAGGCAAACATTATGCTAGTAATTAATAATCCTTTGTGAACAAGGCACTGCCTTGGACATCAGCTCTGTTATTTTCCATCTTTTCAGGAATCGCACAATGTGTAAAAGACATTCCGGCCGTGTGGAAAATGTGTGCGCTATAAGTGAAGGAACAGACATTGGTCCCATTCCAGAGGCATATAACATGATCCTCAGAGGTGGGCCAAGGGGGTCTGGGGTGGGGGTGGAGGGGGGTACAAGGGGGTCCCCACGCAATGTCGACAATACGATGCATATACGGGACAGTACCATACATACAGTTGTAGCCTATGTGATGGTCTGCTTTTGACTTATTTATTGTGTTGTTTGTCACTATGTCCAACAGTCTCACGGTGTTCCTGTAATTGAAAGTGTTTGTGTTAGGGAAAGACAAAGTGTGCATTGCTCTGTACCCCTTGTAAACCTGTACCCCTGCACATTGACTTGGTACCCCATGTATATAGCCTCATTATTCTTATTTTATAGTGTTACTTTTCTATTTAAATATATATATATTTTTACTTTAGTTTATTTAATAAATATTTCCTTCTCTCCATTTTCTTAAAACTGCATTGTTGGTTAAGGGCTTGTAAGTAAGAATTTCACAGTAAGGTCTACACCTGTATTCTGTGCATGTGACAAATAACATTTTATTTGATTTTATTTTGATTTCATATATGCCATTTAGCAGACGCTTTTGTCTAAATTCACTTACACTCATGCGTGCATACATTTTACATATGGGCGCTGCCGGAAATCGAACCCATTATCCTGGTGTTGTTCTACCAACTGAGCTACAGAGGACCACACTGAGCTACAGAGGACCACACTGAGCTACAGAGGACCACTGTGCATGTGTCTCTGCACAGTGCAGTAAGGGAGTGGGAGAGCAGGTGAGATTACATTCAGTTCATTACATTACATCCATATGTGTGTGTGGGAACTAAGTGACCTTGTGGTTTCTAAGGATAAACTCCATATCGTTGTCTCTTACCTGCACTACCCAGGTGCTCTGAGTCTTTATTGCTGTAAGATGACCCTAAGTCAGAGTCCTGTGATGATTTATCCCTCAGATCTCTTATGGGAACAGGAATAAAGGGAATAAAGGTGGCTTGGAGTCCCAGGTGGTAAACCAATGGCACAAATAGCAGAACAGCCACATCTCTCATTTCCTCATACACCTGTTATGAGTGTATTCAATACTTTTTTAAATAAATTATTTTGGTATAATGTGTGTTTCTGTGTGTATGTGAGCACTTGTGTGCCCAACCACTATGTGAATTTGAACAAGAGGAATCTTGTGCAGAAACCTGCATTTACACAGTCATGCTACGCCATAATATGGCTATTATGCTTTGCCACGGTAGCCGAAAGGCATGGAGGAGAAGTTTTGAATGAGACGTGTGTGTAGAACAGTATCCACTACCAGACCAATGTTTGACATTCCAGATTCCATTTCCATGTTATACACTGAGTGTGCAACCCATTAGGAATACCTTCCTAATATTGAGTTGGGGCATGTACTCTACAAGATGCCCAAAGCGTTCCACAGGGATGCTGGCCCATGTTGACTCCAATGCTTCCCACAGTTGTGTCAAGTTGGCTGGATGTCCTTTGGGTGGTGGACCATTCTTGATAAACACAGGAAACTGTTGATTGTGAAAAACCCAGCAGGGTTGCAGTTCTTCACACATTCAAACCTGTGTGCTTGGCATCTACTACCATACCCCATTCAAAGGCACTTAAATATTTTGTCTTGCCCATTCACCCTCTGAATGGCACACATACACAATCCACATCTCAATTGTCTCAAGGCTTAAAAATCCTTCATTAACCAATCTCCTCTCCTTCATCTACACTGATTGAACTGAATTTAACAAGTGACATCAATACATGTTCAACTGGATTCATATGGTCAGTCCATGTCATGGAAAGAGCAGATGTGCCTAATGTTTTGTACACTCAGTATATGTTCTTGGTTCCAGGATCCAGCTTATATGTTCTACATTCTTTCGAAAAATTGGTTTGGCTGACCCCATGGGATAATCATTTGAAGAACCCTTTTGGGTTTCAGGTAGAACCTGGGTCCTACAGTTCCAGATTCTATGTTCTAGGTTTCAGGTCAACCAGCCATGACACAGCTGCCATCGTACACAGCTGCCATGGTCTTATTATTGAGCAAGGCTCCCTTAGAGAGAATTGTTGTTTGATTACGGTATGATGTCAGACAACATGGGGCACTGATGTCAAGTTATTTCTACATCCTGCTTGGTTAAACATGTATACATGTATATATATTAAATAAGCTCACTCTGCCTTCACTTGTGGCATCACTCTCTATGTGCTCCCACTAGGACACAGAGGGCTTTAACCCCTTTCAACCTCATTGTCCACAGGCTCTCCTATAAGACCCCCAAAATCTGGGAAGGGCAATATACTGTATCTCTGACTCGATCTGACCCTTCACCCATGGCCTATTCCATGGCCTGAAATCTTTCCTAATTTCCTATTTTTACAGTATGTCAGTAATAATAGGTCCAGCTCCAGGATTGCAGAAAGAATGAGCTACTCTGACCAGCAAGTCACAGGAATGTTGGATTGTTTGTTATGAGGTTGTGAAAAGGCTCCCCTAAGTATATTGTGGAAACACAACATTATAATTTCCAATGCTGCTTAAAGGGCAAGAGTACCTCCCCTGGTACAGTCTTCACACAGGAAAAACACAAATTTTACAAACACAGCTAGGGGCTTAGGGAATTTAGTAAAGTGGGTTAGCAAGGCTGCAAGACAAGTCATATGCCAATGTACTTTATTACAGAGAAGAAGTGGGTTACCCCAGCTATAAAATGTTGCATGTCACCCATCCATGGCGGCTGTGTTAATTTGTCCTAGCATTTAAACAGTGGAGAAGGGCCCCTGGTGGGAGCTACGCTCAGGTAAGCAGGACCCGCTTAATTACTTAATCTTGTTTTTCTTCCTCCAGGGTGTACAGAGAACAATGCTCTATTATCCCCTATCATAAAAGAAATAGAAGAAGCTAACAGATACTGGAACCTGGATTATTATGACAGCCAGGGCTATGGTGGCTCTGACATGCTAATAATACAATGCTGGTTGTTGCAACAGGAGAGAGAGAGAGACAGATCATGAAACAAGAGCTATGGGTTTGGCCCCCCTGTTCTGTTGACTCTGCTGCACATACTGGTACATTATCTGTAATCATGCCTTCCATCTGGGGGCTCATTGTGAAAGTTTCCTTGGCACCTTTCTGCTCAAAGACCCTCTGTGCCTGAAAACTCCCTCCTCCTGCCCACACCACAGTTATTTACTGTACTCTACATCAGTGGCGGTCAGTGCCGTTTAAGATGAGGAGGACGATTATTTTTTTATGAGCATGGCCTTATTTCTATTACAGCATATTTTGATGACTGTCATTCATATTCCATTCACGCAGAAGAGTTCCATAGCCAGTTAGCTAACATAGCATCCCTCTCTGTTTGAGCTGGGTGTTTGAGTAGGCTTAACTAGCTAGCTGCATTCACTAGCTAAGTAAGTGAAAGTGAAAAAAATACTAAATATAATTAGCTCTCTCTCTCTCTCTCTCTCTCTCTCTCCCATCTCCTTCATTTCTGAAAAAATTAATTTGTTCAAAACTGTTCAATTATTGTCTCTCTCTTTGAGTCAACCAGATTGTATGCACTGCAGTGCTAGCTAGCTGCAGCTTATGCTTTCAGTACTAGATTCATTATCTGATCCGTTGATTGGGTGTACAACATGTCAGTTCATGCTGCAAGGGGTGTGAGAACCACGAGCCTCCTATGTTTTGTTTTGAAGTCAATGCAATAGAGACATTGTCAAACATTGTCATTGAGACATTGTCAAAGAGGAGGACGAAAACTAGCTGGCCTCCAGCTACACCATGGTGCTACCCTACAGAGTGCTGTCGAGGCTACTGTAGACCTTCATTGCCAACAGTGTTTTTTAATTAATGATTTGGTGATGTGAATATATTTAAGATAGTTTTATATTTAAAACATTTCTGAAATTCAATGAGGTGGATGGTCCTCCCCTTCCTCCACTGCTTTACACACACACACACACACACACACACACACACACACACACACACACACACACACACACACACACACACACACACACACACACACACGCACCCAAACACACACATTCACACACACATTTTCTGTACGCACACAAAAAGACAAATAGCTACAACATTGACTTCCTGGTCTGGGTTTCAGTAGGTGAGAGATAAAATGGTACCACAGTGCTAAAACAACAAACAAACCCATTGGCTGAAGCGAGAGGGGAAAATGTTTACCTCGAGACCAACAGATTTAGGAACTATGACCCTAGTAGTGCTTGACATGAATACATGGAAGAAAATTATGTTATGAAATATTGACACCTTGACAACCATGATTGAGTGTGTGATGTTTTCTGGTGGCATGCTATACTGATGAAGTGTTGATGTTCTTGTTAGCTGATATTTTGGTGGTCTTGCTGAAGTCATAACAGTGAATAGCTACATTTCTGAATCAATTATCGTTATGAGTAGCTTGAGTCTTAGGTATGTACTCTACTTGAACAACTCTTCTACCTGTGAAAATATATATATTTCTTATAAATCAATGTAATTTCATTAATTTCAACATCTGTTAATGTGATATAATGGATGTGTTGAGAAATAGTTAAATGGTGGGACATTGAAAAGTAATTAGTTATGTACAGTAAGTGCAAGCTGGTGTAATCAATGTCTTGTTAACAACCTGGAAAATTCATGTGAAGATACATTTCATTTCTGTAATCGGAGGGTGCGTGGACACTGTCTCTTAGCCTACTGACCTTCTTCCTGTTCGTTGGGAAACAGATAGGGTCCCTAATCACAAACCTCTACTACCCTGTCAAAACTGCCTCAGAGCCACTACCAACAATAATAAACATGTTATTTTCAAATCCACTTAATTAGCGGTTATTAAAAAAGTTCCTTTCACACTAATGATCGGTTTAATGATTTATGGCTAACCGGAATGAGCTCTGCCAAGCAGGCTGTTGGGATGCTCTAATGATTTCTTCTCCTCTTTTTTTCTCTCTTTTTTCCTGGAGCGATTGCTTCAGCCTCAGGTCTGATCTATGCTGAGAGGAATGAAGAAAACACTGAGTGGATGTGTGTGTGTGTGTGTGTGTGTGTGTGTGTGTGTGTGTGTGTGTGTGTGTGTGTGTGTGTGTGTGTGTGTGTGTGTGTGTGTGTGTGTGTGTGTGTGTGTGTGAAGGGGGAATGGGTCGGGTCACAATTAGGGCTGTTGCCACACCGGCATTCATGAGTCATGGCCACAGTAAAATTCCACGTGAATTCACTGTAATCTCCTCTTATGCACTCTGGACATGCGTTGGTAGTACCCAACTCGCTAACGATCATCAAGTCGCTAATGGCCTGGTACTCAGGGCACTATTGTCTCTCTAACCACTCAATGCAAATGAAATAGAAAATCACATCAAACACATCATCAAAACAGTATGTGCTTTTAAAACTCGCCTCATTGTGAATGATCAATTTGAAGAAAGAGGTTCAACAACAGGTTGAAACTGAGTGGAAAACATGGTCGCTGTGTATGTTGTTTCAAAGCCTAACAGGCTGACTACACCGCTCGCGTCGCGTGCACTAGCATTGCAAAATTAATTTAGACATACATGTTATTCAATAATTGCACCCACACTGCTCGCGCGCGCCTACGAGCATCTGCATTGCCAAGGGCTAAAATAGAAGTCAGTTCTATTTCTGACACAGATCACGCTGCAAGTCCTGCCTCTTGAATGGGTATAACCACGTGGGTGACTGAAAGACGAACGAGGTCAGTGGTGGTAATGCACCTAATTTATGAAAGTTGCCAATCACAATATAATGTCAAGAGAAGAAAAAGCCTGGAAGGAGGAGAGGACTAGAAACGATTCGGTTGCCCGTTTTATGTGTGGATTACTTGGCAGAGTAGAGGACCTTGTGCATTTCAGGTAAAATAACAACTCAATGTTTATATCCCAGGACAAATTAGCTAGCAACAGCAAGCTAGCTAAATAGATCAAATTAGCTAGCAAGTGCAAGCTAGCTAGCTAAATTGCCATAAATGTTTAATGCTTTTCGACCTGTCCCCAAATTAATATAATTGGTTCAGAGTTTGTTTTGATATTTTAACCTGCGTGTCGTGATCGCGTTTGGTGTGGGGGGACAAAATAAATGTATGCACGATGGTGCACAAGCGCAGCCGGTTTGGATTCCGTGTTAGCCCTTGGCAACGCAGACGCTCGTTGGCGCGCGTGAGCAGTGTTGGTGCAATAATTGAATAACATAGATTTCTAAATTTATTTTGCTACGCTCACGCACGCGACGCATGCGGTGTAGTCAGCTTGTAACCCGGACGATGTTGGGCCAATTGTGTGCCGCCTCATGGTCTCCCGGTTATGAAAAAAAAACTTTATTAAAATATTGATTGTGTCATTATAGAATACATAGCCTACTTCATATTACGCAAGGCAGAAAAACATAAACAAAACGAATTTAAGGCTGACACATTAACTTTATGTCATGCCCTGACCTGAGAGAGACGGTTTATTTCTCTATTTTGTTAGTTCAGGGTGTGGGGTGGGCATTCTATGTTTTGTATTTCTTTGTGCTGGGCCGAGTATGGTTCCTAATCAGAGGCAGCTGTCTATCGTTGTCTCTGATTAGGAATCATACTTAGGCAGCCTTTTCCCACCTGTGTTTTGGTGGGTAGTTATTTTCTGTTTTGTATTTCGTTACCTGACGGAACTGTTTGGCTTTTCATTTTGTTTCTTTGTTCTAGTGTTTCATTTGTTTAATAAATAATAATGAACACTTACCACGCTGCACTTTGGTCCCCTTCCTCCAACGATGGCCGTAACACTTTAGCTACAGAATATCTCACTACCGTGCGTTTCCAGCTCCTTCCCTCTCTCCTTCATTCCTTTCTCGAGCTTGCAGAGAGAGGGGCTGTCAACAGTTTAATGTAATATGTTTTGTTGAGAAAACATGTTACTGTCAATGTAATATGTTTCATGAACAGATATATTATAGATGATAATATTTGATAAATATATTTCACTTGGTTTCGCGCATGGATGACATGTCTTTTTTCTCCTGACCATGTTCCTGCCCATTGTCACGTCCTGAGCAGTTTAGGGGTTATTTGTTATTGTAGTTTGGTCAGGACGTGGCAGGGGGTGTTTGATTTATATGGTTCAGGGTGTGTTTTGTGTATGTGTTTATATAGAGGGGTATTTGTTTTATTAGTCCGGGGTTTGTTAGTAAATGTTCTATGTTAGTATATTTCTATGTTCTATCTAGTCTTTTGTATTTCTATGTTTAGTTAATTGGGGTTGGACCTTCAATTAGAGGCAGCTGGTTATTGTTGCCTCTGATTGAGGGTCCTATAATTAGGAGTTTGTTTTTTATGGGTTTTTGTGGGAGGTTGTGCTTGTTTAGCTGTGTGCCTGACAAGACTGTCCAGTTCGTTTGTATACGTTTATTGTGTTTTCCTTCTTCACCAAATAAAAAGATGAGTATATATTTTCCCGCTGCGTCTTGGTCTCTACCCTACGACACCCGTGACACCCATTTGAAAATGGGCCATTCTAAATCGCAACGAATTTGACATATTAGTAAAGACAATATTAAATTGAGAATAGTCTGATGGGTGAAAATATGATCACTTGATGAGAGAACAATGTCTGTAGCCTGAGACAAGGAACAGAGCACATTGTTTCTTTGCCGACTTTCTCAAATCAGCAATAGCCTAGTCGCATCAAGTGTTTTCATTTCTAAGACATAAGGTTTGTATCGTTCACAACTAAAGTTCCAAATAACTCTAAATCTAGCACATATGACCTGTTTCAAATGGTCACTTTTACGCTCAACATAGCCCTGTCATATGCACACTTGTCCCGGAATGGGAAAAACATTTTTTATGTTATTTCTAATTTCAATAATATTGTTCTTACTATAAAATCATAGAATATAAAATACTGGCATGGGACATGCAGTTTAAGCATATCTGATGAACGAACAAGCGTACACCCTGTGGCATGGTGCATAGCCAGATAACATACAGTATGCCAACTCATATTCAGTTCTTCTGAAATAAATTTGCTTCATATCATAATGTCTCTTTAGACCTTCCTAAAATAAATAATGGATTTATTGTGATGGTGTATATTAAATTGGTTTATCAGACTTTTTAAATGTAGATGTTCCAAAGGCTCACATCAGCGGTTTTTATGCGGGTTGTATGCATAGGGGCTTGGAGATCCTAAACCTGTTTATGTTAATTAACAGTCAATTGCCGTGAAACTGGCAGTCTTTTGCATGTCAATAACCAGCTGACAAAATGTCATGACCGCCACAACCCTACACAATGCTGACTTTACATCATGATCTGATGTTTTTTGTTTTTGCTCAGAATTCAACGGGAAGAAGATCTTGGTGATGCAATGTTTCTGAGCAGCTCTTTCTTACCAGAATCCCAGAATGAAGACAACCACTATGATGATGATAATGTGTGTGTGTGTGTCTGTGTCGGTGTGCATTCGTGTGTGTGTGTGTGTGTGTGTGTGTGTGTGTGTGTGTGTGTGTGTGTGTGTGTGTGTGTGTGTGTGTGTGTGTGTGTGTGTGTGTGTGTGTGTGTGTGTGTGTGTGTGTGTGTGTGTGTGTGTGTGTGGTGTTTGGGCTCAAAGTGTTATCTTCACATCATGGTCTGTTATAACTCCCCTCTCCCTCACTTTCTGGTCAGAATTAAGAAGAAAGGATAATCTTGGTGATGCAATGTATTTCTTACCAGAAACCCATGAGCAATGACCAAGACGATGAATAGCATGCTGACTACACCGGGCACGAGTGTGGGTCCGCATGTGCCTGTTGATTTTGTCCATCCATACCATACGCGATCAGGACATGCAGGTTGAAATATCAAAAAGAACTCTAAACCAACTATATTAATTTGGGGACAGGTCAAAACACATATGAAACATTCATGGACATTTAGCTAGCTAGCTAGCTTGCTGTTGCGAGCTAATTTGTCCTGAGATACATTGGGTTGTAATTTTACCTGAAATGTACACGGTCCTTTTTTAGCTGGATCTTTGTGTGTTCTCTACTCCGACAATTAATCCACAGAAAAAATGGGAAACCTAGTTAGTTTCTAGTAATCTCTCCTAGTTCAGTCTTCTTCTTCTGTGGATTATATATAGCATTGGCAACCAACTTTAAGGTGCATTACTGCAACCAACTGGACTGGAGTGTGGACCTCGTTTATCTTTCAATCACCCACATGGAAAAAACCAATGAGCAGATACCCAATGAGGAGATGGGAGAGGGAGGACTTGCAGCGCGTCTAAAATTGAACCAAGTTCTATTTTAGCGCCTGGCTACGCAGTCACGCATGAGCAGTTTGGATAAAATGATTGAATAACATGTATGTGTACATTTATTTTGTAATGGTCATAAACGCAACACGGCCGGTGTGGTCAGCATGTAACAACATCCATAGAAATGTATTAGTGTGTATGTATTTCAATGTGTGTATGTATTGTAATATGAGTAATAGTTTTATGTCTATTTTTTTTATGAAAGACTGACCAGGTGAGTGTGCAAAACTAACTATCAAGTCAGTTAAGAACAAAATCTTATTTTCAATGATAGCCTTAGAACAGTGGGTTATTAACTGCCTTGTTCAGGGGCAGAACAACAGATTTTTACCTTGTCAGCACAGGGAGTCGATCTTGCAACTTTCTGGTTACTAGGCCAACGCTCTAACCACTAGGCTACCTGCCGCCCTGTGTATGTGCCATTCAGAGGGTGAATGGCCCATTCAAAGGGTGAATGGGCAAGACAAAAGATTTAAGTGCCTTTGAAAGGGGTATAGTAGTAGGTGCCAGGCGTACCGGTTTGTGTCAAGAACTGCAACGCTGCTGGGTTTTTCACGCTCAACAGTTTCCCATGTGTATCAAGAATGGTCCACCACCCAAAGGCCATCCAGCCAACTTGACATAACTCTGGGAAGCATTGGAGTCAACATGGGCCAGCATCCCTGTGGAACTTTTTTGACACATTGTAGAGTCCATGCCCCGACAAATTGAAGCTCTTCTGAGGGTAAAGGGGGAGTGTGGGGGTTTGCGTGTGTTCGTTTATAAATGCGTTGCCCTGTGCCTGGTGAGTGAATGTGTTTGTGTTTACGAGTGGGTTTATGTAGCAGTGTGTACATTAGGGACAGGGGTATCTACTCTCTGTAGGTCTAACACACAGAAACAGAGCTGTGCTGTGTGTGGACTCCCAGGCTACAGCCCCCATTCACTGCAGGAAGGGTGACTCAATGGAGGGGTAAGTCCGAGACCCCCCTCTGTTTTCCTCCCTCTCATTTTGGCTCTGGTCCCCCTCTCCCCTCTCTCCGTGAAAGGCTCTGTACACATCTGATGACTGAATGTGTGTGTTGTGCTGGGTGGAGGAACAAGGCTGCACTGTGCTTTGGCCTGCTGTGTGATGTAATATCTGTGTATATGTTCGGGAGATATAAAGGGCTTGATTGGAGCACACACAGGGGGCACCGTGTATGAAATGAATGGAGGCTAAAAATTAGGGACGTGCCCCCTTGGCTGCCAGTGATGATCATGATGAGGGCAACCCTTGTCTGTGCACGTATGTGTCAACGGCAGTTTTATGTCAAGTGCACGAGACTCTGTCAAACAATCTGACAACTGCCTCAGAGCGAAATGGCACATCATACCCACCACAGTCAGCACAGTGCCAAACATGTTATTGCTCTGCTATTTGTCTGTGCTCTACTATGTCTGAGGATAGTCTGCGCTCTACTATGTCTGAGGATAGTCTGCTTGCCAGCGATGATGTGATAGTCCATTCATTTTTGTTTTGTGGTCTACATTCTGATTGTGGTAGGCAGACATGACAGGACATTGGCCATGTTTATGGAGAACCATTAACATTTGGGCTTCCAAGAGCGGACGTGCACAAAGATGGTGCTTCTACAGTTTGACATCAGTTAGCATTATGACCCTGTCAACATTCCTTCTCACACTTACCACAATGACTCTAACCTTTCGTCAGCCAAAACAAACCCTAAAGCGTGAGTGTAAATGTTGTTGTCACTTGATAGATAACGTTGCCATCATGAGGGCTTTATTTCTATCCTGACAGTGTTTAGGAGATAAAAGATAAGTATTGGAGAGTTAATGAGTCATAGAGATGGGTGGGTGAAGTGTATGTGTGTGTGTGCGTGTTTGAGAGTTTCCACAGTTTGTTTAGGGGGTCCTGAGTGGCGCAGCGATCTAAGGCACTGCATCTCAGTTCTAGAGGCGTCATTACAGACCCTGGTTCGATTCCAGGCTGTTTCACAACCGGTCGTGATTGGGCGGGGCACAATTGGCCTAGCGTCATCTGGGTTAGAGTTTGGCCAGGGTAGGCTGTCATTGTAAATAAGAATTTGTTCTTTAACTGACTTGCTTAGTTAAATAAAGAGAGCTTAGCTGGATGGCAAACAGGTGTAAGTACATGCTCATGTGATCTGTCTCCAGAATCAGATAAGTCTCAAGATCACGTCCCAGCATGAGGCTGCACATATCTCCTTTCACATTTAAATGCCCCACCCAGTGAAATCAAAAGCCCATCTTTTAAAACATACGTGTCCTGTTACAAAAAAAAATTAATTATTTTCAACCTAGAGGATTCACAGAGGTATGGCATCAGAGGTGTCCTGTAACACTACTAGCCACCTAGCAATTTTATGAAGTTGGCTTTAGCTAGCCCAGATAGATTCCCAATCTCCCAACCTCATATCTAGCTACCAACAAGCCATTTCAGGCTATCAATCAAGTTAGAGTAGCTAGCTTGTCTATATATACTCTTAGAAAAAAAGGTTCCAAAAGAGTTCTTCAGGTGTCCCCATAGGAGAGCCCTTTTTGTGTCCACATAGTACCATTTTGGTTCCAAAAAGAGTTGTACCTGGAACCAAAAAGGGTTCTTCAAAGGGTTCTCATTTGACAGGGACAGGCGAAGAACCATTTTAGGTTCTAGATAGCATATTTTTTTCTAAGAGTTTATCTTAGCTGCCATGCATGCTGGCAAGGTTGGTAGAGTTTAGAAAAGCAAGCAATAACTACATTTAGACAACTGAATGAGACTCACATTCCTTTCAATCTTTTAACCAGAATTTAGCAGAGATCCATATGCAGAGAAATATTGCAGAAAAACAGATTTTTTTTACATGGAATTAAGCATTATGATTATGGCTGTAGATTGCATGAAAAAGCGGTTTCAGGTAAAAAATGGAAAATTCTCCAACTTAATTACGGTGCCCCCCCCCCCCTTTGGACCACCCGCCATCCCTCCTTGGCCCCTCAGATTTTGGGGGTGCATGACGCCCCTGTGTGGCATGTATGAGTGCGGTAGACTTGGCGTTCCCTCCCCTGCTCACTCCTTCTCACCCCCTTCTCTCCCCTTCCATGCACCCTCACCTCCGTGCCTCTTGGCACCCACTCATGCGTCTCATCGCATCACGCCTATGGTCACAAATAAAAACTGTCGGCTTCCAAAGCTACCCTATTCTGTTCTCCCCTGAGGGGAACCTAATCCTTTTCTGTGTAATGAAGGGTTTTACACTAATCTGCTGTGAAAAGGGCTGAGCAGACAATCACACAGACAACGAAGGGGCCTCAGGCTCCTATCTGTCCACTAAGCTCACACTAAGAGTGCTGCTCAAAAGCTGCTCACTAAGAAAGGGCCAAAAGAGCAGAGAGAACAGGGAGAGAAAGAGACCTAGCTGTGACTGCTCCGAGGCATTGGATCAGATGGTACACGCCCAGGTGTAAGGAAGGTGTAAACAGGTGACAGGGAGGTAATCGAGGGCACACCTAACTCAGGAGTGGAGCAACACCTGTATGGAAATATAGGAGTCGTACAGGGAGGCGCCTTGCAAACAGACAGACAGACAGCCGTGGCGGTCCACAGAAAAGGAGTTACCACCCATTTGAAAAGCCATGCAGGCACTTTGGTAATCCCCTACTTATAAATAGGCAAATTAAAGTGGCCACCCCAATTCAAGCTGTGGTTGATACATGCAATAGTACAGAAAAATGGCTGCTGTGCATCTCCTACATGTGGGTAATACACTTACATGGTGCATATTGATGAGGATCCTTCTAGCCACCAATAAGACCCTTATAAACATATAACGTGGTGGCATAACAAATTAATGGTGGTACAGCATAAGGAAATGAATGGACGCAATCAACTGAATGTGGGAAATGTCTCTACAATCCAGCCTGGAAGTTTTCTTTTCATTATTGGTAGGAAATGTAGGCCGAATATGGCAGGAAATGGAAAGTGCAGAAGTGTGGAAGACAGGCAAAGGTCATCAGATTGCAGAGGAAGTGTAGCACACTTATTGCGGATGGATGCATTTCAAACGCTCTGGGAAAGTTACTCGACTGAGTTAACAAACTTGGAAACTATGGCTGTTGTGGCCAGTCTTTTCATGTTTGGTTAGATTTCATGATCTTCTCGACATATTAAATTCATCACAGTTAAAATGAAAAGAAAGAATGAGAAAGAGAGAGAAACGAGTAGTCAGTTTTTCCATTCTGTCATTATATTGACCTCAGCTCTAGTGAACTAGGGGCACGTAATGTAGAGAGAGAAGGAATACAGTCTGGCAGTGGGGGATTACAGTTAAGATGTTTGCTGGCTTTAGCCAGCACAGGACGATGTCACTGTTCACCAAAGTGTCCTCTGGTTATTTTGACCACAGGCTCATTCAGCGTATTGACCCCGCTGTGGGTTTACAAACGATGATGGGAGACCAAGCATGGCGGAAATTCATTCTCAACTTTCCTCTAAATGTACATTTAGATACCTGGAACTGACAGCACTTAACTTCTTTGCCGATATGAAACAGACTATGATAATATTAGTAAAAAATATAAAATTCCCATGTTAATGCTTCAAAACCAACTTTACAAGAATGTCTATACAATCAAACTAGCAACGGCAATGATCACAAGTTAGTCATAAATTGGCTAATAGGCCAGCTAGCGCACATGTATCAAACACAAGGCCCACGGGCCGAATAGGACAAAGAAGCGAGTATAAATGAGTCAACAGTTGAGTCTTCCACTTTATGAAATTACAGCCTGATGCGCTCGCATTGATGAAATCCATTTCAATTGCGCTGCTTTCATGTGTCCCATTTTCAATGTGCAGTGGAGGGAAAGTCTACAGACACATGTCATAGTCCTAGCTAGGCGGCTAAAATGTTTCAGTCTGGCATCAGTTTTTAAAGCTTGACAAGGAAAGAAAACCTGCAACAAAACACCATGAAAAGGAGAAAACGGGAGCCTATTACAGTGACATTTGAGCAGTAGCCTAGGCTTTCTGCTCAACTACAATAAAACCATTTGTTTTACATGTTTAAATGTTACAACAACCTAAAGCTACGTTTTTGTTATTTGGAGTTTTCAAATACTTTTTGATTAGGGTTGCAGCATATTATTGTGAAGCGTCTGTGTGTAGCTGGTGAGATGAGTCAGGCGCAGGACAGCAGATATGAGTAATGAAAGCAATTTACTCAATAATATTACAATACACGTTGTATAAATACAAGGCTAAAAATACAGACCGCAATACAATAAACAATTACTCACAAACAAACATGGGGGAACAGAGAGTTAAATAATGAACAAGTAATTGGGGAATTGAAATCCAGGTGTGTAAGATAAAGACAAAACAAATGGAAAATGAAAAGTGGATGGGTGATGGCTAGAAGTCCGGTGACGTCGAACGCCGCCCGAACAAGGAAAAGTTGTGACAATTATGCACATGTGCAAGCATAGCAGCAAAGGCTGGACAAATATTATTTATCTCTTCTTTTGTTTTAATATGTTAAAATGCTATATACAGCACCCTATGTACATAATTGGACATTATAAATGGTCATATTTGTTCAAATATAACAATGGCCCGCAAATTCGTTGTGTTTTTACAATATGGCCCATGCGCTGATTGAGTTCCCTGGACTAGTGTATCTGTTTATGTAGCTAGTTATTTATTTAGCAAGCTAAAACACCGAGCCAAAGATACTGTATTTATAACTGACCCCTTCTGTCCGTGACAGAGCCTAACGTTAGCTAGCTAGCTGCTGGGAGGATGTCATGTCATGGAGGAGTGGATGAGTGACCGACTTACCCTCGTATCGTTTTACGGTGGCTGCAGCTAAAGATTCAGGTGTCATTTGGTTAGCTAGCAAGAAATGTGAATCGCGTTGCTAGCTAGCAAAATGTTGGTTGGGACAAAACTACATTGGCAGGCAAGCTGCAGAAGGACAAGAAGGCAACTATTCCCCATCGTTTATCAGTACAATTCTGACTGTCAACTAGCTGAAAAAGTGTGAGAGGGTTTATATAATGTTCCCTCGTTAGATTTTAGCTCATCTCTCTCTGGCTAGCATTAGTTGTTGATCTTGTTGTTGTTGGTGTGCATAAGCAACTGAGGGAGAGACAGCCTACCTTTTTCATGGTTGTTTGATCAATAGGTTGTTTGGTTGTTTGACCAAATGTAAGAGGACTCCATTGGTATTTACATATTTGCAGAAATCAATTCAGGTGTATTTTGTGGCTTTTTGACAAATGCGTTCTAATTATCTAAAGTCACATTGCTGCTACTGCCTGTAAACACACAGTTCAGTTCAAAGTGAATGATGGCAGGCCTGTGTGGCAAATGGCTTATTTGCATATAGGTCTACTGCAGCTCTGATTGGCTATAGTGCACTGGTCTGCATAGACTTCGGTCCTGGTCAAGACAGATGTTTTTTTAGGTTTTATTTACTGCAGTGTCTATTCATTGTACAAATGCACGGCGGCTTCCCCACTCTATATTGCTATAGAATGTTCACAAATGCATTCTATGAATATTTGAAAATGTGAAAATGACCATATCAAGTGCTCGCTTGTCAGAAAATGTAAAATAAAATGTCATATTCTTCCCGGGGGTGTATATGAACAGATTTTAATACGATTTCATGTTGCTAAAATGCTGTCAGAATCCACTTTAATGTATCTCTGTGTTAGAGATTACAGTAGTTATTTTGTAGTTATTACATAGCCATCTCTCTCCTGAAGAAATCACTGTGAACAATGTGACAGCGGCGATCTCTACTCTCGTCACTTAGCTACACTAATAGCATTCTTATCAACACCACACTTTGGGAACTCAGCCTACCCCCTCTCTCTTCTTTCCTGGAGTCACTCTCTCTCTTTCTCTCTTCCCCGCTCTCTTTCTGCACACAACGGTGAAAGACCTAAACACCCTCCTTTTTCTGACCTCCATTTCCCCTTCTCCCTCCATCTCCTGTCCCACACTCTTCTGGAGTGCTCTCCACACTGCATGCCTCTAATGCTTGCTCCATGTGGTTTTTACGGCCTTATTAGAATTTATATCTAACAAGTGTTTCCCCGTGCTTAATCTCCTGCCTCACACTGGATCTGGAGACTAATGCTGCTGGAATGGCCTGGGGATCTCCACTCTCCACTGCTGAGGGTAGTAACAAAGCAGCCAAGGCTGTTCCCCTTCCCAGTAAAATAGCAGACAAATAAAAGTATTAAATCTGTAATGTTATTTAGTAATTCTTTAAGTCCGACAATGTTACCAGAATGACACGGACATATTTTCCACACCACACCGCGCACAGCAGTAGCACACCAACACAACAAGTGAGATAGTAGGCCTCCAGACAGTGAAGATGCTTGTTTACTTGTGTGCGTGTTTATGAGTGTGGGTGTATTTCAAAATAGAGAGTGAGGGTGTAGTGGGGTAATATTTGATATATGTGATATTATACAGTATATTCCTCACATGCGACCTGTGATAAGACTATGCAATTAGCCTATTAACATGTTTGTCTGACTCCATTTAACATTATAGTAAAACCATGTGCAATCAGGTATTATGGTTTTAGAGCTATGAACATATCAAATAACTGAACTCCATAATCCCTGCTTCATACACAGGCTGGTTAATGTTACCCAGCTGTCAGATCAACTCCAACCTGAGACGAGTTTCTGTCTCCCTCCTCTCTCTCTCTCTCTCTCTCTCTCTCTCTCTCTCTCTCTCTCTCTCTCTCACTCTCTCTCTCACTCTCTCTCTCACTCTCTCTCTCACTCTCTCTCTCACTCTCTCTCCCACTCTCTCTCCCACTCTCTCTCCCACTCGCACAAACAAGCACTAGTGTCCAAACATAAACACAGATACAGTACTCACTTATACAGTCATTTTCATTGCCACAAACGTTTTTGGAATTCATGTTTGGACTAATTTCCTGAGCTTGCAGGAACACCTTGCACCCAGGCAGGGTGCTCCCTGTATGGGAGGTGTATTGGGTGATGCCTTGGGGCCTGTATACTCCTGGAGGGTGTTGGGTTCATGTGGTAGCAGGTGCCTGCTACTGGGCTAGAGAGAGAGGCTACTCCCTCAGATGTGGAGATGAGATATGCGTCACACGCTATCTCGCCGGATTGTCTTTCTGTGCAGACGGACGGTGGAGACGGTGTGGAAACGCCTCTGTCGCGTGTCTTTCTCTTTCTTTCTTTCTTTCTCTCTCTCTCTCTCTCTCTCTCTCTCTCTCTCTGACTATGTCCCCCACCCTTGCTCGCTCGCTGATAAAGGGGATGAAAGGCCATGGCTGCTGCTGGGCCAGGAAACTATTGTGGTTCGCTGAGGGAAACTCTTATACCTCAGACAGGAAACTCTTGTTAATATAACAGCTTTTATTCGCTTTTTGGTGTGCGTAGAGAGCATGGTGTTGTGCTCCGTTGACCCTGGGCAGTCCTTTTGTAGCACACGCCTAATGGGGACACAGGACAAAATGGGCATTGTTGGCACTGGAGAGAAAAGAACTGGGGAGAGCAGAGTACCTCCTCTACCTCTCAATAGTCTGTAAATCGAGGGTCGGAGGAAAGTCACTGCAGGGAGTCAGTAAAATTTAGCCTGTCTGATTGGCACAGTCACCAAGTCTTATACCCTGACTATACCGCTCGCGTCGCGTGCGCGTGCGCGTCGCGTTGCAAAATAAATTTAGGAATCTATGTTATTCAAATATTGCACCCACACTGCTCGCGCGCATCAATGGCTAAAATAGAAGTCCTTCCTATTTCTGACGCAGATCGCGCTGCAAGTCCTGCCTCTCCCATCTCCTCATTGGTTTATAGAAGCAGGTACCCACGTGCCATCTCCTCATTGGTTATACCCACGTGGGTGATTGAAAGACGAACTGTTGCCGGTTGTCGTGGTAATACTATGAAAGTTTAGATGCCAATCACCGTATAAGTTAAACGATGAAAAAGCCTGGAAGGAGGAGAGATGACTAGAAATGATTCGGTTGACCGTTTTTATGTGTGGATTAATTGTCGGAGTAGAGGACCTTGTGCATTTTAGGTAAAATAACAACCTAATGTTTATATCCCAGGACAAATTAGCTAGCAACAGCAAGCTAGCTAAATAGGACAAATTAGCTAGCAAGTGCAAGCTAAATTGCCATAAATGTTTAATGCTTTTTGACCTGTCCCCAAATGAATGTCATTGGTTCAGAGTTTGTTTTGATATTTTAACCTGTGTGTCGTGATCGCGTTTGGTGTGGGGGGACAAAATAAATGTATGCACGATGGTGCACGATGGTGCACGCGCGCAGCCGGTTTGGGTTCCGTGTTAGGCCCACTGATGGTTCTATGCACGACTACATAACTTAACTGGGTGAGCTGACCTGCCCAGAGGGCAATGGGTGTGTGTGTATGCATATACAATATGTATGTATATGTGTGTGGGTGCTAGAGAGTAGTTGTACCCCAGTCACAACACTCAGTGTGTCCCCAGGCTAACTGTCTGCACCATGACTCACACACTTCCTTGTCTGTGGTGTTCTCTTGGCTCACCATGGAAGGAACAGACACTTACACCCCCCCCCCCTTCTCCTCCCACGCACCCCTTTCTGCCCATCTCTCCCTTCTCCGACTGGGAAACAATGTGCTAGAGAAGTTATGGCACCTAACACCAACTTAAAGAACACACATACTACAGATTCTTCCTCTGTAGATTAACTTCTCTCTCTCCCTCTCCACCCCCGTCTTCATACCTGCTAGATTATTGTCTTTTGTATGAGTGCTGCAGATTTTTCACATTGGAATTAAAGGGCAACTCCACCACTTTTCAATCTCATTTTCATTATCTCCAGCACAATACCAGTGTCAACATATAGTACGTGAAAACGGCACATTTCTACGTTTAGTAGAAAAAAATCTAAATTTGAAAAGTTCTACCTGATGACAGTGATAACAGTGATTTTAAAACACCAGTGATTTTAAAACACCAGATTCGTGGTGATGTGGGGAGCAAGAAAATACCCTCCCTTGAGCTAGAAACTCATTGCAGGTTCTGAAAATCACCGCTTTTGACCTTTAATCCTACCCTGTGATGCCACAGAGAAGCTTTTTTTAAATCTTTTTAATCACAGATCATAGAAAACGCACAATTTTCACATATGTAGACACTGGTTTGGTCCTGGAGATGATGAATATGAAGTTGAAAAGTGGTGGAATTGCCCTTTAAGGAGTTACTCACTAGCTCCCTGTGTATATATGTGTGTGTGTGTGTATATGTGTGTGTGTGTGTGTGCATGGCATCTGGTGTGTGTGTGTGTGTGTTAGTAATGCTGTTTGTTCACCTGCACCCGCCCGCAGTTGCTAGTAACGCACCCGCAACCGCTCAACTATATGTGATAAAGTGAAAATATGATGCGGAATGATTTTTTGACTGACCTTTTTAGATAGGCCTATGTTTCTGCTTATAATTTCCATCATTTTGGTAGGCTATCAACTTGTCTATAATTAGATACATGCAGGTTGTCTTCTTTCATTACTTGTTGCCCTAGAAGACTAAATAAACCCCTGCTCACCAGAATTACGTCATAAATCGATATAATGCACTCTTCAATCTAGTTGACATTGGTAACGCTTTTTATCTCTTTCATTTCTAATTCTCTCGTGCAGCAAATACTTTAGGGACAGTGGAGAAAATGCATTAACTCCCCCAGAAATGGGAAGGGATTTTCCATGTCAAAATTTCCAATGACATCAGTTTGACCAGTTTGAAGGAAATTAAAAGCTGTTAAAACGACCCAACATGTTTTTGATAAGATTTCAGTTTTGCTTAGATGTATATTTTGTGTTTGAAATACTATCAGCTTTTATGACGCTGATAAAGATAGCACCTTTAAAGATGCTCCCTAACCAGCATTCATTCTCTCACTCCTGTTCTAGAATCAAAATGTACATTTGGTGTATCATTTTACAGCAATAAATATTATATTAGGCTATGGGAGAGGTTATAGGCCTACAGTTAGTGTCCAGGTTTCAGTTAGGCTACTATTCCATTTAACCCAACTGAACAGTACAGTTTCCCTGACGTGCCATTTTGAAGTCCCCGTCTTGTGAATGTTGAATTTGTATAGCGCTTCAGCTATCATTCTCTTTTACCACTTCACCAAATCTTTCCCAAACATTAGACTACTGTTCTGCCCCTCCCTTCTGTTTATTTTACAGCTTTTCTCTTATTGAATTAAACTCCGATATTGTCCTTTTTGCCTCAGTGGAAGTTCCCAAAAGCATTTGGCAATTGGCGTGGATTTGGCACGCTACAGTTAGGCCCTAAAGCTTAGGCTTGAAACTAATTTGAATGCATCGTTTTCCCTTTATTCAAACCCGCCAGCCAGCCACCCACTCTTAATCCACACAATATTTTATGACCCTAAACCCGCCCACCCCTCTCTATGGGCGCAAGCACTGTTCATGAAACAAACTAGTCACACCCCTCTTGTTGGTGGAGAGACAATTTTGTCAGTTTTAAAGCTTGTTTCCTGCAATTCTAAACATTTTGCTATGTCTAATGTTTATTCATGTGATATTTAAGTGACTCAAACATTACAACAAAATCTATGGGCTAAAAAACCTAGCTAAAAAACCTTAGCTGACATAGGCTAGTTGATCTGGACATTTATGTTATAAATAGCTCTCCAAGGTATGCAATGACTGACATGACAAGAGGAAAACTGATGATGCGTTATCCAATTTTGAAATTTCACCTTGTACATTGTACTATTACAGCTTTCAAGAGTAAGTTGAAAGCCGGACTGAGTTCCTAATTTTTTTAACATATACAGTACCAGTCAACACCTACACATTCAAGGGTTTTTCTTTATTTGTACTATTTTCTACCTTGTAGAACAATAGATGGTTTTTGCAACTGCACTTGAAGAAACTTTAAAAGTTCTTGACATTTTTCGGATTGACTGACCTTCATGTCTTAAAGTAATGATGGACTGTCATTTCTCTTTGCTTATTTGAGCTGTTCTTGCCCTAATATGGACTTGGTCTTTTACCAAATAGGGCTATCTTCTGTATACCAACCCTACCTTGTCACAACACAACTGATTAGTTCAAACGCATTAAGAAGGAAAGAAATTCCACAAATTAACTTTAAACAAGGCACACCTGTTAATTGAAATGCATTCCAGGTGACTACCTCATGAAGCTGGTTGAGAGAATGCCAAGAGTGTGCCAATCTTTTGAATGCTCTCTCTCTCTCTCTCTCTCTCTCTCTCTCTCTCTCTCTCTCTCTCTCTCTCTCTCTCTCTCTCTCTCTCTCTCTCTCTCTCTCTCTCTCTCTCTCTCTCTCTCTCTCTCTCTCTCTCTCTCTCTCTCTCTCTCTCTCTCTCTCTCTCTCTCTCTCTCTCTCTCTCTATATATATATATACTGCTCAAAAAAATAAAGGGAACACTTAAACAACACATCCTAGATCTGAATGAAATAAATAATCTTATTAAATACTTTTTTCTTTACATAGTTGAATGTGCTGACAACAAAATCACACAAAAATAATCAATAGATATCCAATTTATCAACCCATGGATGTCTGGATTTGGAGTCACACTCAAAATTAAAGTGGAAAACCACACTACAGGCTGATCCAACTTTGATGTAATGTCCTTAAAACAAGTCAAAATGAGGCTCAGTAGTGTGTGTGGCCTCCACGTGCCTGTATGACCTCCCTACAACGCCTGGGCATGCTCCTGATGAGGTGGCGGATGGTCTCCTGAGGGATCTCCTCCCAGACCTGGACTAAAGCATCCGCCAACTCCTGGACAGTCTGTGGTGCAACGTGGCGTTGGTGGATGGAGCGAGACATGATGTCCCAGATGTGCTCAATTGGATTCAGGTCTGGGGAACGGGCGGGCCAATCCATAGCATCAATGCCTTCCTCTTGCAGGAACTGCTGACACACTCCAGCCACATGAGGTCTAGCATTGTCTTGCATTAGGAGGAACCCAGGGCCAACTGCACCAGGATATGGTCTCACAAGGGGTCTGAGGATCTCATCTTGGTACCTAATGGCAGTCAGGCTACATCTGGCGAGCACATGGAGGGCTGTGCGGCCCCCCAAAGAAATGCCACCCCACACCATGACTGACCCATCGCCAAACCGGCCATGCTGGAGGATGTTGCAGGCAGCAGAACGTTCTCCATGGCGTCTCCAGACTCTGTCACGTCTGTCACGTGCTCAGTGTGAACCTGCTTTCATCTGTGAAAAGCACAGGGCGCCAGTGGCGAATTTGCCAATCTTGGTGTTCTCTGGCAAATGCCAAACGTCCTGCACGGTGTTGGGCTGTAAGCACAACCCCCACCTGTGGACGTCGGGCCCTCATACCACCCTCATGGAGTCTGTTTCTGACCGTTTGAGCAGACACATGCACATTTGTGGCCTGCTGGAGGTCATTTTGCAGGGCTCTGGCAGTGCTTCTCCTGCTTCTCCTTGCACAAAGGCGGAGGTAGCGGTCCTGCTGCTGGGTTGTTGCCCTCCTACGGCCTCCTCCACGTCTCCTGATGTACTGGCCTGTCTCCTGGTAGCGCCTCCATGCTCTGGACGCTAATTATTCCATTCTCTTCCTATATTGGAAGGGAATGGAATAATTACAACTCTACCCTAAGATTCACTTCCGAGAAGTTTATCAAGTTGCGACATTAGGAAAACAATAACAATAACAAAGAGTTAAAAAGAGAAAAAGCGGGGAGGGGGGGATTGAAAGGGATTCTGTTCCGCTGCAGGCCGAGCTGGGTCACCATCGTCCCAGGGCCTGTGAAGTGAGTAGACTAAAACCCACTCTAGAGGGGACCTCAGTTCACACACACACCAAACAATGTGAGGATGGGAGCCTGCTGTGTGTGCGTGCATGCGTGCTTGAGTGAGTGTGTGTGTTAAAGAGAGTGAAAGTATGAGTGCATGTATGTGCATGTCTGTGCGTACATGTTTGTATGTATGTGAGAGAGAGAAAGAAAGAGTGCAAGTGTGACAGAGCTTGATAAACGACAGCTCCCTGCCTCTGTCTGTGTTTAGCAAGGCCTGTGCATCGTTTCCTGCAGAGCAGACGGATAACCTCTGACCTCTACTTCCTGCAAACAGAGAAACACAACCTCTACTGACCTTGACAATGGGACAAGGACAGCTGGGGGGGACAGCTGCCTCGGCCCAGGATGGGGAGAGGAGCACTTGGACATGGAAACACTGGGAGAGACAGGGAGACAAAAAATAAAAAAATCTGTTTTATTGTTTGGGCTCCCGAGTGGCGCAGTGGTCTAAGGCACTGCTTCTCAGTGATAGAGGCGTCACTACAGACCCTGGTTTGATTCCAGGCTGTATCACAACAGGCCGTGATTGGGAGTCCCATATGGCGGCGCACAATTGGCCCAGCGTCGCCCGGGTTTGGCTGGGGTAGGCCGTCATTGTAAATAAGAATTTGTTCTTAACCTGTTTAGGATGGGGGCAGTATTTTCACGGCCGGATAAAAAATGTACCCGATTTAATCTGGTTATTACTCCTGCCCAGAAACTAGAATATGCATATAATTATTTGATTTGGATAGAAAACACCCTAAAGTTTCTAAAACTGTTTGAATGGTGTCTGTGAGTATAACAGAACTCATATGGCAGGCCAAAACCTGGAGAAGATTCCATACAGGAAGTGCCCTGTCTGACCATTTCTTGTCCTTCTATAGCCTCTTTATCGAAAATAGAGGATCTTTGCTGTAACGTGACATTTTCTAAGGCTCCCATAGGCTCTCAGAAGGCGCCAGAACGGGGAATGATGACTCTGCAGTCCCTGGGCGAAAAACAGTAGGGGTTTTGGAAAGTGGTCGTTCTGAGAACAATGACACGGGTGCGCGTGTGCATGTGAAGACTCCATTTTCAATTTTCAGTGTTTGAACAAAAACAAGGTCTCCCGGTCGGAATATTATCGCTATTTTACGAGAAAAATCGCATAAAAATTGATTTTAAACAGCGTTTGACATGCTTCGAAGTACGGTAATGGAATATTTTGAATTTCTTTGTCACGATATGCGCTCGCGCGTCACCCTTCGGATAGTGTCTTGAACGCAAGAACAAAACGCAGCTATTTGGATATAACTATGGATTATTTGGAACAAAAACAACATTGGCTGTTGAAGTAGAAGTCCTGGGAGTGCATTCTGACAAAGAACAGGAAAGGTAATCCAATTTTTCTTATAGTAAATCTGAGTTTGGTGAGTGCCAAACTTGGTGGGTGTCAAAATAGCTAGCCATGATGGCCGGGCTATCTACTCAGAATATTGCAAAATATGCTTTCACCGAAAAGCTATTTTAAAATCGGACACCGCGATTGCATAAAGGAGGTCTGTATCTATAATTCTTTAAATAATTGTTATGTTTTTTGTGAACGTTTATCGTGAGTAATTTAGTAAATTCACCGGAAGTTTTCGGTGGGTATGCTAGTTTTGAACATCACATGCTAATGTAAAAAGCTGTTTTTTGATATAAATATGAACTTGATTGAACAAAACATGCATGTATTGTATAACATAATGTCCTAGGAGTGTCATCTGATGAAGATCATCAAAGGTTAGTGCTGCATTTAGCTGTGGTTTTGGTTTTTGTGACATTATATGCTAGCTTGAAAAATGGGTGTGTGATTATTTCTGGCTGGGTACTCTCCTGACATAATCTAATGTTTTTCTTTCGTTGTAAAGCCTTTTTGAAATCGGACAATGTGGTTAGATAAAGGAGAGTGTTGTCTTTAAAATGGTGTAAAATAGTCATATGTCTGAAAAATGTACGTTTTTGGATTTCTGAGGTGTTTGTAATTCGCGCCACGCTCTATCATTGGATATTGGCGAGGCGTTCCGCTAGCGGCACATCTAGATGTAAGAGTTAACTGACTTGCCTAGTTAAATAAAGGTTAAATAAATTGTCACACATAGGTGCAGTGAAACGTGTGGATTTACAGGGTCAGCCATAGTAGAACCTCACCCCTGGAGCAAATTAGGGTTAAGTGCCTTGCCCAAGGGCACATTGACAGATTTTTCACCTTGTTGGCTCGGGTATTTGAACCAACGACCTTTCGGTTACTGGCTCAAACACACACACACTCATTAAGAGACACCCCAAGGATGGGAGGACCAGTGGGGAAGCGTTCCCATGCTGCTCTGACTCAAATGTCTTGGCTGATCCCAGGCAGGGACACACCACAGTCAGCCTTCATACAGGAAGGAGAGAGCTTCTTGCTGACAGTGAAGCAGACATACACCAGCAGGTCTGCACAAACACACACCCACACATGGTGTCTATCACACGCTATCCCGTACTACTCCTGTTCTCCTGTCCCACACACACTATACACACATACAGTATCTACTCACTAATATTTGCAACCACTTTATCCTTTGTTTATTTTGTTGTATCATGGCCTATTCTTTGAGATAACACAGCAACTTGGGAGTAGATCAATTTGCAGCTAAGTGTCCCTTCCCCACCCAAGTGGAAGCCGAACATAGTGAAGCACCCCGGACCTTGGACTCCCACCCCCTTCCCAAGATGCACTTCTCTGTCCAGGTCATTGGGTTTATCCTCCATTGGTCTCGTCACACTGATGGACAGGGACAGTTGGGTTTCATGGCTCTGAATCAAGGCCGGCGCTCGGTCTGGGAGACAACGCTCTATTCAATAAGAGGGACTATTCCACAAGGGAGAAAGCAGCGTTGAGTTATTCAGTACACTGCTGTCTCACATGCCCAACCCAAACAACTCTGTCGAAAGAGAGGGAGAAAGGGGGGGTGAACACACACACACACACACACACACACACACACACACACACACACACACACACACACACACACACACACACACACACACACACACGCAGGTTGACATTTATTGCCATGTGTCTTGTCCTGGAGGCAGAACTGAGCGATTTCCCCTTAGATAGGCCAGCTGCAAAGTCAAAATTTGATATATTTTAATAATTCATGAAAACAAAAACGTGCTTTTTGGTCTTAATTTATGGTTAGGGTTAGGCATTAGGGTTAGCAGTGTGGTAAGTTTAGAGTTAAGGGTTAGGTTTAAAATCAGATTTGTATGACTTTGTGGCTGCGCCAGCTAGTTACCACTCTGCAGAGCTGCCTCCAGAACAAGGTTCATGACGAAAAACACTAACCTGGCACATGCACGCACACACAAACTCTGGATTACGGAACTAAGAACTTCATGGACAAAAACATTGTCAATCATCTGTGTCCAGTGTTTCTGAAAACGAAAAATACCATTATGAACAAGAGCTGAAGCTTAGTTTTGATTTATGCGATCAAGATAGAGTACTGTGACCCTGATGCTTCAAACAGCAAACATCAGCTTTAGAAGGACTAAAACTGTAATTGGGTTCTCAGAGAGAAAAAGGGGACTCTCAGAATGACAAACTATGCCAAATCCTCCATTTGCTTTTGTAAGCCATAGTTTATCCACATAATGATGTTATCAGATCCTCTGGGGGGAAAGGGGAGAGCTAGCTGGCTAAATTGCCTGAGACACTGTCCTCAGTGTGGTGTGATCTGCAACACAACCTCTGTGCCTGTCATTGGCCTGCTAAGCCAGTCAACTAACCTGGATTTGACAGATAATGAAGATACAGTGTAGACATTGTTAATGTTGTAAATGACTATTGTAGCTGGAAACAACAGATTTTTTTAATGGAATATCTACATAGGCGTACAGAGGCCCATTATCAGCAACCATCACTCCTGTGTTCCATTGGTATGTTGTGTTAGCTAATCCAAGTTTATCATTTTAAAAGGCTAATTGATCATTAGAAAACCATTTTGGAATTATGTTAGCACAGATGAAAACTGTTGTTCTGATTAAAGAATCAATAAAACTGGCCTTCTTTAGACTAGTTGAGTATCGGGAGCATCAGCATGTGTGACTTGATTCAGGAAACTAGGCGTATGTCGCAAGTCACTTCACAGGAGAGCTGTTGGCACGTAAAAAACATGTTTCTTTAATCAAAATGTGTTTCTTCTCAAACATGTGAACTTTCATGTGCCTTAATATCAAACTTGTATGCCATCTGTAAATACAAATAAAATTGTTAAATTACAAGCCTAGTTGGTTTAGACACAGAAACAGATAGCAACCTTCCCACTAGCCATGATTGGCTGAGATAATGAGTGGGCTGGACATGCCTAGAGATGAGTTTGGATTGGTCTGCCATATAGCACGCATCTGTCTATTGGAGCTTGTCAGTATGTCTAGCTAATCGTGTCAAACGCGGCTTTTTTTATGTGTCGTGTAATAAAACTGCATAAACCTAATGTCAAAGTTAAAGTGTACTGTTAGCTAGCTAAAGTTAGCTGGCGGGCTCGCAAGCTAACATTATGGGTAAGGTCTCCACTTTCTGGAGGACCGAGTTTTGAAATCAGTGGAATTCGAGTATGATAGCTAAGGAGATGGAGAAAGCACCAGTCTGGATTACATCGTCAAACTAAGGGCAACCATGCATGGCATCAGACAGGTGACACGTCCAACCATGATGTATACTGGTAGGATAGTCTAGCTAACTACATTTTCAGATATTACATGTTTCTAATTTTGACAGAAAGTGGTTTCATTTCAAGTGTACTGTTAGCTAGCTAATGTTAGCTGCCTGGGTTGCTAGCTAATGTTGTGTATAATCTTATTCTTCGTATCTCAGACACATTTGCTTGACTAGTTATAGCCATAGAACCTGGTTGGTTTGCTACCTGCAGATGCATGCAGGGTAGTAACGTCATGAGTTGTGATTATGGTCCATTGTTTAGCTAGCTAGCTTGCTACATGTCTTAACAAAAGACTCCACTATGCAAATATCAATTTCAATAGAATGTCACTGCAACTGTTGATAGATGTACTAGCTGGTAAATTCGCTCTGGCTATCTACTCCGATTTCAGACCACGGGTATGATAGTCTACATTTTCAGATTTTGACAGAAAGTGGTTTTATTTCAAGTGTACCGTAAGCTAGCTAACGTTAGCTGGCTGGGTCGCTAACTAACGTTATGTGTATGATCTTACTCTTCGTATCTCAGACACATTTGCTTGACTAGTTATAGCCATAGAACCTGGTTGGTTAGCTACCTGCAGATTCATGCAGGGTAGTAACATCATGAGTTGTGATTATGGTCCATTGTTTAGCGAGCTAGCTAGCTAGCTAGCTACATATCTTAACAAAAGACTCCACTCTAATTTTGACAAAGTATTTTCATTTCAAGTTAGTGTACTGCTAGCTAGCTAGGTAACGTTAGCTGGCTGGCTCGCTAACTAACGTTACATCATGCATTGTGATTCATTGTTTACCTAGCTAGCTATCTAGCTACATTTTTTAACAAAATACTCTCGTCTTAGTGTGCCAGAGTGCAGAATAACTGAGGAATTTTTGAATGCTCAACACCCGTTGTATATGTCCGGTGTCAGTAAACGTCGGCAAGAAAGCGTAATTCATTTGTTGCCAGCAGCACTGTCACCAACAATCTGGATAACATGAAAACTGCCTAACCAGCTCTGCTAGGGGGAGTAAAATGGTGAGAGTGGGGTTTACTCTCATTATGTGTCTGGAAGTAGCTAGCAAGCTAGCCAATGTTAGCCAGTTAGCTTGTTGTGAGGTCAGAGCTTTCGGAACAACCCTACTTATTGCCAGAGCTTCCAGTGTACACTCTTAATGCGAAACGCTCTGAATTTACAAACGGACAATCTGACAGCACAGTTGCAGTCACCAACACTCTGGATAACATACTGCAACAGCCTAACCAGCTCTGCTTCGGCGAGTGATGTTAAGTGAGCTCTCTCTCTTAGATGTCTGGTTGTAGCTGGCAAGTTAGTACAGAATGCATGGATCAACCCTTAAAGAGATGGGTGGGAAGAGGGTGTGAACAATGCTGAATGGGTGTAGACAAAGAAGGGCTCTCCAAAAGTAGTACCAAAACATTGAAAGATGGTTTTCTCAAAAGTGAGTTTACAAGTTGATCAACTTTCAAAGTAGAATTACTTTCCCATTGCCAAATGCAGTGTATGATATACCATTTTCTAGCTCTGAGTCTCTACTTTTATCCAATGTAAAAAACAGAAATTCAAATGTTGCTACTTAAGACCGAATCCAGGTGGTGTGTCACATTTGTGGTTTCGATTACAGGCTCAAAATGGCCAGAAACAAAGTACTTTCTTCTGAAACTCATCAGTCTATTCTAGTTCTGAGAAATGAAGGCTATTACATAAGAGAAATTGCCAAGAAACTGAAGAACTCGTACAACGCTGTGTACTACTCCCTTCACGGAACAGTGCAAACTGGCTCTAACCAGAATAGAAAGAGAAGTGGGAGGCCCCGGTACAGAACTGAGCAAGCGGACAAGTACATTAGAGTGTCTAGTTTGAGAAACAGACGACTCACAAGTGTCACGGCCTGATCTGTTTCACCTGTTCCTGTGATTGTCTCCACCCCCTCCAGGTGTTTCTTATTTTCCCCAGTATATTTATACCTCTGTTTCCTGTCTCTCTGTGCCAGTTTGTCTTGTACGTTTAGTCAAGTCAACCAGCGTGTTTTTCCTGTACTCCTTTTGCTGTTCTCCTTTTTCTAGTCCTCCTGGTTTTGACCCTTGCCTGTTTCTGGACTCTGTACCTCCTGGACTCTGATCTGGTTTTGACCTTTTTGCCTGTCCACAACCATTCTCTTGCCTACCCCTTTGGATTATTAAACGTTGTAAGACTCCAACCATCTGCCTCCTGCGTCTGCATCTGGGTCTCGCCTTGTGCCTTGATAGTACAAACTGGCCATGACAGACCCAGCATACTTGGACCAGCTCTGCCACGCTGTCTCCCTGCAGTGAGCCACCATTAGGAGACATGAGGAGTTGGTACAGGGCCTTTTGGAAGGGCTCAGGTCCTTGACAGAACGCCACAACCATTGGTTAAATACTATTATGGAGCAAATCAGGGAGTTAGCTCAGAGGCTGCCTGCCACCTCTGAAAATTCCCAATCACCCAGTTTTCCCCTATCTGTGGTGAGTTTGTACAGCCTGATTTTGTAGAGCCTGTCTGCCACTGTGTACCTCCTGGACTCTGATCTGGTTTTGACCTTTGTGCCTGTCCACGACCATTCTCTTGCCTACCCCTTTGGATTATTAAACATTGTAAGACTCCAACCATCTGCCTCCTGTGTCTGCATCTGCGTCTCACCTTGCGCCTTGATAACAAGTCCTCAACTGGCAGCTTCATTAAATAGTACCCGCAAAACACCAGTCTCAACATCAACAGTGAAGAGGCGACTCCGGGATGCTGGCCTTCTAGGCAGAGTTCCTCCTCAAGTGTCTGTGTTCTTTTGGCCGTCTTAATCTTTTCTTTTTATTGGCCAGTCTGAGATATGGCTTTTTCTTTGCAACTCTGCGTAGAAGGCCAGCATCCCGGAGTTGCTTCTTCACTGTTGATGTTGAGACTGGTGTTTTGCGGGTACTATTTAATGAAGCTGCCAGTTGAGGATTTGTGAGGTGTCTGTTTCTCAAACTAGACACTCTAATGTACCTGTCCTCTTGGCCAGTTGTGCACCGGGGCCTCCCACTCTTTCTATTCTGGTTACAGCCAGTTTGAGCTGTTCTGTGAAGGGAGTAGTACACAACGATGTACGAGATCTTCAGTTTCTTGGCAATTTCTTGCATGGAATAGCCTTCATTTCTCAGAGCAAGAACAGACTGCAAGGTCTTTGTTTCTAGCCAATTTGAGCATGTAATCAAACCCACAAATGCTGATGCTCCAGATACTCAACTAGTCTAAAGAAGTTTTATTGCTTCTTTAATCAGAACAACAGTTTTCAGCTGTGCTAACCTAATTGCAAAAGGGTTTTCTAATGATCAATTAGCCTTTTAAAATGATACACTTGGATTAGCTAACACAACTTGTCATTGGAACAGAGGAGTGATGGTTGCTGATAATGGGCCTCTGTACGTCTATACAGATATTACATAAAAAATCTGCTGTTTCCAGCTACAATAGTAATTTACAACACATTCTACACTGTATTTCTGATCAATTTGATGTTATTTTAATTAACAAATGTGCTTTTCTTTCAAAAACAAGGACATTTCTAAGTGACTCAACTTTTGAACAGTAGTGTATATATTTTTCATTTATTTAAGCAGGGAGCCATGCTGAGACTAGGGTTGCAAAAGGTTGGACATTTTCCATGGGAAGTTAAGCCCGGGAATTTGGGGAATTTTGCTTAAATTCATCAAAAGTTATTTTATAATGGTCAACCTTTTTTTGTGGGATACACATGAGGAAATTCTTGTGGCATATTTTGGTTAAACTATCCACAATTCAATGGAATTGCAACCCTCTGCATGCACAGTGCATTCTTCCATCAAATGTGCATTGCACTCTTCCATCACATGTACAGCTGATTCTCAAGATCTTGCACACTAATGAGATGCTATTGAGCCCACACTACTACACTGTCTGTGCCAAGGACTACATGCTTTCTGGTAAGTTTTGATTACAATACTGGGTGGGGTGAATAACTGGTCCTTGTTTGGGAACACACACACCAAGGCACGCAACAGGCTGACCAGTACAAGGGTTGAAAAATTGGTGGCCATCCGGACAAATTTAAGGCTTTTTGAGCCTGACAACGAGCCACCCTCAAGATTGGAAAGTGACAGTGAAAATGAGGCCTCAGAGTCTGATGCTCAAGAGGTGGACATTGAGGAAGTCCAGGGAGAAGACATGGAAGCCTGAGAGGAAGACAACCAAATCTTTAGTTTGTAGACTATCCTTTCACAGATGTATGTTGAAAACGTTTTTTGGAGTTGCGATGGATCGTTGGGGATCATTCAATATTCCCTTTCTTTTCTTGTTCAGTGAAATCATCCCATGTGTAGAGTCAACTCATTTAATTAAAGTTCAATTCATAACTCAATTGGAGATCATTCCACATGAGAAGCACAACAAAACTAAAAGCACATTTACCTATCTCGCCTGAGTCCGGGTTTGGTAACTTAAATGTCTGAAGATTTACAATGAGGTAAGGTATGGAGGAAGTTAATGCAGGAGGGCTTTATAGACAAAAAGACTGCAACGCATACTGTTACTACAGTATGGACCCCACTCTATCAAACACTGGGTTATGGCCCCAGTCCCAGTTATAATATGTTGGCTTCAGACATACACTGTCACATGAAAGGGTAGTGCTTCCCTGAGAGATGTGGAGCAGACCACTGGGGTGGGGGTGGGGGGATTTCCTCAGACATCAAGCCGCACCATGGACTCTCACAGATGGGACAGGTATGACCATGTCTTTGACCCCCCTCACCCCCTTAGTCCATGTCTAGTGGTAGAGGGGTCAGACATCAACCCCCCTTCCCTGTTATAAGCTCCACAGAAAGTTCAGCCCTGACCATGTATTAGACCCTCCCTTTATAATCCATAGATGGGACTTACCATGTCTTGTGGGAGAGAGGGGGCCCCGGGGACATGAGACCGACTGGGAGCTCCGAGGGAACACAAGGCGTGAGAAATGATGCAAGGTCCTGCTATTCCTCAAACAGGGCCAGTGACAGCTCGATTACGGGCGGCAATACAAACCATTAAGTGCTATTAATCTTCCTGGCTGGCAACGAGTCATTATGGGCCATTCATCTCTCTTGGCTGGGGTGTGAGTCATTATGTGTCCTTACTCTCCTACCCGCTGGGCGCTGGGTTAGGGGGGCAGGCAGGACGGGGGCAAGTGGGGTTGAGGTCTCCCCCTGTTGGACCCCAAGCTGAGCAGGCAGGTCTACCAGGTCAGACGGTTGGCACTGGTGCTGAAATATGTATGGAGGATTCATGAACAACAGCCAAGCCAAAGAAGCCCTATTTGGGGGTAATTGTTTCCTTACACGGTCAACATGTCACAGGGTTAATCGGACCACTGTGGCTCTCCGTTCAGTCTTAGTCTCAGTCTCTCTAGACTCTCTTTCTGCTCTCTCTCGCTCTCTCTCTCTGTTTTTTCTCTGACTCTCTCTCACTATCTCTTTTTGCTTTCTCTTTCTCTCCTCTCTCTCTACCAGTGTGCTATAACTTTCAATCACCCATTTTTTCCCCCAATGCACACTCAGAGAAAGGTTTAGGGCCATGTCAATGTACATAAAGCTAAGGCATTAAACTGACTATGTGGCAAAGTGGGGTGGTGACCTCAATGAAACCCTAATGCTATTTCATGGTTGTGGGGTGGGAGTTGAGGGAACTCACTCGACCCCACACCTGGACAAGAACCCTCTATATAAGGCCTTATGGTGGAAATATAGTGGACCTCTCCACCCCTTGCCTCCCCCTAAGTGTGTCGCCCCCCTCCGTCCTCCCAGCCCATAAAAGTATGGGAAAGTCCCAGCGCTGCTATGTGTCTGTGTAAAACATAATACTGTCTACAGGACTGTGCCTGAGTCCTGACTGAGTCCTCCGCCACTACAGCGACAGATGTTTTATTTAGAATCCAAAAACACTGGCTAGGTAATTTGCTTAAAGGAGGGGAAACAGAGCAGAGAGTGCTGTTGCGGTGTGACGACCATGCCAGAGCACGTGAGGGAGAGAGAGAGCGAGTGACCAGCTTTGTAGAGTTTCCACTCCTCAGCCCTGATATGTCCTCTCTCCAACATCAGCTCTTTCTCACACGCCTGTTTTTCACTGTCTCTCTTTCTCTCTCTCACAAACACTGTTAATCTCTGTCACAGTCTCCTTCCTATCTCTTTACTCTGTCTATCTAGCCTTGTCTCTGTCAAGCACTCTAATTCTCTCTCTTTCTCCTTTTCTCATCCGTTTCTTTCCCTCTTTCATTGTCTGACTGACTGTTGGCTATAGGACCTGGTGGTGTTCCCTTCTCTTCTCCCCCTACCCTCTTTTTCTCCCCTCCTCCCCCCGTCTCAACAGGGGGTGCAGGTTGACCCTGCTCGTTAAGCGCAGGTTGACCCTGCTCGTTTAAGTGTGCCTCATGGGGGGGGGGAAGGAGATGGGTCTAGGAAAATGGGCAAGTCACTCACACACAATCACCAACACATACACTGTAGCTCACCAACACACGTACCTGCACTATGTGCACTGAGCAGTTTCAAAGGGAAAAACATGGTAGTTACTCATTTAATAGTGAGTAATACCACAGTGAGTGTCATATACTGTAAAATATTGTGTGTGTGTGTGTGTGTGCGTGTGTGCGTGTGTGTGTGCGTGCGTGCGTGCGTCATTGTACTAAGCAGAGCTCTGGTCTAGCGCGCTGTACTAGGGAAGAGTTAAACCCCACACTGGTTGCTGTGAATGTCTTGGCAGCCTCCCCATAATGACAATCCCAGATCGCTATTATCAGAGGTAATATGGATGCCCAGTGCAGCCCCTTCCTCTACACCCCACTCCTCCCCATACACCTCTCCCTTCTCTATTGCCAATGGGAATCCATCTCACTTTCAACAGCTATCCACTTTTAATTATTATTGTTTATCATGGTAAATGGGATTTTACATGCACAGCTCTAATATTCCATGGGGGTCACTCAACCAATATGGAATAGCTGTTACTCAATCCGCATGTTCTCATCCCCGACTTCCACAAACACAGAGACGTACACACACACACACAAACAAGCACACACACACATACAAACGCACATACGCACATACACACACACCCACACATACAACATGCATGCGCATGCACACACACATAGCCCTGGGCAAAGCTTCTCTGCGTGTCCCACCCACGCCACACACCAGGAGTTTCCCTTACACACTCACCCTGGGAGAGAACGTGGAGCTAAACTCTCCAGCAGACCCAGGTATACTGGCCAGAGTACACTCAACCCAACTCAACCCAACTCAACAACAGGCTGGAAGCCACAACAGCAAATCACTCCAACAATGAATGCAGCTGTCTACAGGGTCTACTCTGTGAGGATTTGGATGTGGGTGTTATGTAAAACTGTGTGTGCCCATTTTATACAGTTATAAATGTAAATGTACAACAAACGAATGAAGATGGTGAGTGAGTGAGGGAGTGAGTCAGTGAGTGATTGAGTGACTGAATGACTGACTGACTGACTAAATGTGTGACTGTGTTCTTAAATATTGTATAATGTGTGTATGTGGGGGGGGGGGGGGGTGTTCAGTAGTTTGGTTTGGAGCTTTGTCTGGCTAGAGAAAGGCAGGCAGTGTGTGTGTTTGTGTGTGCATGCGTGCAGGCCGGCGCTGAAGGGATTGAATGTCTGGGGCTTCAGGGCTCCCTTCCTGCCTCTATCGTGATATCTCCAAGACGCTTGTCAAACTCAAGGAGAAGGGAGACGGAAGGGGAAAAAAACGCTTCGTACTTGGATTCTGTGTGATACTTCAATCTGCCTCCTTTTGTGCCTCTTTCTGTCCGCTCACAAAGAAAGTTGCTAATCCGGAGCTCAAAGGAGAGCTGGCTTTTCCTGTGTAATTACAGACGCAACGCAACGCAATTACAGCTGCCACACGGGAGAGATGGAGGGAGAGAGAGAAAGTAAGGGGTAAAGGGGAAAAAGAGGTGAAAACTGAGTGATATTGAGATCAGTCAAATTGCTATCAAAGGCATGTCTTTGCCACACACACACGAACGCACATACACACACACACGCACACACACACACGCACACACACACAGCATATGTTTTACTATCCTTGTGGGGACTTAAAATTGATTGCCATTCAAAATCCTATTTTCCCTAACCTCTAACCCTAAACCTCACCTTAATCCTAACCCCAACCCTATAACCTTAACCATAACCCTAACCTTAAAGGGAAATTTCATCACTGCTCTTTTACTGTAAATGTCCATTAATATGTTATTAACATATATGTGTCATAAAAATCATGAATTTCCTCCCTAGACGCAAATACGAGCATTTCTGCATCTCACTGGTAGAAATGGGCCATCTAAATTTCCTGGCTGTAAGCAAACCACAATATTCAGAATTCATTGAGATTTCAGGATGTAGTACCGCCCCTGTCAAGGTGGATCCAATTGAGAATGGGTATCAAAAGGTAGCTAGCTAATGATACTCCCTGGATTAGCCATTCATCTATAGAACGTCAGCTTGCAAATAACTAATTATTTGTATTTTTGTGTAGAGAACAACTAACATTTTGTCATAGTGTGGTGCTCAGTACTTGGATGTGCAAACTACAAGCAAGCACATGCTGTTGGGGTAACATTTCATTGGTTACCTTACTAAGAAGTCAAGCAGAGGTAAAATAGCTAATTTAGCTAGCTAACTATATTTGTTTATCTAAACCCAAATCTAGCTAGCTTTCATAATATGCTGGCTACACATTCCAAAGCAAATCACTGTAATTAGCCAGCTACTATCGGGCGATGTAATTTGTAACTTTGCAAGCTAACATTAGCTATGTTCGGTTACGTTAGCTACAGACTACCGGACCATATCTAACCATTAGCTAGCTAACTAACTGCCGCAGAGGCTAACGTGACTGGCCTATGTGTTCTATTCACAGAGTCCAATTCCATCAACATCTATTGCGGCATAAACATCGAGCAAAGCACCAGGAACCTTTGCTAAATCTTTCCATGACTCCATGATATACTGGAGCTAGGCATAAACATGGACTGTGTCTTGCTGTCATAGTTGGTGTGTTTATAAGTAGGCTATAACTTCTACTGTAGTTTTTCTGTATTATGGAGGCTTAGTTGATTGTTTATGCAGAGCTTGAGGTCTAAATTGAAGAGTTATTAGTAAGGAGGGATTGGTGTGGGTGACTGACTGGTGTCTGTTGGGGATGGGTTTTATTTGTGAAGTTTAGTATGCATGATCTATTGACACGAGGAGGATGGGTGAATATAGTACAGTGATTAAGTGTGTACTGATGTACTTAAAGTAGTAAAATGTTGGCTAATCACTGACTAGTGTATGTCCTACAGACTAATCATGCTGCTGCTGCTGCTCTTACGATAAAAGATTGCAGTCAGAGTGCAGTATAACTGCAGTTATAGTGCAGTATAACTGCAATTATTTAGCAATTACTGCATCCAAAATAGCACAGTTGACTGCAGTTACTACACTTTAACTGCAGTTTTAATATATATATATTTTTGTTAGGCCTGTAGACCCATTGGATGAAAGCTTTCAGCCGGGAACACGTTCAAGCACAACATCATCTGACTCGGATGAGGAAAAGACTGCACATGGCTGGCAAGAGCCAAAGTGTATAGTCTATGAGTGTATGGTCTGCTGCCATTGCCCAACACAAAACGAGGTTCACGCTGCTTGGAAGATTCAGCCAACACAACATCCATATTCAGTTAGACTGATGTTGTAGTATAATATAGAATGCCTAGTATGCTCACAACAGTGTTGTGGTATAGATATTGCTATCTATTGTGCATACAGTGCCTTCGGAAAGTATTCAGACCCCTTGACTTTTCCCACATTTTGTTAGGTTACAGCATTATTCTTAAATTGATGAAATATTTTTTTTCCCTCATCAATCTACACATTACCGCATAATGACAAAGCAAAAACTGTTTTTTTTTTAAATGTTTGCTAATTTATATATATATATATATATATATATATATATATATATATATATATATATAAAAGAAATATAACATTTACATAAGTATTCAGACCTTTTACTCAGTACTTTGTTGAAGCACCTTTGGCAGAGATTACAGCCTTGAGTCTTCTTGGGTATGATGCTACAAGCTTGGCACACCTGTGTTTGGGGAGTTTCTCCCATTCTTCTCTGCAGATCCTCTCAATCTCAGTCAGGTTGAATGGGGAGTGTCGCTACACAGCTATTTTCAGGTCTCTCCAGAGATGTTCGATCGGGTTCAAGTCCAGGCTCTGGCTGGGCCACTCAAGGACATTCAGAGACTTATCCCAAAGCCACTCCTGCGTTGTCTCGGATGTGTGCTTAGGGTTGTTGTCCTGTTGGAAGATGAACCTTCTCCCCAGTCTGAGGTCCTGAGTGCTCTGGAGCTGGTTTTCATCAAGGATCTCTCTGTACTTTGCTCCGTTCATCTTTCTCTCGATCCTGACTAGTCTCCCAGTCCCTGCCACTGAAAAACACCCCCACAGCATGATGCTGCCATAGGGATGCTTCACCATAGGGATGGTGCCAGGTTTCCTCCAGGCGTGACGCTTGGCATTCATGCCAAAGAGTTATATCTTGGTTTCATCAGACCAGAGAATCTTGTTTCTCATGGTCTGAGAGTCTTTAGGTGCCTTTTGGCAAACTCCAAGCGGGCTGTCATGTGCCTTTAACTGAGGAGTGGCTTCCGTCTGGCCACTCTACCATGAAGGCCTGATGGTGGAGTGCTGCAGAGATGGTTGTCCTTCTGGAAGGTTTCCATCTCCACAGAGGAACTCTTGAGCTCTGTCAGAGTGACCATTGTATTCTTGGTCACCTCCCTGACCAAGGTCCTTCTCCCCCGATAGCTCAGTTTAGCTGGGCGGCCAGCTCTAGGTAGAGTCCTGGTGGTTCCAAACTTCTTCCATTTAAGAATGATGGAGGCCACTATGTTCTTGGGGACCTTCAATACTACAGAAATGTTTTGATGCCTTTCCCCTGTCTGTGCCTCGACACAATCCTGTCTCGTAGCTCTACGGACAATTCCTTATTGGTTTTTGCTCTGACAACTGTTGGACCTTATATAGATATGTGTGTGCCTTTCCAAATCATGTCCAATCAGTTCAATTTACCACAGGTGGACTCCAATGAAGTTGCCCAGCAATGCTGTTGTGAGCATACTAGGCCAGCATCCCGGAGTCGCCTCTTTATTGTTGCTGTTGAGACTGGTGTTTTGCGGGTACTATTTAATGAAGCTGCCAGTTGAGGACTTGAGGCATCTGTTTCTCAAACTAGACACTCTAATGTACTTGTCCTCTTGGTCAGTTGTGCACCGGGGCCTCCCACTTCTCTTTCTATTCTGGTTAGAGCCAGTTTGAGCTGTTTTGTGAAGGGAGTAGTACACAGCGTTGTATGAGATTTTCAGTTTCTTGGCAATTTCTCGCATGGAATAGCCTTCATTTTTCAGAACAAGAATAGGCTGAGGAGTTTCAGAAGAAAGTACTTTGTTTCTGGCCATTTTGAGCCTGTAATCAAACCCACAAATGCTGATGCTCCAGATACTCAACTAGTCTAAAGAAGGACAGTTTTATTGCTTCTTTAATGAGAACAACAGTTTTCAGCTGTGCTAACATAATTGCAGAATGGTTTTCTAATGATCAATTAGTTAATCCAAGTTTATCATTTTAAAAGGCTAACACAACGTGCCATTGGAACACAGGAGTGATGGTTGCTGATAACGGGCCTTTGTACGCCTATGTAGATATTCCATATCAAATCTGCCGTTTCCAGCTACAATAGTGATTTACAACATTAACAATATCTACACTGTGTTTCTGATCTATTTGGTGTTATTTTAATGGACAAAACATGTGCTTTTTTTTCAAAAACAAGGACATTTCTAAGTGACCCCAAACTTTTCAACGGTAGTGTATTGTATATAAACATAGAGATATATATTATACAACTTTTGAAGTTAATGCAATGCCATTGTTAAGTGAGAAAACCACTCTGGAGAAGGGCGGAACAGCTTCTCTGGATGTGAGCAGGAAACAGATTTTAAATTCACTGTCTAGTGATATGAAGAACCATTTTAAAGTAGAGAAGTGTAGGCAAGAGATTTGGGGAAAAAATACAGAGAATGTCTAACTCCTTGACAAAGACACGATGGTCTTTAACTGCTTTAGCCAAAGTAAGAAAACGGGATGAGAAATTATGTCTGGAGAATCATGACCGGACATTGCAAATCAAATCAAATCAAATGTATTTATATAGCCCTTCTTACATCAGCTGATATATCAAAGTGCTGTACAGAAACCCAGCCTAAAACCCCAAACAACAAGCAATGCAGGTGTAGAAGCACGGTGGCTAGGAAAAACTCCCTAGAAAGGCCAAAACCTAGGAAGAAACCTAGAGAGGAACCAGGCTATGAGGGGTGGCCAGTCCTCTTCTGGCTGTGCTGGGTAGAGATTATAACAGAACATGGCCAAGATGTTCAAGTGTTCATAAATGACCAGCATGGTCAAATAATAATAATCACAGTAGTTGTCGAGGGTGCAACAAGTCAGCACCACAGGAGTAAATGTCAGTTGTCTTTTCATAGCCGATCATTGAGAACATCTCTACCGCTCCTGCTGTCTCTAGAGAGTTGAAAACAGCAGGTCTGGGACAGGTAGTACGTCCTGTGAACAGGTCAGGGTTCCATAGCCGCAGACAGAACAGTTGAAACTGGAGTAGCAGCACGGCCAGGTGGACTGGGGACAGCAAGGAGTCATCATGCCAGGTAGTCCTGAGGCATGGTCCTAGGGCTTAGGTCCTCTGAGAGAAAGAAAGAGAGAAAAAGAGAATTAGAGAGAGCATACTTAAGTTCACACAGGACACCGGATAAGACAGGAGAAATACTCCAGATATAACAGACTGACCCTAGCCCCCCGACACATAAACTACTGCAGCATAAATACTGGAGGCTGAGACAGGAGGGGTCAGGAGACACTGTGGCCCCATCCGATGATACCCCCGGACAGGGCCAAACAGGCAGGATATAACCTCACCCACTTTTCCAAAGCACAGCCCCCACACCACTAGAGGGATATCTTCAATCGCCAACTTACCATCCTGAGACAAGGTCGAGTATAGCCCACAAAGATCTCCGCCACGGCACAACCCAAGGGGGGGGGCGCCAACCCAGACAGGAAGACCACGTCAGCGACTCAACTCACTCAAGTGACGCACCCCTCCTAGGGACGGCATGAAAGAGCACCAGTAAGCCAGTGACTCAGCCCCTGTAAAAGGGTTAGAGGCAGAGAATCCCAGTGGAGAGAGCGAAACCGGCCAGACAGAGTCAGCAAGGGCGGTTCGTTGCTCCAGAGCCTTTCCGTTCATCTTCACACTCCTGGGCCACACTACACTCAATCATAGGACCTACTGAAGAGATGAGTCTTCAATAAAGACTTAAAAGTTGAGACCGAGTCTGCATCTCTCACATGGGTAGGCAGACCATTCCATAAAAATGGAGCTCTATAGGAGAAAGCCTCCCTCCAGCTGTTTGATTAGAAATTCTAGGGACAATTAGGAGGCCTGCGTCTTGTGACCGTAGTGTACGTGTAGGTATGTATGGCAGGACCAAATCGTAAAGGTAGTTAGGAGCAAGCCCATGTAATGCTTTGTAGGTTAGCAGTAAAACCTTGAAATCAGCCCTTGCCTTAACAGGAAGCCAGTGTAGGGAGGCTAGCACTGGAGTAATATGATCACATTTTTGGGTTCTAGTCAGGATTCTAGCAGCCGTATTTAGCACCTACTGAAGTTTATTTAGTGCTTTATCTGGGTAGCCGGAAAGTAGAGCTTTGCAGTAGTCTAACCTAGAAGTAACAAAAGCATGGATGACATTTTCTGCATAATTTTTGGACAGAAAGTTTCTGATTTTTGCAATGTTACATAGATGGAAAAAAGCTGTCCTTGAAACAGTCTTGATCTGTTCGTCAAAAGAGAGATCAGGGTCCAGAGTCACGCCAAGGTCCTTCACAGTTTTGTTTGAGACGACTGTACAACCATCAAGATTAATTGTCAGATTCAACAGAAGATCCCTTTGTTTCTTGGGACCTAGAACAAGCATCTCTGTTTTGTCTGAGTTAAAGTATAAAGTTTGCAGCCATCCACTTCCTTATGTCTGAAACAGGCTTTTAGCGAGGGCAATTTTGGGGCTTCACTATGTTTCATTGAAATGTACAGCTGTGTGTCATCCGCATAACAGTGAAAGTTAACATTATGTTTTTGTATGACATCCCCAAGAGGTAAAATATATAGTGAAAACAATAGTGGTCCTAAAACGGAACCTTGAGGAACACTGAATTTTACAGTTGATTTGTCAGAGGACAAACCATTCACAGAGACAAATTGATATCTTTCCGACAGATAAGATCTAAACCCGGCCAGAACTTGTCCGTGTAGACCAATTTTGGTTTCCAATCTCTCCAAAAGAATGTGGTGATCGATGGTATCAAAAGCAGCATTAAGGTCTAGGAGCACGAGGACAGATGCAGGGCCTCGGTCTGACGCCATTAAAAGGTGATTTACCACCTTCACAAGTGCAGTCTCAGTGCTATGATGGGCTCTAAAACCAGACTGAAGCGTTTCGTATACATTGTTTGTTTTCAGGAAGGTAGTGAGTTGCTGCGCAACAGCTTTTTCTAAAATTGCAGAGAGATAAAGATAGTTTGAGAGCTCTTGGTAAACAGATAAAAACCTTGAAAGGAGAAATTCAACAATTACAGGCAAGGGTTGTAAAAACAGACATGGCTGCCTTTGTTCCCTCAATCTACCCTCACAATGAGTTGCGCAAGGCAGATCAGGTTTCAAGCATTTTGTCAGCATTGCCTGGTTTTGAGTCAACAGATACTGACAGAGGTGACGAACGATGTCTTAGGCCAACCAGAATACAGGCTGTAAAAGGAAGTAAATACAAACCTCTGGTGACAGTAATCACACATAAATCAGCATCTCCAAAACAGTTGGATGAATGGTCAAAACCGTTGAAACATCCACGAGACATGGGTATTAAAATATGGGACTTGGGTATAGTTGAAAAGACACATTCTGCTGACATGTTGTTCATACTGATCATTGGAACAAATGGTCAACTGTGTTGGAGGCTCCTATCATCATCACACAATGTGGCACACCATGTAATCCAGTTACTCTGATGCTTCCTCCAGAAACAACATTACTTGAACACGACTGTTGTGAGTTGGTTTATGATCAGCTCTCTGATGGGTTTATTAAGAGTTATCCGTTGGAAAACCCTGAGTTTATCTTATACACAGATGGTTCAAGCATTGTGGAGGAGGGTGTGAGGAAGGCAGGCTGGGCAGTTACTACAATGGACAATGTGATAGTGACAGGCACCTTACCTGCAGGAACATGAGCACAGGTGGCGGAATTGGTGGCATTGACAGGAGCATGCAAACAGGCTGAAGGAAAAACAGCTAATATCTACACAGACTCAAGGTATGCTTTTGGTGTTACCCATGATTTTGGAAAAATATGGAAAACAGAGGATTCATGGGAGCTCCTGTGAAGAATGGACCAGAGGGGAAGGTTCTACTGGACAAGTTGCAATTTTTAAAATGAAAGCACATGGAAAAATCTTTACAGATGAGAGTAAAGGTAATGATCTGGCTGACAGAGCTGCCAAGGCGACTGTCAAGAGAACATCTCTGTCACCTAAACTGATAAGGAAATAGATCTTGGATATATTGCAACACATTAGAGACATGCAAAGCAGTGCACCAAAAGATGAAGTGTGGGAATGGATGGCTGCAGGATGCAAACTCAATCAAGAAGGTGTGTGGAAATACAACCTGAGATGTGTAGCACCAAATGCACTCTTACCCTACTTGGTGACACAGATCCACTCTTTGGGACACATTGATGTGGACAATATAGTTTATCGTTTTTGTGGGCAAATGGTGGAATCCTGGTGTGCGGAAAGAGGCTGAGGCTGTTGTGGCGAATTGCAACATTTGCATGGAAAACAACACCAAGGGACGAGTGAAAGTACAGACACGACGAGCGCCTGCCCCACCAGGATCGTCTACCCAACCAGTGCCTGCCCCACCAGGATCCTTCAGACATCTACATCACACCTCCCAAATGTAAAGGACACAAAGATGTGCTGTTTGTTGTTGATCGTTTCTCATGATGGGTTGAAGCCTACCCTACTAAGAATGGAACTGCACAACACACAGCTAAAAGTCTGATTCGAGAAATCATAGACAGACAAGTAAAAGAGGCGTGGGGAATAACTCCCGAGGGGGGACATGACGTAATACCAGGACAGTGGGTGATGGTAATAAAATATGTAACAGACACATTAGGGACAAAATGGGAAGGTCCTTATCAAGTTTTGCTCATAACGAGTTAAAGTCCAGGGAAAATCATGATGAAAAATGTCACTCATTGCAAGGTTGTCTCTTTTGATGACAAAGCGGAGCCTGGAGAATAAAGAACTGATTGATTAGCAATCGGGGGCCAATCTCGGGTGAAGAAGCATAGTAAGATGATCAGAACTTAATAAGCTTCTATGTTGTACACCGGAGTCATCATATTAGGGATTTCTAGGTGAAATATCCAACTTTTTCCTGAACATGCTTACTTAGGGAAATCTATGTGAAATATAATTTTCTCTTGAAACAAGGACATGTTACTTTCACTCTTTTGTTTCCTTTGTTACAGGTTATGAGAATCTATCGTCTGAAGCTGAAGAAATATTCCTTGACCCAAGGACAGTACTTGACATGATACAAGATCAACGGTGAAGTGTTCATTAGAGAAGTCCTTATCAACCAGTGGAACGGAAGAAGAATTCCTCACTACCAGCAGACTGTCAGAACATAATTTCTAATAGTTATCTATGTGGGACTGATACCAGTGTGGAAGAGCTGGTCACTTTTAAAAGACTTGGGGAATGATTGCCTTGCCAATTGGACGATTAACTATTATTGTCTTCCTCCTAATACAGGATGTGGTAGGAATCGTAAGCGACATCATCATTACACATGTCAATACTTATTTTATCTAACTTTGTTAAAAATCTATTTCTTATTGTAACAGCAAGTAGAATATGCCGTTTGTGTTTTATAGAAATGCAAGGTGTTTAATGTGAATGATTTTATGCTTACTGCAAATGTTTTTTATACCGTCTATTTTTTCATGTTTTCTCTTGTTTCTAAAAATACATTTTAAGTATATTTATTTTGAAAATGTTCTAGGGGGGAGTGTAAGAATATTTAGAAGATAAATACACAATGACGAGAGGTCAATAGAGTACTAACTGTCAAGAGGACTAAAAGTCAATAGAGTACTAACGATCAATGGAAATAGTGTTTTTTCTGTAATAGGGGATTAACGATCAATGGGTCAGATACATGGGAGGAATTTCAGTCCGGGACTCATAGCTACATGGCAAGTTCTCGTTGGTCCAAATTGTTTAAACATTGAGCCTGAAATATGCTTCTTGTTATTTGGCCATTGTCCCAGTTAATTGCTAGGAATTTTAATTGGTCAACCACAGGCTAGGGTTGGGTTATAAAACTACATCCTGTCCCTTTGTTCTGTGGAGAGAATCACTGAGGAGAGAATCACTGAGGAGAGAATAACTAAGGACAGGGGAGAATGGGGAGAATCTACCTCCCCGCATGATTTGTTCTCTTTGAATAAACAAACCTATTTTCCTCCCCCTGATTTGCTTTGGGGTTTATGTTATTGAAGTGTAACATCAACAGCTAACACATGCGACAAATACAACTGGTGTAGACTTTACAGTGAAATGCTTGCTTACGAACCTTTCCCAACAATGCAGAGTTTAAAGACTAATAATACAAAATTAAATAGTAACTAACACAAGGGGAATAAAATAAAATACACAAGAATGGAGCTATATACAAGGAGTACATCAATGTGCAGAGGTACAAGATACTTGAGGTAGATATGTACACGAAGGCAGGGTAAAGTGACTACGCATCCGGATAGATAGTAATAAGAGCAAAATAAAGAACAAAGTAGCAGCGGCAAATGATAAGTGTAAAAGTGAGTGTGATTGTGTGTATGTAAGTTTGCGTTGTGTTGTGTCGGTATGCGTGTGTGTGTTTTGAGTGTGTATACATATGTAGTGTTTGAATGTGTGAGAGATTTGTGTGGGACTGACAGTTTGTGTGTGTGAGTGGGTGTGTATATGGTGTGTATATAAAATTTAATGAGTGTGCGTAGGGTCAGTGCAAGACAGAGTCATTGTAGATAGTTTGGGTACTTGACTATTTAGCAGTCTTATGGCTTGGGGGTAGAAGCTGTCTCGGAGCTGTTGGTCCGAGAGCCGATGCTCTGGTACAGTTTGCCGGACGGTTGCAGAGTGAACAGTCTATGGCTTGGTTGGCTCTAGTCTTTGGCAATTTTTCGGGCCTTCCTCTGACAACGCCTGATTGAAAATGAATTACAGAACCCTGAGTCAATACTTTGTAGAAGCACCTTTGGCAGCAATTACAGCTGTGAGTCTTTCTGAGTAAGTTTCTAAGAGCTTTTCACAACTGGACTGTGCAACATTTGGCCATTATTCTTTTCAAAATTCTTCAAGCTCTGTCAAATTGATTGTTGATCATTGCTAGAAAACCATTCTCAGGTCTTACCATAGATTTTCAAGTAGATTAAAGTCAAAACTGTAACAGCCACTCAGGAACTTTCACTGTGTTCTTGGTGAGCAACTACACTGTATATTTAGCCTTGTGTTTTATGTTATTATCCTGCTGAAAGGTGAATCCTTCTCCAAGTGTCTGGTGGAAAGCAGACTGAACCAGGTTTTCTAGGATTTGTGCTTAGCTCCATTTAGTTTATTTTTTATCCCCCCATTCCTTAACGATTACAAGAATACCCATAACATGATGCAGCCATCACTATGCTTGAAAATATGGAGAGTGGTACTCAGTAATGTGTTGGATTGGATTTGCCCCAAACAAACACTTTGTATTCAGAACAAAAAGTTAATTGCTTTGCCACACTATTTGCAGTATTACTTTAGTGTGTTGTTGCAAACAGGATGCATGTTTAGGAATATTTTTAATCTGAACATGCTTCCTTCTTTTCACTGTCAATTAGGTTAATATTGTTGAGTAACTGCAATGTTTTTTATCTATTCTCAGTTTTCATCCATCACAGCAATTAAGCTCTGTAACTGTTTAAGTCACCATTGTCCTTATGGTGAAATCCCTGAGCGGTTTCCATCCTCTCCGACAACTTAGTTAGGAAGCATGCCTGTATCTTTGTAGTGACTGGGTATATTGAATCACCATCCAAAAACGTTATTAATAACTTCAGTGCTTGCTTTTTTTTCTTTTTTTTTTTTACCCATCTACCAATAGGTGCCCTTCTTCGCGAGGCACTGGAAAACCTCCCTGGTCTTTGTGGTTGAAATTCACTGGTCGACTTATGGACCTTACATGTGTGGGGTACAGAGTTGAGGTAGTCATTCAAAAATCACGTTAAACACTATTAGTCCATACAACTTATGCGACTAAGAAGTTTTACACTCCTGAACTTATTTAGGCTCGCCCTAACAAAGGGGTTTAATACTAATTGACTCAATACATTTCCGCTTTTCGTTTTTTATTCATTTGTAAACATTTCAAAAAACCTAATTACACTTTGACATTATGGGGTATTCTGTGTAGGCCAGTGAAAAAACATGACATTTATTCAATTTTAAATTCAGGCTGTAACAACAAAATGTGGAAAAAGTCAAGGTGTGTGAATACATTCTGAAGGCACTGTAGCTACAATCTTATTGCTAAAACAAATTATGCAGGGAGTTGGTTTATCATTTCAGCTTTTATTTCTTGGCAAGTAAACATATTTCAATAAAACAGTAGCAAATAAATAGACGGATTGTATTCAAGATAAAGTTAATTTGCTCAGGAGACCGAGGTGAGTTAACTGTTCCTGCATACTGCTGTATTATGACCAAATATACTACTAACGCCTATAATAAATACTACAGTTCTACAAAGGGAATACTTGCATATGATGTGTTTGGTAGGTGCAGTGAGGTGTTCGGAGTCACTTTGATACAACGGGAGATTTCACATCTCCTCTTGAGTCATCAACCATCTTATTTGTATCCAACATACTGTCCATCTTGTGAGGGATAAATGGCCCCAACAACACACACAGGCAAGGGGATTCGGTGTCCTGTGCCTAGTTTCTCCCCACATAGAACTAACTCCAAACAGATTCCGTAGGCCACCGAACGGTCTGGCCTGTACGAGAATGACAAACGCTATTAGACTTTCATGAGCAATCGTTGTGTACAGTCTGTATTCCTGCTGTAGCAGCACAATGAATAATATTACACATCTCACAGGCACACGTTAGCAATCTAGCTACAACATACAGGTATAGTTACTCAAAGACTAATGTGTCATAAAACCAAAGTCATTCCATTCTTCGTCGTCATCATCATTATCAACAAAACATTTCTCCAGTTTTGCTAATAAGAATCTCCTAATAAGATGCACTGAGGGTAACTGGGCTAGCTTATAATGTTAGCTAGCTATCTAGCCAGCTATAACATTAGTCTACAGTACATTTTGGCTATAGCAAACAAAGCTACCTAGCTCAACTTGGCTAGTTTGGCTTGTAATGGTACTAGCAAGCCCCGTTACGGCTGACTCGATCACAAAATTACACTGCCTCGTGTAAAAAGAGAGCTTATATTGCTAGCTAGCTACTGACAGCAAAACAACTTACTCGTTTGTCATTTAACCTCCTGGTCAAGCTGGTCTAGGCTGCCACCGCCAGTTGATCATGGAGGTTCTGAAGAATGTCTCCAACACACCTCTCCATATCTGCATCGAAACTTTGATGGTCTGTCACAGACACACGATCCATAGGGTCTGCTGTGACCCTCTTCAGTAAGAACTGTCCGCCTCGTTTTGAAAAGCCTGCCTTCTTACAGCTGTCAGGCTGCAGTCTGCATGTTGTGGCTCTATTGAACAAGGACAACCATATTGATGCGCTGCTAGTGTGATTGTGCAATTGGCGACACACAGAGGCCAGCATAATTGCTACAAAACATGACTCCATTCAATTTTAGATCAGACAGCAGGCTCAATCAACCAATGACGTCATTGGCTGAATTCTAAAATACTACCATGGTGCATAATTATGTCTGAAACACCTCTCATCACTCATAATTATGTAGGGAGACTGAAAAAACATTCCAAATAGTAGTGTTTAGCGGTGAAGTTTCCCTTTAACCCCTAACCCACTGTCACACCTTGATCAGCTTCACCTGTCCTCATTATTGTCTCCACCCTCTCCAGGTGTCGCTTGTTTCCCCCAGTATATTTATCCCTGTGTTTCCTGTCTCTCTGTGCCAGTTCGTCTTGTATGTTTCCAAGTCAACCAGCATTTTTCCCGTTCTCCTGCTTTTGCTATTCTCATTTTTCTAGTCCTCCCAGTTTTAACCCTTGCCTGTTTCTGGACTTTGTACCCGCCTGCCTGACCATTCTGCCTGCCTTGACCATGAGCCTGTCTGCCACTCTGTACCTCCTGGACTCTGATCTGGTTTTGACCTTTTTGCCTGTCCACGACCATTCTCTTGCCTACCCCTTTGGATTAATAAACATTGTAAGACTCCAACCATCTGCCTCCTGTGTCTGCATTTGGGTCTTGCCTTGTGCCTTGATACCCACGAGGGAGAATTTTCCTTGTTTTGCTATCCTTATGGGGACTTTCGGGGATTTCCAGTACCCATTAGGGTAGCAATACAAGCACGTAGATGTGCTTGCACGCATGCGCACGCACACACACACACAAACTGTCATCAGACATACATTTTCTAACAAGTAGCCTGACATTTTCTCTGTGATAATCAGGGCCTGTGCATTGTTCCATGCTGATGTCACCGTTCAGAGTGCCTCTCTCTGATTTCATATTATTGTGTGCCGCCAGCTGCGGCTGAATCACCAAATCGCTTTACTCCCTCGGGACAAGGAGCCCTTTCACCCCAAACCCCTCGCTCTGATCTGCTGGATACTCTCAGGCTTTCACTGTGTGTTTGTGCATGAATGCCAAGGAGGGAGAACACTTCTGAGGTATTGTGGACATCTAAAAGTGTGTGGTGTTTGCAGTATGGGTGTGTATGTGTGTAAGAGAGAATAATAATGCATGTGTTCATACGCATGTGTGAGAAAGATCGAATGTCTACGTGCATGTGCACATGTACGTGTGTGTTAGAGCAGACAAGTGTGCATGTGTGCATACATTTGTGTATGTGTGTGCCAGCGGGGAGGAAGCTGAGAAGCAGATAAGACATTAAACGGTGTCTCAGAAGTGAATGTGAAATCTCCAGCATTCCCCCTAGGTTACAGACCCTAAGAGAGAGACAGGCCACACCTGGACACAGTAAGACTTATGTGAAGAATCACAACAAAGAGGAAACGACAACCCAATTAGACTCTGCTGTTCACTGCTCATCCTGCCGCCACAGCTGGTCTTTGTCTACAGCCCAACAGCACTATACTCCCTGAGCTGTGTGTTAGTGTTTCTCAGTTGAATCCCATAGCCCTGCACCTATCAACCATTGGTAATCCTGTGCCGTTGTTTATAATGTTTATGACTGCCTATGACAGATGTTATAATGTCTTATGTAGCTGTTATAAAGACTTTATAAATGTATACATAAGGGGAGTTGCAGTAAAGTGTCCCAACCATAACAGGTTAGAAGTTCTTACCTGGCTCTTGCAATGATCAAAATGCTATCTAATACTTTATAAACATAATTATTTCTAATGGCTTAAACGGTTAGTCACTCTGTTGTCCTCCGTTTGATAATAATTCATATGAGTAATTATGATGCCATCTTGATGCTTAGGAATGATTGGGGTGGGCAGGGAGGGACTGCTGGAAGAAACTCGATGCTGTTCAGTGATTTTTGCACTACTGAGAACTCTACTAACTGTGACATCATCAGTTAGTAGAGCATTTATCTCTCCAAGCACAACTCTGTCTCAATCACAGGAAGTGCCTGTTATTCTCAACAGCCTGTGTTCTCCATAAAGGACCAGAATGCTGCTATGCATGGTATCCTATAGACGTGCCTAAGAATTGGTTTGCAAATCTCTGACTATGAGTGAGAAGGTCGTTGCGTACTGTAGTTAGTGATATATTGTTGCATATTGCATATAAATAGTTCCATGTAAATAGTTAATGGCATAACCCATATTGCAACTTATTAGTTTCAAGTTTTAATGTCACTTGGACAAGTGCAGTGAAATGCCATTCTTGCAAACTAAAAACCCAAGAATGCAATAATCAATAACAATGTATTACTAGAAAAAAAAACATGAGAAATAAGAATAAGAAATATGAAATACACAACAAAGTAAGTAAGCATACTATATGCAGGAAATATTTCAGAAGTCAGTTCCAATAGCCTATTTACATGTGCAGGGATACAGGAGTGATGGGGGTAGATATGTATAGGGGTAAGGGCACTAGGTGTCACGTCCTGACCAGTAATAGGGGTTATTTGTTATTGTAGGTTGGTCAGGACGTGGCAGGGGGTATTTGTTTTATGTGGTTCGGGGGTTATGTGTATGTAGAGGGGTGTTTTATTTATGTGTTTTGGTGTATGTTCTTGTTTTGGTATTCTAGGTTTTTCTAGTTTGTATATTTCTTTGTTGGTCTGTGTGGCTCTCGATCAGGAACAGCTGTACATCGTTGTTCCTGATTGAGAGTCATATATAGGGAGCTTGTTTTCACCTGGTTGATTGTGGGTAGTTGTATTTTGCACTGCTGTTATCATTAGCCTGTGAAACTGTCGTTCTTTGTTTATTGTTTTCGTGTTCACTTTAATTAAATAATTAAAGTATGAGTATTCACGTACCCGCTGCGCCTTGGTCCCCTTCTCTCTTCAACGACGACCGGTACACTAGGCAACAGGATATAAGACAAACAGAGTAGAAGCAGCTTGCATGTGAGGGGGTGTGTGGGTGTGTACAGTCAAATGTATGTGCATATTATGTGTGAGCGAGCAAGTGATGGATCGAGTGTTTGTGTGTGACTGTGTGACAGTGTGTGTGAGTGTGTAGGGCCCTGTGAGTGTGCATAGAGATATTGAAATAAAAGGTCAATTATGATACAAACTCGGTGATAGAAGCTGTTCAAGAGCCTGTTGGCAGACTTGATGCACCGGTACTTCTTGCCATGCGGCAGCAGAGAAAATAGTCTATGGCTTGGGTGGTAGGGGTCTTTGACGATTTTCCGGGCCTTCTTTTCACACCACCTGATATAGAGGTCCTGGACGGCAGGGACCAGCAGCTACTCTTCCTGGGGTCCAGCAAAATTAAGGCACCTGTACATTTTAAAAACATTACAATACATTCATAACAGATTTCACAAAATATTAAGTGTGTGCCCTCAGGCCTCCACTCTACTACCACATAAACTCAGCAAAAAAAGAAACGTCCCTTTTTCAGGACCCTAAAAATCTAAATAACTTCACAGATCTTCATTGTAAAGGGTTTAAACACTGTTTCCCATGCTTGTTCAATGAACCATAAACAATTAATGAACATGCACCTGTGGAACGGTAGTTAAGACACTAACAGCTTACAGACGGTAGGCAATTAAGGTAAAAGTTATGAAAACTCAGGACACTAAAGAGGCCTTTCTACTGACTCTGTTCCGATCCTGTGCAGGTGTTGTTACGCATGGGCTGCCACTGCGAGGACGATCAGCTGTCCAGCCTGTCTCCCTGTAGCGCTGTCATAGGCGTCTCACAGTACGGACATTGCAATTTATTGCCCTGGCCACATCTGCAGTCCTCATGCCTCCTTGCTGCATGCCTAAGGCATGTTCACGCAGATGAGCAGGGACCCTGGGCATCTTTCTTTTGGTGTTTTTCAGAGTCAGTAGAAATGCCTCTTTAGTGTCCTAAGTTTTCATAACTTTGACCTTAATTGCCTACCGTCTGTAAGCTGTTAGTGACTTAACAACCATTCTATAGGTGCATGTTCATTAACCTCTCTAGGGTATGTGGGACGAAATCGTCCCACCTACTCAACAGCCAGTGGAATCCCGTGGCGCGATATTCAAATACCTTAGAAATGCTATTACTTCAATTTCTCAAACATATGACTATTTTACACCATTTTAAAGACAAGACTCTCATTAATCTAACCACACTGTCCGATTTCAAAAAGGCTTTACAACGAAAGCAAAACATTAGATTATGTCAGCAGAGTACCCAGCCAGAAATAATCAGACACCCATTTTTCAAGCTAGCATATAATGTCACATAAACCCAAACCACAGCTAAATGCAGCACTAACCTTTGATGATCTTCATCAGATGACACTCCTAGGTCATTATGTTATACAATACATGCATGTTTTGTTCAATCAAGTTCATATTTATATCAAAAACCAGCTTTTTACATTAGCATGTGACGTTCAGAACTAGCATACCCACCGCAAACTTCCGGTGAATTTACTAAATTACTCACGATAAACGTTCACAAAAAACATAACAATTATTTTAAGAATTATAGATACAGAACTCCTTTATGCAATCGCTATGTCCGATTTTAAAATAGCATTTCGGCAAAAGCACATTTTGAAATATTCTGAGTAGATAGCTCGCCATCCCGGGCTAGCTATTTTGACACCCACCAAGTTTGGCACTCACCAAACTCAGATTTACTATAAGAAAAATTGGATTACCTTTGCTGTTCTTCGTCAGAATGCACTCCCAGGACTTCTACTTCAATAACAAATGTTGGTTTGGTTCAAAATAATCCATAGTTATGTTCAAATATTCTCTGTTTTGTTCGTGCGTTCAAGACACTATCCGAAGGGTAACGAAGGGTGACGCGCCCGGCGTGTATCGTGACAAATAAATTCTAAATATTCCATTACCGTACTTCGAAGCATATCAAACGCTGTTTAAAATCAATTTTTATGCGATTTTTCTCGTAAAAAAGCGATAATATTCCGACCGGGAAACCCTGTTTTCGTTCAAAGACTCAAAATCTAAAATGGACTCTTCACGTGCACGCGCGCCCCCGTCTCATTGTTCTCAGATCGACCACTTACCAAATGCGCTACTGTTTTTCAGCCTGGGACACCAGAGTCATCATTCAACATTCTGGCGCCCTCTGAGAGCCTATGGGAGCCGTAGGAAGTGTCACGTTACAGCAGAGATCCTCAGTTTTCAATAAAGAGAGTGTAGAAGGCCAAGAAATGGTCAGAGAGGGCACTTCCTGTACAGAATCTTCTCAGGTTTTTGCCTGCCATATGAGTTCTGTTATACTCACAGACACCATTCAAACAGTTTTAGAAACTTTAGGGTGTTTTCTATCCAAATCAAACAATTATATGCATATTCTAGTTTCTGGGCAGTAGTAATAACCAGATTAAATCGGGTAAGTTTTTTTATCCGGCCGTGCAAATACTGCCCCCTACCCTGGAGAGGTTAATTGTTTATGGTTCATTGAACAAGCATGGGAAACAGTGTTTAAACCCTAACCCTTTACAATGAAGATCTGTGAAGTTATTTGGAGTTTTACGAATTATCTTTGAAAGACAGAGTCCTGAAAAAGGGACATTTCTTGTTTTGCTGAGTTTATATGCCTCCCTGCTGTTCTGCGCATGCTCTGAGAATGCGCCCTGGAATACCGCTGGGGTATGCGGCCTTGCGGGTGTTGACCTGATTAAAGACCTTTCTCACATCGTCCTTGCAGAGCGAGCTCACTCAGTCCTCTGGGTTGATGACGGCCCTCACGCCCGGCTCGATATTGTTGTTTTCAAAGCGTGCATAAAACGCATTGAGAATGATGTGTTGAACATTGCAGTCGTATCCAACGGGATCATTTGAGAATAGAACTGACCCCCCATTGGTTCAGGCTCAGATGATGCCAGAGTCTCGTTGGGTCCAGCAGAGATGTTGAGACATGTTTTATAAGGGGCCAGATGTCTTTAGAATGGAGCCAGGCACTAGGTTGGCCTAGAGGGTGTGTGCGTGTCTTTCTTAGTTACCACACAGTAAGCCCAGCTCTGCCTGGGACCACACTGTCTTTATTTATCTCAGCGGTTATGTAGATATCTGCCATGTCATATTTCTCCCTGGGCAGCCTGCCTGTCTCCCTCTCAAGGTGAGAAGCGTCATTCCAGAACAAACTGACTCACACCTCCCACATACTTTTAATACTGTTCATACTCCTTCCATCTCTCTTTACTTTCCTGCACCCTATCTGTGCACACACTCCCTCTGTTTTTCTCCTCATCTGCAGACTCCCTTTCGTTCCCTTCTTAGTCAATATCTGGCAGTTACTCTTCTGGAGAGTTATTCAATTCTGGCAAATACTGTAAATGTATATTCATGGAGTACTAACTACGTGCCATTCTAGCTTACCTCCATAGCTTTTCACAGTAAGAAATAGAGAGAGATGCATTCAGTGCTTGTGTTGGAGATGAAAATGACAGCACACTCATGCCACATAAAAAAATCATAATGTTATTGTTTTGCTCAATGGGAGTGTCAAAAAAATCTGTTTTTGAAACTTCTCTCTTAATATCTCTCTCAAGGTTTGATAAAATGTATGTAATATCACGCTTCGATTAATACAGATTAACAGAAAAAAGAAAAGGCGAATTGTTATTCCCTTGTAATTTAAATAATTTATTTACCACTAGAGTACAACAACAATAATGTGTTACAATACATCATAGTGGGTCAACAACAACAAAAACATAATCATCATAAACAACAACAACGGAAAATAATAGCTCTATCATGACAATATTGGTGCCTCGCTCCTCTTCCTGGTTTTCCAGGAAGTCCACTGGCGCGGGTGCCCAAAGGGGGGTGGGGTTAGGGGCGGGGTAGTGTCACCTACACTTCCTGCTCTAAGTCACATCATCAACACTCCTCATTTAATAAGGGGGAAGTAACAACTAATAAAAAATCAAAAACAGAATCAAAATAGCGTCAGTGCAATTCTTTGTATCCAACAATTTTTATTCCTACAAAGGACAAAAACCTATGACTGAATAATGGCTTTACACTTTGAGGGAGGTGGGCGAGACGAAGCTTTTCAGATGCAAATGAGCAGATACAAACAACGCTGGTGTCCATAACAACTACTGCACACCTGTAAATATGACCTTTTGACCTCCGACCTAAAGTAATCTCAGACCTAATGGAATGGTCTCAAAGGTTCATGGAGAATCTCTGAACCAGGTCACATCTACTGTCCATTCTCACCTATTGTATCCCTTCTCTCTAATTATCACTACAACACCTCCCTAACTAATATACCTCCCCATTCCCATACCACTGCATCATATAGACAAGGACAACCCTGTTCCAATAAGAACAATCCAACATATCCACAGAAATCTTAAATGTGTGTTTATGATGACATACCTTGTGTAGTTAATGGAATCACTGTTGGGCTCCCTGAAGCATTCAAGATTCAATGCACAAGGTAAACAGAGCTCAAAAGTACTTTGGGACACTTTTTATTTTTTTTATTTTTTTGTTATCAAATTGTCAGAACTGTTCATTCCAGCAGTCTGAATATGTTGCCTGCTGCAGGGCTTGGGATGGGTGTGTGCTTTTTTAATGAATATGCCTGTGTGAGGATGAGTCTCTGTTGAAAAGGTAGGCATACTAGGTGTGCTTATTTTCTTTCATTCTGTCTCTCTCTTACAGTCTCCTAGCCTCTTTCTGCCTTACGTGGCTGTTACAGCACATATAAACAGCATATGGGATGCGATTATAACATTACTATGTTATAACATATTAGTAAACTGACATTGGGAAGTGGATTCATCCACCACTTCGAGAGAGAGAGAGAGAGTTGAAAACAATTTGGGTGCTAACCATAAAACACTTGACTTTAAATAGGCAATATAATTATCAAAAATCAAAACAAAATATAAAATCACAATAGTTTCAAAAGGATGCAAAAGGAGACAAACAAAATCAAGAAGATGGCTTGCTTTGAATGTTGAAACCGGGGGCGGTTGTCTTTGTTTATCAGACGTATTATTTCACATATAGACACATACTTTTTTCCAGTGTTTACCGTACTCTTGCGTCTTTGTGTGACAAGTGTGTGAGGTGAGGCATGTTAACAGGGCCTTTCTAAACACAAAAACACAGGCACGCCTGTACAAAAGCCACAGCTGTGTGTGTGTGTGTGTGTGTGTGTGTGTGCGCACATGCGTGTGTGTGTGTGTGTGTGTGTGTGTGTGTGTGTGTGTGTGTGTGTGTGTGTGTGTGTGTGTGTGCATGGTTGTTTCGGGAGACATGTTTTCTGTACCTAGATCTGCTCAGCACCTTTTCCACTTGTGCTTGTAGGAGATCAAATATGTCTTTACAATAGTGCAGGAGAGTGATAGTGTGACTGACTGTGTGAATGTACAGTATGTGTTTGTTGATGAATGTGTGTATGTGTATATATACAGTATGTGTATTTATGTGTGTGTGTACGTGTGGGTGGGTGGGTGCTTACACGTGTGTATGCGTGTGTGTGACTGAATGTGTGTGTATCCAAGTGTGTGTGTGTGTGACTGACTGAATATGAACGTGTGTATGAATGTGTGTGACTGAGTGTGTGTGTATGCAAATGTGTGTTGCCTTGTAACAGTTCCTAGCTGCACTTGCAGGACTTGACAATCATGTTGGAGAGCTGCTCTATCTTGGGGGTCTTGCCGATGTAGTAGAGGATGGTGAGAGGTTCCAGATCCTGAGACACACAGCAGGGCGATGCTGAGGCCTCCGGGTTGATGGTGTTGTACAGACCTAGCACCTGAAGCGAAGAATCACACACAGAGGTCAAGTATGAGGCTTGATGTTGACAAAGGCAATGGTCTTTGACCAGTGCTGCTTGAAACTATGAAAAAACAAAAAAGAGGAATGAGACGATCTACAGAAGAACTCCACTGCACAACGCTGCCACAATGATCGCTACGCCACACTGCTACTCTCACCACTGCTCTACACTACCACTCTGACCTCTGCTGGCTCTAAACTGTGGATTATTTGGATTAATATCCTGTGGATTATTTAACCTTTGACCCTTGACTTCTCACCTTGGAATGCTGGGTGTCAGCGCTCCATAGATAGGGACAGGCCCCGGCGCAGAAGTTAGCGTTGTAACCCTTGGGCTCGTGGATCCACCTCCAGCCCAGATCCTTCTTGAAGTCGATGTAGAGCGACCGCAAGCAGCAGTTATCCTGGACGTTTCTGTGTGTAGGAAGACAGCGAGAGTTAGGAGTGAGGGATGGATACGGTTCTGTGGGAGCCACACGTGTGTGTGTGTGTGTGTTTGTATGTGTGTGTGGGTGTGTGTGTAAGAGAGTGAATACATGCATAGCTGTGAGCAGAGAGAGTTCTGCAATAAGAACAATTGCCAAGTGTGTGTGTGTCACTGAGAGGGTGAGCTGCTGACAGAGAAGGTAACTATTAACTAGGTATGTACAGTATCTATTACGTGTGTGTGTGTATGTGCACATGCTTTTTGTGTGTGTTGAGTTCCCGACAGCAGAGTGGTGTCGGGGTCATGTGAGGATCTGTGGGGTCAGTAGGGATCAGTATGGGTCAGTACCTGGAGCAGAAGGCAGCGTCCAGGGCTCGTTTGGAGCGGTGGCTCTTGTGCTGGGACTCCAGGCGGTAGGAGGGCAGCAGCATCATGAGCAGGTGTGGAGCCTGGGCGCTGTGGCGCCGCTTCCTATACACCTTCAGGTCTCCGCTGTGGTGGAAGCTGTCATCTATACCTGTCAATCACACACATATCATCAATATTCATCATGTTCATACAATGTCAAATCAAGTTAAGGGAAATCAAGCGTGACATTTTAAAGTGGAAATGACAAATTTTTTACCTTTAAAAAAAAAAAAACTTGAATACATTACAATTTGCACAGGAAAATTCTCTGCGACAACAGAGTGATCAAATTAAGATAGAACGTCTGTGTAGGACCCATAGGGCTCTGCTCAAAAGTAGCGCTCTATATAGTGACTAGTGTGCCACTTGGGACGCAACCAAATGATCTGTACCAGTGAATCACACAAACTGCATATCTGCTACTTGCTGCACTTCTTATTTACACTTGCCAAACACATTGTTGCATAACTATTCATGTCAGTTATCTACATATCAATAAAAGTAAAATACAATGTACTTAATAATCAATATACAGATATCTTTATTTGATCATTCTGTTGTCGTAACTGTGGCTCAGTTGGTAGAGCATGGTGTTTGCAACGCCAGGGTTGTGGGTTCGATTCCCACGGGGGACCAGTACGGAGAAAAAATGTATGAAATGCATGCATTCACTACTGTAAGTCGCTCTGGATAAGAGCGTCTGCTAAATGACTTAAATGTAAATGTCGCAGAGAATTTTCCTGTGCAGCAGGAAATGCACACTGTAGTGTTTCAAGGTTTAAAAAGGCTTCTAAAAGTTTGTAATTTCCACTTAAAAATTTCAGACTTGATTTTCCCAAATGAAAAATGTATCAACCCCTTCAAAACTGTCCATAATAATTCACATTTCCTGTTGCTGCAGGATTCTTTTCCTGCTGTGAGAAACTGGTCAAATTCAGATAGCATCTGTCTACCTGTAGAGTAACACACATATACTGTCCAATACATACCTGCAAAGCGGGTTTCCAGCTCCTCACTCTTATTGGGGATGATGTAGTTGTTTGAGGGCACAAACGTGCAGCACGGACAGTGCAAGCTGATCTTGAATCCACTGTTTCTGTCTGGGGGGAAAAACAGGATTGTTCATATACATCAGGCCAATGAGATTTCAGCAACATGTACGGTCTGATCAGTGATTCAGCTGTAGTATAGGAGGTCAAAACCTCTGTGTTCTACCTCTGTGAAGCAACCATTCACTGACTGCCTCTGTCACGTCAAAAGACAGCCACTCCCCCTCCATGCGCGTGCGTACCACCTTGCTGTCGATGTAGCGCTGCGTCGGGGAAGCCAGGTCCTTGTGACTTAAAATCTGTGGAAAAACATCAAGCGCACAACACAAGTCCTATGTATGAGAACAACCTGGAGGGAAATTCTGGTAAGTCCCAGAAGTCGCTCCTGGTTCAGTTACTCGGGTCTAGTAGTGGTCCCCCCTGTCCCCCCTAGTCTCCCAGACTGCTCTCTCCCTGATCGATTGAGCAGGTCTAGGAGGAGCCGAGCTGGGCCGGAAACAGATGCCGGACAGAGCGTTGTTATTCTGCTGTCCTTCATAACCATGTATTTATGTTGGCCATGCTCTCCTTAATGTGAAAAACACTGCTCCTCTACTCCACCACTGTCTGCTACACCACTGAGATCTACTGCTGCTACAGGGAAGCCTGACAAGAGAAGCGAAAGAGGGAGGGAGGGAGAAGAGGTAGGGGAAAGGCGAGAGAGAGGCAGAGAGAGAGAGAGAGGCAGAGCGAGAGAGAAAAGGAGGTTGAGACCAGTCAAAATCTCTGAAAAGTAAGCCTACAGAGACTGTGGCCAATTGCTTACAAACTCTTGAGATGAGAGACAGACATGGGGGGCCCATCGACCTGGATGGTCACTTACTTCAACATATCTAGGCCCTAGCTATCTTTCCTCTAGGCCCTGGTTAGTCTTCACTAGGCCCTGGCGAGTGAACCATCTCAGGGCCCGATCACTCCTCAACAGTCATGGCAAAGAGAAAGCCTTCCTAGTAGTTAATGTATAGTATCACTGTATCTCTGAAAAATACATAATTATGATTATGCTCAATTCCACTCTGTATCTGAATGTGTGTGGAACTACACACGTCAGCGTAAGGTTTTGGGTGTCCAGTTCATGTACAGCGCGACTTGAATGAATTACTCAAGGTTGTCAGTTGATCTCCTTGGAGAAACTCTCCCTGGTTGTACCGGCTCTATCCGTCCTCCCTCACACGCTTTCAATCGCCTGTGTTCGCGTGAGAAAATCCTTTATGTTGAGCTGTGTTTAGGCCACCTGTCATTCACCCTGGCTGGACATAAACACTACCACGCCCTGGGAATGGGCTGGTGCCAACGGTCCTACACTGTGTGGAGGCAGTAGACATTGGGCTGGCTGGGCCGGAGCGCAGCCCTCGGAGACTCAGCACCGGATCTAAATCACCGCTCTGCATTCCACACTCCTCTCTCGACTCACAAATAACGCTGGACTGATCCATGAGCCGCCCGGCTCCCGACACTACTGACTCACACATTTCTAACAGGCCCACGCTGAGCTTCATAATGTGTGTGTACGCAAGTACGTTCAAGTACGGCATATAGTAATTTAGCGGTAAGCATTACGTACTGGTGTGAAGTGGTAAAACTTGGGGGATTAAAACAAAAAATAGTATCACCATACCACCATATTGTTATTCATGCTATGTCAAATGTGCTAATAGAGACACAGTATGTATATAGTATGGAGTGGTTGAGTAAAGAATAAAGGAAAATACACACCATAACGTACATCAGCCGTGCACAGTAAATCACCTGCTGTGTCGATGAACGGTGGCGATTGAACATGTAGAATCGTCGGGAAATTAACAGAAAATTACAACTGTCGTTCTGTGGTCAGAGGTGATAAAATGGCCACTCACTGCTTTTAATTCGCTGGCACAGTCTGTTTTGTCCTTAAGTGGAAATTACACTAGATCCAGCTCAGAGTGGTTCATCAACTAGGTTTTCATCCAATTGGCTAAAGATTTTCATGCAGATATTCTAAAATCCGCATAAAAACAATATGCACATTCTACCACCAGAGATGTGTTTCCATAAAATGGATTTGTTGTGGATAAAAAGCTGTGCGTGATGACATAGTGCACATGTACCAAATAAAAAAGTAAAATGGGTTTCCAATGCATTTTCAACTCTACCGATGGTTTTCTCACAAAAGATGTTGCGTTATATAGCGAGTGTGCCCACTCTGGTATTGACACATGCGCTCTAGCCAACAGCTCGCAGATACACTGCGGTTAGGCCTATAGCCTACAAAATGAGATTATTATGGACAAAAGAGCAAGATCATTTTTATTTGTGAAACGCCAAGCATCCATGATCATGTCACCAAAATAAGACCCTCGATATTTATTGGAAAGGAGCATCAAGCTCATCACGTTGCACTTTCACCAACCTGTGAAGTTCATCTTCATTTATTTAATCTGTAGCCTAATAAATTGCATGCTTTCCTGGACAAGTCGTAGTGGGAGTACCACACAACATTTCAATGTGTGACTCCAAGTTTACTTCAATATGATGGTTGTTATATCAATATTGGTGAATGTAAGCATTTCCACCGACATTTCTCGCATAATTAATTATACTGACAGCAAAAGATGCCAACTTGTCTAGTGTACTTTGTTTAGTCTACATTTGGTAAGTTTACTGACAAATGTTCTGATTCCATCAGGCTTGTCTTACATTTTGTATCCAACATGTACAGTACTTCACTCACATAAAAAGGTTGGAGTGGCGTCACTACAGACTTAGGTTCGAATCCAGGCTGTATCACAACCGGCCGTGATCAGCGTTGTCCGGGTTAGGGGAGGGTTTGGCCGGGGGGCTTTACTTGGCTCATCACGCTCTAGCGACTGCTTGTGGCGGGCCGGGCGCCTGCAGGCTGACTTCGGATGTCAGTTGAACGGTGTTTCCTCTGACACATTGGTGCAGTTGGTTTCCAGGTTAAGCGGGCGGGTGTTAAGAAGTGTGGTTTGGCGGGTCATGTTTCGGAGGACGCATGACTGGACATTTGCCTCCCGAGCACGTTGGGGAGTTGCAGCGATGAGACAAGATCGAAATTATGGAGAAAAAGGGGGTTAAAAAAAAAATCGATTACATTTAAAAAAAAAAGAAGGTTGGATGGAAACCTGGTTAGAGATGAGGACAGAAGGGAGGTTTACCTGGTACAGCTCAATCCTCTGTTCAGACACGCGGGCCTTGGTGTTCTGGAGACGGAAGACGCGTAGCTCAGCCTTGACCAGGTTAGAGGCATTCTTCTCCATGGAGGTCACGTCGAAGGTGAGCCGTCTGTAGTACGGGTTGTAGTACGTGGGAGAGATGACATCTGAAATACAGGAAGGAGGACGGAGTTTAGCAACACGACTGACGATTGTGTTTGTGTGTGTGTAAAGACAAGATCAACCCAAATGTAATGGCTGACAGGGTGGAAATTCTTCCCTACTTTTACTCTTCCCCAGTTAATTCACTCACTGTGTTCAGTTGAGGGGTCATAAAAAGGCAAAATGACATTCACTCTCATCTTTGCAACTTCAAAGAATTCTCATACTTCTCTATGAGAAACCACAGCAGTTAACAAAATAGCTCACACACCAGATTAGAATTGATGCCATTCGCTCTCTTGCAAATGTTAAGACACACACATCTCCCTGTCTCTCGCGAGGGTCACTTGGGGGGGTAATGCTGCAGTTCATATGGTTCTTATAGGAACCCGGTACTATGGTAACACTCACTGAATACTCCCGAACATGTGTGTAGCTCTGTGTAACTATCTGATATGGGATCTGCACAGTAGTACTGTAACACTCACACACAACTCAAAACCATGTGTGGTAGAAGCGTGTGTTTGACAGAAGCTTACACAGTGGAACCGGGTGACACACTTCACATTGACAACCCTGTGTGTAGTGGTGCGCCTGACAGCCGTGCTTGAGCGCAGAAAGTAATGCAACACACGTAATGCTGGGAACCATGCGTGCGGTGGTGTGTGTTTGACAGTTCTCGACACCACGGTGTATTAGGAGGCCCGGAGCCTTAAATTGATGGCTGCAACGTTAGGCAGAAGCCCAGGATTAGCCAGCCACCATGGTTTGTTTAAAGAGAGTATACAACCGCAACGACCATCAAGACAGGAGGGAGAGAGAGGAGAGAAGGGGGAGAGAAACTGCTAAGCAGTTGTACTTGGAGCCAGACCTAAATGGACAACTACAGACAAAATACAATTTACTTTACTCAACACAGAGATAAATTAGTTGAATTATAATAGCTTGTGTGTTTGGGGGGTTTGTATGCGTGTTAAACACAAAGCTGTGACAATGCTCTTGTGTCAGAGGGAGCATAGGTGAGGTGACTGTGTCTAATGTGACCTTTGACCTTCTTAGTGAGATCCCCACTCAGGTCTCTCACAGGCACCTACCAAATACCCGTCCCAGCGTCATGTTTCAGAGCAGTTCCTGGCTTTTTTTATCAGTCTATCAATCTTTTTTCTCTCTCTCTGTGTGTTGCACCAGTGACCAATGGTCTGGGCGCGCCAACACTAACCCTTCTCTGTGTGACCAGAGAGTCAGATGAGCCAAGACTAACTACGCTCTTGCTCACTTCCTTCCCATCCGTCAACAGAGAAAGTCACACTTCCAAGTCCCAATGGGCCAGCTTAAGGCGGTGTGTAACTTCTTCACAGCAGCGCTGCCTCATGAATGAGGCCGCTGTGCTTAACACAACACTGGCCGCATTGACCGAGGGCACAGGAAATAGTGCAGCTGGACTAACCACAATGAACACACACTCACCTAATGTACAGGTCTGGATATCCATTCGCACACATACAATCTATTTGCATACACTTCAAACAGACATACATACCCCACCAGACACGCCACAACGTGTTTCTTCATGGTACCCAAACCAAAAACAGATTTAATGCATTGCTCAGTTATGTATAGAGCCATGTCATCGTGGAATGCTCTTCCACCAGATGTAACTTAAGCAAAACGCAAGTTTAGCTTTAAAAAACGGATTAAAAATACATTGTGCATCACAGCGCCTCCTCTTTCTAAAGATGTAATTTAACTGTACTGTATATAAGAATATGTATATATGAATTGTGTGTAAATAGTATTTTTTGTTGTCTCCACCTGTCTTTCCTCTATAACTCTTATTTAATAAAAAAAGTTATAATTTAATGTATCTTGTCTATAACTGTTCTGTACTTCGTTATGTATTTGTACGTTTTATGTGGACCCCAGGAATAGTAGCTGCTGCATGTACAGTAGCTAATGGGGATCGTAAAAAACTAAACCAAACACACGCAAGCACACACACAAAGACACTGTATATTCGTTATATATACATGGAATGCTCTCTCACACACAACTACTGCTCAATAGGTCCTTTCGCTCAACAAAACATAAACAGTCAAGCAGACACACACAATACAGTAAGACATCCTCCCTCAAGTCAACTGGGGAATTCTGGGTGACTCAATAAGCCAACCACTGGTTGACATGAGGGTCAGTGGCATAGATAAAGAGAGAGAGAGAGAGTCAGTCAGACCACAGTAACACTGATTTATACGAACATGACACCAAAATGATCCACCACAACTGGCGCCGCTGTAGTCTGTCTATAGAGCACTGCACCCGGGCTCATTCAGGGAATTGAGACACGAGGAGGCAGTGGTGATGTCACAGATGGAACGGAACACACCAAGCGCAGGCTCATTGGGAGGGGGTGAGGGGCTTGGTTAGAGGGGCTGCACTATACTTTCATTAACCAGACCAAGGCCTCCCTTCTTCCCCCTTTCCTCCCAGAGGGGAGCCTGATGTCACATGAGAGCTGTCACACACAGCGAATAGACAGCCCCCCTGATCCCTCTAATCATTCCCTTCATTACTCATCACTTCCATGACATTACAGGCCAGTGACAAAATAGTCAGGCATGTGCTGCTGGGAGAAAAATACTATACTGCCCCCATGTATATTCAGAAGCCAAGCAATGATTGTCACGGACTTTTCAAAAATAAATAACAAGCACATAGTTTTATTTCTTATCACATTTTTCAATCAGGCAAGTCAGTTATGTTGTAAGTCACATACAAGCAACTGAGGGAGGAAAAAAACTGGGCTTATCTTTCAGGGATCACACTGTTTCATAATAATACACCATGAATTTCTTCCTGCGCGGGGAGGAAGAAACCTGTCCTGGGATACTTCAAACATCAGCTTATAACATTTATTCATAACAACCTTCGGAAACATACAGTGCCGGAAAGTATTCAGACCCCTTGACTTTTCCCTCATTATTTTGTTACGTTTTGCCTTATTCTAAAATGGATTAAAAAACATATAATAATCAGCAATCTACACACAATAGCCCATAATGACAAAGCAAAAACAGTAATTGTCGAAGGAATTGTCTGTAGAGCTCCAAGACAGGATCGTGTTGAGGCACAAATCTGGGGAAGGGTACCAAAAAATGTCTGCAGCATCGAAGGTCCCCAAAAACACAGTGGCCTCCATCATTCTTAAATGGAAGAAGTTTGGAACCACCAAGACTCTTCCTAGAGCTGGCCACCTGGCCAAACTGAGCAATCGGGGGAGAAGGACCTTGGTCAGGGAGGTGACAAAGAACCTGATGGCCACTCTGACAGAGCTCTAGAGTTCCTCTGTGGAGATGGGAGAACCTTCCAGAAGGACAACCATCTCTGTAGCACTCCACCAATTAGGCCTTTATGGTAGAGTGGCCAGACGGAAACCACTCCTCAGTAAAAGGCACATGACAGCCCACTTGGAGTTTGCCAAAAGGCACCGTATAGACTCTCAGACCATGAGAATCAAGTTTATATGGTCTGATGAAACCAAGATTCAACTATTGGTCCTGAATTCCAAGCGGCACGTCTGGAGGAAACCTGGCACCATTCCTACGGTGAAGCATGATGGTGGCGGCATCATGCTGTGTGGGTGTTCTTCAGCGTCAACGACTGGGAGACTAGTTCGGATTGAGGAAAAGATACTGACGCAAAGTACAGAGCGATCCTTGAAGAAAACCTGCTCCAGAGTGCTCAGGACCTCAGACTGGGGTGAAGGTTCACCTTCCAACAGGACAACGACCCTAAGCACACAGACAAGACAACGCAGGAGTGGCTTCGGGACAAGTCTCTGAATGTCCTTGGGTTGCCCAGCCAGAGCCTGGACTTGACCCCGATAGAACATCTCTGGAGAGACCTGAAAATAGCTGTGCAGCAACACTCCCCATCCAACCTGACAAAGCTGAGAGTATCTGCAACGAAGAATGGGGAAAAACTCCCAAATACAGGTGTGCCAAGCTTGTAGCGTCATACCCAAGAAGACTCAAGGCTGTAATTGCTGCCAAAGGTGATTCAACGAAGTACTGAGCAAAGGGTCTGAATACTTATGTAAATGTGATATTATTATTTTTTTAAATCTTCTAAAAAACAGTTTTTGCTTTGTCATTATGATGTATTGTATGTAGATTGATGAAGGGGAAAAAACAATTCAAAACATTTTAGAATAAGGCTATAAACGAATAAAATGTGGAAAAAGTCAAGGGATCTGAATACTTTCCGAAGGCACTGTATATACCTGCTCACCGAACATCTCATTCCAAAATCATGGGCATTAATATGCTCTCCTCACAAGTAGAGTCCTATAGAGTAGTGGTTCCCAAACTCTGGCGTCAGCAGAGGGGTTGCGGGGGTCCAACCCCTCTCACAATATACAGCTCTGCAAAACAAATAAGAGACCACTGCAAAATTATCAGTTTCTCTGGTTTTACTATTTATAGGTATGTGTTTGGGTAAAATGAACATTTTTGGTTTATTCTATAAACTACTGACAACATTTCTCCCAAATTCCCCCCCCCCCCCCCAAAATATTGACATTTAGATAATTTACTTGCAGAAAATGACAACTGGTCAAATTAACAAAAAAGATGCAGCGTTGTCAGACCTCAAATAATGCAAAGAAAATATGTTGACTAGCGTTTATCTTGGGGGAATTACATTAAATATGCATCTTTCCCACGGCTCCAGAGTCGGGAGGACTGTGAACTGCTCAATGTCTGCTGTGCCGTTATCTAAACAGCAGAGTCACAGGGACCTGTGCCAACTAATGCAACCCCTCCCAGCATCCTTCACTCCTCACACTGTCACTGACCTCCACTGACCCTACACACACTTCCTGCACCCTGGCTCCACCCCCTTGCTTCCTGTCCCCAGAGTGGTTCCAGAACTGCAGCCAGCATCATCTTTGTCTTTTAATGCACTCCAGACATGCAGGTTTTATACAGTACACCGTGGTGTGTGTGTTGCCCAAACTCTCTCAGTTTATACTGTAATGACACTAAAACTGCCCTTAATTGCAGACTGTTTGTCAAATAGTGATGTTTCAAGCTGTGTCTGGCTTCTACTTTACAGAGCGACATTAAGGAGTTTTTTTTACATGAAAGGGACTTTATGGTGCTTGGCACAGGTCAGTGAAACACCTGAAGTGGGCAAACATTTGACCTTCGAGAAAGGAAAAAACTATTTAAGGCCGAACTGTTTAAATTGGAGTTGGTCTGTGCTGGTTTCGGCTGAGCCCACTGCTCCAGCAGCACTTGACTTTGACTCCTTTTGCTAATGGTCAGCCAATAAAAATGTCTGCTCAGTTTTTACTTAGGATCTACGCACTATTTTAAAATCTCATTCAACAAGCTCTTTCGTCTCCTTAATTGAAGACAACTTGATTTTTCCTGCCCTCACTCCCTGATAATAAACAGTGCAAAACATTGAGAAACAGCTGAAGAGTGCCTACAAAAGTTAAAATACCTAACTCAAAAGGTTCTGCTCTGGAGAAAACTTGCCTGGTAGCAGATCTGGGACCAGGCTAAAAACTGTGGTTTCAATAAAAACCTGTGGTACTAGCACAGGCTATTAGGATTCCATAACAACACCTGCAAGTGTTTTTGCAGATAAATTGGCATGGTGCATGCAAACACAGTCTTACACACAGTCTCACACACACACACACACACACACACACACACACACACACACACACACAGGGATATTACAGGGTGTTTTGTGTAATATTAAAACATTTGAGTTGCCTGGAGACCTTTATGGCATAACATGTGGCTTTAATAAAATATGACATTAAGTGGTATATATTTTATGAGGAGACATTCATTTTCTTTATTGTTGGAATGGTCCTACAAGCCATGAATTACCAAGAAAATATCAAAATGTTTGTTCAAATTTCCCAAAAGTCTGGTTTATGACTTTGTAAAATTACCGGATGCAACTGTTTGCTACCTCATAGTCATTTTCACCATTTGAAAATGGAAATTGAGACCAAATATTGGTTTGCAGGGCTGAGATACCGGGACAGACCGAAGGGAAAATTATTTGACCTACTTTGGAGCATTTCTCACTTCTGTAAGACATGCTCTCAGATTCCCCAGGCTTACTCTATGGACGGACAGTCTGTTCTCTCTCACACACACTTGACCGGCAAGTGGTACCAATGCACCAAGTAGGGAACCAACAGGACACTGAACAGCTTCTACCAGGAGTAGCCATAAGACTACTAAATAGTTAACCAAATAGCTACCCAGACTATCTCAGGACTTTACAGTGTGCCCAAACATTTTTCTGTGCGACCTATAATTTGTATTTATTTGCCTTCAATATTTATCATTGTGCTCCAACATTTCTTTGTGTCCGCCTACATTTTTCCACTTAGGCGCACACGTTTTCATCGTAAAAATAAGTCAGCATAGAGTATCTGCATTTGCAGTATCTGCATTTGACCCTCTTTGCACTAACTCTTTTGACTCATCAAATACACTGCTGCTGTTACTGTTTATTATTTATCCTGTTGCCTAGTCATTTTACCCCTACCTATACGTACATACATTTCATTCAGAAAGTATTCAGACCACTTGACTTTTTAAAAATGTTGTTCCGTTAGAACCTTATTCTAAAATGGATAAAATTGTTTTTTCCCCTCATCAATCTACACACAACACCCAAAATGTATTACAAAGAAAAAACTGAAATATCACATTTACATAAGTATTCAGACCTTTTACTCAGCACTTTGTTGAAGGACCTTTGACAGCAATTACAGCCTTGAGTCTTCTTGGATATGACGCTACAAGCTTGGCACACCTGTATTTGGGGAGTTTCTCCCATTCTTCTCTGCAGATCCTCTCAAGCTCTGTCAGGTTGGATGGGGAGCACCGCTGAACTGCTATTTTTAGGTCTCTCCAGAGATGTTCGATGAGGTTCAAGTCTGGGCTCTGGCTGGGCCACTCAAGGACATTCAGCGACTTGTCCCGAAGCCACTCCTGTCATTATCCAGTTGGACGGTGAACCTTCACCCCAGTCTGAGGTCCTAAGCGCTCTGGATGTCACGTCCTGACCAGTAAAGGGGTTATTTGTTATTATAGCTTGGTCAGGACGTGGCAGGGGGTATTTGTTTTATATGGTTTTGAGTGTGTGTTTATGTAGAGTGGTGTTTGATTTATGTATTCCGGGGTTTTGGTCATTGTTCTATGTTTGTATATTTCTATGTCTATTCTAGGGTGTTTAGATATTTGTTTAGGTAATTGGGATTGGGGCCTTCAATTGGAGGCAGCTGTTTATCGTTGCCTCTGATTGAAGGTCCTATAATTAGGAGTATGTTTGTTTTGGGAATTGTGGGAGGTTGTTCTTAGCACTGCTGTATTTAGCCTGCAAGACTGTTAGTTCGTTCGTTTCTTGTTTTGTTTATTTAAGTGTTCACTAATAAAGTCAAGATGAGCACTCGACCCGCTGCGCCTTGGTCCACTTACTACGACGATCGTGAGACTGGAGCAGGTTTTCATCACAGATCTCTCTGTGGTCCGTCCATCTTTCCCTCGATCCTGACTAGTCTCCCAGTCCCTGCCGCTGAAAAACATCCCCACAGCATGATGCCTCCACCACCATGCTTCACCGTGGGAATGGTGCCAGGTTTCCTCCAGACGTGAAGCTTGGCATTCAGGCCAAAGAGTTCAATCTTGGTTTCATCAGACCAGAGATTCTTGTTTCTCATGGTCTGAGAGTCCTTTAGGTGCCTTTTGGCAAACTCCAAGCGGGCTGTAATGTGCCTTTTACTGAGGAGTTCTGTCAGAGTGACCATTGGGTTTTTGGTCACCTCCCTGACCAAGTCCCATCTCCCCCAATTGCTCAGTTTGGCTGGGTGGCCAGCTCTAGGAAGAGTCTTGGTGGTTCCAAACTTCTTCCATTTAAGAATGATGGAGGCTACTTTGTTCTTGGGGACCTTCAATGCTGCAGACATTTTTTGGTACCCTTCCCCAGATCTGTGCCTCGACACAATCCTGTCTTGGAGCTCTACGGAATTCCTTTGACCTCATGGCTTGCTTAAAACATGATCTAAAAACCTGTCTTTTCTTTGTCATTATGGGCTATTGTGTATAGATTGATGAGGAAAATGTTTTATTTAATCAATTTTAGAATAAGGCTGTAACGTAACAAAATGTGGAAAAAGGGAAGCGGTCTAAATACTTTCCGCATGCACTGTATCTACCGCAATTACCTCGTACCCCTGCACATCAACTCGGTACTGGTACCCTGTGTATATAGCCAAGTTGTTGTTACTCATTGTGTATTTATTCCTTGTGTTATTATTTCTTCTATATTTTTCTCTCTGCATTGTTGGGAAGGGCCCGTAAGGAACCATTTCACTGTTAGTCTACACCTGTTGTTTACAAAGCATGTGACAAATAAAATGTTATTTGAGATGAGGAGATGTGGAGAGGAGAGAAAAGGGAGGAATGCAAAGGTGAGCGGGAGAGAGGGAGAGACAGATCCTGTGTGGAATCAAGACGACCATCTAAAGATACAAAAAAAAGGCACGAGCAATGACAAAGGAGAGAAATATTTTTCAAGAAAAGGTAACGAAGAGGTCGAGGAAAGGAGAGGAGAGGAAAGGAGAGGGGAGAGGTAAAGTCGACTGGCTGAGAAAGTCAAACTTGACAGATGGAATAGGAGAACAACGAGACAGCGATAAAGAGAGAAGTCGAGAAGGAAACAGGGACAGACAGGAGATCACAGAGGAAAGAGTGGGGGGAGAGTGAGAGTAAAGGGGGAAAAAAGACGACAGAAAGTGAGAGAGAGAGAGAGAGAGAGAGCGAGAGGGAATGTGAGACGGGAGAGCGCTCCCGCCTGTCTCGTTCCCTGCAGACGCCTCCGCCCAGCCACTCACCTGCCAATAGCAAATTGAAAACAACTCTGCACATAATCCCTGGGAACTAAAAATACCCGGTGCTTTGAAGCCCCTTCCGTGAAGGCCTGTCAGTCTCCACAGGCCTCTTTCCCAGCAACAGACCAACACACACATACATAAATGTATATACACACATATACAGAAACACACACACAGAGAGAGAGAGAGAGAGAGAGAGAGAGAGAGAGACTCAGATGAGAGGGGCTTTTGGGCTTCAGCCACCAGTCAGACACATGGTCCCCCTCCACTGTTGCTGTATGGCAACCAGAAAACAAGCAAACTAGGCAGCAGCATAACAGAGCAGCGATGGAGAAAGATGAGGAGAGATAGTGTAAGAGTGATATATAGAGAAAGGGGGAAGGAGAGAGAGATACCTCATGGCGGTGCGTGTATGTTTGTGTTTGTGTTTAAATGTGTGTGTGTATGAGAGAGAGAGCGAGAGAGAGCAAAAGAGAGCGAGAGAGGGCGAGCAAGAGAGCGAGGGTGTGCATGCATGCTGGGTAGCAGTGGCCTGGTCCAAACTCAGTGGGAGAATACCTCACCTCATTAATCGCTGAATACATAAACCTTCGGGAACACTATGACACACACTGCAATACACTATCCTCTGCTCGACGATTGCGTAACATTACAAACCGCAATCACACATTCAACAGTCCCATAAAACGTGCCTCTCTGCAGGACACATTCACTAAACTGCCCTCCACTAACAGCAGCACTAGCTCTCACTCCCGTCTATTACTCTCATGTTAGAGTATCATCTTACACGGGAACCTGTCCCATTGTTGTAAACAATACGAAAAGTCGTCAGAGGAACAGTTGTTATTCTTTTGCTTACTCTTTCTCTCTTTCCCCATTTATTTTTTATCTTTCCCTCGGTTATGCAATGCTGCTTGGCCACGGTTGTCCTCCAGTTCAAATGGCAGCAGCGTCCAGGTCTTGCGTAAGTTTAGCAGAGGATCGAGCCCCATTCTCAACAACAATCCCACAGTGCTGCTGCTGCTGATACCTCCTGGCTCTCTGTCTCTTTCTCTCCTTCTCTAAGAACACCAATGAGACATCAACATGGTGCACAACAGCAGAGAAACTGACACTGGCAAAGACCTACTGCAGATGCCTCAGTCAAAGAACTACACAACACCAAGGCTACATGGCATTATGATTACATATCAAACACAGTTTCATTACGACAGAACTCAGCTCCATGACACAGCAACAACATAGCCACCAGTATAAAGAAAGACAGGATTACGTATCACAGCCATATACCTGAAACGGGGATACAGGGGAAACACATTGACTATAGTAGTTGCTTTCGGACAATATCCCTTCAAGACAGATGTGCAATTGCTTGAGGTACAGTGGCACCAAACCCAGGAAAATCCCTCTCCCTTGAAACAGCTTGGTCAAAGTCAGATGCAGCTAATAATAGCAGCAAAAACAGCGTGAGCTTGAGGCTTTGTCTTGCCCACAAATAGTTCAAATGGGCCCGCTCTCCACAGTGTGTTTGTGTTCATCTGTTTGGCTGTTGTTTGTACAGCCCTCTCCTCACGAAGCAGCAACACACGCACAAACGCACATACGGACACACGCGCCACAAGACCATGTTATTTACAGAAGTTCAGGGGAGATAGGCAAGAGTGTTCACTTAAACTAACTAAACACAATCCATCACACACATCGAGCCACACCAGGCTCAACACATACAAGGCTTTCAACATACTGAGCTAACACATCCGAACACACAAACACCAGCAGTCAAACACAAACTAACAAAGATGCTGATATTATAGAAAAGGCCCAATGCAGTCAAAAACTAGATTTGCCTGTACTTCATATTTCCGCACTATGAGGGAATAATACTGTGAAAAAGTGCAAATGATGATAACACTCTTTTAGTGTAAGAGCTGTTCAAAAGACCGCTTGAAATTTCTGCCTGTTTTGGTGGGATGGAGTTTTGACCTGCCTGGTGATATCACCAGGCGTTAAATTAGTTAATAGACCAATAAGAGAGTTCCAAACCTCTCTGCCAATAACAGCTCGTTTTCCACCCTCCCCACTCAGACCACTCCCAGACAGTCCTAGAGAAAATCTTGCTTGAGAAATTACTCTTTGCAAAGAAGCTATTTTTGTTTCTTTTTGACCATTTTTAATTAAACCAATCTTAATTGTTACCCAAAAATGATTTGATATTGAGATAAAAACGGCTGCATTGGACCTTTAGCATACTAGACAGGCACACAGACATACTGTACACACACAAACAAGAACACAAGCACATACAGTACCAATAAAAAGTTTGGACACACCTACTCATTCTTTATTTTTACAATTTTCTACATTGTAGAATAATAGTGAAGACATCAAAACTATGAAATAACACATATGGAATCATGTAGTAACAAAACAAGTGTTAGACAAATCAAAATATATTTTATATTTTAGACTCTTCAAACCAGCCACCCTTTACCTTGATGACAGCTTTACACACTCTTGGCATTCTCTCAACCAGATTCACGAGATAGTCACCTGGAATGTATTTTAATTAACAGGTGTGCCTTGTTAAAAGTTAATTTGTGGAATGTATTTCCTTCTTAATGTGTTTGAGCCAATCAGTTGTGTTGTGACAAGGTAGGGGTGGTATACAGAAGATACAAATAAAGAAAAACCTTTGAATGAGTAGGTGTGTCCAAACTTTTGACTGGTATTGTATATGATTGAATTGCACACATGTTACACAAACACGGGCAAACACACACACACACATGCATGCACACAATACACACCATTAAATCTTAATACAAGCAGTGCTATTCATAAATGTGCATTTGTCTTTAAGTCCTATGTATGTCTGACACTCTCTGCTTCCCATAATACAAGTGACACATCCTTCCTGCAGACAGTTTAAAAAGCTGATTAGATTTAATTCTGTAACTCAAACACTTGACACATACACACTGGGCCTTTCTTTTATATTGACCCTCTGCAAACTCTCACCAGAAGAATGGCTCCACACAGCGCTAAGCTAGCTAGCTCACCTTATGAGAGTTATATTATGAAGAAGAAAAGAACTTCACAAAAGCAAAATAACAAATCAAAATCAATTGTATTTGTCATATGCTTTGTAAACAACAGGTGTAGACTAAGTGAAATGCTTACTTATGGGCCATTCCCACATTTTATTATGTTACAGAATTATTCGAAAATTGATTAAATTGTTTTTTTCCCCACTCATCAATCTACACACAATATCTCATAATGACAGAGCAAAAACAGTAAAAACAGTACTTTGTTGAAGCACCTTTGGCAGAGATTACTGCCTTGAGTCTTCTTGGGTAATGTGCAACAAGCTTGGCACACCTGTATTTGGGGAGTTTCTCCCATTCTTCTCTGCAGATCCTCTGAAGCTCTGTCAGGTTGGATGGGGAGCATCGCTGCACAGCTATTTTCAGATCTCTCCAGAGATGTTCGATCGGGTTCAAGTCCGGGCTCTGGCTGGGCCACTCAAGGACATTCAGAGACTTGTCCCAAAGCCACTCCTGTGTTGTCTTGGCTGTGTGCTTAGGGGTGTTGTCCTGTTGGAAGGTGAACCTTCACCCCAGTCTGAGGTCCTGAGTGCTCTGGAGCAGGTTTTCATCAAGGATCTCTCTGTATTTTGCTCCGTTCAGCTTACTCTGACTAGTCTAGCAGTCCCTTTAGCTGAAAAACATTCCCACAGCAGGATACTGCCACCACCATGCTTCACCGTATGTATGGTGCCAGGTTTCCCCCCAAACGTGACACTTGGCATTCAGGCCAAAGAGTTCTATTTTGGTTTCATCAGACCAGAGAATCTTGTTTCTCATGATCTGAGAGTCCTTCAGGTGGCTTTTGGAAAACTCCAAGCGGGCTGTCATGTGCCTTTTACTAAGGAGTGGCTTCCGTCTGGCCACTCTACCTTAAAGGCCTGATTGGTGGAGTACAGCAGAGATGGCTGTCCTTCTGGAAGGTTCTCCCATCTCCACAGAGCAGAGGAACTCTGGAGCTCTGTCAGAGTGACCATCGGGTTCTTGGTCACCTCCCTGACTAAGCCCTTCTCCCTCGATTGCTCAGTTTGGTCGGGCTGCCAGCTCTAGGGGAGTCTGGTTCCAAACTTCCTCCTTTGAAGAATGATGGAAGCCACTATGTTCTTTGGGACGTTTAATGCAGCAGAAAATGCAGGATTGTGCCTCAACACAATCCTGTCTCGGAGCTCTACGGACAATTCCTTCGGCCTCATGGCTTGGTTTTTGCTCTGACATGCACCTTCAACAATGGGACCTTAAATAGACAGATGTGAGCCTTTCCAAATCATGTACATTCAATTTAATTTAGCACCGGTGGACTCCAATTAAGTTGTAGAAACATCTCAAGGATGCACCTGAGCTCAATTTCGAGTCTCATAGCAAAGGGTCTGAATACTTATGTAAATAAAGTATTTCTGTTTTTTATTTTTAATACATTTGCAACAACAAAAAAATTAACCTGTTTTCGCTTCGTCATTATGGGGTATTGTGTGTAGATTGATGAGGGGAAAAAAACAATTCAATACATTTTAGAATAAGGCTGTAACCTAATAAAATGTGGAAAAGGGGAAGGGGTCTGAATACTTTCTGAATGCACTGTACATATAAAGTAGGTAGGGATAAAGACAATAGGATAGATAATAAAACAGTAGCAGAAGCGTATGTGATGAGTCAAAAGAGTTGGTGCAAAAAGGGTCAATGCAGATAGTCCGGTTAACTTACTTACTATTTAGCAGTCTTATGGCTTGGGGGTAGAAGCTGTTCAGGGTCCTGTTGGTTCTAGACTTATTAATCAGCATCATAGCTTGTTACAGATTAGCAACATGGACATTGTTCTATCACATTCATGTTCAATTAATTTACCTTAGTAGAGCTGTTACTGCACAAAAAAAGCGTTACTAACTATAGTAAACTACAGCGTATAACAAGGAGGCTTTATGAGCAAATAACACCGAAACACTCCAAATCTAAAGTGATTCAAACTTGCCATAATGCATTTTATTTTAACCATGTAAAGTTTAATGTTAAGAACTTATTCAAAGTGTAATGTGTTATCGAAAGGCTAGGTAATTAGTGCTCCATTGAATCCACATTACTAAATAAAGGCAGAATCAACATGTGGTCTCTATTTACATTGGTACAACAGGCAGATGCTTTCCACTCACTGTGTTAGCTCCTTAACAGCTGACTTCTCTTAAAAACACTGAAATGTTTGCCCAACAACATCTCATAAATTGGAAATACGTCAAGTGATTTGCTGCGAGTACAATATATCAATGTCTAATGCCTTGAGTGTAGTTTAGATAGTGTCGTAAATTGTACTACACTATGTACAATGTACTCTTCTATTCTACAATGTACATTTCCAAAGTTAACATTAATGTAAATCAAATGCCATATATAGTTTAATACAAACACTCACAGTGATATGACTAAAATCATGGGAGGAGTAGGCTGCTCTGAACGAGGATTGCACTTCTATATTGAACAAAAATATAAACACAACATGTAAAGTGTTGGTCCCATGTTCCATGAGCTGAAATAAAAGATTCTAGAAATGTTCTACACACACAGAAAGTGTATTTCTCTCAAATTGTTGGCAGACATTTCTTTACATCCCTGTTAGAGAGCATTTCTCTTTTGCCAAGATAATCCCTCCACCTGAGAGGTGTGGCATATCAAGAAGCTGATTAAATGAGCATTACACAGGTGCACCTTGTGTTGGGGACAATAAAAGGCCACTCTAAAATGTGCATTTTTGTCACACAACACAAATATCTCGTGTTTTGAGGGAGGGTGCAATTGGCATCCTGACTGCAGGAATGCTCACCAGAGCTGTTTCCAGAGAATGTCATGTTCATTTCTCTACCATAAGCCACCTCCAATATCATTTTAGAGAATTTGGCAGTACGTCCAACCGGCCTCACAACCGCAGACCACGTGTAACCACGCCAGCCCAGGACCTCTACATCCGGCTTCTTCACCTGCGGAATCGTCTGAGGGGGTGCTGAGAAGTTTTCATGTCTGTAATAAAGCCCTTTTTGTGGGGAAAAACTCGTTCTGGTTGGCTGGCCATGGCTCCCCAGTGGGTGGCTGCGCCCTTGCCCAAGTCATGTGAAATCCATGACATAGCCTAGGTGACAAGGTTGAAAAAGACGCAGCAAGCACACACGCAGGCAATGCATGCAGCATGCACACACACACACATACGAGATTGGGAAAGGGGGGGGGGGTGTGGGTGAGAGAAGGCAAGCATTGGGAAGAGTTTAATTGGGGGCCAATGAGTATCAATGAGGGGCAAAAATGAGTGGAGAGATGAGAAAGAGAGAGGATGAGATTGGGATGGGGGAAGGATAGGTTCTCTTTCTACAAACCACTCGACAGCCCAGCAACAGTGGGTCTCCAGCTGGAATTGTCCATGGAGCAAGTGGCAGAGCAGAGCCCAGGGCAGCATTCAGTATTACAGTGGAGGAAAAAAGTATTTGATCCCCTGCTGATTTTGTACGTTTGCCCACTGACAAAGAAATGATCAGTCTATAATTTTAATGGTAGGTTTATTTGAACAGTGAGAGACAGAATAACAACAAAAATCCAGAAAAACGCATGTCAAAAATGTTTTAAATTGATTTGCATTTTAATGAGGGAAATAAGTATTTGACCCACTCTCAATCAGAAAGATTTCTGGCTCCCAGGTGTCTTTTATACAGGTAACGAGCTGAGATTAGGAGCACACTCTTAAAAGGAGTGCTCCTAATCTCATTTTGTTACCTGTATAAAAGACATTGTACACAGAAGCAATCAATCAATCAGATTCCAAACTCTCCACCATGGCCAAGACCAAAGAGCTCTCCAAGGATGTCAGGGACAAGATTGTAGACCTACACAAGGCTGGAATGGGCTACAAGACCATCGCCAACAGCTTGGTGAGATGGTGACAACAGTTGGTGCGATTATTAAGAAACTGTCAATCTCCCTCGGCCTGGGGCTCCATGCAAGATCTCACCTCGTGGAGTTGCAATGATCATGAGAACAGTGAGGAATCAGTCCAGAACTACACGGGAGGATCTTGTCAATGATCTCAAGGCAGCTGGGAACATAGTCACCAAGAAAACAATTGGTAACACACTACGCCGTGAAGGACTGAAATCCTGCAGCGCCCGCAAGGTCCCCCTGCTCAAGAATACATATACAGGCCCGTCTGAAGTCTGCCAAAGAACATCTGAATGACTCAAAGTGTTGTGGTCAGATGAGACCAAAATTGAGCTCTTTGACATCAACTCAACTCGCCGTGTTTGGAGGAGGAGGAATGCTGCCTATGACCCCAAGAACACCATCTCCACCGTCAAACATGGAGATGGAAACATTATGCTTTGGGGGTGTTTTTCTGCTAAGGGGACAGGACAACTTCACCGCATCAAAGGGACGATGGACGGGGCCATGTACCGTCAAATCTTGGGTGAAAACCTCCTTCCCTCAGCCAGGGCATTGAAAATGGGTCGTGGATGGGTATTCCGGCATGACAATGACTCAAAACACACGGCCAAGGCAACAAAGGAGTGGCTCAAGAAGAAGCACATTAAGGTCCTGGAGTGGCCTAGCCAGTCTCCAGACCTTAATCCCATAGAAAATCTGTGGAGGGAGCTGAAGGTTCGAGTTGCAAAACGTTTAGCCTCGAAACCTTAATAACTTGGAGAAGATCTGCAAAGAGGAGTGGGACAAAATCCCTCCTGAGATGTGTGCAAACCTGGTGGCCAACTACAAGAAACATCTGACCTCTGTGATTGCCAACAAGGGTTTTGCCACCAAGTACTAAGTCATGTTTTGCAGAGGGGTCAAATACTTATTTCCCTCATTAAAATGCAAATCATTCAATAACATTTTTGACATGCGTTTTTCAGGATTTTTTTGTTGTTATTCTGTCTCTCACTGTTCAAATAAACCTACTATTAAAATTATAGACTGATCATTTCTTTGTAAGTGGGCAAATGTACAAAATCAGCAGGGGATCAAATACTTTTTCACCCCACTATATATGTACAATGCCTGCTTGCTGGTTTAAATAGTGCACTGCCAGGCTTCTCCCTCTGCCCCCACTACACCCTCCCCAAACCACACCCATCTCCCCCCTGCTCCGGCCGACTCCTCCCCTCCACAGCCCATCCTCTCCCCCTTTTAGTGCGAGTTACAGTGCCGTGGTGCCCCGCAGTGCTGCCTCTGAGGACTTCCTGGCGCCCTACCAAATAAGGTTGATACCCTTGTGTGTTTGTGTGTCTGTGTGCATTATTAGCTGGCAAAGACATTCATACTTTGACACTGGATCACACACACACACACACACACACACACACAGTCAACTGTTAAAAAAATAGCCACTTGTATCGTCTTTGGCTGTGCACTATGGGACTAACAACTGGTGGTTTGACTCCCTCTCCCTCGTCTCTCTCTTTGTCATCTTTCCTCCCAGGAGCTAAAGAGTGGAGCAGCATCAGAAGTGAAAATCAAAAAGGATAAATACAAGAATAATCTGTCTTTTTTCTCTGGATGTTGACTCAGAATTATTTATACCCTGTAAATGCCTTCCTGACTGCGCTTGGCACATTGCCTGATCTATTCATATTTAGGGTATTTATACAACGGGCAGGGCCAAGGATAATATTTAATGCAAAATATACTTTGGGGCATATAAAATATCTCCTAATTAACTTTTCCTCCATGCCGTGTACTCACATTTGATCTGGAGGAGAAAAAAATATTACAGAATAAATGGCACAATAGCAGTGTTTAATAGTATTATTGTGTTTAGACAACCATAACTTTGAAAATATGAATGCCTATGTAAAAATGTAGTTATTAACACAGTGGTTTATTACTTGAAAGCAGTGAGGGGGTAAAAACAACTTTAAATTAGGTAATTGTAGTGACTCTGGGTTAACAGTCCCAGACCCCTATTAATCCAATCCAATTTGGGAGTGTAGGTCACACAAAACACACACACACACACACCATTTTCTCAATATCACCCCCTGCCTCAGGAGATGAAAGGAATAAAACTTGATTTCTCAAAACTGTTCTGACAATATTTTAGATTGCCCTGCTCTTGGTGCTTTATAGCAGTCAGGGAAAACAGGAATTCAGAGGCGGCCCACTGAGAATAAGATGGTATCACTGATATAATCCACTCTTTCAATGTGATATAAATACTCATAGGCCTCTCTATGTGTTAATGAGTCATTTGCCATTGGTGCTCACCCTGTCCCTATCTACACAGCAGCTTCAGGCTGGAGAGACTCAGGCAAGGACACGCTGAATTAACATAAAATTAGGGAAAACTTTCGAGTTAAATTACAAATTTACTCACATACACAATACAAGGTACCCCTTCTTTAAAGTGAGATTGGGGGGGGGGGGGGTAAGTCTTGGATCAGTGTTTCATTGTAGTCTGCTTCTACTACCTCATAACTATGCAATAACACATTGTCAAGCCGGTGCCGGGAGTCAGCCTAGAAGGAAATCGATCCCCCTATCTCACAAGGAGTTCATGTCAGGCAACTTTTTTCGATGACCGCTCTAGCAGCACAGGGCCGCATTATCGTTGTTTTACCTGCCCGGATGCAACAGTGCCAGGAATAGTTTATATAGTTTCCACAAACACACATGATGACATACATAAAGGGAATGGCGATATTTTAATACTTTGCAGATAATACTACCCACTGGGCAAAATCGTCTCCACGTCATTTCAACCCAAAAACTCAGTGGAAAACTGCAGTCATCCAACTTTTAACCTAAATCCAATGACATGGTGACATGCTTTGTTGATTTCACGTTGAATTCACTTTAGTTGACAACTCAACCAAATGTAAATCAAAACTGTACGTTGAATTGACTTCTGTGCCCAGTGGGTAATTACCGGTTATTGGACCTTTTAAATTATGCATTTAACCATAACCATTACACATGTGCGCAGGCGCTCTGGCACGTATTCAGGCGCGCACACAAACACACACACTTACTCTCAGAGGGGTAGGGGGGTTGCATGTCGATTTTGTGAACCTCTTTTGCATAGTACTCCTCCTCGCTTCGTTGGCGCTCACACGTCGCCGCCCGTTCGTTGGCTTTCTCCTGCAACAGGTCCCTCGTGCTGTTATAGATGGCGATGATATCCCGCGACACCTCTTCGGGCTTGGGGTATGTCTCCGGGGGGCTCGTGAGCTTCAGCTTGCTCAGTATCTGTCCCCGGATGGCTTCTATGCGCTTTTTCATAAACTGATCCATGTCCAGCGTACTGCATGTAGACAAACTGACGGCCACAGTGGCTAAATCCAAGGTCAGGAGAAGACTTAAAACGCAGTAGTTCATTGTGAACTCTAAAAGTAGACTACAGCAGCGTCTTGAAATCTTGACCAAAAAAAATGATAAAGCGGCCTTGGAAAGGGAATTTAGATATAACAGAAAGGCAATATAAACATGAAAAAAAAGGCAAAATATTGGATTTTTTTTTACAACTAAATATAGGCCTACACACTTAACTACTTGTAGCCTAAATATTGGGAAACGTGGTAGTTTTGTGATCCCAGTTTAAGCACAGTATTTCAAATTGTGCCTGGAAATCCATTTAACAACCATGGAAGGGAAATAATCTGTAAAATCCGTTATACGGGCAGCGGAGAGCAGACAGCAGCAGTAGGCTATGTATATTACCAATCACTTCACAATAAACGCATACTAAACGCGCGTAAAGTTACAATTGTCCAAACAAAAAGACCGAATTGTGGCCATTAAATGGCAATCAAAGTTTAATACAAAAACGACGTAAAACAAACTACAACCAGCTAGCTCGCTATCTCCAGTTGTACAGAACAGACGTGTAGCCTGTGGGTTAGCGCACACCTCCACTGCATCAGAGCGCTGCAAGCTTTCCAACTGTGGCCAGTACCGCGCTCAGCACAAGTCCGTCTTTGATTTCTCTATCTCAAGATCAAGATGGGCTTCGCTGAGCAGTTGCATCGCGGTTCTTGACAGAAGAACATACAACAGTGCAAAAATCAACCCGTCCGGGTACTCGCAAGGTGTCGTCTCGATTTGATATAACCTATTAAAGTTGTTATAACGCATATGTTGGGTCAATATAAATTGAGAAAATGCGGGATTTTTTAAAATCAAAAGTATGGCAAGTACGTTGAAGTATAAAGATAATAATTCCTTTTAATACAATGGTAAACCGTTGACGCGTTCCTCCATCCCTTCTTGCTGAAAATCGGTCCACAGAGCTGATGTTGCCAGTGGCACAACAGCATGCGGCAGGTTGTAGAGGGATATTTATAAGACTTACTTAACCACGTGCTCCCCCGTCTTCAAATTGATGTTGTGATCGTCACTTTCAGACCGGGGGACTCCTTCAACTTCAGGTTACGATACGATTTATTGTAACGAGTGTTTAGTGTGCCCATCCGGACAGTTCAGCGGGTAATGTCCCTGCGAGCAACCACGGGGTCCTAACGCCAGATGGTTAATTTGGCGTCCACAAGCTAAATAACCATATCCCCAAGTCCGGTGTAAAACATACACTTATTTTGCTACCGCATTACGCAATGGATAAAGTAGACCAGAAATATTTAAGATTCGAGTTGGGATGGCTCTAAAGAAACATATTGCAGATGAAAACTCCGAAATTACAAAAACATACAATTTAGCTTCCTGAGAAATTATATGAACTGGATAAATAAATGATAGGCTGACTTGATTTGTGGGCTCCAGGTAAGTCTTTTCTTTTCTCAACCCTCCTCAATAACATGACAGAAGTTGGCAAGAATACGGCTTCCCATAGGTTTAAATAACTTAAATAAAAACATCATCACTACTACAAGTGAAGGTGTTATTTTTTATGCCCATTCTTTTTTAAACTCTTTATGCAGCTCTTAAATGGGGGAGGTTTAGAATGGTTCTCCCCTGGGTCTTTGTTAGGGAGTGGTACGCTACAGCACTCTCTTCATCCCTGCACCTGTCTTAGGGGGACTGTACCATGTCAGCCATGAGAGTCCATGGACATTCCCGCATCCACTCTATTTTTCTATTTTCTTGTATTCTCACTCCCACAGTCATAATGCACCAGGTTGATTTACATTTACGCTCCCAAGAAAATCCCACTGTTTTCATCCTTTGCCAAGGCTTTTTTCCTGTCTCTGCTAAAACCTCCCTCTCTCACCCTGCCCCCACACCTCCAACACCACTCCACCCAAACCAAAGTCTGCAGTTCATCAGCTGTGACAGGCTCTCAGAAACTCTCTCAGAGCCCAGCCTTACTGGTGTAAACCAGATGTCACTAAATCAGTACCCACACAGACATCTTAGGCCAACAAGAGGTGTGAGTGTGTGTAAGGTGCATGGGAGGGCAGTGCAAGTAGAGGTAGGTATCTCACACAGGGAGGGCAGTTCCTGCATGTCCTGTCCAACACCTGCTCACTGTGTTGAACACACCATGACCTCAGTCAGTGTATACGGTACAGTAACACAGACAGAACACCATTATTACTTTAAGCCCTCTAAACATATGTAGTGAGTTGACCCTGTCATGTTTAATCACCTTCTGCACCTGCAGATACCCCTATATCATTCCTTTACACCCAGTGAATCTGTATTAGTAACTCCTTTTCTACAATCCCTGTACACCGGCTCAGGAAAACCCTTGGGTCGTGTTCATTTAGGCATACTGACAAAATGACGGAAAACAAAAACAAGTGTGTCTGATTGGGCAAATTCAGGTAGCGCCTTGCTGATTACCTAGATTTTCTTCCATTCTGTGCCTAATGAACATGGCCCAGGTTAGAGCAACAAAGGGACAGCTGGACCTAATAAAGAGGGACAGAGGGAAATACCATATAGACTGAAGAGGATGAGATGACATAGCAGGCTGGTTCTCTAGCAGTGTGTCAATAGAGCCAGGAGAGCCCTGGCATTCCATAGTGGCAGGTCGCAGTGTTGCCATGACAAATGAGCGTTCTACGCGGTGGAGACAGGTCGGCTGAGTCGTGGCGGCATTCTCCTTGCGGCGATAAGGGCGCTCTGCAAATATTTCCACTACTTGTATGTGTGTGGCAAGGATCAGACAGGAAGAGAGGGAGTAAAATGAAAAGGAGAGAAAGGGAGAGAAAGAGAAAAGAGGAGCCAGCAGAACTGCCACTGGGCAGTCGCCACATCAACTTGGCACTCAGGGTCACTCTGAGGCGAGGGCCGTCTCCTTGGCAACCGTCCAGTAGACACACGCAGGCAAGCAGTGTGTAAAACGGGGTGAGCGTCACAAAACAAGAAGTTTATGTAGTGGGGACAGCATCTCTATGTCACCAGCTGTTCCGTGCTCTCTGGCACACACATATTTCCTCTCTGAGGGGTATCATCTCACATTCTCTGACAGACAGGGAGCATGTCTACCATGTATTTTGTTTGTCATATGATAACTACAGCCATAACACATACAAAATATATACAGTATATATAATTGATGAAATAAACTAGATACACTGTACAAAATATTAAGTACAACTTCCTAATATTGAGTTGCACCAATCTCCCTTTTGACCTCAGAACAGCCTCCACAAGGTGCCGAAAGCATTCCACAGGGATGCTGGCCCATGTTGACTCCAATGCTTCCCACAGTTGTGTCAAGTTGGTTGGATGTCCTTTGGGTGGTGGACCATTCTTGATACACACAGGAAACTGTTGAGCGGGAAAAACCCAGTTTCAGTTCTTAAATCTTTTGTGTCTTGCCCATTCACCCCTTGAATGGCACACATACACAGTCCATGTCTCAAGGCTTAACAATCCTTCTTTAACCTGTCTCCTCCTCTTCATCTACACTGATTGAAGTGGAATTAACAAGTGACATCAATAAGGGATCATAGCTTTCACCTGGATTCACCTGGTCGGTCTGTCATGGAAATAGCGGGTGTGCATGTTTTGTACACATGGTATAAACACATTGACAGTCTTTAGTTAAACTAGTGCTATAACTAGTACTATAACTACATTAGTATTCAGTGAAAGGCTACATTCGCCCTCAGTTCACCTAAAAACAACTAATCACAAAACTGAAAAAGGAAATGTTTATCAACTGGCTTTTTATTGAGGGACATGCAACTCTTATGAAAAAAGGTCTATATACAACAGAGTTCAGACAGAAAAATGTTCAGTGGGACATTTACAAGCCAGAGAGCACCAGCATTAAACAAATTAGGGATCCTGCAGCAAATAATTGTGCGCCAGAACAGGACCTTGACCCCAGTCTTTCTTCAGCTCCTGGTTCCATATAGAAAATTCAAAAGAGGGGTATTTGGGCCTGGTAGGGCTGCCTCTGTGGGAAGAGGCGAGGGAGGCTGGGTTGAGCTGATCTCAGCGATGCAGGACCCTTCAGCTCCATTCCTCACAGTGGACTCAAAGGCACGGTCTTGTGTACACACACTCCTGGGTGTGCTCAGTCACACATACTTACACAGATGGGCCTGTCTGCTCAGTCCGACTCGCTGTTGTAGTCCTCTGCACCCCCTGGTGCCTCCTCCTCGCCCCCCTCCTCGTCGCTCTCCTTGTCCCAGTCCTTCATGGAGGCTCCCATCATGAAGTCGTCTCTCAGCACGCTCCAAGCTGGCTTCTCTTCTGCCTCCCTGCCAGTCTATACACAAACAAAATATATTAGCTTTTTTACAAAGATGGTACTTATTATCCATAAATGATCCGTTTCTTATATCAAATATATTTCCGCTTCAGGTGTATGATCAAACACAGAAATAGACCACCACAATAACTCCCAACTCCTCAGTCTCATCAACTGAGATGCAGCGGTCTAAGGCACTGGATCTCAGTGCTTGAGGCGTCACTACAGACACCCTGAATCCAGGCTGTATCACAAACGGCCGTGATTGGGAATCCAATTGGGCGGCACACAATTGGCCCAGCATCATCCAGGTTTGGCTGGTATAGGCCGTCATTGTAAATAAGAATTTGTTCTTAACTGACTTGCCTAGTTAAATGAAGGTTAAATAAAAATAAATACAAAATCATAACAATAGTCTCCTAGAAAGTTTCACAACATCCCAAAGCCAACGGTGCCACCATGTGGATATCAAGGGAAACTACACTTACGACAACAGGATATTGTCATATTTATTCAATTACATGCAATTAAATAAGCTGTTTTGATGCCAATTATTACAGACCTGCCTTATTCATTACGCAGTTTATTATTGTTAAAATCCCGTGTTTGTCAACAGAAAAAAATCCCGGCTTTGGGCTTGGGAAAAATTTCCTGGACACAAGAGTTTGGGGATGGACATCAGTCTAAGCCCTTCAATCTCCAGTGCCAGCCCAGCTATAACACTGACCCTCTAACCCTGAAGCTCAGAGGCCCTATTAGTATATGAACATGTATGTCAACAGACTGTCCCTATGGTGCTGCTGTTAGTATGAGAGCAGCAATTGTGTTTATATATTTATACAGACGTTGTGAGATGGATTTGGCCTATGTTCCCCGTTACGGCCATCTTCACATTCCCAATCAACACAGTGGATCTCTGCACCGTAACTACCACCATATCAAACTACTTCAGTCAAGTACCCTCTTGCTTGAGAATCAGTCTATTAGATAAAAAAACACTACTTATCACATGCTACATCCAAGCTAAAATAGGTTTTTACTTAATTTATTCCTTATTTTACCAGGTGAATTGGGTTGCAAAGAGGGCTGACCCCATTTAGTCAACTGGTCGATTGTTTGGTCAACCGAGATTTCTTTAGTTGAAAAGTAGCAAAAAAAACATTCAAAATCATGGTGTACAAGACACCTGTGGACTGATCCATTGCGGAGGCTGTGGGGATGGCACAGTCCATGCCATTATAACAAATGCGCTTTCTCCCGCGTTGGATAGTGAAACCACGACTAAAGGACATCAATAAGAAGAGACTTGCTTGGGCCAAGAAACACGAGCAATGGACATTAGACTGGTGGAAATCTGTCCGTTGGTCTGATGAGTCCAAATCTGAGATTTTTGGTTCTAACGGCGGTGTCTTTGTGAGAAGCAGAGTAGGTGAACGGAAGATCTCTGCATGTGTGGTTCCCACCGTGAAGCATGGAGGTGGTGGTGTGATGGTGCTTTGCTGGTGACACTGTCAGTGATTTATTTAGAATTCAATGCAAACTTAACCAGCATGGCTACCACCGCATTCTGCAGCAATACGCCACCCCAACTGGTTTGCGCTTAGTGGGAATATAATTTCTTTTTTTAACAGGACAATGACCCAACACACCTCCAGGCTGTGTAAGGGCAATTTGACCAAGAAGGAAAGTGATGGAGTGCTGCATCAGATGACCTGGCCTCCACAATAACCCGACCCAATTGAAATGGTTTGGGTGGAGTTGGACCACAAAGTGAAGGAAAAGCAGCCAACAAGTGCTCACCATATGTGGGAACTCCTTCAAGACTGTTGGAAAAGCATTCCAGGTGAAGCTGGTTGAAAGAATGTGTGCAAAGCTGCCATCAAGGCAAAAGGTGGCTACTTTGAAGAATCTAAAATATATTTTGATTTGTTGGTTACTAAATGATTCCATATGTGTTATTTCATAGTTTGTCTTCAACTATTATTCTACAATGTAGAAAACAGTCAAAATATAGGAAAACCCTTGAATGAGAAGGTGTGTCCAAACTTTTGACTGTATGTAAATAAGGTTTTTCAGTTTAATCTTTTAGATAAATTAGCAAAAATGTCTAAAAACCTATTTTCACTTTGTCATTATGGGGAATTGTGTGTAGATTGCTGAGAAAAAACATCTTATTTAATCAATTTTAGAATAAGGCTGTAACGTAACAAAATGTGGATAAAGTCAAGGGGTCTTCCTGAAGGCACTGTAGGCTTATATTTCAATAATTACAGGCCATTCGGCAAGTATTCAGACCTAATTTTTCACATTTTGTTAGGTTATAGCTTTATTCCAAAATTGACCATTTTTTCCCCTCATCAATTTATACACAGTACCCCATAATGACAAAGTAAAACAGGTTTTTAGAAATGTTTGCTAGTTTTTAAAAAAAACAACCAAAAAACAGTATTTTTTTAAAGTATTCAGACTCTTTATTCAGTACTTTGTTGAAGCAGCCTCAAGTTCTCTTGGATATGACGCTACAAGCTTGGCACACCTGTATTTGGGGAGTTTCTCCCATTCTTCTTTGCAGATCCTCTCAAGCTCTGTCAGATTGGATGGGGAGCATAGCTACACAGCTATTTTCAGGTCTTTCCGGAGATGTTCCATCGGGTTCAAGGCGGGCTCTGGCTGGGCCACTCAAGGACATTGAGACTTGTCCCAAAGCCAATCCGGCATTGTCTTGGCTGTGTGCTTAGGGTCGTTGTCCTGTTGGAAGGTGAACCTTCGCCCCAGTCTGAGGTCCTGAGCGCTCTGGAGCAGGTTTTCATCAAGGCTCTCTCTGTACTTTGATTCATTCATCTTTCCCTTGATCCTGACTAGTCTCGCAGTCCTTGCCACTGAAAAACATTCCCACAGCAGGATGCTGCCACCACCAGCATCATGCTTCACCCTAGGCATGTTGCCAGGTTTCCTACAGACATGATGCTTGGCATTCAGGCCAAAGAGTTCAATCTTGGTTTCATCAGACCAGAGAATCTTGTTTCTCATGGTCTGAGAGTACTTTTGGTGCCTTTTGGCAAACTCCAAGTTGGCTGTCATGTGCTTTTACTGAGGAGTGGCTTCCGTCTGGCCACTCTACCATAAAGGCCTGATTGGTGGAGTGCTGTTCCCCCAATGGTTGTCCGACGGTCATCCTTTTGGAAGGTTCTCCATCGGGACCATCGAGTTCCCTGACCAATCCCCCCGATTACTCAGTTTGGCTGGGCGGCCAGCTCTAGGAAGTCTTGGTGGTTCTAAACTTCTTACATTTATGAATGATGGAGGCCACTGGGTTCTTGAGGCCCTTCAAAGCTGCAGACATTTTTGGTACCCTTTTTGGTACCCTTCCCCATCTATGCCTCGACACAATCTTGTCTCGGAGCTCTACGGACAATTCCTTCGACCACATTGCTTGGTTTTTGCACTGATTTGCACTGTCAACTGTGGGACCTTATGTAGACAGGTGTGTGCCTTTCCAAATCATGTCTGATCAATAGAATTTAAAACAGGTGGACTCAAATCAAGTCGTAGAAACATCGCAAGGATGATCAACAGAAACAGAATGCACCTTAGTTCAATTTCGAGTTTCATAGCAAAAGGTCTGAATACTTAAGTAAATAAGGTCTGTTTTTTATTTTGTAGAAACTTGCAAAAAAAATTCAAAAACATGTTTTCGCCTTGTCATTATGGGGTAGTGTGTGTAGATTGATGAGGGAAAAAGTCAATTCAATCAATTTTAGAATAAGGCTGTAAAGTAACAAAATATAGGAAAGGGGAAGGGGTCTGAATACTTTCCGAATGCACTGTATATAGGCTACTGTATCAATCAATCATCTGTTCATTCATGTCATCACACAGCGTACGAGACATTCATGATTTGAAATGCAATGAAGCATTTGCTTTAAAATAAAATAATAAAGCGACCATTGAATAATTAGCATAAACAATAAATAGGCCTAAACCATTCATTTCAGAAATTGTATTCACAATTAATGCGACTTGAGTCTTTGCTGTAATAATGGGTTTAAAAAAACACAACCTTAACAGACTCTGGTACACTTATAATTTATTTAGTGTTGTTTACACTGTTCCAAACTGTCAGAAAGATTACAATATAATTTAACAGCACCTGTTTGGCACACATAAAATGCACCTAGCACTTGGTCCTTACATTCTTTTGCTTGATCTCCGGTATTTTCCACAACTGGTTTTATTTCGCACATCTGACTTCACTTTTACCTCCAGAGCAATCAGTAAACATTCCCCCCGTTTCGAGTTTGTCACATCCTCTGCATCCATTTTGCTGTCACGTGTTACGGTGTTCAGACCTTGTTATAACCAATTTATTGATGTTACTATGATATGCTATAGGTCAGGCCCTAGTGGTCATGTGCATGCGATGCATACATGTATCACGTAAAGAATGCAAGGGTTGAGGGAATAGGGAATGTTTTTCCTTAACCTCTTATAGTTAACACATTAGGGATGTCGGTAACATAACTTCAGTCAGAAATGGCTGTAATTATGTTGCAGCTTCAGAAACACGGACAGTGCGATACACACTGTTGATGTTCTGTGCTGGTCGCTGCAGCAGGGAGGAGAGAGAGACAACGGGTGCTTGTCACGCAGTCACAGTCCTTAATTTTTTATAACACAGTCCAGCAAGTCTGAGCCAGGCCCAGCAATCAAATCAATTGCCATCGGACTCCCTCTAATCATGTGTGTGTATTAATTATTTCATCAAACATGTTCGCTTAAAGCATCAGACAAGCTCAGTGCATATAATTGATTTGATTAAAACACATAGGATGTGTCTATACTATATATGGAAAAATACAAGTTTTAAAATTTGGAATTGAAAGAACAGACGACTCTTGGTCGGCCAAGATTAATTTTAGTCGGGGACTGCCCTAGTTGCAATCCAATTAATGGAAAGAGAAAAGACACATTTGAAAGGACACATTGACTCTTAAATGCTTATCTAGTATGGACCCCTGACCAATAGATGATTAAGAGCAAAAAACACTCCAGAAGACAGGTGTTTAAGAAAAAAATTATTCCATGACTGAAACATAAATCGATCTCAGCTCGATTGTCTGCGGGGCCAAGTTAACTTCCCCTTTCATGTAAAAACAAGTCATAACCATCATGCTGTTAGGGAAAAAGGATCATTTAGTATATGTACTAAACTGCGAGTTTGACCAATTCCAGTCACCTTGTTTAGGGGGTCCAGTGTTCTCACCCGTGATAATTTTTATGTAGAAGGACTGAGAAGTTCAGTTCTGGTGACTTTTTTTAAATGGACATTCTACCCAAAACAAATGAAAATAAAATGATCCTGACCACATTTAAAATATAATTTCCACCTCAATAAATGAGCCCAATAACATACTAGTATAAAATATTTTTATATTGGACCATGCATTGTCTACATCAGGGTTATTCAACTCTTACCCTATGAGGTCCAGAGACGGCTGTTTTTCCATTCTACCTGATAATTAATTGCACACACCTGGTGTCCCAGGTCTAAAATCAGTCCTCGACTAGAGGGGAACAATGAAAGAAAAGCTGTGGAACTGGCTTTGAGGTCCCAAGTTGAGTATGAGAGGTCTATATTATCAGAAGTGCTACTAGCAATAAGCATTATCACCTGTAACCCAACTGATGCAGCATAGTGGATATAAATACATAGGCTGAAGCATGGGGTTTGTCCTTCTGCATTTACCCCATTGGACACATCCTGATTGTTATTAATAATAATAATTATTCATAATTCAATTGAAAAACTATAATTTTCGCTTTCAAAAGTGTTTTTCCCACAATTGCTGTGCATTGACTGTTTCAGTCAATTAGCATTTTGAAACTATTTAACCATCAAAGTAATTGTTTTAAAAACCGGATGTTTTTTGTCATTTTATGAGACATGTCTTAAAACCTGTCTGGGCTAGGGGGCAGTATTGAGAATTTTGGAAAAATATGTTCCCATTTTTAACTGCCTCCTACACCAACTCAGAAGCTAGAATATGCATATTATTGTTCAGGTTTGGATAGAAAACACTCTGAATTTTCTAAAACTGTTTGAATGGTGTCTGTGAGTATAACAGAACTCCTATGGCAGGCAAAAACCTGACAAGGTTTCAAGCAGGAAGTACCCTGTCTGACAAGGAGTCGTGCGTCTTGCATCTTTTTATTGAAAAGTAAGGATCTTAGCTGTAACGTGACAATTCCCAGGGCTCCAATAGGCTCTCAGAGCCCGCGAAATAACTGAAGGTTTACGAGGGAACCTCAGGTTGAAACAGATTATCGCCTTTTGTAAGTGGCTGCTCCGAGGACCTTTGAATGATGCGCGTGCATGAGTCGCTTCTGAGGAGAAATTTTATTCGGCTGTTTAGGCTCAATGCATACTCCCGGTCGGAATATTATCACTTCTCTACGACATAAATGGCATAAAAATTGGTTTTAAACAGCGGTTGACATGCTTCGAAGTACGGTAATGGAATATTTAGACATTTTTGACACGCCAATGCGCCATGCGCGAAACCGGGAAGAAGCATTCTAGAACTCACGAACAAAACGTCGCTGTTTGGATATAACGATGGATTATTTGGGACCAAACCAACATTTGTTATTGAAGTAGAAGTCCTGGCAGTGTATTCTGATGAAGAACAAGCAAGGTAAGAACATTTTTCTTATAGGAAATGTGATTTTGGTGGATGCTGACCTGGGTGGGTATCTAAATAGCTAGCCCTGTAATGCCGGGCTATGTACTTAGATTATTGCAAAATGTGCTTCATCCGAAAAGCTATTTTAAAATCGGACATATCGAGTGCATAGAGGAGTAATGTATCTATAATTCTTAAAATAATTGTTATGCTTTTTGTGAACGTTTATCGTGAGTAATTTAGCAAACTGTTAGTAAATTCAACGGAAGTTTGCCGGGGGTTATGCGTTTTCTGAACGTCACATGCTAATGCAAAAAGCTGTTTTTTGATATAAATATGAACTTGATTGAACAGACATGCATGTATTGTATAACACAATGTCCTAGGTGTGTCATCTGATGAAGATCATCAAAGGTTAGTGCTGCATTTAGCTGTGGTTTGGGTTTATGTGACATGATATGCTAGCTTGAAAAATGGCTGTCTGATTTTTTCTGGCTGGGCACTCTGCTGACATAATCTAATGTTTTGCTTTCGTTGTAAAGCCTTTTTGAAATCGGACAGTGGGGTTAGATTAACGAGATTCTTGTCTTTAAATAGCTGTAAAATAGTCATATGTTTGAGAAATTGAAGTAATAGTATTTCTAACGATTCAAAAATCGCGCCACTGGAATTTCAGTAGCTGTTACGTAGGTGGGACGAAATCGTCCCACATACCCCAGACAGGTTAACTTGTTTCAAAGAAGCCTAGCCAAAATCAGACCCACTTCTTCATCCGCCACTGAAAACAGCATCTCTCTCATGTTCTATTGGTTTTCAAATCAACTTTCTTTCATTATTAATTAGCCAAAGGAACAATCCTAGTCATATTAGCAACCCATGCAAATTGTTGCATGTTTAGATCTCCCCGCTTTCTACATTTGTAACAGATATTTTTATCTCCGTCACATGAAACCGCTCTCCTGTGTTGTTGAGAACTGTGTTTTCCTGCTAATTGCATGTTGGTAGAGGTGTAAAGTATTTAAGTAAAAATACTTTAAACTACTACTTAAATCGTTTCTTTTTGGGGGGGGGGGGGGGTTGTTATATCTGTACTTTACTATTTATATTTGACAACTTTTACTTCACTACATTCCTAAAGAAAATAAATGTACTTTTTACTCCATACATTTTCCCTGACACCCAAAAGTACTTGTTACATTTTGAATGCTTAGCAGGACAGAAAAATGGTCCAATTCACTAATTTATCAAGAGAACATGCCTGGTCATCCCTACTGTCTCTGATCTGGCAGATTCACTAAACACAAATGCCGAGTTTGTAAATGATGTGTAGGTTGGAGTGTGCTCCTAGCTATCATAAATATTAAAAAAACAAGAAAATCTTGCCATCTGGTTTGTTTAATATAAGGAATTTTAAATAATTCATAGTTTTACTTTTAAGTATATTTTAGCAATTACATTTACTTTTGATACTGAAGTAGATGTAAAACCAAAAACTTTTAGACTTTTACTCAAGTCATTTTTTATGAAGGTATCTTTACTTTTGGGTTGGAACATTCGGAACATATTTGAACATTTGCACGTAGCCTACTGCCGTGTGCGCATTGCTTATAATGTAAAAAATTGTTTATCGAAATTTTCAGCTAAACTTTTTGATCTGTTGCTTTTTAAAAAACAATTGTGTAGCGGTTGTATGAATTTGGGATCTATTGTCCGACAACTGTCCCAGAGTCTGTTTCAAATGTTTATTTCTCGCACAGAACGTCAAGCTAACCAATAGATTAGGTTAACTTTACGACGATGACACACGACGACTTTAACCCCTGCCCGAAGACCAACTCGGGAAAACAACATATCAATAGTTGGAGAGAGAGGGGGATGAAACTCACCGTCTGTCTCTCTGTCTTGGTGACGACCTCGCTGCCCCCCTCTGTGCCCCGCAGTACGTTGATGAAGTCTTTCTTGGAGACAGAGGAGAGGAGCTTGGCCTTCTTCCTCTCCGAGCCACCCGCCTCCTTCACCTTCTCATCCACCGTTTTCTGGTGCTTCCTCACAGCGTTGAACAGCTGTACTACTCCCCTGTAGAGAAGAGAGGTACATACAACACACTGTTATTCTGGTAGAATTTCAAGCCAATTCACTTTAAGAATAATTGCAATATTTTGTGATGCTTATATTTAGCATAAATCATATAATGCATGGGATTTTTTCCAGATCTAATAATTTAGATCTGTGGCTGTGAGCCTGTCTGTGTAAGTCTCTAAGAGCTTTGCACACATGAATTGTACAATATTTGCCCATTATACTTTTCTAAATGCTTCAAGCTCTGTCAAGGTGGTTGTTGATCATTGCTAGACAACCATTTTCAGGTCTTGCCATAGATTTAAGCAGATTTAAGTCAAAACTAACTCAGCCACTCAGGAACATTCACTGTCTTCTTGGTAAGCAACTTCAGTGTATATTTGGCCTTGTGTTTTAGGTTATTGTCCTGCTGAAAGGTGAATTTGTCTCCCAGTGTCTGGTGGAAAGGATTTTGCCTGTGCTCATCTCCATTCTTGTTTATTTTTTTAATCCTGAAAAACTCCCCAGTCCTTAACGATTGTTGAACATTGAACATTGTTGATCCATCCTCAGCCTTCTCCAATCAAAGCCATTACACTCTAACTGTTTTAAAGTCACCATTGGCCTCATGGTGAAATCCCTGCGCGGTTTCTTTCCTCTCTGGCAACTGAGTTAGGAAGGACACCTATATCTTTGTAGCGACTTGGTGTATTGATACACCATCCAGAAGGGATATTAAACGTCTGCTTAAAAAAAAAAGTAATCTTTCTGCCAACAGGTGCCCTAATTTGCGAGGCATTGGAAAACCTCCCTGGTCTCGGAGGTTGAATCTGTGTTTGAAATTCACTGCTCAACTGAGGGACCTCATAGATAATTGTATGTGTGCAGTACAGAGATAAGACAGTCATTAAAAAATTATGTTAAACACTATTATTGCACAGAGTGAGTCCATGCAACTTATCATGCGACTCGTTACGCACATTTTCCCTCCTAAACTTATTTTGGCTTGCCATAACAATGGGGTTGAATACAGTGCATTCGGAAAGTATTCAAACCCCTAGACTTTTTCCATGTTATGTTACAGCCTTATTTGAAAATCGATTAAATAAATACAAATTCCTCAATCTACACACAATACCCCATAATGACAAAGCAAAAACTGAAACACCTTATTTAGATAAGTATTCAGACCTTTTGCTGAGACTCGAAATTGAGCTCAGGTGCATCCTGTTTCCATTTATCATCCTTGAGATGTTTATACAAATTGATTGGAGTCCGCCTTTGGGAAATTCAATTGATTGGACATGATTTGGAAAGGCCCACACCCGTCTATATAAGGTTCCACAGTTGACGGTGCATGTCAGAGCAAAAACCAAGCAATGAGGTCGAAGGAATTGTCTGTAGAGCGCTGAGACAAGATTATGTCGAGGCACAGATCTGGGGAAGGGTACCAAAACATTTCTGTAGCATTCAAGGCCCCCCAAGAACACAGTGGCCTCCATCATTCCTAAATGGAATACGTTTGGAACCACCAAGACTCTTCCTAGAGCTGGCCGCCCGGCCAAACAGCCCGCTTAGAGTTTGCCAAAAGGCGCCTAAAGGATGAGAAACAAGATTCTTTGGTCTGATGAAACCAAGATTTAACTCTTTGGCCTGAATGCCAAGCATCACGTCTGGAGGAAACCTCGCACCATCCCTATGGTGAAGCATGGGGCGGCAGCTAGCCTAGTGGTTAGTGTTGGGCCAGTAAGCGAAAAGTTGCTAGATCGAATCCCTGAGCTGACAAGGTAAAAAAAAAAATGTTGTTCTGCCCCTGAACAAGGCAGTTAACCCACTTTTCCTAGGCCGTCATTGTAAATAAGAATTTGTTCTTAACTGACTTGCCTAGTTAAATAAAGGTTAAATAGCGGCAGGGACTGGGAGACTAGTCAGAATTGAGGGAAAGATGAACAGAGCAAAGTACAGAGAACCTTGATGAAAATCTGCTCCAGAGCACTCAGGATCTCAGACTGAGGCGAAGGTTCATCTTCCAACAAGACAACAAACCTAAGCACACAGCCAAGACAATGCAGGAGTGGCTTCGGGACAAGTCTCTGAATGTCCTTGAGTGGCCCAGCCAGAGCCCGCCTTGAACCAGATCGAACATCTCTGGAGAGACTTCAAAATAGCTGTGCAGCGACGCTACCCAGCCAACCTGACAGAGTTTGAGAGGATCTGCAGAAAAGAATGCGAGAAACTCCCCAAATACAGGTGCGCCAAGCTTGTAGCGTTCTACCAAAGAAGACTCAAGGCTGTAATCGCTGCCAAAGGTGCTTCAACAAAGTACTGAGTAAAGGGTCTGAATACTTATGTAAATAAGGTATTTCTGCATTTTATTTTTTATAAATTAGCAAAAAATTCTAAACCTTGTTTTTGCATTGTCATTATGGGGTAGTGTGTAGATTGAGGGGGGAAAAAAACTATATTTAATACATCTTAGAATACGGCTGCAACGTAACAAAATGTGGAAAAGGTCAAGGTGTCTGAATACTTTCCGAATGCACTGTACTTATTGATTCAAGACATTTCAGCATTTCATTTTTCTATTAATTTGTAGAGACCAAAAATCTCAATGTAATCAATTTCAAATTCAGGCTTTAACACAACATTTGGAAAAAGTCAAGGGATGTGAATAGTCAAGGGATGTGAAGGCACTGTTGGTTTGTTAGCGGCACACAAGTGTGTATGTACCTGGTAGCAACTCTCTGCAGGTTCCTCTCATTCTCTCGGTCTTTTACAAAGTCTGGTTTCTCTCGACACATCATCTCCCATGCTCGCTTTTTATCAATCTGTCAGCCAGGAAAAAAGTAATTATGCACGCACATACAGGCAAGCTGTACTGAATAAATGTCATGGGTGCAATTCAACTTCAGGTGAACTGATCTTAGGCCATTTCTGTTATCAGGCTATCATCTATCTGATTTCAATAACCAGCATCAGTTTAATACATGTTTTCATTAAAGCAAGAAATTGAGATACAGGTACATGCACAAACAAACAAGTAGGACTATGCACACAAACATTTACAGACATGAAAAAACACTCAGTACCTGTTTCTTCCTCTCCAGATTATCCTTCTTCTGCTTCTCCTTCATCTTGTCCAACTGTTTGTTCTTCAGCAGGATGCTGGGTTTGCTCTCCGGTGTCTTCTTCTGCAGAATCTTGGCCATGGCCTCCGCCCATCCAGCATTGGGGTTGGTGTCTACATCATCTACTTCCCTGTTGCCTTCACCCTCTTCTTTCTCTCCTTCGCTCCCTCCATCTGCAGCCTGTTCCCCTTCACTCTCTCCATCCTCCTCTTCACTTCCTTCAACCTCTGATCCCTCTCCATCGTTTCCACCATCCTCTGACCCCTCTCCATCGCTCCCTCTGTCAGAATCATCACTCTCAGCGCTGTGGTCCTCCTGGGGCTCAAAGTCCTCTTCTGATGTTTGAAAACAAGGCATTTATCATATTGTCTTATACAAATAATAGCTAGGCCTAATCGGTTGCAAATTCAAAACAATTTAGCTCTGCCACTTCATATCTAGCTTAACCTAATAGACATTTAACACCCTTTGTTATCATTATTCATGCTTCTCTATAAAACACTAGCTACAATCTATTGATTCATTAACTATTACCTACATTAACTATTGATTCGATCAAATGTGTGGCTTACACAGACAGCTTTCTAGCCAATTATCTAAGTTAGCTCCATATGCTAGCCAAGTTACGTCGCATAGGCTAGCTAACGTTAATGCCATTTAACGTTTCAAATGCAGAGTGAAGACGGATGAAAGCAAGTACTGTAGCTAGCTAGATGATCTGCCTACTTAACTTCATAGGGTTTAATGTAAATGTAACTTTTTAGATACCTAACGCTAGCTAGCCAACTATACCTAACGTACAGCCATATATTATCTGATCATGCTAGAGTGCCAATGCTATAGCTAGCCTAGCTACCGGCTTGAGTCCCGTCTGTTGGGTCTGGGAGAGACCAACGATACAAGGTTAATCATCGAGCTAGCTGGCTACTTCTTTTGAACAATTCTAAGAAAAAGAATTAGTGTACCTAATATCCCTGCTGAGTTCTCCACATGTGCCTTTTCCACAGATGCCATTATTGTGCAGCACTGAAACCACTCCGTGAATAAAGTTCCGTTCCGTGTAAAAAGTTCCCACTTGACTTAGTCCAAAGGTTGGCAGATGGCGATATTGAGCCGTTTCATCTTACCGCCCAAAGGGAACACATGCAGCCAGCTATAGACTTGTATCCTTAGTGGACCGGTTCATACATAAAACATTCTCCATTCCGGCTACAAAGGTGTCGATTTCCTCCTTAACTAAATTTTATGGAAAAAAAGCGGGGTAAAATATACATACTTTCTTTATGAAACACCATTTCCACCACCTTGCTAGTGGCTAATGCCTAGGAATGCTAGATCCGGATGTTGTGCATCGTGTTCAGCCATTCAGGTTGCAGCAGTCTGTTGTTTACCCCTGGCTGAGAGAGGGGTGCAACATCAGGAAGTAGCATTAGCTACTCTAGCATGGTGGTGGAAAATGGTGTTTCATAAAGAAAGTATGCAGCCTGAATGTGTCTTGTTTTGTACGCTTTGTACAAATAATAAAACACAGAACTACAGGATGTTTCTTGACATAACTCTTTATTAACTAGCTACAACTACATGTTCGCCTATCTCCAACCACGATCAACTGACGATGCCCTAACCGTCTGGGTGGTCTTAACCAATCACTGCACAGTAGGATACGGCGGTAAAATGCATCCAATTATAATTCAGTATGTATTCACATATGAATATTACATCCCCCTTCTTTTAAAACAAAATACAAATGTTTACATATTCTAAGCTTTTCTTTTGAATACATGCTCTGTAGTTTGAACTCATGGTAAGTAACCATTTATATTGCATAACACACCAACTGAATCAACATAGACTCTGAAACAATGATCCAACATACTGTTACTTTTAGAACAAGGGATTCTCAGCAACTCAGCTTTCACTGTAGAAATGACATCTTAACATTTCAAACAAATACAATACCAAAGCATTTCAAGTGAACTTTCAATAACAAGTTTACAGTCTGGAACTCTTTTAGGGCAGCGATCCGCCTACACCCTTTGACATTTCACAGGTCGAGGACAGCTCTGGGCTTGACCTCTCTTCCTGACCTTGTGCGATATGATGTTGAGCATGCTTCTGTGTCAGTCAACAGCTCTTGTGGTGTTGCAGGTAAGTATGGTGTATGTTGTGCTGTGTGTGTGTTTAGTCCATCACGTTCTCTTTCAGGGGAACAGTTCATCTCATCAGTGTGTTGTTCTTTTGTGTTCAGTAAGTGACGACGATTGCGGCGGTACACTGCTCCTTCTGCTGTGCGGACGTAATATGAACGTTCAGTGTCAGCTGGCTGGATGACGACTGCTGGTTTCCAGAGGCCATGCTCCTGGATTCTAACTGACTCTCCGTCGATCAGTGGTGGCAGTGGTCTAGCTGACCTGTCGTAGTATCGCTTTTGTTGTTGTTGTCTCTGTGCACGTTTTCCATGCATTTCATTGTAGCTGACGACCTCAGGTTGCAGCTGCTGGTTGGTGCTGGGAAGGGTTGAGCGAAGTCTGCGGCTCATCAACAGCTGGGCTGGTGATTTGAAGTTGTCAACTGGAGTGTTGCGGTATTCAAGGAGACTGAGGTAGGGGTCTCTCTTGTCTGCTTTTGCTTTGTCCATGAGTGATTTAGCAATCTGCACAGATTTTTCAGCAAGGCCATTACTTTGAGGGTAATGTGGGCTTGTGGTGACATGTGTGAACTCCCATGCTTTTGTGAAGGATTCAAACTCATTTGATTTGTAACAGGGCCCATTGTCAGATATTAAAGTCTCTACAATGCCATGCCTGGCAAAGGCTGCTTTTAGCTTGTGTATCACAGCTGCAGATGTGGTGCTGTGAAGCTTGTCGAGTTCGAAGTATCTGCTGTAGTAGTCCACTGTTACGATGTAGTCCTCGTTGTTCCAGGTGAACAGATCGGTTGCCACCACCTGCCAGGGTCGGTCTGGGATACAGTGAGGTAACATTGGCTCTTTGGTGTTTGAGGGGCGTCTTTCAAGACAGATGGTGCATCTACCAACAATGTCCTCTATTTGTTTGCACATTCCAGGCCAAAACATAATGTCCCGTGCTCTCTGTTTGCACTTTTCCATGCCCATGTGTCCAGCATGGATCTTTGTCAAAATCTCTTCTCTGAGACTGGTAGGAATAATGATTTTCTCTCCTTTGAAAATGATTCCGTTGATCTGTGATAGTTCATCACGATGGTTCCAGAATTCTGAGACGCTCTGAGGGCATTTTCTCCTCTCCTCAGGCCATCCATCCTGTTTGACTTCCCTCAGCTGTGTGAGTTGAGAGTCCTTTCCTGTTTCTGCTTGGATCTCCTTCAGTTTTGTGTCACTAACTGGTAAGTTGCTGTACACAGTGTATACTTGCATGTCCATGCCTTCACTGAGGCTGCTGTCCTTGTAGGTAAGAAACATCCTGGAGAGTGTGTCTGCGACAGGGATGTCTTTGCCTGGACGGTGAGTGATTGTGAAGTCGTATTTTTGTAGTTGAAGGATCATTCTCTGTAGCCTTGGCGGGGCTGCAGCTAGTGGTTTCCTCATGATTGACTCAAGGGGCTTGTGGTCGGATTCCACAATGACTTGTCGTCCATATACGTACTGATGGAACCGTTTACATCCGAATAGAATGGCATAGAGCTCCTTTTCAATTTGAGCGTAGTTGATTTCACAGTCTGTGAGAGATTTGGAAGCGTAGCCGATGGGCTTTCCTTCTTGCAGTAGCACTGCACCTAGTCCATACTTCGACGCGTCCACTTGGAGTCTGAGCTCTTTGTTGGGGTCGTAGTAGGCAAGGATTGGTCCTGGTTCTCTCGTGATCAAGTCTTTCACATTCTGGAAAGCAATGTCGTGTTGCTTGTCCCAAAGAAACTCACTGGACTGCTTTAGCAGTTGACGCAGGGGTGCATTAGCATTGGAGAGGCTGGGTGCGAACTTGGATAAGTAGTTGACCATGCCAAGCACTGTTTCCAGCTCTGCACGGTTTTTTGGTGGCTCCATTTCTTTTATGGCTGAGATCTTCTGTGGATCTGGCTTGATTCCATTCGCTGTGAGAAGATGTCCGAAGTAGCTGACCTCTGTAGCGCCGACTGTGCTCTTCTCTGGGTTGAGCCGGACTCCTCTCTCGCGGGATCTTTGCAGCATCGCGCGGAGGTTTCGGTCGTGCTCTTCTTTGGTTCGACCATAGACAAGGATGTCATCCACAATTGCCACAACTCCGTCGAGGCCTTCGTACACTTCGTCGATCTTTCGCTGAAACTCGTCTTGGGCTGAGATAATCCCAAAAGGCAGGCGACGGAACCTGTAGCGTCCAAACGGTGTGTTGAATGTTGTGAGCTTAGATGACTCTTCTGTGAGCTTGATAGCCCAGTAGCCTGATCTAGCGTCCATGACACTGAAGTAGTGTGCTCCCGCTAGCTTGTGTGTGATGCCATCTAGCGTCGGTAAAGGGTAATGGGGCCGTTTGATAGCCTTGTTCAAGTCTCTTGGGTCGAGGCATACTCGGAGCTTGCCTGTGCGTGGTTTCTCCACCACCACTAACGCGTTTACCCAGTCGGTCGGTTCTGTAACCTTGGTGACTATGTCAGATTGTTCCATGCTCTCCAACTCTTTCTTCAGACGGGCACGGAGAGCAAGGGGAATCTTTCTCGGGGGGTAGACCACAGGGGTTGCGTCTGGGTCAAGGTGAATGGTACATTCTCCTGGGAATAATCCTATTCCTGTAAAGACATCAGCAAACTCCTCCAGTACATTTCCTGTCTCTACTGGTGCTGTTACTGATAAAACTAGCTTGATGAGGTCCATGTCTAAACATGCTTTAAGACCTAGCACTGCAGGTGCTCTAGTGTCAACAACGTAAAAGTCCAACATCATGTCACTTTCCTTGTATTTGCATTTGAAAGTGCATGTGCCTTTTACTGGGAGCTGTTCACCACCATAACCAGTCAGTCTGCGCATGGTGGGCTGTAGCTCGCACTCAGATGTCAAGCTGCGGTACTTATTCAGAGGAATAATGTTTACTTGTGCACCAGTGTCTAGTTTGAACTTTAGCTTTGTGCCTTGTGTTCCTATCTCAATGTCAGCAAAGGCTTGCTCTGTCTCTGATATGTGACTTTTTTGTGTCACTGAATCAATAAACAGTTCATCATCATTTGACTCTTTGATTGACATTTCATCTTCACTCACTGTGTGTACTGTTTTTCCACGGTAAGCTCTGCACACTTTTGCAAAGTGATTCCATTTACCACATTTAGTACACTGTTTGCCTTTAGCTGGGTAATTTCCTTGTTCGCCATGCACTTTGTATCCACAATATCCACATGTTTTGGGGCGTTTTGAGTCTGTGTCGCTCTGTTTTGGAGTTATGTCTCTCTCCGTTCTGAAACGCGCTCTCTGGGCACCGGAGGTGTGCTTTGATGTCTGCCTGACTGCGTGCACTGCTTGTTCACGTGATGTGCTCGTGCTGCGGCGCGAAATGGTTTTCATCTGAGCCTGTGCTAGCTCGTGAGATCTGGCTATGTCGATAGCTTTGTCCAGCGTTAGCTCAGACCCAACATTCAAAAGTTTCTCTCTCACTCGCGGTGAGTGTATTCCAAATACGATACGGTCCCTGACCATCTCATCCTTGTTTGCATAATCACAGTCTTTCACAAGCAGACGCAGCTCAGTCACAAACGGTTCAAAAGACTCGCTAGCTCCCTGTACTTTCTCATGGAATTTGTACCTAGCGAAAATTGTATTAGTCTTCGGCACAACATATGCTTCAAAACGATCGTAGTATGTTTTCAGTGCCTTTGATTCAGCCTCGGTAAGTGTCCATGTGTTGTAAATATCTCTCCCTTTTTCACCGATCCAGAGGAGGAGGTAGCTACATTTTTCCTCTTCTCCTCTTTCCTTCAAAGGACCCGTGAACATTAGCTCCACATGCTGTTTGTACTTACGCCATGCATCGGGTAAGTTTGTAGACTCCCAGTCCATTCGAGGTGAAGGAACTCCAGAAAAATCCATCTTTTAAGACCATTTACTCTGACACCATGTCTTGTTTTGTACGCTTTGTACAAATAATAAAACGCAGAACTACAGGATGTTTCTTGACATAACTCTTTATTAACTAGCTACAACTACATGTTCGCCTATCTCCAACCACGATCAACTGACTATGCCCTAACCGTCTGGGTGGTCTTAACCAATCACTGCACAGTAGGATACGGCGGTAAAATGCATCCAATTATAATTCAGTATGTATTCACATATGAATATTACAGAATGGAGAATGTTTTATGTACGAAACCAGTCCACGAGGGATATTAGTGTATAGCCCGCTGCATGCATACTTCAATATCGCCATCTGCCGACCTTTGGGGTAACTTGACTGAAAATGATTATGGGCTAACTTGACTGACTCCGTGATATTTTTAGCTACACAAAAAACACTGCCTGCATGCCACCCTGAGGGTCCTTTACCCCCCCACCACACACGCACACAATTTTGTCAAGTATATTGCACAATCCAGATGTGCACAGCTCTTTGGGATTTACTCAAAAAGACTTACAGCTATAATCACTGATTAAGGTGTTTATAACATGTTTTGACTCGGGGTGCATATTTATCCAATCAATATGTATTATTGTTTTATCTTTTTATGAATTTCATTGTTAGAATAACTTTTCCACTTTAAAATGTTTCTGCTTGGAATATTTAGTGTAGATCATGAAAAAAATCTAAATTAAATCAATTTGAATCCACTTCGTAACACAATGAAATGTGAAAGTCCAAGGGGGTTAATACCTATAGGCACTGTAGGTTAATAACGTAAACATATATTATGTTTTGTACTTTCTTAAACCGGTGGACTCTGAATATGTGAGAAAATGTATAGATGACTATAACCACAGACGTTGTTTGGTTCAGATTTGGTCCGGTCTGGACCGGCCCTGATTTGGCCCAAACATAGACTTGCCTAGGGTTGGTTCCGATTTGGTCCGGCCTGACAAAATTGGGTCTTGTTTAAGGCTGGAGCGCATTAAAAAAATACCCAGAGTGCTTTGCAAGTGTTCATTTTTGTATTTACATGTTGGTCATTTAGCAGACGCTTTTATTCAGAGCAATTTACAGTCAGTAAATTGGATCCAGGTGTGACTGTCGTCACTGTCACAGCTGCAACCTAACTATTTAACATTACTGAGTGAGTAGTTATTGTACATTGACTGTGAATTTAACTGTGAACATTGAACTATGATTACTGCTCCATTGTTACTGATATTGTGTGCCACTGGTGTGCTGTTCATTGGCGTGAGTGCCATTTACCATTTGTGTTCACATGCCTCTTACCTGAGGTCATCCTGTGTGTTTCAGTCTCTAAGCAATGATGCCACCGTTGCTGATTCCTTGCCTCTCTACCAGAGAGATACCTGGCTGACTACAGTGGAGCTGCAGGCCAATGACGTCACCAGGCGATGTTCCCACAGCTGAGCAGAGGATCCAATACGACAAACCATGCAGCAGATCCTCAATGGTACAGCACTTTGGTTAAATACAGAGATTAAATGTTATATTCTACTCTCTACATTTTGATTGACAATGGTGCTTGTGTGCACCTTAAACATTTTATGAGCTTTGATGAGAAGCATAACCATATGGATTTAGAAGTATAATACAGAAACTATTGAAAATGCTATCAATAAATCTAACATACTCTTTTCTGAAAGTTTTTTTTAAACTGTTGTTGGTCCCTTTCCTACAGAAAATAATCCAACTGGTAACTCTGAATTGGACTACCGGTTTCTGTCAAAACACCCACACTGTGATGAAAGTGACCTTGTGAAAATCCAAGACATGGAACAGCTTGGATGTTATCAGTCTTTGGACAAGTCATGATGAGGTTTAATCTCTCGCTCCTTCCCTCTCTCTCCTGGCCTCTTCTCTGTCACTTCTCCCCTCATATCTCCTCTACAGCACGTGGGTATTGCGGCCTTCTTGATCAAGTTCTAATGAAGTGGTCAGTATTCTCTGATGATTCTCAACATAAGCAAGAGAGCTCTCATATGTTTTTTTGCTCATAATGGTAGATGTGGATGTATTTATATAGTATCTTTCTAGTTGCACAACTAAGTGTCTGACTTACAATGACGTAGTCTGCTCACTACAATCCCCATCCCAATATATATATTTTGACATGCATCCCTTATCACCCAGTAACTCCTCTTTCTCCTTCAGGCTGATGATATCTGCATCCTGTTGATAGACACTATGCCCCCAGATGCAGAGACTGGAGGAGACAACAGCCATTATTTAATATCTGCTCATTATTACTGAACCAAAATGTAAACGCAACATGTAAAGTGTTGGTCCAATGTTTCATGAGCTCAATTAAAAGATCCCAGAAATGGTTTACATCCTTGTTAGTGAACATTTTCTGATAATCCATCCACTTGACAGGTGTGGCATATCAAGAAGCTGATTATAAAGCATTATCATTACACAGGTGCACCATGTGCTGGGGACAATAAAAGGACACTCTAAAATGTGCAGTTAGTGCCACATAACACAATACCATATATGTCTAAAATTTAGAGATAGTGTGCAATTGGCATGCTGACTGCAGGAATGTCCACCAGAGTTGTTGCCAGATAATTTATTGTTAATTTCTCTGCCATAAGCCATCTCCAACGACGTTTTAGAGAATTTGGCAGTATGTCCAACCGGCCTCACAACCGCAGAGCACGTGTAACCACGCCAGCCCAGGACCTCCACATCTGACTTATTCACCTGCGGGATCGTCTGAGACCCGCCACGCGAACAGGTAATGAAACTGAGGAGTATTTCTGTCTGTAATGTAGCCCTTTTGTGGAGAAAGCTCATTCTGATTGGTTGGGCCTGGCTCCGCAGTGGGTGGCCCATCCATGGCTACGCCCAGTCATGTAAAATCCATAGATTAGGGCCTAATGAACTTCCTTATATGAACTGTTACTCAGTAAAATCATAGAAATTGTTGCATGTTGCGCTAATAATTTTGTTCAGTATAGTTATCAGTTATTAACAGGGGCACAACTTTGGTTTGATATATACAGAGAAAAGGGCCTGAGAATTGAACCCTGTGGCACCCCCATAGAGACTGCCAGAGGTCCAGACAACAGGCCCTCCGATTTGACACACTGAACTCTATCTGAGAAGTAGTTGATGAACCAGGCGAGGCAGTCATTTGAGAAGCCAAGGCTATTGAGTCTGTCGATAAGAATACGGTGATTGACAGAGTCGAAAGCCTTGGCCAGGTCGATGAAAACGACTGCACAGTACTGTCTTTTATCGATGGCGGTTATGATACCATTTAGGACTTTGAGCGTGGCTGAGGTGCACCCATGTCCAGCTCGGAAACCAGATTGCATAGTGAGAAGGTACGGTGGGATTCGAAATGGTCGGTGATCTGTTTATTAACTTGGCTTTCAAAGATTTTAGAAAGGCAGGGCAGGATGGATATAGGTCTATAACAGTTTGGGTCTAGAGTGTCTCCCCGTTTGAAGAGGGGGATGACCACGGCAGCTTTCCAATCTTTGGGGATCTCAGACGATATGAAAGAGAGGTTGAATAGGCTAGTAATAGGGGTTGCAACAATTTTGGCGGATAATTTTAGAAAGAGAGGGTCCAGATTGTCTAGCCCAGCTGATTTGTAGGGATCCAGCTTTCACAGTTTTTTCTGGATTTGGGTGAAGAAGCAGGGGTGGGGGTTTGGGCAAGTTGCTGCAGGGGGTGCTGAGATGTTGGCCCGAGGTAGGGTTAGCCAGGTGGAAGCATGGCCAGCCGTAGAAAAATGCTTATTGAAATGATCGATTAACGTAGATTTATCGGTGGTGACAGAGTTTCCTAGCCTCAGTGCAGTGGGCAGCTGGGAGGAGGTGCTCTTATTCTCCATGGACTTTAAAGTGTCGCAAAAGTTTTTGGAGTTAGAGCTACAGGATGCAAATTTCTGTTTGAAAAAGCTGGTCTTTGCTTTCCTGACTGACTGCGTGTATTGGTTCCTGGCATCCCTGAAAAGTTGCATATCATGGGGACTATTCGATGCTAGAGCAGTCCGCCACAGGATGTTTTTGTGCTGGTCGAGGGCAGTCAGGTCTGGAGTGAACCAAGGGCTATATCTGTTCTTAGTTCTACATTTTTGAAAGGGGCATGCTTATTTAAGATGGTGAGGAAATTACTTTTAAAGAACGACCAGGCATCCTCGACTGACAGGATGAGGTCAATATCCTTCCAGGATACCCGGGCCAGGTCGATTAGAAAGGCCTGCTCACACAAGTGTTTCAGGGAGCATTTGACAGTGATGAGGGGTGGTCGTTTGACCGCAGACTCATAGCAGATGCAGGCAATGAGGCTGTGATTGCTGAGATCCTGATTGAAAACAGTAGAGGTGTATTTGGAGGGCAAGTTGGTCAGGATAATATCTATGAGGGTGCCCATGTTTACGGATTTAGGGTTGTTCCTGGTGGGTTCCTTGATACTTTGTGTGAGATTGAGGGCATCTAGCTTAGATTGTAGGACTGCCGGGGTGTTAAGCATATCCCAGTTTAGGTCACCTAACAGAACAAACTCTGAAGATAGATGGGGGTCAATCAATTCACATATGGTGTCCAGGGCACAGCTGGGAGCAGAGGGAGGTCTATAACAGGCGGCAACAGTGAGAGACTGGAGAGATTCATTTTTTAAATTAGAAGCTCGAACTGTTTGGGCATAGACCTGGAAAGTATGACAGAACTTTGCAGGCTATCTCTGGAATAGATTGCAACTCCTCCCCTTTGGCAGTTCTATCTTGACGGAAAATGTTGTAGTTGGGTATGGAAATCTCAGAATTTTTGGTGGCCTTCCTAAGCCAGGATTCAGACACGGCAAGGACATCAGGGTTGGCGGAGTGTGCTAAAGCAGTGAGGAAAACAAACTTAGGGAGGAAGCTTCTGATGTTAACATGCATGAAACCAAGGCTTTTATAGTTACAGAAGTCAACAAATGAGAGTGCCTGGGGACATGCAGGGCCTGGATTAACCTCCATATCACCCGAGGAGCAGAGGAGGAGTAGGATGAGGGTACGGCTAAAGGCTATAAAAACTGGTTGTCTAGTGTTTTGGGGACAGAGAATAAAAGGAGCAGATTTCTGGTTGTGGTAGAATAGATTCAGGGCATAATGTACAGACAGGGGTATGGTGGGGTGAGGGTACAGTGGAGGTAAACCCAGGTACTGAGTGATGATAAGAGAGGTTGCATCTCTGGACGCGCTAGTTATGCTGGATGCGGTCACCGCATGTGTGGGAGGTGGACAAAGGAGGTATCTGAGGCATGTTGAGTGGGACTAGGGGCTCCGCAGTAAACTAAAACAATGATAACTATCCTAAACAACAGTATACAAGGCACATTGACATTTGAGAGAGACATAAAACGAGGTGTTGATTGGGAGAGCTAGCTAAGACAACAACGGGTAAGACAACAACAGCTAATCAGCTAAGACAACAACGACAGGTAAAATGGCGATGAATGGGCAGAGTGGGTCAGTTAACTACACACAGGGCCTGAGTTCGAGGCTGGGGCCGACAGATAAATAAAAAAATTAACAAAATGGAGTACCGTGATTAATGAACAGTCCAGTAGGCATCAGCTATGTAGCCAAGTAATCATAGGGTCCAGTGAACAGCAATAGATGGAACAGGGAAGCCGCAGGGTAGTCGTTACTATGCTAGCAAGCGGGAGACACAGCGTTTAAAGTTAGCAAGCCGGGGTTAGTAGAAGCGTCTGCTCCGACGTCCGGCAATGGCCGGTTGAGGGCACAGCGGATGGAGTTCCGTCGGCAGACCAGTCGTGGTGGTACGGCGGGGCACCGTGTCGACAAAGGGTCCAGGGCAGATGGCGAAAGGGGTATTGTAGTTGTAGTAATTTAGTTTGCTAGCCGGGAGATGCGCCTGGCTTGCGGCTAACTGGTGCTAGCTTTGGGGAAGGGGCGTTAGCCACTATAGCCACTCGGTAGCAGCTAACTAGCAGCGATGATCCGATGCAAAGGTCCAGAGCTTATGGCAAGGATCCGGTGGAGTAGTGGATTCTAGCCGTGTTGGGGTAGAGTCCGGGAGGCATCAGCTGTGTAGTCGAGTGATCACTGAGTAGGCCGGGAGGTGGGCCTGGCTCAGAGCTAGCTTCGGGGCTGGGTCACTCGGTGGCAGCTAGCTAGCTGTGATGATCAGGAATAATGGTCCAGGGCTTACGGCAGGAATCCGGCGTTGTAGTGGAGAAAACAGTCCGATACTGGCAGGCTGGCAAGTATTATCCAGGCTTAAAAAAACGGCTATGCAGAAGGTTTCTTACGTGCTGTTCCTGATTTTTCCGTAGTGTATTTTTGTGTTGTTTTAGTGATTCACCATAGCGAAGGCGTAGACTCAGGTTTTCTGGGTCTCTATGTTTTTGTTAATTTCTTTCTTAGGTTTTTGCATTCTTCATCAAACCATTTGTCATTGTTTTTAATTTTCTTAGGTTGTCTCCTTGACATTTTTTGATGTGATAGGAAAGCTAAAATGTTAAATATACTGTTTAGACATTCTACAGCCAGGTTTACACCTTTACTATTACAGTGAAATGTTTTGTCCAGGAAGTTTTCTAAAAGGGATTGATTTTGTTCTTGCCTAATATTTGTTTGGTAGATTTCTACACTACTTTCCTTCCATCTATAGCATTAATATTGTGCAGTTCCTTTTGGTTTGATGCCTCATGATAGAGTATTGCTCTGTTCAAATAGACTGTGATTTTGCTGCGATGGGGGTTTCAGTGGGCTGACTGTGAATGTTCTGAGAGACTCTGGGTTGAGGTCAGTGATAAAGTAATCTACAGTACTACTGCCAAGGAATGAGCTATAGATGCACCTAGCATAGGAGACTCCTTGAAGCCTACTATTGACTATGTACAGACCCAGCATGCGACAGAGCTGCAGGAGTTGTGACCCGTTTTTGTTGGTTGTTTTGTCATAGTTGTTTCTATATGGGGCATATTTGGGAGGGAATGCTGTCACCTCCAGGTAGGTATTTGTCCCCGTGTGCTGAGAGTGTCAGGTTCTTGTCCAGTTCTGGCATTTAGGTCACCACAGACTAGTACATCTCCCTGGGCCTGGAAAAGGTTGATTTCCCCCTCTAGGATGAAGTTGTCATTGTTAAAGTATAGGGATTCTATTGGGGGGATATAGGTAGCACACATGAGGACATTTTTCTCTGTTCCTTATTAATTTTGAGACAGAAGTAAAATGTTCCTGTTTGGACTAATTTAATAGTGGGTTAGGTTTGCTCTATACCAAATTAGCATACCCCCTGAGTCTCTTCCCTGTTTCACACCTGGTAGTTTGGTGGATGGGACTACCAGCTCTTTGTAACCTAGAGGGCAACCAGTGGGTCCGTCTCCTCTATATCATGTTTCTTGTAGAGTGAGAATGTCTGTATTGTCCTAATGTGTCCTCCTTGTCCTGATTGCAGGTTCATGGGACATAATCACAGTGCACCAGTCCCCTCCAGTCCTCTCTGTCCAGCCTGGAGACACTGTGCGAATTCTCTGTAGAGCCTCACAAGACATTGATAACGATATGACACTTTACCAGTTCAAACCTGTGCAGGCACCCAGAGGCCTCATTCATGATAGTAACCAGAAGTATCCTTACACATCTAGTCGGTTCAGTGGCTTATTGAATGGAGCTCTCACCACCTTCACTATCACAGAGGTCCAGGTTGAGGATGAAGCTGAGTAATACTGCCAACAAAGTGAACAGCTTCCATTCACACAGTGAAATGTGGCTGTACAAAAACCTCTGTTAGCTTCTCTCACTTCAGTCCGTTTGTGCCAGTGCCCGGCCAAGCATCCGAGAACTGTCAGGGTTCAATGACCTCTTTCCATCATAGCTGTAGCTGTACTGTAAGCATATCACAATCATAAATAACTGGCAATAGGGTGGCATTAGCCAGTCAAGGCAACACAAACATGGGAATGGAACTGAACTGGCAGCTGGAACGCTGCTGGTCTCTGATCCCATGTACCATCTCCTGCCCTTGTGCACTTGGACAAGGCACTCAACCCCTCACAATTGCTCTTCGTCGAGGGGCACTGCACTACAGCTCATCCTGTGCCTCTCAACATGTGTGTGTGTGTGTGTGTACACTCTTAGAAAAAAAGGTGCTATCTAGAACCTAAAAGGGTTTTTTGGCTGTCCCCATAGGATAATCCTTTAAAGAACACGTTTTAGTTCCTGGTAGAACCTAACAGAGGTTTTTTACATGGAACCCAAAAGGGTTCTACCTAGAACCAAAAAGTGTTCTCCTATGGGAACAGCTGAAGAACCCTTTTGGAACCCTTTTTCTACGAGTGCATATCTGGGGTGTTGGGAAAGGCAGGAGACAAATTTCCACTCTAACCAATGGACAATAAAGTATCTATTCTATAGGTCTACAATAACAGAATAAACTACTTCAGACTCGCCCAACAGTGTTATTTGAGCAGTGATCACCATGATGTCAACATTTCAGCTCCTCTTTCTTTGCCCTATGGACAAAAAGTACATATACAAGTTACAAAACTTAAAGCGGCAATCAGAAGTAGAAACAAGAGTAAAGCAGTTGCCCCACCCCTGGTTCTGTAATAAGCTGAGGGATGGGTCTGGAAAAATGTAACCACTGAAATTCATAGACAGCATTATTTTTAACCATGTTCTGAGACTATATAGTGTTTGTTTCCATTTTCTTTGTTTACAAACATTGGAGTAAAACAAGCTTATATATATAAATTTATTTTTTATTTTTATTTTATTATTATATATATATTTTTTACCCTTTTTTCGCCCCAATTTCATGGTATCCAATTGGTAGCTACAGTCTTGTCCCATCGCTGCAACTCCCGTACGGACTCGGGAGAGGTGAAGGGACAGAGCCGTGCGTCCTCCGAAACACAACCCAGCCAAGCCGCAATGCTTCTTGACACAATGCCCGCTTAACCCGGAAGCCAGTTGCACCAATGTGTTGCAGGAAACACCGTACACCTGGGGACCGTGTCCGCGTGGATTGCGCCCGGCCCGCCACAGGAGTCGCTAGTGCTCGATGGGACAAGAACTTCCCTGTCGGCCAAACCCTCCCCTAACCCGGACAACGCTGGGCCAATTGTGCGCCGCCCCATGGGTCTCCCGGTCGCGGCCGTCTGTGACAGAGCCTGGATCTCTAGTGGCACAGCTAGCACTGCGATGCAGTGCCTTAGACTACTGCACCACTCGGGAGGCCTTATATTTTGGGTTCTGATGGGGAACGACAGTTGAACTAAGTGCATGAGGCATTTATAAGTTACATTCTTCAAGAATCAATGGGTACATGTTTTTTTATTTAGAAGTCCAAAAATTGATGTAGCAACTGCTGATTGCTACTTTCAACCTACTAATATAGTTGATAAGTTCATCTTCCAATAAAGCAGTGATTTGATGAGTTCATGTTCTTTTATAAACAGCATTATGTGTTTTGTCTTTGTTACACTTCAAAGATTTTCAGCACTGTTCTTCTTGTTGTGTGTCTAGGTTCATGGGGCATCATCACAGTGGACCAGTCCCCTCCGGTCCTCTCTGTCCAGCCTGGAGACAGTACAGATTCTCTGTAGAGCCTCACAAGACATTGGCAATGATATGGAGGTGCACCAGTTTAAACCTGGACAGGCACCCAAAACTCTTTTTATGATGGTAACCAGAGGTATTTGTGCACACCCGGTCGGTTCAGTGGCCCCTATACTGGAGCTCTCACCACCTTCACTATCAGTGGAGTACAAGCAGAGGACGAAGCTTAGTATTACTGTCAACACAGTGAAACATTTCCATCCACACAGTGAAATACGGCTGTGCATAAACCTCAGATCACCGTTCTCATATGAGAATGTTGCCAAGCTCCAGTGCACAGTTTAGCTTCATTGAAAAACTGTTCCATGCTTGTAACCTCGGTCTAGACTAGACTCTACTTTCGGTCCAAAACAGCCTCTCTCGTATGTGCTAGAGCTCATATGGACATTTGGGATCCACATTTCCTTATTGAAAACATGTTGTTTCTGGATATTTTGCTTCCATCAATAATGACATATCTACTGTACATGGACAACCTCTCAGACTCTTTATGCAGGAGCTATAAAGTCCCACGTTACCTGGGACATGATACAGCTGATCCTGGAATAAAGGCTGTTATGATTTTTTTTAAATTTACATTGATGGATATTGAATTGAGAAATGGGACCAGGCTAGGAATCACTGTGATGACATGATCAGTATGGGATGATTCCTGGTGCTAAATCTTTCATCTGTATTGAGCTATTTGTGTACCCAAAGATACATCCACTGGATTGATCAGTAAGGTAAGGATTCATGTTTGAAATTGTAATGTTATTGAGTTTGGTAAAACTATTTGAAAACAAATCTTTAACTCCCACTGTAAGATTGTTCATAGTTTATAACAAATCAATAGAAATATAATCTCTCTCACTGAAAAGAGTTGTAAAAAATTATGATAAACAATTGAATAGTTACATTAAATTATGGATAATTTGTATCATACTGTAGTGGTTGATATTTGTTTAGAAATTCTGTTAACTAGTGCCGTTCATGGACCAGTGAGTTTAGTGGAGGAGAGGTTTTTGAACAACCTCCTCATCTGTTTAAATCCCGGGTTACCTTCAGACGAGTTCTGTGACACTAGTGGGGGTCGTAGAGCAAAATGGAGAACACCATTGTGTTAGTGGGAGTCTCCCCATTCCAACGAGTGGTTAAAGCTTTCGGATGCTACAAATGTTTTCATGAGAAGACAGATTTTTCGGGAGGTCTCCTGGTCTGACGAACAACGCTGTACTGTAGCTCTGCCACTTTCCACCGCAGATACGGAAGGCCAACATAGGCGGATGCGGTGGATTGAGATGCAGCCCAAACAAAAACATATCTCTAGATTAAACAGATTTTTGATGGGGATTTTTTATTATGTTTATTAATCGACTCTTAACTTGCCAGTTTGATTAAACTTGCCAGTTTGATTTTCAGGTTGTATAATATCTAACCTTTTATTCCAAGAGAATTGTTTTAAATATTTTTTAATTACCATAATGTAGTATATTACCAGATTCTGATGCTTTGCATTTCCATTTATTCATTAATATATTTTCCACAGGTCATGCCACAGCCGCCACTCAGGTCAGTGTGTTTACCCCAACTGGTAAGGACCTGACCAGAACTGGTGGTCAGACCACGCTGCTGTGTCTGATCAAGTCACTGAGAGCTGGACAATGGATGGGAAGGGTGTCTCCGGAGATCAACAGGACAGCCAGTCTATACGAATTCCTGATAGGACTTACAGCACAGGCAGCACACTTGCTTTACCCCACTCTTACCTGGGAGTCTGGAGAGAAGTACATCTGCCAGGTCCAGCATTGAGCCAGAGGGAACCCATCACTGGAACTCTTCTGAGGAACCAGTGTGTTATGGAGGAGTTGCATCTCTATACTTTCATGAAGTATAGACATACAGCTGGTGTTTTCCCTTCTGCTTTTCAATAGAATGGTTCTGTCACTAGCTATAAGTGCATTTGATTACTTTGACTACAACTAACAATGTTTCACTTTAGAAGGCTATTTGAGAAGTGTAATTACTTTTTCATCTGAAAATTACATTTATTAAGAGGCATTTCTCTATTTTCACTTACATTCAATTAAAACGTTAACACATTAATGAATCATCACAATCTATGATTGGTGTACAATTGTTAGACAGTATCGTTTTTGCTTGACAATAAGCATTTGTCAACATTTCAAACATGATTTAGGCCTTGTTTGGGAAAAACTATTTATTTCTGTATTTCATGATTGCAACTTGCTGAAAAGTGTCAACAATATTCCTTTCATCGAGATTAAACAGTACAGCAAAAATGGTACTTACAGAGTGCATGAAACATGATTTAGGCCTTGTTTGGGAAAAACTATTTATTTCTGTATTTCATGATTGCAACTTGCTGAAAAGTGTCAACAATGTTCCTTTCATCGAGTTTAAACAGTACAGCAAAATGGTAATTAACAGAGTGACCTTGTTTTTGAAAAAAGAAAAATGCCTGAGCGTGACTTTTTGATAGGTTGTTTGATTAGCTTATCGAGACAAGTGGGAGTGCTGGCATGAAACAGGTTCTACTGCATTGCTCATGATTGCGACACATACCACAAAGCCACAACACCATACCTCATTCTCCTGTTGGATGCTCTGTCAAAAAAGATCGGTCATAGAAAATATATAAGCCACCGGCATCTGCAATCCAATGTTGACAAAGTGCCACTTACCCATCCCCAATGCTCCTAAAACCATCCCTGCTGTAGTCCCTATCGTACCTGCCCATGTGGACCACCCCACTGCCACTGATGCTGTGGCCCCAACAGACACCCCTGCTGCCCATACCACCCCTAACAGTGCCCCTGAGGTCCCTCCCGCTCCCAGCACTACAGGGGAAGAGACCCTCACTACTATCAGAATGACCACTGCCAACCCAGCTGATCCTACTATAACCTTCCCCTTATCTTCCCCCCGGCCCAAAGGGCCTCCTATGGTGGCCCCTAAGCCTAGCTGACATAGCTTTGACACAAAAAATCCTGCGCCCAAGGCCTCTAGAGAAGATCTGTGGTTCATCTGGGTGCTAATGTTCCCTCTTGATATATCCTGACCAACCCTGCGCATTTTGATAGATTCCGACACCACTTCCTGACGTGCGTGCACAGTGAGCACCGCTATGACAAACGTGGCAAACATTCCCATGCACCCTGCGAACATCCAGAAGTAAAAATTTGATGACTTCATGAACATGAAGGACATGAACAGGACCAAAGCTAAAAGGACCACAAACACAAACCGGTAGTCCCCGAATCCAAACATCCCAAATCCTGCTGTGACCATGGCGGTCATAGTCATGGGTATCCCTGAAAACGCCAGGAAATCCATGTATTTCACCACCACTTTGTTGATCTGCTCTTGAATGGTCCTTTGCTTATTTACCTCCTCCATCCATTCTCTCCTCTTTCTCTCCATCTCATTTCTCTCTCTGCGCTGTGCCTCCCAGTTTGCTCTATGCTCCAGGCCCTCTGTCCACTGTCCTTCCTTGTCCAATGTGACAATCCTCTGCTCAATCTCCACTGTCACTCTGTCTCTTTTCTTCACCTCCCTCGCCTCCATCTCTCTCAGCTCTCTCTCCCTGGCCTCCAGAGAGCTCTGTCCCAGGCGGACACAGGACTCTCCTTGTCTCCATATGAACTTGAGAAGGAAGTGCAAAGCAGGTTTGAGCAGGGTGAATATGCTCAGTGCCCAGAGAAGTCCCACCATCCCTGAGCCCACCACGACTGCCTCAATGACGACTCCAAGTGTTGCTCCACTGGCTGTGGTCCCGAAAGCGCCAGCCAGTCCAACTGCGATCCACACAACCACAGATTCTGCCTGGGATGCTCCACCACCACTGCTCCTGGCACCCAGCAATACAGAAGCCATAGCCGCTGCGAATATGACCCCAGCCACCACTGAAGTCATAACTGTGGTTAGTGCCGTTGCTCCCAGGAGGGTACCCAGTCCCAAAGGCCCCACAGTCTGGACTCCGTCAGACACAGGCTTAAGCAGGGTCCCTGAGGTCATCACTGACATAGCCTCATTCACTGGCTCCTCAGTGGCCCCCAGCACACAGCCTCCCACCACTCCCAGGACAAAGCCCAGAACTGCTTCCAGCATGGGGCTCCTGGCCTCTGAAACAAAGCAGGAAAAGGGAGGGTCACTGACAAAAACACTGGATGTGGTATAACAGCTTTGTGGTATAGTTTCTATATATTGCCTGAAGATGTGTAATAAGTAAATATTGATGAAAAAGTAAGTAAGTAAAGAGATCCAATCATCCCTGATATTTAATTGTTAAGTGGTTGGCAATTTGAGTACATTAATCATATTCTATTCTTCTATTACAGTATTGACAGTATTTATACTGTAGGCCTATGTATTTGTATTGTACCATGCAACTGAATGAAACCACCGTTTGTCACTTCAACCGTGAAGTGCCTGTAGCAAGTGACTGTCAACAGACTTGCTGATCGGGTTTAACCAGCAGAGCTGCCATGCATGGTGCCATGATATGTACTGAAAATGTTGTTCACATTGCTCACATGGTTCCAACACTTACAATACCAGGATTTAGCTAATGTTCAAGCACTTTACTGGATATACTGTATATGTCCCAATGCCTTCCCTCTGAAGCAACAGTTGTTCTCCAATACTTGTTTGCTATAAGATGTCACAAAATAAGTACATGGTCAACATTATTCACAGTGTGCTGTCTGCACGTGTATGTCAAGACAAAACAAGAGTTTCCATCTCATTGATAAATAGAATAATTTACATCTTGCGAGGTGCAGTACTTAATGCCAAACATGTCAATTCAAAACCATCTATCAAACTATTTGCCTCATTTGAAAAAGTTGTTGCACACTACCTTATACAGCGTAGGGAAATCATTCACCACCACCCCCATTATATGAAATTAAAGGTTCAGTAAAATGCAGATGACTTACTCAGCTTTGATGGAGCCATGATGATACAAGAAGCTCAGTGTACAGTAGATGAGTTCCCGCTTCTTCCAGCGATTACAGTGCAGCCTCTCCTCCAGCCCTTTGTCTCAGGTGAGACCCTAGCTCTGTCTGTGTGTGATACAGGTGAAGTACTCCTCTGCTCCCTTTTTGAGAGGCTGACTAGAACAGGATGTACCCATCAACTGTTCCACGAATTCTCCCATCATTCTGTTCATACTAATCTCCAGGATCTCTACTACATCAAATGACTATCAACACTCACATGAGCATCAACGTTCTTCCTTTATCTGGCATCTGCCCTGACTCCTCCCTGTCCCTGTCCTGTCATTCATCCACACCCTACTGGTGTGTGAAGATAAAATAAGATAAAGATATAGTAGTAATGTATTAATCTTTATTCATCAATTGCTTTCTTGCGTAAGTGTAATAGAGTTCAAGTGCCTGTGCAGTTGTCTAAATGGGTTTGAATAAAAGAAGGCAGCTCAAATGACAAAATTTTTGTCATTGTATGAGTACATTTTGACGAATTAGACTAAAAAGGGAACACTTAAACAACACATCCTAGATCTGAATGAAATAAATAATCTTATTAAATACTTTTTTCTTTACATAGTTGAATGTGCTGACAACAAAATCACACAAAAACAATCAATGGAAATCCAATTTATCAACCCATTGAGGTCTGGATTTGGAGTCACACTCAAAATTAAAGTGGAAAACCACACTACAGGCTGATCCAACTTTGATGTAATGTCCTTAAAACAAGTCAAAATGAGGCTCAGTAGTGTGTGTGGCCTCCACGTGCCTGTATGACCTCCCTACAACGCCTGGGCATGCTCCTGATGAGGTGGCGGCTGGTCTCCTGAGGGATCTCCTCCCAGACCTGGACTAAAGCATCCGCCAACTCCTGGACAGTCTGTGGTGCAACGTGACGTTGGTGAATGGAGCGAGACATGATGTCCCAGATGTGCTCAATTGGATTCAGGTCTGGGGAACGGGCGGGCCAGTCCATAGCATCAATGCCTTCCTCTTGCAGCAACTGCTGACACACTCCAGCCACATGAGGTCTAGCATTGTCTTGCATTAGGAGGAACCCAGGGCCAACCGCACCAGCATATGGTCTCACAAGGGGTCTGAGGATCTCATCTCGGTACCTAATGGCAGTCAGGCTACCTCTGGCGAGCACATGGAGGGCTGTGCGGCCCCCCAAAGAAATGCCACCCCACACCATGACTGACCCACCGCCAAACCGGTCATGCTGGAGGATGTTGCAGGCAGCAGAACATTCTCCACGGCGTCTCCAGACTCTGTCACGTCTGTCACGGGCTCAGTGTGAACCTGCTTTCATCTGTGAAGAGTACAGGGCGCCAGTGGCGAATTTGCCAATCTTGGTGTTCTCTGGCAAATGCCAAACGTCCTGCACGGTGTTGGGCTGTAAGCACAACCCCCACCTGTGGATGTCGGGCCCTCATACCACCCTCATGGAGTCTGTTTCTGACCGTTTGAGCAGACACATGCACATTTGTGGCCTGCTGGAGGTCATTTTGCAGGGCTCTGGCAGTGCTCCTCCTGCTCCTCCTTGCACAAAGGCGGAGGTAGTGGTCCTGCTGCTGGGTTGTTGCCCTCCTACGGCCTCCTCCACGTCTCCTGATGTACTGGCCTGTCTCCTGGTAGCGCCTCCATGCTCTGGACACTACGCTGACAGACACAGCAAACCTTCTTGCCACAGCTCGCATTGATGTGCCATCCTGGATGAGCTGCACTACCTGAGCCACTTGTGTGGGTTGTAGACTCCATCTCATGCTACCACTAGAGTGAAAGCACCGCCAGCATTCAACAGTGACCAAAACATCAGCCAGGAAGCATAGGAACTGAGAAGTGGTCTGTGGTCCCCACCTTCAGAACCACTCTTTTATTGGGGGTGTCTTGCTAATTGCCTATAATTTCCACCTGTTGTGTATTCCATTTGCACAACAGCATGTGCAATTTATTGTCAATCAGTGTTGCTTCCTAAGTGGACAGTTTGATTTCACAGAAGTGTGATTGACTTGGAGTTACATTGTGTTGTTTGTGTTCCCTTTATTTTTTTGAGCAGTGTAGTTTTTCAGGGACCATGATCAGAGTGAAATCCAGTGACATCCAATGTATGGATGGTTGTAAACAGTATATTTCCAGTCCACCCAGCTGACCCCAGTTCAGTTGTTAGTAGATCTGCTGCTCCCAGCACCATAGCCCCTAATGCCACTAAAGCCAAGTCAGCTGAACTATGTTCTCCTCATCTAAGCAAACGTTAGTATTGGCAAGGCTAGCGTTCGCACCAGAGCTGTATCTACTTTGCGCAATGTCACTGTTAGGTCTCCCAAAATGGTGCCAATCACTGACCCAAAAACTGCCAGCCCAAGTCCCATCTATGAATGTTGTTTCCCTACGACCATAACAACTGCTTCTAGATTCACCCCCGATGCCCCAGCCATGCCCATCAGCAAACCTATCATTCCTCCAGTACTAAGGTACGAGTCTCCTTCATGGCCAACCAGTGACATATCCACCTGTATGTTGTTGAGCACCACAACCGTCATAAGAGATATACTCATAGAAACCCAGCCAGCTCTGTCTGCCTCCATGGAGGTAACTGAAACTGCCCCCAGAACAGAGCCAACCACCCCAACTAACATCACTGCAGTATGAACCTGTGTGTCATGGATGTTTCAAACTGAGGGTGACTGCCTTCCTCAGCACTCAGTCCGAACAGGAGTCTTGCCAAACCGACAAACTGTCCACACAGGGCTCAATTCCCTGCAACTGTACTTGGTTTCCCCAAGATAATTTCTGCCAAAAAGGTCAGATGACCAGCTATAGGTAACAGAAAAATGCGTGCTAAAGGAATGGAAGGCAGGACACCCCCAGGAGACCTTGTAAACACTGCCAGCCAAACTGCTATACGCATAGTCATGAATGCCACAGCCATGAATAACAGCAACAGTCCAATCTGACTAGTTGTCGTTGGCCTCTTTATTTGCCGTCTCAAGGGAAGTAAGGAGAAGCTGAGAATCAGTCCCATGACACAAAGCCCTTTGGGTCCCACTGTCAGTGAATAGTCCCAGACTTGTGGCTGTTTGAATCCCTGCTGTTTGTTGCTGTTTCCATCGGCCCTGCGAGCTGTGCTGGCTGGAATTGCGTGGAGTACCAGTGTTAGTCTACGTTGCTACCATCATGCCGCCCAAAGTTAAAGAAGGTTGGAGTAATGGAGGGGACAGTGTTTCGTTATCACAGGTGAGTGATCTTTTAAATCAACAAAAATATGTCTACAAACAATTGTTACAGCAACAGGAAAATAGCTGTCACGTGTTGCTCGCCCTTGTTTCCCCCTAACTGGAGACCAGCCCATTTTGTGTTTATTTATTTAGAGTTTGCAGGGATCTTTATTCTACATCTACTATCTTTATTGGCATACATTATTTTAGCCTGTGCTTTCCTTGGTGTTCTGAGCCTTTCTTTTGTGTGTCTCCTAATTATAGTGTCCTCCCATTTGGCTGGTCTCCATGGGGATCGGCACACTCCTAATTTACACACCTAAGCCTAATGCCCTTAACGAGCCATGTTCCCTGTACAAAAAGGTGCTCCCAGCTCACTTCAGCCCTTCTTCTGATGTTGAGAACAACCATTATTACCGAGGCTGCTGCTGCCATGCCACCGTGCTACCGCTAGACGACCGCAACAGAGCCATGCTGTCACCTAGAGGGGCAGTGGAGGACAGAGCCGAATGAAGAGTGTTACGATGCACAAAGCCCAGAAGGGCTTTCCTGAACTGAGTGAATGCAGATTAAGTGCTACAGAGAGAATGCTGGCCCCTCACCCCTGATCTGGTCATTGTGCCAGTGGCGAGGCAGCATGTACCAATGATGGAGTGATGCGACGGGCAATCTACCCCCTAAAAAATATATATATATATATATATATAGGTGGACACCCAATGGATGGACAATGCACAGTGGTGGTGCCCATATTTGTTCTACCTTAGCAGCAGCCAGGATTTAATCATAGGACTGAGTGTTTGTGTGGGCCGTTTGTGTGCTGAACTTTTGTAAACCCCTGAGGCATCAAGTAAAGCGAATCTAAACTCTTATTAAACATTGTCTGTGTGTTGACCTGGGATCGTACTTATCTTTGTCCAAATACTGCTGGGCTCAACTAACAAAATAATGGATGATCTGGCCAGATAGGTCCAAGACCTAAGAACAGTTCAGAGTTCACCCAGGAAGAGGTGCATGTCCTGAACGAGACTTGCAGCAAGAAGACAACAAACTAAGTCCACGCAAGATGACATCAGCACTGTCTGTGAATCATTATTACAGATGACTGGGAAAACAGACTTGTCTAGAGGGACAATTTAGGAGGAATAACAGTTACCAGACTCTCCACAGGTCTGAAAAACCTGTAACCAGCCCAGGTGACAGACCCAGGCCAATAGTTGTCAGGTTCAAGGACAAGATGGTTGTTCTGGAGAGAGGCAAGAACTTGAGAGGAACCATCTTCCTCAATGAAGATGTGCAGAAAGAACTTATCCCAGCTATGAAAGTTGCCAGAGATCATGAGGACATTGCTTACATCTGCTACGACAAGCTCATTGTCCACCCTCCCTCACAAAAGCCTGGGGGGAGTGAGAGACAAACTTCTGGGTCAGTAGCTTCAGCACATCACACACACCAACTGACACAATTCCCTGATTGACTGACTCTATAAGCTAAACAATGTTTATTTTTTTGGTGAGCTACCTAAGGGCTAAGTATAGCCCATATTAATATATGTAGCTTTAGAAATAAGGTTCAAGAAATCAATAACTTGCTAACATCGGATAACATTCACACAATGGCCATCTCTGAAACTTACTTCAATAATTCCTTTTATATAGCAGTAGCAATACAAGGACATAACATCTACAGAAAATACAGGAGTTCTTATGGGGGAGGTTTTGCTGTATATGTTAAGATACATATTCCTGTAAAGCTTAGAGGACCTTATGTCAAATGTTGAAGTGTTGTGGTTGCAAGTTCACCTGCCTCATCTAAAGCCTTTTGTTTTGGGGTGCTGCTATAGGCTGCCAAGTGCTAAGTCAGTATTTGGATCAGTTCCCATTGGCTGTAGTGACCATAACATTGTGGCAATAACAAGAAGTGCCAAAGGGTGGGCCTAAAGTAATTTATAAGAGATCATACAACTCTTTTGTTGAAGATGTAAATCATTAATGTTGGTCTAATGTGTATGAGGAAGGGAATCCAGATGCAGCACTGGAGGTATTTGTAAGCCAAGATAAATGACATAAACAAATGGAAAAATACTTTGGAGTACCTTAAATGATATCAAGGGCAGAAAACCCAACTTAAACTCCAATGTTCATTGAAGTTGATGGTTCATTTATAACAAAACCTTCCGATATTGCCAATTATTTCAATGACTTTCAATAGTAAAGTAGAAAAACTCAAGTGAAATGACAACATTGAAAAGTGAACCCTCATAATGAAAGGGAAGGATTGCTGTTTTGAATTTGGTCAAGTCCATGTGGGAGAGGTGGTAGGCTATTGTTATCATTAATAACGATAAGCCACCAGGAATAGACAACCTTGATGGGAAACTATTGAGAATGGTAGCAGACTGTATTGCCCCCTCCCCCTATTTGCTGTATCTTTAACCAAAGCCAAAAGGAGTGTGTTTGTCCACAGTTGTGGAAGGAAGCTAAACTAATTCCACTGCCTAAAAGCTGCCCAATTAGTTTGCTGCCTGTTCTTAGTAAACTGATGAAGAGAATTGTATTATCAACTGGAGTACAAAATCGAAAAGCCCCAACAGTATTATTTTGGGCTTTTAGAAAACCAAAAAGGAAATTAATGTGTGGCTGCAGCCTGATGTCCCAGTCATCCATCCCTCTGGAGCAAGATGGAAAGGAAAGAGAGGAGATCCATCATGAATCCAGTACATTAAGGGAGTTTAATTCTACAATTAATAAATCAATCGCTAGTATTATAATTTGATAGTTAGTAATGGAGTTAATCGGTTCCTTTCTGTCCTCACCGCTCTCGTTTTCCTTTGACTTAAACTTACTGGCCAATGTTAGCAGGGCTCAAGACTAACCTTTTTCATCACCATCCCAATTGTTTTTTTTTATATGCCAGGTTGGGTCTACTCTAGTACCTATAGGTCATTCATAGTGATTTAATGTTAATTATCCTACATTATAGTTGGCAAACATAACTGGCGTTTAGCTGATATTTATGGAATTAAAAGTCTGTTTGGCTATATTTTCTGTTGCCTCCCTCATGTCAGCATCGGTGTGGACATGAGGCTGTAGCCAATACACAACCTAGGCTGCACTATTACATTTAGACTAATTATTTATGTACGCTACATTTATGCTAAATATAATTCCAATGTTCTTTTTAGAGGCATTTTTGGGGGGAATTTCTGGCTCAGTTGGCAGCCCATTTAGGCCTATCTATTTCAGTAGTAATCTACTCTTATCTTTTTAAAACTTCTTCGGGATTGGTGTCCCATCCACGGGACGGTTGAGCTAACATAGGCTAATGCGATTAGCATGAGGTTATAAGTAACAAGAACATTTCCCAGGACATAGACATATCTGATATTGGCAGAAAGCTTAACCCTTGTGTTGTCTTAAGGGTAAAAAATGACCCGCCACTTTGTTTAACATTAGAGAGAACCCCATAAATGATCTTGAATCAGTTATAGAACTCATTGCCCTTTATGGTTGTGAGGTCAAGGGTCCGCTCACCAACCAAGAATTCACAAACACCAAATTGAGACTGCAAAAACATCCTCCCTGTACAACGTAAAACACCAAATAATGTACGCAGAGCAGAATTATGTCGATACCCGCTAATGATCCAAATCCAGAAAAGAGCTCTTAAATTCTACAACCACCTAAAATTAAGTGATTCCCAAACCTTTAATAACAAAGCCATGACCTACAGAGAGATTACCTAGAGAAGAGTCCCCTAAGCAAGCTGGTCCTGGAGCTCTGTTCACAAACACAAACAGACCCCACAGAGCCCCAGGACAGCAACAGCAACACATTTAGACCCAACCAAATCATGAGAAAACAAAAATATACTTACTTGACAAATTGGAAGGAATTTACAAAAAGACAGCGCAAACTGGAATGATATTTGGCCCTAAATAGAGAGTACACAGTGGCGGAATATCTGACCACTGTGACTGACCCAAAATTAAGGAAAGCTTTGACTATGTACATGCTCAGTGAGCATAGCCTTGCTATTGAGAGAGGCCGTCGTAGGCAGACAAGGCTCTCAAGAGAAGACAGGCTATGTGCACACAAAATGAGGTGGAAACTAAGTTGCACTTCCTAACCTCCTGCCAAATGTATGACCATATCAGAGACTCATATTTCCCTCAGATTACAAAGACCCACAAAATCCAATTTTGATAAACTCCCAAATGTATTGGGTGAAATACCACAGTTTGCCATCACAGCAGCAAGATTTGTGACCTGTTGCCACAAGAAAAGGGCAACCAGTGAAGGAAAAACACCATTGTAAATACAACCCATATTTACAGTATGTTTATTTATTTTTCCTTTTGTACTGGAACTATTTGCACATAACCATACTATGACATTTGAAATGTCTCTATTCTTCTGATACTTTTGTGAGTGTAATGTTTACTGTTAATATTTTATTTATTTCACTTTTGTTTTATCTACTGTATTTCACTTGCTTTGGCAATGTAAAAAATGTGTTTCCCATGCCAATACATCCCATTGAATTATATGGTGTGATTAGAATCACTCATGTTTCATTCATGATCATTTGATATATGTGGAGTTAGAAGCTGTGCACAAAATATGTGTGAAGCAGCATTCTTAGTTCAATTGCTATGTGCTGCTAAACTAGTAGCCATCAATCCCTCCCCCTCTGGTTGCCATGTGACAGAGATAAGTCACATGACCCAGGCTCCGTATACAGGAAATAGAGACCAGCAAGAGAAAATAGAAAGAAAGTAGCTACAGTGAGGAATTTGCACCAATAAAGTGGGTTTACTGACTGCAAAAGTGAAACATTGAGCAGGTATAGTAACCCAATTTAGTTTTGTAATATAAGTTGTAATACAACATTATTGAATAAGGAATTATTTCCTTTTACTGCTTCAATGTTGGTGATCTGGTTCTTGATTGACCAGAATCTTGCAGGCTTCATAATCTGTTATTATGGTATGTAATGATCAACCCATGTGCAGACTCAGGGCAAAGTGCTTTCTGGCTAAACAGTTTTTTCACTTTCCCAGTTAACCAAGATCAGTATTGTAGACACCAAGATCAGTATTGTAGACGCCAAGATCAGTATTGTAGACACAACAAATATGATCCGTGCATCAAATCTGGGTGGTGCTTTCAGTTTATCTTTGCTGGGCAATACAATTTGTTGTTTGTTTTGCAGAGTTTGTTCTGCGACCTAAATATAAACATCTAGGACAAACCTTACAGTTGCTTTGCATATCACTATTTCTCCTCAGAGATGAAGCTGTTGCCAGTGATTTTCCTGCTGGCATTAACCTCAGCTACCTCTGCTTTGGACAATGGTTTGATGAGGACCCCACCCATGGGATGGATGTCTTGGGAGCGTTTTCGCTGTAATATCGACTGTGAGAATGATCCCAAGAACTGCATCAGGTACATAATGGTAGACATATTTATGTGCAGACTGACTCTGCAGTCACTCCTATTGTAGAGCTATTAACCTCATCCCCAGGCTAATTGCAACCGCATATCAGGTAGCTTCCCTGTATACAGATTAAGATTAGTCTTGGACTAATAAGCAATTTCAATCGAGAATCTCTTTTGAAGATAATTTTTTGTCTATAACTAGGCTTAATCTGTGTCCGATAAACTGGCCAATAGAGTATAACTCGACAGATAGTGACCAAGCTGGTGGACGAGACTATTGAGGTGTATATAGGCCTGGGTTACTTGTAGATGAATTTTCTTCTCATAGTGACTCTGATATTAATAGGATGCTGAACATTTTACATCAAATAATATAATTGCATGAATATGAATATCTCCCTACAGTGAGAATCTCTTCAGAGACATGGCAGACAGACTGGCTGAGGATGGGTGGAAAGAGATGGGATATGATCATGTCATGATAGATGACTGTTGGTCCTCCATGCTCCGGGATAAAGATGGACGGCTGCAGCCTGACCCACAAAGGTTAGCCTCTCTCTCACCCTTCTCCTAACTCTCTCCATCTTTGACTTTCTTCCTTATTTCCTGGCCTTCTACCTCTTCCTTACCCTCTCCATTTTTACCATTCCTTCTCTTTTTCCCGTTCAACCTAAATTAAAGACTGTAAATCTGGTGTACTAAAACTGTGCTGCTTGTAATGAATACATTAGCATGGGTTAATAAAGGATATTGACTTGAGTTTAAGGTCTTATCTACTACAACATTATAAAAGGACAGTATTAGGTATGAGACCCAAGACTTCACTGCCATCTCTCTAACCCCAGGTTCCCTGGGGGCATTGCCAAGCTGGCGAGGTACCTCCATGACCGCGGCCTGAAGCTGGGCATCTATGGGGACCTGGGCACACACACCTGTGGAGGGTACCCTGGCACCACGCTGGACAAGATTGATACTGATGCCCAGACGTTCGCTAGTTGGGGTGTGGACTTCCTGAAGTTGGATGGCTGTTACTCCAATGAAGAGGAGCAACAGAAGGGTGAGTGAATCTTGAGGGTGAACTGTAACTGTACATTGGGAGTTACTATATAGAGTGTATCAGCATTGGTGGTCCTTTGTGTAGACTGGCATGGTAGTATTTAAAGAGATGGGTGCAAGAGAGGGTAGAGGGAAATAGACTCAGAGGGGGGATAGTGTGGATTTCTATTGACGCGTACTATGTTCTTCTGTCATACAGGTTACCCTCTCATGTCCAAGGCTTTGAATGCAACAGGCCGTCCAATTGGCTACTCCTGTAGTTGGCCAGCCTATCGGGGTGGACTCCCTCCCAGTGTATGTTTCATTATGCTACCGGTGACACAATAACAGAAATAAGGGACCACGCATGCCCCCTGGCGATGGGGGTTTGAGCCCTGGCTCGGCGGATTGTCTGTGCCCTTCCTCTCTATCTCCCTAGCCTTTGCTTCCTACTGTGCTGTCATGAAAATAATAACATACAGAAGGAGATCAAAAAATAAATAAGGGTTAGTGAATGTGTTGCAAAGATTTTTTGTTTTACAATAACAATCATGGCTTGGAGGAAAAGGTAATGGATGACCCTTCTCTTTGATTAATGCTCCATTCATTGTCATATTTTCACTGATTCTATTCGGGGGTTTTTTCCCCGCATGAGCTACTTTTGCATAGTTACAAGTATTCCGCGACAGCACTTCTGTAGTTAAATGAGAAACTGTTGCTCCTTCACGTTTGATCCATCACTCAGATCATTCTTGATCAGAGGTGTTTGATGATTGTTTTTCCCCCTGAAGAATCAGGATGTCTTCCAAAGACAGGCAGGCAACAGTATCAAATCTAATGTCTTTATAACATTTGTACCCTTTTGGAAACAAATCAAGGTGCATTTAAATACATTTTTATTGCTCACAAACACTCATACAGTCCATATCTCTTTTTTCTTCAGGTGAATTACACTCTGCTGGGGGAAATCTGTAACCTGTGGCGTAACTATGATGACATTCAGGACTCATGGGACAGTGTACAAGACATTACAGACTGGTTCTTTGACAACCAGGAGATACTGCAGCCTGAAGCCGGCCCTGGACGCTGGAACGATCCTGACATGGTCTGTCCGCTGTCTTTCCTATGTCTGACCATTGTCTGTCCCTTACTTACACCAATCCCTTTGTCCTTCTTTCTGTGCTCTCCTCTCTGTTCGTGTCTAATACTGTACTCTCCTCAGAATTGTATTGGTTGAGTTTTCACCCTATTTCACATTTACTTTGGTCAGTATCATACATTTATTGAAGCCTGTATACATTTCTTGCTGATTGTCGCAGTATTGCCAAGTGTCACTCTTACCCCGTCCACCTCTCTTGTCAATATTCACCTTGTTCCTGCATTGTTTTATTTATTTAATACGTGTATTTGTTCCACCATCAGTATTGTTGTACAACTCATTAACCTTGCATATTTATAATTTTTCTCTCCCAGCTGATCATAGGAAACTTTGGCCTCAGTGTGGACCAATCACGCTCTCAGATGGCTCTTTGGGCGATCATGGCTGCACCTCTCATTATGTCTAACAACCTTCGAACCCTAAGCAGTGAGGCCAGGGCCATCCTGCAAAACGGAGCTGCCATCGCCATCAACCAGGACCCGATGGGCGTCCAGGGAAGACGCTTGCTACAGGTGACCCTCAATGGCAAAATTACACATTTGTTTATGATTCTGGCAGTATGAAATTCACTTCATTCAGACAGTTGGGAGACAGGCAAGTGGGAGAACAGTAGGAAGGGGATTGAACCCTGGTCTCCAATTGGGAGTAGAGTATGTGACTGGCAGGGAGCGTTACCGCTAGACCATGGTCTCTGCACGAAATTCACTGTTTACTCTCCTTTTCTTTGTCTGTATGTCACTCTTTTTTTCAGGAGAGGAGTCATATTGAAGTGTACTGGCGACCCCTCTCCCAGTCGGCCAGTGCTCTGGTGTTCCTCAGCCGTCGCCAGGACATGCCCTATCGCTACCACACCTCCCTGGCCAAGTTAAACTACACAGCAGGCAGCTACGAGGTGTGCTCCTCTTTCCTGGTTCTTTTCCTAGTTCTCTCCAACCACATTGTAGCGCATGATAACTCTATTTCTTCCAGCGCATGATGACAGTATTTATTCCTGTTGAGGGAAGTGGAAGTTTGAGCTGTGTTTTTGTAAGTGACACAGTATTGTACCTCTTCATTTGTACTCTTCTATATCTTTCAGGCTTATGACGTATTCACTGGGAAAACATTGAGTGGACTGTCTGCCACCACAGAGTTCACCGTCTCCATCAACCCCTCAGGAGTTGTCATGTGGTACGTCTATCCCAAAATGCACCATGAGCATCCGCAGGATGATGGTAGATACCCCTACGTCCGACAGAAATACAGGATGTCCTCCTCGCTCCGCTTCCATATGCCGAGGGTTGTGCCTCCTAGTCTGCTCTGAGGGGACACGAAGTAAGCAAGCAGGAGGGCAAATCTGTTGTTTTAAGAAGTCCTCCATCAATCCAGATCCAATCAAAGATATTTGAATCAGGAAGATTCATGATTTTTTTTTGCGCTGTTGTGTTTTAACCCATATGTAATCTTGGCAACCCAGAATTTAAATCGTACGCCAGCAACTTGGTTAAGGTCTTGGGGTAGACGAAAGAGAAAAGATACTAGAACCAGTGGCGGAAACAGGTCGGCAGCTTCATCACCGTCTCTGTCTGAAACAATTTATGTTATGTGTGTCTGCCCACGAGAGATTAAACCATGTGTAATGTTTGAACATTTATAAAAAGTAGATTTTGTATTTTGTTGTGTGACTTTATTCTAACAGGAAGGAACGGTTCATATCTTGCCTATGTTTTAAAAAAAGAAGGGTGTAATAAGGTGCAGAATTGAGACTGCATAGAGTAAGATGATGAATGAAACGTGCCATTAAGACTTCAATGTTTGCACTTTCAGTCATGCAATAGTGTACAAGGTTTGGAGCTGTGTCAAAAGAGGAAGTGTGTGCCCATAGCAGTCATTCCCCCTTTCCACCACTGAGTGGCAGTATTGACAGATGTCCACAACAACCATTAGTGGGTTCCCTTTACCCTTGAAACACCAGCATGGCTATATCACAGTAGATTAGGTTGCACAAGGAAATTAGATGTTGTGCTCCAGATTAGGCCAAGCATGTTTATTTAGTGATGGGATAAACTGCTGGTGATGTTTCAGTATGGAGAGATGAGATTGCGATATGGTGATATGGTGTGTCTTGTTGGTATAACTTCTAGGTAGGTATGCCTTATGTCAGTTCTGTGAAGGTGGCACACATGCACACACACATCTACCCGGTACAGCCAGAAGAGGATGGGCCACCCCTCTGAGATGGGTTTGATTAAACATGATCAAACCTGCACATCAAATCACATGAACATATGCACATGTTATACAAGGGACACCAATTCACTTATCAATACCGCTGAGGCTCTCACACACGTACATGTTATACCAAACCATCACACATCCTTACTCATCTCCAGTCCGCATACATTTTTTTTAGCCTGTTCCTCTCTCTTCCAAATGGTCCTCTTCTTTCCCTCTGGCCTCCCTCTGTTTCGGCATACGTGTAAGGAGGGAGCATCAAGGCTGGCAGGAGTCCTGGCATCCTCTCCTGGTACAGAGCACCTCTGTCCACAGTGCTTTGTGTGTTTCTGTGTATGTTATTTTCCATGTGCCCATACAGTAAGAACAAAATGTTTCACTGTGGGTGCATGAGTGTGTGTCATGCCATGCCATGTCGTTATGTTCCATTCTGTCTATATGACACTGAAATTAGCAGGTTTATGTGTTGGCTGTGCTACACTGCAGTCCAGATCTCAGAGAAGGCCTTCAAACTGTCCTCCATACATTATCACAGACGTTATCCTAAATTCTAGAGGCAAGCCGTGTTTTTGGGCAGTAATAAGCAATTTAACCACTTTACCCATACCCTAACTAAGCCTAAACCTAGCCGTAACCTTAATCCTAATTGTAACAGAATTCTTGTGCCTCATTTTTAGCTAATTTCAGTAACTTCCAGGTCTGCAATAATGGTGAACGGGAGAGGTGGCAGGAGGAAGAGGCAAACTAGCCAACCAGAGCTCAGATCTTAGCATGTTGTGGCAAGTTTGTAGGTCTACTCTATGTTTTACCTCCATATTTTCCTCTATTTTTCCTCCATTCCTCCACAGAAATCCTCCTGAACTCTTATCCTGTCCTCCATACATTACCACAGAAATCCTCCTGCACTCGGAAGAAAGTCACAACAGCCAGGTCACACAACAGATGCCTCCCAGTAAGACAGCGTCTCCCGGGCTGTGCAGTATATGGCATCCACTGCCAGACCCATCCGCAGCCCCACGCATCTCCAGTGCTCAGCCCGGTCTTTATTGTGTCGTAAAACAGGAGGCATGCGGTGCCCAGGTCTCATAGAGGATGTCACACAGGTGTTCCTATGCAGTCCTGTGATGTGGGCTCTATGGATGCTGCACATTGGGGATTCTGTGGGATAAGGCTATGAGCAGTTCTCATATACAGTTATCAGACTGTCACACTGCAGTATTAGATCTATGAGGGCCTTGTGGAACTGAATTAAAACCACAGAGAAGGAGAAATCTAAATTGCGTCATCCAGTGGTCACGTGGCCAATAAAATGGGCTCACGTACAAGAGACACATGCAACAATTACAGTGCTGCATTCAGAAGCTTTTGGATTCGGAATTAGATCATGTTTTTTGCTGATATAGAATGGAAAGAGTGAGCATAATATGCGGTAGGGGACTTTGTGAACTGCTTTGTTTTGGTGAAATGGGCCGATCCCTCCTGCTCCATCTATGACAGCGAACAGATGAAGGGGCCGATTGTCATTCTGTTGCGGAACCCATCGGAGCTTGGCAAGGGCAGCTGCTCCACAAACTCTGTGGTCGACTTTGACTTTGAGGTACCCATTGTGTTTGGTGTCATCTGTTCATCTGAGTTCAATGTTTCCAAAATGCTGTATTGTAAATGTCATCAAGGGAAGAAATAATACACCATACACACATACACACGCTCAGCCATGCATACACACACACACACACACACACACACACACACACACACACACACACACACACACACACGCACACACACACACAATGACACTGGTGATGTTTGTCATGTGTCTGATTAGGGCCCATGTGGGAATCAAACCCCTCTGCACTCTTCCGATGTCCGGAATCTCGTCTCAGAAATCCAACACTTGCCTCATTGTTACACTGTCTCATTAGGCTAGAGTAGAGAGAGAGAGAGAGAATTGTGGCAAGCGAGACAGGCTGGTATTGAGAAATGTATCCCTGACTGTACTCACGTAGACACTGTCTCTCTTTCTTCCTCTGACTCTCTCTCTCCTCTCTATTTCTCTCTTACTCTTTCTCTCGCTTTCTCTCTCACTCCCTCCACCATCCTCACCTGCTGCATTGCTGTGAGGAGATGGCTTTATCCTGCCTCCCTCACACTGCTCCTTTTGAAGAAAAGCCTCTTTCTTTCCTCTGTCTGTTTCATCCTCAGGGAGCTGCAGGTGGAGGAAATAGGCCATGCCCGTTAAAAGAGGAGTGGTTGAAAAGTGAGAGTGACTGAAAGGGCTGGAGCAGCTCACAGTCACATCACAATGATGGCTGACATGGTGGAAAATATATACAAAAATAGCCCACTATCCCAACCACCATTTTCTAGCCACAACACAGCACCTGATGTAAACACCCACATCATAGCACCTACAATCACAGACGAGTCATTTTGCACTTTTCAAATATAGCCTAGTCTTCCAGAGTCAGACTAAAAACCACATATATCATTTGAAGAGAGATGAGCCAGTCTAGTTGTCTCCTCACATCTCCACCCCATCTTCTTCTCCGGCTGCTTATTCCCGCAGATATCTGGCACCTCAGCGGTTCTCTGCCCTATTGTGGCGTCCTGGCCTGCTTTTATTTATAGCCCCTGATGGGAAGTCATCTGTTCAAATAAACCTGGAGACTGTTCTGCAAATAGGATTCAGGTGTTTCTTCAACTTTCTGCTTTTTTAATGGCATTCGTACAGGCTGCTAGGTAAACCTGCTGCTGTTTTAGCTGGAGTCACTGAAAAGGGGTGCGTGTGCGTGGGTATTTATGTGTAACCCGTGTGTGCCTGTGAGTGTGCATGCATGTGCTAAATGACAGCCTTAAGTAGTTTAGAAGAGTGGGTGCTTTCTATAAGGGAATTTTCCCTGGGGAAATAAAAATGCCAGGGTAGAGCGCATCCCTAAAACCCCACAGCATTCAAATGTATTATCTCCTGTAGCTTGACCACACTGCTCTTCTACCCTGTTTCCTCTTGGCCTACATTCAAGTTTAATATAAGACAAAAATCTGTACAGAGCTCTCCATTGTGAATTAAACTTCTCCTCTCATGTGGTTTTACCTTTATTTAACTAGGCAAGTCAATTAAGAACAAATTCTTATTTTCAATGATGGCCTAGGAACAGTGGGTTAACTGCCTGTTCAGGGGCAGAAGGACAGATTTGTACCTTGTCAGCTCGGGGATTCAAACTTGCAACCTTTCGGTTACTAGTCTAACACTAACCACTAGGCTACCCAGCCACCCCGCAAGATGATGGGCCAAGACCTGCATGGAACCAAATTCCACAGATTACATACATGAGGGAAAAGGTCTTCCAACTGTGCGCTCTCAAGTTATTTTTCTGAAGAGATCCACAGAGCATATCCAATTGAAAACCCAGGTCAGTGTATGTATCCTTTGAGGTTGTAGTACAGAGAACGTCCTATAGGGCGCAGTGTTGCTTCGTCAACGGGGAGGTTGAAAAAGAAAAATCGATGAGGAGACTAGACCCAGACCCAGGTGCCTTTTATGAGAAGGACATTGTGTTAGTGCAATGCTATTTGTTTTAGTGCAGCTATTTGTTTTTGTGCTCATGCATTGTATGCCCCCTCTAATGCTTTCTGCCTTTGTGCGTGCTTTGGGCTTGAATACTGATTACTGGATCACTGTATTCTGATCCAAAACCTCTCGCGGGAGATTAACCTGGGTGATCTTGCCATCGGCACTAATCCAGCTCATCATTATGACTTACTGCCCTAAATACGGCCTCCGCACCTTCCATCCCTTTGCTCTCTCACCCCACTGACCACTGTCTGAGGGCAGGGTAGGGATGTGCCAGGGATGGGGCCATGGGTCACACTCACCATGAAAAAGTAGCACCAGCAAGATGAAAGAATCTCACGCTTGCTTTCCTAGAACCCAATGCTGTGGGGCTGACATACAACTAACATACAGTTTCACGTAGGCTGCATGGGATCTAATACTGACCCCACTGCTCTTCTACACTGTTTCCTCTCATATCTGTCTCCTCTTGGCTTACATTCAAGTCTATCCCTGTCAATAAAACAATACAAATACCTAAGGAGAGTAGATTTCCATTACCACTCTCCTTTAAAAAAAAAGTTGACAGAAGCTGTTCTTGTGGCCTGGTTGTTGGCATTTACACTGTCGTGTTTAGATATTGACGTCATACTGGCGGTGTTGTGTAATTTCTGGTTCCTATTTTGTGACAAATGCTTTGCCAAGACTCCGGGTCCCTCACCATTATGACCAGGCCTGGTGGCACTGGTGCCACCCTGTTCTGGAACTAGAGCCACTGCAAATGGGATCCAGTGACGCAGATTGACACTCTGGACCCGACTGCCGGCACGTACAACCAAACCAATTAACAACCTCAAATGACCCATTATATAACCAATTGCAACACACAATACAGTCCTCCCGCTTGACCAGCCACAATAAATGCCATGTAACTCCATTACATTTAACCTCTGGTGAAGCAGGACTTCACTCTGTGGGTGGCCTGGATATCCTTGAGCTGCTGGCAGTGGCAGTGGTTGGAGGAAGTAGTTGATCATATACACATCGGCATACAGTCCAGTAAGTAGTCTCTGTTTTTATGAATGGGTCTATGGGTTTGCCCAGCAGTGGCTGCTCTTGACCTGGGAGGACAGACTTGGTTAACCCTCGCACCACTCCACTCCCCCCCCCCCCCCCTCTCTTTCACACCCCAGCCAAGCCCAATCCCTGGGCTTGCGCCCAGGCGTATACATGGCCGGCTGCACGTTGCAGCAGCTTAAGTACCTTGGTGGCAGTGGGCCAGCCTGTCAGCTGCCTTCTGGCAGGAGAGAGTATGTGAAAGTCAGAGCCACCTGCCAGTAACCAGCTCAGAGAGCAGCAGACTAGCAAAACCAAACCACACAGAACCTGCTTGGTAACCCTAGCCTAGAGCATGCTAACAAAGTAGGGCATACAATAGCATGCTAGCAAAGTAACATAGCACATGCCAGCAAAACAGCATAATGTAGATCAGGCAGCATAGAGTGCAGTAGGCAAACATGTCCACATTGGCACGATGTGGGTCCAATGTGGGCTGAAATATTGGCCCCATGTAGGCTGCCAACATTGGTTGTTGCTATCCTACTTATATGCACTTATTTATAGTACATTTGGAATGTATTCATACCCCTAGACTTCTTTATCACGTCTCCTCCCCTTCAATCACTGTAGATAATGTGGATTTAACTGGTGACATCAATAAGGGATCATAGTTTTCACCTGGATTCACCTGGTCAGTCTATGTCATGGGAAAGAGCAGGTGTCCTTAATGTTCTGTACACTCAGTGTATATACAGTGCATTCGGAAAGTATTCAGACCCCTTGACTTTTTCCACATTTTGTTACGCTACAGCCTTATTCTAAAATGAATTCAATATTTATTTTCTCAACAATCTACACACAATACCACATAATGATGAAACGAAACAGTTCTCTGGAAATGTTTGCAAATTTATTAAAAATAAAAAACAGATACGTTATATAAATACCTTTGCTATGAGACTTGAAATTGAGCTCAGGTGCATCCTGTTTCCATTGTTTATCCTTGAGATGTTTCTACAACTTGATTGGAATCCACCTGTGGTAAATTCAATTGATTGGGCATGATTTGGAAAGGCACACACCTGTCGATATAAGGTCCCACAGTTGACAGTGTGTTCAGAACAAAAACCAAGCCATGAGGTCGAAGGAATTGTCCGTAGAGCTCCGAGACAGGATTGTGTTGAGGCACAGATCTGGCGAAGGGTACCAAAAAATGTCTTCAGCATTGAAGGTCCCCAAGAACACAGTGGCCTCCATCATTCTTAAATGGAAGAAGTTTGGAACCACCAAGACTCTTCCTACAGCTGGCCACACGGCCAAACTGAGCAATTGGGGGAGAAGGGCTTTGGTCAGGGAGGTGACCAAGAACCCGATGGTCACTCTGACAGAGCTCCAGAGGTCCTCTTTGGAGATGGGAAAACCTTCCAGAAGGACAACCATCTCTGCAGCACTCCACCAATCAGGCCTTAATGGTAGAGTAGCCAAACAAAAGCCACTCCTCAGTAAAAGGTGCATGATAGCCCGCTTGGAGTTTGCCAAAAGGCAAAATTCTCTGGTCTGATGAAACCAAGATTGAAATCTTTGGCCTGAGTGCCAAGCATCACGTCTGGAGGAAACCTGGCACCATCCCTATGGTGAATCATGGTGGTGGCAGCATCATGCTGCCGAGATGTTTTTCAGCGGCAGGGACTGGGATACTAGTCAGGATCGAGGGAAAGATGAACGGAGCAAAGTACAGAGCGATTTTGATGAAAACCTGCTCCAGAGCGCACAGGAACTCAGACTGGGGTGAACGTTCACCTTCCAACAGGACAATGACCCTAAGCATGGTGTGGGATAGCCCGTGTTGGTCTTGGTGTGGGCTGGCCTGTTTTGGGTTGGTGTGGGTAGCCTGTGTTGGGTTGGTGTAGGCTTGCCCATTTTGGGCTGGTGTGGGCTTGGTGTGGGATAGCCCATGTTGGGCTTGGTGTGGGCTGGCCTGTGTTGGGTTGGTGTGGGCTGGCCCATGTTGGGCTTGGTGTAGGCTGGCCCATGTTGGGCTGGTGTGGACTTGTTGTAGAATAGCCCCAAAAAATTATTGCTTAAAAAATAATTTTGATGATAACCAGACAATCAGATTGTACACTTATGGTTTCTGGGCTAGTGTGTCCTAGGTCAGAGTAGTGGGCGTACTTTTGTGTACAGAGTCCGGGGGTAGACTATTGGGGAGAGGGGGTGCAAGGCCTATTAGTCCAGAGGACGTGCAGTGCTGCACTGCTGCCACCCGCAATATTGTACACTTCATGGTTCACCTAGCTTCAATACCACAATCATCCCCTTGTTTAGTAGAAATGTTCAGTGGTCAGCTTCTACAGGGGCTTTCCTATATACCAACTTCATGTATAAAACAATTTTTTGGTGCTTAACAATCACTTCATACTTTGCAATGCTTCGCAAATACATTGTACATACAGTACCAGTCAAAAGTTCGGACACACCTACTCATTCAATAGTTTTTTGTTATTTTTACTATTTTCTACATTGTACAAAAATAGTGAAGACCATGAAATAACTATGAAATAACACATTTGGAATCATGTAGTAACCAAGAAAGTGTTAAACAAATCAAAACATTTTATATTTGAGATTCTTCAAAGTAGCCATTGGTACGATGACAGCTTTGCCCACTCTTGGCATTCTCTCGAAAAGCTTCATGAGGTAGTCACCTGGAATGCATTTCAATTAACAGGTGTGCCTTGTCAAAAGTTAATTTGTGGAAGTTCTTTCTTTCTTAATGCGTTTGAGCCAATCAGTTGTGTTGTGACAAGGTAGTGGTGGTATACAGAAGATAGCCCTATTTGGTAAAAGACCAAGTACATATTATGGCAAGAACCGCTCAAAGAAGGAAATGACAGTCCATCATTACTTTAAGACATGAAGGTAAGTCAATCGGGAAAATTTCAAGAACTTTGAAAGTTTCTTCAAGTGCAGTCGCAAAAACCATCAAGCGCTATGATGAAACTAGCTTTCTTGAGAAATGCCACAAGAAAGGAAGACCCAGAGATACCTCTGCCGCAGAGGATACGTTCTTTAGAGTTAACTGCACCTCATCTTGCAGCCCAAATAAATGCTTCAGAGAGCTCAAGTAACAGACACATCTCATCATCAACTGTTCAGAGGAGACTGCGTGAATCAGGCCTTCATGGTCGAATTGCTGCAAAGAAACCACTACTAAAGGAAACCAATAAGAAGAAGAGACTTGCTTGGGCCAAGAAACACGAGCAATGGACATTAGACCGGTGGAAATCTGTCCTTTGGTCTGATGAGTCCAAATTTGAGATTTTTGGTTACAACCGCCGAGTCATTGTGAGACGCAGAGTAGGTGAATGGATGTGTGGTTCCCACAATGAAGCATGGAGAAGGAGGTGTGTTGGTGTGTGGGTGCTTTGCTGGTGACACTGTCTGTGATTTATTTAGAATTCAAGGCACTCTTAACCAGCATGGCTACCACAGCATTCTGCAGAGATATGCCATCACATCTGGTTTGCACTTAGTAGGACAATCATTTATTTTTCAAAAGGAAAATGACCCAAAACACACTTCCAGGCTGTGTAAGGACTATTTGACCAAGGAGAGTGGTGGAGTGCTGCATCAGATGACCTGGCCTCCACAATCACCTGACCTCAACCTAATTGAGATGGTTTGGGGTGAGTTGGACCGCAGAGTGAAGGAAAAGCAGCCAACAAGTGCTCAGCATATGTGGGAACTCATTCAAGACTGTTGAAAAATAATTCCTCATGAAGCTGGTTGAGAGAATGCTAAGAGTGTGCAAAGCTGTCATCAAGGAAAAGGGTGGCTAATTTGAAGAATCTCAAATATAAAATATATTTTTGGTCACTACAGGATTCCATTAGTTTTATTTAATAGTTTTGATGTCTTCACTATTATTCTACAATGTAGAAAATAGTAAAAATAAATAAAAACCCTTGAATGAGAAGGTGTGTCCAAACTTTTGACTGGTAATGTATGTATCTACATTGAGTGGACAAAACATTAGAAACACCTTCCTCATATTGAGTTGCACCCCCTTTTGACCTCAGAACAGACTCAATTCATCGGGGCATGGACTCTACATGGATTTTGCATTGTAGATTTGTGGTAGTAGGGTAGTGGCCTGAGGGCCACTAAAACAAAAAAGTTTCATGAAATGTAATGTCATATTTTGTATTTTATATAACTGCCTTAATGTTGCTGGACCCCAGGAAGAGTAGCTGCTGCCTTGGCAGCAGTTATGGGGATCCATAATGGGGATACATAATAAATACAAATACAAGGTGTCAAAAGCGTTCCACATGGATGCTGGCTAATGTTGACTTGAATGCTTCCCACAGTTGTCAAGTTGGCTTGATGTCCTTTGGGTGGTGGACCATTCTTGATACACAAGGGAAACTGTTGCTAGCATGAAAAACCCAGTAGCGTTGCAGTTCTTGACACTCTCAAACTGGTGTGCCTGGCACCTTCCATCATACCCCATTCAAGTGCACTTATTTTGTCTTTCCCATTCAGCCTCTGAATGGCACACATACACAATCCATGTCTCAATTGTCTTAAGGCTTCAAAATCATTCTTTAACCTGTTTCTTCCCCTTCATCTACACTGATTATATCCACTCCTATCATTGCTATGCAGACGACACACAATTAATCTTCTCCTTTCCCCCTTCTGATAACCAGGCGGCGAATCGCATCTCTGCATGTCTGGCAGACATATCAGTGTGGATGACGGATCACCACCTCAAGCTGAACCTCGGCAAGACGGAGCTGCTCTTCCTCCCGGGGAAGGCCTGCCCGTTCCATGATCTCGCCATCACGGTTGACAACTCCCTTGTGTCCTCCTCCCAGAGTGCTAAGAACCTTGGCGTGATCGTGGACAACACCCTGTCGTTCTCCACTAACATCAAGGCGGTGACCCGATCCTGTAGGTTCATGCTCTACAACATTCGCAGAGTACGACCCTGCCTCACACAGGAAGTGACGCAGGTCCTAATCCAGGCACTTGTCATCTCCCGTCTGGATTACTGCAACTCGCTGTTGGCTGGGCTCCCTGCCTGTGCCATTAAACCCCTACAACTCATCCAGAACGCCGCAGCCCGTCTGGTGTTCAACCTTCCCAAGTTCTCTCACGTCACCCCGCTCCTCCGCTCTCTCCACTGGCTTCCAGTTGAAGCTCGCATCCGCTACAAGACCATGGTGCTTGCCTACGGAGCTGTGAGGGGAACGGCACCTCCATACCTTCAGGCTCTGATCAGGCCCTACACCCAAACAAGGGCACTGCGTTCATCCACCTCTGGCCTGCTGGCCCCCCTACCTCTGAGGAAGCACGGTTCCCGCTCAGCCCAGTCCAAACTGTTCGCTGCTCTGGCACCCCAATGGTGGAACAAGCTCCCTCACAACGCCAGGACAGCGGAGTCAATCACCACCTTCCGGAGACACCTGAAACCCCACCTCTTTAAGGAATACCTGGGATAGGATAAAGTAATCCTTCTAACCCCCCCCCCCTTAAAAGATTTAGATGCACTATTGTAAAGTGGTTGTTCCACTGGATATCATAAGGTGAATGCACCAATTTGTAAGTCGCTCTGGATAAGAGCGTCTGCTAAATGACTTAAATGTTAAATGTTAAATGTTAACTGATTGAGGTGACATCAATAAGGGATCATAGCTTACACATGGATTCACCTGGTCCGTCTGTCATGTTCCTAATGTTTTGTACACTCAGTGTAAATCACATCCCAAATGGTAGAATTAAGTCAAAATAAGGAATAAAGCTTTAAGGTTACCTTCTCCCCAAGCTGCCTCCACTACTGTTCTTCTCTCTCTCCTCTCCTCTCACTCCTCTCTCTTTTTTCTCTCTCTGTCCTCTCCACTCTTCATAGCTTGATAAGATTATCCTCCTGGTCGAGGCTGGTTTATACTTCCAACCTGTAATGGGCTCCCAAATCACTAATGAAAACTGCTTTGTCACACTGCCGTCGCCACTGCTGGCTGATATGACCAAACCGTTGTGTGCACCCTCATCACTGATCATTGTTAGAGTAGAATAGACCCACAGTAACTGTATACTGTTATCTCTGCCCATGGCTCTGCTAACAGCCATAAAGTATCTATGGGCAACCTATCTATGACTTATTTTAAATGATGCTATAGTGAATGGAGTTACAAACTCCTCTGAATCCTGAACTGTTCATTTGATCACAGATATTGGATGTGATTCCTATTTGCTAGCCGGGATGATTGATACTGGTAAATTGATAATGGTAAGAGTCTGAAAAACAGCGTCTATCTCGAGGCCATCAGACTGTTAAATAGCTATCACTAGCACATTAGTGGCTGCTGCCTATATACATAGACCTGAAATCACTGGACACTTTAAGAAATGGAACACTAGTCACTTTAATGGGGTTTACATATCTTGCATTACTCATCTCATATGTATATGCTGTATTCTATACTATGCTACATTATCTTAGTCTATGCCGCTCTGACATTACTCGTCCATATATTTATATATTCTTAATCCCATTCCTTTACTTAGATTTGAGTGTATTAGGTATATGTTGTGAAATTGTTAGATATTACTTGTTAGATATTACTGCACTGTCGGAGCTAGAAAAACAAGCATTTTGCTACACCTGCAATAACATCTGCTAAACACGTGTATGTGACCAATAACATTTGATTTGATTTGAGTCTAATGCCATGAACATCAATTATGCAGTGCCCAATGCCATCAGAGTACTGATGCTAATGCTGTGAGAGGACAGTGGACTTGGCGGCTCATATAATATATTTAAAAGAGTCAGTGGTTATGATTCCTATTTGCTGGCAGTGTAAACCTCCTTGGTAGTAGTGGTAAATTGATGGGTGGAGAGGACGGTTCAAATTCAGGTCCAAACAAGAGTCTCTATGCCATAAGAATTACATAGGAATCAACTATAAAGTGCCAAATGATATCAGAGTGCTGATCACAGAGTTCTGATGCTAGTGCTGTAAGGTTCAGTGGAATGACAGTCAACTAGGATGCTCAAGTCCCTAGTAATTGCCCCCTCAGGTCATCACAGTGATGAATCATTCTAAACAGAGATTTGCCACGTTGACATTTGTGTCCTACTGCAGCTTTTACGTGTGTGTTTATAAAGTTATACTGTAGAGTTTATACATCTTTGAGGCATCCAATAAAAAGAACAGCTGATGTGAAAAGAACATCTGATGCTAATCGGCTGCATATGTGGGGCCAGGTGTGTGTGCATGTGTTGGTATGTGTAGGTGTGTGCGTACATACGTGTGAGTGTGATTTAATGCTTCCACATTGCTTCTGTCACAGGCCACACACATACCTCTCCTGACTCATCACTTCTCCTTTTCGTGTAGAGGTCCAGTGACCTTACTGACGTCCGTCTGTCTGACGTCCAGTGACCACAAGTGCCACTGTGAGACAGGAACTAATCTACAAGACGTCAGGGATCAACCACTATTCATAAAGAACAAGTGAGATCATACCAATAAAATGTCTAATACACTTCCTAAAGGCATCATAGCTACATTGAACATGTTCCGAATGGAAAATGACAGAAAAGAAATATCTCAGTGAGCATTATTGTTTCCTCTTAGTCAATTCACTCATTGTAAGGGTTATGTCATCGGCCTTCCCCAGGGGGCAGCAATTATTTCAGGGGCACAATGACTTCACTTTGAGCTCAGAGATAAAGAGGGAATCCACTATACATCATAAACCCCTTTTTTAGGAATGGGTATACGCTTGTGGATTGACTCACCTTACAGGGGCTCCTGAGTGGCGCAGTGGTCTAAGACTCTGCATCTCAGTGCTAGAGGCGTCACCACAGACCCTCGTTCAATTCCAGGCTGTATCACAACCGGCTGTGATTGGGAGTCCCATAGGGTGGTGCACAATTGGCCCAGTGTCGTCCTGGTTAGGGTTTGACCGAGGAAGGCCATCATTGTAAATAAGAATTTGTTCTTAAAACCTCTTACATCTATCTAGACGTTCCGCTAGCGGAACACCGCTCCAAAATCCAATGATAGGGCGTGGCGCGAAATACAAACTCCTCGAAAATCCAAAAACTTCAATTTCTCAAACATATGACTATTTTACACCATTTTAAAGACAAGACTCTCCTTTATCTAACCACACTGTCGATTTCAAAAAGGCTTCACAACGAAAGCAAAACATTAGATTATGTCAGGAGAGTACCCAGCCAGAAATAATCAGACACCCATTTTTCAAGCTAGCATATAATGTCACAAAAACCAAAACCACAGCTAAATGCAGCACTAACCTTTGATGATCTTCATCAGATGACACTCCCATTATGTTATACAATACATGCATGTTTTGTTCAATGAAGTTCATATTTATATCAAAAAACAGCTTTTTACCTTAGCATGTGACGTTCAGAACTAGCATTCCCACCGAACACTTCCGGTGAAGTTACTAAATTACTCACGATAAACGTTCACAAAAAACATAACAATTATTTTAAGAATTATAGATACAAAACTCCTTTATGCAATCGCGGTGTCCGATTTTAAAATAGCTTTTCGGTGAAAGCACATTTTGCAATATTCTGAGTAGATAGCCCGGCCATCACAGGCTAGTTATTTTGACACCCACCAAGTTTGGTACTCACAAAACTCAGATTTACATTGCTGTTCTTCGTCAGAATGCACTCCCAGGACTTCTACTTCAACAACAAATGGTGGTTTGGTTCCAAATAATCCATAGTTATATCCAAATAGCGGCGTTTTGTTCGTGTGTTCAAGACACTATCCGAAGGGTAACGAAGGGTGATGCGCCGGCGCGTTTTGTGACAAAAAAATTCAAAATATTCCATTACTGTACTTCGAAGCATGTCAAACGTTGGTTAAAATCAATTTTTATGCGATTTTTCTCGTAAAATAGCGATAATATTCTGACCGGGAGTCGTTGTTTTTGTTCAAAGACTGAAAATGTAAAATGGCCTCTTCACGTGCACGCGCGCACCCGTCTCATTGTTCTCAGATCAACGACTATCCAAATGCGCTACTGTTTTTCAGCCAGAGACTGCAGAGTCATCATTCAACGTTCTGGCGCCTTCTGAGAGCCTATGGGAGCCTTAGAAAGTGTCACGTTACAGCAGAGATCCTCTGTTTTGGATAGAGATGACAAAGAAGGACAAGAAATGGTCAGACAGGGTACTTCCTGTACAGAATCTTCTCAGGTTTTGGCCTGCCATTTGAGTTCTGTTATACTCACAGACACCATTCAAACAGTTTTAGAAACTTTGGAGTGTTTTCTATCCAAAGCTACTAATTATATACATATTCTTGTTTCTGGGCAGGAGTAATAACCAGATTAAATCGGGTACGTTTTTTATCCGGCTGTGAAAATACTGCCCCCTATCCATAACAAGTTAACTGACTTGCCTGGTTAAATAAAGGTTAAATTAAAAAACAGCCAAAGGTCTTGATTGACTTGATGGCTGTCATAGAAACAAAAAGACAGAGACCAAAGCTTCTCACAATAATATCTGATGGTGACTACTCTGACTGTCTTACATGTCTGCACGATGACAGAGTCAATATTGGAAAGTTGGCCGTTCTGCCAAATGGGAGACGTCCACTTTACAGACAGAGATAAACAGTTACCAATTAAGCTACGGTCAGAAACAAATACTGTATTCAAACAGTTGATGTATACAGCATAACGAGGGGAACAAAAAGGCATTTTTGGCTCCTGATTATGTGATCTTTTTTGTCTGAATGTTGACATGGTTCCTCTTGTTTAAAAGACCGATTTAAACATTCTAAAATATAGCAATGTCATTGAAAAAGCGCGTTTGATATTTGTGTGATATTTAGCTACACATTTGTAAACTAATTCACAGACACTTACACACTCACTCAAATAAGCACGTGAATGTCCTCGTTCACCACAATGTATTTGCAACACGAGATTGTTGTGCTTTGGCGCTTGAATACCAGATACTGACAAGTGTTGATCACTTTTCAACATTTCACCTGAGCGTCCCTGTTGCTTATTGCGGAAAGGTCAGCAGACATGGTAACAACTCCAGTCGACACACAAAAAGGTAATCAGTTAATGAGAAGTTTGATTCTAATTGGTCAACCTTCCACGATAGTGGCAGTTGGAAAGGTCAGTGATTGGTTAAGAGGAGAAGTGTAACACAAAGAGAATTAAACCCCCTGTAACTGTGCCAGGCAGGGATGGAGGGCAGAATTTTGTTCGGCGAGAGCCCCTTTGGATACCCTTCAGTGTCACATAGTACGGGGGTCAAAGACCAAACATTGTCCTAATGCTCTATCAACCCCCCAGCTCACATTTCTGGCAGGGCTCTGAGATCAAGGCAGATGGTTTAAAGGCAGAGGATATCAACGTCATGAAGACTGATATGGGTGATAAATGACTGGAGAGGGCAACAAGCTCTGTTTTCCTCTATGGTCCCAGTCACGGGATTGAGAACCATTTTGACCACCTTTTAATGACCGCATTATTAGGGGTCAGCAGGATGGCCTCTGAGACCCGAGGGGTTGGAGATTTTAGATTACTGATTTGTACATGTGTAAATAAATACTTACACAACCTAACTTGCACACACATACACACTCTAGCTCATGAATTCATGTTGACATAATAGAGAATGTGTGCACACACACCATTACGAATTATCTTTACGATTGCTCACACTTGACTCTCCTAAAGCCTAAAGTTCAAGGCCAGGCATGACCAGAACATGACCTGGGCAGTGTTGACAGTCAGAACTATGGCAGAATTGCTGAAAATGCCCAGGAAGGACCGGGAGAGCCTGTCCGAAGTAAGCACAATAACACCTATGATATGCTCCGCCATCTATACTATAGCGGACATAATGTGGCTCAAAGGTTAGACATAAGAGGGGTCAACGACCCTCAAGCCAGGATAAGAGCCTTAAGAGTCTTTCAAAATCAGGGAAGCTCACAGTCTGACCCACTGGTCCTAAGGCTGCACGATAGGGCCAAAAAATCGAAATGCCATTTTTGTAACAAATTCTGCAATTGCGATTTTACTTGTGATTATAGATAAAAACACTTGGGTAAACTGTTGGAATCATAGAAATAGAATGATCGTTCTAATTTCATAGTTGGAATACAGTGGGCGCTTGGAATGCAGTTTTGTTCGTCATGTCAAGCAAAACTGCATTCCAAGTGCTCACAGTATTCAAACTACTGTATTATGTAAGTAATAAAGTGGAAAGCTGCATCGTTGTTTGGAAAAATCTGTTCAGCATCGTTCACACCCTCTTAAGCTTTAGCCCCGCCCATCTATTTAAGGTGTGATCCGAATGTACTAACAACAGCAGTCAAGCTAACTTGCTAGCTACTTCCAGACATCTAGGTGAGAGAGAACAGCTCACTGAACATTACTCGCCCTAGCAGAGCTGGTTAGGATCCAGAGCGTTGATGACTGTGCAGTCAGAGTGTTCATTTGTTACTGACACCGGCCATATTCAACAGGTGTTGAGCATTCATAAATTCAGCAGTTATTCTATGCTCTCTGGCAGAGATCACAACTTATTTATCTCATGATCACAACACAACAAAAGTTGTTTTGTTGAGATCACAAGATATCAAAAGTACCACTTATCATCCATTAATTTGTTCAGATGCACAATAACCACTTCATCAAGGAGCCCTGTGGCTGCGTTGATTGCAATTCGGGGCATTTAAGCCCTGAACGATACCTGACAGCCTGTCAGGAATGGAGCTCACCCACTCTGTAAATGTAAATATTATCCATAAAACATGAAGTGTCCTTTACAATTATACACATATCAGTTACGCAGTTAACAACCAGAATAGATAACAAGCTAGCTAGCTAGCTAAGAAAACTACCTAGCTAGCTAGCTAGCTCGCTCACAAGACTAGCCAAGCTAGCTACGTTGATGCTTGCATGCGATTGGCTGTGGTCTTGTCATGCATCGTTCAAGGCTTAAATCACGTCTGCTCCCCAGTCCAACCCTAATTTAGCATATCTGATTCAGCTAGTTAAGGTCTTGTTGAGCAGCTAATTAGTAGAACTGGGTGTGTTAAATTAGGGTTGGACTGAAAACCCACAAGACGGTAGATCTCCAGGAAGAGGGTTGGGCAGCCCTGCCCTAGATGCAGTTGCACCTTGAAAAACAAAAAACATTTGTCACAAAAAAATTGCTCCCTGGTACACAGAAAATACCCGAGCCCTGAAGCAAGCTTCCAGAAAATTGGAAAGGAAATGTCTTTCCACCAAACTGGAAATCTTCCGACTAGCTTGGAAAGACAGTACCGTGCAATATCGAAGAGCCCTCACTGCTGCTAGTTTAGCTTACTTTTCCAACCTAATTGAGGAGAATAAAAACAATCCCACATGTATTTTTGATACTGTTGCAAAGCCAACTAAAAAGCAGCATTCCCCAAGTGAGTATGGCCTTCACTTCAGCAGTGATGAATTCATGAGCTTCTTCAATGAAAGTTCATGATCATTAGAAAGCAAATTACGGACTCCTCTTTTAATCTGGGTATTTCTTCAAAACTCAGTTCTCCTGAGTTTGCACAGAACTGCCACAAGCTAGGATCAACGGAACCACTCAATTTTTTTTTTTTACATTTTACATTTACATTTTAGTCATTTAGCAGACGCTCTTATCCAGAGCGACTTACAGTAGTGAATGCATACATTTCATTTCATTTCATGCATTTACATTTTTTTTAACCTGTATCTCTTGACACATTCATGAAAATAGTCATGCCTTTTAAAACCTGTTAGGGCTAGGGGGCAGTATTTACACGGCCGGATAAAAAACGTACCCGATTTAATCTGGTTACTACTCCTACCCAGTAACTAGAATATGCATATAATTATTGGCTTTGGATAGAAAACACCCTAAAGTTTCTAAAACTGTTTGAATGGTGTCTGTGAGTATAACAGAACTCATATGGCAGGCAAAAACCTGAGAAGATTCCAAACAGGAAGTACCCTCTCGGTACCATTCCTTGAGATTCTTGCCTCTGTTTATTGAAGACTGAGGATCTTTGCTGTAACGTGACACTTCCTACGGCTCCCATAGGCTCTCAGAAGGCGGGAAAAAGCTGAATGATGTGATTCCAGCCCCAGGCTGAAACACATTAGCGTGTTTGGATAGTGGCCGATCAGAGGGCCATCAGACTAAGGCTCGTGCACGAGGGGATCCCATGCTTTTACTTTCTCTCTCGTTGAATGTAAACAGGCTTTGCCGGTCGGAATATTATCGCTTTTTTACGAGAAAAATTGCATAAAAATTGATTTTAAACAGCGGTTGACATGCTTCGAAGTACGGTAATGGAATATTTAGAATTTTTTTGTCACGAAATGCGTCGTGCTCGTAACCCTTCTTTACCATTCGGATAGTGTCTTGAACGCACAAACAAAACAGAGGATATTTGAACATAACTATGGATTATTTGGGACCAAACCAACATTTGTTATTGAAGTAGAAGTCCTGGGAGTGCATTCTGACGAAGAACACCAAAGGTAATAACATTTTTCTTATAGTAAATCTGAGTTTGGTGAGTGCTAAACTTGCTGGGTGTCTAAATAGCTAGCCCTGTGATGCCGGGCTATCTACTTAGAATATTGCAAAATGTGCTTTCACCAAAAAGCTATTTTAAAATCGGACATGTCGAGTGCATAGAGGAGTTCTGTATCTATAATTCTTAAAATAATTGTTATGCTTTTTGTGAACGTTTATCGTGAGTAATTTAGTAAATTGTTAGTAAATTCACCGGAAGTTTGCGGGGGGTATGCTAGTTCTGAACGTCACATGCTAATGTAAAAAGCTGGTTTTTGATATAAATATGAACTTGATTGAACAAAACATGCATGTATTGTATAACATAATGTCCTAGGTGTGTCATCTGATGAAGATCATCAAAGGTTAGCGCTGCATTTAGCTGTCTTCTGGGTTTTTGTGACATTATATGCTAGCTTGAAAAATGGGTGTCTGATTATTTCTGGCTGGGTACTCTGCTGACATAATCTAATGTTTTGCTTTCGTTGTAAAGCCTTTTTGAAATCGGACAGTGTGGTTAGATTAACGAGAGTCTTGTCTTTAAATAGCTGTAAAATAGTCATATGTTTGAGAAATTGAAGTAATAGCATTTCTAAGGTATTTGAATAACGCGCCACTGGATTCCACTGGCTGTTACGTAGGTGGGACGATTTCGTCCCGCCGACCCTAGAGAGGTTAAAACTTCCAGCTGCCTACAGGACCCTATTCCTATTAAACTACTAAAATAGCTACTTCCTGTGTTTGGCACTCCTATGTTGAACATAATAAGTGGCTCCCTATCCTCTGGATGTGGACCAAACTCACTAAAAGTGGCAGCAATAAAGCCTCTCCTGAAAAAGCCAAACCTTGACCCAGAATTCTTTAACTATTGGCCTATGATGAATCTCCCATTCCTCTTAATTATTTGGGAAAAATATGTTGCACAGCAATTCACTGCCTTCCTGAAGACAAATAATGTATATGAAACTCTCCAGTCTGGTTTTAACTCTTGGTGATGTCACTTTCACTGCTATGTGGACGACACACAGCTGTACAATTCGATGAAACATGGTGAAGCCCAAAAATTGCCTATCCTGGAAGCCTGTGTTTCAGACATCAGGAAGAGATGATAGTTCTAGGTCCCAAGAAGCAAAGAGATCTGCTGTTTGATCTGACAATTAATCTCGATGGTTGTACAGTCGTCTCAAATAAAACTGTGAAGGACCTCGTGTTACTCTGGACTCATCCATGCTCACCCAAAGCTCATCCATGCTTTGTCACTTTTTAAATTAGACTACTACAATTCTCTACTCTCCGGCTACCCAGATAAAGCACCAAATAAACTTCAGTTAGTGCTAAATACTGCTGCCAGAATCTTGACTAGAACCCCAAAAATGTATCACATTGCTCCAGTGCTAGCCTTTGGCTGGCTTCATGTTCAGGCTAGGGCTGATTTCAAGGTTTTACTGCTAACCTACAAAGCATTTCATGGACTTGCTCATATCTATCTCTCAGATTTGGTCCTGCTGTACATACCTACACGTACACTATTGTCCTTATTGTCCCTAGAATTTCTAAGCAAACAGCTGGAGACAGGGCTTTCTCCTATAGAGCAGAATTTTTATTGAATGGTCTGCCTATCCATGTGAGAGTCTCGACCTTTAAGTCTTTACTGAAAATAAATCTCTTCAGTAGGTCCTATAATTGAGTGTAGTCTTGCCCAGGGGTGCGAAAGTGAGCGGCAAGGCACAGGAGTGACGAAACACCCCTGCTGTCTCTGCCTGGCCGGTTCCCCTCTCTCCACTGGGATTGTCTGCCTCTGACCCTATTACGGGGGTTGAATCACTAGCTTACTAGTGCTCTTCCATGACGTCCCTAGGAGGGGTGTGTCACGTCATGCCTAGCTTTTTCCAATATACTTGACTTGAGTGGGTTGAGTCACTGACGTGATCTTCCTGTTCGGTTTTGCACACCCTTGGGTTTGTATGGTGGAGGAGATCTTCGTGGGCAATACTTAGCCTTGTCTCAGGGTAGTAAGTTGGTGGTCTGTTGATATCCCTCTAGTTGTGTGGGGCCTGTGCTTTGGGAAGGTATGTGGGGTTACAGTATATCCAATTCTCCTGTGTTATCTGGCATCCTGTGTGAAATTACTGTAAGTAGTATGTGCCAAGAGCATTAGTGCCAAGAGCATTAGTGAGGTCGGGCACTGATTTTGGAAAATTAAGTCTGGCACTGCAGTCGGCGTTCCAATTCATCCCAGGGCTCTGTGCAGGCCAGTCAAGTTCCTCCACACCGATCATGACAAACCAGTTCTGTATGTACCTCGCTTTGTTCATGGGGGCATTGTCATGCTGTAACAGGAAAGGGCCTTCCCCAAACTGTTGCCACAGAGTTGGAAGGACAGAATTGTCTAGAATGTCATTGTCACCACGATAAACAGCCCCAGACCCTTATTCCTCTTCCACCAAACTTTACAGTTGGCACTATGCATTGGGGCAAGTAGTGTTCTCCTGGCATCCACCAAACCCAGATTCGTCCGTCAGACTTCCAGATGGGGATTCATCACTCCAGAGAACGCGTTTCCACTGCTCCAGAGTCCAATGGCGCAAGCTTTACACCACTCCACCTGATGCTTGGTATTGCGCATGCTGATCTTTGTTCGGCTGCTCGGACATGGAAACCCATCTCATGAAGCTGCTGACGAACAGTTATTGTGCTGACGTTGCTTCCAGAGTCAGTTTGGAACTCGGTAGTGGGTGTTGCAACCGAGGACAGACTATTTTTACGCACTACGTGCTTTAGCACTCAGTGATCCTGTTCTATGAGCTTGTGTGGCCAACCACTTCACGGCTGAACCGTTGTTGCTCCTAGATGTTCCCACGTCACAATAACAGCACTTACAGTTGACCGGGGTAGCTCTAGTAGGGCAGAAATTTGATGAACTAACTTGTTGGAAAGGTGGCATCCTATAACGGTGCCACATTGAAAGTCACTGAGCTCTTCAGTAATGATATTCTACTGCATATATTTGTCTATGGAGATTACATGGCGGTGTGTTCGATTTTATACACCTGTCAGCAACTGGTGTGGCTGAAATAGCCAAATCCATTAATTTGAAGGGGTGTCCACATACTTTCATATATACAGTGTATATACAGTGCATTCGGAAAGTATTCAGACCCCTTGACTTTTTCCACATTTTGTTATGTTACAGCCTTATTCTAAAATGTATTAAATTGTTTTTTTTCTTCTCCTTATCAATCTACACACAATACCCAGTGGTGTAAAGTACAAAAGTAAAAATACTTTAAAGTACTACTTAAGTAGTTTTTTGGAGAATTTATACTTTACTATTTATATTTTTGACTACTTTTACTTTTACTTCACAACATTCCTAAAGACAGTTATGTACTTTTTACGCCATACATTTACATTTACTCCTGACACCCAAAAGTACTAGTTACAATTTCAATGCTTAGCAGTAAAGGAAAATGGTCAAATTCACACACTTATCAAGAGAACGTCCCTGGTCATCCCTACTGCCTCTGATCTGGTGGACTCACTAAACATAAATGCTTCCTTTGTAAATTATGTCTGAGTGTTGGAGTGTGCCCATGGCTGTCAAAAAAAGTAATAACAGAACAGCGCAAACTGGCTCTAACCAGAATAGAAAGAGGAGTGGGAGGCCCCGGTGCACAACTGAGCAAGGGGACAAGTACATTGGCAGCTTCATTAAATAGTACCCATAAAACACCAGTCTCAACATCAACAGTGAAGAGGCGACTCCGGGATGCTGGCCTTCTAGGCAGAGTTCCTCTGTCCAGTGTCTGTTCTTTTGCCCATCTTAATCTTTTCTTTTTATTGACCAGTCTGAGATATGGCTTTTTCTTTGCAAGGCCAGCATCCCGGCCATTCTGGACATTTTGAGCATGTAATCGAACCCACAAATGCTGATGCTCCAGATACTCAACTAGTCTAAAGAAGGCCAGTTTTATTGCTTCTTTAATCAGCCCAACAGTTTTCAGCATAAAAGGGTTTTCTAATGATAAATTAGCCTTTTAAAATGATAAACTTGGATTAGCTAACACAAGGTGCCATTGGAACACAGGAGTGATGGTTGTTGATAATGGGCCTCTGTACTCCTATGTAGATATTCCATAAAAAATCGTCAGTTTCCAGCTACAATAGTAATTTACAACATGAACAATATCTACACTGTATTTCTGATCATTTTGATGTTATTTTAATGGACAATTTTTTTTGCTTTTCTTTCAAAAACAAGGACATTTCTAAGTGACCCCAAATTTTTCAACAGTAGTGTATATATATTTTTTCTTTTATTATAGATTTGCAAATATTTTGAAAAACCTATTTTTGCTTTGTCATTATGGGGTACTGTGTGTAGATTGATGAGGAAAATGTTTTATTTAATCAATTTTAGAATAAGGCTGTAACGTAAGAAAATGTGCAAAAAGTTAAGGGCTTTGAATATTTTCCAAATGCATTGAAGATAAAGATATCCCCTGATATTGACTATTTTCGCCCAGTGCACGTTCTCCAATAGAACGGAGGGTAGAGGCAGTTTATCCACTCTCCAGTGTAGTCTCGTCAGGTATGCCGCACGCCAACCTCGAAACAGGAAGAGGCGGCGTTATAGAGTGTCGGGAATTTGGGCCTGGTCCAGGATGAGGAGTATGTCCTTCGCCGCCGACTCGTTGAAGTAGAAATCCCCATCCAAATCAAGGTTAGTGATCACTGTTCTGATGTCCAGAAGCTCTTTTTGGTCATATGAAATGATGTCGGAAACATTATGTAGAAGAAAAGTTAAGAACAGCGCAAAAAAAACACACAAAATAGCACAATTGGTCAGCGCCATTCTAGATCCCATCTTGCAGAATTCACTGTCTAAACACCTTCACTGGCAAATGAGAGGCCTCTACAAACCCCTTTTTAATATTAGAAATGAATATATTTGGAAATGTTGTATTTCCTCATGAACCAAAAAGTTAACACAAACTCAGATGTTTACCATGATTTCAACCTGAGTCACACTGAGGATGAGGTTGAATCATGAGACGGAGCAGATGACACAACAAGACCTCTTGACTTGCAGGTGGTAATATTATGTATGTCCCACATGATTTTAGACAAATGGGGAAAAAATGGGGGAAAACTGAGAAGTTCAGAAATGTCTAATCATTTTCCGATCATTCAGTTTTCCATTCACGTTTGTCGTTTCTCTCCAGACACTTGATAAGGGAACTGCAGCGATCTGCTCTGGCAAATTATAGAGGCTGTTAGCGGAAGAAACAGCTCTTAGAGGGAACATTTCAAGGTTGTTGAAAAATTATTGATGGGATACTGCACACTGAGGACTTCAGCCTTGAGATAATGCAAGTTAGCCTATCTGTGGTGTATAACACAATGGTCACCCCATGATCCACTGGAAAGATTGAGAATAATTACTTGAATTCCCCTTGCACTCAGACAAGTGACAAAAAAGTCAGCTTGAGAAAGGATTTCTGCTTTTAAACTTAATTTCTAGGTTAATGGGCCCAACTTGAAGAACAAATGTAAGATGCTTGATCTGTACTAACAAACTCATGCCAAATAAGTTCTTATGTGGATTTCATGAGATCTAGGGAAATTTGATCGTTTAAACAATTGAAGTCAGATGTTTACATACACTTAGGTTGGAGTCATTAAAACTCATTTTTCAACCACTCCACAAATTTCTTGTTAACAAACTATAGTTTTGGCAAGTCGGTTAGGACATCTACTTTGTGCATGACACAAGTAATTTTTCCAACAATTGTTTACAGACAGATTATTTCACTTATAATTCACTGTATCATAATTTCAGTGGGTCAGAAGTTTACATACACTAAATGACTGTGCCTTTAAACAGCTTGGAAAATTCCAGAAAATTATGTCATGGCTTTAGAAGCTTCTGATAAGCTAATTGACATAATTTGAGTCAATTGGAGGTGTACCTGTGGATGTATTTCAAGGCCTACCTTCAATCTCAGTGCCTCTTTGCTTGACATCATCAAAGAAATCAGCCAAGACCTCAGAAAAAATGTCCAAACACCTGAAGGTACAATGTTCATCTGTACAAACAATAGTACGCAGGTATAAACACCATGGGACCATGCAGCCGTCATACCGCTCAGGAAGGAGACGCGTTCTGTCTCCTAGAGATGAACGTACTTTGGTGCGAAAAGTGCAAATCAATCCCAGAACAACAGCAAAGGACCTTGTGAAGATGCTGGAGGAAACAGGTACAAAATAATCTATGTCCAAAGTAAAATTAGTCCTATTTCGACATAACCTGAAAGGCCGCTCAGCAAGGAAGAAGCCACTGCTCCAAAACCGCCACACAAAAAAGCCAGACTATGGTTGCAACTGCACATGGGGACAAAGATCGTACTTTTTGGAGAAATGTCCTCTGGTCTGATGAAACAAAAATAGAACTGTTTGGCCATAATGACCATCGTTATGTTTAGAGGAAAAAGGGGGAGGCTTGCAAGCCAAAGAACACTATCCCAACTGTGAAGCACGGGGGTAGCAGCATCATGTTGTGGGGGTACTTTGCTGCAGGAGGGACTGGTGCAGTTCACAAAATAGATGGCATCATGAAGCAGGAAAATTATGTGGATATATTGAAGCAACATCTCAAGACATCAGTCAGGAAGTTAAAGCTTGGTCGCAAATGGGTCATCCAAATGGACAATGACCCCAAGCATACTTCCAAAGTTGTGGCAAAATGGCTTAAGGACAACAAAGTCAAGGTATTGGACTGAGTCCTAACCTCAATCCTATAGAAAATTTGTGGGCAGAACTGAAAAAGCGTGTGCGAGTAAGTAGGCCTACAAACCTAACTCAGTTACACCAGCTCTGTCAGGAGGAATGGGCTAACATTCACCGAACTTATTGTTGGAAGGTTGTAGAATGCTACCTGAAACGTTTGACCCAAGTTAAACAATTTAAAGGCAATGCTACCAAATACTAATTGAATGTATGCAAACTTCTGACCCACTGGGAATGTGATGAAAGAAATAAAAGCTGAAATAAATCATTCTCTCTACTATTATTCTGAAATTTCACATTCTTAAAATGAAGTGGTGACCCTGACTGACCTAAGACAGGGAATTTTTACGATGATTAAATGTCAGGAATTGTGAAAAACGGAGTTTAAATGTATTTGGCTAAGGTGTATGTAAACTTCCGACTTCAACTGTATCTCTTTTTCTCTCTCTCTCTTTCTCTCTCTTTTTGCTATCTCCGCTCTCTCCTTCTGTGAAACTGAAGCGAAGCTTCACTGTATCTGTGTGAATGGTTTGTTAGTTATTTGGACAAAACTCTAGCCTGTGCTGGATTACCTGCTGATACTGTGCTCATACTCCATAATCCTGCAGCCAACCACACATGCACAGGATCTCTGGACAATTACCCCCCATCCTTTACCCCTCTGATCTCCCTGTCTGGACTGTAAACTCACTCACATCACTGGGATTCGACTCTCCTCCAGTTGCCGCTCGTTTTCTCACAAGCCCACCGAAAAGTCTGCCATCATGGTTCTTATTAGTTATCTTATATACATACAAAATTCACACCAACCATATCATCTGTCTGGAGGTGAAGTTTTATGTATGTTTCTTCTTAGAGAGTGAATGAAGGCTTTGTTTCTCATCATGGCTATGTCTTTGTAGTATTGTCAGCCAACCCCCAAGAGAGCTTTGTTGCCATGCTGTCCTTAGATATAACAATATGTTATTGTACATAGTTTTGCATGTCGCGACATTGCACTGATAAATCTGTCCAACTAAAACATTGATGTTGTCCGAAGAGATGAATGGGAACCCGAACCTTCATTGACTGTTCTGGAGCAGACCAAACACCTTAACCAGACTGGTCACAGCAACAGAGAATACTTCTTTACAGCATTCATATGATGGGGTTAAACCGGCAATGTGTGTCATCAATTAAATCAATTAAGGTTCTAAAGGTAAATCCTTCATTTTTTCCCGGAGAGAGTTAACCTCGGGACCAGTAGGAGGAGCTGTGGTCCCATTGAATGTTGTGGCTGTAGTCGCCATAGTTCCCACTGCTATGCACTTAGTTGTGACCCTCAAGAGAGACTGGCCAAAAAAGGCTTAAACTCTATGACTGTAGTGAAACGCTGCATGACACCAACCAATCCATAGGAACTTCTTAAAGAAAGTAGGCCAGTCTGATCCTAAAATGTAGGTGCCACCTGGAATCTTTTGTAATTGTACAGGTGCATTCGGAAAGTATTCAGACCCCTTCACATTTTCAACAGTTTGTTACATTACAGCCTTATTCTAAAATGTATTACATTGTTTTGTTCCCTCATCAATCTACACACAATACCCCAAAATGACAAATCAATAACAGGAATTTAGACATTTTTACAAATGTATTAAAAATAAAAATTGAAATATCACATTTACATAAGTATTCAGACCCTTTACTCAGTACTTTGTTGAAGCATCTTTAGCAGTGATTACAGCCTCGAGTCTTCTTGGGTATGACGCTACAAGCTTGCCACACCTGTATTTGGTGGGTTTCTCCCATTCTTCTCTGCAGATCCTCTCAAGCTCTGTCAGGTTGGATGGGAGCGTTGCTGCACAGGTCTCTCCAGAGATGTTCGATCGGGTTCAAGTCCGGGCTCTGTCTGGGCCACTCAAGGACATTCAGAGACATGACCTGAAGCCACTCCTGCATTGCATTGGCTGTGTGCTTAGGGTCTTTGTCCTGTTGGAAGGTGAACCTTCGCCCCCAGTTTGCTGTGAATGCACTGTCAACTGTGGGACCTTTTATAGACAGGTGTGTGCCTTTCCAAATCATGTCCAATCAATTGAATTTACCACAGGTGGACTCCAGTCAAGTTGTAGAAACATCTCAAGGATGATCAGTGGAAACAGGATGCACCTGAGCTCAATTTTGAGGCTCATGGCAAAGGGTCTGAATACTTATGTATATAGGTTATTTGAGTTGAATTTTTTACATAAATTAGCAAGAAAATTGAAAATCCTGTTTTTGCTTTGTCGTTATTGACTATTGTGTATAGATTGATGAGGATTTTATTATTTAATCCATTTTAGAATAAGGCTGTAATGTAACAAAATTTGGAAAAAGTCAAAGGGTCTGAATACTTTCCGAATGCACTGTATATGAAAAACCAATGTGGGACTTAGTATTGGACTCTTGGCGGACATATCTTGTAAGGTAGATTTGGATGCTTTCCGGGATACCACTGTTAATGGCCAGGGATGTTATTGTCAGTGCTTTTAAATAGCAGCCATAACGATCAGGTGCTGATAGGACTTTTAACTCAGGTCCTATTTAAAGGTCAGAGCCTCTGCCCCCCAAGGGCTCTATCTGTGCACTGGGTCATTGGTTTCCACAGAAGCGAGAAAACGATGCCAATGGAGGGGTGCCAATTGGCCCCAATATGGCAAGTCTAAAATACCATTGTCGTCAAGTGCTGTGTAGTGTCCACATTTTAGCCTCATGAGATAAATATCATGTGCATTGTGTTATAATGTATGCACTAATTCATAGAATGGCTTAATTTGCCCATGCATTAAAATAGTGGCCTTGTAGCAAAATTATTTCAGGGCACATACACATAGGGGAGTTGGTTGTCACACTTTTGACTAATTAATGCATTTCTCAGTACCAGTATATCTTACAAGACTATTTTCAATATTAGGAGAAGAAGATCTGAGGTTGAAATAGGGACCCTTTAAATCCTCATATATAATTTGAACATCGAATTATAAGCCATTAAACACATTCTGTCAATTTAAGACAACCAGCCCCACCCCCTGTCTATTCCAGAAGTTACCACAGACTAAATCTTTGACGTTAAAATGCTTATTTAACTCTTTTTCATCTGACTGCGCAACCCATTGTCTCATCAGCACAGCCAGGCAATTTATGAACTTGATCTCCATTATAAAAAGCATCTAGACATTTTCTCACATTTCTTTAGACTAACAATTCGTATTTGACAGTGGACATTTGCATAAACCTTGCTGTCTGTCTCTCCGACATTTGCAACCTTGCTTCAATATTCAAATTCAATCTCCAGCTGTCGCATAGTAATGAATGTGTCGGGAGTCGGGATGAGACAGACAGGCAGACAGCTTTTCTCAGCCAGTTGAAATCATGAATCAGTATCCTTTTTATGGATACAGTGCATTCGGAAAGTATTCAGACCAATTGACTTTTCCACATTTTGTTACGTTACAGCCTTATTCTAAAATGGATTAAATAGTTGTTTCCCCCTCATCAAGCTACACACAATACCCCATAATGACAGAGCAAAAAGAGGTTTTGATACATTTTTGCACATTTATAAAAAACAAAAAAATGAAATATTACATTTACATACGTATTCAGACACTTTACTCAATACTTTGTTGAAGCACATTTGGCAGGGAGTACAGCCTCGAGTCTTCTTGGGTATGACGCTACAAGCTTGGCACACCTGTATTTGGGGAGTTTCTCTCATTCTTCTCTGCAGATCCTCTCAAGCTCTGTCAGGTTGGATGGGGAGCATTGCTACACAGCTATTTTCAGGTCTCTCCAGAGATGCTCAAGGACATTCAGAGACTTGTCCCGAAGCCACTCCTGCATTGTCTTGGCTGTGTGCTAAGGGTTGTTGTCCTGTTGGATGGTGAACCTTCACTCCAGTCTGAGGTCCTGAGCACTCTGGAGCAGGTTTTCATCAATGATCTCTCTGTACATTGCTCTGTTCATCTTTGCCTCGAACCTGACTAGTCTCCCAGTCCCTTTAGCTGAAAAACATCCCAAAGGATGATGCTGCCACCACCATGCTTCACTGTAGGCATGGTGCCAGGTTTCCTCCAGACGTGACACTTGGCATTCAGGCTAAACAGTTGAATCTTGGTTTCATCAGACCAGAGAATCTTGTTTCTCATGGTCTGTGCGTCTTTAGGTGCTTTTTGTCAAACTCCAAGCGGGTTGTCATGCGCCTTTTAATGAGGAGTGGCTTCCGTCTGGCCACTCTACCATAAAGACCTGATTGGTGGAGTGCTGCGGAGATTGTCCTTCTTGAAGGTTCTCCTATCTCCACAGAGGAACTCTAGAGCTCTGTCAGAATGACCATTGGGTTCTTGGTCACCTCCCTGACCAAGGCCCTTCTCCCCCGAATGCTCAGTTTGGCCGGGCGGCCAGCTTTAGGAAGAGTCTTGCTGGTTCCTAACTTCTTCCATTTAAGATTGATGGAGGCCACTGTGTTCTTGGGGACCTTCAATGCTGCAAAAATGTTTTGGTACCCTTCCCCAGATCAATGGCTTGACACAATCCTATCTCGAACCTCGAAAGACAATTCCTTTGACCTCATGGCTTGGTTTTTGCTCTGACAGGCACTGTCAACTGTGGAACCTAATATAGACAGGTATTTGCCTTTCCAAATCATGTCCAATCAATTGAACTGACCACACGTGGACTCCAATCAAGCTGTAGAAAAATCTCATGGATGATCAATGGAATCAGGATGCACCTGAGCTCAATTTGGAGTCTCATTGCAAACATTTGTAAAAACCTAGTTTCGCTTTGTCGTCATGGAGTATTGTGTGTAGATGGCTGATGAAAAAATATATTTCATCAATTTCAGAATAAGGCTGTAACATAACAATATGTGGAAAATATCAAGGGGTCTGAATAATTTCCGAAGGAACTGTGTATACAAAGAAAATCAATAGAAAACAGGTAGTGCAGCTAGTTTACAGTCTTTCCAGCTTCAGTTTGAAGTTATTGCATTAGCTGTTTTGTTGGCTAGTTCTTCTGAACAACAGTGTACTGATGAGGGAGTATATGTTCCAGGTGAAATCGCACATCATTAGCTCATTGTTATAGACGTATCCAAATAAATGTCACTGAAAAACTGTTTAAACAAATGCAAATACTTTGTTAATTTTCTCTTTGACGTGACTTTAAGTTAGCCGTAGTTGGCTAGCTAGCAAGCAAGGAATAAGAACACTGCCAGCCAGTATGGCAATTGAACATTTAGAACAAACGACTGGGTTGCGTCCATAGATACAGAGCAAAAATACTTAAAGACCGACCCGATAGTACAAACGACAAACGATAGTATAGCCTTCCCTGTAGCTCACTTGGTAGAGCATGGTGTTTGCAACGCCAGGGTTGTGGGTTTGATTCCCACGGGGGGCCAGGCCAGAAAAAAAATGTATGAAATGTAAGTCGCTCTGGATAAGAGCGTCTGCTAAATGACTAAAATGTAAATGTAAAACGACCAGCGGGCTTGTGTAGCAACCCTAGATTTGTGTCGGGACTACATCTCGTGGAAGGATGAAATAGTATGAATGAATTAATCAAAATAACGTTTTTAATTAAAATATATAAATCATTATTTGAATATGTTGGTAAACCGTTGTATAAAAGTGATAATGCCCTCGAAGCCAGTGTTTGGAGGATATATTGGCACGGTTTGCTAGCCCGAGACGAACAACACCCCTGCCAATATATCCTCCAAACACTGGCTTCGAGGGAATTATCACTTAAGTATGGGGTTGGTTGTCACAGTGTTTGCCATTTGTTTTTCAGCAACAATTGAAACAATTTACAAAGTTTTAGAAAAAGTAAAGCCTTTATTTCAGAAAAAAGTAAAACCTTTATTTATTGAACAGTATTTATATCTAACACAAAAAATAAATAAGTACAAATAAATTCAACATATTTGCTTTGATGCAGTTCTTACGCCACTAAAACTGACATATAAATGCTTAATAAAACAAACAACAGTAACCATCTGATATTTGGATGAAAATGAAATGTTTTGATAAAGTGGAAAAAAGTAAAGCTGTTAACATTTGTGTTAACCATCTTTTTGGGGGGGGAGGGAATGCTTTTTCAAACAGGAACCGTTGTGTGCACACGTGTGTGTGTGTGTGTGTGTGTGTGTGTGTGTGTGTGTGTGTGTGTGGCTGACTCTCAGAGTTGCATGACTCACAGTTTTGACAAGCAGGCCTGGACCAGACCAAATCTGAATCAATTATAGATGTCTATGTTTCCCAAGTTTAGAAAGCACAGTATACAGTAGAGTTCAGTAAAGTAAATAAAAGTAGAGTGTATTCAGTACAGTAGAGTAGAGTACAGTAGTAGGGTACAGTAAAGTAAAGTATAGTTCAGTTCAATACAGTATAGTACAGTACAGTAAAGCACAGTATGATGCAGTAAAGTAGAGTATAGTTCAGTTCAGTACTGCACAAGAGTAGAGTACGATGTACTGCATTCTGTACTGCATTCTACTCTGCTCTATCTGCCCTACCAAGCAAAAAGGCAGTAACTGCTCATTTGGTCGAAAATGAGTTAATGTCGTTTTTGCTACAATAAATACATGCTTAATCATGTGGACAAGTATCCTGCCTATATTGTATTGTGTTTTGGAGAAAATGGGGGGCCATGTTAGCAGTAACTGCATAAAGTTACTGTTTAACCAAGGTAAATAAAAGCCATTTTTCTCAGTTCCACGCAATGAGCAGTTACTGCCTTTTTGCTTTGTAGGGCATATATAGTATATATATAGTTACTATACTCTACTGAATTCAACTGTACTTTACCGCACTGTACTGCAATGTACTGTACTGTACTTTGCCCTACTGTACTGCACTGTACTGTACACTTTACAGTACTCTGTACTAACTGTGCTGTGCTGTACTGTGCTGTCCAAACTTGTAAAACATAGACGTCTTTCAACATCCGGAAAATAAGTCTTCTAGGCGTCTTTTCAGTGTCATTTAGCTTACTTTGTTCCAATGGGGATGACAATATTCCTCTCAATGTTTTGTGATCTTGACCTATATTGACCAATGACCACATGGATGACCTCTCATATGGAGGACACACATTTGTATCTTGACATTTATTACACAGCACTGTGACAACCAACCCGTGCAACAACCAACCCCAGTCTCCCCTACACTGGACTGGATTCAGCTGGACTGACTTCTGCTGGACTGACGTGGACAACTGCTGTGGGGTCAGTGGGTGTGTGTTACATTGTGACTCTTCCAGAGAGGTTGTGGGTGGGTGGGTGTGCGTGCATGTGTGTGTGAGGTCCCTTGTGGCATGGTGTGAGGTCTGTAGCATTTGACTTTGATGGATTTGGGCTAGTGTCTGTGTGTGCTAGTGTGTGTTTGTGTGTACGTATGTGTGTGCGAGCGTGCAAATGTGTGATTGTGACGATGACAACGTGAGGTCATTGGGTCATATGAGGACATAGACAGGGGGTGTGGTTGGTGTTGGTAGGTTGATGGAAAGTACACATTCCGATCCTCCTCCCACCATGCAGTGACACACCCATAGAATGTAAACTTCATCATAATAACCAGCACTTTTAACAAACTCATGAGAGCAGTAGCCAGGTGAATGACAGTACTCATATCAACCTAGACTCACAAAGTGAAGCACATATTGAATGCTGCTTTACCTAAATCATTTTTGTAAAGTTGGAAACAATAAATGTTTAACTTTGTGAGTTAAATCAAATGTTCTATTTATAAAAAAATCAGCAATGATTTACTGAGACATGCTCCTTCCTGATATGAATGGTATTGTATGAGTGCATGTTCATCTTTTGATTGATTAAAAACTGCACCTAATACCCCGTGGTGCCAAGGTCAAAAGATGAATAAATTAAATAACATAACCGACAAAGGTTGGTGTTTGATTGTAATGTATTACGTTGAGTACAATGACAACTGGCAAACACCCCTGAGGGACTTCCAGATCAGTCAGGATCTGCCTTGCAACATGTGCAGCAAGGCCCAATTATAAAAGCCGCACAAAAAGGCCCAAAAAGCCAAAGCGAAAAACCCCCTTTGGTGAAATTTTTAGAAAAATAAATACTTTTTTATTTATTTGTAAGACATAAGACAAAATACACAGGAAACAGGTTTTACCTCACACAGCACATCATGTACTATACCATGCCAGCATATGCACAATGTATTTTCTCATGCCTTTCCTCTATACTGCACGAATTGGCTAAATGTTGCAGTCAAGCCGTTTGTCACAGTCCATATGCAAAAAGGCCATTTCCCAGCTTGGAATAGTAGGAGAGGAAAGACAAAAGTGCAGAGCAGTCAAATGGTATGAGTCCCCCCAAAAATGCACCCTTCGCAAGTGCTTCAATGCAAGCAATCCCCCTCTGAATGCCTGTAAATTTTGTAGCTTTTGTTGCGTGGCTCATATATCTGACCAAGAAGTAATGTTACGTGGCTCATATATTTGACCAAGAAGATTTGGCTGGCTCGGATGGTGCCTGGCTGAGGTTGGCGTGCGACACGGGTGACAGCTCCCCCCTCTTCTAGCTGAGCGGTCTGTCATTACCCTTCTCTGGAAAACAGGCATTTTCCCCAAATCCATGCTTTCATTTTTTTTCTTGTAATAAAACGTGTCACCCACGTAAATGCACGCAGACATATTTAGACTTAACTACATGTTTGCACTTCTAGCGATTCATGGGTCCTACTTTAGACATAGTCTCTGAGATCGTGGGGAGCTGTGAGGAACAGAGAGAGAAATACAGTCAGACACCAGAGACCAATAAAACTTAAGACTATACCACATTCAACATGACAATCTATATAATTTGTGCACAACAGTATGCATGTTTTATGTGTGTTTGAGTTATGTGTGCATGGGCTTTTAAAGTGGAACTGGCAGCATCTTAGCAACATTAAATCTTATTCAAATCTGTTCATATACAGTACACTCCCAGGAAGAACATGACACTTTAAAAAAAATCTGACAAGTGAGCATTTGGATATGGTCATTTTAAGGTTTACATAAATTCCTAGAATGTTTGGGAATTACGTATACTAAGGCATTTGTGAAAATTCTATAGCAATATAGAGTGGGAAGCGGCCATGTGTTTGGACAAATTGCAGTAAATTATAAAACCTAATAAAAACATCTCTCTTGTCCAGGACCAGAGTTTACGCAGACCACTGCCCCATAGCCAATCAGAGCTACAGTAGACCTTTATGCAAACAAGCCATTTGCCACACAGGCCTGCCATCATTCACTTTGAACTGGACTGTGTGTTTACAGGCAGTTGCAACAGCGCGATTTTAGCTTATTAGAATGCATTCGCCAAAAGCCACAAAATACAGCTGAATGGATTTCTACAAATACCACAGGAGTCTCTTGCATTTGGGAACTTTACAGTCCTATTGGTCAAACAACCATGAAAAGGTAGGCTCTCTCTCCCTCAGTTATGCACACCAACAACAACAAGATCAATAACTAATGCTAGCCAGAGCAAGATGTGCTAAAATCTAACAAAGGAACATTAGATAAACCCTCTCAAACTTTTTCAGCTAGTTGTCCATCAAAATTGCACTGATAAACGATGGGGAATTGTACTGTAGCCTACTCATCCTTCTGCAGCTTGGCATGCTTGTCCCAACCAAGCACCCAAGCTAACTGGCTAAAGTTGGCAAGCTTGCTAGCTAGCTACTTCCAGACACAAATGAGAGAACACCTCACTCTGACAATTTTACTCACCCTAGCAGAGTTGGTTAGAATGTTTACATGTTATCTAGAGCGTTCGTGACTAACTATAAAAATGTTTTGCCTACGTTTACTGACGCCAGTCATATTCAGCGAGTGTTGCGTGTTTGTAAATTCCTCAGTTATTCTGCTTTGAAATCAGAGTAGCTAGCTAGATAGCCAGAGTGAATTTGCAAAAGCGAAAGAGATATGCTAGCTAACCAGATAACAGTTGTTTTTAAGTTCTTGCTAGCTAACCAAATGACACCTGCATCTAGCTGTTTATAGCCACCAAAAAATGATATGAAGGGTAAAAGTCAGTCACTCACCCACTCCTCCAATGACATGACTGGATACTGGACATCCTGACGGGCATCCCCCAGGTGGTAAGGGTAGGTAACAACATATCCGCCACGCTGATCCTCAACATAGGGGCCCCTCAGGGGTGCATGCTCAGTCCCCTCCTTTACTCCCTGTTCACTCATGACTGCATGGCCAGGCACAACTCCAACACCATCATTAAGTTTGCCGATGACAACAGTGGTAGGCCTGATCACCGACAACAACGAGACAACCTATAGGAAGGAGGTCAGAGACCTGGCCATGTGGTGCAAGGACAACAACCTATCCCTCAACGTGATCAAGACAAAGGAGATGATTGTGGACTACAGGAAAAGGAGGACCGAGCACTCCCCCGTTCTCATCGACGGGGCTGTAGTGGAGCAGGTTGAGAGCTTCAAATTCCTTGGTGTCCACATCACCAACAAACTAACATGGTCCAAGCACACCAAGACAGTAGTGAAGAGGGCATGACAAAACCTATTGCCCCTCAGGAGACTGAAAAGATTTGGTATGGGTTCTCAGATCCTCAAAAGGTTCTACAGCTGCACCATCGAGAGCATCCTGACTGGTTGCATCACTGCCTGGTATGGCAACTGCTCGTTCTCCGACCGCAAGGCACTACAGAGGGTAGTGCGTACGCCCCAGTACATCACTGGGGCCAAGCTTCCTGCCATCCAGGACCTCTATACCAGGCAGTGTCAGAGGACAATGGTCAAAGACTCCAGCCACCCTCTTCATAGACTGTTCTCTCTGCTACCGCATTGCAAGCGGCACCGGAGCACCAAGTCTAGGTCCAAGAGGCTTCTAAACAGCTTCTACCCCCAAGCCATAATACTTCTGAACATCTAATCAAATGGCTACCCAGACTATTTGCATCTGCCCCCCCCCCCTTTTACGCCGCTGCTACTCTGTTATTATCTATGCATAGTCACTTTAATAACTCTACCTACATGTACATATTACCTCAATTACCTCGACTAACTGGTGCCCCGGCACATTGACTCTGTACCGGTACCCCCTGTATATTGTCTCGCTATTTGTATTTGTATTTAGCAGAAGCTACTCTTCCTGGGGTACTGCAAAATTAAGGCAGTTTATACAATTAAAAAAAAATTACAATACATTCACAGATTTCACAACACACTGTGTGCCCTCAGGCCCATACTCCACCACTACCACATATCTACAGTACTATATCCATGTGTATGTATAGTACGTATGTTATCGTGTGTATTCATGCGTCTGTGCCAATGTTTGTGTTGCTTCACAGTCCTCGCTGTTCCATAAGGTTTTTTTAATCTGTTTTTTAAACAAATTTTACTGCTGGCATGAGTTACTTGATGTGGAATATAGTTCCATGTAGTCATGGCTCTAAGTAGTACTGTGTGCCTCCCATAGTCTGTTCTGGACTTGGGGACTGTGAAGAGACCTCTTGTGACATGTCTTGTGGGGTATGCATGGGTGTCCGAGCTGTGTGCCAGTAGTTTAGACAGACAGCTCGGTGCATTCAACATGTCAATACCGCTCATAAATCAAAGTAGCGATGAAGTCAATCTCTCCTCCACTTTGTGCCAGGAGAGATAGACATGCATTTTATTAATATTAGCTCTCTGTGTACATCCAAGGGCCAGCCGTGCTGCCCTGTTCTGAACCAATTGCAATTGCAAAGTCCTTTTTTTGAGGCACCGGACCACATGACTGAACAGTAGTCAAGGTGTGACAAAACTAGGGCCTGTAGGACCTGCCTTGTTGATAGTACTGTTTAGAAGGCAGAACATCGCTTTATTATAGACAGACTTCTCCCCATCTTAGCTACTTCTACATCAATATGTTTTGACCATGACAGTTTACAATCTAGGCTTACTCCAAGCAGTTTAGCCATCTCAACTTGCTTAATTTACACATTATTTATTACAAGATTTAGTGGGTGTTTAGTTCCAAGTACAATGCTTTAGTTTTAGAAATATTTAGGGCTAACTTATTCCTTGCCACTCACTCTGAAACTAACTGCAGCTCTTTGTTGAGTGTTGCAGTCATTTCAGTCGCTGTAGTAGCTGACGTATACAGTGTTGAGTCATCTGCATACATAGACACTCTGGCTTTACTCAAAGTCAGTGTTATGTCAGTAGTAAAAAATTGAAAAAAGTAAGGGGCCTAATTAGCTACCCTGGGGAATTCCTGATTCTAACTGGATTTTACTGCTGCTCTTTAACTACTTCTTACTTTTATTTCTTATTCGTATTTTTTTAACTGCATTGTTGGTTAGGGGCTTGTAAGTAAGCATTTCACTGTATGATGGACTTGTGATCATTGCCAATGCTAGTCTGATTGTATTGACATTCCCATCCTTATTTACATTTGCCAGTTTTTGTCCAAAATGTTGAGTCATTGAAACTGAAACAGTGCATCCTGAATGGAGGCAGCAAACAATGTACCAGGTCAGCTGTGATTTACAACCTGATAGCAATATTTTTTGGACTACCAAGAAATGTATTGGTGAATTATATTAATCATGCATTGAACTGCATCCATCTAATTTGCCAACAATGCGTTAGTGTACAGTCGTGGCCAAAAGTTTTGAGAATGACACAAATATTAATTTTCACAAAGTTTGCTGATTCAGTGTCTTTATATATTTTTGTCAGATGTTACTATGGAATACTGAAGTATAATTACAAGCATTTCATAAGTGTCAAAGGCTTTTATTGACAATTACATGAAGTTGATGGAAAGAGTCAATTTTTGCAGTGTTGACCCTTCTTTTTCAAGACCTCTGCAATCCGCCCTGGCATGCTGTCATTTAACTTCGGGGCCATATCCTGACTGATGGCAGCCCATTCTTGCATAATCAATGCTTGGAGTTTGTCAGAATTTGTGGGTTTTTGTTTGTCCACCCACCTCTTGAGGATAGACCACAAGTTCTCAATGGGATTAAGGTCTGGGGAGTTTCCTGGCCATGGACCCAAAATATCGATGTTTTGTTCCCCGAGCCACTCAGTGTGACACCACTTTGCATCTGAATTACTCCTACGCTTTTTTCTCTCCATCTCTCCATCTGTCCCAAAAGTAACAGTGTTGTGTACTCTAGCAGTGTCATCCCATGGAGCAAACAGGACTCATCTTTAATGGGAACCATTATTCTTCCTGGATCAACATGAGATGCACATCTACCTTCACATCGTCCTTGACAACACTTCATGTCTCGCCGGGCCTCAGCCATAATCAGGAGTAAATGAGACGTGATTGATTCTGGAGACAGGCCGTCTCTACGCTATTACAGATAGGGATAAAGGGAGCATTACCCCGACCATGGACACTACCACTCCTCATTCACATGTTCAGCAGCTTACCCAGAGAGAGAGTGGAATCTGGGCTATGACGGTTTGTTTTCAGTGTCCTGTTATCTATTTTTGGGGTCTGTGATACGTCTAATGTCTCAAGTGCACCGTTGGCACTACTTTACAGGATGTTCATACATCAAAGGATTGTAATTAATCTTACTTTTTCCATCTTTAAGGCACACACTTTGTTGACTAATGCATTTATTGGAAATTTTAATCGTTAGCGCTATAGTGCACTCCTTGCTAGTATGCAGGAGTTTATTTTTTATTAATTACCAAGTAAATTTCCCAAGGAAACTTTGTAACATACAATACTACACGCAATCACCCAGAGACAGAAAAATAAACAAAGCAACAAATTTGAAAGTGATAATGTTTCTGTAAACAAACACCAAGCACGAGAGACATGAAGTGTTTGTTGCTAAAGCATCTCGCATGACTTTGGTAAGCAGCTCACTGCACAAAGACTATTCTCCACAGAAACAAACAACATGGATAGCAGTGAGACATCCCTTCAGTCACTTACAGTATTGCCCCTTTGTTTTTACATTTGATTACAACTCTTGCTAACATATTGTATAGCTTGCATTCACTGGGAATTCACATTTTGTTCTGTAGTATTCACTACAATGAATACTGTAGGATTACTGTAGTATACTATAGTATTCACTATACTGTTTTTGTGGCCATGACAGTACTACACTACAGTATTCACTGTAATGTTTTTGCAGACATGACTGTAGTATACTATAATATTCACTGTAGTGTTTATGCAGACTTTACTGTAGTATTTTTGCGTACGTGACTGTAGTATACTGTAGTATTCACTGTAGTGATTATCAGAAAAATTACTGTAGTATACTATAATATTCACTGCAGTGTTTTTGCGGCCATGACTGTGGTATACTATAGTATTTACTGTAGTGTTCTTGCGGACTTTACTGTAATATTCACTGCAATGTTTCTGTGGACATGACTGTAGTATACAGTATTCACTATAGTGTTTTTGCAGACATGACCGTACTACACTATCAATCAAATCAAATTGTATTGGTCACATACAAGTGTTTAACAGATGTTATTGCGGGTGTGCTTGTGCTTATAAACTCAGCAAAAAACGAAATGTCCTCTCACTGTCAACTGCGTTTATTTTCAGCAAACTTAACGTGTAAATATTTGTATGATCATAACAAGATTCAACAACTGAGACATAAACTGAACAAGTTCCACAGACATGTGACTAACAGAAATGGAATAATGTGTCCCTGAACAAATGGGGGTAAGAATCAAAAGTAACAGTCAGTAGCTGGTGTGGCCACCAGCTGCATTAAGTACTGTAGTGCATCTCCTCCCCATGGACTGCACCAGATTTGCCAGTTCTTGCTGTGAGATGTTACCCCATTCTTCCACCAAGGCACCTGCAAGTTCCCAGACTTTTCTGGGGGGAATGGCCCTAGCCCTCACCCTCCGATCCAACAGGTCCCAGACGTGCTCAATGGGATTGAGATCCGGGCTCTTTGCTGCCCATGACAGAACACTTACATTCCTGTCTTGCAGGAAATCACGCACAGAACGAGCAGTATGGCTGGTGGCACTGTCATGCTGGAGGGTCAGGATGAGCCGGCAGGAAGGGTACCACATGAGGGAGAAGGATGTCTTCCCTGTAACGCATAGCGTTGAGATTGCCTACAATGACAACAAGCTCAGTCCGATGATGCTGTGACACACCGCCCCAGACCATGACAGACACTCCACCTCCAAATCGATCCCGCTCCAGAATACAGGCCTCAGTGTAACGCTCATTCCTTCGACGATAAACGCGAATCCGACCATCAGCTCTGGTGAGACAAAACCGCAACTTGTCAGTGAAGAGCACTTTTTGCCATTCCTGTCTGGTCCAGCGACGGTGGGTTTGTGCCCTTAGGCGATGTTGATGCCGGTGATGTCTGGTGAGGACCTGCCTTACAACAGGCCTACAAGCACTCAGTCCAGCCTCTCTCAGCCTATTGCAGACAGACTGAGCACTGATGGAGGTATTGTCCGTTCCTGGTGTAACTCGGGCAGTTGTTGTTGCCATCCTGTACCTGTCCCGCAGGTCTGATGTTCACATGTTCCGATCCTGTGCAGGTGTTGTTACACGTGGTCTGCCACTGCGAGGATGATCAGCTGTCTGTCCTGTCTCCCAGTAGCGCTGTCTTAGGCGTCTCACAGTACGGACATTGCAATTTATTGCCCTGGCCACATCTGCAGTCCTCATGCCTCCTTGCAGCATGCCTAAGGCACGTTCACGCAGATGAGCAGGGACCCTGGGCATCTTTCGTTTGGTGTTTTTCAGAGTCAGTAGAAAGGCCTCTTTAGTGTCCTAAGTTTTCATAACTGTGACCTTGACTACCGTTCCACAGGTGCATGTTCATTAATTGTTTATGGGTCATTGAACAAGCTTTGGAAACAGTGTTTTAACCCTCTACAATGAAGATCTGTGAAGTTATTTGGAATTTTACGAATTATCTTTGAAAGACAGGGTCCTGAAAAAGTAATGTTTATTTTTTTGCTGATTTTTGTTCCAACAGTGCAGCAATATCTAACAAGTAATATCTAACAATTTCACAAGAAATACCTAATAAACACAAATCTAAGTAAAGGAATGGAATTAAGAATATATATATATATATATATATGGATGAGCAATGTCAGTGACATAGACTAAAATAGTATATATTATAGAATACAGTATATACATATGAGATGAGTAATGCAAGATGTAAACATTATTATAGTATTCACTGTAGTGTTTTTGCAGACTTTACTGTAGTATCACAGTAAAATCCGCAAAAACATTTCAGTAAATACTGCAGTATACTTCAGTCATATCCTAAAAAACACTACAGTGAATACTACAGTAAAGTCCGCAATAGCACTACAGTGAATACCATAGTACCCTACAACTCATCCAGAACGCCGCAGCCCGTCTGGTGTTCAACCTTCCCAAGTTCTCTCACGTCACCCCGCTCCTCCACTGGCTTCCAGTTGAAGCTCGCATCCGCTACAAGACCATGGTGCTTGCCTACGGAGCTGTGAGGGGAACGGCACCTCCGTACCTTCAGGCTCTGATCAGGCCCTACACCCAAACAAGGGCACTGCGTTCATCCACCTCTGGCCTGCTCGCCTCCCTACCTCTGAGGAAGCACAGTTCCCGCTCAGCCCAGTCAAAACTGTTCGCTGCTCTGGCACCCCAATGGTGGAACAAGCTCCCTCACGACGCCAGGACAGCGGAGTCAATCACCACCTTCCGGAGACACCTGAAACCCCACCTCTGTAAGGAATACCTAGGATAGGATAAAGTAATCCTTCTAACCCCCCCCCCCCTTAAAAGATTTAGATGCACTATTGTAAAGTGGTTGTTCCACTGGATATCATAAGGTGAATGCACCAATTTGTAAGTCGCTCTGGATAAGAGCGTCTGCTAAATGACTTAAATGTAAATGTAATAGTATATCATAGTCATGGCCGCAAAAACACTACAGTGAATACTACAGTAAAGTCTGTAAAAACACTACAGTGAATACTATAGTATACTACAGTCATGTCTGCAAAAACGGTACAGTGAATACCATAGTATACCACAGTTATGTCTGTAAAGCAATTAGTGAATACTGTACACTACAGTCATGTCTGCAGAAACACTACAGTGAATACTACAGTAAAGTCCGCAAACACACTACAGTGAGTACTGCAGTATATTACAGTCATGTCCACGAAAACACTACAGTGAATATTATAGTGTAGTACAATCATGTCCGCAAAATCACTACAGTGAATACTATATTATACTAAAGTAATGTCTGCAAAAACACTACAGTGATTACTGTATACTACATCCATATCCACAGAAACACTACAGTGAAATCTACTGTAAACTATACAAAAACTCTAAAGTGAATACTATAGTATAATACAGTCATGGCAGCAAAACACTACAGAGTGTTTACAACAGTAAGTCCACAAAAACTCTACAGTGAATACTATAGTGGAGTACAGTCATGACCACAAAAACACTACGTTGAGTATTATAGTATACCACAGTAATGTTCTGCAAAAGCCCTACAGTGAATGCTACAGTATACTACAGTCATGTTCTGCAAAAACACCATGGTGAATATTATAGTATACTACAGTAATGTCCACAAAAGAATTACAGTGAATACTATAGTATACTACAGTAATGTCCGCAAAAGAATTACAGTGAATACTGTATACTATAGTCATGTCCACCAAAACACTACAGTGAATATGACAGTAAAGTCTGCAAAAATTACAGTAAATACTGTATACTACAGTTATGTCTGCAGAAACACTACAGTGAATACTACAGAAAAGTCTGCAAAAACACAACAGTGAATGCTAAAGTGTAGTATGATCATGTCCACAAAAACACTTGAGTGAATATTATAGTATACTACATTTATGTCTGCAAAAACACTACAGTGAATGCTATATTATACTAAAGCAATGTCCGCAAAAACTCTACAGTGATTACTGTATACTACAGCCATGTCCGCAGAAACACTACAGTGAAATCTACAGTAAAGTCCGCAAAAACACTAAAGTGAATACTATAGTATACTACAGTCCTGGCAGCAAAACACTACAGTGATAACAACAGTAAAATCCACAAAAATTCTACAATGAATACTATAGTGTAGTACAGTTATGTCCACAAAACACAACCGTGAATATTATAGTATACCACAGTAATGTTCTGCAAAAACAATACAGTGAATACTACAGTATACTACAGTCATGTTCTGCAATCAAACTACAGTAAATATTATAGTATACTACAGTAATGTCCGCTTTTTTTACAGTGAATACTATAGTATACTAAAGTAATACCGGCAAAAACACTAGTGAATACTGCATACTATAGTCATATCCGCCAAAACACTACAGTGAATACGACAGTATACTACAGTCATTTCTGCAAAAACACGACAGTGAATACTATATTATACTATAGTCATGTACACGCCAACATTACAGTATACTACAGCAAAGTCTGCAAAAATACTAGAGTGAATACTGTATACTATAGTCATGTCTGCAAAAACACTAAAGTGAATACTATAGTGTAGTACGGTCATGTCCGCAAAAACACTAAAGCGAATATTATAGTTGACTACACTCATATCTGCAAAAACACTACAGTGAATACTAAAGTATACTACAGTCATGTTCGCAAAACATCTACAGTGAATACTATATTATACTATAGTAATGTACACAAAAACATTATAGTATACTACAGCAAAGTCCGTAAAAACACTACAGTGAATACTACAGTAAAGTTCGTAAAAACCCTACAGTGAGTATTATAGTATTCTTCAGTCATGTAATCAAAAACATTACAGTGAATACTGTAGTATACTACAGTCACGTCCGCAAAAACACTACAGTGAATACTGTATACTACAGTCCTGTCCGCTGAAACACTACAGTGAATACTACAGTAAAGTTCATAAAAACCCGACAGTAAGTATTATAGTATTCTTCAGTCATGTCCGCAAAAACACTATAGTGAATACTATAGTATACTACAGTCATGTCTGCAAAAACACTACAATGAATACCGTACTGTAGAACGGTCATGTCCCCAAAAACACAGATTAAAAAAGAGGTCCTTTCAACGGATTTTGGATTATGACAAAATATGCCATCTTTCCCAGGCGTCTCAATTTAGTCATGAAAAACACATCTTTATCTGGTTGTAATTTGGTTATCAGGTCAGTCTCTCCTAAGACCTATAGACTGTGATGTAAGGGAGTGTCTGCCTTAGCATTAATAAATCTTGTTAGGGATAGGGTCTAGTTTCCTGAATTTCTGCCTGACTGAAGTGCCCAAAGTAAACTGCCTGTTACTCAGGCCCAGAAGCCAGGATATGCATATAATTGGTAGCATTGGATCGAAAACACTTTGAAGTTTCTAAAACTGTTAAAATAATGTCGGAGACTATAAAATAATTGATATGGCAGACAAAGATTCCAAGAAAATCCAACCGGAAATAATAATTTTTTGAGCTCCCAGGTTCTTATAATGGAATTTAAATTCATCTCCCAGATTGCAATTCCTATGGCTTCCACTAGATGTCAACAGTCTTTATTCAAGGTTTCAGGCTTGTTTTTTGAAAAACAAGCAAGAATTTTGAGTTTTGGTGACAAGAGCACCGGAACAATATCAGTCTTTCGGCGTGCGAGAGAGGGAGGCGCGTGATTACAAATTTTCCTTTCCTATTGAACATACTACTTTCCGTATGAAATGTTATAGTTTATTTACATTGTAGAGTACCTGAAGATTAAATAGAAATGTCGTTTGACTTGTTTGAACAAAGTTTAGCGGTAGCTTTTTGGACTCCTTTTTCTGCATGATGAATGAGTGGATTACTGAAACCGATGCCGCCAACTAAACTGACTTTTTGGGATATAAAGAAGGATTTTATCCTGTTTGGGATAGGGGGCAGTATTTTCACGCCCGGATAAAAAACGTACCCGATTTAATCTGGTTACTACTCCTGCCCAGAAACTAGAATATGCACATAATTAGTAGATTTGGATAGAAAACACTCTAAAGTTTCTAAAACTGTTTGAATGGTGTCTGTGAGTATAACAGAACTCATATGGCAGGCCAAAACCTGAGAAGATGCCCTGTCTGACAATTTGTCGTCCTTCTGTAGCATCTCTATCAAAAATACAGCGTCTGTGTTGTAACGTGACATTTTCTAAGGCTTCCAATGGCTCTCAGAAGGCGCCAGAAAGTGTAATGGGGTGTCTGCAGTCTCTGGGCGAAAAACAGCAGGAGTATTTGTGAGTGGTCAGGCTGGGAACAGTGACACTGGAGATGCGTGTCCATGAGACGACTCCATTTTTTTCTTTCAGCCTTTGAATGAATACAACATCACCCGGTCTGAATATTATCGCTATTTTACAAGAAAAATAGCATAAAAATTGATTTTTAAACAGCGTTTGACATGCTTCTAAGTACGGTAATGGAATATTTTGAAATGTTTTGTCACGAAATGCGCTCGCGCGTCACCCTTCGGATTGTGACCTGAACGCACGAACAAAACGGAGGTATTTGGATATAACTATGGATTATTTGGAACCAAACCAACATTTGTTGTTGAAGTAGAAGACCTGGGAGTGCATTCTGACGAAGAACAGCAAAGGTAATCCAATTTTTCTTATAGTAAATCTGAGTTTGGTGAGGGCCGAACTTGGTGGGTGTCAAATTAGCTAGCTATGATGGCCGGGCTATGTACTCAGAATATTGCAAAATGTGCTTTCGCCGAAAAGCTATTTTAAAATCTGACACCGTGATTGCATAAAGGAGTTCTGTATCTATAATTCTTAAAATAATTGTTATGTTTTTTGTCAACGTTTATCGTGAGTAATTTAGTAAATTCACCGGAAGTTTGCGGTGGGTATGCTAGTTCTGAACATCACATGCATAACATACATAAATATGAACTTGATTGAACAAAACATGCATGTATTGTATAACATAATGTCCTAGGAGTGTCATCTGATGAAGATCATCAAAGGTTAGTGCTGCATTTAGCTGTGGTTTTGGTTTTTGTGACATATATGCTTGCTTTGAAAATGGCTGTGTGATTATTTTTGGCAGGGTACTCTCCTGACATAATCTAATGTTTTGCTTTTGCTGTAAAGCCTTTTTGAAATCGGACAATGTGGTTAGATTAACGAGAGTCTTGTCTTTAAAATAGTAAAATAGTCATATGTTTGAGAAATTGAAGTTATAGCTTTTTGGAGGTATTTGTATTTCGCGCCAAGCTCTACCATTGGATATTGGTGAGGCGTTCCGCTAGCGGAACGTCTGTCCCTAACAGGTTTTAACTAACAAAACGACCATTCATGTTGTAGATGGGATCCTTGGGATTGCAAACAGAGGAAGATCTTCAAAAGTAAGTGATTTATTTAACCTCTCAGGGCTTGCGTCCCACCCACTCAACAGCCAGTTGAATCCTGTGGCGCGATTTTCAAATCCCTTAGAAATCCGAAAACTTCCATTTTTCAAACATATGACTATTTTACAGCTATTTAAAGACAAGACTCTCGTTAATCTAACCACACTGTCCGATTTCAAAAAGGCTTTACAACGAAAGCAAAACATTAGATTATGTCAGCAGAGTACCCAGCCAGAAATAATCAGACACCCATTTTTCAAGCTAGCATATATTGTCACAAAAACCCAGAAGACAGCTAAATGCAGCACTAACCTTTGATGATCTTCATCAGATGACACACCTAGGACATTATGTTATACAATACATGCATGTTTTGTTCAATCAAGTTCATATTTATATCAAAAAACTGCTTTTTACATTAGCATGTGACGTTCAGAACTAGCATACCCCCGCAAACTTCCGGGGAATTTACTAACAATTTACTAAATTACTCACGATAAACGTTCACAAAAAGCATAACAATTATTTTAAGAATTATAGATACAGAACTCCTCTATGCACTCGATATGTCCGATTTTAAAATAGCTTTTCGGATGAAGCACATTTTGCAATATTCTAAGTACATAGCCCAGCCATCACGGGCTAGCTATTTAGACACCCGGCAAGTTTAGCCTTCACCAAAATCACATTTACTATAAGAAAAATGTTATTACCTTTCCTGTTCTTCGTCAGAATGCACTCCCAGGACTTCTACTTCAATAACAAATGTTGGTTTGGTCCCAAATAATCCATCGTTATATCCAAACAGCGGCGTTTTGTTCGTGAGTTCTAGACACTATCCCAATGGTAAATAAGGGTCGCGCACATGGCGCATAACGTGACAAAACATTTCTAAATATTCCATTACCGTACTTCGAAGCATGTCAACCGCTGTTTAAAATCAATTTTTATGCAATTTATCTCGTAGAAAAGTGATAATATTCCGACCGGGAATCTGCGTGTCTGTAAACAGAGGGAAAAACAGAAAGGCGGGGGCGGCCAGTGCTCGAGCCTAAGCCCTTTGTCCTCTGATAGACCACTTAGCAAAAGCGCTCGTGTGTTTCAGCCAGGGCTTTGAATTACGTCATTCAGATTTTTCCCGGGCTCTGAGAGCCCATTGGAGCCGTAGGAAGTGTCACGTAACAGCAGAGATCCTTTGTAATAGATAGAGATGACAAAGAAGGGCAATAAATGGTCAGACAGGCCACTTCCTGTAAAGGAATCTCTCAGGTTTTTGCCTGCCAATTGAGTTCTGTTATACTCACAGACACCATTCAAACAGTTTTAGAAACTTTAGGGTGTTTTCTATCCATATCTAATAAGTATATGCATATTCTAGTTACTGGGTAGGAGTGGTAACCAGATTAAATCGGGTACGTTTTTTATCCGGCGGTGTAAATACTGCCCCCTAGCCCTAACAGGTCGCAATTTGTGATTTTATGAAGCCTGTGCTGGTTGAAAAATATGTTGATATGGGGCGCCGTCCTCAGACAATTGCATGGTATGCTTTCGCCGTAAAGCCTATTTTAAATTGGACAACTCAGTTAGATTAACAAGACTTTAAGCTTTTAAATTATACAAGACACTTGTATGTTCATGAATGTTTAATATTACGATTATTTATTTGAATTGCGCGCCCTCCAATTTCACCGGATGTTGTTGGCTGGTGTCCCGCTAGTGGGACGCCTATCCCTAGAGAGCATACGAGGCCTCTGGGTGTCTACATGAGACAAATCTACCCAGGGGACACAAGGGGGGTGGCATTGTTGGCTGGTGGTTGACGGCCCGATGCACAGAGGACATACAAGTGATCAAAGAAGGATAGTTTATTTCTCTTTGGTAACTCGGCCTCAGGCCTGAAAATATACCCCACCTAATGACAGGTGGGGTTCTCCTGTGCTTTCCACACCCACTCCAGTCAGGTTGTCCATTTCATCATCAGGTGTTTCATGGAACATAGCATCGTATGCATGCATGTATCGTTTCATATGCACATATCGTTTCATAGAAATATGGATAATGGAATGTACGTGCTGAGTGAAAGCACAGGAGAAGACCGCATGTAAGCTAAGAATGATATAAAGTCTGAACATCTGATAGAGGACCAGGTCTATTTTTGAGGGAGTTTGAAAGTCCCTCCAAGTGCTTTTCAGAACGTGAATCAGTTAAACCTCACCCAACATGACATAGAACTTGGTCACATATTGTAGCTTGGTCAGACGGCTGCCCCTTCAGTTCCTGTGACTTCGGAAACACCTGCAGGCAATGCTGCAGCAGCTGTGAGAAGTGACACAGGTCATGAACAGAACATGCAGGTCACACAGGGAACAGGATTTCAGTTAAAAGTGCAACCATTTGTCACGTCCTCCCCAGAGACGGACGCGGCAACAGGTGATGACTGGCCAATGAATATCACACAGAGGTTAGTGTACTTGTGAAAATAAGAAAGGTTAAGAAATAAAAAAGGATGAACATTATAAAGGGGGGTGAGAGAGAAAGAAGGAGAGGGCAAAGAGAATGGGAGAAAATGAGAGTGGGGTAAGAGAGAAAGGAGGGGGAGAATAGGGTGAGAGAGGCTTGAGTTTCCTGCCTGTTTTGGACTATTGCCAAACTTGACCTCCGCTTGGTTTAGCCTACTTGGATTTACTATTTTTGACTCTCCCACGGTCCGATGAAGCGCTTGCCTCCCTCCCGGCCTCCACCAGCCTTCACCGGCCTATACTGGAAACTACATCCCCTCCAAGGTGCTATACTCCTGGCTATGATGGTAATATGGCCTCTGTTGAGTTGCTGTTTTGATGGGCCCCAGCTCTCTCCTTGCTGTTGTTATACTGGCAAGTTTTGTGCCTTGGTTGTGTTTATTGTGGGTCCTAGAGCTGGCTGCTTTCTAGTCTGTGGTTGGGATCTGGCTTGCTGCCTATAACTGTGGTGATCCTACTAACTGTGGTGATCCTACAAACTGTGTGATTCAATCTAACTATCGCACTGTGTGGATTGATTGACTTTTAGCTGATTTCTAGCCAACCCATTTTATCTGTGTGGATTTTAATTGACTTTTTCCAAAATGGCTTACATCGCTTTCTGCCATATGGGAAAACTGACTTTTTCCAGACTGACTTCTACCACCTTCAGAGACTATGGTAAACATTTCATCCCATTTAGGAGCTGCACCTACTTTGCACAGTACCTGGATAATATTGACCGGACACATTTCCAATGTGAGAACTGTCAGACCACTTTACTTTTTCCACATTTTGTTACGTTATTGCCTTATTCTAAAATTGATTAAGTTAAATGTTTTCCTCATCAATCTACACACACTACCCCACAATGACGAAAACAGGTTTTTAGAAATGTTTGCAAATGTATAAAAATGTCAAATAGAAATACCTTATTACAGAAGTATTTAGACCCTTGGAGTCCACCTGTGGTAAATTCAATTGATTGGACATTATTTGGAAAGGCACACATGTCTATATAAGGTCCCACAGATGACAGTGCATGTCAGAGCAAAAACCAAGCCATGAGGTTGAAGGAATTGTCCGTAGTGCTCTGAGACAGGATTGTTTAGAGGCACAGATTTGGGGAAGGGTACCAAAAAATGTCTGCAGCATTGAAGGTCCCCTAGATCACAGGGGCCTCCATCATTCTTAAATGGAAGAAGTTTGGAATCACCAAGGCTCTTCCTAGAGCTGGCCGCCGGGCCAAACTGAGTAATCAGGGGAGAAGGGCCTTGGTCCGGTAGGTGACCAAGAACCCAATCGTCACTCTGACAGAGCTCTAGAGTTCGTCTGTAGGAGAATGGGAGAATCTTCTAGAAGGATAACCACCTCTGCAGCACTCTACCAATCAGGCCTTTATGGCAAAGTGGCCAGACGGAAGCCACTCCTCAGTAAAAGGCACATGACAGCCTGCTTGGAGTTTGCCAAAAGGCACCTAAATGACTCTCAGACCATGAGAAACAAGATTCTTTGGTCTGATGAGACAAAGATTGAACTATTTGGCCTGAATGCCAAGATTCACATCTGGAGGAAATTATTTTGCACTTTGGGTTTTGTCCCGCTTTTATATTTATATACTGTATATATATATATATATATATATATATATATATATATATATATAGTTTATATATATATATAGTGCTATAATAAATTCAGTAGTTCTAATCCTGCGACTGCCTCCTGCCTACTCCTCTCTACACTTGTGACAGTTCCAATAGTTTTTTCACTATTTATTTTGGGACAAAATGGCCTTGATGATCTCGGTGCTGACAGGCCGGGATCTGGAGTGGGCGCACGCTGTCTAGGAGAGGGATGGTCCAGAAGTGCAGTCCTATGAGCGCTTCACTCAACTCTTCCGTGCTGTTTTCGACCACCCTACAGAGGGCTGAGAGGGAGGTGAGCATCTCCTTTGTCTACGCCAGGGGTCCAGGACAGCGTCTGAGTACGCTCTGGTTTTCCAGACGGTAGCTGCGTCAACTGGCTGGAATGACCAAGCCCTGTTGACGGTTTTCTGCAGTGGGCTAGAAGCGGATGTCCAGACCGAGCTGGCCTGTCACGATGAGGATCTCACGCTGGATCAGCATCGCCATGGCCATCCACCTGTAGGTGCCCATCATCGCCCATCCAGGGGGTTCGGGTCTCTCCTGGAGCCTCTCGCGAGACTGAGCCCATGGAGGTGGGCACGATACACCTTCCCCCAGAGGAATGTCAACGTCGTCGTCAACAGGGTCTCTGCTCCTACTGCGGGGAGTCGGACCATCCCTGGAACACCTTTCCCAGAAGGAGAATCAGGGGAGGAAGCGACAGGCCGAGGAGCGCTCCTGCACCTTTCCAGGTAGGCATAGATCTCCTCTCTGTCCACCCAGCCGTCCTCCTTCCTATCACCTTTCCTTGACTATCCTGGCCCCCCACTGAGTCCTGCCCTAGTGGACTCAGGTTCTGCAGGCAATTTTCTAGACCTGTCAGTGGCCTTATCATTACGCATTCCTCTAGTTCCTTTACAACTCCCTATCCCAGTCCATGCCTCGTGTGGACACCAGGGCTGGTGTGCCAGACCACGATTCCCTCACAGTTGCTCACAACCAACATGAATGCATCACTTTTCTCATCTTAGACTCTCCTGCACACCCTGTAGTTTTAGGTTTCCCCAGGTTACAGTTGCATAACCATGGATATCGTGGACAGAGAAGAGGTTGTTGGGTTGGTCGCAGGAGTGTAAGGGGAGGTGTCTCTCTGTGCCATCTCTGTGGAAAGTCCGGACCAGGCCACCCACGTCCCTATCCCGGAGGAATACCGGGAACTACAGGTGGCATTTTCGAAGACTCGTGCCACGTGCGTGCCCCCTCATCACCCATGGGACTGCACTATCGACCTACTGCCTGGTTCTACCCTCCCGCGGGGGCACATCTGCCTTCTCTCGCATGCAGAGACCGAAGCCATGGAGGTCTATGTCCAGGAGGTGCTGGCCCAAGGATTCCTCTGTCCGTCCACCTCTCCGGCCTCCTCCAGCTTACCCTCTCCTACCGGTCGGGATCTAAGAACGTCAAGGCCGATGCGTTGTCCCGGGTGCATGACACAGAGGATCGGAGGGAGAAAGTGACACCCATTATTCCCCTGTCCCGCATTGTGGCTCTTTTCGTGTGGAGTGTGGACACTGACATCCGTCGAGCCCTGCGACAGGAGCCCTCAACTGCCCACTGTCCAGAGGGGTTACCTATGTGCCCTCTGATGTGTGGGACCATCTCCTCGCCTGGGCACACATAGCACCTGTGTCGGGGCACCCGGGTATAGCCCGTACTATCGACCGTCTCTCTGCCAAGTACTGGCGGCCCACCTTAGCCCAGGACTTCCGGGTTTACGTCTCTTCCTGCTCCACCTGCGCACAGAGCAAGACACCGAGACACCTCCCCTATGGCAAACTACACCCGCTCCCGGTTCCACAATGACCCTGGTCCCATCTCTCCATGGACTTTGTCACAGACTTTCCCCCCTCGGAGGGGCACACCACCATCCTGGTCATTGTGGACCGGTTTTCCAAAGCCTGTCATTTGATTCCTCTGCATGGTCTCCCTACGGCCATGTAGACCACGGAGGCTCTCTTCTCTCATGTCTTCCAGCACTACGGGATCCTGGAGGACATCGTGTCTGACTGTGGTCCTCAGTTCACCTCCCGTGTCTGGAAGGCCTTCATGGAACAACTGGGGGTCACGGTCAGCCTCACCTCTGGGTACCGTCCCCAATCAAATGGGCAGGTGGAAAGGGTAACTCAGGAACTGGGTAGGTACCTTCGTAGTGACTATCGGAACCGACCGGGGGAGTGGGCTGCATTTCTGCCTTGGGCAGAATACACACAAAACTCCCTCCATCACTCCTCCACTAACCTCACACCCTTTCAGTGTGTTCTAGGCTATCAGCCGGCCCTGGCACCGGAGTTAGATTGAGCGCACACCCGTCTCCAGCGTGTCGTCCTCTGGCAGAAGGCACAGGCCAATCGTCACTGCAGTGTTGCCCTGGTCTTTCACCCCGGAGACAGGGTCTGGTTTCTACGAAGGACCTGCCCCTCTGCCTGCCCTGCAGGAAGCTGAACCAACGGTTTGTGGGACCGTTCAAAGTCCTGAGGAGAGTCACACCAGCCTTCGCTTTGGTTCCCCCTTCTGTCCAGCTCAGGCGTCGGCGTCGCCGGCCTTCTAGCTGCTGCCGAACCTGCTGCTGGCAAATGCCTTTCACTCATCAACCCCGGACTTGTCTCGTCATCATTACACACACCTGGTTCCAATCCCCACTCTATCACTGTATATATATACTCCTTCTGGCATTTGTCTTTGTCGGTCATTGTAAATGTTGCTTCTTTTCCTGAGAGGAATCTCTCCAGCTATTTCCTGAGTACTTTATTATTTTGCACTTTGGGTTTCATCCCGCTTTTATATACTGCTCAAAAAAATAAAGGGAACACTAAAATAACACATCCTAGATCTGAATGAATGAAATAATCTTATTAAATACTGTTTTCTTTACATAGTTGAATGTACTGACAACAAAATCACACAAAAATAATCAATGGAAATCCAATTTATCAACCAATGGAGGTCTGGATTTGGAGTCACACTCAAAATTAAAGTGGAAAACCACACTACAGGCTGATCCAACTTTGATGTAATGCCCTTAAAACAAGTCAAAAAGAGGCTCAGTAGTGTGTGTGGCCTCCACGTGCCTGTATGACCTCCCTACAACGCCTGGACATGCTCCTGATGAGGTGGCGGATGGTCTCCTGAGGGATCTCCTCCCAGACCTGGACTAAAGCATCCGCCAGCTCCTGGACAGTCTGTGGTGCAACGTGGCGTTGGTGGATGGAGCGAGACATGATGTCCCAGATGTGCTCAATTGGATTCAGGTCTGGGGAACGGGCGGGCCAGCCCATAGCATCAATGCCTTCCTCTTGCAGGAACTGCTGACACACTCCAGCCACATGAGGTCTAGCATTGTTTGCATTAGGAGGAACCCAGGGCCAACTGCACCAGCATATGGTCTCACAAGGGGTCTGAGGATCTCATCTTGGTACCTAATGGCAGTCAGGCTACCTCTGGCGAGCACATGGAGGCCCGCCAAAGAAATGCCACCCCACACCATGACTGACCCACCGCCAAACCGGTCATGCTGGAGGATGTTGCAGGCAGCAGAACGTTCTCCACGGCGTCTCCAGACTCTGTCACATGTGCGCAGTGTGAACCTGCTTCATCTGTGAAGAGCACAGGGCGCCAGTGGCGAATTTGCATTCTCTGGCAAATGCCAAACGTCCTGCACGGTGTTGGGCTGTAAGTACAACCCCCACCTTTGGATGTCGGGCCCTCATACCACCCTCATGGAGTCTGTTTCTGACCGTTTGAGCAGACACATGCACATTTGTGGCCTGCTGGAGGTCATTTTGCAGGGCTCTGGCAGTCCTCCTCCTGCTCCTCCTTGCACAAAGGCGGAGGTAGCGGTCCTGCTGCTGGGTTGTTGCCCTCCTACGGCCTCCTCCACGTCTCCTGGTGTACTGGCCTGTCTCCTGGTAGCGCCTCCATGCTCTGGACACTACGCTGACAGACACAGCAAACCTTCTTGCCACAGCTCGCATTGATGTGCCATCCTGGATGAGCTGCACTACCTGAGCCACTTGTGTGGGTTGTAGACTCCGTCTCATGCTACCACTAGAGTGAAAGCACCGCCAGCATTCAAAAGTGACCAAAACATCAGCCAGGAAGCATAAGAACTGAGAAGTGGTCTGTGGTCACCACCTGCCGAACCACTCCTTTATTGGGGGTGTCTTGCTTATTGCCTATAATTTCCACCTGTTGTCTATTCCATTTGCACAACAGCATGTGAAATGTATTGTCAATCAGTGTTGCTTCCTAAGTGGACAGTTTGATTTCACAGAAGTGGGATTGACTTGGAGTTGTTGTGTATATACACTACTGTTTAAAAGTTTGAGCACATTTTTTGTCCATAAAAATAACATCAAATTGATCAGAAATACAGTGTAAACATTGTTAATGTTGTGAATTACTATTGTAGCTGGAATATCTATAGGCGTACAGATGCTGATTATCAGCAACCATCACTCCTGTGTTCCAATGGCACATTGTGTTAGCTAATCCAAGTATAGCATTTTAAAAGGCTAATTGATCATTAGAAAACCCTTTTGCAATTGTTTTAGCACAGCTGAAAACTGTTGTTCTGATTAAAGAAGCAATATAACTGGCTTTCTTTAGACTAGTTGAGTATCTGGAGCATCAGCATTTGTGGGTTCGATTACAGTCTCAAAATGGCCAGAAACAAAGAACTTTCTTCTGAAACTCTTCAGTCTATTCTTGTTCTGAGAAATGAAGGCTATTCCAGGAGAGAAATTGCCAAGAAACTGAAGATCTCGTACAACGCTGTGTACTACTCCCTTCACAAAACAGAGCAGACTGGCTCTAACCAGAGTAGAAAGAGGTGTGGGAGGCCCCGGTGCACATTAGGGTTTCTAGTTTGAGAAACAGACACCTCACAAGTCCTCAACTGGCAGCTTCATTAAATAGTACCTGCAATCCGGTGCACAACCGTGAGTCTGGGTAATCCTTGGGAGCAATTTCCAAACACCTGAAGGTACCACGTTCATCTGCACAAACAGTAGTACGCAAGTATAAACACCATGGAACCACAAAGCCGTCATACCGCTCAGGAAGGAGACACGTTCTGTCTCCTAAAGATGAACGTACTTTGTGCGAAAAGTGCAAATCAATCCCAGAACAACAGCAAAGGACCTTGTGAAGATGCTGGAGGAAACAGGTACCATATCTATATCCACAGTAAAACGAGTCCTATATCGACATAACCTGAAAGGCCACTCAGCAGGGAAGAAGCCACTGCTCCAAAACCGCCATGAAAAAGCCAGACTACGGTTTGCAACGTCACATGGGGACAAAGATCGTACTTTTTGGAGAAATGTCCTCTGGTCTGATGAAACAAAAATATAACTTTTTGGCCATGATGACCATCGTTATGTTTGGAGGAAAAAGGGGGAGGCTTGCAAGCCGAAGAATACCATCCCAACCGTGAAGCACAGGGGTGGCAGCAGCGTGTGTTGTGGGGGTGCTTTGCTGCAGAAGGGACTGGTGCACTTCACAAAATAGATGGCATCATGAGGAAAGAAGATCATGTGCATATATTGAAGCAACATCTCAAGACATCAGTCAGGAAGTTAAATCTTGGTTGCAAATGGGTCTTCCAAATGGACAATGAAGCATACTTCCAAAGTTGTGGCAAAATGGCTTAAGGACAACAAAGTCAAGGTATTGGAGTGGCCATCACAAAGCCCTGACCTCAATCCTAGAAAATTTGTGGGCAGAACTGAAAAAGCATGTGCGAGCAAGGAGGCCTACAATCCTGATTCAGTTACACCAGCTCTGTCAGGAGGAATGGGCCAAAATTCACCCAACTTATTGTGGGAAGCTTGTGGAAGGCTACCTAAACGTATGACCCAAGTTAAACAATTTTAAGGCAATGCTACCAAATATTAATTGAGTGTATGCAAACTTCTGACCCACTGTGAATGTGATGAAAGAAATAAAAGCTGAAATAAATCATTCTCTCTGCTATTATTCTGAAATTTCACATTCTTAAAATAAAGTGGTGACCCTGACTGACCTAAGACAGGGAATTTTTACGATGATTAAATGTCAGGAATTGTGAAAAATTGAGTTTAAATGTATATGGCTAAGGTGTATGTAAACTTCCGACTTCAACTCTACATTTACATATTACCTCGACTAACCCCTCACATTGACTCTGTACCTGTACCCCCTGTATATAGCCTCGCTATTGTTATTTTACTGCTGCTCTTCCCTTCATTATTTGTTACTTTTATTTCTTATTTTTTGGGCGTATTTTTCTTAAAATTGCATTGTTGGTTAAGGGCTTATAAGTAAGCATTTCACTGTAATATCTACACCTGCTGTATTTGGCGCGTATCACAAATACAATTGGATTTGATTTTGTAGTGATCTTAATAATTATCGCTTCCTTGTCTAGCTTAGATTTTTGAAACCTTTGCTAAATGCTTTTTTTTGCCCCTTTTTTGTCTGAGAAATTTAGTTTGAATGTAAACCAATCAGGGTTTAGGCCTGGGCATAGCACTAATAAAGCAATCACTTTAGTTGGTCATGACCTTGTCAATCCTTTAGACACTAAAATTAACTGTGCTGCTTTGTTTGTGGACCTGTCAAAAGCTTTTGATACTGTTGATGATGCTATTTTTTTTATAAGTTGTCCTCGATAGGACTGAGCTCTGATGCCTGTTCATGGTTTTATGATTATCTTAGTGACAGAACTCAGGTCATCGTAATTGAAGGGGTTAAGTCTGAATTTCTTGAAGTACATAAAGGTGTACCACAAGGATTGATTTTGGGACCTGTTCTCTTCACTATTTGTATAAACACTATTGGTCAGTCTGTTCAAAATGTGAAACTAAATCTATATGCGGATGATACTATTATGTATGCTAATGCCCCGACTGGGTTCCAGAGTGGTGCAGCGGTCTAAGGCACTGCATCTCAGGGCTAGAGGCGTCACTACAGACCCTGGTTTGATTCCAGACCGTATCACAACCGGCCGTGATTGGGAGTCCCATAGGGCGGCGCACAATGGCCCAGCGTCGTCCGGGTTGGGGTTTGGCCATCATTGTAAATAACAATTTGTTCTGACTGACTTGCCTAGTTAAATAAAGGTTAAATAAAATAACATTTAAATAAAGACTGTTGATCTGGTTGTGTCAAAACTACAGTCATATTTTATAGCTATGCAGGAATCCCTTGCTGACTTAAAACTTGCGCTTAATACGGGCAAAACAAAATACATGTTGTTTTTACTCTCGTAAGAATGTTTCAGATTAATTCACTCATTAGAACGTGTTCCTGCATATAAATACTTAGGCATTTGGACTGATATGGATGAAATAGATTGTGCCTTTCTCGAAGCAGTAAGAAGCAGATTATTCAGTCAACCTTTAAATCTGTTGTTGATTATGGTGCTATTATTTATGAAAAGTGTAGCTTTGACTACTCTTGAACCTTTAGATGCCATCTACCATAGTGCCCTTCGTTTTGTTACAGGTGATAGTTTTGATACTCATCACTGCATCCTGTATCAAAAGTTTGGCGGGACTTCGCTAAAGACCCGTAAATCTCTACATTACTCCCGTTTTGTTTACAAGGCCCTACTTCATAAACTTCTATCTTATCTAACGTCTCTATTGAAGTATAGACATCTGAGTTGCCTGACCCATTCACAGGATTGGTTAACTCTTGAGGCTCCTAGGGTCTCTACCGAGCAAGGTAAATCTGCTTTAAGTTTAAATGCATCGTATTGCTGGAACAAAATGTAACATTTATTTCATCTTGATGTTCAAGTATTGTTCGGAAAATTTTAACTATTGATTGGGGACTTATTTGTGAAGGAATGTAACTATTTTTCTGGGTGATTTGGGATGTTTTATTTGTGCTTCCCATGACTGTGTTTTGTATTTATTTATATATACTGCTCAAAAAAATAAAGGGAACACTTAAACAACACAATGTAACTCCAAGTCAATCACACTTCTGTGAAATCAAACTGTCCACTTAGGAAGCAACACTGATTGACAATAAATTTCACATGTTGTGCAAATGGAATAGAACACAGGTGGAAATTATAGGCAATAAGCAAGACACCCCCAACAAAGGAGTGGTTCTGCAGGTGGAGACCACAGACCACTTCTCAGTTCCTATGCTTCCTGGCTGATGTTTTGGTCACTTTTGAATGCTGGCGGTGCTTTCACTCTAGTGGTAGCATGAGACGGAGTCTACAACCCACACAAGTGGCTCAGGTAGTGCAGCTCATCCAGGATGGCACATCAATGCGAGCTGTGGCAAGAAGGTTTGCTGTGTCTGTCAGCGTAGTGTCCAGAGCATGGAGGCGCTACCAGGAGACAGGCTAGTACATCAGGATACGTGGAGGAGGCTGTAGGAGGGCAACAACCCAGCAGCAGGACCGCTACCTCCGCCTTTGTGCAAGGAGGAGCAGGAGGAGCACTGCCAGAGCCCTGCAAAATGACCTCCAGCAGGCCACAAATGTGCATGTGTCTGCTCAAACGGTCAGAAACAGACTCCATGAGGGTGGTATGAGGGCCCGACGTCCACAGGTGGGGGTTGTGCTTACAGCCCAACACCGTGCAGGACGTTTGGCATTTGCCAGAGAACACCAAGATTGGCAAATTCGCCACTGGCGCCCTGTGCTCTTCACAGATGAAAGCAGGTTCACACTGAGCACATGTGACAGACGTGACAGAGTCTGGAGATGCCGTGGAGAACGTTCTGCTGCCTGCAACATCCTCCAGCATGACCGGTTTGGCAGTGGGTCAGTCATGGTGTGGGGTGGCATTTCTTTGGGGGGCCGCACAGCCTCCATGTGCTCGCCAGATGTAGCCTGACTGCCATTAGGTACCGAGATGAGATCCTCAGACCCCTTGTGAGACCATATGCTGGTGCGGTTGGCCCTGGGTTTCTCCTAATGCTAGACCTCATGTGGCTGGATTGTGTCAGCAGTTCCTGCAAGAGAAAGGCATTGATGCTATGGACTGGCCCGCCCGTTCCCCAGACCTGAATCCAATTGAGCACATCTGGGACATCATGTCTCGCTCCATCCACCAACGCCACGTTGCACCACAGACTGTCCAGGAGTTGGCGGATGCTTTAGTCCAGGTCTGGGAGGAGATCCCTCAGGAGACCATCCGCCACCTCATCAGGAGCATGCCCAGGCGTTGTAGGGAGATCATACAGGCACGTGGAGGCCACACACACTACTGAGCCTCATTTTGACTTGTTTTATGGACATTACATCAAAGTTGGATCAGCCTGTAGTGTGGTTTTCCACTTTAATTTTGAGTGTGACTCCAAATCCAGACCTCCATGGGTTGATAAATTGGATTTCCATTGATTATTTTTGTGTGATTTTGTTGTCAGCACATTCAACTATGTAAAGAAAAAAGTATTTAATAAGACTATTTCTTTCATTCAGATCTAGGATGTGTTGTTTAAGTGTTCCCTTTATTTTTTTGAGCAGTGTATATATACATATATATATATATACACACATACAGTGGGGGGGAAAAGTATTTGATCCCCTGCTGATTTTGTGCGTTTGCCCACTTACAAAGAAATTATCAGTCTATAATTTTAATAGTAGGTTTATTTGAACAGTGAGAGACAGAATAACAACAAAAATATCCAGAAAAACGCATGTCAAAAATGTTTTAAAATTATTTGCATTTTAATGAGGGAAATAAGTATTTGACCCCTCTGCAAAACATGACTTAGTACTTGGTAGCAAATACCTTATTGGCAATTACAGAGGTCAGATGTTTCTTGTAGTTGGCCACCAGGTTTGCACACATGTCAGGAGGGATTTTGTCCCACTCCTCTTTGCAGATCTTCTCCAAGTCATTAAGGTTTCGAGGCTGACGTTTGGCAACTCGAACCTTCAGCTCCCTCCACAGATTTTCTATGGGATTACGGTCTGGAGACTGGCTAGGCCACTCCAGGACCTTAATGTGCTTCTTCTTGAGCCACTCCTTTGTTGCTTTGGCCGTGTGTTTTGGGTCATTGTCATGCTGGAATACCCATCCACGAGCCATTTTCAATGCCCTGGCTGAGGGAAGGAGGTTTTCACCCAAGATTTGACGGTACATGGCCCCGTCCATCGTCCCTTTGATGCGGTGAAGTTGTCCTGTCCCCTTAGCAGAAAAACACCCCCAAAGCATAATGTTTCCACCTCCATGTTTGACGGTGGAGATGGTGTTCTTGGGGTCATAGGCAGCATTCCTCCTCCTCCAAACACGGCGAGTTGAGTTGATGTCAAAGAGCTCCATTTTGGTCTCATCTGACCACAACACTTTCACCAGTTGTCCTCTGAGTCATTCAGATGTTCATTGGCAGACTTCAGACGGGCCTGTATATGTATTCTTGAGCAGGGAGACCTTGCGGGCGCTGCAGGATTTCAGTCCTTCACGGCGTAGTGTGTTACCAATTGTTTTCTTGGTGACTATGGTCTGAGCTGCCTTGAGATCATTGACAAGATCCTCCCGTGTAGTTCTGGGCTGATTCCTCACCGTTCTCATGATCATTGCAACCCCACGAGGTGAGATCTTGCATGGAGCCCCAGGCTGAGGGAGATTGACAGTTCTTTTGTGTTTCTTCCATTTGTGAATAATCGCACCAAATGTTGTCACCTTCTCACCAAGCTGCTTGGCGATGGTCTTTTAGCCCATTCCAGCCTTGTGTAGGTCTACAGATCCTTGGAGCGCTCTGACATGCTTGGAGAGCTCTTTGGTCTTGGCCATGGTGGAGAGTTTGGAATCTGATTGATTGCTTCTGTGGACAGGTGTCTTTTTTACAGGTAACAAGCTCACTGTTGAAATAAACCTACCATTAAAATTATAGACTGATCCTTTCTTTGTCAGTGGGCAAACGTACAAAATCAGCAGGGGATCAAATACTTTTCCCCCCCACTCTATATATATACAAAAGTATGTGGACACCCATTCAAACAAGTGGATTCGGCTATTTCAGCCACACCCGTTGCTGACAGGTGTATTAAATCGAGCACACAGACATACAATCTCCATCGACAAATATTGGCAGTATAACGACCTTACTGAACGCCCCACAAGCTCACAGAATGGGAGCTTCTAGTGCTGAAGCACATAACGTATAAAAATCGCCTGTCCTCGTTTGCAAAACTCACTACCGAGTTTCAAACTGCCTCTGGAAGCAACATCGGCACAATAACTGTTCACCGGGAGCTTCATCAAATGGGTTTCCACGGCTAAGATCACCATGCGTAATGCCAAGAGTTGACTGGAGTGCTGTAAAGCTAGTCGCCTTTGGACTCTGGAACCCCATCGAACACCTTTGGAATGATTTGGAACGCCGACTGTTAGCCAGGCCTAATCGCCCAATATCAGTGCCCGATCTCACTAATGCTCTTGTTGCTGAATGGAAGCAAGTCCCTGCAGCAATGTTCCAACATCGATTGGAAAGTCTTCCCACAAAAGTGTAGGCTGTTATAGCAGCAAAGGGGGGAACCGACTCCATATTAATGCCCATGATTTTGGTATGAGATGTTTGACTATATATATATGTCCCCCCCCCCCCCCCCCAGTGTGTTGGGACTTGGACTCTACAAGGTGTCGAAAGCGTTCCATAGGGACGCTGGCCCATGTTGTCTCTAATGCTTCCAACAGTAGTCAGGTTGACTGGATGTCCTTTGGTTGGTGAACCATTCTTAATACACACAGGAAACTGTTGAGCGTGAAAAACTCAGCAGCATTGCAGTTCTTGACACAAGCCTGGCACCTATTACCTTACCCCGTTCAAAGGCACTTAAATGCTTTGTCTTGTCCATTAACCCTCTGAATGGCACACATACACAATCCATGGCTCAATTGTCTCAAGGCTTAAAAATCCTTCTTTAACCTGCCTCCTCCATGGATTGAAATGGATTTAACAAGTGACATCAATAAGGGATCATAGCATTCACCTGGTCAGTCTATGTCATGGAAAGAGCACGTGTTCTTAATGTTTTGTATAGTCAGTGTATATTTGTGTTGTATGATACAGGACGCATTTGAAAAAGAGTCCCCTGCCTTGAAGCTCTCTAAAAGAAAACTGTCACTACCATATTAGATTCCCTTGGCTTCATAACTCCATGGGCCATCAGCAGAGACGCTTGCTATAAATGGAAGGAAGCCTTCCTCTGACCAGCTTTTCAGTTGACAGGTGTAATGGCAAATCAGCCAAGCCAACACCACCTGCCTTGGCTTGCTTCTGGGGAATAAACACCTCCAAAGAACCCCCTTTTTCTCCCCCTCTGTTGATATTCCTGATTGCTTATAATAGTGTATAACCTTTAGGGTGAGTAGGGGGAGTTTAGACCCTGTGCTCTGCTGGATACTTGGCACTTCCATGGGGAACTGGCTGCACCTCAACCAGGCCTTATCCAAGTGACCTTCCCTTGGATAGATACAGAACGAGCAGAATGGGGCTATGGTTATGGAAATGAGAGGAGGGGATTGTATGCTGCGTTTTTGTGTATATGCATTTGTGTGTGTGTGCATGCATGTGTAATTTGGAAGATACTGCGAGTCTGTTTGCAAATAGGGTATGTTTGAGAAAAGTATCTTACGTGCGTTTCAGAATGTTTATGTAAGAGATAGAAACAGAGAGAGGGGAGAGTATACAGTACATGTTTATGAGCTGTGTGTGAGCACGCTCGCTCTTGTGAGAGAGAGCCGCTAAGTTGGCGAACATGCGATGTGGCTTCCTTGTGTTTATTTGCACACGTCAGAGATGTTTTCCATGATCAGCTGACCAGTGACCTCACGGGGTACGTCAGTTCCATGCTGTATTGAGAAGGTGACCTTGTCCTTATTGTCTATAACCACCTCTGGGAGGGTATCTAGAGGTCAGACCACACCAGCGGGAGCGCTTGGACTGCTCTGCCTCCCGCTCTGGCACCCTGATAAGGTGCAATACAGCTGCAAAAACCCAACCTTGCCCAAAAACACCTCTCACAGTGCCAGAGATGCAGAGTGGCCAGTGTTCACAATATACACAACAGCATCACATCGGAACACAACTTCATACAGTGTAGTCATTTATCATTCGCTTCAATCGATTGTATGCGAAGTGACTTAGTGATGTCTTAACATGTGGCTCATGTAGGAATAAATGCCCACACATATTTTCTTGTGTTTGAGTGTGTACCACATGTTTGATGCTGTTTATATTTCTACAATAGCATATTGAAGCAGGGTCACAGTGACATGCTTCTGTTGCACAATCTACTGCATGTGTTGCTTTTCTGCCATCCTCCCTCCTACTCCCCTATCCTGCAAACAGCATATCTAACTTAACTGATGTATATACATCAGTCAGTGCATAACAGCAGTAAATACCATCCCTTCCCAGTGACAATCTTACGCAACCAGATGACAACAGGTAGTGTGTGTGTTATATAAGAGCACTTAGACAGCAGACACAAGGTCAGTCTAAGGGAGGCTTCTTTCATGCAGGTAACAAATAAGGCTTTGACATTATCTGGACAGAATGAGTGACCAAGTCACTGGGCATTTGATCAATCAAGCATTTACAGTATGTGTGAAAATAGAAACTGACCCATAGACACTGGGGTGAAGTGACATTCTGTACGAGTCAAACCTGAACACACTCTTCTGCAGGGCAATAACAGCATCTGACAACTCCTCACAAATTGTTCCCACTATTGGCTCAAGGTCTTCATGATAAATCTTGGCAACAGACCTAGTAAATGGGTGAGGGAGTGTTCGCCACAGTAACTTTAACTGGGGCAATATTTAGATGTATAATTCAGGTGTATACTGTTATGGAGATTGGTGATGACATTAACTATAAATGAATCTAAATATGCCCAATCTGTGTACTATTCATGGTGACATCATAACACTGCATGACAATATGCATGTGGTTGTGGTCCCGTGTGCAATGCCTGGCTGTTATGGAAGCAACAGGTTACTATGGCTCAACACATTGATACCTTTCTACTCTCCAACTGCAAAGGTGACTCTAGAAGATTCCTTACATTCCTGAGTGTAGTCCAGAACGCATTAAGTCCAGTGGCAACACAGTGCTTTCCTCTTTTAGCAGGCGCAGCCCACACTACTTGCCCCATGATCCTTTACCCCCCTGTTCCTACTCACTCTCCTATAACACTCTAACTTTTAGGCCTTCAGAACCTCTGCTGGTGTGATGGTCACCAATTTAACACCTGTTGAATATCAGCATATGCTCTCTATGGATCTGAGAATAGGAGCAGAATAGGATAAACAATGTAGAACATACAGAACGAACAGAATTGAGCAGAATATAGGCACAGGAGAGAGAAGAACATGTACTATGTATAAGAGCTGGTGGAGCTGAGGAAAATGCAATGGGTTGGGAGAAATAATTTGGAGCTGTGAGTGGACGATTGTAAGCTTCTGGGACAGAGAGAAAGGAGCAGTATCATAAACGGTGTCCTTTCACTATCTGGCTCGTGGTACACAAGGTGTCTCGGATGGCCTTGGCTGGAGTCCAGATTTAATACATATTTCATTCCTGAGTGAATCATAGGCTTGTTTTAAAACCCAGATGAGTTTTCCTATTGGGTGGTGAACCTGACTGACTAAGGCCTGCTGACGTCAGCATACAGTCAGGGAAAAAAGTATTTGATCCCCTGCTGATTTTGTACGTTTGCCCACTGACAAAGAAATTATCAGTCTATAATTTTAATGGTAGGTTTATTTGAACAGTGAGAGACAGAATAACAACAAAAAAATCCAGAAAACCGCATGTCAAAAATGTTATAAATTGATTTGCATTTTAATGCGGGAAATAAGTATTTGACCCCCTCTCAATCAGAAAGATTTCTGGCTCCCAGGCGTCTTTTATACAGGTAACGAGCTGAGATTAGGAGCACACTCTATAAGGGAGTGCTCCTAATCTCAGCTTGTTACCTGTATAAAAGACACCTGTCCACAGAAGCAATCAATCAATCAGATTCCAAACTCTCCACCATGGCCAAGACCAAAGAGCTCTCCAAGCATGTCAGAGCGCTCCAAGGATCTGTAGACCTACACAAGGCTGGAATGGGCTAAAAGACCATCGCCAAGCAGCTTGGTGAGAAGGTGACAACATTTGGTGCGATTATTCACAAATGGAAGAAACACAAAAGAACTGTCAATCTCCCTCAGCCTGGGGCTCCATGCAAGATCTCACCTCGTGGGGTTGCAATGATCATGAGAACGGTGAGGAATCAGCCCAGAGCTACACGGGAGGATCTTGTCAATGGTCTCAAGGCAGCTGGGACCATAGTCACCAAGAAAACAATTGGTAACACACTACGCCGTGAAGGACTGAAATCCTGCAGCGCACGCGAGGTCCCCCTGCTCAAGAAATCACATATACATGCCCGTCTGAAGTTTTCCAATGAACATCTGAATGATTCAGAGGACAACTGGGTGAAACTGTTGTGGTCAGATGAGACTGAAATGGAGCTCTTTGGCATGAACTCAACTCGCTATGTTTGGAGGAGGAGGAATGCTGCCTATGACCCCAAGAATACCATCCCCACTGTCAATCATGGAGGTGGAAGCATTATGCTTTGGGTGTGTTCTTCTGCTAAGTGGACAGGACAACTTCACCGCATTAAAGGGACGATGGACGGGGCCATGTACCGTCAAATCTTGGGTGAGAACCTCCTTCCCTCAGCCAGGGCATTGAAAATGGCTCGTGGATGGGTATTCCAGCATGACAATGACCCAAAACACACGGCTAAGGCAACAAAGGAGTGGCTCAAGAAGAAGCACATTAAGGTCCTGGAGTGGCCTAGCCAGTCTCCAGACCTTAATCCCATAGAAAATCTGTGGAGGGAGCTGAAGGTTCGAGTTGCCAAACGTCAGCCTCGAAACCTTAATGACTTGGAGAAGATCTGCAGAGGAGTGGGACAAAATCCCTCCTGTGATGTGTGCAAACCTGGTGGCCAACTACAAGAAACGTCTAACCTCTGTGATTGCCAACAAGGGTTTTGCCACCAAGTACTAAGTCATGTTTTGCAGAGGGGTCAAATACTTATTTCCCTCATTAAAATGCAAATCAATTTATAACATTTTTGACATTATTTTTTTGTTGTTATTCTGTCTCTCACTGTTCAAATAAACCTACCATTAAAATTATAGACTGATCATTTCTTTGTCAGTGGGCAAACTTACAAAATCAGCAGGGGATCAAATACTTTTTTCCCTCACTGTAAATGGAGCGAGGGTGATACAGATGTAGGATCTTAATTTGATCACCCTGTTGTAGGAGAACTTTCCTGCAATGCAGAAGGCCTAATAAGGCTTCTGAAGTTTGTAATTTACACTTTGAAATTTCAGACTTGATTTTCCATTATGAAAAATATATCAACTACTACAAAAATGTCCATTAAGTATAATCCACATAATAATTCACATTTCCTGTTGCTGAATGATTATTTTCCTGCTGTATCAAACTGGCTTAAATTAAGATCCTACATCTGTACTCTCTCATTGGGTTGGAAATATCTTGCCATTGCGTAATGGGTAGACAGGGAGGTCGCAAGGGGAGTAAGTTAAGAGGGGGATATCCTTCAAGACACCCCTACTCCCAGTCGTCAAGTCAACACATGGAACAAAATAAGCCCTTGACGATCAAAGCATATTCAGGTTATCACATCCATCCAACCCCTACTGTGGCCCCGGACTCTCAATGTCAACTTTAATCATCAGCAGTGCAAATGTGATTCCTCCTGTGTCCTACTGGTGCTCTAGGATTGCCGGGGTGTCAGTTCTGGGGGAGGTTGGGTGGTGGTGAGTGCATCTTGTGACTGCTGCTCTTTGCCTGCACCAGGTGAAGATGGCTATTAATAAGACGTTCCTATGCTTGGTCCTCCGCTCAGTGGGGCTTAATTTAGACCTGCCAGAGAACATTGATAGAGTGTCAACTAGTGCAGAGCCTCCTTATGCAGTTATCTCACATTTCACACCAAGAGAGACTCGTCTAGAGTTATGTGTGGGAGATTGGACTTAGAGAGTGAGTAGGCCTAAGTGAGAGAGGGAGTGAGATAAAGAGAGCGGGATATAGAGAGTGAGAGAGGTAGAGAATGAGATTGAGAGTGTGTGAGAGAGAGGGTGGGACAGACAAAGAGAGAAAGGGACAGAGAGAGAAAAAGGGAGAGATGTATAAAATATAAAAATGATTGCAATCTGCTACTGTACAGTGCACCTCCCCTCAGCTTTGAGGCACTTGGAGGTGATGTAAATAAGACTGGGCTGACCCCAGAGAGGAGTCTCTCCCTGAGAGGGAGGCTGAGTCAGAAGGATCACTCCCCTCCCATAGTTCAGACTGGGAGGTCGTTTCCACATCCACGACAGCTGGGCCTGACATCATGGTCACATGCTCCTCATCGACTACGCAGGCAGCTGCTCTGGCAAACTGAGCAAGCCAGGCGTCCATCCTGCCAGCTGAGCTGTCGTACAACCTGTGGATTCATATGTTCATAAAGGCATACTTACATGTATAAACGCACATATACTGAACTCGAGATGTGGGCAGAACCTTGCTTGTTTGAATAGTTATTTCATTACTGAATATTGGAATCTGGCTTTATGTTTACATTTTGGACGCATCTAATATTCAAAGGATCCGCTCATAAAATTCAACATGCCCAAATATTTATCTGATTGTAAAACTTCCAGCCTGACCTTTCTGAGGGCAAAGAATCTGATCCTGATCAAATACAAAAATCCACAAGAAGCTGAAACACTTGACTGATATGTGGAAATCTTAAGCCAAGCTGAACTTGGCCTGCAGTGAGATCAAACTGTTTTTCATGCACATTGTGAAATCAACCATTTACAAAGTATAAAATATATCTCCATGTTAAAACTATGTATGTCGGGCCTCCCGAGTGGCGCAGCGGTCTGAGGCACTGCATCGCAGTGCTAGAGGTGTCACTACAGACTTGGGTTTGATCCCGGGCTGTATCACAACTGACCGTGATCGGGAGTCCCGAGGGTGGCGCACAATTGGTCCAGCATCGTCTGGGTTAGGAGAGGGTTTGGCCGGGGGGCTTTACTTGTCTCATCGCGCTCTAGCGGCTGTGGCTGGCTGGGCGCCTGCAGGTTGACCTCGGTAGTCAGATTAACGTTGTTTCCTCCGACACATTGGTGTGTCTGGCTTCCGGGTTAAGCGGGTGGGTGTTAATAAGTTCGGTTTGGTGGGTCATGTGTCTGGAGGATGCATGACTCGACCTTCACTTCGCCTCACCTAAAAGCTCAGACACACCGACAGGATTGTCAAACATTTGCCTGTCTACAGTGCTTAGCACCTCTGAACAGTGTCGGTAGTCAATCTCTTTTGTGTTCACAAAGCAAAGACATTGGAAGTCGTCAGCCTCCGTGCGTATTGCTAATAGTCTAGATTCCAAGCTCTCTGTGCTAATGTTGTTATTTTGTAGAAAGCCCTTGTTGATACTAGCCAGATGGCCACATCAAGATAACTCCCAAGCAAGATGACGAAGAAACAATGTAATTCCCTCTCCATAATCCCATACTGCCAGTGCAAGCCCATAACCAAAATGATTAGATAGCTAGCTAACTTTAGCATATTTGCTAGCTAGAACAACATAACTAGAACAACATAAGAAAAGACACTGCACTAACTCGGCAGCTAAAACAAGCAGCTGTTTCATGGAAACTAGCTAATCCATTGTGATTTCAGTATAATATAAATACTAACTACAGGGGTTAGCTAGCTTGGAGGAAGTGTTTAGTGTTGTATGCATTGCATCTGTGTACTTAACTAACTATCCCATAGCCTACATTGCATATGAAGTGTGACTGGCTCATCTGTGGATGTAAGGAGAAAAGTCCCTCTTTACATTTTTTTTGTTGGCTCCCCCAGGAGGGGGTTCGTGCTCGCTGATTGGCTCAAAGTTGTTGGCCACTGACAAGCATTATGATTTTACAAGTAGAATCGGTGGGTTCGTTGCTACCGGGTCTGCACGCGGAAGGTATTGCTTTTGTTCTAGCAAGAGAAGGATAAATACCTATCAGCAGTCTATTGGCAGTGAGATTCTCTGTGTCTTTCATGCAAGGCTCCCACAGTCATTTCCAGGCCTATCTGGCATGTTTTAGTGTTTTTATAGACAACCTGTGTAGTCTGAAGCTTCTGAATTACACATTTTAGTTTGACCAATATTTCTCATGTGTTTTTAGTACAGCTCCCTAATGCAGGATATACGGTAAGTTCCCCCATAACTCACTGCCATCCCTGCCCCTTATTAATTAACCTCTTAGGGATCCCTTAACCTCGAATCCCGCTCGAATCCCGTTAGCGGGATAGATTTGACAACATCCAGTGAAATTGCAGAGCGCCAAATTCAAACTACAGAAATATAAATATTCAACATTCACGAAAATATAAGTGTAATACATCAAAATAAAGCTTAACTTCTTGTTAATCCAGCCGCTGTGTCAGATTTCAAAAAGGCTTTACAGCGATAGCACACCATGCTATTATCTGAGGACAGCGCCCCGCATACAAAACATGAAAAACATATTTCAACCAGGCAGGTGCGACACGAAAGTCAGAAATAGCCATATAATAAATGCCTTACCTTTGAAGATCTTCATCTTTTTGCAATCTCAAATGTCTCAGTGACACAATGAATGGTCGTTTTGTTTGATAAATGCCTTCTTTATATCCCCAAAATGTCAATTTATTTGGTGCATTTGATTCAGAAATACACCATGACTACAAAATATCTAATAAGTTACCTGTAAACAACTTGGTCCAAACAACGTTCCTAATCCAACCACAGGTATCCTAAAATGTAAATAATCGATAAACTTTAAGACGGGATAAACAGTTTCCGATACCGAAGAAAAATAACACAGAGAGCGCTCCTGTTCATGCGCCAAAAAATACTAGACACCTTCTGAGTGACACATAGAAAGAATAGCACTACTTCATTTCTCAAAAGAAAAACATCGAACAATTTCTAAAGACTGTTGACATCTTGTGGAAGCCATAGGAACTGCAATCTGGGCCATAAAAAATCAGGTTTCCCATAGAAAATCATTGGAAAACACAATGTGCTCGGGGTTTCGCCTGCCAAATCAGTTCTGTTATACTCACAGACATTATTCTAACAGTGTTTTCTATCCAAATCTACTAATTATATGCATATCCTAGCTTCTGGGCCTGAGTAACAAGCAGTTTACTTTGGGCACGCTTTTCATCCAGACGTGAAAATACTGCCCCCGATCCCTAAGAAGTTTTAACCATCCAAAGCTTTTCATAAGTTTGCAACACAGTCTGCTTGTGTTTTTTGGGAAGCAACTCTGATAGTTAGGTCAGTCCATCAGGAAGAGAAAATCCAGTTTGATATTTTGCCATGTCTCTTATCTATTTGTTATGAAACCATTCTTTACCCCGGCTATCACATTTTTTTGGTTTCCTTTTTACTCTGTTTAGACTTGGCAGCATAAATGCATATGTAATGGTGTTGCTTTCGTCTCTCTCCTCACCCCAATCTGGGCTGGAACCAGTGATGGCCGCCTCGCTTCGCGTTCCGAGGAAACTATGCAGTTTATTTGTTGTTTTTTTTGTGTTATTTCTTACATTGTTACCCCAGGTAATCTTAGGTTTTATTACATACAGTCGGGAGGAACTATTGGATATAAGAGCAACGTCAACTCACCAACATTACGACCAGAAATACGACTTTCCCGAAGCGGATCCTCTGTTTGGCCCACCACCCAGGGCAATGGATCGGATCCCAGCCGGCGACCCAAAACAACGGCGCCGTAGAAGGAGCAGACGGAGCGGTCTTCTGGTCAGGCTCTGTAGACGGGCACATCGCGCACCGCTCCCAAGCATACTACTTGCCAACGTCCGGTCTCTTGACAACAAGGTAGACGAAATCCGAGCAAGGGTAGCATTCCAGAGAGACATCCAAGACTGTAACGTTCTTTCTTTCACGGAAACATGCCTCACTCGAGACACGCTATCTGAGTCTGTACAGTCACCTGGTTTCTTCACGCATCGCGCCGACAGAAACAAGCATCTCTCTGGTAAGAAGAAGGGTGGGGTTGTATGCCTTATGATTAATGAGACGTGGTGTGATCATAACAACATACAGGAACTCAAGTCCTTTTGTACACCTGACTTAGAATTCCTCACAATCAAATGCCGACCGCATTATCTACCAAGAGAATTCTCTTCGATCATAATCACAGTCGTGTATATCCCCCCCAAGCAGACACATCAACGGCCCTGAAAGAACTTCATTGGACTCTATGTAAACTGGAAACCACATATCCTGAGGCTGCATTTATTGTAGCCGGGGATTTTAACAAGGCTAATCTGAAAACAAGGCTCCCCAAATTCTATCAGCATAACGATTGTGCTACCAGGGCTGGCAAAACATTAGACTACTGTTATTCTAACTTCCGCGACGCATATAAGGCCCTCCCCCGCCATCCCTTCCGAAAAGCCGACCACGACTCCATTTTGTTGCTCCCAGCCTATAGACAGAAACTAAAACAGGAAGCTCCCACCCTCAGGTCTGTTCAACGCTGGTCCGAACAATCGGATTCCACGCTTCAAGATTGCTTCGTTCACGTGGACTGGGATATGTTCCGCATTGCGGCGAACAACAACATTGACGAATACACTGACTCGGTGTGCGAGTTCATTAACAAGTGCATCGGTGATGTCGTACCCACAGGGTCTGTTAAAACATTCCCCAACCAGAAACCGTGGATTGATGGCAGCATCGGCGCAAAACTGAACGCGCGAACCACTGATTTTAATCAGGGCAAAGTGACCGGAAATATGACCGAATACAAACAGTTTAGCTATTCCCTCCGCAAGGCAATCAAGCAAGCTAAGCGTCAGTATGAGACAAAGTGGAGTCGCAATTCAACGGCTCAGACACGAGAGGTATGTGGCAGGGTCTACAGTCAATCACGGACTACAAAAGAAAAACCAGCCCCGTCGTGGATCACGATGCCTTGCTTTGAGGACAATACAGTGCCACTGACATGGCCCGCTACCAAAACCTGCGGGCTCTCCTTCACTGTAGCCAACATGAATAAAACATTTAAACGTGTTAACCCTCACAAGGCTGCAGGCCCAGACGGCATCCCCGGCCGCATCCTCAGAGCATGCGCAGATCAGTTGGCTGGTGTGTTTACAGACATATTCAATCAATCCTTATCCCAGTCTGCTGTCCCCACATGCTTCGTGAGGGCCACCATTGTTCCTGTTCCGAAGAAAGCTAAGGTAACTGAGCTACATGACTACTGCCCTGTAGCACTCACTTCTGTCATCATGAAGTGCTTTGAGAGACTAGTCAAGGACCATATCACCTCCACCCTACCTGACACCCTAGACCCACTCCAATTTGCTTACCGACCCAATAAGTCCACAGACGACGCAATCGCCATCACACTGCACACTGCCCTACCCCATCTGGACAAGAGGAATACTTATGTAAGAATGCTGTTCATCGATTACAGCTCAGCATTTAACACCATAGTACCCTCCAAACTCGTCATTAAGCTCGAGACCCAGGGTCTCGACCCCGCCCTGTGGAACTGGGTCCTGGACTTCCTGACGGGCCGCCCCCAATATGTCCACTCCGCTGATCCTCAACAATGGGTCCCCACAAGGGTGCGTTCTCAGCCCTCTCCTGTACTCCCTGTTCACCCATGACTGCGTGGCCATGCACGCCTCCAACTCAATCATCAAGTTTGCAGACGACACTACAGTGGTAGGCTTGATTACCAACAACGACGAGACGGCCTACAGGGAGGAGGTGAGGGCCCTCAGAGTGTGGTGTCAGGAAAATAACCTCACACTCAATGTCAACAAAACAAAAGAGATGATCGTGGACTTCAGGAAACAGCAGAGGGAGCAGCCCCCTATCTTCATCGACGGGACAGTAGTGGAGAGGGTGGAGAGTTTTAAGTTCCTCGGCGTACACATCACGGACAAATTGAAATGGTCCACCCACACAGACAGCGTGGTGAAGAAGGCGCAGCTAGGCCTCTTCAACCTCAGGAGGCTGAAGAAATTCGGCTTGTCACAAAAAACACTCACAAACTTTTACAGATGCACAATCGAGAGCATCCTGTCGGGCTGTATCACCGCCTGGTACGGCAGCTGCTCCTCCCATAACCTGAAGGCTCTCCAGAGGGTAGTGAGGTCTGCACAACGCATCACCGGGTGCAAACTACCTGCCCTCCAGGACACCTACACCACCCGATGTCACAGGAAGGCCAAAAAGATCATCAAGGACAACAACCACCCGAGCCACTGCCTGTTCACCCCGCTAACATCCAGAAGGCGAGGTCAGTACAAGTGCATCAAAGCTGGAACCGAGAGACTGAAAAACAGCTTCTATCTCAAGGCCATCAGACTGTTAAACAGCAATCACTAACATTGAGTGGTTGCTGCTAACATACTAACTCAACTCAAGACACTTTAATAATGGGAAAATTGATGTAATCAGTTTATCACTAGCCACTTTATATTATATAATGTTTACATAACCTACATTACTCATCTCATATGTATATACTGTACGCTATACCATCTACTGCATCTTGCCATCTTGATGTAATTAAATGTATCACTAGCCACTTTAAACAATGCCACTTTATATAATGTTTTCATAACCTACATTACTCATCTCATATGTATATACTGTACTCTATACCATCTACTGCATCTTGCCATCCTATTGTAATGTATCACTACCCACTTTAAACAATGCCGCTTTATATAATGTTTTCATAACCTACATTACTCATCTCATATGTATATACTGTACCCTATACCATGTACTGCATCTTGCCTATGCCATTCGGCCATCACTCATTTATATATTTTTATGTACATATTTGTATTCATTCCTTTACACTTGTGTGTACAAGGTAGTTGTTGTGGAATTGTTAGGTTATTACTTGTTAGATATTACTGCATGCTGGAACTAGAAGCACAAGCATTTTGCTACACTTGCATTAACACCTGCTAACCATGTGTATGTGACAAATAAAATTGATTTGACACCCTGAACACATCAACAACTGCCTCCCTCGAAGTATCGTTACATATTGCTCCACAAAAGCTGTGGCCCTTGCAGAGCAAAGGAAACAACAACTTCAAGGTCTCAGAGCGAGTGACGTCATGATTGAAACGCTACTAGCGAGTTGCAATATGTTGTCTCTTTTCTGGCAAAATATTGTCGTTTACAGGGGTTAGTTACAGTTGAAGTCGGAAGTTTTCTTACACTTTGGTTGGGGTCATTAAACCTAGTTTTTCAAACACTCCACAAATTACTTGTTAACAAACTATAGTTTTGGCAAGTCGGTTAGGACATCTACTTTGTGCAATTTTTCCAACAATTGTTTACAGACAGAGTGAAATATAAGTTAAATAATCTATCACAATTCCAGTAGGTCAGAAGTTTACATACACTAAGTTGACTGTGCCTTTAAACAGCTTGGAAAAGTCCAGAAAATGATGTCATGGCTTTAGAAGCTTCTGATAGGCTAATTGACATCATTTGAGTCAATTGGAGGTGTACCTGGGGATGGATTTCAAGGCCTACCTTCAAACTCAGTGCCTCTTTGCTTGACATCATTGGAAAATGAAAACAATTTGTGGACCTCCACAACTCTGGTTCATCCTTGGGAGCAATTTCCAAACGCCTGAAGGTACCACGTTCATCTGTACAAACAATAGTACGCAGGTATAAACACCATGGGATCACACAGCCGTCTCAGGAAGGAGACGCGTTCTGTCTCCTAGAGATTAATGTACTTTGGTGCGAAAAGTACAAATCAATCCCAGAACAACAGCAAAGGACCTTGTGAAGATGCTGGAGGAAACAGGTACAAAATAATCTATATCTACAGTAAAACGAGTCCTATATCGACATAACCTGAAAGGCCACTCAGCAAGGAAAAGTCACTGCTCCAAAACTGCCATGAAAAAGCCAGACTACGGTTTGCAACTGCACATGGGGACAAAGATCGTACTTTTTGGAGAAATGTCCTCTGGTCTGATGAAACAAAAATAGAGCTGTTTGGCCATAATGACCATCGTTATGCTTGGAGGAAAAAGGGGGAGGCTTGCAAGCCGAAGAACACCATCCCAACTGTGAAGCATGGGGGTGGCAGCAGCATCATGTTGTGGGGGGTGCTTTGCTGCAGGAGGGACTGGTGCACTTCACAAAATAGATGGCAGCATGAGGATGGAACATTTTGTGGATATATTGAAGCAACATCTCAAGACATCAGTCAGGAAGTTAATCCTTGGTCACAAATGGGTCTTCCAAATGGACAATGACCCCAAACATACTTCCAAAGTTGTGGCAAAATGGCTTAAGAACAACAAAGTCAAGGTATTGGAGTGGCCATCACAAAGCCCTGACCTCAATCCCATAGAAAATGTCTGGGCAGAACTGAAAAAGTGTGTGTGAGCAAGGAAGCCTACAAACCTGACTCAGCTCTGTCAGGAGGAATGGGCCAAAATTCACCCAACTTATTATGGGAAGCTTGTGGAAGGCTACCTGAAACGTTTGACCCAAGTTAAACAATTTAAAGGCAATGCTACCAAATACTATTTGAGTGTATGTAAACTTCTGACCCACTGGGAATGTGATGAAAGAAATAAAAGCGTAGCCTAGTGGTTAGAGCGTTGGACTAGTAACTGAAAGGTTGCAAGATCGAATCCCGAGCTGACAAGGTACAAGTCTGTTGTTCTGCCCCTGAACAAGGAAGTTAACCCACTGTTCCTAGGCCGTCATTGAAAATAAGAATTTGTTCTTAGCTGACTTGCCTAGTAAAATAAAAAATTGTTCTCTCTACTATTATTCTGACATTTCACATTCTTAAAATAAAGTGGTGATCCTAACTGACCTAACACACGGAAATTTTACTAAGATTAAATGTCAGGAATTGTGAAAAACTGAGTTTAAATGTATTTGGCTAAGGTGTATGTAAACTTCTGACTTCAACTGTATGTTAAAGCTTCTTTTCAATCAAATGTCATATTGCTGAATACCTTGAGGTTGTTTCCATGGTTGATTAAAAGTAATTCCAGATTGTGTTGACTTTTTTACCAGTTCCCATGGTTGGGGACAGCTCAGGACATCAGCTCAAAAGTCATCAGCAATGACACACCGTGGCACCAAAAGAAGCCATCCAATACCAAGAACTTGTTTATGTTTGAAAATGACTTTGAGAGGAAGGGACTGGTTTACTATGCTGGTTAATTTGAGCTGTCTTACCCTGAACTTGTGAACTTCTTCAGTGGATATTTAGCATATCATCATGATATGTAAGATGCATAGCCTTTAACGTTAAGTTGCGGCTATAATCAATTTGCATCGCGGAAGTTCACCTTTAAAGCATGATTTAAAGGCAATCTTCTTGCTTTAGCAGAGACTGCATTCATGGTAAACGCTGCATATGTTGGCTCAATTGGAAATTGCCTTTACATTTCTAGCGCAGAATCTTGAATAGAGCCCTTAATGTTACCTCATATGGAGCAATCATAGGTTGGTACTGCGAAGGATTTTCTTTTTTACCATGATTAACACAGACTACAAATGCCAATGTGTTCAATGACAATGCGTTTCCATGCACAATGTGCCAATGTGTGGTGTGCCTATCTGCCCTTGCTCCGAAGAACATAAATACCCATGTGATTTTCTGCTTCTATGTTATGAATATTTAAGGGAAACTATTGATGGAAAACGGCACAGAAACACATAGCTCATTTCACACACCAAGGCAGAGCAGGCTAAACAATACATAACCATTAACAAATAGGCTGTACAGTCTGTTCTCGTTTTCTCCTTCTGTAGCGGGACGCATTGACTTGGACTTGGATCCTGAAAGGCGGGTGGCACTTCCGGTCACTGGGTTAAGTTCACATAGCTGGATGAACAAAGCTGCTTTTCACACAGGATATGTCAAAGCACACAGTGCTATACGCGTGTGACGTAGGTTACTTTTTCATGTCATGAGAACTCAATCACCAATGATTTTAATGTCCTGTCTCAGCCTGAAACCAGATATCCTGTCAAGTCTACAGATAAGGGGAGGAGACTCTTTGTGAAGGGTGTCTACTTTATACTACCTCCAATTAGAATAAATCATTAAAACAGTGTATTTTTTTCCAAAGAGCATTAGTTACAGTGTGTAGAATAATACTTTCTACATGGCCTTTACTAGTACTTGGCATCATGGAATCAATGTGAATTGTTTTCTCAATTTGACATTTTCTAACTGGGATATGAGAATTCTTATGTCGAAAGTGTGCATGGGGTCTCTTTCCATTTGTGTTGCCTTCAGTTGTTTATGCACAAGGCAGATGGATAGGAAACAAACAATCTGTTCAGTTCTTTCAGTAATGTATTTTGTTATTGTGCATTAAACCACATTTTATTGTGTTATATTCTGTAGTGTCCCCACTGAAGAAAATCGGACACATGGAACAGTTTCAAAATGATCCAGAGACTGTGACGTACTGTACTGAACACACAGCCAAGACACTGTGCACACATTGAGTCCAAGGCTGTTCATGCAAGTCGGACCCTAGGGGCGATATCTCCCTATTAAATGCATGAAGAGTTAATCCTATCCACCCTGAGTTGTTGGCATATCATCAGCTGGATCCTTGACAGCATGAGTAGCTGCAAATGCAGAAAGTTGAGTATGGGAACCAAAAAATCTCATTAAGTTTGATCTGACTCATAAGAGCTTTTCACTCTCTCTACTTTCATGTGATAACGAGACTTGGGGAGATACATATAAATGAATGACTTTCACAAGTGGAAACATGCATACTTCACTCCAATGCTGTGTATGATTTTATATGGGTTTGTTTCAACTCTGATTTGCAAACTAAGATTAGATAGCTACTTAGCAATTCGAGGGCTGACTGTTCTCATAAAAGTTTGTGTAGTGCAAAAATAAATGAAGGATCCAGCTATGGTGGTAATTCATGTCAATCTGACTACAGCAGTATTGCTTGTCAATGTGCTAACTAACAGCAACAAGCCCAGACAAGCTAGCTAAACGTGATCAGCTGGTATTTGCATAGTAACGGCGTCACCATTCTAATCGAGCTGGTACCAGTTGTGAAACTGGCCCTCATTTTAAGTGCCAGTGGAAATGGGGCTTAATTGACAACTAAATTCAGTTAAATTATTTGAATAGCATTTTTTTTGTGAGCTCAATGTGCACATTGTGAAGTTTCTCAAGAGATAAATCAGATCAAGCCCAAACTGTGCGATGTATTAGGGATTTGTAGTTCCAATAGGTCAATATTCTACATAGTTCAATGCAGGAAACTTTGTAATTAACTACAATGACGATAATCCTTTGCCCGCCTACTTGTCCGGTGTGAAAAACAGCTCCAGAACATTATTCCTCCACCAAACTTTACAGTTGGCACTATGCATTCAGCGGGTAGCGTTCTTCTGAATCTCCTGATTCAACACTCCAGCTTTACGCCATTCCAGCCAAGGCTTGGCAATGTGCATGGTGATCTTATGGTGCAACTTCTCAGCCATGGAAATCCATTTCATGAAGCTCCCAACGAACAGTTCTTGTGCTGAAACTCAGTAGTGAGTGTTGCAACCGAGGACAGACGATTGTTACGCACTACATGCTTCAGCACTCGGCCGTCATGTTCTGTGAGCTTGTGTGGACAACCACTTCGTGGCCGAGCCGTTGTTGCTCCTAGATGCTCCACTTCACAATAACAGCACTTACAGTAGACCGGGGCAGCTCTAGCAGGGCAGAAATTTGACGAACTGACTTGTTGGAAAGGTGGCATCCTATGACGGTGCCACGTTGAAAGTCACTGAGTTCTTCAGTAAGGCTATTCTACTGCCAATGTTTGTCTATGGAGATTGCATGGCTGTGTGCTCGATTTTATAAACCTGTCAGCAACGGGTGTGGCTGAAATAGCCGAATCAACTAATTTGAAGGGGTGTCCATATAGTTGTCTATGACTACGGGGCACCCAAACACAAGCCACATAAATTCTAAACCCCCCACCTACCCCTCCTTCCTAGATACACAATAACAGACACACATTTACCGCAGTATATCTTCCATCTTCGCTGACTATTAAAGATGACTAAAAACTTGGCAGCCTGTCACTCAACTCAATGCATGTCAGTGTGTGTGCCTACCTGCCTACAGGTCACATTTCTGTCAGTCTGTCTGCCAAATAGCCCGCATATCTGTGTTGTTAATTTCCAGAGAAACACACAGACATTTTTTGAGTGGTTTCCTGAATTTTTTATCTGGTCCCTGGACTCGTGCCAGTATAGATGACCTCGGCCACAAAGCTAGTCAGTTAAATATCATTATGCCGTTATGCAAAGACAAACTACAGCAATAGAGGATTTCAGACAGGCAGTGCTTGGTGTAGCATGAAGTCAAATATTGAATTATGACATTTAATTGTTTTCAAATTTGGAGCTCTTGATATTTCACCTGGTGTTGATAGGGTGTACCAGGGGTGGGACGCTTGCGTCCCACATAGCCCATAGAGGTTAAATCATATTTGAATCTTTAATCCACAAATTAGCACTGCAACAGGGGTGGACTGAGACAAGAATTTGGCCATGGCATTTTATCCACACCAGCCCACATCATTGCGTGCACAGCCAACTCTACCCCAACACCCCATCCCCACACATACACCCTAACCCTTCACACCCTACTTAGACACAGGCAGTATTGCTGACACATAACATTGGCAGTACAATACAGTGTTTCTCAACCATGTATGTACCAGTGACTGCTGAGACATGGTCCTCCTCCTCTTTTTAACCAGCTCATGTTTAAAACAAATACAATATGTAAAAACACCACTGGAGATACAACTGACCACTATATATCTATGCCCCTGCTCTAGCCATATTGTTTGCTTCCCTGTTGTGCTGTCTATCTGTCTCAGCATCTTCTCTACTGTCACTGTCTGTCTGCTTAAGCCTTATAGGCATACATTATAAAAGCTAACCTAACGACTTAGGCTATGTTTAAGCAATAAGGCCCGAGGGGCTGTGGTATATGGCCAATATACCACGATTATGGGCTGTTCTTATGCACAATGCAACACGGAGTGCCTGGATGCTATCAGGAATCAAGGTAAGACCCAGGCGCAGACTGTCAAAGTAACATTGTTTATTGTAGCAACAGGGGCAGGCAAAGACCGGTCAAGGCAGGCAGGGGTCGAAAATTCAAGGCAAGGCAAAGGTACAGGACGGCAGGCGGACTCAGGGTCAAGGACAAGCAGGGTTCAGTAATCCAGAGGTGGAGCAAAGGTAAAGGATGGCATACAGGCTCAGGGAGAGAGATCAGGTGGGTGGATAACTGGGTAAGGATAGGCAAAGGTCAAAATCGGGAGGACGAGCAAAGAGGGGCTGGGAAACGATAGGCGCTGACAGGAAAAACGCTAGTAAGCTTGAACGAAGAAAATGAACTGGCAACAAACAGACAGAGAAAACAGGTATAAATACACAGGGGATAATTGGGAAGATGGGTGACACCTGGAGGTGGATGAAGACAAGCACAAGGACAGGTGAAACAGATCAGGGCGTGACAGATACAACACTTAGCCGTGGAATATTCGCAATATAACACAAACCCCAGAAGTGCCTTACTGCTATTATAAACTGTTTACCAACGTAAAGAGCAGTTAGAGCAGTAAAAATACATATTTTGTCATACCTGTGGTAAACGGTCTGATATAGCACAGCTTTCAGCCAATCAGCATTCAAGGTCTCGAACCACCCAGTTTATAATGCAAATTAGTGCCTGTCATATGAGTTCCCCTGCAACACCTACCCTAATTAAGGGTTAATTACCGTAAATTCCGGACTATAAGCCGCAACTTTTTTCCCACGTTTTGAACATCGCGGCTTAAACAATGACGCAGCTAATATATGGATTTTTCCCGCTTTCACATTTTTTTTCAAAAAAAAAAACATTCTGTGACGTGCTCAGTTTTTTGGCGGCATGAAGCTTTCATTAGACCAATGAAATTGCCGAACGGGTTAAGGTCAAACAGTGACGAGAGCGACAATGAAAACGATCCAATATCGGATGAAGCAATTCTGAGGCTATTCAACTCCGACACCGAAGGAGATGACTTCAGTGGTTTCAGTGCACAGGAGGAGGAAGATAGTGACCAATGACTTTCTTGGTAGGCTACTGTTTACTGCAAATGTTTTATTTTTTGTTACAAGCCGTGTTTCGTTAAAGCCTATTTATTTTTGTTACAAGCCGTGCTTCGTTAAAGCCTATTTATTTTTGTTACAAGCCGTGTTTCGTTAAAGCCTATTTATTTTTGTTACAAGCCGTGTTTCGTTAAAGCCTGTGTAAAGTTAATTTGTTTCAGTGTACCGGTAGGCACCTGCGGCTTATAGACATGTGCGGCTTATTTATGTTCAAAATAATACTTTTTTAAAAATTCAGTGGGTGCGGCTTATATTTAGGTGCGCTCAATAGTCCGGAAATTACGGTACTATTACAGGGCTCCAGACTAACATTTCCCCCTGGTGTCATTGGTACCACTACGTTTTACATTGCCCACTGATCAATCGAATGCTCATTATAGCAGGGGTGTCAGTTCCTCAAGACCAAAAATGTTAAGTAGGCAAAAAAAATACTAAACTAAAATCATTCCCAATTAAAATACAATGGCTGTTTAGCGTTTTGACTTGATGGCTTTAGGACCATGCGGACCATCGCTTGGAGAGCTGCTGCCTGCCTGCGCCCTTGTCTCTCATGGGATTTAAAAAGCAGAGAGTGTAGACAGTGCAAGTTTGCCTTGCCAGTAAGCCATTTAGGCAGTGCGCCGATTGCTTTGAATTTGATGTTGGCATTTTAATTTGGCCTTGATTTATGGTCCGATTTAAGGAAAGTTGGTTAGATGCTATCTGAATGTTCCATCATAATGGGTACATGATGTTTTTTCAGTTTATTACAACTTTCAGCTCAGTGCCAATTCTCCGCTATTAATTATCATGATGCATTAACTGACCCTCAGGTCAGTGAATAAAGTCAACAGAAATATGTACGCTCTTGCTCTGCGCTATGTCAACATGCTTATTAGTACTGCACAGGTCAACTGTTTGTTCACCCGCACCTGCCCGCAATTGCTAATAACCCATCCTCACCGCCAACTATATGTGATTAAGTGGAAATCTGAGGCTGGCAACCGACGCTATTTTAAAGCCAACTTATGCTTGATCCGTCTATGTGGTCCGGAAGCTCTATATGGAGGGTCTGATGCAAATATGGAGCCTCCGGAGGCTTGCACAGGCAGAAATGCTGTAACAATGTGGAAGGCTCCGCAGAGCTCTGTATAGCTCCACATTGACATGATTGGTTGATGGTAGTTGCGGGTGGTAAATCCCGTTTTAACACAAACTCACTTCCTTGACAATTTCTTTGACAACAAAAATGGAGAACTTTAACGAAAGGCTATCAGAACAAGTTCACAAATAAAAAAACATTTATGATACCAAGTGTAGGGATTTCAAAGACATGAAAAAGAGTTTGAACTCCTGGAAAGATATCAGGTAGGTAATGGGGATAGATGCGGTAAATACCTCAATAGAATGCAGACAGTGGGGGATAGAAGGACCCTGGATTGTCGCACATTCAACAAATCTGATCTAACAAAAAGTGACTGCTAAATGCTAATTCCCATTCGTATAAGCTGGTAGCATAGCTACCAAACAGAAATCAGTGGTGGTAGTCAAAGTAGTTTTTAACTGTAATGCAGTTGATTGATGATGATGATGACATGACAATTGTATGGATTGACATCAATACAAGCATTTTACTCCAATCAATTTTTTACCTCAACATAATGTGAAATACACATATAAGCAATAGCCTAATTGTAGGCTAATTTTGCTGGGGGCCAATGGGCTCCTATGTCAAGCACCGGGAAATGGACTCCAACATCTCAGAAGAGGTAAAGTCTTGTCTTTTCATTTAGCCAGTTGCTTGTAAACTGAACAAAAATATAAACGCAACATGTAAAGTGTTGGTCCCATGTTTCATGAGCTGAAATAACGCACAGAAAGATTATTTCTCTCAAAATTTGTGCACAGATTTGTTTTAGATCCCTGTTAGAAAGCATTTCTTCTTTGCCAAGATAATCCATCCACCTGACACCTGAAGATAGCTATTTTAGCAAAGTACGCATGCCAATAGTTTAAACACCAGCCTGAAATCCCACCAGAAGTGTAAGAATGATTTGGTTGTTTTTCATCTGATTTGTACACCTGGTGACACTGCACCCTCAAGTGGCGTTGAGGTAAAGTGTGGCAGGCAAGAGTCAAAACAGAAATGTGTGTAACGTGTAGGACTCGGAAACTAAGAGTGGCAGTGGTTCGAATCCATGGGAGTTTTTGTTTTGCTGTGTTGTTTTTGGTTTCCAATCTTACCCTAACCCTTAAGCTTTATAACAATCTATCATGGTCCAAACACACCAAGAGAGTCGTGAAGAGGGCATGACAACACCTTTTCCCCTCAGGAGACTGAAAATATTTCGCATGGGTCCCCAGATCTTCAAAAACTTCTACAGCTGCACCATCGAGGGCATCCTGAACGGTTGCATCACCGCCTGGTATGGCAACTGCTGCCGAGCAGTTGCCATAAGGCGCTACAGAGGGTAGTTTGTACGGCTCAGTACGTCACTGGGGCCAAGCTTCTTGCCATCCAGGACCAATATACTAGGCAGTGTGAGAGGAAGGTCCAAAAAATGGTCAAAGACTCCAGTCACCCAAGTCATAGACTGTTCTCTCTGCTACGCCACGACAAGTGGTACTGGAGTGCCAAGCCTAGGTCCAAAAGGCTCCTTAACGCTTCCACCCCCAAGGCACAAGATTGCTGAACAGCTAATCAAATGGCCACCTGGACTATTTACATTGAAGCCCCCCCTGTTGGTTTTACACTGCTGTTACTCACTGTTTAATATGTATGCATAGTCACTTTACCCTTACCTACATGTACAAATTACTAACCTGTACCCCCGCACATTAACTTAGTACCGGTACCCCCTGTATATAGCCTTGTTATTGTTATGTAATTTTCTTGTTTTACTTTTCATTTTATATTTTACTTTAGTTTATGTAGTAAATATTTTCTTAACTCTATTTCTTGAACTGCATTGTTGGTTAAGGGCTTGTAAGTAAGCATTCCAGGGTTTTTCTTTATTTTTACTATTTTCTACATTGTAGAATAATAGTGAAGACATCAAAACTATGAAATAACACATATGGAATCATGTAGCAACCAAAAAAAGTGTATATTTTTTATTTGAGATTCTTCAAAGTAGCCATCCTTTGCCAAGATGACAGCTTTGCACATTCTTGGCATTCTCTCAACCAGCTTCACCTGGAATGCTTTTCCAACAGTCTTAAAGGAGTTCCCACATATTCTGAGCTCTTGTTGGCTGCTTTTCCTTCACTCGGTGGTCCGGCTCATCCCAAACCATCTCAATTTGGTGGAGGTTGGTGGATTGTGGAGGCCAGTTCATCTGATGCAGCACTCCATCACTCTCCTTCTTGGTAAAATAGCCCTTACTTAGCCTGGAGGTGTGTTGAGTCATTGTCCTGTTGAAAAACAAATGATAGTTCCACTAACCCAAAACCAGATGGGATGGCGTATTTCTGCAGAGTGCTGTGGTAGCCATACTGGTTAATTGTGCCTTGAATTTGTCACGTCCTGGCCAGTATAAGGGTTAATTAGTATTGTAGTTTGGTCAGGACGTGGCAGAGGGTATTTGTTTCATGTGGTTCAGGGTGGTGTGTTTGTTAAAAGGGTGTTTGAATAAGTATTCCGGGGGTTTTGGGCACTGTTTGGTTTTCATGTATTTCTATGTTTAGTCTAGTGTGTGTGTGGTTCTATGTTGAGTTAATTGGGGTTGGACTTCCAATTGAAGGCAGCTGTTTGGTGTTGCCTTTGATTGGAAGTCCTATATTAGTTGGGTGTGTTTGTCTTGTATTTTGTGGGAGATTGTTCTGTGTTTAGCCTTGTGCCTTACCAGACTGTTTTTGTTGATCGTTCGTTCTTTGTTATTTTGGTGTTCATTTTGTATTTATTAAAAAGCAAGATGAGCATACACATACCTGCTGCGTTTTGGTCCTCCATTACCGACGACAACCGTGACAGAATCTCCCACCAAACCAGGACCAAGCAGCAGAGGAACGAGGAGGAAGGATGGACGTGGGCAGAGCTAAGGAGGAGCGTTTCCAGGGCGATGGAGGAGTTTAGGGAGACCGAGAGGCACCCCCAATAATTTTTTAGGGGGGGGGCACAAGGGCTGTTTGACGGGGCAGGAGCTGCCCGCCAGTCAACAGTCACCAGAGTTGCCCGCCAGTCAACAGTCACCAGAGCTGCCCGCCAGTCAACAGTCGTCGGAGCTGCCCGCCAGTCAACAGTCGTCGGAGCTGCCCGCCAGTCAACAGTCGTCGGAGCTGCCCGCCAGTCAACAGTCGTCGGAGCTGCCCGCCAGTCAACAGTCGTCGGAGCTGCCCGCCAGTCAACAGTCGTCGGAGCTGCCCGCCAGTCAACATTCGTCGGAGCTGCCCGCCAGTCAACATTCGTCGGAGCTGCCCGCCAGTCAACAGTCGTCGGAGCTGCCCGCCAGTCAACAGTCGCCGGAGTGGCCAGACTGCGCTGAACTGCCGGAGTGGCCAGACTGTCCCGAGCTGCCAGACTGCCCAGACTGTCCCGAGCTGTCAGACTGCCCAGACTGTCCCGAGCTGCCAGACTGCCCAGACTGTCCCGAGCTGCCAGACTGCCCAGACTGTCCCGAGCTGCCAGACTGCCCAGACTGTCCCGAGCTGCCAGACTGTCCCGAGCTGCCAGACTGCCCCGAGCTGCCAGACTGCCCCGAGCTGCCAGACTGCCCCGAGCTGCCAGACTGGCCAGACTGCCCCGAGCTGCCAGACTGGCCAGACTGCCCGGAACGGCCAGAACCGGAGCCACCTCCTGATATAGGTGGGTTGGGGAGGGGGGGGGTGTAGCACAGTGCCGTCGTTGACGGCAGCCACCCTCCCTTCCCTCCCTTTTAGTAGAGGGGAAATTTGTTTTGTTGTTTGGGGTTGTTGTTTTTTTGTTTTTAAGGTGCTTCCGGGGTTAGCACCTTTAAGGGGGGGGGTACTGTCACGTCCTGGCCAGTATAAGGGTTAATTAGTATTGTAGTTTGGTCAGGACGTGGCAGAGGGTATTTGTTTTATGTGGTTCAGGGTGGTGTGTTTGTTAAAAGGGTGTTTGAATAAGTATTCCGGGGTTTTTGGGCACTGTTTGGTTTTCATGTATTTCTATGTTTAGTCTAGTGTGTGTGTGTGGTTCTATGTTGAGTTAATTGGGGTTGGACTTCCAATTGAAGGCAGCTGTTTGGTGTTGCCTTTGATTGGAAGTCCTATATTAGTTGGGTGTGTTTGTCTTGTATTTTGTGGGAGATTGTTCTGTGTTTAGCCTTGTGCCTTACCAGACTGTTTTTGTTGATCGTTCGTTCTTTGTTATTTTGGTGTTCATTTTGTATTTATTAAAAAGCAAGATGATCATACACATACCTGCTGCGTTTTGGAATTCTAAATAAATCAGACAGTGTCACCAGCAAATCACCCCCACACCATAACACCTCCTCCATGCTTTACGGTGGGAAATACACATGCGGAGATCATCTGTCGAGTCTCACAAAGACACGGCGGTTGGAACCAAAAATCTCCAATTTGGACTGCAGACCAAAGGACACATTTCCACCGGTCTAATGTCCATTGCTCGTGTTTCTTGGCCCAAGCAAGTCTCTTCATCTTATTGGTGTCCTTTAGTAGTGGTTTATTTGCAGCATTTCGACCATGGCCTGATTTACCAAGGCCTGATTCACACAGTCTCCTCTGAACAGTTGATGTTGAGATGTGTCTGTTACTTGAACTCTGTGAAGAATTTATCAAATGCATTAAGAAGGAAAACAGAAAAACCTTGAATGAGTAGGTGTGTCCAAACTTTTGACTGGTACTGTCACAACATCCACAGAAGGTGGCGCCTCTCCTCGGTCGAGCGGCGCTCGGCGGTCGTCGTCGCCGGCCTACTAGCTGCCACCGATCTGTGTTTCAGTGTCTGTTAGTTATGTCTGTTTTGTGATTGCACCTGTTTTGTGTTTGTCATTAGTGGGGGGTATTTAGTCTGTCTGTGTTTAGCTAGGATTCGTGCGGGATTGTTCTGTGTTACGTGTGGTGTCACGTTTATTGTATAGGCATTAGGGTTGCCGGGCTGCGCCCCGTCTGCCTTTTGAGCGGAGCTTCGGTTAAGTCATTTTTTGACTGTTATGCTCTCAGCCATATATGGATCTTGCCATGGAATTATTAAATTAAGTTTGTTCCAACGGACCTCAGTCTCCTGCGCTTGACTCACTCCTTAAACGGTTCATCCCGCTCGTGACAGAATCCCGCACCAATTTATGGAGTCAGCAGGGACAGAAAAATGTTCAATGGAGGAACAAGTCTCCCAACATGCCCGCCTCCTCCAGCGACTGGGCACGGCCATGGACCAGGTGCTGACCCGATTGGAGAGCTGGGAGCGAGTCGCTCCATCAACCCCACCAGGACCGAGTCATCACCCTGCGCCCCTACCGAATCCAACCGAACCCAGTACAAGCGGGATACGGATCATGGCTCCCAGGGAGTTCGATGGGACGGCCGCTGGGTGCAAGGGGTTTTTGCTCCAGTTGGACCTGTACCTGGCGACCGTCCGGCCCTCTCCCTCCGATGAAGAGAGGGTGAGCGTCCTCGTCTCATGCCTCACGGGTAGAGCCCTGGAATGGGCCAACGCCGTCTGGGAGGGCCCAGACTCAGCGAAGGACAACTACCCAGAGTTCGCTCGCCGCTTCCGGGCGGTATTCGATCATCCCCCGGAGGGCAAGGCGGCGGGCGAGCGATTATTTCATCTAAGGCAGGAGACGAGGAGTGCTCAGGACTTTGCTCTGGAGTTCCGGACTCTAGCCGCCGGATCGGGGTGGAATGAGCGGGCCCTGATTGACCACTACAGGTGTAGTCTACGTGAGGACGTCCGCCGGGAGCTGGCTTGCCGGGACCATACCACCACGCTGGACCAGTTGGTTGATTTGTCCATCAGGCTGGACAACCTGCTGGCTGCCCGGGGACGTTCCGATCAGGGCCTATTCATTCCACCTCCCATCCCTCCTGCTCCAACGCCCATGGAGCTTGGAGGGACTGCTGCTGGGAGGACCGGAGGGGGGGGCCTCTCCTGCACCCACTGTGGCCGTAGAGGACACACTGCGGACCGGTGCTGGAGAGGTTCTCCCGGGAATTCAGATGGCAGGCGGAGCACCCCATCGACCCCCCCGGTGAGTCTGCACCAACCACACCCAGAGCCCCCTGTCGACCACATGTATGTATCTGTTTTCTTCCCTGAGTTTTCCCCTCACTCTCAGTATAAGGCACTAGTCGATTCAGGTGCAGCTGGGAGTTTTATGGACCGAAGTGTTGCTGATAAGTTAGGGATTCCCCTGGTTAAACTGGACCAACCCTTCTCCGTGCACGCTTTAGATAGTCGACCACTAGGGTCTGGCCAAGTGAGGGAGGCAACAGTGCCACTGGTCATGGTAACACAGGGGGGTCATGAGGAACGTATCAGCCTGTTTCTTATTGATTCCCCGGCGTTTCCGGTGGTGCTGGGACTTCCCTGGCTAGCCTCTCACAATCCTCAGATTTCATGGGGGCAGAGGGCTCTTAAGGGGTGGTCGAGGGAGTGCTCAGGTAGGTGTATAGGAGTTTCCATCGGTGCAACCACGGTGGAGAGTCCAGACCAAGTCTCCACTGTACACATCCCCTCTGAATATGCCGATTTGGCTATCGCCTTCAGTAAAACGAAGGCGACTCAATTACCACCCCATCGACAGGGGGATTGTGTGATAAACCTCCAGGCTGACGCGGCCCTTCCTAAAAGTCACGTGTATCCTCTGTCGCAGGAGGAGACAGTGGCTATGGAGACATACGTCACTGAATCCTTGAGACAGGGATACATTCGGCCATCTAAGTCACCCGTCTCCTCGAGTTTCTTTTTTGTGAAGATGAAGGGGGAGGCCTGCGCCCGTGCATTGATTATAGAGGTCTAAATTCTATCACAGTGGGGTTCAGTTACCCACTACCTCTCATTGCTACGGCCGTGGAGTCATTTCATGGGGCGCGCTTTTTCACCAAACTAGATCTCAGGAGCGCGTATAACCTGGTGCGTATCCGAGATGGAGACGAGTGGAAGACTGCATTTAGTACCACATCTGGCCATTATGAGTACCTCGTCATGCCGTATGGGTTAAAGAATGCTCCCGCCGTCTTCCAATCCTTTGTGGACGAGGTTCTCAGGGACATGCTCGGGCAGGGGGTGGTGGTGTACATCGATGACATCCTGATCTACTCCTCCACTCGCGCCGCGCATGTGGCTCTGGTGCGTAAAGTGCTTGGGCGGCTGCTGGAGCATGACCTATATGTCAAGGCTGAGAAATGTGAGTTCTTCCAACAAGCCGTTTCTTTTCTGGGATATCGCATTTCCACCACAGGGGTGGTGATGGAAGATGACCGTGTTATGGCTGTGCGTAATTGGCCGACCCCTACCACGGTAAAGGAGGTGCAGCGGTTCTTGGGGTTCGCTAATTATTACCGGAGGTTTATCCGGGGTTTTGGCCAGGTGGCAGCTCCCATTACCTCACTGATGAAGGGGGGTCCGGTGCAATTGCGGTGGTCGACAGAGGCGGACAGAGCCTTCCGTCGTCTGAAGGTTCTGTTTACCAATGCTCCGGTGCTGGCGCATCCGGATCCCTCTTTGCCATTCATAGTGGAGGTGGACGCGTCCGAGGCTGGGGTGGGAGCTGTGCTTTCGCAGCGTTCGGGCGCTCCTCCGAAGCTCCGCCCCTGCGCATTCTTTTCTAAGAAGCTGAGCCCGGCGGAGCGCATCTATGATGTGGGGGACAGGGAGTTGTTAGCTGTGGTCAAGGCGTTGACAGTGTGGAGACATTGGCTTGAGGGGGCACGTCACCCTTTTCTCATCTGGACCGACCACCGTAACCTGGAGTACATCCGGGCAGCGAGGAGACTTAATCCTCGTCAAGCCAGGTGGGCCATGTTCTTTATGAGGTTTCAGTTCACCCTTTCGTACATTCCGGGTTCTCGGAACCGGAAGGCCGACGCGCTGTCACGTCTCTACGACACCGAGGAGCGGACCATCGATCCCACTCCCATACTCCCGGCTTCCTGTCTGGTGGCGCCGGTGGTGTGGGAGGTGGATGCGGACATCGAGCAGGCGGGTCGGTTCGAACCCACTCCACCTCAATGTCCCGCGGGTCGGAAGTTCGTTCCGCTGGGTGTTCGCGATCGCTTGATCCGATGGGCCCACACTCTACCCTCCTCGGGTCACCCTTGGGTGGAACGGACAGTGCGAGGCCTGAGGGGGAAGTACTGGTGGCCCACCTTGGTAGAGGATGTAAGACACTATGTCTCTTCCTGTTCGGTGTGCGCCCAGTGCAAGGCTCCTAGGCACCTGCCTCGAGGGAAATTACAGCCCCTCCCCGTTCCACAGCGACCATGGTCTCACCTCTCGGTGGATTTCCTTACGGATCTCCCGCCATCTCAGGGAAATACTACGATCCTGGTTGTTGTGGATCGGTTCTCGAAGTCCTGCCATCTGCTTCCGTTGCCCGGTCTTCCCACGGCCCTACAGACCGCGGAGGCCCTATTCACCCACGTCTTCCGGCACTACGGGGTGCCCGAGGACATCGTATCTGATCGGGGTCCCCAGTTCACGTCCAGGGTGTGAACTGGGGTGAACATTATGTGTTGCTCTAAAACACTGGTTCTCAATCCTGGTCCTGGGGACCCAAAGGGCTGCACATTTTAGTTTTTGCCCTAGCACTACACAGCTGATTCAAATTATCAACTCATGAGGCTTTGATTATTTGAATCAGGTGTGTAGTGCTAGAGCAAAAATAAAAATGTGCACCCCTTTGGGTCCCCAGGACCAGGATTGAGAACCACTGCTCTAGAAGACTAAGTAAAGCCTTGCTCACCAGAAGAATGTCCTAATTCGATAGAATTAATGCTTCATTGTAAGCTAGTTGACATCTGCAAAGTCTGTTTTTCTGGACTCCATTCCCACCTGCCTGACCATTCTGCCTTCCCTGACCTTGAGCCTGCCTGCCATTCTGTACCTCTGGAACTTCCTTGGCATGTTTCCTATTTTGTTGCATTACAACCTGTAATTCAAATAGATTTTTATTTGGATTTCTTGTAATAAACATGCACAAAATAGTCCAAATTGGTGAAGTGAAATGAAAAAAATACTTGTATAAAGTCATACAGGGACAAAGTCGTGGAGAAGAACAGATCGGGGTTAGGTTACAAAAAAATATCTGAAACTTTGAACATCCCATGGAGCACCATTAAATCCATTATTAAAAAATGGAAAGAATATGGCACCACAACAAACCTGCCGAGAGAGGGCCGCCCACCAAAACTCATGGACCAGGCAAGGAGGGCATTAATCAGAGAGGAAACAAAGAGACCAAAGATAACCCTGTAGGAGCTGCAAAGTTCCACAGCGGGGATTGGAATATCTGTTGATAGGACCACTTTAAGCCATTCACTCCACAGTGCTGGGCTTTATGGAAGAGTGTCCAGAAAAAAGCCATTGCTTAAAGAAAAAAATAAGCAAGCATGTTTGGTGTTCGCCAAAAGGCATGTGGGAGACTCCCCAAACATATGGAAGAAGGTACTCTGGTCAGGTGAGACTAACATTTAGCTTTTTGGCCATCAAGGAAAACGCTATGTCTGGCGCAAACCCAACACCTCTCATCACCACCCGAGAACACCATCCCCACAGTGAAGCATGGTGGTGGCAGCATCATGCTGTGGGGATGTTTTTCATCAGCAGGGACTGGGAAACTTGTCAGAATTGAAGGAATGATGGATGGTGCTAAATACAGGGAAATCCTTGAGGGAAACCTGTTTCAGTCTTCCAGATATTTGAGCCTGGGACAGAGGTTCACCTTCCAGCAGGACAACGACCCTAAGCATACTGCTAAAGCAACACTCAAGTGGTTTAAGGGGAAACATATAAATGTCTTGGAATGGCCTAGTCAAAGCCCAGACCTCAATCCAATTGAAAGTCTGTGGTATGACTTAAAGAATGCTGTACACTAGCAGAACCCATCCAACTTGAAGGAGCTGGAGCAGTTTTGCCTTGAAGAATGGGCAAAAATCCCCGTGGCTAGATGTGCCAAGCTTATAGAGACATACCAAGAGACTTGTAGCTGTAATTGCTGCAAAAGGAGGCTCTACAAAGTATTGAGTTTGGGGGGGTGAATAGTTATGCACGCTCAAGTTTTCAGTTTTTTGTCTTATTTCTTGTTTGTTTCACACAAAAAAATATTTTGCATCTTCAAATTGGTAGGCATGTTGTGTAAATCAAATGATACAAACCCCCCAAAAATGTATTTTAATTCCAGGTTGTAAGGAAACAAAATAGGAAATTTGCCAAGGGGGATGAATACTTTCGCAAGCCACTATAGCTGGGGGAAGTATGGGTACTGAAAAATCTGAATAAAAATATATTAAAACCTGTTGAGGCCAGGGGGCAGGATCTTATCCCGGTAATGGGATTCATTGTCATGTGACCATGGCGGGGAATTCAAAACTGCAAGAGTAATCATTTCAAATAATCAAATAATCAACTATTTTCCTCCATTTGAAAGATATATCTCCTAAATCTAACCACGCTGTCCGATTTTCAGAGGCTTTACGGAGAATGCATAAAGTTAGGTTATGTGAGGAGAGTACATTGACAATAGCTGCGTGTAATGTTTAGCCAATTCAAAGAAGGGCATCAACAGACAGAAAACTAGCTAGAATTATGCACTTACCTTTGACAATCTGCATCAGATGACACTCATAGGACATTATGTTAGACAATACATGCATTTTTAGTTCCATCAAGTTCATATTTATATCCAAAAACAGCATTTACAGTCGCGGTGAAATTCAGAATTTTTTTCGGCTCGAATGCTCCCAGTGAATCCAGCATTACAAATCACGGAATTACTATTCGAAAACATTGGTAAATTATAATATTGTCATTCAAAGAATAATATATTATCATCTCGTAATTGCTACCGAATGGCCAGATCTCAAAATAACTTTACTGGGAAATCACATTTTGCTATAAACTGGGTACTATGCTAACAACATAAGCTAAGCTATAAGCTAAGCTAAGCTAAGCTAAGCTATACCGTTAGCATTAGCATCATCTAATATCGATAATAACATTCTAAATATCCCCTTACCTTTGATTATCTCCATCAGAAGGCGCTGCCAGCGATCCCAGGTCCAGAACAAATGTGGTTTCTTTTGACAAAGTTCATAATTTATGTCCAAATAGTTAGCGTTCAGTAGGCTCCCACAAAATGAGGTGGGCAGTGTAAAGTCACGCCGAAAAGCTAAAAAAAACCTAGTAAATAATCTATTTATGTTTGCTCAAACATGTCAAACGTTGTTTAGCATTAATCTTTTGGTCCATTTTTAACGTGAAACATCAGTAAACATCGGTAATATTTTCACACAACCTATCAAGTGTCTAGAATAAACGATTATGACAAAGACACTCTTCTCAGATTCATGCGCAGGCGCAAAAAATGAAGTGATGACGTGTCAACTTGTAAGCATTCTAATTCGGTCTGTATTCATGACAGATGCTTCCAACAACTTTCTAAAGATCGTTGACATCTAGTGGAAGCAGTAGGAGTTGCGAACTGAATCCTTTCTCACTGTGGTATCTATAAAACAATGACACTAAATAGTACAGTCACAAAATTCTCATTTTTTTAAATCTATTTTTCACAGGTTTTTGCCTGCAATATGAGTTTTGTTATACTTACAGACACCATTCAAACTGTTTTAGAAAATTCAGAGTGTTTTCTATCCAAACCTGAACAATAATATGCATATTCTAGCTTCTGAGTTGGTGTAGGAGGCAGTTAAAAATGCGCACATATTTTTTTCCAAAATTCTCAATACTGCCCCCTGGCCTCAACAGGTTATTAATAATAAAATCAAACAAACCTTTTTTTCACAAAAGTAGTGCACTGGACCTTTACTAGTATTAGCAGACCAATATATATGTCTGTAACACCAGCAAACTTTTTTTGTCAGCATCTCAGCTTTGGCAAAAAAGGTAGTTGTATAATTAAGAACAGTATCTTGCAAGATTCAATAATTGGAATTGTAAGAGTTGTTGCCCTGTCCCTTTTTATGCAATTGTCATTCTAATTGAGTCCAGAAAGAACAAAACCTTGTCCTCAACTATTTAAATCAAATGGTGCAAAATTATGGGCAGACACAAAACATCCACATCAAATTAAATATTGTTCTTGATCAAATAACATTGTTGTATTAATATACCATCCTTACAAACCACTTAATATAAATGTACATTACTGGTCATCTAGGTTTGTACCTGTAGACTTTCCATCACCATGAAGAAAAACAATGCATAATACAGTAATTGAGTACATTGAGACATCAAGTGGTTTGTGATGATGTGGCTCAGTTGGTAGAGCATGGTGCTTGCAATGCTACGGTTGTGGGTTTGATTCCCACTGGGGACCCGTATGAGAAAAAATGTATACTACTGTACGTTGCTTTGGATAAGAGCGTCTACTAAAATGGAAAATAAATGAATAGACCATTTCAGTTTTCACATAGAAATAAGTTGCATTTGCAAAGTATTTCAAGAAACTGGAAAACATATATCAAGCAAGTGTTTTATATTCCCCAAGTATAATCAGATTAATTGTTTTGTACAGATAATTATCAGATTCAAGTTACAAATGCTGGTAAACACATTTAGTTCACAAAAGTAGTGCAATTGACCTCTACTAGTCCTGTATTAGCGGACCAATATAGAAGTCTTCAGCGCAGGCAAATGCACACGCTTGGCATTCTCTCAACCAGCTTCATGAGGTAGTCACCTGGAATGTGTTTCAATTAACAGGTGTGCCTTGTTAAAAGTTAATTTTGTAATTTCTTTCCTTCTTAATGCATTTGAGCCAATCAGTTGTGTTGTGACAAGGTATGCAAAAGATAGCCCTATTTGGTAAAAGACCAAGTCCATATTATGGCCCACGTCCATATTATGGAAAGAACAGCTCGTTATAACAAGAACAGTCCATCATTACTTTAAGACATGAAGGTCAGACAATACGTATTGATTGACCTTTATGTCTTAAAACAATGATGGACTGTCATTTCTCTTTGCTTATTTGAGCTGTTCTTGCCATAATATGGCTCAAACATTTTAAGAAGGAAAGAAATTCCACAAATTAACTCTTAACAAGGCACACCTGTTAATTGAAATGCATTCCAGGTGACTACCTCATGAAGCTGATTGAGAGAATGCCAAGAGTGTGCAAAGCTGTTATCAAGGCAAAGGGTGGCTACTTTGAAGAATTGTTTGACACTTTGCTGATTAGTATAATGTAGGAAATTGTAAAAAATAAAAACCTTTGAATGAGTAGGTGTGTCCAAACTTTTGACTGGTACTGTATATCATTCCTCACCTCTTCACCTGATAGCTGATGTGTGGTGAGCGTTCTGGCACAAAAATGGTCTCTGTGCATCACTGAGGTGGGTGCTGCACATTGATGGTGGATGAGGTTAGTTCCCCCCTACTATGTAAAGTACTTTGAGTACCTCGTTTAGTAGAAAAGCGCTATATAAATCCAATGAAATATTATTTATTATTATTATTTGTGTACGATCACATATGTCTCTCTTTTACGCGTGGGAATACTTGGGAACAGATTTGCAAAATTAAAATCACTTGACAGTCTTTTATCTCCCAAAAATATAGGCATTTTTGGCGCTCAGAACCCTTAGGGGGCAAAATTCGAAAGCGGACCGCTAGTTGTGGACCCCTGTCCTAAGGGGACAGCCCAAAAAAAACTTTTGGAACACTTTTTTTCTAAGAGTGTAGTATGACATAACTTTTTTGGTGTTTCGAGTAGCATGGGAGTCAAGAATATGAAGCATGGTAATGGCACATAATTAGTTTGCTCATTGTGAAGTGGGAAATAGATAGAGGACTCTAGTGCCCAAAAGCCTGTTTTAGCATGGGCAGCGCCATTGAGGAGTTTCACCATTTTGAAGTAGTCGACTGGATGGGACTTCCTATGGATTAAGGAAGGATCACATAATTCCATCCAGGTCACCAGGAGGTATCAGCCAATGAATAAAACTTGTGAGGAAACATTATAACTGCAGGTGGCAGTACATCGCCAACCTTGGCATTATACCTGTTCAAACAACACAATCTAGGAGGCAGTGTGCACCCTTTCAGTTTGTTTGCCAACTCGTAAAGTAGTAGAAGAAGAAAATGACCAATTTCAAAATGGAGATGGCCTTAATGGCACTGCTCATGCTTTCACAGACGCCATAATGGGGCAGATGTCTATCTTATGTCTATGGGCCTGATTCATGGAGTCATTGCCAATATTTATGCTGTGTTATCAGTCCACATCTAGCCTTGTAACTACCCCTCTGCTCTGTCATTATCACCTGCTCCTGCTTACATAAACCATGACAGCTGTGCTTAAGCATTCTCACCGACTTTTACCCTATTACGCAATGGCTGTCCTTCATTACGGAAGCTCTGTTTGTGTATCTCCACACACCACCTGTTTGCATAGCCGGCTGTTTGATCCAATACACAAGACACAGAGAGAGAGAGACAGACACAGAGAGAGACATACACAGAGAGAGAGACACGAAGAGACACAGAGAGAGAGACACAGAGAGACACAGAGAGAGACACAGAGAGACACAGAGAGAGAGACACAGAGAGACACATACAGACACAGAGAGAGAGACACAGAGAGACACAGAGAGACACAGAGAGAGACACAGAGAGACACAGAGAGAGAGAGAGAGACACAGAGAGAGAGAGACCCAGAGAGAGAGCCAGAGAGACCAAGAGAGAGAGACCCAGAGAGACCCAGAGAGAGAGACCCAGAGACAGAGAGACAGAGAAACACAGAGAGACAGAGAGATAGAGAGACAGAGAGACACAGAGAGAGACACAAAGAGACCCAGAGAGAGAGAGACAGAGAAACCCAGAGAGAGAGAGACAGGGAGACCCAGAGAGACCCAGAGAGACCCAGAGAGACACAGAGAGACCCAGAGACACAGAGAGACCCAGAGACACAGAGAGAGCCAGAGAGAGAGAGAGAGCCAGAGAGAGAGAGAGAGCCAGAGAGACCCAGAGACAGAGAGATCCAGAGACAGAGAGACCCAGAGAGAGAGACCCAGAGAGAGAGACCCAGAGAGAGAGACCCAGAGAGAGAGACCCAGAGAGAGAGAAACCCAGAGAGAGAGAGACCCAGAGAAAGAGACCCAGAGAAAGAGACCCAGAGAAAGAGACCCAGAGAGAAAGAGTCCCAGAGAGAGAGAGACCAAGAGAGAGAGACCCAGAGAGAGAGAGACCCAGAGACAGAGAGACCCAGAGAGACCCAGAGAGACCCAGAGAGACACAGAGAGACCCAGAGAGAGAGACAGAGAGACCCAGAGAGAGAGAGACAGGGAGACCCAGAGAGACACAGAGAGACACAGAGAGACACAGAGAGATCCAGAGAGACCCAGAGAGACAGAGAGACCCAGAGAGAGAGAGAGACCCAGAGAGAGAGAGAGACCCAGAGAGAGAGCGACCCAGAGAAAGAGACCCAGAGAAAGAGACCCAGAGAGAGAGAGACCCAGAGAGAGAGACCCAGAGAGAGAGAGAGAGAGAGAGAGAGACCCAGAGAGAGAGAGACCCAGAGACAGAGAGACCCAGAGAGACCCAGAGAGACACAGAGAGACACAGAGACCCAGAGAGAGAGAGACACAGAGACCCAGAGAGAGAGACAGAGAGACCCAGAGAGAGGAACAGAGAGACCCAGAGACAGAGAGACACATGGAGACCCAGAGAGAGACACAGAGAGACCCAGAGAGAGAGACACAGAGAGGCCCAGAGAGAGAGAGACCCAGAGAGAGAGACCCAAAGAGACCCAGAGAGAGAGAGACAGATCGACCCAGAGAGAGACAGACAGAGAGAGACAGAGAGACACAGAGAGACACAGAGACAGAAAGACCCAGAGAGAGACCCAGAGAGAGACCCAGAGAGACACAGAAAGCCAGAGAGACCCAGAGAGGGAGAGAGAGACAGAGAGACCCAGAGAGACACAGAGAGACACAGAGAGAGAGCCCAGAGAGAGATAGACAGAGAGACCCAGAGAGAGAGAGACAGAGAGACACAGAGAGACACAGAGAGACCCAGAGAGACACAGAGAGACCCAGAGAGAGAGAGACCCAGAGACCCAGAGAGAGAGAGACAGGGAGACCCAGAGAGAGAGAGAGAGACAGAGAGACCCAGAGAGACACAGAGAGAGAGACCCAGAGAGAGAGAGACAGAGAGACACAGAGAGAGAGACACAGAGAGAGAGAGAGAGAGAGAGAGACACAGAGAGAGAGAGAGAGAGAGAGACACAGAGAGAGAGAGACACAGAGAGACACATACAGACACAGAGAGAGAGACACAGAGAGACACAGAGAGAGAGACACAGAGAGACACAGAGAGAGACACAGAGAGACACAGAGAGAGAGAGAGAGAGACACAGAGAGAGACCCAGAGAGAGAGAGACCCAGAGAGAGAGCCAGAGAGACCAAGAGAGAGACCCAGAGAGACCCAGAGAGAGAGACCCAGAGAAAGAGAGACAGAGAAACACAGAGAGACAGAGAGATAGAGAGACACAGAGAGAGACACAAAGAGACCCAGAGAGAGAGAGACAGAGAAACCCAGAGAGAGAGAGACAGGGAGACCCAGAGAGACCCAGAGAGACACAGAGAGACCCAGAGACACAGAGAGACCCAGAGACACATAGAGAGCCAGAGAGAGAGAGAGAGAGACAGAGAGACCCAGAGACAGAGAGAGACGCAGAGACAGAGAGACCCAGAGAGAGAGACCCAGAGACAGAAAGACCCAGAGAGACCCAGAGAGACACAGAGAGACCCAGAGAGAGAGACCCAGAGAAAGAGCCAGAGAGACCCAGAGAGAGAGAGACAGAGAGACCCAGAGAGAGAGAGACAGGGAGACCCAGAGAGACACAGAGAGACACAGAGAGACACAGAGAGAGCCAGAGAGACACAGAGAGACCCAGAGAGAGAGAGAGAGACAGAGATACCCAGAGACAGAGAGACCCAGAGACAGAGAGACCCAGAGAGAGAGAGACCCAGAGAGAGAGCGACCCAGAGAAAGAGACCCAGAGAAAGAGACCCAGAGAGAGAGACCCAGAGAGAGAGAGAGAGAGCGAGACCCAGAGAGAGAGAGACCCAGAGACAGAGAGACCCAGAGAGACACAGAGAGACACAGAGAGACACAGAGAGACACAGAGACCCAGAGAGAGAGAGACACAGAGACCCAGAGAGAGAGAGACACAGAGACCCAGAGAGAGAGACAGAGAGACCCAGAGAGAGGAACAGAGAGACCCAGAGACAGAGAGACACATGGAGACCCAGAGAGAGACACAGAGAGACCCAGAGAGAGAGACACAGAGAGGCCCAGAGAGAGAGAGACCCAGAGAGAGAGACCCAAAGAGACCCAGAGAGAGAGAGACAGATAGACCCAGACAGAGACAGAGAGACACAGAGAGACACAGAGACAGAAATACCCAGAGAGAAACCCAGAGAGAGACCCAGAGAGAGCCAGAGAGACCCAGAGAGGGAGAGATAGAGAGACCCAGAGAGAGAGAGACAGAGAGACCCAGAGACAGAGAGACCCAGAGAGAGAGAGAGAGACAGAGAGACACAGAGAGACACAGAGAGAGAGACCCAGAGAGAGAGAGACAGAGAGACCCAGAGAGAGAGACACAGAGAGGCCCAGAGAGAGAGAGACCCAGAGAGAGAGACCCAAAGAGACCCAGAGAGAGGAACAGAGAGACCCAGAGACAGAGAGACACATGGAGACCCAGAGAGAGACACAGAGAGACCCAGAGAGAGAGACACAGAGAGGCCCAGAGAGAGAGAGACCCAGAGAGAGAGACCCAAAGAGACCCAGAGAGAGAGAGACAGATAGACCCAGACAGAGACAGAGAGACACAGAGAGACACAGAGACAGAAATACCCAGAGAGAAACCCAGAGAGAGACCCAGAGAGAGCCAGAGAGACCCAGAGAGGGAGAGATAGAGAGACCCAGAGAGAGAGAGACAGAGAGACCCAGAGACAGAGAGACCCAGAGAGAGAGAGAGAGACAGAGAGACACAGAGAGAGAGACCCAGAGAGAGAGAGACAGAGAGACCCAGAGAGAGAGACACAGAGAGGCCCAGAGAGAGAGAGACCCAGAGAGAGAGACCCAAAGAGACCCAGAGAGAGAGAGACAGATAGACCCAGAGAGAGACAGACAGAGACAGAGAGACACAGAGAGACACAGAGACAGAAAGACCCAGAGAGAGACCCAGAGAGAGACCCAGAGAGAGACAGAGAGCCAGAGAGACCCAGAGAGGGAGAGATAGAGAGACCCAGAGAGAGAGAGACAGAGAGACCCAGAGACAGAGAGACCCAGAGAGAGAGAGAGAGACAGAGAGACACAGAGAGACACAGAGAGAGAGACCCAGAGAGAGAGACCCAGAGAGAGAGACCCAGAGAGAGAGACCCAAAGGACTGATTTGGTTGAAACAATGCTACTGTTTGTAGGGTGGGCAGAGATGGGCACTGGTCATTTCCAAGTCCTGTGAGTAAGCGCCAGGCCAGACACGCCCACAAGTATACCATGAGTCAGGAGACCAGTCCAATGTGTCAATATTTTGACCTTGATATGACTTGTGTGGCGGTTTGCAATGCTAGATGTAAAACCTAATTTCTCAGAGCGAGTTTGATGGAGTCCACACAATTCCATTAACCACCCTAGACATTGCAGAGATAACACAGAGCGCAAAAGACATATTATGAAATGGCCATCCATAGAGAAGTAAGTAGCCTTCTCCTGTTTCTGTTGCATGAGACAGCTTTATGTACAAGCATATTTGGTATGCCTCGACCTGGGATCGAACGCCTAACCTTCCAATTTCAGGGCAGACCGTCTAACCACAAGGCCACTGAATGTTTTCTACAAAAAAATAATACTGCTAATTTAAAATGTATCCGAAGGAGGGAGGATAGAGGAATGCCTAGCGATGGAGTAAGGTATATCTGTGTAAAGAGGACAGTATGTTATCTTCAGAGAAAAGCAACCAGAAACCAAGAACAGATAACGCCTGTCTGTGACTCTGGGCTTATAACTACCTAATTACTCATACTATTTAATTGGTTGGTGATAAAAAAACAACAAACCTATCTGATTGGACCTGCATGATACTATAGTATCACTTAACCTTCTGAAATTACAGGGCAGAAGTTGATGTACAGCATATAACCCGGAATAGCTTTGCAAATGATTAACTATAAACCCATGTGGTGAAAGAGTACAGGTGCTTGCTATAAGTAACTGCAAGCCGCAATTAGGGGCGTTTCTTGAGGGTTATGGTGTTTCCAGTAAACGTTGGTGTGTGGTGTCAATGACACCTTGAATGGGTTGATCACTGAGGTCATTGACACGGGTTTGATTCCAGAGTCATTACTGTAAACTGGTTTTGATTTCTACGTTTTTATCGGTGGCGTGATCATCATGACATTTACAGAGCTGACGGTATTTAGTCACTTTCAGATGAGGCATGGCTCTATAGTTACTGTCATTATTATTGGCTGATTTACATTTTAGAAACTGGATTTAACTGCTGTAGGCTAGTTGGTAGTGGCATGACAGGGAGACAGACACATAGACGTCAGAATCCGTCACATTTCTGGCACAGGATGTTGGTGGAGAGTCATGCATACTTACTTTCTATTTCTAAACCACCATGCCTGCATGCATGTGAGTCTGTCTGTTTGTCTGTCTCTGTCTGTCTGTCTGTTCATCTGTTTTCTATGTGGATAGGTGTGTTTAGGCAAGCCTAGAAGTAGTTTATTGCTATACTAGGGCTGGATTCAATCTGTATTGTGGAAGTATCGCAGAAGATCTATGTCATAGCTCAATTTAAATTTAAAGGCAATGTTCCAGCATTCACGGTAAATGCTGCATATCTTCCATGATACTTGCGTGATACAGATTGAATCCAGCCCTAAGCCAATGCAAACGTGATCAAAATGGGAAGCGGTAAATGAATGAATGACTAACTTACTGGCAAAACTAGTCATCATTAAGATTCACATTTGCGCAAACATTTACTTTTGTTACAGTGCTATTATGCCCATTGTTAGCTTCTTACTGTTTTTGTCTGTAAATGCATGACAAATTCATAAAAACATGTTTAGATTTGTTTGGCTTTTATAAACCAACAGTCTAGCTTGTTAGTTAACTAGCTAGCTAACTTAGAGGGTGACTTTCCTTGGGCTTAGCCAAATGAGAAGTTTCAGGGTCTGTTTCGGAGGTCCAGTGTAAAGGGTCTTCGTGAAGAAACTTTGAGCTAATGGCTATTTTCTCCCCTGTGTATTTGTAGTACAGTCACTTACAGCCAGGCAGTTCCAATAACTATAGTGAACAGACCAAGACATTTGTCAACACTGTATGTGAACAGCCCACGTGAACAAATACTACAGTTTACTATAGAATACTATAGTACTTACTGTAGAATTCTGTAGCAAACTGTAGTATACTGAAGAATACTATAGTATACGCTGTAGTATACCTCAATCATGTGTAGTACTTAGTACAGAATGTTGTAGTATACTACATAGCACAAAAACACTACAGTAAATATTATAGTAATGTTTGCAAAAACACTAGTCCACAAAAACCCTACAATAATTACTATAGTATATACTACAGTATTTAATGTGGATATACCCTGCCCATTACCCTCTCTATATTCCAATTTCTGCCACCCATAAGTGAGAAACCTACATGCCAAGTATAGACCATATATTGTGCTCCCAACAGGATATAAAAAAAGAGCAGAAGCTCTGACGTGTCCTACCTATCCTAAATGCTCTTTGAATATTTTGCCCAGTAGGTTTCCTCAAGGACAATGTTCTCACTGCTATGTCAAAGATAATAAAAGAAAAACACTACAGTAAATTCTACAATATACTACAGTCTGCAAAAACACTACAGTAATTACTATAGTATATAGTTACTACAGGTTTTTTCCCATACTACAGTATTTATACTACACTTTTTCCATTCACTCGCTACGTTGTGTCCTGTCCCAACAGATTATATATTTTTTATGACTCTTTTCGGTGGAAATCCCCACGGGATTCTCAAAGGAGATTGTTTCCTGAAGCAGGAGTCTGGAATGCAGCAACAAGTCTGGGCTCCCATTGGAATGTATACCTACCCCCATTTATATGCACACGCAGACACGAGCGTGCATGTACATGCACACACACACATATACACACACGTGAAAACAGGTGGACACAAATGCATGTGTAGGAACACACACACACACATAAACACACACACACAGAGAGGATCTACATACATCCATGTAATGTGTTTACTTTCATATTCCTATTTGGTAAATTGCACATTTGCATATTCCTCTTTGTCTGCAACTTTATCTGTCTGTGAGTGTGAAATTGCAAAAGCATCGTGTAAAATTGCACACACAAAAAATGGCAAATGTAAAATGTAAAAACAACTCCAGCAGAGAGCTTGACATAAGATGAGTGTGTTCATATGAGCAGATACAAGACACCCACCTCCCCGCTACGCTAACCCCCTAAACACCTCTCCTCCCACATGTATTTACACAACAGTTCCAGTGGGAATACACAGGTAGCCATAATGCTCAAACATTTTTTACAGCAACACTGTTCAGGGCCCAGCCTCATACTTCTCATGATCATAAATACATCAGAGGTGATGATGTTCTAGGGGAACTAAGCCACAGACAGATAGCAGCAAAGAGACACCAGTCAAGAAAGAAACCGGTCACGTCACCCTAAACCCCAACAGTGGCCTACCCCTAATCTTACCATGCCACACATTTACTGTGGGATGAGGTCACTTTGCCGTAATGCACCCTGCTTTGTATTGTTCTTCCCACTGGATGTTTCCCTCAGAGCCCCTGGGGCATGCTGGGAATATAAATGAAGTAGCTGAGCGGTCCATAATTCTCAGGCATCCTGACTCAACAAGGGGTCTACTGCACTTCTGCCGTTCCAGAAAGAGATTCTCAAGAGTGGAGACTGAGCGAGTAGAAGACAGCGAAGCAGAGAGAGAGAGAGAGAGAGAGAGAGAGAGAGAGAGAGAGAGACAAAGCCAACGGACTGATTTTTTCACGCCCTGATCTGTTTCCCCTGTCTTTGTGCTTGTCTCCACCCTCCTCCAGGTGTCGCCATCTTCCCCATTATCCCCTGTGTATTTATATCTGTGTTCTCTGTTTGACTACGGCCAGTTCGTTTTCTTTCGTCAGGCCTACCAGCGGTTTTCCCTCTGCTCCTGTCTCTCGTTTTGTTCCTGTTTCCTAGTTTTCCCGGTGTTGACCTTTCTGCCTGCCCTGTCCCTGAGCCTGCCTGTCGTCTTGTACCCTTGCCCCACTACTCTGGATTACCGACCTCTGCCTGACCTGATCCTGAGCCCGCCTGCTGTTCCTGTGTCTTACACCCTCTCTGGATTATAGCCTGCCTTGACCTGTCATTTGCCTGCCCCTGTTGTAATAAACATTGTTACTTCGACAGTCTGCATTTGGGTCTTACCTTAAACATGATAGACTTGGGTGAAACAGGGTAAGGAAGATAAATTAGTATAAGAAAGATTAAAAAGATAGACTACTAGGTCAAATCAAATCAAATTGTATTTGTCACATACACATGGTTAGCAGATGTTAATGTGAGTGTAGCGAAATGCTTGTGCTTCTAGTTCCGACCATGCAGTAATATCTAACAAGTAATCTAACCTAACAATTTCACAACAACTACCTTATACACACAAGTGTAAAGGAATGAATAAGAATATGTACATAAAAATATATGAATGAGTGATGGCCGAACGGCATAGGCAAGATGCAGTAGATGGTATAGAGTACAGTATATACATATGAGATGAGTAATGTAGGGTATGTAAACATTTTATAAAGTGGCATTGTTTAAAGTGGCTAGTGATACATTTATTACATCAATTTTTCCATTATTAAAGTGGCTAGAGTTGAGTCAGTATGTTGGCAGCAGCCAGTCAATGTTAGTGATGGCTGTTTAACAGTCTGATGGCCGTGAGATAGAAGCTGTTTTTCAGTCTCTCGGTCCCCGCTTTGATGCACCTATACCTCGCCTTCTGGATGATAGCAGGGTGAACAGGCAGTGGCTCGGGTGGTTGTTGTCCTTGATGATCTTTTTGGCCTTCCTGTGACATCGGTTGGTGTAGGTGTCCTGGAGGGCAGGTAGTTTGCCCCCGGTGATGCGTTGTGCAGACCTCACTACCCTCTGGAGAGCCTTACGGTTGTGGGCAGAACAGTTGCCGTACCAGGCGGTGAAACAGCCCGACAGGAAGCTTTCAATTGTGCATCTGTAAAGGTTTGTGAGTGTTTTTTGTGACAAGCCCAATTTCTTCAGCCTCCTGAGGTTGAAGAGGCGCTGCTGCGCCTTCTTCACCACGCTGTCTGTGTGGGTGGCCAATTTCAGTTTGTCCGTGATGTGTACGCCGAGGAACTTAAAACTTTCCACCTCCACTACTGTCCCGTCGATGTGGATAGGGGGCTGCTCCCTCTGCTGTTTCCTGAAGTCCACGATCATCTCCTTTGTTTTGTTGACGTTGAGTGTGAAGTTATTTTCCTGACACCACACTCCGAGGGCCCTCACCTCCTCCCTGTAGGCCGTCTCGTCTTTGTTGGTAATCAAGCCTTCCACTGTAGTGTCGTCTGCAAACTTGATGATTGAGTTGGAGGCGTGCATGGCCACGCAGTCATGGGTGAACAGGGAGTACAGGAGAGGGCTGAGAACACACCCTTGTGGGGCCCCAGTCTTGAGGATCAGCGGGGGGGAGATGTTGTTACCTACCCTCACCACCTGGGGGTGGCCCGTCAGGAAGTCTAGGACCCAGTTGCACAGGGCGGGGTTGAGACCCTGGGTCTCAGACTTAATGATGAGTTTGTCGGGTACTATGGTGTTAAATGCTGAGCTGTAGTCGATGAACAGCATTCTTACATAGGTATTCCTCTTGTCCAGATGGATTAGGGCAGTGTGCAGTGTGATTGTGATTGCGATTGCGTTGTCTGTGGAACTATTGGGGCGGTAAACAAATTGGAGTGGGTCTAAGGTGTCAGGTAGGGTGGAGGTGATATGGTCCTTGACTAGTCTCTCAAAGCACTTCATGATGACGGAAGTGAGTGCTACGGGGCGGTAGTCATGTAGCTCAGTTACCTTAGCTTTCTTGGGAACAGGAACAATGGTGGCCCTCTTGAAGCATGTGGGAACAGCAGATTGGGATAAGGATTGATTGAGATGTCCGTAAACCCACCAGCCAGCTGGTCTGTGCATGCTCTGAGGATGCGGCCGGGGATGCCGTCTGGGCCTGCAGCCTTGCGAGGGTTAACACGTTGAAATGTTTTACTCACGTTGGCTGCAATGAAGGAGAGCCCGCAGTTTTTGGTAGCGGGCCATGTCAGTAGCACTGTATTGTCCTCAAAGCGAGCAAAGAAATTGATTTGTTTGTCTGGTAGCAAGACATACCTCTCTTGTCTGAACCGTTGAATTGCGACTCTACTTTGTCTCTATACTGACGCTTAGCTTGTTTGATTGCCTTGCGGAGGGAATAGCTAAACTGTTTGTATTCGGTCATGTTCCGGTCACTTTGACCTGATTAAAAGCAGTGGTTCGCGCGTTCAGTTTTGCGCCAATGTTGCCATCAAGCCACGGTTTCTGGTTGGGGAATGTTTTAATAGACGCTGTGGGTACGACATCACCGATGCATTTGTTAATGAATTCGCACACCGAGTCAGCGTATTCGTCAATGTTGTTGTTCGCCGCAATGCGGAACATATCCCAGTCCACGTGAACGAAGCGATCTTGAAGCGTGGAATCCGATTGGTCGGACCAGCGTTGAACAGACCTGAGCACGGGTGCTTCCTGTTTAAGTTTCAGTCTATAGGCTGGGAGCAACAAAATGGAGTCGTGGTCAGCTTTCCGAAAGGAGGGCGGGGGAGGGCTTTATATGCATCGCAGAAGTTAGAATAACAATGATCCAGGGTGTTGCCAGCCCGGGTCGCGCAATCGATATGCTGGTAAAATTTAGGGAGCCTTATTTTCAGATTAGCCTTGTTAAAATCCCCAGCTACAATAAATGCAGCCTCAGGATATGTGGTTTCCAGTTTACATAGAGTCAAATTAAGTTCTTTCAGGACCGTCGATGTGTCTGCTTGGGGGGGAATATATACGACTGTGATTATGATCGAAGAGAATTCTCTTGGTAGATAATGCGGTCGGCATTTGATTGTAAGGAATTCTAAGTCAGGTGAACAAAAGGACTTGAGTTCCTGTATGTTGTTATGATCACACAACGTCTCGTTAATCATAAGGCATACACCCCGCCCTTCTTCTTACCAGAGAGATGCTTGTTTCTGTCGGCGCGATGCGTGAAGAAACCAGGTGGCTGTATCGACTCCGATAGCGTGTCTTGAGTGAGCCATGTTTCCGTGAAACAAAGAACGTTACAGGTTCTGATGTCTCTCTGGAAGGCAACCCTTGCTCGGATTTCGTCTACCTTGTTTCAAGAGACTGGACATTGGCGAGTAGTATGCTCGGGAGCGGTGCGCGATCTGCCCGTCTATGGAGCCTGACCAGAAGACCGCTCCGTCTGCCCCTTCTGCGACGCCGTTGTTTTGGGTCGCCGGCTGGGATCCGATCCATTGTCCTGGGTGATGGACCAAACAGAGGATCCGCTTCGTATTCCTGGTCGTAATGTTGGTTGTACTATTTAACTGTCTGATATTATACAGATTTAACATTTGTAAAACCTTTGAGCCCTCTTTTTTTGGAGTGGGTAAATTGAAAAGGACGGACAATGTGCGTGTGCACCCTGGACCTATAGCACCCTGTCTGGCTGTCTGGCTGCCTCCTCATCTGTCACTTTTATTCTTCACAACCAATATACATCACTTTATCTTTTTAATCAATGGCACAAACACATATACAGATACTCAGACACAAAGGGCAAAGTTTTTAAAGAGAAACCGTTAACAGATTTCATTAGCGCTCTTGGATACTAGTACTGTAATCTACATTGGTTTAGCTAATTAGGGTCAGTAAGAGGTGGTCAACAGAGGTGCTTTACTGTCCAGACACTTGGGAGTAGTTAACAAGATACAGTATACTGTCTGGTCTGGGTGACACTTGAAAACCATTGCCACAGTGGCCCTTGTACAATCATCATGTGAGATAGAATAAGCTATTATAAACTATTTGGGAGATGTCATTTCACATTTGAAAGAGGGCAGACATCTGCATCCAGACTGAAAGAAGCAACACTGCAATACCAAACCTCAGCAATTTCCCAACCAGTGACTTTCCACTTAAATAATTACTCAGGCAAATCAGGGGCAGAGTTACACCACACGGACAGGACGGAATGGAAAATGCCGTCTGTAATCTCTTTCACACTCTGCTCTCTCCCTGGGAGGTGTGTGTGTGTGTGTGTGTGTGTGTGTGTGTGTGTGTGTGTGTGTGTGTGTGTGTGTGTGTGTGTGTGTGTGTGTGTGTGTGTGTGTGTGTGTGTGTGTGTGTGTGTGTGTGTGTGTGTGTGTGTGTGTGTGTGTGGGTGTGTGGGTGTGTGCGCGCCCTTGAAGCTGGTAGACATTAACCTCATAGCAAGACAGCGCCAGCCTGATATATGAAGGGTAAAAGTTGAACATCTGTGACCGTCCTCCCAGACATGTTTACCAGGACGCACTCAAAATTTGGTATTGGAACTGACCCTGTATATACAGTACCTTCAGAAAGTATTCATAAACCTTGACTTATTCCACATTTTGTTTTTTCTCACCTCTCACCTACACAAAATACCTCATAACGACAAAGTGAAAACATGTTTTTTGTTATTTTAGCAAATGTATTGAAAATGAAACACAGAAATATTGAATTTACGAAAGTGTTCATACCCCTGAGTCAATACATGTTAGAAACAATTTTGGCAGCGTCTTAACCTTTATTTAACTAGGCAAGTCAGTTTTTCCAGGTTTTCCTCTAGGATTTTGCTTGAAAATATGGATATTGGTACTCAGTAATATGTTGTATTGGATTTGCCCCAAACATAACACTTTGCATTCAGGACAAAAAGTGAATTTCTTTGTTACAGTTTTTGCAGTATTACTTTCCCGCCTTGTTGCAAACAGGATGAATGTTTTGAAATATTTTTATTCTGTACAGGCTTCCTTCTTTTCACTGAGTATTGTGGAGTAACTACAATGTTGTTGATCCATCCTCAATTTTCTCCTATCACAGACAAAACACTCTGTAACTGTTTTAAAGTCACCATTCACCTCATGGTGAAATCTCTGAGCTGTTTCCTTCCTCTCCAGCAACTGAGTTAGGAAGGTTGCCTGTATCTTTGTAGTGATTGGGTGTATTGATACACCATCCAAAGTGTAATTAATAACTTCACCATACTCAAAGGGATATTCAATGTGTTATTTCTTTTTTTTTACCCATTTAACAATAGGTTCCCTTCTTTGCGAGGCATTGGAAAACCTTCCTGGTCTTTGTAGTTGAACCTGTGTTTGAAATTCACTGCTCGACTGAGGGACCTACTGATGTGAGGTACAGAGATGAGGTTGTCATTCAAAAATCATGTTAAAACCCCCTAGAGTGTATTGATGCACTGGTGCTTCAATCTAAGTAACATAATAAAAAAATCCCATTTAAAATCCATCAGTGTATGATAGAGATACAGTGCCTTGCAAAAGTATTCACCCCACTTGGCATTTTTCCTATTGTGTTGCAATTTAAATTGATTTTTATTTGGATTTCATGTAATTGACATACAAAACTGTCCAAATTGGTGAAGTGAAATGAAAAATATTACTGAAAAGTGGTGATGTATTTACCCCCTTTGCTATGAAGCCACTAAATAAGATCTGGTGCAACCAATTACCTTCAGAAGTCACATAATTAGTTTAATAAAGTCCACCTGTATGCAATCTAAGTGTCAAATGATTTGTCACATGATCTCAGTATATATACACCTGTTTTGAAAGGCCCCAGAGTCTGCAACACGACTAAGCAAAGGGCACCACCAAGCAAGCGGCACTATGAAGACCAAGGAGCTATCCAAACAGGTCAGGGACAAAGTTGTGGAGAAGTACAGATCAGGGTTGGGTTACAAAAAAAATATCCAAAACTTTGAACATCCCACGGAGCACCATTAAATCATTATTAAAAAATGGAAAGAATATGGCACCACAACAAACCTGCCAAGAGAGGGCCGCCCACCAAAACTCACGGACCAGGCAAGGAGGGCATTAATCAGAGAGGCAACAAAGAGACCAAAGATTACCCTGAAGTAGCTGCAAAGCTCCACAGCAGGGATTTGAGTATCTGTCTAAAATAGAGCTTTTTGGCCATCAAGGAAAACGCTATGTCTGGCGCAAACCCAACACCTCTCTTCACCCCCCGAGAACACCATCCCCACAGTGGATAGTGGTGGCAGCATGGTGGTGGCAGCATCATGCTGTGGGAATGTTTTTCATTGGCAAGGACTGGGAAACTGGTCAGAATTGAAGGAATGATGTATGGCTCTAAATACAGGGAAATTCTTGAGGGAAACCTGTTTCAGTCTTCCAGAGATTTGAGACTGGAACGGAGGTTCACCTTCCAGCAAGACAATGACCCTAAGCATACTGCTAAAGCAACACTCGAGTGGTTTAAGGGGAAACATTTAAATGTCTTGGAATGGCCTAGTCAAAGCCCAGACCTCAATCCAATTGAGAATCCGTGGTATGACTTAAATATTGCTGTACACTAGCAGAACTCATCCAACTTGAAGGAGCTGGAGCAGTTTTGCCTTGAAGAATGGAAAAGAATCCCAGTGGCTAGATGTGCCAAGCTTATCGAGACAAAGTTCAAAGTATTTACTTTGGGGGTGGTGAATAGTTATGCACACTCAAGTTTTCAGTTTTTTTGTCTTATTACCTGTTTGTTTCACAATAAAAAATATTTAGCATCTTCAAAGTGGTAGGCATGTTATGTAAATCAAATGTTACAAACCCTTCCAAAAATCAATTTTAATTCCAGGTTGTAAGGCAACAAAATAGGAAAAATGCCAAGGGGTGTGAATACTTTCACAAGCCACTGTATCTGCATTGGATGTCTCTCTTTGGATGTCGCACTACCGCATATGCATTGAAAGGTGGCAGATCTAGAGCAGTGTTTGTCAGACTATGCAACATCTTCTCACGAAAATGTCTGTAGCGTCTGAACGGTTTGACCTACAAAATATTATGGTAATCTTATGAACACAATGGTAGTTTTTATTTTGCTCTACGACTCCCACAAGTGTGAGGGGACTGGTCTGAAGGTAACTGCCAGTAGCGGTTAATTGTTTTTGTGGAAGTATGAACACACAGACATGCATACAAAGCTCTCCCTCACCCTCAATTTGGCAGATCGGACCATCATTTTATCCTCCTGATTCCTGTTTACAAGCAAAAACAGAAACAGGAAGTACCACTGACTTGCTCAATACGGAAGTGGTCCGATGACACGGATGCTAGGCTACAGGACTGTTTTGCTAGCAAAGACTGGAATATATTCTAGGATTCATCCAATGAATTCAACCACCTCAGTCCCCACAGTGACCGTACGTACATATCCCAACCAGAAGCCATGGATTAGAGGCAACATCCGCACCGCTCTAAAGGCTAGAGCTGCCACTTTCAAGGTGCGGGACACTAATCCGGACAATTATAAGATATCCCGCTATGCCCTCAGATGAACCATCAAACAGGCAAACCCTCAATACTAAGATTAAATCCTACTACACCAGCTCTGACACTCGTCGGATGTGGCAGGGCTTGCAAACTTTTACGGATTACAAAGGGAAACCCAGCCGGGAGATGCCCAGTGATGCGAGCCTACCAGAGGGTTGAAATGCATTTTATGCTTGCTTCAAGGAGCTCTGAAGCATGCATGAGAGCACCAGCTATTCCGGAAAACTGTGTGATCACTCTCTCCATAGCTGATGTGAGCAAGACCTTTAACTCTGACATCTAGACATTCCGCTAGCGGAACACCTGCTCCAATATCCAATGATGGGCGTGGCGCGAAATACAAACTCCTCGAAAATCCGAAAACTTCCATTTTTCAAACATATGACTATTTTACAGCATTTTAAAGACAAGACTCTCCTTTATCTAACCACACTGTCCGATTTCAAAAAGGCTTTACAACGAAAGCAAAACATTAGATTATGTCAGGAGAGTACCCAGCCAGAAATAATCACACACCCATTTTTGAAGCTAGCATATAATGTCACAAAAAACAAAACCACAGCTAAATGCAGCACTAACCTTTGATGATCTTCATCAGATGACACTCCTAGGACATTATGTTATACAATACATGCATGTTTTGTTCAATCAAGTTCATATTTATATCAAAAAACAGCTTTTTACATTAGCATGTGACGTTCAGAACTAGCATTCCCACCGAACACTTCCGGTGAATTTACTAAATTACTCACGATAAACGTTCACAAAAAACATAAACAATTATTTTAAGAATTATAGATACAGAACTCCTTTATGCAATCGCGGTGTCCGATTTTAAAATAGCTTTTCGGTGAAAGCACATTTTGCAATATTCTGAGTAGATAGCTCGCCATCACAGGCTAGCTATTTTGACACCCACCAAGTTTGGTACTCACCAAACTCAGATTTACTATAAGAAAAATTGGATTACCTTTGCTGTTCTTCGTCAGAATGCACTCCCAGGACTTCTACTTCAACAACAAATGTTGGTTTGGTTCCAAATAATCCATAGTTATATCCAAATAGCGGCGTTTTGTTTGTGCGTTCAAGACACTATCCGAAGGGTAACGAAGGGTGATGCGCGGACGCGTATCGTGACAAAAAAAAATCTAAATATTCCATTACCGTACTTCGAAGCATGTCAAACGCTGTTTAAAATCAATTTTTATGCGATTTTTCTCGTAAAATAGCGATAATATTCCGACCGGGAGTCGTTTCCGTTCAAAGACTAATAATCTAAAATGGACTCTTCACGTGCACGCGAGCACCCGTCTCATTGTTCTCAGATCGACCACTATCCAAATGCGCTACTGTTTTTCAGCCATGGGCTGCAAAGTCATCATTCAACGTTCTGGCGCCTTTTGAGAGCCTATGGGAGCCTTAGAAAATGTCACGTTACAGCAGAGATCCTTTGTTTTGGATAGAGATGACAAAGAAGGCCAAGAAATGGTCAGACAGGGTACTTCCTGTACAGAATCTTCTCAGGTTTTGGCCTGCCATTTGAGTTCTGTTATGCTCACAGACACCATTCAAACAGTTTTAGAAACTTTGGAGTGTTGTCTATCCAAAGCTACTAATTATATGCATATTCCAGTTTCTGGGCAGGAGTAATAGCCAGATTAAATAGGGTACGTATTTTATCTGGCTGTGAAAATACTGCCCCCTATCCATAACAAGTTAAACAGGTCAACATTCACAAGGCCATTGGGCCAGACGGATTACCAGGATGTGTACTCAGAGTATGTGCGGACCAACTGGCAAGTGTCTTCACTGACATTTTCAACCTCTTCCTGACCGAGTCTGTAATACCAACATGTTTCAAGCAGACCACTATAGTCCCTGTGCCCAAGAAAGCGAAGGTAGTTATCCAGCGAAGGTAGTTATCAGTTATCCATCACAATGGGAAAGACCCGAGCATGCAATTATGATGTGCGACAAAGGTTGTTGAGCTGCACAAATCAGGAAATGCAATAGGAAAATAGCTCAACGTTTGAAAATGCCCATTTCCACTATCAGGGCATTAATTAAGAAGTTTAAAGCATCTGGAGATGTTAACAATCGGCCCTGGAAGATGACGTGTGTTTATATCAACCCCACGCACAGTGAGAAGGATGGTTCGAGTGGCAAAAAAATCTCCAAGGATCACAGCTGGAGAATTGCAGACATTAGTTGGGTCTTGAGGTCATAAAGTCTTCAAAACTATGATCATATACCACCTACATAAGCACAAGTTGTTTGGGAGGGTTGCAATAAAAAAGCCTTTGCTGTCATCAAACAACAAACTCAAGCTCCAAACGTTACTGGACCTTTCAATGGGTTCTATGGTAAGATGAGACCAAAAGAGAGCTTTTTGGAAACAAGGTGGGTTTGGCATAGACAGAAAGATAGCCATGCAGAAAAGTACCTAATCCCCACTGTGAATTATGGTGTTGGATCTTGGATGTTGTGGGGCTGTTTTTCTTCCAAAGTCCCTGGACAACTTGTTACGATACATAGTATCATGGACTGGGCCATGGTTGGATCTTCCAGCAGGACAATGATCCAAAGCACACCTCAAAATCAACACAAAAATGGTTCACTGACCACAGAATCAAGGTTTTGCCATGGCCATCCCAGTTCCCTGACCTAAACCCCATAGAAAACCTGTGGGATGAGCTGAAGAGGAGAGTCCACAAGTGTGGACCTCGGGATATATGAAGGATCTGGAGAGATTCTGTATGGAAGAATGGTCTCAGATCCCTTGCCATGTGTTCTCTAACCTCATTACGCATTACAGGAGAAGACTCAGAGCTGTTTAACTTGGCAAAGTATTGAATGACTTTATTATCTATGCATTGTTACTTTACCCCTACCTACATGTACAAATTACCTTGACTAACCTCCATTGTTGGTTAAGGGCTTGTAAGTTACCATTTCACGGTAAGGTCTACACCTGTTGTATTCGGCGTATGTGACAAATAACATTGGATTTGATTTGAAGGTACTTTTGTGCCTAACCAAAAAAAGGGGTTAAATATATGTAAAAAATATATAATTCAGGCTGTAACACAACAAAATGTTAAAAATGTCAAGGGGTATGAAAACTTTCTAAAGGCACTGTAACTTTCTTCTCGTGATCTTATTTCTTATTTTTGATTTATTGTGTATTTTTGTTTTACCTTATGTTATTTTAGTAAGACATTGTTATTGATTTCTGAATTGTTGGGTTTAGAGGTAGCAAGAAAAGGATTTGACTGTACTTGTGCACGTGACATTAAAACTTGAAACTTGAACTACCCTATGCTTTAATTAACCGACAACAGCAATCAGCTGATGACTGCATCATCTCTCACTCTCCATCCCTCAAAGTCACTCTCAGCTATAGCTATACGCTTCTCATTATCACACAATAACCTCTCTCTCTGTTACTCTCTCTCTCTCTCTCTCTCACACACACACCACACACAACACACACACACACACACACACACACACACAATATCTGAGTGGGGTAGAGGGTGAGACTGGTGACGTAGTGTGGATCTGATGGTGTGGGCAGTTTCCACCGCCTGTAGCAGGAGACCAAGATTACCTGATCAGAGGCACATCGTCCTTGTCCTAGTGACAGCGTGTGAACTGAATACAGCACAGTGGGACTCTTAAAGCTACAGTACACAGTGACATGCATTCAGAGGAGGGGGTGCTTAGCCTGTGAAAATCTACTACTCTTTTATGAAAAGCCCAAAACATTTTAAAATATATACAAAATTGTCATGCTTTTTTGTTATTTAATGTTTTTTCTAAATGATTCTGATGGTTTCTATGCTCAAAATACAAAACATTTTCTGAAACTACATCATCAGGGAAGGCGCCAAGTTATGCATGCCTTCCCAATGTTCATTCATCCATTAAAATGGTTGACGCACGCGGCCGATCCTGACTCCAATGACTGTTAATGGACAGGGTCAGCATAGGCCTCGCTGCTTTGCCGAGCTGACATTTGTTACATTGAGCGAATTCCATATTTTGCACATGCATATTGCCTAAACATGTTATGTGGGTATTGCCAGGGGACGTTGTGCAAATTTGGGCGTGTCTGCCTAATTTGGCGCTCGCATCCCTTGAACTGAACAAACTTGAAGCTAGCTAGCTAGCAAAAACAACCTGACAGTATAGCATACAGCACCTCAAACAATTTTCCTAGTTAGAATAATATAATGCGCCGTTTGGAACTTTGGAGGGCTCGAAGAGTGGAACGCCAACGACAATGAAAATGTATGATTTGGATGAAATGTGTCCATATATTGGTCTTTTAGAGCCATCTATCAGTTGTAACTGTGGATACTACATTGGTCTATGGCTGAGCTGAGTTGAGTAGTGTGTCATTTTGTCAGATGACATGAAATATGTCGCCATTAGAAGCTATCGAATGTGTTTCTTGGCTACATTGGTGTTTACATTGGTTGTTGGCGCTATCTCTTGTATGGTGAATTTGGGCTTCATCAAGGTTTATTTTTGAGTAAATCTGGCTTTCATAATAGCCCGTTCTTACCCAGCCACCAAACTTCACAGCACGTCACTGGCACACAGGCACGCATGCACGCACAGCTCCTCTGCCCTTCATTTTCTATTCATTTCAATAGTCCTCACTACAGTCATTCACAATACAGAAGTGAATTTAGAAAGGTAGCCCGAGCTACACAACCTCTTCTCTATTAATTCAACATAAACTTTTTGAGCAGGTTGCTGGTGTTGCATTATAGAAGGTACACTTTTATTCCACCTAATTTCTTCATGTTGTCCTGTATGTGTGCTTAGAATAGCAAATTCCCAGTGGTATTTCCCTAATTAGATTGCCAAAACCTTTCAAAATCTTTCTGTGCACACAGGTCAGTCTGACGGGCTTGGTCATTTGGGTTCCTCCCCCACATTATTTCAGGAGGACTCCATGAGATGAACACACACAAAAGCATACAAGCACGCACACAAGCACAATCACGCATACACACACGGGCACAAACACACACATGTACAAACACTCATGCACACACACATGCACCCCCCCACACACACACAAACAGCCATACATGTGCGCACGCTTGCAAGCACGCACACACGGACACACACACATTTAAAAAAATTAAGTCAGAGGTAGAGGTTTAATGTTAGCAACAGCAGCTTATAGTTGCTAAAGCAGCACTTTAAGTCCAGCGCAACACTAGTCCTTGAAGTTAACACAGGGTCAAAGTTGGCTCGATTTTTAAAAATTCCTCTCTAATCACAAATTAAATCATTTACAGCATTGTTCGGATAATTTAGCCCAACAACGTCCCTGGTTTTGGAGGAAGATTATGTGTTCTGTCTCATTTATGGTACTAAATCTGACATTTATGAGTTTTTCGGCCCTGTTTTATGGCATTAATCTTGGTTATTCTGTGTTAGGTGTCAAACAGTCAAACAGCTGGATTGGCACTGCGCAGCAGGGTAGCCTAGCGGTTAGAGCGTTGAACTAGTAACCAAAAGGTTGCAAGTTCGAATCCCCGAGCTGACAAGGTACAAATCTGTCGTTCTGCCCCTGAACAAGGCAGTTAACCCACTGTTCCTAGGCTGCCATTGAAAATAAGAATTTGTTCTTAACTGACTTGCCTAGTTAAATAAAGGTAAAACATATTTTTTTAATGATCTCTGCCTCATAAGGGCAGCAATTCAAGTCAATGTTACTGGGACTCTACAGCGCGATAACATGCTCCCGTTATCACCTGTTCATTCAACAACCGGAGCAAGGTTCACTAGACCCTAAATAATTTGAGCTATGTCAAGTGAACCTGAATTACTTTCGTGAGAAGACAACAAACCAATCCAGAGTGTTGTGTTTAAAATAATGAAAGCCCTGATCCAAATCAACCCTCGTAAAACAGATCATACAAAATGTGTATCAGTGGTAAACAGCTAGCTGGCTGAATCCATATAAAAAGACCCAACCCATTACATTCAAACCTGTATTGATTGATAACACTGAACAGTCACAGAAATGTGATCAAATAATCACTCATGGCTTTATCGATAATCTGCAAAGCTGAAACATTATTGACCGCTCACTGGACAGGATCTTTATTAAACATGCCCCTACACTGTATCATGTAATTCCTCCATAATTCCTCCATAAGTCCATTTTACTGGAAAAGGGAGAAAAAAAATCCTGGAAGACAACACCCACAAACAACAGAAACTTCCTTCATGTAGGCCTCATGATGCAATACTAGGGTGAGGGAGGCACTTGTAAAACTAAATATGAAACCACACTTTCTATGGAATCAAGTTGAAACTTCCTTTTAAGTATACAAAGTGAAAATGGGCCAGAACCTGGTGGTTAGCCATTACCTGAATGTTATTTGAACGTTATTCAAATACAGGTCTCATTAGTCATTTCCTGGAGTGGTCGGGTCAGCGTTTCCATGTTGTTCCGTGACTAAGCAATTTCTTAGTACTAGTGTGCAGTTTACCTTACTAAACATGATTAATGGCCTACAGTAGTACACAGGCATGCTGACGCTGACCAACTCAAGAGGAAGAAGGAAGAGATGGAGGGAGGAGGATAAATAAGAGGAAGATGTCAAATAAAATCCAAGACAATAGGCTCCCTCCTTCCTCCTTCGTCCCGCTCTCTCTGGGGTTTATTTTAAGAGAGAGCCACTGCAAATCTTTTCTTAGTGGAGGTAGAATGCATGAAATTACATAACCACATAGTCATTTGTACTTTTGGATTCTAATTAGAGAGGTTCGGTTTAAAATCACAAACCACTCATGGACAAAAAAAACTCCACTGTTTCAGAGATTCTTTGTGAACAATTTGGGTAAATTATTTGAAATATAGCACAAAGTCAATGCTTGGTTCTGACATTAATAGGGAGCTTATTTTCTTCTCCTCTGTTGTTCATTGTAAGTTATTGTGTTGAGGTGTTGACCACTTAACCAAGGGCTATAGTGCTATAGCGTGATTGTAATGTAAAGGCAATGTTTACAAGAACTGCATTCACAGTAAACACTGCATATGTTGGCTCAATCGGAAATTACCTTTACATTTCAATCACGCTATAGCACGGAACTTCTGCGATACGGATTGAATCGAGCCCCAAGTGAATCTATCACTTTTTTATGTACATCTGCCATTCATGTACTGTTAAGTATGAATAGATCAAAACCTTTTGTGGCTTCTTTTGTTAAAATGTTAATTGTATGGTTTAAGCACCAGTTGGACCTACTTTGATCATGCAAAGGACCATGAGACCTATGGTTCCATTTGGGGCATTGTGGGAAAAATGTCAACTTCCAGGAACTGTATTGCACTTTGTACTGCACTTTGTATTGCATCAGTGCTTAATATAATGTAATTTCTGAATCTTTATGAATGTAGGCCTACATACAGGCAACTGCCAAAATAATGGAAACACTTGAGTACAGTAAATGAGGGATACAAAGTATATTGAAAGCAGGTGCTTTCACACAGGTGTGGTTTCTGAGTTAATTAAGCAATTAGCATCCCATTATGCTTAGGGTCATGCTGGGCAGGCCATTATTTCAGCCATTATTTTGGAAACCATGGCTATGCCCCCATAGGATGACAATGCCCCCATCCACAGGTCACTGAATGGTTTGATGAGCATGAAAACGATGTAATGGTTGTCAGTCACCAGGTCTCAACTCAATTGAATACTTATGGGAGATTCTGGAGCGGCACCTGAGACAGCGTTTTCCACCACCATCAACCAAATGATGGAATTTTGCGTGGAAGAATGGTGTTGCATCCCTCCAATAGAGTTCCAGACAACTGTAGCATCTATGCCAGGGTGCATTGAAGCTGTTCTGGCTTGTGGTGGCCCAACGCCCTATTAAGACGCTTTATGTTGGTGTTTCCTTTATTTTGTCAGATACCTGTATGTTGCATTGCATGTATTTTAATGTAGTCTTGTACTCTTATGATGCCTTATCAATTGGCTTAGGAATGATTCATAAAGTAGGATTGTGTTGTATTGTTACTTGATCAAATTATTTTAGATTGATCAAAATGTCAGAGGCAATTTTAAAACAGTTGAAAAGATAGGCTTCCAAAGAGAACTGCATTTTCTGTTTAATAAAAAACAATATATTTTCTAAATAAATATAGTTAATAGTTACACTAAAAACAAAAAAAGATGTTACTATTGTAAAATGGATAATTTTACAGCACCAATAAATATATTAATGTGAAAATATACTAAAAATGTGTCTGTACATGATACAACAAACAAAAAAGCATTTCTGACACTGAAATACAAATAGAATGTTTCTTTTTTTCATAAAAGGGCAGAAAGCATCGTCTCCTAATGCTCCTGGTTCCCCACTATGCCAAGTCCTGTTCTGGCTAATCTGGGCTGGCCAGAGTGTCTCTCACTGTAGAGTTTGCCCAAGATGACCAAGGTCAGTGAGACGCCCTCAGTCCTCCTCATGACGTGTCTTCGGGCACTCAAGTGCAAAAACACATGTCCTGACTCGAGCTTAAAACTGCAACGTTGGCTGTGCGTCTTTTCACAAACATGTTTGTGGCAGGGTTAGTTTGTAACAAAATCAAGACACATGCTACCAGCCCCTCTAGCCCAACAAAACATACAGTATCTCATTTTCAGGAATGTTGAAGTTTTATCTTTCTGTTCTTTTTTTCATTCTTTAAAAAAAAAAGAAATACGTCTACAGTTTTCAATGTTTTCCATGGCCAAACAGATTGGTGATAACATTGCCAGGTGAGGAAGTAAAATCAATATCAACCATAACACTGTATATAAATATATAAATTAAATGCACAGAATACTGAAAATATTCTAGCATTATAAATTAGATGTAGTGTACTAGACAAAGGGATATTAGGTAAGTATATACAGATAATTTTTTCCATAATGGACTATTCTTTAATATGTGTGTGCAATTATATCTTTGGAAAACAAATTAAACATTAAACAAAGCAAATTGAGATCATTGATTTTGACAGTGGTGAGTTGAATGCAACTGTTCCTTGGCGGAAGATGGAATCAAGTTCAGTATTCTCTCGTCTCCATATATACCTACATTTAATATCCCTTTAGAAGTATTCTCACACCGAGTCCTATCTGGTGTTAGTCAATACAGTGGTGACAAAAACTTCACCCCATAGAGGAAGTAGTTCTGCTTTCTGACAGTTCTCTAGACCTTCAGAGGTCTGAGGAGAAACATGTTCCCGTTGCACCTCTCAGTGAAGTTATGGTCACAATTTCACTTAGTTTTTATATAGATATATTTAAGATACTCATATCCACAGCAGACCAACATCCAGTGAAGTGTTACATAAAATAAAATGTATTCTGACAAAAACTCTCAGTCCTATCCACATTCAGGCCCAAACACCCTGGCAACTAAACATTTGTCCCATTCACACTACAGACAGTGGCGCATTCGTTCACTTTATAACGTCTCATTTTTTATAGCAGCAATACACATTGTCATTGTCCTTTTAGAATATATATATATATATCTTAGAAATATACAACAGCATGTTGTTATCTCAGTCTCTCTCCATCGTTCTCTCTTGCTCGTTCTTTCTTGTGTTGTAATTTTCTGTCCATCCAGGGAATGCGTTTTCAGGTTTCAAAGTGCTGTGCCAAGAAAATATTCCTTCATTTCATTGTCCCCCTCTCCTCATCTCATCTCCTTGGTTTGTCACATCTGTGGATGACATGACAGACATTAGGTTAGAAGTTGGGCAACAAATCCTCCTCCCAGCAGGGGTGTAGCCTTGAGCAAATCACATCACCGCAAATGTGGAAAACTCCTGCAGCCCCTCCCTCTTCCTCCCCTGACCAATTGGAATCATGTCGCTGGCCACCCCACTCATGTGTGGTTCTCTAAATCCAGCACACTGTGTGGGGGGCCCCTAAGGTTCAAAGGTCAGGGATGTATATAGTAGTGTCAAGGGAGGTCATCAACACAGGGCCTTGTGGGAGTTTCACCGGAAGCAGTCAGATCTCCATTGGGCCACTGACTGAATACAGCCGTTATTTGCAACCAATGGAGATGGCGTTTTAATCCCTGATTAGTAATTGAGTTTAGGGCTTCGCCTCGTAGGAGCTATGAGTAGCACCATTAGAAACGAGCAGCATGGACACCAGCTCTACCTTCACTCAATTAAGAGCCTGTTCGTTCACAGTTACGAACCAAGGGAAACACTTTCCCTTTGAGTGTTAGTGTCATGCATGATTTAGTTCTGTCTTGAGTCCTGTACTGTGCTGACTTATAAACATGTCTGTCCATTTGTGTGATCAAGACTGGTCGAAGTTAAAAACAACAATGGATGCTAAAATTCCCCTCCTACGCAGGCGGTTATATATATCCATGTAGTGATGGGAAAGAGATAAGGAGACTATGTTGGGAGATGATAAGTCGGTCAGAATAAATGGGCATTACTACAGACTGACCCAATATGGTGCGGACTCTCACACACATAAAACCCAATATATATTCTAGCACCAAGCAAGATGTGTGTAGGGGGTTGGGTTTTATGTGTGTGAGAGAGTCCGCACATACATATATATATATATATATACTGCATTCATTTAAAGGGAATCTAAAGCGAGAAACGGGCTGTTTCTTGTGTATTGTCTAGTTTAAGTGTCTACACTATACTAGCTAGCTATAATATACTACCTTTATAGAACACACGATAGAGTCACAGTTCTAACATCAAGGATGATGTTAAGAAGAGTATCAGAATATTACGTACGACAACAGACAATACAAACACACTTACAAGCAAACATAGTCCCACACAATTCTCTATACAAACAAAAACAGATTCTATAAGCAAGTGAGAAGCATGCATTTCTCAGCAGGAGAAAAAAAATCAAGCAAATGACAGAAGTGCAAACAGGTGGATGGATGTAGATGAACGGAGTATAGATCAAGTCACGTTGTTTATCATAATATTTCGTAAACAAACCTGCAAGTTCTTTCGTTTAACTCAAGTTGTCTGGACTTGCAGTCTAATTGTGTGAATTTGCAGGAACATTTACAGGTGAGAGGGTCCTGCACAAACAAGCGCTTTCTTCTCTCTGAGCAAGGCTCACAGTGGCTGCAAGGGAAGCAAAAAGGGAGAGAGAGAGAGGTCTAAGCTATAGAGCATATCCAGCTATAGAGCCCCCGCCCCAACACACCAACATTGGACGAACATTTGAGCAATATTAGCTCAATACTTCTGCAGCCGCTGGGTGGTGTAAAGGTTGTTTGAGGTTGTGGAGCATTGTGATCGGGTTAGAAAGAGAGCACATGTAAAGACTTTTCTACACACATGGGCCTCATCATGCTTGCATACACTCACATACTCTTTCATTCATCCTCTCTAATAGCATGACAAGCACATGTGTGATTGGGTCTATGAGAAGCAACATTGAATGAGAACATTTGCACTTATACACACATGATCCTGTACACACACACACACACACACACACACACACAAAACAGGTGCATGTGATAAGGTAAAGGCCACAGCAGAAACACATAGCATTTGCTTCCCGATCCATCCAATGACATGCTCACAAGGGAGCAGCCATCTTTAAAAACCCATCCCTCCCAAAATCTGCATATATTTCCCACTACAATTACCCTACAGACATGCTCACATGATTGCCACAAACTAATGGGATGTTAGGATGACAGAATGATGGCTTGGCTGAGTAAGCGCAGGCTCAAGCACAATGTAAGGATTATAAAATACAGATCAAAGACAATCTAATCGTATTATTTTCACTAGCCTAGTTTAAGGTCAAAGTAGATGCCATCGCTGGTGCTTAAAGATGCAGTATCTTTTATGGAGGTGAACATGTGAGACAAAACAAGGACAGAGACAGGGGAGTGCTGTGATGCACCAGACGAGATGAAGCTACGCTTTGTCTCAGACAACTCAGTTGGCCGTATTTCTACTAGCTATGTGAGGTCAGATCACGTCTACGTCACGTTCAAGACCTTCCCGTCTAAAAGCATGAACAAAGCAACCCTTTTCAGGGGTACCACTCAAGGTGACAATAACTCTAATCAAACATGAACTGAGCCAAGCCTGTCTGTACTTAAAGTAACCAAACCAATTGGCACTATTGTGGTAGAAATGTAAAGACAATAGTGTTGGTTCATCCACCTATCTGCTAAAACAAAAGGCAACAGAGAAACAGAGAACAAACTTCTAGCAGCATGTAGACTCAACATGGCATCGACCCTGCTGCCATGGATTAGTGAGGGGGTGGTAGACAGCCATGCTTCATACAGACATCATCATTACCTGACAGTTCTCACTCACGTCAACTTCACATTACTGCCCTCGCCATGGACTTAAGTGCGTACGCCAGACAAAAAAAAGGTTTCTTAAAAAAAAATGGAGCCTCCTCATGCCAAACAAAAAGAGGTTTGCGTCTTACAAGATACAAACAAGTTCCTCCAAAATCAAGCCAACCATCAAGAGAGACATAGTGCCCATGTGCAGACATGCCACAGAAGAGGCGCTGGCATAGGCCTCAGACCTCATCGTGCCAGTGTCTCTCTCTTTCTTTCTCTTTTGGTCATTGCCCCTAAAAAATAGAGAACAGGGCAAAAGAGAAAAGACACCTAAGTGGAGGCAGGGACAATCATACAGAGTTCAATCAATAGAGTTTAGGCCAAAGAGGAGACAATCAATCAAGTCGGGCATCTCCCTTCTAATCTAGTCTCCTTATTAGCAGTGGGATCGATCCCTGTTTGAACATGTGTGTGTCTCAATTTAAATGCGTGTGTCAATGTAAATACATCCACTGTTGCCTTTGTAAATCAGTCTATGCATATCAAGAGTTCTATTTTCGGCTGGCATTAAGGCAGTACTACCGTGAAATGCGCTTTAGTTTGCAATTTCGTCATGTAAAAACTAGCTCACTTGCATTTTGCGGCCCTAACGCCAGGTTCGGTAATTTACCCTTCTTATATCAATCAGCACGCTTGTGCTCAGATGGGTGGGGTGGAACATTTTTAGGCGTGTCCTTAAAAACATGATCCAAAGCGCTAATTTCAGGCAGTGCTGATAGGGATATTTAAGACCAACCAAAAGCTGGTTTTAGCGGTAACGCAGTTGGTTATGGCATGAATGTTGACAGCGGAAACTCAGCCTATACAGCAGTGACGCACACTGCCAATATGCGCATGGAACAAGAGTAGCCTAATGTTCCTGTATACTTTGTATATAGAAACATAAAAAAAAACATTTTATTTTATTTGGTTAAAAATCAAGTATAGCCTCCCCTCCTCTCAATGAAGGCTTTTTTTGTCCTGCCCAATGCAATTGTGAAGTAGTCAAGACTGTCGATAAAGGGTTTGGCTCCTGAGACCACCTGGAAATAAATCTTAATCACCAAAGCTTTATTAAAATATAAAGTTTGAAAGGAGTAAAGGAGTGAGCTGACATTCCCTTTTTATCTATGCATTGTAGGTAGGCCCACATTATTTTTGCCATGCAGGTCCCATTTTGGATGCGTGTAAACCCTTCTCCATTATGTGTCATGCCCATCATGAAACGAGAGATGAGAACCTCATTGAAAACCGATTAACCTCGTATTTAGAAGTTATCTGTAACAATTGCCTGTTTTCTGTTTCATATGTTCAAAACAAAAGCCCTCCCTTAAGCCTAATATAACGAAGGCTGGTTCAACAGCAAGGCGTTTCTTTTTATCCTGCCGATTTTATGATATTACATTTTACAATTATTTATTGTTGTTTTAAAAAAACAAAACAGATTGGTTGAAATAACATTAAAAGAAAAACAAGCTTATTAGAATGATTCACCTTCCTGGTTTTATTTGTTTTGTTTAGAATTTGATTATAACTATTCGTTCTCTTTGTAGGCCAAATCAATAATGAATTTAATATTGCTTATTGACAATGTTTGGCATGTCCGTGCTCAGCTAGAATGCAATTTACAGTAGGCCTAGCCCCTAAATGTGAATGCTATTAAGCCATACAATTACTTAGAACAATGTGGACTGCAAATGGGTTAAAGTTAATATATTTAGCAAAGATAGGTCTTCATTTTGTTATTTTGTTTCTGTAAGAAATTTAAGCCACTTAACATATAGCGCTAATGCCTGCACTTATATTTACCATTGCGTTAGGTTTGTTAAAATAGAGCCCCAAGTATGTGTCTAGAGCAGTGGTTCCCAAACCTTTTATAGTTCCGTACCCCTTTCAAACATTCAACCCCCTCTAGCACCTGGGTCAGTGCACTCTCAAATGTTGTTTTTTGCCATCATTGTAAGCCTGCCACACACACACTATATGATACATTTATTAAACATAAGAATGATTGTGAGTTGTCGTCACAACCCGGCTCATGGGAAGTGACAAAGAGCTCTTATAGGATTAGGGCACAAATAATAATAATCAATAATTTTGCTCTTTTTTTAACCATCTTACATATAAAACCTTAATTGTTCATAGAAAATTGTGAAAAACTCACCACAGGTTAATGAGAAGGGTGTGCTTGAAAGGATGCACATAACTCTGCAATGTTGGGTTGTATTGGAGAGAGCCTCAGTCTTAAATCATTTTCCACACACAGTCTGTGCCTGTATTTAGTTTTCATGCTAGTGAGGGCCGAGAATCCACTCTCACATAGGTACGTGGTTGCAAAGGGCATCAGTGTCTTAACAGTGTGATTTTCTAAGGCAGGATACTCTGAGTGCAGCTCAATCCAGAAATCTGGCAGTGCCATCTGATTAAATTCAATATTCACAGAACCACTTGTTTACAATTTCGATGAGATATCTCTTGTTCAGATATCGGTAAGTGGACTGGAAGCAGGGCATGAAAGGGATAACGAATCCAGTTGTTTGTTACCTGTGTAATTGCAGATCCAACTCCCTCAGGTGCTTCGCTATATCATATTTGGCATTGTCCGTAAACTTGAGTTAATTTGCACACAAAAAAAATCATACAATGATGGAAAGACCTGTGTGTTGTCCTTGTTAAATGCAGACAGAGAAGCGCTCCAACTTCTTAATCATAGCATCAATTTTGTCCCGCACATTGAATATAGTTATGGAGAGTCCCTGTAATCCTGGATTCAGATCATTCAGGCGAGAAAAAAAAAAACATAGGCCAGTCGTGTGAGAAACTCTTCATCATGCAAGCGGTTAGACAAGTGAAAATGATGGTCACTAAAGAAAACTTTAAGCTTGTCTCTCAATTTTAAAAAACGTGTCAATACTTTGCCCCTTGATAACCAGCACACTTCTGTATATTGTAAAAGCATCACATGGTCGCTGCCCATATCGTTGCATAATGTAGAAAATACACAAAGGTTCAGGGGCCTTGCTTTAACAAAGTTAACCATTTTCACTGTAGTGTCCAAACCGTCTTTCAAGCTGTCAGGCATTCCCTTGGCAACAAGAGCCTCTCGGTGGATGCTGCAGTGTACCCAAGTGGCGTCAGGAGCAACTGCTTGCACATGCGTTACCACTCAACTATGTCTCCCTGTCATGGTTTTTGCGCAGTCAGTAAAGATACCAACACATCTTGACCACAAAAGTCCATTTGATGTCACAAAGCTGTCCAGTACTTAAAAAATATCCTCTCCTGTTGTCGTTTGCAGTGGTTTGCAGAAGAGGGCGTCTTCCTTAATTGAGCCCTCATAAACGTAACGGACATTTACCAGGAGCTGTGCCAGGCCCGCCACATCTGTTGACTCATCCAGCTGTAACGCATAGAATTCACTGGCTTGTATGCGAAGCAGTAATTGTTCCAAAACATCTACTGCCATGTCACTGATGCGTCGTGAAACACTGTTGTTTGATGGAGGCATTGTCTGTATAGTTTTTTTGGCCTTTTCCCCCAGCATTGTCCCAGCCATATCCCCAGCATTGTCCCAGCCATAGGAAGAACTAAGTCCTCCACAATAGTATGGGGCTTGCCTGTCCTAGCCACTTGGTAGCTCACCATATAAGACACTTCTAGCCCCTTCTTATTAATGCTATCTGTTGCTTTTATACATGTCTTACTACTCGAAAGTCATCTAGATTCTCGCTAAAAAAACTCCTGTGGCTTATTTTTCAAATTGGCATGTTTTGCTTCTAAATGTCTGCGCAAGAGTGAAGGTTTCATTGGGTTGTGAGATAGTACTTTTGTACTTTTGCACTGAGGAAAGGCACTACTCCCAATATAAGTGAACCACAAATCAATGTAGTTCTCATCATATTTGCACCTCTTCGATGGTCCAACGTCCCTGTCTGTTGTTCAGTGCTTTGCCGGGTAAAACTGTCAGTGTCCATGCTAGCTGGGCTAACAATAAATGTAGAATTACTGATGCTAGCATTGGATGTGCTCGTAGAAGCAGAACAACTTGTGTCGTCAACAGGTGTTGTACTGCTGATTGTAGCAGTACTACCAGTAGAGCTGATATGTGTCTCTATTGACGCAGGCCATACTTTTTTTAACCATTTATCAATTTTTGAGCAAATGGAATGAGCAGCAGCCACGTTTGGCTACATACGTTAGTGGAATTCCCATGAGAGACTAACGGTTAATGTGATTAGATTATTTGACTAGGCTACATGTATTTGACATTGTGTTGTTATTTCGCTGAGCACTAGATGGTTTCATTTTATTTTTGGCAGTGAAACGAGGCTACTCAGGCGAGAAAACCTTACCCAAATGTATAGCCCCTTTGGAAAATATAAATGGATTGTTTGAAAATGTGAAGAATAAAATAAAATAATAATCATTAAAACAAATGTAATCTTTGTCGTGCCCCCGACGGCATTGCGCGTGTACCCCAGTTTGGGAAAACCTGGTCTATAGTATTATGTTCAGTATGCATTTGAGTGAATGAGTGAGGGTGTGTCTGAGCTCATGAATGGCCTGTCTTTTCCCTGCACCCCACCCTGGCCTGGCTAGGGTGAGCTGTCTGCCTACGTGCTGGGTGGCAGGCAGAGGTGTGTGTGGCACAGCGCGGGGACAAGGCTCAGCTCAGCCTCATGACAAATGGATTTGATTTAGCCCTCTTAGGTAACTAACATGATCCCATCTCTCCTCCACTGATCCATGGGCTTTAACCCTGCGTGGTTCTTATCCAATTAAAACAAGGGACGTCCTCTGAAGTGCCAGCTGAGATGGCTAAAGACATGTACACACACGTCTCTCTCACACACACACACACACACACACACACACACACACACACACACACACACACACACACACACCCCTGCATCAACACTGACAGTCAGTCTGTTTCCCTCCCTCCACACTGCCTGTAACTAACCACGTCCACTGCGTCTTCATCTCCAGGCTCATCCACTATTTACAACTTTAAAAATAAAAATGGGTTAACTGAATGACACCTGTTGCAATGATTACAGTGTGGAAGTAGCCACGAGGGCTGAGGGTCAGGCATGAGCAACTGGAGCTAAGAAGAAGGCTGCTGGACAGCCCGGCCAGTCGTGGATGGTCTGGCACTAGCTAACTACCTCAACCCAACTGTTACAGCCGCACAGTAAAGCACTAAACCAACCGCCATAAAACGAACAGACCCTGGCAGGAAGACAAACTGAAACAAACCCCGTAAAAAAAACTATATATCTTATCAGCACCAGTAAAGATAGAGGAGAAAGGCTGTTTTTTCCATAAGGTGTGCTGCTAGTCCTCTAACTCCCACAAGGTGTGAAGGGAACATGGAGAACTAGGCCTCTACCTCCCCTCCCTCGCTATGTTAAAAAGAGAGAGACAGGGCTATGTGGTGTGGTGTAGGAGCCTATGAGGTGCTGATAATCCCAATCACTATTAGAAGGCAACATAACACTTCCTCTCACCACCCTTTAAAATGATCGACTCAGTCCTATCAGCAGGAGCAGGGCAGCTGCTGACTTCTCAGTGCAGCAGGGGTAAAAGATACTGTAGCTTCACCGTTACTATTAGCATTAGCGCTACCCCACATTGTTGCCGGTACCACAGTGTCCAGCTGGCTTCTTCTCATCTGCATGTACAGTTGCCAATCAACATGAGGAATACTGAATACTTATTGGTTCGGGAGGATTAGGTCCCAGTCCTCTGTGTTAAGTTAAAGCGTCTGTGGGAACGGGATGATGATTGGTTGGGAAACTGGTCAATCAAAATATTCAGATATTTTGGGGCTGGCAGATAGAGCTGTTTTGACAGTTTGAATATCAGAGTGGGAGCCAAACTGAACACAGACAGCTCCCTCCCCTCATCCCACAAATAACTCAACAATAACAACGCAAAACATCTACTTACTTTTCTTTCTTTGCCTTAACTTCTGGCTTTGGTCTGAAATTAAGAGGAAAATAGAGAACAAAACCTTTAGCTTTATATTTAGCTTTTTATTAAAGGCCCAGTGCAGTCAAAAACATGATCTCCTATGTTTTATATACATTTTCACACAATGAGGTTGGAATAATACTGTAAAAAAAATGTAATGATGATAATGCCCTTTTAGTGAGAGCTGTTTGAAAAGACCGACTGAAATGTCAGCCTGTTTTGGTGGGATGGAGTTTTGGCCTCAATAATTAGTTAATAGACCAATAAGAAAGAGATTTCGAAATCTCTCTGCCAATAATAGCTAGTTTTCAGTTTTCCCCTCCCTACTCAGAACACTCCCAGACAGTAATAGCAAAATAAGAAGCTATTTGTTTCTTTTTGAAAATGTAAATTGAAAACAATCACAGTAAGGTACTTAATTATTACCCAGAAATGATTTGATATTGAGATAAAAACAGCTGCATTGGACCTTTAACCAGTAAGCAAAACAGTGAAGCCTGAAATCATTATAGACCTGAGAAAAGATTCTTACCTGCATTCACACTTTCGATGTTCTGTGAAACTTAACTGAAAATTATGCTGCGATACTCTCTGTTTCACTTGTATTACCTGTAGAGAAACATAAGAGATGAAACATTAAAATTCACATTGAAAAAGGGTCAATCCCCCCAAACCAAATTCCTCTGCCGCAACATTACTACCTCAGAGATTCTTAGTGAGTGATTGCTCTGACCATTGACAAAGTGGTCACAGTCTGACCACTAGCTAACCGGTCGGTGAAGATAGGCAGACACCATAGCCAGGCATGCGCTGTATCACATTCCTATAGCTTATTCCTTTCCACCCTAGGCTCATGCCAACAGTAAGTCCTGACTCCTGACCGTGGCCAAGAAAGACTTCAACCACATAAACAGGGGCGTAAACAGGGTGTGCAAGGGTAAACAAAATAGCTGACATGCCAAGCCCCTGCTGCTTCACTTTTTCCATGGGACAGTGAGAAAAGCAAAGCAAGAGAGAGAGAGACCTAGATAACCAGTGAGAAGAGGAACGGAAGAGAGAAAGGACACCGAGAGATACGGAAGAGAGAGGGGGTTGTAAGTGATAGGAGAGAGATGGAATGAGAGTGAGAGGGGAGAGAGAGAGAGGGTTGAACAAATCCCCTGTTCACCGGTCCCGGCGAGAATTGGAGTTGGCGCTTACCTCCATGGTAACATTTTTTGTTTCTGTGGGGACACACTCGAGCGCCTCGTCGTTGCAGCATCCGGCGCAGCGCATGAGCACCACGCACGAGGGGATGTAGGTGTGCTCAATCTCATCTGGATACTCCTGGAAGATGTCCACCAGCATCTCCCGTGTCCGACACATGCTCTTGTTATACACGTCCATGAACGGGACCACTGCAGGAGGAAGAGCAGAGGGAGAACATCAGTACTGTTTCCTTCTCATCCTCACTGTGCCATAGATAACTGTCAGTAACAGTAAGATTCCTTGAGGAGAAGACAGCAACATCAGTGGCAACCCTACCACAAAACTGCTATACTGCAGAGTATAGCACATCCAACCTCTCCACTTTGTAAAACTCTCCAATGCATTCTCTTTCATCCTTCTTTCCTCCCTCATTCCCCAGTTGTGTGCCTTTTTCTCCTTTATCCTAACTCTCCATGCCTCCTCTATTTCCTAGAATCCCCCTGTCATCCCCCCATTTGTTCTGGTTCCACTTGGCAGTGGAAGAGAGTACTTGTGTGCCTTTGTGGTCGTCAAAAGGTACAGGCATTTGTTTCCTGAGTGGTTCCCATTACTAAAGCCAGCTTAGCAGATAAACAAAGCCACATATATATGGCTTCAGATGCAACAAAGCAGACCATTGTGCTGACAAGGGTCTTAATGTCCCCCAGCAAAACAAAACAATGTCAAACCTGCGCATGTGCTCACAGCTGTCTAAAGCCCACCTAGGGCTGGGCGATATGGCCAAAATACTATATCACGGTATTTAAAAAAAAAAATTGTTTTAAAAAGGACAGTGTGGCGGTATTTTTTGTTTTTGAATAAAAAAATTCTACATTTGCTTTATGAGTAGTGAGTGATCCTAGAGTGGCAACACAATTCTTATTGTTTTATACTGTTCAACTTCAACCAAAACAAATTTCAGCAGTTTTATAATTTCTGCATTTCCTGCACTCAATTGCAGTGGTGGGAAAAGTACCCAATTGTCAAACTTGAGTAAAAGTAAAGATACCTTAATAGAAAAGTGAAAGTCACCCAGTAAAATACTACTTGAGTAAAAGTCTAAAAGTCTAAAAGTATTTGGTTTTAAAATATACCTGAGTATCAAAAGTAAATGTACTTAAGTATCAAAAGTAAGAGTATAAATCATTTCAAACTCCTTATATTAAGCAAAACAGATGGCACCATGGTCTTGTTTTTTTTTTTACAGATAGCCAGAGGCACACTCCAAAACTGTTGGAATCATGTAAATAGAATGACTATTCTAATTCTATAGTTAGAATATAATAGTGGGCACTTTGAATACAGTGTTGTTTGAGATGACAATGAATTAAAATGCCAAGGAGGAGTTATTGTGACAGGGTAGGTACTAAAGTGTTGATAAGTGTTTCCTAGGGGACCCTATAAGCTTTGGCTACATTGCATGTTCTCTTAGCTACTTCATGTAGCCAATATATTCTTGCTTTGTATATTCCTCTTTGATTTAGAAGATACTGTTGCACAAACATGCTGATTTAGGTCTACACCATCACTGGTATTATCAGGCAGTAATTAGCTAGCTACGTTTGCTCTTACTCAGTACATTTATTAGCTAGCTATTAGCATCAGCGGCTAACAATTAGCATCTCACAAGATTTAGGGCAACTTGTGAAGAAAATACAAACTAGCTGTTTGCTGATGTAAGAAACACAAACTAATCGTGTCATTATAGAACGCTAGTGGATTTATATTAAGAAGCAAAGTGAAAACAGCGTTGTTATCAACATTGTTGCATTGACCATGCAGACTGAACGCAAATGTCTCGTGGTTGATTAATGTCAAATGCCCTCCTTGAGTGACAGGGGGCGTGGCTAGGTCTGTGTGGAAAGTGGCGCGGAGAGAGATGACTCAAGAAGCAAGTAAACTATTAAAATTGACATTACACATGGCATATCACATTTAACAAACCAAACATTCAAATACCGGTATAGAAGGTAAAGTAAAAACCCAAAACGGTTCCTGCATCAATACTGGTATATCATAAAATACGGTATACAGCCCAGCCCTAAACCCATCACACATTCAAACCCACACACAGGGACAACTACAACACATCCACACGTTTAAGCTGCATGATCTGAACTCACTCACACATGCCATATACATACAACCCAGAATTCCTCAGATGCTGACTAACCCTACCTGTCTCCATCCGAGAATAATCCCCCACCCTCCATCCTATGAACTGGTTTTCCAGCAACCCCGTCCCCCTCCTGACCCCCAGGTCATCCGAGCAGCCCATGACCTCAGGCTGTGCGGTGCCAGGGTTCACCTCTGACATGTGACCCCCGGCAGCCCACCCCTTAACCAGTCGGCCTGGTCAGTTCCGGCCTAATGCTACAACAACATCCTGACACACCACTGCATGCCGTAGCTGGCTCTGTTACTCCTTCTCAAACCATGCACCGCTGCTGCTAGCCCCTGGATGACCTGCCTGGTCAGCAGATGCAGTGTCCACTACCTCCCTTTATCCCTCCCAGCACCTGCTCTCAGAGGAGAAGCCCAGGCCAGCCTGTAGGCCTGTGGGGGGAGAAAGGCTGTCTGTCTCGCTGCCATAGTCTACAGCCCAAGGTCACCAGCCCAACATGTCTACCTGTGCTGTTCTGGCTCTACGAAGCCCCACAGTCTCCCTCTGCACAGCTGCTGCTTCACACTCTGTCTAGCAGCGTTCTAGTACCTAGGCAACATTTGTTTTAATGTGATTGTGTGAGTATGTGTGTGTGTGTGTGTGTGTAAGCCCATTAGAGCAAGCTTGACGTCTTAGCCTATGTCATGCACATTTTTCCATGGTAGGCTATGCATCACGTTTTAAAAAAGCAATGCAGTTTTGCCTCCCTGAATTATGTATATATAATTTCCATAATGTAATTGCATGCACAATCATTTTTGGTATGTCATTAAGCCATGCATCAATGTATGGAATTAGCTTATTATACAGCAAGACTCCAATACATTCTATTTAGGTGACAAGTAATATAGCCTCTTCTGACCATGACAACTATGCTATGGTGCCAGATACACACTTGTTATATCGATTACATATCCTATAGGATATATCTAAACCCATGCGTAAATCTGTGTGTGAGTGTTTGTTAATGGTATGCATGTGGAGTATTTCCATTCACCTCACCCTTTGCTCATTAAACATTAGTCACAAAACCTTTCTATGCTCTACAATAGTCATTTGAATGCCAGTCATACTTCGAATAACTGTACTTTTCCATAGTTGAAAATATACTATTAAGTCTATTTGTTCTGTCTCCACAAATGTAAATGTTTTTTATTAACAAATTCAAATTCTGTGTTTGACTATTCTCTAAAAAGTTACTTTTAAAACACTAATAACTTATCCATGTAGGGGAAATAAACTGTGTCGTTTTAATCAATACCTTGCTTTGTGTATGGGTATGTGAATCATAGATGGAGAGTGCTGGGCTGGACAGAGTTTGCTATACTCTCCTTAAATCGATATTGAAACTCCTTTAGAAGCCTCAGGAAGCTAATCAACACAACAAGGTCCTCAGCCCTGGGGCTGTCCTCGCTATGAATCCCGTCTCATGTGAGAAAGAAAGAAGAAAGGACAACAATGAACAAGTTGAGGGAAGTTGGAGATGCCAGATACCATGGAAACTATGTAGAGTGCCTCCACTAAAGCTGTGTTCGAGAGAAAGAGCAGTGACCCATCGCTGTGATGGCGGAATACTGGTACAATGTTATAGTGAATGGGGTACATGCATGCTTCTACTGGGGCACAAAGGGATGTAGATGGTGCAGGGGAGATGGTATTTAGAGGATATGGATATTCTGTCTCTGTGTATTTTGAGATTGAGTGTGTCTTAGTGAGAGTATGTTTTGAGGGGCAGTATTGTTGACATGCGGGACTGTGTGTGTGTGAACTGAAGTGAGAGAGGGTGGAGGTTCTCTGTATCTCGCTCTCTCTCTCTGTGTGCGTGCGTGCGAAATGAAGGTCAAAAGCCGCTCACAGGTGTCAGAGAAGAGGAATGGAGTCGCTGCCCTTGTGCTGAGAATAACAAACAACCACATTTCAATTCCTGTGTTTTCTCTGCTGAGGACCAGTCCCTGACGTATCACAGTGAGTAACCTGTCTGTATCCACTATTGACTAACATGACTAGCCTTGAACACAGCTAACAAGTGAAACACACTCTGTCCCTGTCAATAAACAAACATAACCATGCATACAGAAATGCTTTTGTCCAATATAAATGATACAATCTGACCATGTGTTTGCCATGTTCCCAAATCACAAGAGGAGGAAGAAAAAGTCTAAATAAAACATGAATTCAGCAGTGGCCTTGAATTCATGCAGTAACCTTGTCTGTTAACATATAGAAGACTATTTGGATCAGACACACTTATATTGTCCCGTGTGGCTCAGTTGGTAGAGCATGGTGTTTGCAACGCCAGGGTTGTGGGTTTGATTCCCACGGGGGACCAGTACGGGAAAAAAAATTATGAAATGTATGCATTCACTACTGTAAGTTGCTCTGGATAAGAGCATCTGCTAAATGACTAAAATGTAATTCCAAAGTCCCAAGTAAAGCCTTTCACTCAGGGACTCACCACTAAGACGTCAATATAGTACCATGGGGTCCTATATGATACTCATATTCTCTCACTGATAGAGAGGGAGCATTGACACAATGTAAAGATTTTTTTATGACAATAGCCATGTGCAAAAGCCATGTGCAACAGCCAAAAACTCATTTTCATTGAAGGCCTAAACTTGAAAAGACTGTTCTGGGAAAATTCAGATTCAGAATATGTCCACTAGGTGGCTATACACACACCAAATCCCCCAATAAAGGTAAACACTGAGAATAAACTTCTACAATATTGCACTTGTAATACATTTGGCACTTACCATCATTTTTACTCTTCTCCCCGTTCTTGGGTATGTGGGCTGTCTGTAAAAATGCAAACATGTAAGCCATTAGAGCAAGCTTAACGTCTTATCCTATGTCATGCACATTTTTTCCATGGTAGGCTATGCATCACGTTTTCAAAAGGCAATGCAGTTTTGCTTCTGAATTATGTATATATAATTTCCATAATGTAATTGCATGCACAGTCATTTGTGGTATGTCATTAAGCCATGCATCAATGTATGGCATTAGCTTATTATACAGCAAGACTCCAATACATTCCCCCTTTATTATGACAGCTAGCCTACTTCATTGAATATTTTCCCGCCTATGGGCAAGTGAAGAGAGAAAATGGCATCACAGCAGCGCTTCAGTCACGTTATCACCTGACGTAGACTGTTGCAATAGCTCTTCAATATTGCGTGAGAAAGAAGCCGATGTAATTTTATAGATGAAAGACAGTGAGGTGGGTTGCCCATTGTTAGCATTTACTGGTTATCATAAACATTTGAGCTTATGTTTTAATGAACAAGGCCTACGTTTAATAGAAACGGGCTATTATTAGCCTTAAGTACGGAGTGAAATACATGTTGACACTATACCCTCTGCGACCAGCTAGGCTATTCTGTTAAGGGACAACAGGTTTGCACTATCCTTGCGCTCTCAAGAGACAGGTCGTCTGGACTTTGCTTTTCATTACAGTAGACTAGTCTACAAACGAGAGCAAATACATTGCCAATATTGGAATCAACCCACGGGACACATATCAATTCAACCTCTTATTCCACGTTGGTTCAATAAAAAGAAAGTTGGTTCAACCAGTGTGTGCCCAGTGGGAATAGTGACTAACTATGTTGTCGTGATTTTATTCAATAGGAATCCAATTGAATTAAATCACCACAACATATAGTCGTGATTTTGGATTATGCTAGTGTAATGATGCAACTCATTTCACTTTTAAATCACTCAAAATTCCGATTTAGCCTAGCCTACTATTTGACATTAATGCCAGGTGCATTGTGCATTTTCAAAACTTATAATAGAAAATACAGCATTGCCTATGACACTTTTTCCAAAAAGGACCAAAATGTATGTCAAACGTCAGGATTAACAATTCAACAGTGGCATAAAACCTCTCTTTAGGCCTATGATTCACAGAAAGTGAATACATTATAAGTGACCTACGGACCTAGCAGCAAGTGACGAGATGTGATCGCCCTTGTCGCTCACTCATTAATGAAACATGAACAGCATTATATTCCTAATTCATCGGATGTATCTGATCCCCATCCGATTTAAATATAATTCTCACCTTAACTGCATACAAATGAAGCTGAAGCAGCACTGCAAATAATAATTGTACAAAACTGCCAATGTTCATGATTGTAATTCCGAAGGTGAGTTGGACAGTTGTACTAAAATTTCAGCTGTCGTTTGGATCAGACACAATAATAAAGAAAAACCACAAAAAAAATTCAACAATTTCTTGATAATCTTGGTTATAGTAAAAATCTAATCCATCCAAACATGGCAGATGTGCCACCTGAGAGGAATCCTTTTTTATGTTTTTTGTATTGCATCCGCCTCTAAGGAATCTCAGAGAATAGCCCCAAAGAAAGGTAACATCCAAAATGCGTCGGTCATCCGGAGACTCTTCCAAGATTTCTATTCTACATCCACATTAGAAACCCCATAATGGACTGAACATCTCCGTCCTATTATCTGCTCACCAGGATGACAACTTTCACCAACTTCTGAAAGCAACTTTACGCATTGCCTTCACCGTGTGAAAGCGGCGGCTGAGTTATTACAAATTGATCAGAGTGGTGTGAGCGTTTGCCTGTGCAAAGTGATCCGTTAGCATTCCTCCTTGAAAAGGTCTCCCTTTCCTTGTCTAGATTTTTAAAATGTATTTTACTATGACTTTGTTTCTCTTCAATGTTCGGACGTCCAGGCGCAAAATAGGGAGATCTTGTCATACACCTCCGTTTCTCGCTCGTGTAGCGCGTTTACTGTTCTATGATCATGAGCTATTGCCTTTAGCAATCGGACGTGTAGGATGACGCTTGCGCTCATTGGCTAGATCACCAATGTGGGCGGTACTGGTTGGCAGGCGAGGGGTGGTGGGCGCGCTTCCATAAAATATTTAACAGTGATGTTCACATGGTGCGATTTGGTGAGTGTTTAAATCACAACTTTGACGCAAAATATAATACATGACACGTTTAAAGTGGTAAGTATTAAATGTCCAATAGTTAGTTGTGTTGTTGGTGCCTTTCATGTTCTCTTTTTGCCTTTCTGGCTACAGTGAATCATTCAAAAGCTGCAAATAATAGTTTTGTGATAGCCTTTACCATTTTGTGGAAATATTAGAATTTACATACAAAAACCTTTGGTTGCAAAATAAAAAGTATGTTATAAGCAGGGGCGAAAATCTGCTATCAACTTTGGAGGGGACAATTACATGAAATTTTCTCAAGAGCAATTCCTGAGGGGGACACCAAAAGTAGTGCTGTAACACATAGCCTACATTGTAATATGGTAAATGTATATTGAGGAACCAAAGAAATAAGGTGTTTGCCGTACTCCTAACTACCGGTACCCAAAACTACACAACAGCAATACCATTGCCTTTAACAAATCGTAGTTCAGTCACCAGTTTAAGTTGAGAGTGGGGGTATCCATGGCATTTTCCAATTATGTTCCTATTTTACAAGTCAAAAAAATTGAGAACCTTTCATAATGTTGCCAAACAAAGACTCAACAAACTTACCTGAGACTCCATCTCTGTCAGTCTGTCCCTGCATATCTGTCCCCAACTCTGCTGTCTGTGTGCCATCTGTTGCCTGCTCTGCCTAATGACATCATTGTGAAACTATTTCCATTAGAATTTCATTTCTTTCTTATGAACATTTTATCAACTAGTCTTTGAGATATTAGGCTACTAGGGTTCTTACTTTGCGTTTTGGTGTACTGAAAAATACTCTGATGTCCGTCTTTTATTTTTCTGCCATTTTTCTACCTGGCTGGCTGGCTACACACACACACACAGTGTGTAGGTTATTTACAGAAGGAGATGGGCTTCTATCATCTTATCTTTTATCATTCTATTTGGGCTTCGATCTAAAAGGTAGCTAGCAAAATGTGAAACGGATTAAAATGACAAGAGTTGACAGCTGTATGAGTTCACCATTTACACAACATGCTGCAACCTTTTGTAATTTTAATAGTTTGTTTCATATTGGCTGGCTTCCAACAATAGCTGAATTTGCAAAGCTAGCGAGCACCAATTCCGTTTCAGTGGTGTTTGCTATAATCTTTGCTACCCGGGTTAAATAAAATAAATAAATAAAAGTTCCCTTGCGACAATTTAGCTTTTGCAACGAGACCATTAAATATATTTAAGACAATGGTAGAAGAGAGTGTACTTCTGTTCAGTTTGGACTTCAGTTTATCGCTAACCTTATCACAGGGACTTTGAAGCACTAACTTACATCATCTGCATGCTGATTCTTGGAATAAATTGACGATAGCAAAGATTCCATCTTTGACGAGGCCACATAAATGGAATAGGTACTAGCTAGCCTAATAGTTCATATTTGCGCGCTAGCTCTGCATATTCAGCTAGTGTGTGCGCGCGATTGACTGGATTAACCTCACGTCAGTTACGTTCATTGAGTGTCTTTCAGACAGTAGACACGACCTGTTACCTTGCCAACAAAGGAACTGGCAGTGGATCAAACCATTGTGAGGCAAAGGGTGGGGGGGTCGCAATCTTTTGAAACTTAAAAATGCGCTATTAAGTGTCTATAATCAGCACAATCGCTTTCATTGCGTATTATTAATATTATTTAAATTACATAGTTATGTTTCAGTGATATATTGGGGGGGACAAATCATATTTTTCCCAGGATGGGGGGGTCGTGTCCCCCCCGTCCCCCCCGGGATTTCCGCCCCTGGTTATAAGTATTGGCAAGTGAGACAGTTACCATAAACAATGTGAAAACACCCAATTAGAATCAGGCTAGGCCTAGACTAGTGCAGGAATCGCTTTTGCACCTAAAGTTAACTTCCAGCGCTTGGTGCACACATGTCTTTAGTTCATCAGTTAAACAGAGATGGAAGCCTATATTGGACATTCAAGATGCCTGGATCTCTAAAAAGATACAGAGTACAGTAGGTGAGAATGTTCAGGTATGAAAGAGTGGAGAGGGACTTGCAATGGCCTGGGCTGTATAGTGTTTTGCTCTTGTTATACGACACACGATGCCGAGTTCAGGAATCAAAAAGGGCTCATTCCATAGCCTCATTATCATAGCACTTTCTAGGTGCTGAACGTTTCAAGAAATTGTCCTTATTAGAAAGTAAGTCAAACTTTAATAGGGGGACTGCATGAGTCTGTACGGATGTGATATCACACACACACACACACACACACACACAGATAGAGCGAGATACAGAGAACCTCCACCCAGTGGCGGTTCTAGACCATTTCAACTGGGGGGCCAAGCTGGGGCCAGTTGTACTGTTAGAGGGTCCAGTTACATTAGACGTTATTGTTGACATATTGTTTTCTTCACTGCATTGCAAGCATTAGCAGACAAAAGACCATGTTCACAATCATCATCGTTGCCACTGTCTAATTACGGATGTAAAAAAAGAATGATAGCAAAAATGAGTTATGTAGAAATGATTTCATACTCCACATTTAGGGGGGTCACAAGGGGGTCCAAAATTGTTGTCACAGGGGCACTGCCCCCCCCCCCCCAGAACCACTAGTGCCTCCACCCTCTCTCGCTTCAGTTCACACACACAGTCCCACATCTCACCAATACTGCCCTTCAAAACATACTCTCACTAAGACACACTCAATCTCAAAATACGCACAGAGACAGAATATCCATATCTTCTAAATCCCATCTCCCCTGCACCAACTACATCCCTTTGTGCCCCAGTAGAAGCATGCATGTTCCCCATTCACTATAAAATTGTACCACAATTCCGCAATCACAGCGATGGGTCACTGCTCTTTCTCTCGAATACAGCTTTAGTGGAGGGACTCCAGATAGTTTCCATGGTATCTGGCATCTCCAACTTCCCTCACCTCATTCGTTATTGTATTTTCTCCTTTCTTTCTCACATGAGACGGGATTCATAGCGAGGACAGCCCCAGGGCTGAGGACCTTGTTGTGTTGATTAGCTTCCTGAGGCTTCTAAAGGAGTTTCAATATCGATTTAATGAGAGTATAGCAAACTCTGTCCAGCCCAGCACTCCCCATCTATGATTCACATACCCATACACAAAGCAAGGTGTTGATTAAAACAACACAGTTTATTTCCCCTACATGGATAAGTTATTAGTGTTTTAAAAGTACGTTTTTAGAGAATAGTCAAACACAGAATTAGAATTTGTAAATACAAAATATAATATTTAGATTTGTGGAGACAGAACAAATAGACTTTTTAGTATATTTCCAACTATGGAAAAGTACAGTTATTCAAAGTATGACTGGCATTCAAATGACTATTGTAGAGCATAGAAAGGTTTTGTGACTAATGTTTAATGAGCAACGGGTGAGGCGAATGGAAATACTCCACATGCATACCATTTACAAACACTCACACACAGATTTACCCATCTAGCATGGGTTTAGATATATCCTATAGGATATGTAATCGATATAACAAGGGTGTATCTGACACCATAGCATATTGCATTCATTCTAATATACATATTCTTGACATGTCTGCTTTCCCTCAGATTTTCCTCGATATTTTCTGTGAAGGGGAGTTGTCATTATATGTGCTTGTGTCTGTGGTGGCTACATGTGAATTTGGTCAGAAGAGGCTATATTACTTGTCACCTAAATAGAATCCCAATAAAAGTGAAGTGTTATTTCCTCTTCTATGGGATGACTATGGTTTGACCGGCAAGTCACAGGTGCTAATGTATTTCACCCTCTGTTCATTGCACTCATACTGTTAACCTGTAGAGGACACTGTGGAGTAATTTGACTCATCATTTATCAGTGAAATAATATGATTTTACAGCAGACAAGAACATATTTTCATTCAAAACATGTCCATAGCAAGAAAAGGTACATTTCGCTCTGTTCACATGTTTGGGAATAATATTTACAAGAAGTCAATCTTGTTCTCGCTTGCTCTCGCTCTCTCTCTCTCATGTGTATTTCAAACTCACTGCTCTCTGTAAGCACACTATTTTAGTAACATTATTGCCACGTCTCATATATGCTTAATCCACTATACGATTAGATGTTACACTTGCTGAGGGAATCTATGAAAAGTAACTTTCTATATGTCTTTGACAAGGAATCTGAGCCTTACATTTTTACATTTTAGTCATTTAGCAAACGCTCTTATCCAGAGCGACTTACAGTAGTGAATGCATACATTTGTTTTTTAAATGTTTTTTTTATTTTATTTTAATGTTATTTTTTATTTTTTTTGTACTGGCCCCCCGTGGGAATCAAACCCACAACCCTGGCGTTGCACACACCATGCTGGCGTTGCAAACACCATGCTCTACCAACTGAGCCCTATGTGTGGGCACATATTGTCCTATCTTAGACGTCTTGTCTAACGGTCTCAGACCTGTTCTTTTTCAAGGTCTCTTCTCCCCTTTTATTTTCTGCCATGGTTATAAGTCTGTTGCTCCTTTTATTACGTATTTGAGAGATTCGATAATCTATGAACTTGTACCAGGTTAAAACACCGAAACTCATGTTTATGCTTACAGAAATCATAATATACAAGTAGTTTGGGTGTTAGGATGATATTAAAATGTTTTCTTCCCCCACCCAATGAATTGCATCAAAACCTCACCTTGCCAAACTTTCTGAGCCTGAAGGTCAAAGCTGAACCACTTCACCACCCTAGACCATAACCTCTGTCCTTAATCATGAGAGCCGGTCGGAGGCCTATAAGACCTGTCACATGTTTTCTGCAAAAATATTTAGTCTGGACCCAACGTCCAGGGGAGTCACAATGATAACATGTGCATCTGCAGATCAAGACAGGGCTGGGAAACCCATCATACCATGAGTGCAGGGGGAGAAGGAGAAGAGAGGGAGAGAGTAGAGGAATGAGGCATAGGGAGTCCCTCTTCGCTGTGATGTAACCTAAGCCGGAGGACGGAGAGGACTCATCGTGTCCACAGAGCGTCACTCCTTTCGTTTGCGGAGCTTTGACTTTTAATTGAAAGATAACAAGCAGGTGCATTTGCCTCCATAAGAGCCTCCCTGCTTTGTGCTGATTCGACAAAATCTCCTCAGAGTTTTGGGCCAAGAAACCTAATGAGCTTTCTTCCTGTCCCATCAGCGATAACACCCACACCAAACACACACACACAGAGGCACATGTTTGTGTGTACACAATTCTGTCTGCTGGTTAAGCACACATGCTTCCTGATTAGTTTACATGTCACAGCAGGAGAGTGATATTCAGCATTTGGATCTACCATTAAAAACCACTTGTAATTTAGACCTTCCTGAAACTTAATAATCAGAGGACCTCATCAGAGTCAGAGACTCAAACAAGCAGGACAGTGAATACCCACTACCCAAGATATGTCAATCAGGTAATGTCCATTGAAGAAAATCTCACAAAAATAACACTTATAAAAAAAGAAAATCACCTTCACCTTTTGTATAACTACTAAACCCTAATATCAGGATTTTAACACCACAATGGCCACTTACATTTTTCAAAGACCTCAGTTCTCACATGCAATTATTTTCCAATAAGCTGCTCCAGCATAGTCCTTTCTCATTGTCAATAAACCAAGTCTTTATTCATACGTATTACCCATGACTGATCTTCATGTACAGTAGGGTCACACACATCGAAACAGTCAGCTTGACTACCAGCCCTTTGGTTTAAAATCCATTCACCCTCAGTTGAAAACATGGGCCTAAAAGAAGTGATAAGGAATATTAAGGATAAATATGTGAATTGTCCAGACAAGGCAGATGATATGTCACACATTATTTAATCAGTGGCAATTAGATTATACTAGGGATGAAAAGGCACGCTGGCAGAGCATGCCAAATTTAACTCATTCATACAGATCAGATCATTCTGTACAGACAGAGATCTCATGGAACCTCTGCTAGAAAACTGTCCATTGCAACTTGATCTCACAAGAAACAGTAACATTGTCCAAATCGCAGCAGCCCGAGAAACTGTCACATTCACGATTTGTAAAACCACTAGTATTTACACGAAAGCGCAAGTGGTTAGGACGAAGTTATTAAGTTTAGGCATGCTAGTGTGTGGTTAAGTTTATACTGCAAGTAGCCTATTCGCAGCCAAGACAGAAAGATGAACACAATCAGAGACTGACTAAAGCAGCACTGCCCCTTCAAGTGTCTCAGCCTGCCTGGCAGGGCTGGTCTAACAAAGCCAAAGCCCCCGGATGGGTGGAATTTCTCAAAGCTGCTAATGAGGACGTTGAAGACTTTGTACCTAGCGGTGGGAATTTCGGTGGGGTGCCCCCACCCAGGTAGCAGCCGTGCTGGCAACACTAGCTGCTGTAACCCATGGGGAGGGGCTCACACTCAGATAATCAGAGAGGGGGCAAATTATTGTGGCATAAAACAGCGGTCCCCAACCTTTTTTGCACCACGTACCGGTCATATAGACCGGTACGGGGGAGGGGGTGGGGTCACAATATGACCGGAAAATCAATTAGGCCTATAAGTTTAGTATAGCTGCTTAATCATAACATTTTAGTTTAAGTCGGTCTAATGACATAAAGTGCATATTTTTCTCTAATGACCATATAATAACAACATTACAACTCACCATGTCGCTGAATCAGTGGGAGCCCTGAGCTTGTTCCCCGGCAACAAGATGGTCCCATCTAGGGGTGATGGGATACAGTGACAGTTCCTTATGTCCAGTCTACTCCGTAATTTCGTTTTTGTTGCCGTCATTGCGGAAAACCCCGCTTCGAAGAGATAGGATGTTGGAAATGGAAGCAACGTTTTCAGTGCTTTTGTGGCTATTTCAGGATATTCATTTGCGACCTCAAGGAGATAATCTTCTTCTTGCATGGACATCGACGATTCACCTGGGACCTTCACAAATGGGTCGCGGATACATTCCTTCGCACATCGTGGGTCTTTGGCGGTTGGGAAGTAAAGCTCAAACTCCATTGACAGCGAAGCTAGGTGATCGCGTACCAGCTGGGAGAAAGACGGCCCAGTCTCAGTTTCTCCCAAAATCCCCTCTAATGTTTGGAACATGTCAAATATGCTCCTGTCCACTCATCGTCCCCACAGTTCCAGTTTAGCTTTGATTGCAGCCACTTTATCTGCCAACTTAAAGACAGTTGTCATTCTCCCCTGAAGTGACAGATTGAGGTTGTTGAGCAGGTTGAATATATCGCACAGGTAAGCGAGTTCTGCGACTCATTCCTCGTCATTGAAATGTTCTGCCAGTGGTCACTTTTTTTCTGAAAGAAATCTCTACATTGGCTCTCGTAACTCAAACACTGGCAAGCGATCTCCCCCTAGATATCCATCTGACTTCTGTGTATAAGAGAAGGCGTTTGTGCTCTGCGTCCATTTCCTCACAAAACTGCCCAAACAGATGTGAGTTAAGGGCATGTGCTTTGATGTGACTGACAACTTTAATCTTTCAAAATGTTGATTGTTTATAGTTTATTCACCGTTAGTCAGCACCACCACACAAACTATTATTCTGGGTGTGCGCCAGCTCATGTTTTTTTTTAAATCTATTGATAACTTTTTAATAACATCATTCAATACAACGTGACATTTTTCGGCTAGCCAGCATTTCTCTGTGAATGACACAGTGTGTAGTCTCACATTCAGGCGCAACCTCTTAACCCGGGTAGTGAAACCAGACAGCCGTCCAGTCATGGCTGCAGCCCTATTCGTGCATACGCCAACACAGAATGACCAATCCAATTTTCCTGACATGTAATCATCCAAAGACTTGAATAGTTCTGCGGCCGTTGTGTTAGTCTGCAGGGACAGCGCACACAACATATCCTCATGCACATCATCCTGAAATATATATCGCACATAAACAAGCAATATTGCCTTGGGGTCGACGTCAGTAGATTCGTCAACCTGGATTGTATACGATGGTGACTCAACGTCCTCCCGCTATTTCATCAATTCGCCTAGTGACGGTGGTAGCCGAAAGAGGAACCTGTGCTATCTTTTTAGCTGTAGCCTCTCCCAAGAGTTCACGGCAAATGTCCTTAGCATCAGGTAGAATCAACTCCTTCGCCAATAGTGAAAGGCTTCTTGGCCTTAGCCATACGGCTAGCCACTAAGTATGATGCTCTCAGTGCAGCCACGTTTGTTGATGCGGTGGCTTTCAAGACTTTCTTCTGTCCTTCTAGTTCACGTTTTCTTCACTCAAAGAATTCAACAGGTTTGTCTTTAAGTGCAGGGTGCTTGGATTCGATGTGCCGAAGCAGTTTTGAGGGCTTCATTGCCTCGTTAGATAGCCTATCTCCACATACTACGCACAGGGGGCTTGGAGCATGCGAGTCACCTGTCGCAATAAAGCCATATTTTAGGTAGGACTCATCATATTTTCTATTGAATGAGGCCTTCTTTTTTTTGTTGCAGTCTCGGGCTTTGCTGTCTCTGCATTATCGACATCGTCGTTGGGCCTTTTATCTTCCTTACCCTTTCTGAAGAAGCTCTCCAGCGACATTTGTTTGTTTTTATTCATGTCAGCTAACATAGCTAGCTAGTACAAAGTTGGCGGGCAACACAGCTCATGCAGACCGTGATGAACTCGCGGCGCGCGCATTACTCAAGTTCAAAATCTGTAAACTGTTGTGGGCGTGACAGAAATATTAGAGTGCACCAAGTTCAATGTTATTACTGCACAAATAGCCTATAATTGTATATAATTATAATTTTATTTTATTTTACAGAAAAAAATCAAAAAATACTTTCCATGCGGCCCAGTAGAGAATGTGCTGCGGACTGGTAGCGGTCCACGGCCCAGTGGTTGGGGACAGCTGGCATAAAATAATTAAAAGGTCTGACTGCACAGAGATGCTTGGGAAAATGGTCACAGCGGGGGACCAGCATGTCTCCATCAGCTAGGACTTGACGTTGGTTAATCAAATCTCCCCATTCTTGTCACGAGTGCTGTCTTCGAATTCCCTGTCATAAATTAGCCAAGGCGCAGCGTGCCGGTAGTTCAACATATTTTATTTGTGAACTCGAACAAAACAATAAACAGGTGAAACTGACTTTCTGGGACTGCACAAACACAGCTGCACAAAAACAAGATCCCACGAAAACACAGGCAAAAACAGGCTGCCTAAGTATGGCTTCCAATCAGAGACAACGATAGACAGCTGCCTCTGATTGGAAACCATACCGGCCAAAACATAGAAACAAATACATAGAATGCCCACCCACCTATCACACCCTGGCCTAGCTAAACAGAGAAAACACAGCTCTCCTAGGTCAGAGCGTGACAGTACCCCCCCCTCCCCCCAAAGGTGCGGACTCCCGGCCGCAAACCGGAACCTATTGGGGAGGGTCCGGGTGGGCATCTATAATTGGCGGCGGCTCTGGTTCCGGGAGTAGCACCCCCCCCCCCTCGCCCACTTATCCATCGCTTCTGTGTGTCCGGAGGAACCAGACCGTGGATCATCGCCGGAGGCTCTGGAATGCCAACCGCCGCTGAAGACTCTGGGCTGCAGACCGCCGTTGAAGACTCCGGGCTGCAGACCGCCGTTGAAGACTCCGGGCTGCAGACTGCCGCTGGAGGCTCCGGACTGGGGAGCGTCGCTGGAGGCTCCGGACTGGGGAGCGTCGCTGGAGGCTCCGGACTGGGGAGCTTCGCTGGAGGCTCCGGACTGATGAGCGTCTCTGGAGGCTCCGGACTGAGGAGCGTCGCTGGAGGCTCCGGACTAAGAAGCGTCGCCGGAGGCTCCGGACTGGAGAGCGTCGTTGTAGGTTCCGGACTAGGGAACGTTGTTGCAGGCTCCATGCCTTGGTGTCTTTTATACAGGTAACAAGCTGAGATTAGGAGCACTCCCTTTAAGAGTGTGCTCCTAATCTCAGCTTGTTACCTCTATAAAAGACACCTGGGAGCCAGAAATCTTTCTGATTGAGAGGGGGTCAAATACTTATTTCCCTCATTAAAATGCAAATCAATTTATAACATTTTTGACATGCATTTTTCTGGATTGTTTTGTTGTTATTCTGTCTCTCACTGTTCAAATAAACCTACCATTAAAATTATAGACTGGTCATTTCTTTGTCAGTGGGCAAACGTACAAAATCAGCAGGGGATCAAATACTTTTTTCCCTCACTGTAGGTGCTTCCAGTCACGCTAAGGTAGCTCATTAGGCTGTGTACCACATGTCTCGCTGTCTTTGACTGTAGCCTATAGCACATTTTCTATATTTTCGGGTTAGGGACAGGTGCTGGCCTCAGATTTTCACTTAATCACATATAGTCGGGCGGTTGGGGATGGGTTATTAGCAATTGCGGGTGGGTGTGGGTGAACAAATAGCTGACCCGCGCACCACTAGTCTGTAAGCCTGTACTTAGGGTTATTATTTTCTTCTATCTTTCCATTGAAAGACTTTTATACACTCTCACTTTTACTGTGAGACTGTCACGGTTGTCGTCGGTGAAGGAGGACCAAAACGCAGCAGGTACGTGTATGCTCATTTTGAGATGTATTAACTTCCAAAAAATTAACGTACAAAAATAACAAACAAACGAAACCACGAACAACAAAACAGTCTGGCAAAGCCTAAGGCTCAACACAGAACAATCACCCACAAAATCCAAACACAAACACACCCTACTATATGGGACTCTCAATCAAAGGCAGATAGACAACACCTGCCTTCAACTGAGAGTCCCAACCCCAATTAACCTAACATAGACATACACTCACTAGACTCCACATAGAAATACTTAAACATAAAACAAAACCCAGAATTACTAAATCAACCACCCTTTTAACAAAAACACACCACCCTGAACCACATAAAACAAATACCCTCTGCCACGCCCTGACCAAACTACAAAAACAATTAACCTTATACTGGCCAGGACGTGACAGAGACATCATTACAGAGTGTGATGTGGTGAAGCTTTGTCTTTAATAAACCTGTCTGAAGATATCTTGCCAGACAGACCTGTGGTGGCTAAACCCTATCCATTGGCACCTACAGTAATATCTCTCTACTAGCACATGTCCTACATAGTCCTTTAGTGTTTTTCATCCTTTATGCTGGAAACAAACAGAAATCACAACTTCTGACTTATTATGGGAAACCTTTGACCCTTCTGCTTGTAGCTAAGAGCTAATCTGGCACTGATGGCGCATAGAGGTGACATAATTTCACACTGGAATGCAGTGATGAAAGCGTGTGTGTGTGTGTGTGTGTGTTTTTTTGAATGTCACCTGTGTGTGCTTGTTACATGGAAGATAGTGATAGACAACGTAACACAGTCACTATCAAGCACAACATAAAGCAGCAACATCTACCAAGAATAATTGTGTGCACACTAGCTCTGTTGATTCATAGGACCTTGAGTTTACCATGAGTTACAGTATATAATAAATCCACAGGGGCTGCACACATATAGGTTACTAATAATACAATACGTCGTTTTTTAAAAACATTGTCAGAGAACATGGCATCATGATTTCCATCTGAGAGTTTCTGAGAGGAACCCAGAGGAATTGAGGTTGAGGAGAAACAAACACACAAGGAGGAAGGTAGGGATGGGGAACAGAAAGCAAGAGAGATGTCACCACCTCACACACAAACCCCTCCTGAATTTAGTTCTACTCCCTTGTCCTAAAAATGTTTGGTAGCCAGGGACTGGGAGATATCCTACTCCATGGCCAAGTATCTCAACCTGACCAACTTGCCAACAGCATACCACCCTGCATCCCACTGCTGGCTTACCTCTGAAGCTGAGCAGCGTTGGTCTTGGTTGGTCCCTGGATGGGAGACCAGATGCTGCTGGAAGTGGTGTTGGAGGGCCAGTAGGAGGCACACTTTCCTCTGGTCTAAAAAAAGAAACTTCCAGAGCAGCGATTGAGGACATTGCCCTGTGTATGGTGCTGTCTTTTGGATGGGACATTAAATGGGTGATCTGACTCTCTGTGGTCGCTAAAGGTTCCATGGCACTTAATGTAAGATTAAGGGTGTTAACCCCGGTGTCTGGATAAATTCCCAATCTGGCCCGCATACCATCATGGCCACCTAATCATCCCCAGCTTCCAATTGACTCATTCATCCCCCTTCCTCTACCCTATAACTATTCCCCAGGTTGTTGCTGTAAATGAGAATGTGTTCTAAGTCAACTTACCTGGTAAAATAAAAAACTTTAAGGGGATTCTGGAACAAAGGAAATACAATTATCTTCCCTAACCAATCACGTCATCTGAATTTTTGAATTTCCCACATCCTAGCCAATGATCATGTCTCATCCATGGGTGGTCCAGTAACAGTATCTTGTCCAGGCTAGACAGGGATGTTCTCATCCTAAAGTCCGGCTCCACCAGTATTCCCTGGAGAGAAGGAACCATCAATGTGGAGCTTCTCACATCCCCTTACAAACCTTCCTTGAGTTCCTTCAATACCATTCAATATCTTCTGTATGTACTGTACTGTATTCCTCTGCTTAGGCCCATAGATTGGGAATCCAAACATATACTTTGGAGCTCAGGTTACATAGAGGGTAGTTACAGAACATTGTGGCTTGAGTTACTCTTGATGAACAGGAAGTACATTCCTACATAATGAGAAAATTCAATTTCAAAATGAATTAGTACATTTCTTAGATGGAATGAAGATATCACATGTTTTATCCTCGGGAAGATATGGTTTTCATGGACAAGTAACTGAATAAACTTCAAAAGACCTAAAAAGCTGTCCATAAAATGGCTAAATTTAATTGGAAATGTACGCTTGTGATTCCTCTGGTCTACCTGCCATACCCTAGGGTCACATCGAATGTCTGTGAAGTTGATCATGAAAACCTTGTAGTCTTAATGTTCCAACTGCCTTGGAACAGTATAAGAGAGTTTGTCTCTTTGACATGCCCCTATACATGTAGCATCACTGTACCCCATCAATCAAAATTAAGCCCAGAGACCAGCAGTACCCTGGTCCTCCAACCTTGAGTTTGATGAGCCAGTCACAGCAAACAAACCTAAACGACAAAGCCAGTTATTGAGGGCAAATCTGCTGAGGGTTGGCTTACCTCCTCACACAAGGTGTTGGCCAGCAAATCATAACACCAGGCTGCAAACAACAAAACCTGCTGACAGAGAAGAAACAGCCCTCTCTCTCTGACCCAGAACAGCATTGACCTGAAAGGGAGGTTAAAAATTTAATTAAGGCTAGGCGTCCCACTAGCGGGACAACTTCCTGTGAAACTGGAGGGTGAGAAATTCAAATAAATAATCATGAAAATGATGTATATTAAACATCTAGGTACATACAAGTGTCTTATACCGGTTAAAAGCTTAAATTCTTGTTAATCTAACTGCACTATCCAAATTACAGTATGCTTTACAGCGAAAGCATGCCATGCGATTGTTTGAGGACGGCGCCCCACATCAAAATATTTTTCCACCGGCACAGGTTTCATAAATTCACAAATAGCGATTAAATATTCACTTACTTTTTGAAAATTGTCCTCTGATTTGTCATCCAAAGGGTTTGTCATCCCAGCTATAACATGTAGTGTCGTTTTGTTAGATAAAATCCTTCCTTATATCCCAAAAACTTTGAGTAATCCACACATTCAAAATGCCAAGATAGGAATCTGAAAATGTAACCCTTAACTTTGTTTCAACAAGTCAATATGCATTTCTCTTTAAACCTCAGATACCCTAAAATGTAATTAAACTATAATATTTCATACGGAAAGAAGTATGTTCAATAGGAAAGCGATATTAGCAGGTGCACAACCTCTTCATCGGGCGCGCATACATGAATTATCAAGTCTGTGTCCCTGTAGTAAAACTCCTATTTCTTACTCGTTTTGGAAGAAACAAGCCTGAAACCTTGAACACAGACTACTGACACCCAGTGGAAGCCATAGGAATTGCATACTGGGAGCTAGATTTAATTATTTCCCTATATGTTCCATTGTAAGAGCATGGGCTCTCAAACAAAAAAAATCGGGTTGGTTTTTCTTTGGATTTTCTCCTACCATATCTATTGTGTTATAGTCTCCTACATTATTTTTACATTTCTACAAACTTCAGATTGTTTTCTTTCCAATGGTACCAATTGTATGCATATCCTGGCTTCAAGGCCTGAGCAAAAGGCAGTTTAATTTGGGCACGTCAGTCAGGCAGAAATTTTGAAAAATAGACCTTAGCCTGAAGTTATTTGCATGCCACACTTAGAGTGATTGCTTTGGCTTTTGCACGTGATATCCCTCAAGGAAACACAGGTGAAATAACAAAGTTCAGATGTGTATTCTTCTTCTTTACATATGGTAAATACAACAAAAGGAGAGAATCAAATGTCATCTCAATGTTACATTGGTCTTTGAACAAGATAGTGACAGACAAAGATTGAAGTGCAAACACAACTCTTGCTTTTGTCTTCATCATGAGCACACACAACGATAAAGCAATTGATCAAGATTTATCTTGAGGTTTGAAAGAGCTAGTTGTGATAGCTGACAGAAAGAGAGAGATAGAGAATGGAGAGAGAAAGATGGGGAAAGACAAGTGGATAAAGAGTCGTTTATGTTGTAATGAACTTTGAAGGTCTCACATGAAGAAAACACTTTGCAGCCCCTCCCCACCACTTTGTCACAGCTATCAGCAAGAACCTGCAGTATATTGCTAACCCAAGCACGTTATACCAAAGATGGTTTAGTATGAAGATATTTAGAAACTGCTTCTCCAATAGAAATCCCAGATCATGCTTGTAGGCAATGTCATGACGTCATTGGCTAGGTAAGCTCATGCACAGAAACATGTCATTGGGTCTAACGGTCGTCTCGCATCTAACTTCACATATGCAGGCCGTCAATTCAAAGGCACTCCTTCAATATAAAGTTGTTTTTGATGAAAATGAAAAAGTGTTAGTTTCACGAGTGGCGCAGCGGTCTAAAGCACTGCATCGCAGTGGTTGCGGCATCAATACAGACCCGGATTCGATCCCAGGCTGTGTCACAGCCGGCTGTGACTAGAAGATCCATGAGGCAGCGGACAATTGGCCCAGCCTTGTCCGGGTTAGGGGACGGTTTGGCCGGCTGGGATTTCCTTGTCCCATCACGCTCTAGCGACTCCTTGTGGCGGGCCGGGTGCCTGCAAGCTGACCACAGTCGCCAGCTGGACGGTGTTTCCTCTGACACCTTGGTGCAGCTGGCTTCCTGGTGTCATGACTTTCCTGGGAGGGCCAAATGATCAGGTTACGGTGGATTGTGTAACACGTGTCATAATGTGTTGGTCCGCTAGGGACCTGTTGTCATTGTATTAAGTTAAGACTATTTAAGACTACTTGTGTGTGTGTGTGTGTGTGTATGTCTTATGTTATCATTTAGCTTGTTTGTCAATAAATAATCAACTCAAATTGTGTGGTACGGAATGATTAGTGAGACCCGGGTTTGTGCAGATTTACGGATTATGCAACGTTCAGAATGAGACTGATATGAGGAAATGATTGACTGTTATGAAATTGAGATATTCTAATATATTATTGAGTTAATTCGGGAAACGGTAGCTCATTAAACAAACTTTTCGCGTGGTGCCCCAGGTTACTAATGAGTTAATTGTTATTTGATTAATTTAATCACATAATAATTAAACAGGTAATTATTTGATAAATAGCATGTCATCACATTAATGATAGTCACGTCATGACACTGGTTAAGTGAGCAGACCCTTGGCAGGGTCGTGTTTCGGAGGACGCATGGCTCTTGACTTTCGCCTCTCCCGAGTCTGTAGGGGAGTTGCAGCGATGGGACAAGACTGTAACTACCAATTGGGGAGAAAAAGGGGTAAAAGTACAAAAAAATGCAATAAGTAATGATATGTTCAGCTACTTAAAACATTGGTTTGAATCTAGGTTGTGCCTTTAAAAATCCCCAAAATTATCAACCAAGGAATATTTTTTTCTCTCTCATCTCTCATTGACTTCTCAAACCCAAACCCTGGTCTGATCTGCCGAGTCTGCTTTGCAAGCATTCCTGGAAGTATCGAGATGTTGGGACTCTGGGTTTATAAACTATGTGATCACACCTTCCTCTCCTTCAAACAGAGCAGAACGGAAATAAACAATGGACATAATTAACAGCAGTCAACTACTCTCGGAAGAAGCTATCAAAAGCATTTGTTGGAGACAGACAGGTAGAGTGCCGAATGAGGTGAACCCCTCACCTTGCTTCAAGGTTGCCACTCTCCCACCCTATGGTTATTCTCACTTCTCTTCCTCACAAATAGCATTACTCTCTAGCTCTCTTCAGATTAATTGTTTCCTGCTTAACTGCTTACAAGTGAACCGTGAAGGACATCGCTGCCGAGTGTAGGTCTTCAGAAGGTTTTTGACTGGAAAGGTTTTTGTTTTGTGTAAAAATGTATTTTCTATTTTGTCAGTCGCCATTGTTAGCTAGCTTCATGGATAGCTATTGAGACTTGGTTAGCCCACGCTGCAAGGCTAACTTGGCTAGCTTGCTGAGAGGCAAACTAACCTCACTAGCATACCCATACCTGCAACATGGTAGCATTGGTAGCTCCCTTCTCTCAACCAGTTTATCTTACTGGTTGGAACTGAGTTGGAACTCGTAGAGTTAAAAGAACAAGTCCTGGACCAGTTCTCCACCAGCACTGACGTAGAGATGGAGCAGCTTCATGACCAACTCTGCTAGGTGAAGAATTTTAATGAAAAACCTGACATCAGAAGTCAGAGACCTCCAGAGAGAAAGAAAGGAAATGAGAGAATAATTTTCTGAAATGAAGATAGTGACAATGAGAAAATTAGAGGAGATCAAGGAGGAGATGGGAAAAGAGCTTTAAGAAATAAAGATGGTTCTGCTGAGTTATTCAAGGAAGGAAAGAGAGGGGTCTTCACACCACTCTCTCACTTGAGTATTTTACCTAGCTATTTACAGATTATCTCATTTTGCTCTTTTGTAGCTTTGTCATCTATGTGTGTGTTTTCTATACCTGTTCACACCTCTCCCTGTAGGCTTTACAGATGCTCACCCCTTTGCTGCAACCCTTCTAATTTAATGTACCCTGCATGCACAACCCATGTGGAATTCAGGGTCTCTGGCAGCGTGTGTAACTGCCAAACTGCGGTCAAGAACGCTGAATTAATCTCAGCCTATGCTACCCTTCAGTCCCTTGATTTTTTGGCCCTGATGGACACATGGATCACCCAAGAGAACACTGCTACTCCAGCTGCTCATTCTTCATCCGACTATGTTTTCTCTCATAGTCTGTGAGCATCTGGTCGTCGCGGTGGTGGCACAGGTCAACTAATCTATCGAAAATACAGCATCTCTGTTGTAACGTGACATTTTCTAAGGCTTCCATTGGCTCTCAGAAGGCGGCAGAAAGTTGAATGACGTGTCTCCTGTTTCTGGGCGAAGAACAGCAGGAGATTTTGTGAGTGGTCAGGCTGGGAACAGTGACCTGGGAGATGCGCGTTCATGAGAATTCTCAATTTTTTCCTTTTAATGAATACAACATCACCCGGTTGGAATATTATCGCTATTTTACGAGAAAAATAGCATAAAAATTGATTTTAAACAGCGTTTGACATGCTTCGAAGTACGGTAATGGAATATTTTGAAATTTTTTGTCACGAAATGCGCTCGCGCGTCACCCTTCGGATAGTGACTTGAACGCACGAACAAAACGGAGCTATTTGGATATAACTATGGATTATTTGGAACCAAAACAACATTTGTTGTTGAAGTAGAAGTCCTGGGAGTGCATTCTGACGAAGAACAGCAAAGGTAATCCAATTTTTCTTATAGTAAATCTGAGTTTGGTGAGGGCCAAACTTGGTGGGTGTCAAATTAGCTAGCCGTGATGGCCAGGCTATGTACTCAGAATATTGCAAAATGTGCTTTCGCCGAAAAGCTATTTTAAAATCTGACACCGTGATTGCATAAAGGAGTTCTGTATCTATAATTCTTAAAATAATTGTTATGTATTTTGTGAACGTTAATCATGAGTAATTTAGTAAATTCACCGGAAGTTTGCAGTGGGTATGCTAGTTCTGAACATCACATGCTAATGTAAAAAGCTGTTTTTTGATATAAATATGAACTTGATTGAACAAAACATGCATGTATTGTATAACATAATGTGCTAGGAGTGTCATCTGATGAAGATCATCAAAGGTTAGTGCTGTATTTAGCTGTGGTTTTGGTTTTTGTGACATATATGCTTTCTTTGAAAATGGCTGCGTGATTATTTTTGGCAGGGTACTCTCCTGACATAATCTAATGTTTTGCTTTCGCTGTAAAGCCTTTTTGAAATCGGACAATGTGGTTAGATTAACGAGAGTCTTGTCTTTAAAATGGTGTAAAATAGTCATATGTTTGAGAAATTGAAGTTATAGCATTTTTGAGGTATTTGTATTTCGCACCACGCGATTCCACTGGCTGTTGTCTAGGTGGGACGCAAAGCATCTCACCTAACCCATGGAAGTTAATCACCTCCCCCTCCTCCCTCTCTGCGGACGACTTCGTCAACCACTTTGAAAAAAAGGTTGAAGACATCCACTTCTCATTCACTCAGGCTATTGAGTCCGCTGGTCTCACTCACACAGAACTTCCCCACACCTTGACCTTTTTCTCCCCTCTCTCTCCAGATAACATCCTGCAACTAGTGAGGTCTGGCCGCCCGAAAACCTGCCCGCTCGACCCCATCCCCTCTTCCCTTCTCCAGACCATCTCTAGACACCTTCTCCCATTCCTCACTTCCCTCATCAACTCACCCCTGACCACTGGCGGCCTCCCCTCTGACTTGAAAGTGGCTCAAGTTGCTCCCCTCCTCAAGAAACTAACACTCGACTCATCTGATGTCAAAAACTATAGACCTGTATCCCCTTTTTCTTTTCTTTCCAAAACACTTGAGCGTGCTGTCTCTGATCAACTTTCTCGTTATCTCTCTCAGAACGATCTTCTTGACCCTAACCAGTCAGGCTTCAAGATGGGTCACTCAACTGAGATTGCTCTTCTTTGTGTCACGGAGGTTCTCTGCACCGCCAAAGCTGACTCTCTCTCCTCTGTTCTCATCCTCCTAGATCTATCCACTGCCTTTGACACCATGAAACATCAAATCCTCCTCTCCACCCTCTCGGGGCTGGGCGTCGCAGGCTATGCACACTCTTGGATTACGTCCTATCTGGCAGGCCGCTCCTACCAGGTGACGTAGAGAGCATCTGTTCACACCATGTACTCTCACTACTGGTGTCCCCCAGGGCTCAGTTCTAGGCCCTCTCCTCTTCTCTCTATACATGGCTCCATCATATCCTCTCTCCTGTCATTGATATGCAGATGACACTGAACTACTTTTCTCCTTCCCCCCTTCTGACACCCAGGTGGCGACACGCATCTCTGCGTGCCTGGCAGATATCTCAAAATTGATGTCGGTCTACTACCTGAAGCTCAACCTCGACAAGATGGAACTGCTCATCCTCCCGGGGAAGGCCTGCCTGCTCAAAGACCTCTCCATCACGGTTGACAACTTCACAGTTTCACCCTCCCAGAGTGCAAAGAACCTTGGTGAGACCCTGGACAACACCCTGTCGTTCTCTGCAAACATCAAAGCAGTGACCCGTTCTTGCAGGTTCATGCTCTACAACATCCATAGAGTACAACCCTACCTCACACAAGAAGTGGCGCATGTCCTAATCCAGACTTTTGTCCTTTCCCGTCTGGACTACTGCAACTCGCTGTTGGCTGGGCTCCCAGCTTGTGCCTTCAAACCCCTGCAACTTATCCAGAATGCAGCAGCCCTCCTGGTTTTCAACCTTTCCAAGTTCTCTCATGTCACCCCGCTCCTCCGCACACTCCACTGGCTTTCAGTTGAAGTTTGCATCCACTACAAGACCATGGTGCTTACCTACAGAACAGCAAGAGGAACTGCCCCTTCCTACCTTCAGGCTATGCTCAAACCCTAAACCCCAACCCTAGCACTCTGTTCTGCCACCTCAGGTCTCTTGGCCCTCCCACCCCTACCGGAGGGCAGCTCCCGCTCAGCCTAGTCCAAGCTCTTCTCTGTCTTGGCACCCCAATGGTGGAACCAGCTTACCCCTGAAGCCGGGACAGCAGAGTCCCGGATTCAGGGGTAAGCTTCAAGGGTAAGCTTCTAGTTCTGACTCTACTGACAGCTATGTTATTGAGGAATGTACTTTCTATGACTGTGATATGTGATTGTCCCACCTAGCTATCTTAAGATGAATGCACTAACTGTAAGTCGCTCTGGATAAGAGCATCTGCTAAATCACTACAATGTAAATGTAACGGAGTACCACAGTATGAGTCATAATACACATAAAATCTAGTGGTCAAACAAGGAAATGGTTCCAATAATTTTTACACCATACATTTTTCCAATAAGGGATTTTAGAAACACTTCAAATAAGGGCTGTGTGTTGTGTAGGCTTACCATGGCATGACGTTTTGATAACCGTGTAAATCTCTCTAGGACAAGGTGACTTTTATCAATATATTTGCCTGTATTTACCCCCCGCCAAAATGAAATGCTTATTCGCTGCTAATGTGGCTATCATAAATATCTACAAATGCCATTATGATCTGGACGAGACTGCCGAATCGAGGCAAAGGTAAGAATCTCTGGATTAACTATCTAATGTTAGCTAAATGTAGTAATGGATAAATTGGCAAAATGTCTTGAAATTGACAATTCTATGAACTGTTTTGTGAAAGTTTTAAATCGACACAATACCTACATTTACATTACATTTAAGTCATTTAGCAGACGCTCTTATCCAGAGCGACTTACAAATTGGTGCATTCATCTTATGATATCCAGTGGAACAACCACTTTACAATAGTGCATCTAAATCTTTTAAGGGGGGGGGGGGTAGAAGGATTACTTTATCCTATCCCAGGTATTCCTTAAAGAGGTGGGGTTTCAGGTGTCTCCGGAAGGTGGTGATTGACTCCGCTGTCCTGGCGTCGTGAGGGAGCTTGTTCCACCATTGGGGTGCCAGAGCAGCGAACAGTTTGGACTGGGCTGAGCGGGAACCGTGCTTCCTCAGAGGTAGGGGGGCCAGCAGGCCAGAGGTGGATGAACGCAGTGCCCTTGTTTGGGTGTAGGGCCTGATCAGAGCCTGAAGGTATGGAGGTGCCGTTCCCCTCACAGCTCCGTAGGCAAGCACCATGGTCTTGTAGCGGATGCGAGTTTCAACTGGAAGCCAGTGGAGAGAGCGGAGGAGCGGGGTGACGTGAGAGAACTTGGGAAGGTTGAACACCAGACGGGCTGCGGCGTTCTGGATGAGTTGTAGGGGTTTAATGGCACAGGCAGGGAGCCCAGCCAACAGCGAGTTGCAGTAATCCAGACGGGAGATGACAAGTGCCTGGATTAGGACCTGCGTCGCTTCCTGTGTGAGGCAGAGTCGTACTCTGCGAATGTTGTAGAGCATGAACCTACAGGATCGGGTCATACCTGTTAGCAAAGGTGTCAGCTAGCGCTGACGTGCAGGAGTTGCAGGGATTTGTAGTCTTGCGTGATGTCTGCTTTGATGCTAATTTGCATTTTTGAATCTGAGGGTAAATAGAGCCGAATATATTGATTAAAGAAAACTTGTCCGAAAGAGAATAAAATGCTATACTATAAATGCAATACTGATTGGCATGTTTACCCTCCCTCCCTATAATCTTACATACATTCATTCTGTTTGCTGTTATTTTCAGGTACATTTTGTCAGCGCCTACAAACATATTGGCACAGTGAGTGCAGGTAATGACCTATTGTACTGTATACAGCACATAGGAGACACGAGGTGTATCCCTTACTTATAACTCAGAAAGATTTTCTCACAGGTATGCAGACCTCAGGTACCTTAGAACTCTGTCTCCAGACTTCAGACTCCCTCAAGCCAATCTGTCCCTCAGCACATCATTTGTGCCATTTCAACATAACCTACCTACCAGCCCTGTCACGTGTGGTCCCTCTCCGGTCACCAGACTGATCATTATGCCGCACACCTGTCACCATCGTTACCAGTCCTGTCATCACCTGACATCAGACTCACCTGGACTCCATCACTTCCCTGATTACCTCCACTATATGTCACTCCCTTTGGTTCCTTCCCAAGGCGTTTCAGTATCATGTCTGTGCGTTGTTCGTGTTTCTTGTTTTATATTATGTTGCATTTATTTATTAAAACACTCACTCCCTGAACTTGCTCCCCGACTCAGCACACTCGTTACAAGCCCAAACATAAACATTTTTTTATTCTGTGATGCCTCCTGCACTAATGATAATGGAGGAAATAAATCATCTTCATTTCCCCTCCTTTTTGTGTGTCCCCTAACCCCTAACCCTGCTTAGCAACAGACCGGGCCAGTGTTAAGGCTGTACGCGTCTGAGTGTGGGTGGTGACCAGTGTAGGTTACTCAACCTCACAAATCCTCAATTTACAAATGCTTATACCCATACCCCATACCCTATACCGCTGCATTGAAATATAATCCAATAGCTTAAATTCAAGTTTTTGTTCTTGTTGAAAATTAGGAAAAAAGTTTATTGAAACAAATACAATCCATATGGATAGAATGCTGCTAGTTACTTTGTCTAGGTATTTCTGAAATTCCATCCCCCTTCCCTCTCTGTGATGTGGTCAATGTGTTAGAGCTCTTTCCGCCCCATACATCCTGCAGTTCGTTTGTACAGCTGGTTATTTACTGGAGCAAATTGAAGTAAATTGCTTTGCCCAAGAGGACCAGGAATTGGGAATTTGGGTGAAGTGCTTTAACAATCACACATTTTGTGCACTCAAGCACGTGTGTGTGTGTGTGTGTGTGTGTGTGTGTGTGTGTGTGTGTGTGTGTGTGTGTGTGTGTGTGTGTGTGTGTGTGTGTGTGTGTGTGTGTGTGTGTGTGTGTGTGTGTGGTTTGGAGTAATCTTGGTGAAATAACCCGATCAAAGTCAAAGCTGAAACATCAGCATGTAATTATAAATGTCAGGATCTCAATACAAGACAGAGAGGTGGATGGCCTACGTTTAGATAGGGTAACTCTATACACCATTGAAAATGGAACTAGGGGGGGCTTATGCACTCTCTTCTTTGGTCTGCTTATGATGGCCGCTCATTATGGCTCTTGCTACTTGCTCACACTCACACAGCACCAGCTAATGCCCCACCTAAAACAACACATTGAGCAGTGCTACTGTACTGCTGGAGATGTGCGTATGTGAGGGAACAGAAACGCAGAGCTATGGCCTCTTGAGCTGTAGAGTACCTCTTGTCATCTGCCTAAGCTTTGCATCAGGCCTGAGCTCCCACCGCACATGAACTTAGTCTTAATCAAACTCCAATGTTGCACTTTTAGGCATGTGGCATCAAATGTGTGGCATCTAACATCTCTTAGAACAGAGTTTCTGTTAAGTTCCATTTGAACAAAAGTCAAACAAACTGATCATTAGACATGGAGACTACACAGAACATACATTCTCTCTCTACCGCAGTATCTTGTTTCAATGAAAACAGAATCGTGGAATAAACTTCCCATCGTTGAACTTTGTGTTTTGTTTTTGTTGTTTTGTTTTCTTACTACTCTCTCTTTCTCAGGAGAATTTGTGAAAATGGCCAATAAATAGACTGTGTAAATAAAGCTGTGTATAAATAATAAAAAATAAAAACATGCTTTGCATACGAGAGGCTTCCCCCCATGCCCCCACCTCCTCTCCCCCTCCCCACTTGGATGAACAGCCATCTCTACCTTTCAGCATCACAGTGTATTCAAGAAAAGTGAGTGAGGAGAGGTGAATAGTAATGGAGTAAGTCGTAGCGTAGTCGATATGAGTGTCTGTGCCATGCCCATTCCAGGTAGGCATTTGTTTACAGTGTTGTCTGTTTCAGCTGGCTGGAAGGATGAAACAGACATAGTACCAGTGGTGGAAAAAGTACCCAGTTGTCAAATTTGAGTAAAAGTATAGATACTTTAATAGAAAATGACTCAAGTAAAAGTCACCCAGTAAAATACTACTTGACTAAAAGTCTAAAAGTATTTGGTTCTAAATGTACTAAAGTATCAAAAGTAAAAATAAAAAAGTATGAATCATTTCAAATTCCTTCTATTAAGCAAAGCAGGCTGCACCATTTTCTTGTTTTTAAAATGTAAGGCTAGCCAGGGGCACACTCCAACACTCAGACATAATTTACAAAAAATGCAAAATGCATGTTATAAAAAAATATCAGAAACGTTGAACATCCCACGGAGCACCATTAAATCCATTATAACAAATGGAAAGAATATGGCACCACAACAAACCTGCCAAGAGAGGGCCGCCCACCAAAACTCACGGACCAGGCAAGGAGGGCATTAATCAGAGAGGCAACAAAGAGACCAAAGATAACCTTGAAGGAGCTGCAAAGCTCCACTGCGGAGATTGGAGTATCTGTCCATAGGACCACCATGCCAAACCGTACACTCCACAGAGCTGGGCTTTACAGAAGAGTGGCCAGAAAAAAGCCATTGCTTAAAGAAAAAAGTAAGCAAACACATTTGGTGTTCGTCAAAAGGCATGTGGGAGACTCCCCAAACATATGGAAGAAGGTACTCTGGTCAGATGAGACTAAAATGTAGCTTTTTGGCCATCAAGGAAAATGCTATGTCTGGCGCAAACCTAACACCTCTCATCACCCCAAGAGCACCATCCCCACAGTGAAGCATGGTGGTGGCAGCATCATGCTGTGGGGATGTTTTTCATTGGCAGCGACTGGGAAACTGGTCAGAATTGAAGGAATGATGAATGGCCGTAAATACAGGGAAATTCTTGAGGGGAACCTGTTTCAGTCTTCCAAAGATCCAACTTGAAGGAGCTGGAGCAGTTTTGCCTTGAATAATGGGCAAATATCCCAGTGGCTAGATGTGCCAAGCTTATAGAGACATATGCCAAGAGACTTGCAGCTGTAATTGCTGCAAAAGGTGAAAAGGTGGCTCTACAAAGTATTGAGTTTGGGGGGGGGTAAATAGTTACGCACGCTCAAGTTTTCTGTTTTTTTTGTATCATTTCTTGTTTGTTTAACAAGAAAAAATATATTGCATCTTCAAAGTGGTAGGCATGTTGTGTAAATCAAATGATACAACCTGGAATTTTTTGGGGGGTTGTAAGGCAACAAAATAGGAAAATTGCCAAGGGGGGGTGAATACTTTCGCAAGCTACTGTAAGTGTGTAGCCCCGGAAGTGATTCAACTGTTTGCAAGGATTTCCTTTGTACTGTCTTAGGAATTCAACATTCTCTGTATTGCTCTTGCCAACCCCTATTTTCACACTCCTGAGAAGCAGAGGTTCTGTTGTCTTACAGGTCTGTTGGTCTGATATCTGATTGGAGGTTAAATTTACAGTAATGATATTGGTCAACAACACAGACTTTGAATCTTAACATGGTTAAATGGTTGTGAAAGGGTCTTAGCTTCATTGTCTCTTTCCTGCAGCAAGAGGAAATGTGAATTAATATGTGGATTATAATTCATGGACATTTTTTGAAGGAGTTGATACATTTTTCATTACGGCAAAACAATTCTGACATTTTAAAGTAGAAATTACAAACCTTAGAAGCCTTTTAAAACCTTGAATACACTACAAGTTTGCATTTCCTGCAGGAGAATTCTCAGCAACAAAAGAGTGATCAGATTAAGATTATACGTCTGTACCCTCGGCCGCCCCACTGCTTGTGTTCCATGCTCGGTTATAAATATTACTGTCCGACCCAGTACCATGGTGAAACAAAAACAATAACAAAGGTGCTGGGGCGGACATTAATACTAATAACAGAGCACACAACACAAGCAGTGGGTTGGCCGCGGGTAGTGGATTCCTACTTTAAGCCATGTGAAAATATCCTGGAATTTTACTGAATGTTTCACTGGATGTTCACTACTATGCAGTAGAGTATTTTGGTGCCGGCTAAATACGTTCACCTACCATTACTGAAAGTCTTTTTAAAATGTTTTAATACAATACACTATCAATTTTTCCTGAATTAACAGTACTTGCCCACTAACACAAATTGTGCAACTTCTCTCGAAAGGAGACATATTTGTGCTTATTGACTGGGACTTCTTTTATGCAATCACTACATCATGTTTGTTGTAATGGCATGCTCTAGTTGTTTGCCCTTTGGGCAGAAATTAAAACCCATCATCTAACAGCAGTCATCCTACAATCAACTACAAATGGAACTGTCAATCTTTCCTCCCATAACCATTCTGTACAACATGTCAACTCTGAGTATGTGTCTACTAGCACACATACAGTGCCTTCCAACCCCTTTGTTATGGTATGCCCTTGACTTTTTCCACTTTTTGTTATGTTAGCCTAAATTGATATTTTGAATCACTGGACTACACACAATACTCCTTAATGTCAAAGTAATTAAAGATGAAAAGCTGGAAGGTCTTGAGTCAATAAGTATTCAGCCCCTTTGTTATGGTATGCCTACATAAGTTAATGGACTCACTTTGTGGGCAATAATAGTGTTTAACATGATTTTGTAATCACTACCTCATCTCTGTACCCCACACATGCAATTATCTGTAAGGTCCCTCAGTCGAGCAGTGCATATCAAACACAGATTCAACCAAAAAGGCCAGGGACGTTTTCCAATGCCTCGCAAATAAGGGTAGATGTGCTATTGGTAGTTGGGTAAAAATAAATAGAGTAATTGAATATGTGGTGAAGTTATTATTACACTTTGGATGGTGTATCAATACCGGAAAGGAAGGAAACCACTCAGGGACTTCACCATGAGGCCAATGGTGACTTTAAAACAGTTACAGATTAATGGCTGTGATAGGAGAAAACTGAGGATGGATCAACAACATTGTAGTTACTGCACAATACTAACCTAAATGACAGAGTGAAAAGAAGGAAGCCAAAACATGCATCCTGTTTTAAAACTGTAAAAAATGTGGCAAAGAAATTAACTTTATGTCCTGAATACAAAACATTATGTTTAGGGCAAATATAACACAACACATCACTGAGTACCACCCTTCATGTTTTCAAGCATGGTTGTGGTTCCAACATGTTATGGGTATACTTGTCATCGGCAAGGACTAGGCAGTTTTAAAAATAAAAATAAATGGAATAGAGCGAAGCACAGGCAAAATCCTGAAGGAAAACCTGGTTCAGTTTGCTTTCCAACAGACTCTAGGAGACAAATTCACCTTTCAGCAATAAACTAAAACACAAGGCCAAATATACACTGGAGTTGCTTACCAAGACATTAAATGTTCCTTAGTGGCCTAGTTACAGTTTTGGCTTAAATCGGTTTGAAAATATATGACAAGACTTCAAAACGGCTATCTAGCAATGATCAACAACCAATTTGATAGAACTTGAAGAATGTTTAAAATAATAATGTGCAAATATTGTACAATCTATGTGTGCAAAGCTCTTAGAGACTTACCCAGAAAGATTCGCAGCTGTAATTGCTGCAAAAGGTGATTCTTACATGTATTGACTAAGGGGTGTGAATACTTAAGTCAATTAGTTATCTCTGTATATCATTTTCACTAAATTGCCAAAAAAGTCTAAAGACATGTTTTCACTTTGTCATTATGGGGTACTGTTTGTAGATGGGTGAAGATGCAACACAAAAAAAAGCTGGTGCACACTCACCCACACATGACACAAACACATACTGTTCATCACAAAAAGGTTGCACAGAAGCTGCCATCCTCTACACAAAGGTGTTTGCCCGCCCTATAGTATCCCAAAGACGGTTTGTAGAAAAAAGCATTAGAATGCCACCTAATTCTACTTTACAATACCCAGAGTGTCACTTCATGGGAATACAGTTCCCTTTTGATTCAGCATCTTCCTGTACGTATGGAGGTCTTCACTGAGTCATATGAATGAATACAAAAGCCAATTATTTTGACAGGCCTAGTTCTGCCATAACACCTTTAATGTACAGTATGTGTGTGCGCGTGCGTGTGCATGTGAATTAGCTGTGCCTAACGGAGTGCTGAGTCACCATTGCAGCCTGGTAACGAGGCGTCTGGAAACCTGACGTCACACTGCCCCTCGCTCTCCCTAGCGACACGGAACATTTGTTCTTACGTAACATACGCAAGGACACACTTTTACAGCACTCTCACACATGTGTGTTGACGTGTGAGTGTGTGTGTGTGTTTGCACGTGGATGTCTGTGATAGTATTTGCATTTGTGTTTTCCTCCTAAACACGTGGGTAATTCTTAGAATCAAAACTGTGATGGTTAGCCATCTGCAAGAGTTCAAGAGAACATCTCGCTAAATTTAAAACAATCAAGCTTTCAGCTGATTTTTAAGGAGCTCACCTATGAATCCTTTGGGTGAGCTACATACCAAATATTGAAATGGCAAAACACAATGAATAAAAAACAAAAGACCAACAATGACACACACGCACACACACAACCACAAGTCCTGACACTCTCCTCACATCCCAAGCCCAGACTCCCAGTCCATAATCCCTATGAAAAGCTCTCCACAGAGTAAAGGAGGTACTGGGGAAGGAAGAGAAAAGAAGAAAGCCTATGCATTCCACATACTAAGCCAGCTAGAGGGGAAGTCGTGGAGGAATCCGAGAGCAAACATTTTGGCGTTTGTTTGCTGTTGACATTGGGCCCAATGTGTGTTTGGCCCCTGCTCTGCGCATGGACTGTTTCCTGTCCAGCTGACTCGTACAAACAGCAAGGGTCTTCTCTCCCTCCATACCTCCATCCTCAGTTCCATCCTTCTGTCTCTGCAAAAAGACACAAGCTTTGTGAATTTCTAATATGGTCAAAATAATTTGTCACACTAATCAAATAAATTACTTTTTCAATGAAGCTTGAACAAGAAACACACTGGCTCACATAAAGAAAAAGCCCTGGAAGCATACAGTAACATATGCATGAAATGTAACGCTCGTCATAAGTGGTAGTTGAAGTGGACCAAGGCGCAGCGTGGTAAGTGTTCATGATTACTTTATTCATAAACACACTCAAACAAAATAACAAAAAAACGAAAACGCACAGTTCCGTCAGGTACAGACACTAAACAGAAAACAACCTCCAACAAACACAGGAAGAAAACAGGCTGCCTAAGTATGATTCCCAATCAGAGACAACGATAAACAGCTGCCTCTGATTGGGAACCACACTCGGCCCAAAAACATAGAAACAGAAAACATAGAGTTTCCCACCCGAGTCACACCCTGACCTAACCAAACATAGAGAATAATAAGGATCTCCACGGTCAGGGCGTGACAGTACTGTCGCTGGAGACTCCGGACTGCGGACCGTCGCTGCAGGCTCCGGACTGCGGACCGTCGCTGCAGGCTCCAGACTGGGGACCGTCGCTGCAGGCTCCGGACTGGGGACCGTCGCTGCAGGCTCCGGACTGGGGACCGTCGCTACAGGCTCCGGACTGGAGACCGTCGCTGCATCCCTACAGGCGCCGGGCCATGGATCGTCACTGGAGGCTTCGTTCCATAGATTATCACTGGAGGCTCCGGGCCATGGATTATCACTGGAGGCTTCGTGCCATGGATCATCACTACAGGCTCCGGGCCATGGATCATCACTGGTGGCTTCGGACCATGGATCATCACTGGAGGCTTCGAATGTGGAGCTGGAACAGGTCTCACCTGCATTGCTCAAAAACATAGAAACAGAAAACATAGAGTTTCCGACCCGAGTCACACCTTGACCTAACCAAACATAGAGAATAATAAGAATCTCTACGGTCAGGGCGTGACATGAAAAGTATTATAAGCAAGGTCTAATTTTCAGGTCAAATGAGCACAACAATATTGACCCATTCTCTCTCGGGCCCACGCTAACCCAGTAAGCCGTTGTATTTGGCCCTGTCTCCTACTCCCTGCAGAGCTCTCTGTTGTCACCCTCATATGGCTCAACCCCTTGTTACTTCACACCTTGCTTTCATTAGTAATTGGGTCGGAAACAGATCGCAGGGCCTGACTTGTGTGTGTGTGTGCCCGGGGGGGTGTGTGTGTGTGGTGGGGGGGGGGGGGGGGCAGTGTGTGTGGGGTGCATGCGGGCACATCCGGCACCAGCAAGAGAGGCAGGTCTTTACCTCCTGTCTCAGTGACAGGTGAGGCTTTGAAGTGCCCCCAGTTGGATGTCAATGTGTTTCTCGTTACACACACAGCAAATTTTAATTGCCAGTCAGTCACACACTACAAAGTGACCAATAAACAAGGTTTTGGAACCAGGGAACAGTTTGGGGTCACTCTAGTTTATGCCTGTACGCATACAGTCTGGACTCTGCGGAGTGTCGCCATGGTAACTCTGACAACATCGGGCCGATCCCTTATTTCCGGTGTGCACCAGTGAATCCGTTAAATGATGAAGTCATAATTGTCTGAAAATGTCAGCTGGACTAAAAACATGTTTATGCTAGCAGGAAGGGGGTTATGTAAGAGCACCCCATTTACAGTGCTGTTGTGTGTTGTGTAAGCGGTCCCCCTGGACAATGGCTCCTCTTGAAACATTTAGGATGTTCGAGGCCTTTCCACCCCATCCCCAAGCCCCTGTCCCTCCTTCCTTATCCCCCTGTATCCGTACCACCCAGCCCTAAAGCAGCTGGAACCCCTGATCCCTAACCAGGCCTTTGAGCTGCCACCTCCACTCAGAGGCACTATTGATGATGGTGGTATAGGTAGTGACAAACATTTGGGGACAAATAAGTGGACTGTTACAGGACTTGTTATGTCAAATTGCTAGCCAACGTACAGCATGCATGAACACAAACACAGTCACACACACAAACACCCCAGGCACAGACAAATGAATGGATAAACACGCTCACAAAAAGTAACTGCGAGCAAAAACCCCACAAAGCTCTCTCCAAACTCAAGTCTCTCCTCACTCCACCATTAAACTCCACACATACACACAAAACAAGCACGCAAGCATGCACACACACACAATCCCTCTCCCCCTCTTATCTGTCAAACAATATATCTCCATTGAGCCCCACCTGGCTATGTACTTATCTGGCTCCCTTTGTAACTATTAGGGTCAGGGCCGTCTCATGGCTGTTGTTTTGTCTTGGCCTGGCCTAAGTGATGCTGGCTCATCTATCCCCCTTTCAGAGAAGCCAGTCAGGGCCGTGGCCCCTGTGGCCCCTACACATGTAGCCCCTGGCAAGGATAAAGAGAGAGGGGTCGTGAGTGTCGGTAGTATCCCCTCACAGAGGCACGTCCTGGGACATAATTCACAGCTTTGTCCAGGGTTTAACTGGTCCTGTAATTAACCCTCCCCTTCTCTTCACTGCGCCGCAGGCTGTTGAGGGCCAAATTTTAACAAAAGTCCACACAACCAAAGCACTGTCAATGGACGGTGTCACCCGTCTGAAAGACATTCCAGTGACCTGATAGACACAATGACAAAGAGGACGCCTTCAATCGGCAGACAACATACACACAATGGACAAAACAAATACCACACACAAGGCAAGCACACATGCCAACAAACATCATTATGAGTCTTTAACACATGGACAGATAGACATACTTATCCACGTGGAGAGTATATAGGTTCTCAGAGTGTGCGCGCGTGCGTGCGTGCGTGCGCACGCGTGTGTGTGTGTGTGCGTGTGTGCGAAAAAAGCTCTGCACTCAACAATTGACCATTTTACTTTGTAGATCAAATTGTGCTTACACAACAATTAAGAAGCCATAAGGTTGAGTTGCTGGTTTGGCTCTCCATCCTAAGGAGGACTCCAGCTATATGCCTTAGCATGGGCAAGCTAGCCTGAGTGCCAGTCTGTTTGTACATTTACGTCATTTGTACCATCATGCCAACTCCTTGTCACTCATTGTCATGCCAAACAAAACTTGCCAATGACTGTAATGGCGTTGTCAAAAGCACAAAAATATCTGGGACACAGCTATGAGCAAGCATGAACATTCACAAAACTCTCACCAAACTTTAATGTTCAGGGTCAGCCCACAGACATTACAAGTAGGCCTTACTCACTTTTGACGGTAAAAATGGTTAGTCACAACCCACTGGGCACATACTGGTTGAATCAACGTTGTTCACAAGTAATTTAATAATGTAATTGAATAGTGTTTACATAATGTTTATAATGTTTACATATTTTGCATTACTCGTCTCATATGTATACACTGTATTATTTCCTATTTTACTGTAGCTTAGCCTATGCCACACTGACATTGCTTGTCCAAATATTTATATATTCTTAATTCCATTCCTTTTCTTTAGATTGTGTGTGTTGATAGATATTACTTGTTAGACATTACTGCACTGTTGGAGCTAGAAACACAAGCATTTCACTACACCCGCAGTAACATCTGCTAAAAACTTGTATGTGACAAATAAAATTTGATTTGATTTTGATTTCAATGAAACTCCACGTAATGTCAATGAAATTACGTTGAACCAATGTGGAATAAACGTTGAATTGATTTGTGCCCAGTGGGTAAATAGTACGGTGATACAGCATGTTCAAACTAAGCCTCAGTGTGCTCTACATACAGTCTGTAACAGGCGTCGTTGTGAAGAGACCAAGGCGTAGCGTGGTTAGTGCTCATCATGGATTTATTATACTGAGAACACAATAAACAGAGAAACAAAAGACGACAGCCAAACAGTTCTGTCAGGTAAGATATACTAAACAGAAATAAACCACCCACAAAACACAATCAGAAAACCCCTACATAAATATGGACTCTAATCAGAGGCAATGAGATTCAGCTGCCTCCAATTAGAGACCAACTCCAAACAATTCCAACATAGAAACGGAAAAACTAGATATTTAAACATAGAAATAGAATAACATAGATCAACCCCCCCCCAAAAAAACACACAAAACAAACACCCCCTGCCACGCCCTGACCAAACTATCATAACAAAATTACCCCTTACTGGTCAGGACGTGGCACAGTCTACAAATAGTTTTTAGGTTACTCCATAAATCCATATCCTAAGTGTCTGTCTGTTTTTTCTTTCAGCGTTGAGCAAGGGAATATTAAACTCTGGAGGGAGTGGGGAGAGAAGAGAGGGCTGACCTCAGGGGTATATTACAGGGGCAGGACATCAGCGGTGGCTGACACAGTGGTAGACTGGTAGAGATTATATAGAGTGTGGCCTGGCTAATGCTTCAGTGTCTGAGTCTGGCACACTTCCACATTTCTGAGCAGTCTGACCATGTGTCTGATACATAGCTGTGCGAAGTCGGGGTGCTGAGGGTGCTGCAGCCCCCTGAAAAATATTTATAAAAATTAAATATGAATAAAAAATAATAATAATCTTTAGAAGAACAAAAAATATCACAAAGGTACTGCACTGGGCCTTTACTAGTCCTATATTAGCAGACCTAATAGCCATCTGTAGCTCGGGCCCCAAAAAATATTCAGCACCACCTCTTTATAGACAGCAAAGACTGAAGAACAAATAAAGACACTTAGGGTGAAGATGTGCCTTGAAGTTGGGTAAATGGGGACTGTGTGTCAATAGCCATTGGTCCACTCAGAGGTTGATAAAGACACAGGGGTGTGTGTGGCCTCTTAGGGGTAAATAAAGACATGGTGGTGATTTCACGTCTCTTTTCCCCCAGTGCTGGGAAGACGGGTCTTTTTCACTGGACCCCCCAAACACCCCCTTGGGTCACACCAGGACACCATTTACAATAGGGGTCAAGAGGTCAAGGGTCACACAGGGTCATATGCTTAATGACTATGCTGTTACTCCAACCCTCAATAACTCAGCATCTCTGTACATAGACTGGGGAGAAGAAAGTGTCAGAGAGAGAGAGAAAGAGAGACAGGAGGAGTGAGAGGAGGGTGATACAATTTGGTTGGATTAATGTAACATATGGAATTGTTTTAAGATGGTCATACCATGGGTCGTTAAGCTATTAGATTTAGGATCATAGGACCCCTTTTAGTATCCCCTCCCCCCCAAAATTGGGGGCATAAAATATTGAATTTGGCCTTTATTACTATAGCCCATATAAACACATTGAATAACACATTCATAAATGGCAAAAAAAGGAATAAGGTTTTTAAGATTTTGTCCTATATCTAGAAGATATAAGAAAGCTCAGGAATTATTACATTTTTTTAGGGCACATATTTAACCCCCTATTTTTGTTGGCACAAAACTACCTCCATACTTCCATTCATTTGTATGAGATACCTTCAGACGAGTCCTGTGGCACTTGTGGAAGTCGTAGGGGCCAAACTGTTCGGACTCTACAGAGGTTTTTGTGAGAAGACCAATTTTCGGGATGACTCATGGTCTGACAAACACCGCTGTAGCTCGGCCATCGTCCACTGCAGATGCGGAAGGCTGACATAGGCAGATGCGGTGGATTGAGAAAGTGCCCATGCAAAAAAAACTGATATCTCTAGCTTAAATTGATGGATTTTGATGGGGATTTTTTTTATTCTGCTACTTAAATTGAAGCACTGGTGCATCGATATACTCATAAGGATTAACCAATCAATCAATCAATGATAAAGCCACATCAGTGTTAATTACAGTAGTGATCATTTATTTAACTACACTAAAATCTCACAATTTGTATTTTCCTAAGAAAGACAGGGCAAGACAGAAAGAGAAATAAAGAAACAGAAAGAGAAAAACAGTCAGCAAGAGAGAGGTATCTTAAGACAGATGGAAAGAGTTTGGCGCTTCAGGCCTCAGCTGTGCTGTAGATGCTGTTGGAGAGTTGGGTCGATTGAAGCCAGCCAGGCCACCCTCTGTCTCTCTGTCTGCATGTGGGTCTGTCTGTCAGACTGGGAGGTTCCAGTAGGTTCCGAGCGGGTCTAGTTGTTCTGGATTATGGTGTTCCAGCTAGCTAATCTTCTCGGCTAGCTTTCATGTGAGCCATGTTCCTCTGTGGGACACTTCACAGAGAGGGATACCACTGACCCAAGACACTGAACCCCTGCCATTACGCAACAAACCCTGGCCCACTGGCCGGCCAGTCAGGATGTAGCACGCTCCTGTCCCAGTACTGCTACTGCTCGTTAAACCTGTTTATTAGACAACAAATCTCAGAGCTATCTCTGCTCTCTGTAATTCACCCTAGTAACAGGACAAACAAGGGGACCAATACAGTGGCGAACTTAGTATGAACTTAGTCAAACTGAGTCAAACAACAGTAATACCTATTACGAGACCTGAGTGTGTGTGGATGGTGTCATCATTGTTGTCATCATGTGGGTGAACTCTGATTTATAGTTGCAAGCAATGGAAAGTGTGAAATGAGAATTGAATCTCTTGGGCCAAAGAGTCATGTTATATTCATCGAGACACAGACGCAAACTGCGTGAGAGTGCACATTGTGCACACACACGCTCTTTCTCTTTCTCTTCCACAGCTTCTAAGGTGTTGCATAACTTTCTCTAAACACACTCTCACTTTCACTTTAACTTTCACACACACACACATTCACACAAACACACACTAACAGAGGCTGCTCTGGCCCCAGCGGTTCCCTGATTAGTGAGTGTGACGTGGGAGGGGTGTAATGGGAAAGGCTGTGAGTCACAGCTGGTGGGAGAATCACTCTCCCTGGCCTAGGCCTGCGGTCAGGATCCCCTCATCCGGTGGACCAGCTGCCAGGCTGCATTGGAAACATAACGCTTCGAACACACCGACGACGTCATTGCATCACTGCTGCATAACATTTTGCGCAGCTAGGCAACAATACTGATGCAGGTATCTTTTGCAGATGGTTGCATGCGGTTGGACACATGGAGAGAATCATTTTCGCAGTATTCTCAAAACCGTGTCTTTTTGACACAACTGCTGATAGCTACAGGGACATAAACACAAAAAATGCTGCTTGGAGACAAGTGTCCACGATAGTAGGATTGCCAGGTCAGTTTAGTAGTGAGCTTGTGCTAGATGTGGCTAGTTGACGTGAGCTAGCTAGCTAACCTTGCTTGCTAACCTAGCCAATAAGGTGTATGTGTGAAAGAAATAGTCATATAAATTATGCTAGTTCCTACCCCTGATAACTTTACCAAATAATCATGTTTGAAAGAGTGTGAGTGTGTATGTCAGATAAATAGTAATAGAAATGGTAGATACTACTGTACCCCTGATAATTTGGTCAGATAACCGTGTGTGTGTGTGTGTGTGTGTGTGTGTGTGTGTGTGTGTGTGTGTGTGTGTGTGTGTGTACAGTAGGTGACATGTCCATGATGGCTATCTAATAACTGTAGTTATGCTAGGTAATGGTTTGGCTTATCATGTTCATGTCTATGTAGAAGAAGATTTTAGGAGGAAGTGGAGAGGACTCAGGGGACAGGTATCAGAGGGAGAGAAGGGCAGAGAAAGAGAAGACGAGGTCTGGGTCAGCAGCTTCAGGCCAGCAGCCTTGGTGCTTCTGCCACATTCTTTCTTTTCTGGATCCATTTATTGTGCCTATGGCAACGAGTGGCAATTTTACAGCCAGACCCTCTACTACGTCTACGTCATCCACGAGTATGACCACCACCGGTGCAGCCATGGAAGACAGGGCGACAGCGATGAAGACGATGAAATGGAGGAAGCACCTCTGGATCTCGGACCACCTGAGATTATTATGAACCCCACAGAAGTGACCACTGAGGACCTCGTTGAACAGGATGTGGCCGTGGAGACAAACGAGGAGAGAAACACAGAGAGAGAAACGAAGAGGAACGTCGTCACACCAGGCGTCATCGGAGGTACCAGCCCCCAGAGCCACTCAACTCATTTCAGCAGAGGCTCTTCCAAGCAATCGAGAGGGATGCAGCCCAACCTGATGCTCACAGGAATGAGGATGAAGAGACCCTCTTTGCCATGGGCCTGGTGCCAACCCTGAAGAGGCTGCCTCAGCAAAGAAAAGCAGCAGTCAAGGCTTTTTGAAGCCGAGTTCAAAGGTGCGTTTTGTTTCTTCTCCACATCACAGGTAGTGTCATAAGTGTTGCGACAGTGAAGTAAAGAAGGTAATTCTTTACAGTATACTCATGTAGGCTAATTGGTATTTCAGATCAAAGTATTAATATGAGGCAAATGTACAGCTGTTGTTTCTAGGTTAGAAAATATCCCAAAACAACAGTTTACTGTCTAAATATTTGCCTGTCATATTCATCTTTATCTCTGAAATACAAATTCCATGAGTAAACAGCGAGTAATACCAACTTTACCGCACTGTTCCAATATTTATGCCTCTAACTACACTATACAAGCAGTATTTAGTTAACATAAATCTCACCTTTTATGGTGTTCTATTATGTTAAGCTTGTATGTGTTGTTTTTCTCTTCCCTTCCAGAGATGGGGTCCATTTAGCCGACCAGCTAACAGGAAGGACAGGGAGAGGAGAGGAGTCGTCTGGTTGTTGTTTTGACCTCCCTCATTGTACCTTTCTTTTCACACACGTCCATTCCGTTTAAATTCAGTCAATTCATAAAGTCATTTGTTTATAAAGTCTTAGGATAGCATTCATTATTAGTGTTAATTAGATTTCTGAATTGACAGAATTGAAACTCATATATTTCTTTCATTTAAAACCACTTGAAAACCAGGGTGTTGAAACTTTTTGTGAAGTTATTTTCCATCAACTGGTCCATGACGTCCAGGGTCCATTTGTTTGTTTAGCTGTATTATGGCTACACATTATTTTCTTTTTTTCAGAGACAGAGACACACACACACACACACACACACACACACCTCTCCTCCACTCTTCTCTCCACCTCAGATCTCCAGTGCCCTGCCCTCCCTCTTTATGGCCATGTCTGAAGTTCCCCTACTACTTCTAGGCTTTATGAGTAGTCCCTGTATCTGTCTGCAGTTGTGCCAAAAAATACATGCTCGTTGTTCTTACAGATTACAGGCTACACATTACTTTTTTTAAATGTTTACACGCACACACACCTCTTTCAATAGTTGTATTCTTTTTAAACATTTTTACAACACACATACCTGTCATGTTCTTTCCTGTACTTGAATACTTTAAGTAAATTATAATGTTTTCATAGTCAGTTGTTTCAGTTGTTTATTAATATCTCATTTAGACTTAATCTGCTCATTTCTTCCCTACACCTTCGTAGATCTAAGACAACCTGTATTTTGTCAGGCCAGTGAACATGGTGGTAAACTGTACTATTTGTATGGACCCTAGGTTACCCTTTCCCTTAGTTATCATACTAACTGTATGTTGTATAACCTTAATTAGTGCTCCTGCTCACCTGATATACCATGCCAGGTGTGTATAATACTGACGTCAATGAGAGAGGGAATGGGTTTTAAGGTGTGGTCTTTACTCCCAAATGTCACTTAAATATACCTTCCAAATGAAGAGAGACAATGATACATAAAGTCATCTGGGGAAAAAATTCAATTTTATGGACAATGGTGGATGGTTCTTAAAATAACCTTTGTGTTATTGGGCTCTTCAAAGAGCTGTTTCACTCCACGGCAAACTGCCATGGGACTTCACCTGCTGGCGATGAGAAGTAGGTGGTCAGCTTCTCCCTCACCTGGAGTGCCTGTCTGGGGCGTTGTTGGTACCTGCCCTGGTGACATCAGGAAGGTGACCTCCGCAGATAGTTGTGTAGAACACATGTGGCCTTCACGCAGGCATCGACATTTGAGGGGCTGAGACCAAGCACTCTCCGATACATTCTCCACCGGGCTGCCAGAATCCCAAAGGCGCATTCAACAACTAACCTTGCACTGGACAGTCGTTTGTTAAAGATCCTTACAGGCTTTGGCAATGGCAGCTGGCGTCCAGCGTAGGGCCTCATGAGGTTGAGTCTTAAAGGGAAGGCCTCAACGCCGACGAAGAAGTGGGGAACAGGTCCCAGGTCTTCAGCTCCAGGGAGTGGTGCAGGTGGTGGAATCTCCAGGGTGCCATCCTGAAGTTCCTGGCCGAAGGCAGAGTCCCGGAGGGTCCCGCCACCACTTCCCTTGCCGTAAGCACCAACATCGACAACACGGAACAGTAGATGGCATCTACTACAGCCAAGAGTACAACTGAATATGTACACTTGTAGTTGTAGAAATGCGAACCTGAGCACGGTAGAGCCTGAATTACTACATGTTTCCGGTCAATGGAGCCAAGACAGTTGGGGAAATTCCACCTCTCCAGGAACTCGGCAGCGATGGCCCTCCAGTCTTCCTCCTTGGGGACTGGCATGTATTCACCAACCAGACAGTCCCAAATGGTTTGTGCCACAGAGGGGACAATGCCTGCCACCGTGGACCGTCCAACTCGGAAGCTGAATCCGATGGTCCTGTAGGAGTCCCCTGTCGCCAAGAATCTGAAATATAATTCAAAATAATGATCAATATTGTGTGTAACTTGAATTCCACCCACATATTCTATCTACTCATATATCTACCTCATGACTGTTTATTATGCTCTACTAATTATATTGTAATACTCATCAACCATCATTAACAATGCCTTAAAACAGTACAATTCAGTCTATGACTATATCAATAAACTGTAGCCCAGGCCAACTCTACTCTTAGAAAGAATGGTACTATCTACTTAAAAGGGTTCTCCTGCTTTCCCCATAGGAGATCCCTTTTTGGTTCCAAGTAGAACCCTATTGGGTTCCATGTATAACATTTTCCCCAAAGGGTTATACCTGGAACCAAAAATGGTTATCCTATGGGGAAAGCAGAAGGACACTTTTGGAACCTTTTTCTCTAAGAGTGTATGTGAGTCCAATAAGAATGTAATGAATGACTACAACAATGGGTCCTGGAGAAGACTAGCCTACCTTCATCAGAGCAGAAGGCACTCCAATTTTCTTTTAATTTGGTAACATTGCATAATTAAAAAAGGATTATAAACCAACTTTGGGAAAAGTTATAGTCTAATGAACATTCTGTAAAAGTACATCTGATATCAAATAGGGACTATTAACTAGAGAGCCCTTTAGCTAGCTAGGTTGCACATAAAAACAATGTATCAAATAGCAATCAATTATGGTATCAAAGGCTTTAAAAATGTACTAGAATGTAGCTTACCGGAGACAAATCGCCAGGCGTTCAACTGGGCTGATGGACTCCCGGTAGTTGGTATCCATCCGGGTGATCCTGGCTCCAACCATCTTGAGCAGGTGATCGAACTGGCTTCGGTCCAGACGAAAGTAACTTCGGAATTCCTCTCCAAACAGTCGAAGCTCTTGAATGAGATGGTGGAACTCCCCTGCCTGCTTTCGGGACTTTAACCATCTCTGGACCCACACAGACCTGCGCTTTCGGCGGGGCTGGTCCCGGCCCAACAGCGCGCTCAAGACCACCTTCCTCAACGTTGGTCTCATTGTTGAAAGAGCCGAATCTGCTATCTTGACTATTATGCATTTCGCTCCAAAGCTGCATTTTGGAGGGAAATTATATTATAGGCTCTCACAATTAATTTGCGGATGTCATCGAATAAATAATATACTTGGCAAATAAATGAATAAAAAATGTAAAGAAATTCTCCAGTCAAACTGTTTTTATTATGTAATCCCACTTTTTTTTTTACTGGATATGTGTGCAACAAAAATTCAACATTCACATTTTGCTACTTTCTGTCAAGTCTGCGCATACAAATTGATGCATACGTTCGATTAATCGAACGTATGCACCACATAGAACGCACTGCAACTGCCTCTGCAACGCAATGCTGCGTTCCATTGGAAATGAATGTACTTCTGGTGTATTGACACGCAATGACGCAGTCGGTGTGTTCGAAGCGTAGTCAGTCTGCTGTAAGCCGTATACACTGCTACTCCAATCTGGTCTAGTGGGAGATTAGAGCTGAGTAGCCATACAGATCACAGGGAGGATCTCACCACAGAGACCTTCCTCTTCCCCTCGTTACACACACTGGGTTGATTCTTAGAAAACGTATGCAGACTCACACTGACTTGCGTAGATGAGTACACCTGCTCAGAGATTTGTATCTGTTGCAGTGGATAGTGTTGGATGTTAACATGAGAACGTAGTCGTATACAATATAAATTCCCTCCCACACTTAAGTGTTTCATGATTCAGCTCCAAGACAGTCAGTGGGTGGTCTGGACCTAGTGGGGAGTGTAAATCTCTCACAGTCTGACTTCAGAATTCAGCTTTTATCCACATTCTCCAAATGTCACATTTCTAAGTTGCTCCAAATGTCAAGTTTTTGTTTCTCTTGATGTTCTGTATCGTTCCATTTCTCCAAGTTAAGGGTTAAGTTTAGGCACTCATTCCAAATGATTGAGGTAAGAGTAAAGGTTTGGAATAGTGTTATATAAATATATTTATTAACAGTGTCCATGATCCATCCACCTCCCCCGTCCAAAACACGCTAGCAAAAACCAAGCCTACTTACTTGATGGTAATATTGCTCACTGTTGCCCTTAGTGGCTGGTTTTGAAAGCATTTCCTTTCCTCAGGACATGGATAGACGTCCAATTTCGACTTCAATCTTGAACGACCTGGCTGGTGGATCTTTCCATGTAATTTCAGCAAGCAATGACACCCACCATCTCAGATTGTTCTGAAGAGAGACCACATGGTTCCTTTACAAAGATATAAGGAATAGCCAACACTTGTCCAACAACAGCAAACAATTTGTCAATGGGGACATGTTGGTAGAATTAGAGGTCTTGCTAGTCATGCTAGAGTGCCTTGCCTTTATCCTCATCTTACACTAGGAAGGGAACATCACTCAATGTTTGTGGAATAAAATTCACTGGAGCGGGTTGAGTTAATTTGGCATCTAAGTGGAAGAAAGGCATGTGTTTCCAGGCTTTGTGTGTGTGTGCGTGCGTGCGTGTCTGTGTGACTGTAAGTATTCTGAAGCCCAGTGTGTTCAATGGTTGCAAGTTGCCCCCTGCCAACCCAGACACCCCCAAAAGGACAGACAGGACCTCAGGATCAGTTTGTCTATCTATTTAAACTGTAATGACCTAGCTGAGTTACAGTCCCTCATTGTCAGAGTTATCTGGGGTGAACACTGTTTATTCACCAGGCCCTGATAGCCAATGCCGTGATCAGCCCCCTAAGCAATCAGGGCAACCGAACACTCATAATGTTACCGTATTCCCTCTCCAAGCATAAATACCATGCATTCTAACACCATCAATGGCCAATTCCACCAGTCCACAAATCCAGTTGAGTGAAACATCAAAATACCTTGTCTTCTGCCTTCTCATCTTACCTACCCAGACAGACTGATGATGATCTGTGCTCTGTCAGAGTTTATGGGGAAAGTAGGTGTGGCTCAAGTGTACATGAGGGGAAAATTGTGTGTGTGTGTGAGTGCTGTGTATGTGTGTGAGAGAGTGTTGTGTATGTGTGTATGCATGTGCGTTAATGGACAGAGGTCTGCCGGGGCACTAAAGAAACGCCTCAAGTACCACAGAAAGACCCTCCTGAAGCGGTGTGACATCCAGCCCTCAAACATGGTGAGCCTGCTACTCAGCGCTATCTGTGTGTGCGCAAGCAGTCTATCCCACATGAAAAAATACTATAGTTTTGTATGGTATAAATACTCTAGTATTACTATATTTATATACTATAGTATTCACCTTAGTGTTTTTGCAGACTTTACTGTAGTATTACCGTAGTGTTCTTGCTTTTGTTTTTGCGCAAACATTTCCATAAATAAAATTATACATCAGATTTTTTCAATGGCTATATATTTATAGGTACAACTCATTAATTGTGTACATGATTGTCATTGCACAGTAGAGTAATATGGATAAATAGCTGCTATTATTTACAAAGTTATCAAAGTACACATACATTTATTTTTAGGCCTACCATAGTACGCACCATACAGTGGGGCAAAAAAATATTTATTCAGCCACCAATTGTGCAAGTTCTCCCACTTAAAAAGATGAGAGAGGCCTGTAATTTTCATCATAGGTACACTTCAACTATGACAGACAAAATGAGAAAAAAAATCCAGAAAATCACATTGTAGGATATTTAATGAATTTATTTGCAAATTATGGTGGAAAATAAGTATTTGGTCAATAACAAAAGTTTATCTCAATACTTTGTTATATACCCTTTGTTGGCAATGACACAGGTCAAACGTTTTCTGTAAGTCTTCACAAGGTTTTCACACAATGTTGCTGGTATTTTGGCCCATTCCTCCATGCAGATCTCCTCTAGACCAGTGATGTTTTGGGGCTGTCGCTGGGCAACACGGACTTTCAACTCCCTCCAAAGATTTTCTATGGGGTTGAGATCTGGAGACTGGCTAGGCCACTCCAGGACCTTGAAATGCTTCTTACGAAGCCACTCCTTCGTTGCCCGGGTGGTGTGTTTGGGATCATTGTCATGCTGAAAGACCCAGCCACGTTTCATATTCAATGCCCTTGCTGATGGAAGGAGGTTTTCACTCAAAATCTCACGATACATGGCCCCATTCATTCTTTCCTTTACACGGATCAGTCGTCCTGGTCCCTTTGCAGAAAAACAGCCCCAAAGCATGATGTTTCCACCCCCATGCTTCACAGTAGGTATGGTGTTCTTTGGATGCAACTCAGCATTCTTTGTCCTCCAAACACGACGAGTTGAGTTTTTACCAAAAAGTCATATTTTGGTTTCATCTGACCATATGACATTCTCCCAATCCTCTTCTGGATCATCCAAATGCTCTCTAGCAAACTTCAGACAGGCCTGGACATGTACTGGCTTAAGCAGGGGGACACGTCTGGCACTGCAGGATTTGAGTCCCTGGCGGCGTAGTGTGTTACTGATGGTAGGCTTTGTTACTTTGGTCCCAGCTCTCTGCAGGTCATTCACTAGGTCCCCCCGTGTGCTTCTGGGATTTTTGCTCACCGTTCTTGTGATCATTTTGACCCCACGGGGTGAGAACTTGCGTGGAGCCCCAGATCGAGGGAGATTATCAGTTGTCTTGTATGTCTTCCATTTCCTAATAATTGCTCCCACAGTTGATTTCTTCAAACCAAGCTGCTTACCTATTGCAGATTCAGTCTTCCCAGCCTGGTGCAGGTCTACAATTTTGTTTCTGGTGTCCTTTGACAGCTCTTTGGTCTTGGCCATAGTGGAGTTTGGAGTGTGACTGTTTGAGGTTGTGGACAGGTGTCTTTTATACTGATAACAAGTTCAAACAGGTGCCATTAATACAGGTAATGAGTGGAGGACAGAGGAGCCTCTTAAAGAAGAAGTTACAGGTCTGTGAGAGCCAGAAATCTTGCTTGTTTGTAGGTGACCAAATAATTTACAAATAAATTCATAAAAAATCCTACAATGTGATTTTCTGGATTTTATTTCAAATTTTGTCTGTCATAGTTGAAGTGTACCTATGATGAAAATTACAGGCCTCTCTCATCTTTTTAAGTGGGAGAACTTGCACAATTGGTGGCTGACTAAATACTATTTTGCCCCACTGTATATACTGTGATCAAATATAGTAAATACTATATATAGTACACTATGATAATATTACTTATGGGACAGTCTATTGCAATGTAGTACAAAATTATATAGTACAGTAAGTGTTATTACAGTTTTTCTTAATCACCTACAAGCATTTTTTAGACCAATGTAGTTGATTTTCAGAAGTCTTGGGGCCTTTTGCCAAACATTAAACGCATATTTTTTTTATGTAGTTGCCTTTAAAACATAAATGCATTCATCAAAACAATTTTAAAATATCATAATTACAAATACATTCATCAAGAACATTCAAAAGAACTTGATTGCCTGCAATAAGATTAACGCAGCCTTACTTATCGCTTGAATCCAAGCAGACAAAACAGAAAGTTAGTCTGTATTTTAAAAATCCCAGTAGATCAATACATTTTTTTGCAGTCACTAAATCATGATGATCAAAATTGGAAGTACAACTATCCAAAGGTGCAGAATGATGGGCATTTGATCATTGCTATTCTGCTATAGATATTTCAACACAGATCACAAAATTGCTTGTATGCTATTGATAAAAACTGTAATGACTGAAAGTTACTACAGTTTGTAGTGTATTTTACGGTATACTACAAAATTCTATAGTAAGTACTACACGATCAATGGATACTACAGTGTGTAGTATAGTATTCTAAAGTATACTACACAATTCTATAGTAAACACTACACGATCAAGATATACTACAGTGTATAGTATAGTTTGTATTCTACACCATAATACTGTTTCTATAGTAAACTGTAGTATTTTTTATGTGGGATCTGTCAGTCGCGCTCTAATGGGACTCACACACTATTAACTATTAAGCTACAAGGATATTAGACAAAAGATGTTGAAGCTATTGTTAATTATCATGATTAAAGGGATAGTTCTGGATTTTGGCAATGAAGCCCTTTATCTACAGTACTTCCCCAGAGTCAGGATACTGTTTGTATGTCTCTGCATCCAGTATGAAGGAAGTTAGAGGTAGTTTTGCGAGCCAATGCTATCATAGCACAAAGATTGGAAGTCTTCGGGATCACTTCCAGTCTTTGCCCTAATGCTCGCTGATCCTGGAGACATCCAGTCTTTGCGCTAACGCTAGTTATGAACTGCTTGGCAAGAGGTTTACTTAACTTTCTCACGTACAAAGAAAAAGGTTCATACAATTTGTCACCTGCAGGAATATAAATATTGACCTCTGAATCAAAGGAAAGAATACTGGGTTGACAATATTCCAACAAGTTACAGGCACAGCAATAATTATTTCCATCTAGGATAGTTTTGACATACCAACCTCTGGTTGGCTTTCTGACTTTCAACATGTGGGACATCTTTCATAATCTTCTGGTGAAAAATGAATCTACTTGGCTACCTGGGGCAGCAGGTAGCCTAGTGGTTAGAGTGTTGGACTAGTAACTGAAAGGTTGCAAGATCAAATCCTGAGCTGACAAGGTAAAAATCTGTTGTTCTACCCCTGAACAAGGCAGTTTACCCACTGTTCCTTGGCTGTCATTGAAAATACGAATGTGACTTGCCTGGTAAAATAGAAAATCTAGGGGCTTACGTGCACTGTTGCAATTTGGTGCAATCCTCTCTTATCCGTCTATAAAATACCAATCTGTGACACCTCACTCCCATTGTTTCTACGAATCATGTCTGTTTGTGGGCGTACTGTTTCTAGAATGATGAATTGGGCCAAGAGGAGTTGAATGTATACAATTATAACAACTACTAATAATGATTTACCATACATGGAAATCACATCCTCTACCTTTTCCAACTCTTCCTCCTCCCTTCTCACCCGTCATATTTTAGTGGTGACCATTAGTGTCAGTAATGTAAACCCAGTGTTGGGTAGCTGTGGGGCTTGGGCTGTCTCTGTCCAATCCTTATCACCCACACACACACACGAACACACACATGCACGAACACACACACACACACACACACAGAAGTCTCCACTCAGCAGGCTCCATAAATATCCCAGGTGTGTCAACATGCCTCATCATGGTCCCCAGAGCACCCCAGGAGACACTGGGGCCTGCCCCGCCATGCAGTTGGGCAACGCCTGCTTCCTTCTGTCCTCCCTACTCCAACCCATCCCATCCTGGATGGCACTCACCCTTACCCCAGATGGCCCACACATTAGCTCTCCCTGAAGTGGTGGCTTGATGGGTATGTCCACAGGCTCAGGGTGATGGTGTTGTTGCTCTCGTTGACCATGGATCATTGCCTCCTTGGCCATCCTGCTACTATTTATTTATTTAATTTTATTTAACCTTTGTTTACAGTTTTTACAATCACTTTGGCACTAATTTCAGAACGTGGTAATTTTTTTTAACTCTAGACACAAAATTCAAAACAGTCAGCACTTGTAACACAGGCTGTCCAATGTTCAAAACATTGCATTGTGCATTAATATCTTTAAAGAAACCTTCCACTTGCAGATTCATTGGTTCAAATAACTAATTTATCATGAAATACCATAGGAATATTAATTTAGATCACCCACACACAAGATACCGATCCGTTTCACTGTGTAAATATTGTAGTACAAGATTTGTGATACATGTTTCATTATGGTACTACACGTAAATTAATCACTGCAAAATGACTAGTAGAGAGAATACTACAGACACAGTGGAATCATTGAACAAAATCTGACATTTATTGATGAAATACAAACAGGTTTCTTTGAATCAAATCAAAAATAATTAGCTATAAAAAAGAAAAAAACGACAGTGAAACGTCAACAGCAGTGTTCCTCACCTGGCTTTCTGTAAAAAGCAAAACAAAGGATTGATTACTGTACTTCTATATTTCCATCAGCCCTGCCTTGTGGATTTGGCCACAGGTTCATCCACATCACAATGGATGTTTTCATTTGCCAAACATCTTGGGAAGAATCTTCGTGCATGGCGAATCCAGGCCTGACACCGGTCTGCCGTGATGTCATTGCATGCGTCATCCATGGCCTGGAGAAGGTTGGCTTGTTTGTGAGGGCGCCTATCATATACCTTCCACCTCCACATGGAGAAAAATTCCTCAATCGGGTTAAGGAAAGGAGAGTATGAGGGTAAGTACAGGGTGGTAAATTGTGGATCGGCCTGAAACCATGCTTGCACCATTTGAGCATGGTGGAACCTGACATTATCCCACACAATCGCATAGGTCACACCATCAGCTCTACAGACCTAATTTAGCTCATCAAGGAAGGTTACAAACGGAACTGCATTATATGATCCAATACGAGGTCTGCGTCCCACCACACATCTTCCGATATAGCCACACACATGGTGATGTTGGCACCACGTTGTCTAGGTACTTGGTTTCCCGCTGGCCAATGAAATTCCGACCTCTCCTCCTTGTCTTGGCCAGGTTGAAGCCTGCTTCATCCAAAAATAGGAATTTGTGATGGTTTTCGTCAGCATCCAGCTCCATCAACCACTAAAAATACATTTTGGAAAGAGAATTACTGATTACAATGATGTAGAATTTTGGGGAAATATTTCACAACAGACATCTTGAAACTGAACATCTCAGTTGCTTCACTGTCTGCATTTCTTTCAAAAGGCACACGGTATAGCTGTTTAAGAGACATCTGGTGCCTTTTCAGCATGCGTGCAATAATTGGCAAACTTATGGCTTCCACATTGTTTAACATGTCGTCATTGTCCAAGATGTGCTGCAGAATTTCTGTAAGGCGAATATCATTTCTGGCCTGAACCAAATTGACCACAGCCCGCTCTTGTTGTCAGTCAGAATTTTGCATCTGCCTCCCCTATTTGGCCTAGTCTCAATTCTGCAGAGAAAATTACAGTAAGAACACATTTAGTCACATCACCTACTCTGTGGCAAACATTGGCATGCAGCATACAGTCATTTGACAATTGAGAGTAGCCTAATGTTTAGTGCATGCTGAAGATTTACCGGTTCTCATTGTGGAAAGTTCTGATGATTGAGGCCATGGTTCATCTTCTGAGGTTTGGTTGAATCATTGTAGCTGCCTCAGTCATTGTCATGCCATGATTTATGACATGGTCTACAACTATTGCTCAGATTTCATTGGACACTCTTTGCTGTTGTTGCTGCTGTCTTGGTTCGTGGCCTTGTCTTCTACCACGTTCCCCCACACCTCTCAAACGAGGCCCACAACCACTTCTCAGAAGGGGTGCTTGTCCCCTGCCATTCCTTTGACCACCACGTCTTCCTCATTTTCCTCCACCCACTGCTTGACCTCTAATGTGACATGGATCACCTGCCGGCTCCATGTTATCACTATGTTGTTGTAGGTGGATACCACTCATTTCACTATATACTCGTACCACAATGTGAAATCAATCATCAGTAACAAGTTGGCAGTATTGGAAAAGCAATTACAAGGGCCTGCATACATACACTACCAGACACTTTATTAGGTACACCTGCGTGTTAACGCAAATAGCCAGCTCCTTCTCGAACAGCGAATCATGTGGCTGCCTGAAACTCATTATATAGGAGTATATAGAGTAGAGTGCTTTAGTTGTTGTTCGACCAAACATTAGAACGGGCAAGATGCGTAATTTAACCTGTCTGGGCTCGGGGGCAGTATTGAGAATTTTGGAAAAAATATGTTCCCATTTTTAACTGCCTCCTACACCAACTCAGAAGCTAGAATATGCATATTATTGTTCATGTTTGGATAGAAAACACTCTGAATTTTCAAAACTGTTTGAATGGTGTCTGTGAGTATAACAGAACTCCTATGGCAGGCAAAAACCTGACAAGGTTTCAAGCAGGAAGTACCCTGTCTGACAAGGAGTCGTGCGTCTTGCATCTTTTTATTGAAAAGTAAGGATCTTAGCTGTAACGTGACAATTCCCAGGGCTCCGATAGGCTCTCAGAGCCCGGGAAATAACTGAAGGTTTACGAGGGAGCCTCAGGCTGAAACACATTATCACCTTTTGTAAGTGGCTGCTCCGAGGACCTTTGAATGAGGCGCGTGCACGAGTCGCTTCTGAGGAGAAATTTTATTCGGCTGTTTAGGCTCAATGCATACTCCCGGTTGGAATATTATCACTTATCTACGAGTTAAATGGCATAAAAATTGGTTTTAAACAGCGGTTGACATGCTTCGAAGTACGGTAATGGAATATTTAGACATTTTTGACACGCCAATGCGCCATGCGCGGGACCGTGAAGAAGCATTCTGATAGTGTCTAGAACTCACGAACAAAACGTCGCTGTTTGGATATAACGATGGATTATTTGGGACCAAACCAACATTTGTTATTGAAGTAGAAGTCCTGGCAGTGTATTCTGATGAAGAACAAGCAAGGTAAGAACATTTTTCTTATAGGAAATGTGATTTTGGTGGAGGCTGACCTGGGTGGGTATCTAAATAGCTAGCCCTGTAATGCCGGGCTATGTACTTAGATTATTGCAAAATGTGCTTCATCCGAAAAGCTATTTTAAAATCGGACATATCGAGTGCATAGAGGAGTAATGTATCTATAATTCTTAAAATAATTGTTATGCTTTTTGTGAACGTTTATCGTGAGTAATTTAGCAAACTGTTAGTAAATTCCCCGGAAGTTTGCGGGGGTTATGCTTTTTCTGAACGTCACATGCTAATGCAAAAAGCTGTTTTTTGATATAAATATGAACTTGATTGAACAGACATGCATGTATTGTATAACACAATGTCCTAGGTGTGTCATCTGATGAAGATCATCAAAGGTTAGTGCTGCATTTAGCTGTGGTTTGGGTTTATGTGACATGATATGCTAGCTTGAAAAATGGGTGTCTGATTTTTTCTGGCTGGGCACTCTGCTGACATAATCTAATGTTTTGCTTTCGTTGTAAAGCCTTTTTGAAATCGGACAGTGGGGTTAGATTAACGAGATTCTTGTCTTTAAATAGCTGTAAAATAGTCATATGTTTGAGAAATTGAAGTAATAGTATTTCTAACGATTCAAAAATCGCGCCACTGGAATTTCAGTAGCTGTTACGTAGGTGGGACGAAATCGTCCCACATACCCCAGAGAGGCTAAGCAACTTTGACCGTGGTATGATTGATGGTGCCACACATGGTGGTTCCAGCATCTCTGAAACAGCTGCCCTCCTGGGATTTTTATGCATTACAGTCTCTAGAGTTTACAGAGAATGGTGCGATAAACAAAACACATTCAGTGAGCGGCAGTTCTGTGGGCAAAAAACACCTTGTTAATGGGAGAGGTCAGAGGAGAATGTCCAGACTCATTCAAGCTAACAGAAAGGTCACAAATGCTCAAATAACAGCCGTTTAAAACAGTGGTGCACAAAAGGGCATCTCTTAACGTACAACACTAAGAATAATTCAGGCTGTTGTGGAGGCAAAAGGGGGTCCTACCTAGTACTAGATAGGTGTACCTAATAAAGTGGCCGTTGACTGTACAGTAATGTCAAATCTGAAAACATGGTCTGGAAAAGTGATATATGGGACCATTGAAACAGTGTCTGATAAAGAATGATGATGAAATATTACATCCATAGATAATGTAGTCCAATTGGTTCATGTTCCACAGTAATTGGTGTCACTGGATCTCGTTATCCTGAAACTTTCATGATATAAACATGGAATATTGTTTGTCAGTTTCCATAAAACTATGCATTAAGAGTAATGCAACAGTTACTTTTGAGCAGTTGTATCAATTGATAGTTAGATAGATCATTGTAATGAAATTAATAGACAGTCATCTCAGATGTAATGTGTGAATTGCATTTTGAAATGGTAATACTTTGATGTTAAGTTGTGTTATTTTGAACAGATGATTTTAGTTCAATGAAGGTTCTGAAATTAGTGCCAAAGTGATTGTAAATAAACTGTAACTATGCAAGTCAGTTAAGAATAAATTCTTATTTACAATGACGGCCTTGCTCAGCCAATTGTGCGCCACCCTATGGTACGCTCAATCACAGCTGGATGTGATGCAGCCTGTATTTGAACCAGGTACTGCAGTGACACCTCTTACACTGAGGTGTAGCGTCCTAGACCACTGCGCCACTCGGGAGCCCTAAATATAGAGGTCACAGAGGTGAGGGGTCATAAACCCAGACCTGCCAGTGAACCCTCACACCAGGAAATGTAAGACAGTCAGGCCACTGTCTGGAGGACAAGACACAACACACTACCACAGGATACCTGGCATCTATAAACCTTCATTCAGACAGACTGATGAGTTTCACATCTAACTGCACTCCAGTGCTCAGGGATGGGCAGCGTAAGGTAGATACATAGAGATGGCTGGTCTACACTTACTTTACTGCATAGTGTTTTATCGCAGCTGACAAACCCATCTGAAATCTTAATAGGGTGTGAAAAACTCCATCAAAGTAATGAGAAATGAATCCTTTAAATTAATGACACAGAAGAAGAAGTAACATTTCAGATGGGGAAATTCTGCAGGATATCACATCAATTATGTCTGAAGACTGAGTCAGCAATTTTCTTCGTGGGGTTAAATGACAGAGGGGTAATAAAAAATAGTTTTCCAGTGGTAGGCTGCACCTTGATACTACTTCCCTTGGGCAGAAGACTGACCAGTGAGGTCATTTCCTATTCCCCTGTGAGTGAATGCTCTTTCTAGAAAGTCTTTGATTGGTTCATGTTTGAAAAAGTAATCTTCTCCTTCTCTCTGATTGGTGTGTTACAACTTCTGCCTCGCAGGCCTGTACACTGATTGCGTTGAATTAACCTTTTCACGAGAGATCCAAATATCTCTAACCGTCGCCCCTGCATGAGTTTTTTTCATGCATGTGATGTCAGAATGCTCTCACTGTTCCAAAATGTGATTGTTACGCAACAGGACTGCCCTCAAACCAAGGCACGCTGCCTGCTAATTATCTGTAGGCTATGTTTCAACTCGTCAATTTCGAATTATTTTCTAACAAGTTTTTGTTCTAACATTGAGATGTGTTCCGCCTCCTCGTTAATTCGCATAAGAAGCAGCCCATTTCACTGTTGCGGACAGACTTCTCTCTTCAACAAGAGCCCAAGCACCCCCCTAGTGTTTCCCAGATCAAGTATGAAGATACTGCGCTTCTCTAGTCAGAACAGGCACAAACGTTTTCCCCCCAGCACATTTTCTGGCTGGCGCCCGCATTGCCTTCTTGGTGTTTTCTTGCAAATTGGACTTTGGACATGTGTGCATTCCTATCAAAGTAAGTGGCTTATTTTCTGTGTATCGTGTTGTCGTTTCTGCTGTAACACACCATATGTATGTATGGATCATAATGTATTTACTGTTTTATTCACATGTTTTCAAGTTCTGGTTACAAATCATGCATTCTGATTCTTGCATAGATTGTAATGGACACATCATGTAAAATACTTTTTTGAATGTTGTACTGATTATGATGAGCTAATGCTAAGCTATTTTCCGGCTATGTGTAGCAACATGTTTGTTGACATCATACAATGCATTTTGGTTGTCACCTAAGTGTCTGTCAGACCAAAGATGTTATAATACGGGATAGTTCACTCGACTGACTTTTGGTGCTCTGTGAACTCTTTTGGTGCTCTGTGAACTAGGCAAAATCATGACGTCAATGATCTTCAGGTCAGAAAGGCAGAGCTCTAGAAGGAGGCCAGAGTTCTCGTGTTGGAATTCTGAATTGGATGCCGTTCAAAACAATTTTTCCTAGTCAGAGCTCGTTTTTCCCTGAGTTCCTAGTTGTTTTGAATGCATTGAAGTCGGTAGTCTGAGATTTCCCAGTTTCCAGTTGTTTTGAACGCGGCATCAGATTGTTACATCAGGGTTGCCAGCTCAGACCCCCCTTTCCAGGGGTTTTATTTTTATTTAGCGGATAAACTTATCTTGTGTTTGCCCCATTTATTGATAAATCCCTTATCATAGTAATATTTCCTGCATCATATCCCCCCACGATACCTTCCCCCATTTCTACCCCACATGGACTTGAAAACCCCCCACAAATGAAGTGAACCCCCCCACAACCCCCCCTAAAATGGTTTCATTCCAGTTTAGCTTTTGCACAAATGGTTAGGCTAGGCAGTAGGCTTGTATTTGGTGTGATGATCTGTGAGGTGAAAACATTTTATTTGCTTTGTGATTTGTCAAAAACGGTAAACGACTTGTCAAGTAATGTGCTCCGGTTCTTGCATACACTGTAACAGAACATCAACGAATTGTGATATGCTGAAAAGTGACTACACTAAGTTCATATTTTCAGGTAATGAGCGCAGCCATCTTTGACTTTGTTTATTTGCGTCTTATAATGAATGGCATTCTGGGATTAGGGAGTTTTTGCCAAATCAAACATAAACAAACATGGCTGCCATCATAAAGAATTTAACTGCTGTTAGCTTAGCTGACACGCATTTCTTTTCTAAACAACATTACATTAGTCTCTTTTAATGACAATGGTGAACAAGTAAAACCTTAGTCCAGCAACCAGATGACTAGAAAAACACATCACGTGATCTGTTTTACGAGAAGAATCAGGCCATTGCAATGAAAACACAAACATAATTTCCACACATAATAATTTCAAGCTGGAGGAAATATCACTTCAACTTAAATGTTTCTACACCCTTAAAAATGTCAACATGGTTCCTGGTCAACCAACTGTGTGGAAACCTGAGGCAAAAACCTCATTGAACAAAGACAAGCATCTCACTTTTGGTGACATTATGGCCGCCCCTCCCCCATAACGTAATGGAAGCGTACATTAGGTGTTGAGAGAGTAATGGTTAACTGGATGACCTTGTGTAATGTGGCCCTGCAGCACACTTGCTTCGTGACACAGCATTATTCACCCCAGTGAAGGAAGCAGAAGTTGTTTTCTGTCTGATACACATGACATGCTGGAGGGGGCGATGGAAACCGGATGTCTGGGGAGTCCGAGATGTCTCCACACTGTCCAGGGTGACTGGACAGTCTACTACCACAATTACCACTCACCACACTTGCACTGGGCTAGAGTCACTGTCATGATTCAAAACAACTCGAGGAAGAGAAGGGAGGCATATATTTTCCTCATTCTTACTGTACATGTCTTCCATAAACATCCAATCTGTTTTCACTAGGCAATACTTATACCGGCTTACTAAAACATAGTCACTAAGGGGCATGTCATGTCTGGGTTTTGACCCAAGTCCTAGATAAATGATAAGTATTTCCAATATTTGACCATTACTCTGAAGCTTATCTTGATATGACCAATGATCTATCATACATATTACACATTGTAGATTTTAAATGTATGCATATGCAGGTACTGAGCAGGTCATATTCATGATTCATTTACATCTAGAAAAAGTGGAGAACACTAGTTAAATAAGTCATTTGAGGAAATCAAAGAAAACATATAGTTCTCTGTCAAGGATCACTTTAAAACTCCACAGGCGAGGTCCTGTATCACCACACTGTATATCAAACAAATCTAATTTAGCTCTCTCAATAAATCAACTCTTTCCGCCTTCTTTGTTCTGTTCTTCCACTGCATAATCAATCGTAGCTGTCAGCGCCTCCAAGTCGGCAGCCCAGTCCGGTCCAAAACAATCTGATTCTGCACTGATCCACACTGTCCCAGTCGGCTACAGTCCCTAACCTTGCGCTCAATTTAGCCCCACTTAGTTTATTTGGCCAGGGCTACAATCCTCGGGGTTCTTCTCTGTTTGTACAAGCTCTAAATTAGAAAAGTAAACAGGGCAATAATTTAAGGAATTCAGACACATAACAAGAGAATGGTTCAAAACAAATATGATGTTGCTCCTGAAATATAGAGAGATGCACATTTAGTCCCGACTCTCGGCCCATGTCTTGGACGTAGCATGCGAGGCTGGCTTGGCTAGGTTTTTGTGTAGTGTCAGTGAGGTAAGAGAGGAAGCAACTTGACCAAAGCCAGATGGACCACATTCTACTAATGAAGTCCAACACTGCTCATGCTGACAGAAAGACATATTCACATTATTATTAGAAACAGCAACCCATGTGTCCATTTTGGAAATGGTAAAATAAACAAGCAAAATGAGATTGTCTCGTAAAAATCAGAATCTATGACAGGGTAATCATTGTGGGGTCAGGGGATGCTCGCCTCGGTGAAATGCTGTCTGGATGGACATGTCCGTTGAGTGAGCAACGAAGCAAAGAGGGCCTCATCTGGACGTATGCAAGTGCGTTCAAACACAAGTACATGTGTAACGGAAGTGGTTCATACAACCACGCTCAAATGATAAGTAACCTTGCATAAGACCTTAATACTTGTATTAGCTCCCCAATCTATTGCCTAGGCTTTAGCTCAGTAGGCTATCACAGTATTGTGGCACGCAGGAAGCCCGGGTTAATATTCAGCTGTTCACACTTACACAATTGTGCATGTACACATGCGCGCACAAACCAGCAAAACATGTACCAGCATTTTAGATTAAAATTTAATTAGGTAGGGGTTGTTTTTCTATGGTAATGTTTGCATTTGTGAATGTCAGAGGATTTGTGAATGTCTCCCAGCCAGTTGTTATTCTCCAGCCTGCCTGGCTCCATGCTCTGGGCCTCAGGTAAGAGGGTTTAGGGTAAGGTGTTCCAACCCTCCTCACCTCTCCCTCTCCATGCGGTGGATAGGTGGAGGCTTTTGTGTGAGCCCACTGAGCAGTAAAGCCATTCTCCAAACATCATGAGCTGCTGGTTGCTGAGTGATGGAAGCCCCAATGCCACTGACCCCTCCAGGCCAGAATCTAACAACGGGCCTCTCAATCTAACACTGGGCCTCTCAGCCACATGTTCCCCACCACTAGATCACTGACCAACCAGCGACCACCACTGTTGCAGCTCTCCAAAAATAATTTCCAACCTAGCATGATGTCCTTTTTTCATGTCCCACCTACCCGCCACTTGGATAAACTTGCCATGACTGAATTGGGGAACATGAACCTGGTCTGAGTTTGGGGGTCTGAGGCTTGGAACATGACTCTTTAAGTGACCTGGTCTTCCTGGCTGCTGTATATTAGCGCTCTAAGGCCTTTAAACAGAGTATTGCACCACCTCACTTTCCTTCTTTACTCTCAAAACATTTACATACCAACAAGTCCATAAGACCGCAGCATTCCTTTTGTATCACTTCCATTCTTTATTAATTTATCAAATAACATTTTATTTCTACCTCTCAGTTTCTAACTCTCTATTGGGCTGTTTATTGAGTCTTTGGTGCTGTCAGGCTACAGAGCTGAGTGCCATTGTGTTATTGTTGTGCCAAGGGCTGGGTGTGTTCTGGTGGGTGTGAGAGAGGAAGATGGTGAGCTCTGTCTTGAGGGGCAGGCAGACTCAGCCATGCCAAAACAGGACACGAGGAGTTCTGCACTACAACCATAACAACAAAAAACATCTGATACGCTGTGAGTGAAAGCAACACCATAACGCAAGCATTTTCTTGTGGCCAGGGGTCAAACACCAAAAGGTATTGTAACGGCTGTTGCAGGGAGTAGACCAAGGCGCAGCGTGTTGAGTGCTCATCATGTATTTATTGTACTGAGAACACATAAACAAAAAACCGACAGCCAAACAGTTCTGTCAGGTTAGCAACACTAAACAGAAATTAACCACCCACAAAACCCAAAGGAAAACAGGCTGCCTAAAACAGGCTCCCAATCAGAGACAACGATATACAGCTGTCCCTGATTGAGAACCATACCCGGCCCAAAACAAAGAAATACAAAACATAGAAAAAAGGACATAGAATGCCCACCCTAGTCACACCCTGGCCTAACCAAAATAGAGAATAAAACCCTCTCTATGGCTAGGGCGTGACAGGTATTATAAGAACGACAAGGCCAAGATGTTTTCCTCAATTTGGCTGTAGAGTGTCCAGTTGACGGTAAACATGTACTGTAAAGTCATAACTTGCCTGTGGTTTTTCAATAGATGTGGGTGGACAGGCATTGTCTGAACATGTCTTCTTCCTTTCCCAGCATCCGATGTGTCCCGCTATTGACCACAATTTTAGTATAACCACTTTGGGCCCTTTAAACTCATTCCCTGTATTCACCAGAACCAACGTGCTTGTGACAGTAAACACTACACTGTCCCAGTTGAGAGAAACCAAGGATGAGATAAAAGCTATGACTCGATCAGTGTGCTTCTGATACAGTGCTTTTGATAGAGCCAGGTTTGTCATTACTACACCTCACCACCGGTTCATTTAAGGACTGAATCGTGCTCTTTCTGCATTGTCAACAAATATAATATGAATATGTTGTTACCAAGTAAAAACAGTGATAACGACAATTTTGATGTTCATGATACTGATGATGATGATGATCAAATCACATTTTATTTGTCACATGCGCCGAATACAGCAGGTCTAGACTTTACCGTGAAATGCTTATTACGAGCCATTTCCCAACAACGCAGAGTTAAAAAGTAAGAAAATTTGAACACATTTTTAAAGGAAGTAGTAACACAACAAAATATTAATAACGAGACTATACTGGGAGTACCGGTACCGAATCAATGTGCAGGGGTACGAGGTAGTTGATGTAATTGAGGTAATATGTTGTCGAGACTATCATTAATCTGATGACTGTTATTTATTTGATCAACTAACTAACTATGCAATCTGGTTTCTGAGCTGGTCACGGGTGCACCTCAGCCACGCTCAAGGTCCTAAACGATATCATAAACGCCATCGACAAAAGACAGTACTGTGCAGCCATCTTCATCGACCTGGCCAAAGCTTTCGACTCTGTCAATCACCGTATTCTTATCAGCAGACTCAACAGCCTTGGTTTCTCAAATGACTGCCTCGCCTGGTTCACTAACTACTTCTCAGATAGAGTTCAGTGTGTCAAATCGGAGGGCCTGTTGTCCGGACCTCTGGCAGTTTCTATGGGGGTACCACAGGGTTCAATTCTCAGGCCGACTCTTTTCTCTGTATATATCAATGATGTCGCTCTTGCTGCGGGGGATTTTTTGATCCACCTCTACGCAGACGACACCATTCTGTATACATCTGGCCCTTCTTTGGACACTGTGTTAACAAACCTCCAAACGAGCTTCAATGCCATACAACACTCCTTCCGTGGCCTCCAACTGCTCTTAAATGTTAGTAAAACTAAATGCATGCTCTTCAACCGATCGCTGCCCGCAACAGCCCGCCCAACGGTTCTGACTTAGAGTATGTGGACAACTATAAATACCTAGGTGTCTGGCTAGACTGTAAACTCTCCTTCCAGAGTCACATTAAGCATCTCCAATCCAAAGCTAACTCTAGAATCGGCTTCCTATTTCGCAACAAAGCCTCCTTCACTCATGCTGCCATGATATAAGTTGGAGACTTGTATCTCCCTCACTAACTTTAAGAGTCAGCTGTCAGAGCAGCTTACCAATTGCTGCAGCTGTACACAGCCCATCTGTAAATAGCCCATCCAACCAACTACCTTCCTCATCCCCATATGTTTTTGTTTTTCTGCTCTTTTGCACACCAGTATTTTTACTTGCACATCCTCCCCTGCACATATATCACTCCAGTGTAAATTGCTAAATTGTAATAACTTCGCCACTATTGGCCTATTTATTGCCTTACCTCCTTACTTAATTTGCACACACTGTATACAGATTTTTCTATTGTGTTATTGACTGTAATATTGTTTATCCCATGTGTAACTCTGTGTTGTTTTTGTCATACTGCTTTGCTTTGTCTTGGCCAGGTCACAGTTGTAAATGAGAACTTGTTCTCAACTGGCCTACCTGGTTAAATAAAGGTGAAATAAAAGAAAAGAAATATAAAATGTTTAATTGTTACTCACTTAAATTAATCTGGTAACAATTAACTCATTAGGAATTTGGGGCAGCAAGGAAAAAGTTGTTTAACGAGTTACTATCTCCCGATTTAAACTCTAAAGATATATAGATATATATCTCTTATATATAGATAATTAACAGTCAATTATTAATTATTATTACCTCATATTAGTCTCATTCTGAACGTTCCGTACTTCTTGATATCTGCAAGAACCCATCCCTTATTGATGAATCAGCAATACCCAAATTGGCTGAATTATTTATTTAACTAACTAACTAAATAAATAATAACAGAATACACATGCACACATGAGATAAATGTCCCTAGTGGACTGACACGATATGATGGCTTGTTACACAATGGAAAGGGGGTGGGAAAAGATAAAGAGAGGGAGAGACAAAGAGAGTCAACTTATCGTGCATACATTTGGAAACTACGCTCACAATAACCAGAATACTTAGCACCCTAACCGTTGCTCATTCGGATTAGAAATGCAATATATATTTACACGTAGCTATCGTTCTCTGTCGTCTCTATGGGTAGTGGCTCGATGTAAGGCTCTGGTTGTCCACCAGAGGTCACAATGTCCTTCTTAGTTGTAGAGCTTCTCTGGTCTTGGAGTGTTCATTAGAATAGATACCTAGATGTACCCATGGTTGAATCAGAGGGAATTGTCTTCCTTCTCCCCTCGTGTCTTTAGTCAAAGTTCTAGGACCACTTTTTCATGCACAACTGCAGACTGTGAATGTTCTGGTCTCGTCTTTACCTTCTTCACTCGTGTTGAGAGTTTCAGAGCTTCTAACCATTTCGTAACATTCAGCTCGCGCTGTATGTCGGCTGGTCTGTAGAGTTAAAACAATTTTGAGCCGTGTAGCCACAGCTCCATGCTGTCTGGTCTCAGTACAAAGTTTCTAACCATTTCAATGTGTGGACCATGGCCTCAAGTCTTTTTGGTCTTGCAGTTTTAACCATTAGTGAAGTCCGGTTTACACCAACCGTCTGCTTGGTCTACTAGGTGACGTTATCTTCTTCTGTAGTGCTTGAGATTTTCAGAGTTTCACCATTTCAAACGTATGGACTACCGTCCCACGTTTTCTGGTCTGTCTATTAATGATAATAAACAATGTGACAGGATTATTCTTTAAGTCCCCACCGACCATTTCCCACATTCTTTATGTTAGAAATATTGTTCCATTATCCACTTTTAGATGTTAGAGTTAACCCCCGCAAGGTTGCCGGCCCAGATAGTATAACTAGCAACGTCCTCAGCGCTGGCTGGAGTGTTTACGGACATATTCAATCTCTCACTCTCCCAGTCTGTTGTCCCCACTTGTTTCAAGATATCCACCATTGTACCCAAGAAAGCGAAGGTAACTGAATTAAATCACTATTGCCCCGTAGCACTCACTTCTGTCATCATGATGTGCTTTGAGAGGCTAGTTAAGGATAATATCACCTCCAGCTTACCCTACACCCTAGACCCACTAAAATGTGGATACAAACCCAATAGATCCACAGAACACTGCCCTATCCCACCTGGACAAGAGGAATAACTATGTAAGAATGCTGTTTATTGACTACAGCTCAGTCTTCAACACTAGGATCTGAACCCTCGTCCTGTACAACTGGGTTCTGGACTTCCTGGCGGGCCACCCCCCAGGTGGTGAAAGTGGGCAACAACTCCTCTACTACACTAATCCTCAACACAGGGGCCCCACAAGGGTGTGTGCCCAGCCACCTTCTGTACCCTGGGGGCACACTGCCTGCCCTCCAAGACATCTACAGCACTTGGTTTCACAGGAGAGCCAAGAAGGTCATCAAGGACATCAGCCACCCAAGCCACACGGCATGTACACCCCACTACCATCCAGAAGGCGAGGTCAGTACATGTGCATCAAAGTTGGGACCGAGAGACTGAAAAAAAGCTTTTATCTCAAGTCCATCAGACTGTTAAACAGCCATCACCAGCTGGCCTCCACCCAGCACTCTGCCCTGAACTCAACTCTGCACCTTAGAGGCTGCTGCCCTATGTACATTGACATGGAACAGTGGTCACTGGTCAGTTTAATTAATAATGTTTACATACCCATTTCATATGTATATAATGTATTCAAGTCCATCCTATTCAACTATTGCTGTACATATATTACTCTATCCACGTATTCTTCAGATATACTACACAATCCATCCACATACTGTCCATAATGTCTTTACATCCCATAACATATACAGTACCAGTCAAATGTTTGGACACACCTACTTATTCAAGGGTTTTTCTTTATTTTTACTATTTTCTACATTGTAGAATAATGGTGAAGACATCAAAACTATGAAATAACACATATGGAATTATGAAGTTTTAGATGTTAGATTCTTCAATGTAGCCACCCTTTGCCTTGATGACAGCTTTGCAAACTCTTGGCATTCTCTCAACCAGTTTCACCTGGAATGCTTTTCCAACAGTCTTGAAGGAGTTCCCACATATGCTGAGCACTTGTTGGCTGCTTTTCTTTCACTCTGCGGTCCAACTCATCCCAAACCATCTCAATTGGGTTGAGGTCGGTTGATTGTAGAGGCCTGGTCATCTGATGCAGCACTCCATCACTCTCCTTCTTGCTAAAATAGCCCTTAAACAACCTGGAGGTGTGTTGGGTCATTGTCAAGTTGAAAACAAATAATAAGCGCAAACCAGATGGGATGCCATGCTGGTTAAGTGTGCCTTGAATTCTAAATAAATCACAGACTATGTCACCAGCAAAGCACACCCACACCATCAAACCTCCTACTCCATTCTTCACGGTGAGAACCACACATGCGGAGATCATGCGTTCACCTGCTCTGCGTCTCACGAAGACACAGCCGTTGGAAACAAAAACCTAAATTTGGACTCATCAGACCGAAAGACAGATTTCCACCGGTCTATCGTCCATTGCTCGTGTTTCTTGGCCCAAGCAAGTCTCTTTTCATTATTGGTGTCCTTTAGTAGTGGTTTCTTCACAGCAATTCGACAATAAAGGCCTGATGGGGCGACAGGTAGCCTAGTGGTTAGAGGGTTGGACTTGTAACCGAAAAGTTGCAAGATCAAATCCCCGAGCTGACAAGGTAAAAATGTGTCGTTCTGCCCCTGAACAAGGCAGTTAACCCACTGTTCCTAGGCTGTCATTGAAAATAAGAATGTGTTCTTAACTGACTTGTTTAAAGAAATTCACAGTCTCTTCTGAACAGTTGATGTTGAGATGTGTCTCTTACTTGAACTCTGTGAAGCATTTACAGTGCCTTGCAAAAGTAATCACACCCCTTGGTGTTTTTCCTATTTTGTTGCATTACAACCTGTAATTGAAATTTATTTTAATTTGGATTTCATATAATGGACATACACAAAATTGTCCAAATTGGTGAAGTGAAATGAAAAAAATAACTTGTTAAAAAAATTATAAAAAAATGTAAAACTGAAAAGTGGTGGTTGCATATGTATTCACCCCCTTAGCTATGAAGACCTTAAATAAGATCTGGTGCAACCAATTACATTCAGAAGTCACATAATTAGTTAAATAAAGTCCACCTGTGTGCAATCTGTCTCACATGATCTGTCACATGATCTCAGTATATATACACCTGTTCTGAAAGGCCCCAGAGTCTGCAACACCACTAAGCAAGGGGCACCACCAAGCAAGCGGCACCATGAAGACCAAGGAGCTTTCCAAACAGGTCAGGGACAAAGTTGTGGAGAAGTACAGATCAAAAATATCAGAATCGTTTGAACATCCCACAGAGCACCATTAAATGCATTATTAAAAAATGGAAAGAATATGGCACCACAACAAACCTGCCAAGAGAGGGCCGCCCACCAAAACTCACGGACCAGGCAAGGAGGGCATTAATCAGAGGCAACAAAGAGACCAAAGATAACCCTGAAGGAGCTGCAAAGCTCCACAGCGGAGATTGGAGTATCTGTTCATAGGACCACTTTAAGTTGTACACTCCACAGAGCTGGGCTTTATGGAAGAGTGGCCAGAAAAAAGCCATTGCTTAAAGAAAAAAATAAGCAAGCACGTTTTGTGTTCACCGTAAGGCATGTTGGAGACTCCAAACATATGGAAGGTACTCTGGTCAGATGAGACTAAAATTGAGCTTTTTGGCCATAAAGGAAAATGCTATGTCTGGCGCAAACCTAACACCTCTCATCACCCCGAGAACACCATCCCCACAGTGAAGCATGGTGGTGGCAGCATCATGCTGTGGGGATGTTTTTCATTGGCAGGGACTGGGAAACTGGTCAGAATTGAAGGAATGATGGATGGCGGTAAATACAGGGAAATTCTTGAGGGAAACCTGTTTCAGTCTTCCAGAGATTTGAGACTGCGACAGAAGTTTACCTTCCAGCAGGACAATAACACTAAGCATTCTGCTAAAACAACACTCGAGGGGTTTAAGGGGAAACATTTAAATGTCTGGGAATGGCCTAGTCAAAGCCCAGAACTCATTCCAATTGAGAATCTGTGGTATGACTTAAAGATTGCTGTACACCAGTGGAATCCATCCAACTTGAAGGAGCTGCAGCAAATTTGCCTTGAAGAATGTGGCTAGATGTGCCAAGCTTATAGAGACATACCCCAAGAGACTTGCAGCTGTAATTGCTGCAAAAGGCGTTTCTACAAAGTGTTGACTTTTGGGGGGGGGGGGTGAGAAGTTATGCACGCTCATGTTTTCTGTTTGTCTTTTTTCTTGTTGTTTCACAAAAAAGATATTTAGCATATTCTAAGTCATAGGCATGTTGTGTAAATCAAATGATACAAACCCCCCAAAAATAAGTTATAATTACAGGTTGTAAGGCAACAAAATAGGAAAAATAGGGTGAACACTTTCGCAAGCCACTGTATTTGGGCTGCAATTTCTGAGGCTGGTAACTCTAATGAACTTTTCCTCTGTAGCAGAGGTAACTCTAGGTCTTCCTTTCCTGTTACGGTCCTCATGAGAGACAGTTTCATCATAGTGATGGTTTTTGCGACTGTACTCAAAGAAACTTTCCAAGTTCTTGAAATTTTCCGCATTGACTGACCTTCATGTCCTAAAGCAATGATGGACTGTCATTTCTCTTTGCTTATTTGAGCTGTTCTTGCCATAACATTGACTTGGTCTTTTTCCAAATAGGGCTATCTTCTGTATGCCAAGCCTGCCTATTCACAACACAACTGATTGGCTCAAACACATTAAGAAGGAAGAAATTCCACAAATTAACTTTTAACAAGGCACACCTGTTAATTGAAATGGATTCCAGGTGACTACCTCATGAAGCTGGTTGAGAGATTGCCAGGAGTGTGCAAAGCTGTCATCAAGGAAAAGGGTGGCTACTTTGAAGAATCCATTACTACATGATTAACAAATGGATCACTAGTCACTTTAAACAATTCCACTTAAAATAATGCCACTTAAATAATGTTTACATATCTTACATTACTCATATCACATGTATATGTTGTATTTTATACCATCTATTGCACCTTGCCAATGCCGCCTGGCCATCGCTCATCCATATATTTATATCTATATATTCTCATTCACCCCTTTTAGATTTGTGTGTATTAGGCAGTTGTTGTGGAACTGTTAGATTACTTGTTAGATATTACTGAATTGTTGGAACCAGAAGACAAGCGTTTCACTACACTCATATTAAACTTCTTCAGGCTAAGGTCTATTTTTCTCCACTTCCTGTCTGACTGATGTGCCAAAGTAAACTGCCTGTTACTCAGGCCCAGAAGCCAGGATATGCATATAATTGGTACCATTGGATAAAAAACACTTTGAAGTTTTTAGAAATGTTAAAATGATGTATGAGACTGTAACACAATTGATATGGCAGGAGAAAATCCAAAGAAAAACCAACTGGAATGTTTTCTTTTTTGAGAGCCCATGCTCTTACAATGGAAAGCTATGGGGCATATGCAATTCCAGCTCCCAGATTGCAATTCCTATGGCTTCCACTAGATGTCAACAGTCTTTGTTCAAGGTTTCAGGCTTGTTTCTTCCCAAACGAAGAAGAATTTTGAGTTTTGGTACTGGGAGTCAGAGTTGGAAATCAGTCTTTGTGCGCATGACGAAGAGGACACGCACCTGCTAATTTTAATTTCCTATTGAACATACTTCTTCCATATGAAATATTATAGTTTAACTAAATTTTAGGATACTTGAAGATTAAATAGAAACATATTTCAACTTGTTTTAAAGTTTAGCGGTAGCTTTTTGGATTCCTTTCTCTGCATGTTGAACGAGTAGATTACTCAAATCGATGGCGCCAACTAAACAGACTTTTTGGGATATAAAGAAGGATTTTATCTAACAAAACAACCATGCATGTTGTAGCTGGGACCATTTGGATTGCAAATCAGAGGAAGATTTTCAAAAAGTAAGTGAATATTTAATCGCTATTTGCAATTTTATGAGGGTTATTAAAGTGGCTATGCATAGATAATAACAGAGAGCAGCAGCAGCAGCGTAGGGGGGATGCAAATAGTCTGGGTAGCCATTTGATTAACTGTTCAGGACCCCCTGTAGTGCCTTGCGGTCGGAGGCTGCGCAGTTGCCCATCAGGCAGTGATGCAACCAGTCAGGAGGTTTTCGATAGTACAGCTGTAAAAACCTTTTGAGGATCTGAGGACCCATGCCAAATCTTTTCAGTCTCCTGAGGAGGAAGAGGTTTTGCCGTGCCCTCTTCACAACTGTCTTGGTGTGCTTGGAGCACGTTTGTTGGTGAAGTGGGCGCCAAGGAACTTGAAGCTCTCAAACTGCTCCACTACAGCCATTTTCCTGTAGTCCACAATCATCTCCTTTGTCTTGATCACGGTGAGGGAGAGGTTGTTGTCCTTGCACCACACGGTCAGGTCTCTGACCTCCTCCCTATAGGCTGTCTCATCATTGTCGGTGATCAGGCCTACCACTGTTGCGTCATCAGCAAACGTAATGATGGATTTGGTGTTGGACTGATGAGCCATGCAGTCATGAGTGAACAGGGAGTACAGGAGGGGACTGAGCACGCACCCCTGAGGGGCCCCCGTGTTGAGGATGTGTTGTTACCTACCCTTACCACCTAGGGGTGGCCCGTCAGAAGTCTAGGATCCAGTTACAGAGGGAGGTGTTTTGTCCCAGGGTCCTTAGCTTAGTGATGAGCTTTGAGGGCACTATGGTGTTGAACGCTGAGCTGTAAATGAATAGCATTCTCACATAGGTGTTCCTTTTGTCCAGGTGGGAAAGGGCAGTGTGGAGTGTAATAGAGATTGCATGATCTGTTGGTGCGGTGTGCAAATTGGAGTGGGTCTAGGGTTTCTGGGATAATGGGATAATGGTGTTGATTTGAGCCATGACCAGCCTTTCAAAGCATTTCATGACTACAGACGTGAGTGGTCCGGGTCGGTAATCATTTAGGCAGGCTACCTTAGTGTTCTTGGGCACAGGGACTATAGTGGTCTGCTTGAAACATGTTGGTATTACAGACTTAGACAGGGAGAGGTTGAAAATATCAGTGAAGACACTTGCCAGTTGGTTACCGTATGCTCAGAGTACACGTCCTGGTAATCCGTCCTACGCAGCGACCTTGTGAATGTTGACCTCTTTAAAGGTCTTACTCACATCGGCTGCGGAGAGCGTGATCACACAGTCATCTAGACCAGCTGATGCTTTCATGCATGTTTCAGTGTTACTTGCCTCGAAGTGAGCATAGCAGTTATTTAGCTCGTCTGGCAGGCTTGTTTCACTGGGCAGCTCTCAGTTGTGCTTCCTTTTGTAGTCTGTAATAGTTTGCAAGCCCTGCCACATCTGACGAGCGTCGGAGCCGGTGTAGTACGATTCGATCTTAGTGCTGTATTGACGCTTTGCCTGTTTGACGGTTCGTCGGAGGGCATAGCCGGATTTCTTGTAAGCTTCCAGGTTAGAGTTCTGCTCCTTGAAAGCGGCAGCTCTACCCTTTAGCTCGGTGCGAATGTTGCCTGTAATCCATGGCTTCTGGTTGGTGTATGTATTTACAGTCACTGTGGGGACGACGTCCTCGATGCACTTATTGATAAAGCCAGTGACTGATGTGGTGTACTCCTCAATGCCATTGGAAGAATCCTGGAACATATTCCAGTCTGTGCTAGCAAAACAGTCCTGTAGTTTAGCATCTGCTACATCTGACCACTTTTTATAGACCGAGTCACTGGTGCTTCCTGCTTTAATTTTTACTTGTAAGCAGGAATCAGGAGGATAGAATTATGGTCAGATTTGCCAAATGAAGGGCGAGGAAGAGCTTTGTACGTGTCTCTGTGAATGGTGTAATGGTGGTCTAGAATTTTTTTGCCTCTGGTTGCACATTTAACATGCTGATAGAAATTCGGTAAACTGATTTAAGTTTTCCTGCATTAATGTCACTGGCCACCAGCAGCACCGCCTCTGGATGAGTGTTTTCCTGTTTGCTTATGCCGGAATACAGCTCATTGAGTGTGATTTTAGTGCCAACTTCGCTCTGTGGTGGTATCTAGACAGCTACGAAAAATACAGATGAAAACTCTCTAGGTACATAGTGTGGTCTTCAGCTTATCATGAGATACTCTACTTTGAGACTTCCTTAGATATCGTGCACCATCTGTTGTTTACATAAATGCATAGGCCCCCGCCCCGTGTCTTACCAGAGGCTGCTTTTCTGTCTTGCCGATAGTGTATAACCCTCCAGCTCTATGTTCCTAATGTTGTTGTTCAGCCACAACTCGGTGAAACATACGATATTACAGTTTTGAATGTCCCGTTGGTAGGATATATGTGCTTTCAGTTCGTCCCATTTATTTTCCAGCAATTGAACGTTAGCTAGCAGAATGGAAGGCAAGAGCAGATTAGCCACTCGTTGCCTGATCCTCGCAAGGCACCCTGATCTTTTGCCGCGAAATCTCTGTTTCCTTTTCCAGCGAATCACGGGGATCGGGGCCTGGTCTGCAGTATATCCCTTGCGTCCGACTCATTGAAGAAGAACTTCTCATTCAATTTGAGGTGAGTAATCCCAGTTCTGATGTCCAGAAACTCTTTTCGGTCATAAGAGATAGCAGTAGCAACATTATGTACAAAACAAGTTACGAACAACGTGAAAAAACAAACAAAATAGCATAATTGGTTGAGAGCTGATAAGACGGCAGCCCTAGCCTATGGTGACATTACTGTTCACTATTCACTATTTATTTATTTTAATTTTTTTTAATTCACCTTTATTTAACCAGGTAGGCAAGTTGAGAACAAGTTCTCATTTACAATTGCAACCTGGCCAAGATAAAGCAAAGCAGTTTGACACATACAACAACACAGAGTTGCACATGGAGTAAAACAAACATACAGTCAATAATACAGTAGGAAAATAAGTCTATATACAATGTGAGCAAATGAGGTGAGATAAGGGAGGGTAAAGGAAAAAAAAGGCCATGGTGGCGAAGTACATACAATATAGCAAGTAAAACACTGGAATGGTAGATTTGCATTGGAAGAAAGTGCAAAGTAGAAATATAAATAATGGGGTGCAAAGGAGAAAAATAAATAAATAAATACAGTAGGGGAAGTGGTAGTTGTTTGGGCTAAATTATAGATAGGCTATGTACAGGTGCAGTAATCTGTGAGCTGCTCTGACAGCTGGTGCTTAAAGCTAGTGAGGGAGATAAGTGTTTCCAGTTTCAGAGATTTTTGTAGTTCGTTCCAGTCATTGGCAGCAGAGAACTGTAAGGAGAGGTGGCTGAAGGAGGAATTGGCTTTGGGGGTGAACAGTGACATATACCTGCTGGAGCGCGTGCTACAGGTGGGTGCTGCTATGGTGACCAGCGAGCTGAGATAAGGGGGAACTTTACCTAGCAGGGTCTGGTAGATGACCTGGAGCCAGTGGGTTTGGCGACGAGTATGAAGCGAGGGCCAGCCAACGAGAGCATACAGGTCGCAGTGGTGGGTAGTTTAAGCGGCTTTGGTGACAAAACGGATGGCACTGTGATAGACTGCATCCAATTTATTGAGTAGGGTATTGGAGGCTATTTTGTAAATGACATCGCCGAAGTCGAGGATCGGTAGTATGGTCAGTTTTACGAGGGTATGTTTGGCAGCATGAGTGAAGGATGCTTGTTGCGAAATAGGAAGCCAATTCTAAATTTAACTTTGGATTGGAGATGTTTGATGTGAGTCTGGAAGGAGAGTTCACAGTCTAACCAGACACCTAGGTATTTGTAGTTGTCCACATATTCTAAGTCAGAACCGTCCAGAGTAGTGATGCTGGATGGGTGGGCAGGTGTGGGCAGCGATCGGTTGAAGAACATGCATTTAGTTTTACTTGTATTTAAGAGCAGTTGGAGGCCACGGAAGGAGAGTTGTATGGCATTGAAGCTCGTCTGGAGGGTTGTTAACACAGTGTCCAAAGAAGGGCCAGAAGTATACAGAATGGTGTCGTCTGCGTAGAGGTGGATCAGAGATTCACCAGCAGCAAGAGCGACATCATTGATGTATACAGAGAAGAGATTTGGCCCAAGAATTGAACCCTGTGGCACCCCCATAGAGACTGCCAGAGGTCCGGACAACAGGCCCTCCGATTTGACACACTGAACTCTAACAGAGAAGTTGTTGGTGAACCAGGCGAGGCAATCATTTGAGAAACCTTTTATTCACAGAGAGTCTGTGAGATGAAGAATTAGAGAAACAGGGAGTCAGAAAAACAGAGGACCACAGAGTCATTGACAGACATGAATCAGGTTTATTGGGTTCATGATAAATTAATGACCGCAGCAGCAATGATCTATCAGTCACTGGTAATGACTAACAAAAGCAATACACAGCTTTATTTAAAACCAAGCATTTCCCCTGAGACACATGAACATTGCACGAAGGCACACACACGTGGTCGCTCTAACTTAGCCACGATGACTCTTGTTATCTTTATGTATGTTGAGTCACTCTTTCTTTTCCTTTCCCCTTCTTATTCACCACAAACTTACTAGAAAACGGTTACGCACACACACACACACTCACTATCACCACTTAACGGATTTGACTTATTTCTGCATCACCGATGCTTGAGGCAATCCCCACTTTCATTCAGTCGTGGAAGAAGTGATAATGACATAGTGGCTTGAATGAGTGTGAATGCACATAGACACAAACTAATTGGTCATTGGTCTCAGACTCCCCTGTGATGTCATATCCTGGTGGTTGCATACTGTAGACAAATCCCAGCTCTCCCCTCTGATGTCAGCTCTCCCCTCTGATGCAAACTTGTTGGTTGTTGGTCATGCAGTGAGACGTAGCTGAGACCACCACAGATTCCCCTGTGATATCACATCCTGGTGGATGCGTAGTCAAATCCCAGCTCTCCTCTCTGATGTCAGTGGTGTCATCGAAAATAGGACCCTTTCCGCATTCCCACTCAAGTAATGATAGAAATATACTTTGTCTCACTGGATGAAAATATTTGTCTCACTGAAAACTAGCTGGTATTGGCAGAGAGGTTTGGAACTCTGTTATTGGTCTATTAACCAATTTACTGCATGGTGATATCACCATGGAAAGCCGAAAACTCCCTCCCATGCAAACCTGCTCATTAGAAGGGGCTGTGTACAGCAGATTGTATTTTCGACTAGCAACTATCAGGAAATAACACAGATAGTTTCATCAGCTGTTGTACAACATGATATAAAACACAGGAAAAACTGAATTTTGACTGCATTGGCCATTCATCTTTCACTCAAGCCACTCTCATTGTTTTCTCGGATGTCCCTTGTCAGTTCATCTGTCTCTCAGCAGACAGATATTTACATTTACATTTTAGTCATTTAGCAGACGCTCTTATCCAGAGCGACTTACAGTAGTGAATGCATACATTTCATACAATTTCATACATATCATACATTTTTTTTTTTTTTTTTTTTTCCTGTGCTGGCCCCCCGTGGGAATCGAGCCCACAACCCTGGTGTTGCAAACACCATGCTCTACCAACTGAGCTACAGGGAAGGCCTTCAGACAGACACGCGCACACACACTCTCTCTCTCTCCCCAACTCTCTGTATCTCTCTCTCTCTCCCTCTCCTCTACTTTCTATTCTCCAGCTTCTCATCCTTATTCTTTTAGTTAGTCTCTCATTCCAGGGAGGATTGGAGCGCAAGTGAAGCGGATCAAAGCCAACAGGTCACATTCAACACACATCCTTCTTTACCTCTATTATTAATCACCTATTGCCTCTCTCCTCCCCTTCTTCCAACATTTCAGCCACAATTTAATTATATCAACCTCTTCCTCTCTCTGTCTGTGGTATTTGGAGGGGTTTCTACAATAAAATAATCAAAGAATGAGACTGAAACAATGAGAACTGTCAGCAGATTTCCCGCTATTTATCCCACCATTTAAAAAAACAATAATTTTGGTTTTGTGTATGAAGTCATTTGGCAAGCACCTTCGCCCACTTCTCCAGTTGTTCAAACTGCAGAGAAAGGAGAAGGAGACAAGAGCCACCAGCTATTGTTCCTGAAAAATGTCTCTGAGGGCATATTAAGGCATGTTTCTGGGGCTTCCTCGCAAGGAGGGCCCCTCTTTTAACCAAAGTACTCCCACCCTGAGAGGATTTGTGTGTGCGTGCGTGCGTGCGTGTGTGTGTGTGTGTGTGTATATGTGTGTGTGTGTGTGAGTGTGTGTGTGTGTGTGTGTGTGTGTATGCATGCATCTGTGTATGTGTGTTTGAGCCCCTCACGTACTCTCTCTCCCCAGTATGGCACCATGCAGAGAGTGTCACAACGGGGAGCAAATCAAAACTCAATTTGATACTAATCCATCTAATTGAGGAGCAAGATCCTAAGGTAGATGTTTTCTTTGATCTAGGAGGAGAAACGGGTGGGGGGGTAAAGATTAGGACTGCTTAAGCTATTTACGTACCATAGAGAGAAAGAGGGATCTTCCCTAAATTCATGTTCTTTCTATGCTTCCTCATTCTTTTCTCTCTTTTTTTTCTCCAAAACTTGAGGACAAGGAGGAGGGAGGAGGTGCAAGAGGTGGCATGGCAATGGTGAAATTTGTGACAGCGACCTCACGCAGACACACATGCACATGTACACACACATGTACAGTACATGCACATGTACAGTACACGCACATGCACACATGCACACACACACATACACACATACAATGCTTTCAAAGTATTCATATCCCTCAACTTATTCCCAGTGGTGGAAAAAGTACTCAATTGTTATAATTGAATAAAAGTAAAGATACCTTAATTGAAAATGACTCAAGTAAAAGTTACCCAGTAAAATACTACTTGAGTAAAAGTCTAAAAGTATTTGGTTTTAAATATACTTGAGTATCAAAAGTAAATGGAATTGCTAAAATGTACTTAAGTGTCAAAAGTGAAAGTATGAATAATTTCAAATTCAGGTGTGCGTCCTCTGTGTGCCGAACATAACAGAGGTTGTGATTGGTTTAAAGATCAGTTTATTCCCAATACTCTAATAGAAAAAGTCAGTTTTCAATTTCTCACAGCGTGATACTGCCTAAAAATAGATTTGAGTCAATAGGAGTATCAGGCTGATGGGAGCATGCGAGACAGAAAGGTGAAAATGTCCGAACCGTCCTTCCCGTTCTCTCTCTCAATCACTGGTCGGTTCTGAGCTTGACAGGCTGTTTAAACACTTCCACCATGTTCTTTATGCAGCCCCATTGCACGTGCTTTAATGTCAACTGTATTGATGGCCAAGCAGTACTGTTGACCAAGCAGTACTGTCCAGCCCTGATGGTTTATGGGATGGGGAGGCTGGGCTTGTGTTGGTGTCATGCAGCCAAACAGATGTACAGGTTTGTGACTCAGGGAGGTCCTAGTGAATGTGATTTACTCGGTTCAATTCTGAGTCTGTTTGATAGGTCAGCAGTCCTGTCAAGTTGGTCCCTGACGCTGCTCCAGGGATGACTGGGTACGTGTGGATGGGGCACTGCCAGCAAATATAGGCATGGGGCCACCATGATCTGCCGCTGAACTCCCCACAGCACCATGGGGCCTGAGCTGAGCACGAGTCACACTGCCCCTATGCTAAGAAGCTTATCGCTCTGAGACAATGGAGGCCTGATCTACCGAGACAGTGAAACCATATATACTAATGGTCAAACATGACCACATGGGCAGAGAATGTTTAGGTCCAGGTGTCTTCATCAAGTCAGTGATACACATATACACACACCCACACACAAATGCATGCACGAACACACACATACATTTACACACACATACACATACACACAAATGCGTGCACATACTCACACATACACATGCACAAACAACATGTACTACACAAAAGGCTGATAATTGGCTGAAAGAAATTGACAATAAGAAGATTATTCAAGCTGTTTTGTTAGACTTCAGTGCGGCTTTTGACATTATCAATCATAATCTGCTGCTGGAAAAACTCCTGGGTTATAGCTTTGCATCCCCTGCTGTATCATGGATTGACAGTTATCTGTCTGACAGAACACAGACGGTACTTTTTAATGGAAGCCTCTCCAACATAATCCAGGTAGAGTTGGGCATTCCCCAGTGCAGCTGTCTAGGCCCCTTACTTTTTTCAATCTTTACTAATGACCTGCCACTGGCACTGAGTAAAGCCTGTTCGGAAATTGAGCAACTTGAAGACGCTTGGTTTAACCCTGGATTGTAAACTGTCATGGTGGTCAAACGTATTGATTCAACAGTGGCTAAGATGGGGAGCGGTATGTCCGTAATAAAGTGCTGCTCTGCTTTCTTGACATTCCTATCAGTAAAAGTCCTACAGGCCCTAGTTTTGTCAGACCTGGACTACTGCCCAGTCATATGGTCAAGTGCCACAAAGAGGGTCATAGGCAAATTACAATTAGCCCAGAACAGAGCAGCACGGCTGGCACTTAAATATACATGGAGAGCTACATCAATGACATGTATGTCAGTCTCTCCTGGCTCAAAGTAGAGGTTATTTTGACTGCATCAATACTTGTCTTTGTGAGAGGTTTTGACATGTTGAAAGCACCGAGCTGTCTGTTCAAATGACTAACACATAGCTCACACACCCATGTATACCCTACACGACATGCCACCAGGGTCTCTTCACAGTCCAGAACAGACTCAGTACTTCACAAACCCCTGCACTGTACTACACAGAGCCATGACTACATGTAACTCAATTACACATCAAATAAATCATGCAAGCAGTAAACTCTGATTAATTGATTAAATTACACCTTATCGAACAATGCGGACTGTAAAGAGACACACACGCAAGCACACACACATGCATACGCACACACATGGTAGCACACACTCTACAAACATGTATGTATGGTGGTATTATAAATGTTGTGTTGTAGATATGTAGTGGTGCAATAAAGTACTGTGTTATTTTATTGTTTTTACCTTAATTGGTTTGGACCCCAGGAAGAGTAGCTGCCATCTTGGGGCGGCAGGTAGCCTAGTTGTTAAGAGTGTTGGTCTAATAACCGAAAGGTTGCTGGATCGAATCCCAGAGGTAAAAAGCTGTTGTTCTGCCACAGAACAGGGCAGTTCTCCCACTGTTCCCCGGTAGGCTGTCATTGTAAATAAGAATTTGTTCTTAACTGACTTGCCTAGTTAAATAAAGGTAAAATAAAAAAACTGGATCCTTCTTAAGTAAAAATACAAATACACACACATTGCAGCAAAGAGTGGCTTCTGTTTCAATGTGACAGCATTCCTCCTGTTCAGATGGCATCCTGACAATAAGGATAATGTTTGCATCAGAAAGAGATTAGCTGTGCTGCTCACCTGAATGCCAGACACCATGCAAGCACTCACTCTCTCTGTCTTTTCCCTTTGTTACTGCCACTGTCAGGAGTGCGACAGTAGTGCCCTCCGTCTGTCATGGTATGGAACTACACAATATTCACCCCTTCTCTCTCTGCACACAATAACGAAAGAAACTATGTACATTTCAACCACAATTGGACCTGAAACATACAGCACAGTATATGGATTCCAACAACTGTCTGCTGCATGTGTTCATGTATCTGCCCCAAGGCGGGTGTATCTGTGTTTGGCTGTGCAGGAGGCGGATGCCCCCAGGGATCCAGGGCTTTCCCATGTTGAGAGTCCCCCTCCTGGGTATATATTTATCCATGGGATCACCTCTCTCATGGCTCTATTTATCTACTCCCTAATCCGTGCTGTGTGTTCACTCTGTTTGTTTACTCTGGGGGCATCCATGATAACTGTTACGGAGTGCAGGCCTATGTGTGGCTGCTTGGTCGATCACTACTCTACTCCCTTATCTGATGTTCTCAAATCTCCCTCTCCTCTCTACTTGGAGACTTCCTAAAACATGATTGTCCTGAGTGTGGCGGTAGGTAGGGAGAGGGAAGGAGAGGAGAGGTGAGGGGGTTTGGTTACGCTGGAATGCCAAGGGAGATCCGGCTGCTCTGGTTCTGGTCAGTCCACTCTACCCTGAACGGAAAAACGAGCAAAAAGAACAAACACACACCATACACACACACACACACACACACACACACACACACACACACACACACACACACACACACACACACACACACACACACTCCTCTCTCTCTCGCTCTCTCTCTCTCTCTCTCTCTCTCTCTCTCTGGGGCTGGCAAGACACTCCAGTACTTTTCCATCCACTGACAAAGCCCTGGATGGAGAGAGTTCAAGAGGGTGGGGGAGAGAGAAAGAAAGAGGGGAGAGGGAAGTCTTAGAGAGTTTGTCACATTTTTTTTGACTCTGCCCAGCACCAGCAGACTTCTTTATCCGAGTTTGCTTCACATTATGCTGTTAGTCTGCAGTCTGTGCGCCGGATTGTCCATTGTCTTGTCTCACTGCCCAGATTCACACCAATTAACTAGTGCACTACATCCCTATGACAGAACAGAGACTAAACATAGACATAAACTTAGCTAGTATACAATGACCAAGCAACGTAAGTCATCAGTCTGAGTGGATGTACAGTAAGCAACAACTACACAGCAATATACTAAGTTAGCCAGTCATTCACCTCTCTTTACTCTCTGACTGAGGTTCTCCACACCCCAGTGTCCAGGTTCTTGTGAGGTTGAAGAGGATAGAGTATTTGGAAATGACACAACTCTGTCTTTGTGTGGGTAATCCAACTGGCCCAGAGTAACCCAAAGACAACTGGAGAACATAAATCAATGGTTGTGACTTGTGCTGTGTGCTAATGATGGGAATATATCTCAATACGGCTAAAAGGTTTAATGGCAAAAATCTGATATCAGATATCTGAAAAAAAGATTAAATAGAAACATATTTCAACTTGTTTTAAAGTTTAGCGGTAGCTTTTTGGATTCCTTTCTCTGCATGTTGAACGAGTAGATTACTCAAATCGATGGCGCCAACTAAACAGACTTTTTGGGATATAAAGAAGGATTTTATCTAACAAAACAACCATGCATGTTGTAGCTGGGACCATTTGGATTGCAAATCAGAGGAAGATTTTCAAAAAGTAAGTGAATATTTAATCGCTATTTGCAATTTTATGAGGGTTATTAAAGTGGCTATGCATAGATAATAACAGAGAGCAGCAGCAGCAGCGTAGGGGGGATGCAAATAGTCTGGGTAGCCATTTGATTAACCTCTACGGGCCACGGGGGCAGTATTGAGAATTTTGAAAGAAATATGTGCCCATTTTTAACTGCCTCCTACACCAACTCAGAAGCTAGGATATGCATATTATTAACACATTCGGATAGAAAACACTCTGAATTTTCTAAAACAGTTTGAATGGTGTCTGTAAGTATAACAAAACTCATATTGCAGGCAAAAACCTGTGAAAAATAGATTAAAAAAAATGAGAATTTTGTGACTGTACTATTTAGTGTCATTGTTTTAAAGATACCACAGTGAGAAAGGATTCAGTTCGCAACTCCTACTGCTTCCACTAGATGTCAACGATCTTTAGAAAGTTGTTGGAAGCATCTGTCATGAATACAGACCGAATTAGAAAGCTTACAAGTTGACACGTCATCACTTCATTTTTTGCGCCTGCGCATGAATCTGAGAAGAGTGCCTTTGTCATTATCGTTTATTCTAGACACTTGATAGGTTGTGTGAAAATATTACTGATGTTTACTGATGTTTCACGTTAAAAATGGAACAAAAGATTAGTGCTAAACAACGTTTGACATGTTTAAACAAACGTAAATAGATTATTTACTAGGTTTTCTTTAGCTTTTCGACGTGACTTTACACTGCCCACCTCATTTTGTGGGAGCCTACTGAACGCTAACTATTTGGACATAAATTATGAACTTTGTCAAAAGAAACCACATTTGTTCTGGACCTGGGATCTCTGGCAGCGCCTTCTGATGGAGATAATCAAAGGTAAGGGGATATTTAGAATGTTATTATCGATATTAGATGATGCTAATGCTAACGGTATAGCTTAGCTTAGCTTAGCATATAGCTTATTGTTGTTAGCATAGTACCCAGTTTATGCAAAATGTGATTTCCCAGTAAAGTTATTTTGAGATCTGGCCATTCGGTAGCAATTACGAGATGATAATATATTATTCTTTGAATGACAATATTATAATTTACCAATGTTTTCGAATAGTAATTCCGTGATTTGTAATGCTGGATTCACTGGGTGCATTCGAGCCGAAAAAAATTCTGAATTTCACCGCGACTGTAAATGCTGTTTTTGGATATAAATATGAACTTGATGGAACTAAAAATGCATGTATTGTATAACATAATGTCCTATGAGTGTCATCTGATGCAGATTGTCAAAGGTAAGTGCATAATTCTAGCTAGTTTTCTGTCTGTTGATGCCCTTCTTTGAATTGGCTAAACATTACACGCAGCTATTGTCAATGTACTCTCCTCACATAACCTAACTTTATGCATTCTCCGTAATGCCTCTGAAAATCGGACAGCGTGGTTAGATTTAGGAGATATATCTTTCAAATGGAGGAAAATAGTTGATTATTTGATTTTTTGAAATGATTACTCTTGCAGTTTTGAATTCCCCGCCATGGTCACATGACAATGAATCCCAATACCGGGATAAGATCGGGATAAGATCCTCAACAGGCTGTTCAGGACCCCCTGTAGTGCCTTGCGGTCGGAGGCTGCGCAGTTGCCCATCAGGCAGTGATGCAACCAGTCAGGAGGTTTTCGATAGTACAGCTGTAAAAACCTTTTGAGGATCTGAGGACCCATGCCAAATCTTTTCAGTCTCCTGAGGAGGAAGAGGTTTTGCCGTGCCCTCTTCACAACTGTCTTGGTGTGCTTGGAGCACGTTTGTTGGTGAAGTGGGCGCCAAGGAACTTGAAGCTCTCAAACTGCTCCACTACAGCCATTTTCCTGTAGTCCACAATCATCTCCTTTGTCTTGATCACGGTGAGGGAGAGGTTGTTGTCCTTGCACCACACGGTCAGGTCTCTGACCTCCTCCCTATAGGCTGTCTCATCATTGTCGGTGATCAGGCCTACCACTGTTGCGTCATCAGCAAACGTAATGATGGATTTGGTGTTGGACTGATGAGCCATGCAGTCATGAGTGAACAGGGAGTACAGGAGGGGACTGAGCACGCACCCCTGAGGGGCCCCCGTGTTGAGGATGTGTTGTTACCTACCCTTACCACCTAGGGGTGGCCCGTCAGAAGTCTAGGATCCAGTTACAGAGGGAGGTGTTTTGTCCCAGGGTCCTTAGCTTAGTGATGAGCTTTGAGGGCACTATGGTGTTGAACGCTGAGCTGTAAATGAATAGCATTCTCACATAGGTGTTCCTTTTGTCCAGGTGGGAAAGGGCAGTGTGGAGTGTAATAGAGATTGCATGATCTGTGGATCTGTTGGTGCGGTGTGCAAATTGGAGTGGGTCTAGGGTTTCTGGGATAATGGGATAATGGTGTTGATTTGAGCCATGACCAGCCTTTCAAAGCATTTCATGACTACAGACGTGAGTGGTCCGGGTCGGTAATCATTTAGGCAGGCTACCTTAGTGTTCTTGGGCACAGGGACTATAGTGGTCTGCTTGAAACATGTTGGTATTACAGACTTAGACAGGGAGAGGTTGAAAATATCAGTGAAGACACTTGCCAGTTGGTTACCGTATGCTCAGAGTACACGTCCTGGTAATCCGTCCTACGCAGCGACCTTGTGAATGTTGACCTCTTTAAAGGTCTTACTCACATCGGCTGCGGAGAGCGTGATCACACAGTCATCTAGACCAGCTGATGCTTTCATGCATGTTTCAGTGTTACTTGCCTCGAAGTGAGCATAGCAGTTATTTAGCTCGTCTGGCAGGCTTGTTTCACTGGGCAGCTCTCAGTTGTGCTTCCTTTTGTAGTCTGTAATAGTTTGCAAGCCCTGCCACATCTGACGAGCGTCGGAGCCGGTGTAGTACGATTCGATCTTAGTGCTGTATTGACGCTTTGCCTGTTTGACGGTTCGTCGGAGGGCATAGCCGGATTTCTTGTAAGCTTCCAGGTTAGAGTTCTGCTCCTTGAAAGCGGCAGCTCTACCCTTTAGCTCGGTGCGAATGTTGCCTGTAATCCATGGCTTCTGGTTGGTGTATGTATTTACAGTCACTGTGGGGACGACGTCCTCGATGCACTTATTGATAAAGCCAGTGACTGATGTGGTGTACTCCTCAATGCCATTGGAAGAATCCTGGAACATATTCCAGTCTGTGCTAGCAAAACAGTCCTGTAGTTTAGCATCTGCTACATCTGACCACTTTTTATAGACCGAGTCACTGGTGCTTCCTGCTTTAATTTTTACTTGTAAGCAGGAATCAGGAGGATAGAATTATGGTCAGATTTGCCAAATGAAGGGCGAGGAAGAGCTTTGTACGTGTCTCTGTGAATGGTGTAATGGTGGTCTAGAATTTTTTTGCCTCTGGTTGCACATTTAACATGCTGATAGAAATTCGGTAAACTGATTTAAGTTTTCCTGCATTAATGTCACTGGCCACCAGCAGCACCGCCTCTGGATGAGTGTTTTCCTGTTTGCTTATGCCGGAATACAGCTCATTGAGTGTGATTTTAGTGCCAACTTCGCTCTGTGGTGGTATCTAGACAGCTACGAAAAATACAGATGAAAACTCTCTAGGTACATAGTGTGGTCTTCAGCTTATCATGAGATACTCTACTTTGAGACTTCCTTAGATATCGTGCACCATCTGTTGTTTACATAAATGCATAGGCCCCCGCCCCGTGTCTTACCAGAGGCTGCTTTTCTGTCTTGCCGATAGTGTATAACCCTCCAGCTCTATGTTCCTAATGTTGTTGTTCAGCCACAACTCGGTGAAACATACGATATTACAGTTTTGAATGTCCCGTTGGTAGGATATATGTGCTTTCAGTTCGTCCCATTTATTTTCCAGCAATTGAACGTTAGCTAGCAGAATGGAAGGCAAGAGCAGATTAGCCACTCGTTGCCTGATCCTCGCAAGGCACCCTGATCTTTTGCCGCGAAATCTCTGTTTCCTTTTCCAGCGAATCACGGGGATCGGGGCCTGGTCTGCAGTATATCCCTTGCGTCCGACTCATTGAAGAAGAACTTCTCATTCAATTTGAGGTGAGTAATCCCAGTTCTGATGTCCAGAAACTCTTTTCGGTCATAAGAGATAGCAGTAGCAACATTATGTACAAAACAAGTTACGAACAACGTGAAAAAACAAACAAAATAGCATAATTGGTTGAGAGCTGATAAGACGGCAGCCCTAGCCTATGGTGACATTACTGTTCACTATTCACTATTTATTTATTTTAATTTTTTTTAATTCACCTTTATTTAACCAGGTAGGCAAGTTGAGAACAAGTTCTCATTTACAATTGCAACCTGGCCAAGATAAAGCAAAGCAGTTTGACACATACAACAACACAGAGTTGCACATGGAGTAAAACAAACATACAGTCAATAATACAGTAGGAAAATAAGTCTATATACAATGTGAGCAAATGAGGTGAGATAAGGGAGGGTAAAGGAAAAAAAAGGCCATGGTGGCGAAGTACATACAATATAGCAAGTAAAACACTGGAATGGTAGATTTGCATTGGAAGAAAGTGCAAAGTAGAAATATAAATAATGGGGTGCAAAGGAGAAAAATAAATAAATAAATACAGTAGGGGAAGTGGTAGTTGTTTGGGCTAAATTATAGATGGGCTATGTACAGGTGCAGTAATCTGTGAGCTGCTCTGACAGCTGGTGCTTAAAGCTAGTGAGGGAGATAAGTGTTTCCAGTTTCAGAGATTTTTGTAGTTCGTTCCAGTCATTGGCAGCAGAGAACTGTAAGGAGAGGTGGCTGAAGGAGGAATTGGCTTTGGGGGTGAACAGTGACATATACCTGCTGGAGCGCGTGCTACAGGTGGGTGCTGCTATGGTGACCAGCGAGCTGAGATAAGGGGGAACTTTACCTAGCAGGGTCTGGTAGATGACCTGGAGCCAGTGGGTTTGGCGACGAGTATGAAGCGAGGGCCAGCCAACGAGAGCATACAGGTCGCAGTGGTGGGTAGTTTAAGCGGCTTTGGTGACAAAACGGATGGCACTGTGATAGACTGCATCCAATTTATTGAGTAGGGTATTGGAGGCTATTTTGTAAATGACATCGCCGAAGTCGAGGATCGGTAGTATGGTCAGTTTTACGAGGGTATGTTTGGCAGCATGAGTGAAGGATGCTTGTTGCGAAATAGGAAGCCAATTCTAAATTTAACTTTGGATTGGAGATGTTTGATGTGAGTCTGGAAGGAGAGTTCACAGTCTAACCAGACACCTAGGTATTTGTAGTTGTCCACATATTCTAAGTCAGAACCGTCCAGAGTAGTGATGCTGGATGGGTGGGCAGGTGTGGGCAGCGATCGGTTGAAGAACATGCATTTAGTTTTACTTGTATTTAAGAGCAGTTGGAGGCCACGGAAGGAGAGTTGTATGGCATTGAAGCTCGTCTGGAGGGTTGTTAACACAGTGTCCAAAGAAGGGCCAGAAGTATACAGAATGGTGTCGTCTGCGTAGAGGTGGATCAGAGATTCACCAGCAGCAAGAGCGACATCATTGATGTATACAGAGAAGAGATTTGGCCCAAGAATTGAACCCTGTGGCACCCCCATAGAGACTGCCAGAGGTCCGGACAACAGGCCCTCCGATTTGACACACTGAACTCTAACAGAGAAGTTGTTGGTGAACCAGGCGAGGCAATCATTTGAGAAACCTTTTATTCACAGAGAGTCTGTGAGATGAAGAATTAGAGAAACAGGGAGTCAGAAAAACAGAGGACCACAGAGTCATTGACAGACATGAATCAGGTTTATTGGGTTCATGATAAATTAATGACCGCAGCAGCAATGATCTATCAGTCACTGGTAATGACTAACAAAAGCAATACACAGCTTTATTTAAAACCAAGCATTTCCCCTGAGACACATGAACATTGCACGAAGGCACACACACGTGGTCGCTCTAACTTAGCCACGATGACTCTTGTTATCTTTATGTATGTTGAGTCACTCTTTCTTTTCCTTTCCCCTTCTTATTCACCACAAACTTACTAGAAAACGGTTACGCACACACACACACACTCACTATCACCACTTAACGGATTTGACTTATTTCTGCATCACCGATGCTTGAGGCAATCCCCACTTTCATTCAGTCGTGGAAGAAGTGATAATGACATAGTGGCTTGAATGAGTGTGAATGCACATAGACACAAACTAATTGGTCATTGGTCTCAGACTCCCCTGTGATGTCATATCCTGGTGGTTGCATACTGTAGACAAATCCCAGCTCTCCCCTCTGATGTCAGCTCTCCCCTCTGATGCAAACTTGTTGGTTGTTGGTCATGCAGTGAGACGTAGCTGAGACCACCACAGATTCCCCTGTGATATCACATCCTGGTGGATGCGTAGTCAAATCCCAGCTCTCCTCTCTGATGTCAGTGGTGTCATCGAAAATAGGACCCTTTCCGCATTCCCACTCAAGTAATGATAGAAATATACTTTGTCTCACTGGATGAAAATATTTGTCTCACTGAAAACTAGCTGGTATTGGCAGAGAGGTTTGGAACTCTGTTATTGGTCTATTAACCAATTTACTGCATGGTGATATCACCATGGAAAGCCGAAAACTCCCTCCCATGCAAACCTGCTCATTAGAAGGGGCTGTGTACAGCAGATTGTATTTTCGACTAGCAACTATCAGGAAATAACACAGATAGTTTCATCAGCTGTTGTACAACATGATATAAAACACAGGAAAAACTGAATTTTGACTGCATTGGCCATTCATCTTTCACTCAAGCCACTCTCATTGTTTTCTCGGATGTCCCTTGTCAGTTCATCTGTCTCTCAGCAGACAGATATTTACATTTACATTTTAGTCATTTAGCAGACGCTCTTATCCAGAGCGACTTACAGTAGTGAATGCATACATTTCATACAATTTCATACATATCATACATTTTTTTTTTTTTTTTTTTTCCTGTGCTGGCCCCCCGTGGGAATCGAGCCCACAACCCTGGTGTTGCAAACACCATGCTCTACCAACTGAGCTACAGGGAAGGCCTTCAGACAGACACGCGCACACACACTCTCTCTCTCTCCCCAACTCTCTGTATCTCTCTCTCTCTCCCTCTCCTCTACTTTCTATTCTCCAGCTTCTCATCCTTATTCTTTTAGTTAGTCTCTCATTCCAGGGAGGATTGGAGCGCAAGTGAAGCGGATCAAAGCGAACAGGTCACATTCAACACACATCCTTCTTTACCTCTATTATTAATCACCTATTGCCTCTCTCCTCCCCTTCTTCCAACATTTCAGCCACAATTTAATTATATCAACCTCTTCCTCTCTCTGTCTGTGGTATTGGGAGGGGTTTCTACAATAAAATAATCAAAGAATGAGACTGAAACAATGAGAACTGTCAGCAGATTTCCCGCTATTTATCCCACCATTTAAAAAAACAATAATTTTGGTTTTGTGTATGAAGTCATTTGGCAAGCACCTTCGCCCACTTCTCCAGTTGTTCAAACTGCAGAGAAAGGAGAAGGAGACAAGAGCCACCAGCTATTGTTCCTGAAAAATGTCTCTGAGGGCATATTAAGGCATGTTTCTGGGGCTTCCTCGCAAGGAGGGCCCCTCTTTTAACCAAAGTACTCCCACCCTGAGAGGATTTGTGTGTGCGTGCGTGCGTGTGTGTGTGTGTGTATATGTGTGTGTGTGTGTGTGTGTGTGTGTGTGTGTGTGTGTGTGTGTGTGTGTGTATGCATGCATCTGTGTATGTGTGTTTGAGCCCCTCACGTACTCTCTCTCCCCAGTATGGCACCATGCAGAGAGTGTCACAACGGGGAGCAAATCAAAACTCAATTTGATACTAATCCATCTAATTGAGGAGCAAGATCCTAAGGTAGATGTTTTCTTTGATCTAGGAGGAGAAACGGGTGGGGGGGTAAAGATTAGGACTGCTTAAGCTATTTACGTACCATAGAGAGAAAGAGGGATCTTCCCTAAATTCATGTTCTTTCTATGCTTCCTCATTCTTTTCTCTCTTTTTTTTCTCCAAAACTTGAGGACAAGGAGGAGGGAGGAGGTGCAAGAGGTGGCATGGCAATGGTGAAATTTGTGACAGCGACCTCACGCAGACACACATGCACATGTACACACACATGTACAGTACATGCACATGTACAGTACACGCACATGCACACATGCACACACACACATGCACACATACAATGCTTTCAAAGTATTCATATCCCTCAACTTATTCCCAGTGGTGGAAAAAGTACTCAATTGTTATAATTGAATAAAAGTAAAGATACCTTAATTGAAAATGACTCAAGTAAAAGTTACCCAGTAAAATACTATTTGAGTAAAAGTCTAAAAGTATTTGGTTTTAAATATACTTGAGTATCAAAAGTAAATGGAATTGCTAAAATGTACTTAAGTGTCAAAAGTGAAAGTATGAATAATTTCAAATTCAGGTGTGCGTCCTCTGTGTGCCGAACATAACAGAGGTTGTGATTGGTTTAAAGATCAGTTTATTCCCAATACTCTAATAGAAAAAGTCAGTTTTCAATTTCTCACAGCGTGATACTGCCTAAAAATAGATTTGAGTCAATAGGAGTATCAGGCTGATGGGAGCATGCGAGACAGAAAGGTGAAAATGTCCGAACCGTCCTTCCCGTTCTCTCTCTCAATCACTGGTCGGTTCTGAGCTTGACAGGCTGTTTAAACACTTCCACCATGTTCTTTATGCAGCCCCATTGCACGTGCTTTAATGTCAACTGTATTGATGGCCAAGCAGTACTGTTGACCAAGCAGTACTGTCCAGCCCTGATGGTTTATGGGATGGGGAGGCTGGGCTTGTGTTGGTGTCATGCAGCCAAACAGATGTACAGGTTTGTGACTCAGGGAGGTCCTAGTGAATGTGATTTACTCGGTTCAATTCTGAGTCTGTTTGATAGGTCAGCAGTCCTGTCAAGTTGGTCCCTGACGCTGCTCCAGGGATGACTGGGTACGTGTGGATGGGGCACTGCCAGCAAATATAGGCATGGGGCCACCATGATCTGCCGCTGAACTCCCCACAGCACCATGGGGCCTGAGCTGAGCACGAGTCACACTGCCCCTATGCTAAGAAGCTTATCGCTCTGAGACAATGGAGGCCTGATCTACCGAGACAGTGAAACCATATATACTAATGGTCAAACATGACCACATGGGCAGAGAATGTTTAGGTCCAGGTGTCTTCATCAAGTCAGTGATACACATATACACACACCCACACACAAATGCATGCACGAACACACACATACATTTACACACACATACACATACACACAAATGCGTGCACATACTCACACATACACATGCACAAACAACATGTACTACACAAAAGGCTGATAATTGGCTGAAAGAAATTGACAATAAGAAGATTATTCAAGCTGTTTTGTTAGACTTCAGTGCGGCTTTTGACATTATCAATCATAATCTGCTGCTGGAAAAACTCCTGGGTTATAGCTTTGCATCCCCTGCTGTATCATGGATTGACAGTTATCTGTCTGACAGAACACAGACGGTACTTTTTAATGGAAGCCTCTCCAACATAATCCAGGTAGAGTTGGGCATTCCCCAGTGCAGCTGTCTAGGCCCCTTACTTTTTTCAATCTTTACTAATGACCTGCCACTGGCACTGAGTAAAGCCTGTTCGGAAATTGAGCAACTTGAAGACGCTTGGTTTAACCCTGGATTGTAAACTGTCATGGTGGTCAAACGTATTGATTCAACAGTGGCTAAGATGGGGAGCGGTATGTCCGTAATAAAGTGCTGCTCTGCTTTCTTGACATTCCTATCAGTAAAAGTCCTACAGGCCCTAGTTTTGTCAGACCTGGACTACTGCCCAGTCATATGGTCAAGTGCCACAAAGAGGGTCATAGGCAAATTACAATTAGCCCAGAACAGAGCAGCACGGCTGGCACTTAAATATACATGGAGAGCTACATCAATGACATGTATGTCAGTCTCTCCTGGCTCAAAGTAGAGGTTATTTTGACTGCATCAATACTTGTCTTTGTGAGAGGTTTTGACATGTTGAAAGCACCGAGCTGTCTGTTCAAATGACTAACACATAGCTCACACACCCATGTATACCCTACACGACATGCCACCAGGGTCTCTTCACAGTCCAGAACAGACTCAGTACTTCACAAACCCCTGCACTGTACTACACAGAGCCATGACTACATGTAACTCAATTACACATCAAATAAATCATGCAAGCAGTAAACTCTGATTAATTGATTAAATTACACCTTATCGAACAATGCGGACTGTAAAGAGACACACACGCAAGCACACACACATGCATACGCACACACATGGTAGCACACACTCTACAAACATGTATGTATGGTGGTATTATAAATGTTGTGTTGTAGATATGTAGTGGTGCAATAAAGTACTGTGTTATTTTATTGTTTTTACCTTAATTGGTTTGGACCCCAGGAAGAGTAGCTGCCATCTTGGGGCGGCAGGTAGCCTAGTTGTTAAGAGTGTTGGTCTAATAACCGAAAGGTTGCTGGATCGAATCCCAGAGGTAAAAAGCTGTTGTTCTGCCACAGAACAGGGCAGTTCTCCCACTGTTCCCCGGTAGGCTGTCATTGTAAATAAGAATTTGTTCTTAACTGACTTGCCTAGTTAAATAAAGGTAAAATAAAAAAACTGGATCCTTCTTAAGTAAAAATACAAATACACACACATTGCAGCAAAGAGTGGCTTCTGTTTCAATGTGACAGCATTCCTCCTGTTCAGATGGCATCCTGACAATAAGGATAATGTTTGCATCAGAAAGAGATTAGCTGTGCTGCTCACCTGAATGCCAGACACCATGCAAGCACTCACTCTCTCTGTCTTTTCCCTTTGTTACTGCCACTGTCAGGAGTGCGACAGTGCCCTCCGTCTGTCATGGTATGGAACTACACAATATTCACCCCTTCTCTCTCTGCACACAATAACGAAAGAAACTATGTACATTTCAACCACAATTGGACCTGAAACATACAGCACAGTATATGGATTCCAACAACTGTCTGCTGCATGTGTTCATGTATCTGCCCCAAGGCGGGTGTATCTGTGTTTGGCTGTGCAGGAGGCGGATGCCCCCAGGGATCCAGGGCTTTCCCATGTTGAGAGTCCCCCTCCTGGGTATATATTTATCCATGGGATCACCTCTCTCATGGCTCTATTTATCTACTCCCTAATCCGTGCTGTGTGTTCACTCTGTTTGTTTACTCTGGGGGCATCCATGATAACTGTTACGGAGTGCAGGCCTATGTGTGGCTGCTTGGTCGATCACTACTCTACTCCCTTATCTGATGTTCTCAAATCTCCCTCTCCTCTCTACTTGGAGACTTCCTAAAACATGATTGTCCTGAGTGTGGCGGTAGGTAGGGAGAGGGAAGGAGAGGAGAGGTGAGGGGGTTTGGTTACGCTGGAATGCCAAGGGAGATCCGGCTGCTCTGGTTCTGGTCAGTCCACTCTACCCTGAACGGAAAAACGAGCAAAAAGAACAAACACACACCATACACACACACACACACACACACACACACACACACACACACACACACACACACACACACACACACACACACACACACACACACACACACACTCCTCTCTCTCTCGCTCTCTCTCTCTCTCTCTCTCTCTCTCTCTGGGGCTGGCAAGACACTCCAGTACTTTTCCATCCACTGACAAAGCCCTGGATGGAGAGAGTTCAAGAGGGTGGGGGAGAGAGAAAGAAAGAGGGGAGAGGGAAGTCTTAGAGAGTTTGTCACATTTTTTTTGACTCTGCCCAGCACCAGCAGACTTCTTTATCCGAGTTTGCTTCACATTATGCTGTTAGTCTGCAGTCTGTGCGCCGGATTGTCCATTGTCTTGTCTCACTGCCCAGATTCACACCAATTAACTAGTGCACTACATCCCTATGACAGAACAGAGACTAAACATAGACATAAACTTAGCTAGTATACAATGACCAAGCAACGTAAGTCATCAGTCTGAGTGGATGTACAGTAAGCAACAACTACACAGCAATATACTAAGTTAGCCAGTCATTCACCTCTCTTTACTCTCTGACTGAGGTTCTCCACACCCCAGTGTCCAGGTTCTTGTGAGGTTGAAGAGGATAGAGTATTTGGAAATGACACAACTCTGTCTTTGTGTGGGTAATCCAACTGGCCCAGAGTAACCCAAAGACAACTGGAGAACATAAATCAATGGTTGTGACTTGTGCTGTGTGCTAATGATGGGAATATATCTCAATACGGCTAAAAGGTTTAATGGCAAAAATCTGATATCAGATATCTGAAAAACTGAAAATGCCATAATGTGATTTTTGGTGGATGATCAAGTTGTCAAGCTAACCAAACAGTCCTGATCACTTAACATTAGAACAAGGGTTCTACATGTAACCTCAAAAGGTCCTACCTGGGACCAAAAGGATTCTACCTCAAACCAAAAAAAGTTATTCAAAGGGTTACCCTATGTTAACACCCTTTTAGATTCTAGAAAGCACCTTTTTTTCGAAAAGAGTGTACATCACCAGAAGCTGTCACGTCCACTTCACATAGTCTCTTGACATTTGCTGGTGTTGAGTAAAGTTTTTACTATCAAATAAAACAGCCCTTGACACACAGGATTCACAGGATTGACACAGGATTGACACAGGATTGACACACAGGTGTGAGGTAAACGAAAAATGAAAAATAGCCAAGCAGGCCAGGTGGACTGTTTCTCGGCTCTGGTTTCACACAGAGAGGGAATGAATATGTCAGTGTTGAAAGAAACACACAATTTATATGTTGAGAGGTTGTCAAACCCTGCCTGATGCTCCTAACCTCTCCCAGATGTCAGAGAAGAGAGGGAGAGGGAGATGACTAGAGGGGGAAGGGGAGGAAGAGGAGTGGAGAGAGGGAGTGGGGAACGGGAGGAAGGGGAGTGGGGAACGGGAGTGGAGGGGAGAGTGGGGAGAGGGAGATGGGTGAGAGATATCTGGGTAACTCCTAAGCCCCTGGGAGAGGAAAGCAGGGTAGGTGGGCTTTCCATGGAAGAGGGGTCATAGGGGGACGTGCTCCAGGTGTGTATGCGTGTTTGGTTCCTAAGGGTTAACTACACCCCAGGGTACCCATGAGCCCAGAGCCTCCAAAGAGCCTCACAGGACCAACATTGGTAGAGAAAAAGTCCTATAGCTTCATTGGGGTCCTTGTCACCCACAACTTAAAGAGGACATGACACAGCGAAAGTGACAGGAAGTCAATGTGACAGGAAGAAGTCGCCAGAGGTAACAGATATGTTATTGCTATAAAAAGCTGCTCAGAGCCTAAAGATGGAGGGATGGAGAGAGGTTCAGTGTGGGAAAAGGAACAAGAAGAGAGAAACACTGAGGCAAGGGGATAAGGGGACTGCTGACTGTAGCAGATGTCACCAAACGAACACAGGAAGAACCAAGTGACCCATAATCATGTAGGACACACACACACACATCTGGAAGAGGAAGAGTTTGAGTACCCCTGGGGAGTGTTGAGGTCCACCAACGCTGACGTCCCAGGAACCGCAGAGAGATAGCAATGTCGCTCTGTCACAATCTGGTCTGCTAAACAGGGCATCAGTTCAATTAGTTCTTTTTTCCTTACAAGCCTCTGCTGGAATGTAATTTAGGGATTAGTAGAATGCATTGTGTCTTTCATAGAGCACATAATGAACACATGTTATGGGACATTAGAGTGACAATCGTTACAGTATGAGGAGCCCTAAATGTAAGACTATGGATATCAGATATATCATCATAAACAATATAATAATTCCATAATTCTATTGTAGTGACCCTTAGGTAAAATAGTTACAATCTCCCCCAAGTGGGTAATCCTCTTGGAGCAGTGGTTAGTGACTTTGCCTATGGCCTGGGAGACCCACATGGGGTGTTGCACTGTCACCGTTCGCTACAATCTATATAACATATTCTAATTCACATAAGATGTTCACTTAGATCACTCTGTTGCTTTAGACCATCTCCAGACGTGTGGATATTACATCCATCGACAAACCAAACTCCTGTGATGCATGTCTATCATCATGTAACCTCCCTACACGCTGTCCTATTTCCCTTGTGAGTCCCTGTACTAACAGTAGGTACAAAAACCAGTCAGAGCATGCAGGATAAATCAGCATTACAACGTTTATTTACATTTTTTATAAAATAATAATTTCTATGCTCTGCTGAGATTGTTGTCCAACATGGGGTTGAAAATCGTTAATTCTGTAATTTTTCGTTTGGTACAGTTTGAGAAAGCAAAAACAATATTAAGTGAAGCACCAGGAAATCAATATTTCAGTCAAGGGGGGTTTTCTGTCAATGCAGCTGCCAAACCAAACGTTGTTTGACAGAACTGAACACCATTGAAAATAACTGCAGACTTATGTGTTTCCTTACCATGGTAAAACAGAGAGTGAAAGAGAGCTGTGCCATTCATTAAACGTGTGCTATTGAAAATATGCATCATACTGAATCAAGCTGAACTAATGAAATACTGCTCTGTATCTATAACATATCATAATTGCAGTGATCCCATGACAGTAATTGTAAAAAAAATGATATATTGAGTTGAGGGAAGTTCAAACTCTCATGCTGTGGTCTGAGCTTAACCGGAAAGAGATTCCCTTTCTGGGAAGATCAATTCCAGGTGGAATTTTAGGTGTAAATTTACTGACAACAAATATCTCTCAGATCTCTCTCGCTTGTCTACAAACTTAACTGTCTCCCCATTGACAGAAAAACGCATGTTCTCACGTACAACCTTTCCACAACATTTACCAAAGGGCTTTAAATCTCATCCCAAACTGATATTGTTATTTGTAGCAATAGTAATATTATTCTACCATTTTTACTAAGAATGAGACGAGGCACCCAGAAAATAACCTAACTGAATTTCCAGCGGAGACAGCAGCAGCTTTGAGTTGTTAGCACGGTTGGCCGGTCGCCATGGGTGCATGCCAGGAGGCAGATATTACAGACTGACCAACTTTTTGCTGCGGAGATGTCTGGTTGGGAAGAATGGACGGGACTTATAGGCAGCTCAGCTGGGTGGGCAAGGGGCCAGCTGCAGCTGGAGCTCACAGTGAATACACACAATGCATGCATACCCAGAGATGTGAATACACACACACAATACACATAATTACAGATATGCACAAACACACGTGCACTCACCTACACAAGCTCACACACACACACACACATATGCATGCACTCACTCACGTGCACACACATACAGATGCATGCACTCACTCGCTCACGGGAACACACATGCACACACAAACAGACACGCACATCCTTCCATATTTTGCTAGAGAAGGGCAACAATGCAACGCAGACCATACTATACATGACATGGCCTCCTGTACTTGACAAATATCAACATACCAGACGCCCCACAGCTCCTGGATGACTTTAGCCTTGGTGGAATGAATCATGGACATGCTGTCCTGTCTGAGAAGAAACTATGTGGATGTAAAATAATGTGATTTGCCAAAAGAAGAGTAGAGGAGGAAACCGATAAGGCTCCAAACAGCATGGTGTCACATCACAATAGGCAGACTTGTTTTGGTAATATCACAATATTATTTCGATTTTTCTTCCAGGCTTGTGCCTAACCACACATGCATTTGGCATTCTGTTACCCATGTAAAAGCATACAGATTATATTGAGCTGAATAAATGGAAGGTGAAGGGTGGAATTCACTGAGTGTTTCTTTTAATGGAGCAAGCACATGGAGGGCTGCTGGAGGTCCCATGTATCTCATGTAACATTCTCCTAAGGAGCTCCTTCAAGTTAACCTCGATATGGAACCAAAGTATACAGAGATGGAATTTCGTACCATTTAGAAAATGGTTTAGAAGAGTAATCTGGATTTATAATGGTGAAAAGGGAACAGATACAACAAGGACCTTCTGGACTCTCTCTTGAAAATGTTCATAGAATGTTTTTAGTGAAAGTATCTCAGCAATGGTTTTATGGATACATAAATGACTAAGCAAAACAGATTGAGAGGTAATTTCCCAGCAACAATGGACAGACCGCAGCTCTTCTGTTGTTGTTACATAATACATTGTCTCCCGGTTTCAATTTGGTTTTTAGTCATTTTAAAGTATATTGAGTTTGTTTTCCCCCTCAAAGAAAATATTTATACAAAATATTGGACATATGTTTGACACCCCTGAAGTTGAATGTCTCTCTCTGGTTTTGTGGTGTATTGTCCTCATGTGTCTCTCTATCCGGCTAGCCCTGATGGCAAGCCGCCTGTTGTACAGATGTTCTCAGACTAAATATTTGGAAGTTTCTAGAGAAAACTGACCAAATGCAGCGAAACAGGGGCTAGGCTGCAGCCCTGGTCTGTGTAGGGCAGCTTTGAAAGGGGAGACTTCAACCCTCTATCCCAATGGGAAAAACAGGCGCTAACTGCAGAATGGACCTGTGGCTTCATGACTGCAGAGCTAAGCTAAGTTGTGATCAGAACTACATTATATCCTCTTCACATTACCATGCTGACCCGAACCATAATGTGCTGGCTCAGATATTCTCTTTTCACATTGTCCTTTCCAGCACGGTTCCAGCAACCAAGACAGCACTGGTTCGCTTTGGCTCATCTCAGTAGTGGGAAAAAGGTACGACTCTGACCACTGTGCAAGTTCTCCTGGGGTGGGTCTCTGCAGGCCTGGGGTCTTTAAGTTCTGGGGTCTTTAAGACCTGGATGGAAGCAGCCCTTTTGTTTCTGTATGTGTTTCCTGCTGCTGCGCCCCTCTGTGAGATCTACTGATGAAATCCAGATGCTTGGGCGTCCCCCCACCAACCAGCCCCTCGCCCCTCACTCCGCTCCTCACTGTACTCTCCTCTCCCCCCAAGGTCAGCCGGGAGGGCCACAGCAGAACACACTCCCATGGAATACATGTCTCCATGTTGCTGTGTGTGTGTGTGTGTGTGTGTGTGTGTGTGTGTGTGTGTGTGTGTGTGTGTGTGTGTGTGTGTGTGTGTGTGTGTGTGTGTGTGTGTGTGTGTGTGTGTGTGTGCTCGTGCACATGAATCTGTGTCTGTATCTGTGTCTTTGTGTTATTGTTGTTTGTCTTCTAAGGATGGTCAGTCTGGATGACTCAGTGCCATCCCATGCATGACCAAATGTGCTCACCGGGAAGCTTTTTTGGGTGGATCTCCAACACTTGCCTCACCCTGGTCCTGCTTAGCAGCTGGGAACCCACAGACATTAAAAGGATGGGTTGCCATGATCTCATGTAAACGTGGATTGTGGAGTGAGCGCAGAGGGTGTGTGATGGGCCCTTTGATGTTTCACTGTGTTGTTGTTCTGTTTGAGGCAGGGAGGCAGGGAAGCACACATGGCAGGCTCATGATGAGGCCTGATAGAGCTCTCTTCAGGGCCAGGGCCCCTCTCTCGTCTCATCTCTTTTTGCCTCTCCTCTCTTCTCCTCTTCTCTCATCTTCTCTCCTCCACTTTTCTCCTCTCCCCTCTTCTCATTTGCCCTCTTCTCCTCTCCTCTTCTCTCCTCTCCCCTCTTTTCTTCTCCTCCTCTACCTCTCTGGTGCCTCCATGTGGGCTTCCCCCCAAAACAAGCAGCATCGGGGGCCATCTCCCTTTCCACAATGCCCTGCTGCAAATCAAGCCCAAGCAGTTGGACATATCCTCCATGTGGAGCTGGCGAGGGGAGGGAAGGAAGGAGAGAGGGAGGAAGAGAGGGAGAAAAAGAGAGGGGAGGGAGAGAGATGGAGAAAGAGGAGTAATCCTCACTCCACATCAGCCGGAACAGCCTTAGTGAGGAGACTCCAAGTCTTTGAAGTGTTTCACACACATGTTCACACACTCCCTCCCCCCCCCCCCCCCCCACACACACACACACACACTGCAGATGTGTCATTGTGATTTACTTTTAGTTCCTATTGGCTCCCTGAGCCTCCCAGTGCAGTCATATGGCCAAACGCAAAGCAGAGTGTTCCTTTGATAAGGATCCATGTCTTGGATATCACACAAAAGTAACGAAATGCTAATTAGCGTTTTAAGGGATTTTTACTAGGTCTCCTAAAAAAACGAGCTGACAGGTATAGACATTTTGCAGCCTGGGCCCAGAACCAGACACGTCAGATGCTTCCAGATGACATGCTATTTTAAAAGTAGGGCTTCTGAAAGCCATCCAAGGTTGGTTATGATTTCCTTTTACATAGATCATGTGATGTCTCGCAGCGCAGTGAGCCAGACAACAGAGGAAATGTGCTGCTCAACATCTGATCCTGGTGCTGCTGCGTCATCGGCCGGATGGTAAAGACACCCTGACAATAAACACATAAATACAACAGCATGAAATATACACCGTCTGTCAGCCCCTTCAAAGATTGACCACCTCCTGTTAATGTCACACACACACAGGCTGTGGTAGACTGACCTTTCAGAGGGTGTGTGTGCGTTCCTAAGTGTGTGTGTGCATTTGCGAGACAGAGATAGAGAGCGGAGGTGGAGGGTGAGAGAGAGAATAAACTGTATAAAGCATCTGTGTGAACATAAACAGATATGGAACCTCTGCAGCACGTGTTGGTCTAACATGAGTGTCACGTGTGTTCCTGGAACAGTGGGTCTTTAGCAATGCAACCACCAAATTGAATTAGTAACATACACAGCCCTGGGCTGCAGGCTAGAGATGGGGGATAACTCAAATATCCACTATTGTATTTTGATTCTAGGAAGCAACCTGCCCTCATTCTAAGGTTATATTGTATTTGAACACATTCAACAAACACAGAAAAAGAGAATGACGTGTCAGGTCTACGCCACTCCCCTCTCCAGCGCTCGGCGTCGCCGGTCTGCTAACCACCGGTCCTGGCTACCAGTCATTACGCACACCTGGCAACCCTCATTACGCACACCTGCGCCCCATAATGAGGCACACCTGGACTCCATCACTACCCTGATTACTCCCCCTTTATCTAGCACTCCCTAGCATCTCTCTTCAGGCAGTTTTGTTTCAGTTTCCATGTCCAGACGCTGCTCTTGGTTTGTACTCCCTTATAGAGTGTGCTCCTAATCTCAGCTCGTTACCTGTATAAAAAAGACACCTGGGAGCCAGAACTCTTTCTGATTGAGAGGGGGTCAAATACTTATTTCCCTCATTAAAATGCAAATCAATTTATAACATTTCTGACATGCGTTTTTCTTGATATTTTTGTTGTTATTCTGTCTCTCACTGTTCAAATAAACCTACCATTAAAATTATAGACTAATCCTTTCTTTGTCAGTGGGCAAACGTACAAAATCAGCAGGGGATCAAATACTTTTTTCCCCCACTGTACGAGTGGGTACTACTATGGTGACCAGTGAGCTGAGATAAGGCGGGGCTTTACTTAGCAGAGACTTGTAGATAACCTGTAGCCAGTGAGTTTTGCGACGAGTATGACGCGAGGGCCAACCAACAAGAGTGTACAGGTCGCAATGGTGGTTAGTGTATGGGGCTTTGGTGACAAAACAGATGGCACTGTGATAGACTGCATCCAGTTTGTTGAGTAGAGTATTGGAGGCTATTTTATAGATGACATCACCGAAGTCAAGGATCGGTAGGATGGTCAGTTTTAAGAGTGTATGTTTGGCAGCTTTGTTGCATAACTGCCCTTTGAAGGATGCTTTGTTGTAAAATAGGAAGCCAATTCTAGATTTAACTTTGGATTGGAGATGTTTGATGTGAGTCTGGAAGGAGAGCTTACAGTCTAACCAGACACCTAGGTATTTGTAGTTGTCCACATATTCGAAGTAAGAACCGTCCAGAGTACTGATGCTGGATGGGCGGGCAGGTACGGGCAGCGATCGGTTGAAGAGCATGCATTTAGTTTTACTTGTATTTAAGAGCAGTTGGAGGCCACGGAAGGAGAGTTGTATGGCATTGAAGCTCGTCTGGAGGGTTCTTAACACAGTGTCCAAAGAAGGGCCAGAAGTATACAGAATGGTGTCGTCTGCGTAGAGGTGGATCAGAGACTCACCAGCAGCAAGAGCGACATCATTGATGTATACAGAGAAAAGAGTTGGCCCAAGAATTGAACCCTGTGGCACCCCATAGAGACTACCAGAGGCCATCCGATTTGACACACCTCTATCAGAGAAGTAGTTGGTGAACCAGACGATGCAATCATTTGAGAAACCAAGGCTATTGAGTCTGCCGATGAGGATGTGGTGATTGACAGAGTCGAAAGCCTTGGCCAGGTCAATGAATATGACAGCACAGTATTGTTTCTTATCGATCGTGGTTACAATATCGTTTAGGACCTTGAGCGTGGCTGAGGTGCATCCATGACCAGCTCTGAAACCAGATTGCATAGCGGAGAAGGTGCGGTGGGATTCGAAATGGTCGGTAATCTGTTTGTTGACTTGGCTTGACTTAGAAAGGCAGGGTAGGATAGATATAGGTCTGTAGCAGTTTGGGTCAAGAGTGTCCCCTCCCTTGAAGAGGGGGATGACAGCAGCTGCTTTCCAATCTTTTGGAATCTCAGACGACACGAAAGAGAGGTTGAACAGGCTAGTAATAGGGGTTGCAACAATTTCGGCAGATAATTTTAGAAAGAAAGGGTCCAGATTGTCTCGCCCGGTGATTTGTAGGGGTCCAGATTTTGCAGCTCTTTCAAAACATCAACTGACTGGATTTGGGAGAAGGAGAAATGGGGAAGGCTTGGGCGAGTAGCTGTGGGGGGTGCAGTGCTGTTGACCGCGGTAGGGGTAGCCAGGTGGAAAGCATGGCCAGCCGTAGAAAAATGCTTATTGAAATTCTCAATTATAGTGGATTTATCGGAGGTGACAGAGTTTCATATCCTCAGTGCAGTGGGTAGCTGGGAGGAGGTGTTCTTATTCTCCATGGACTTTACAGTGTCCCAGAACTTTTTTGAGTTTGTGTTGCAGGAAGCAAATTTCTGCTTGAAAAAGCTAGCCTTGGCTTTTCTAACTGCCTGTGTATATTGGTTTCTAACTTCCCTGAAAAGATGCATATCACGGGGGCTGTTCGATGCTAATGCAGAACACCACAGGATGTTTTTGTGTTGGTTAAGGGCAGTCAGGTTTGGAGAGAACCAAGGGCTATATCTGTTCCTGGTTCTAAATTTCTTGAATGGGGCATAAGATGGTGAGGAAGGCATTTAAAAAAAATAACCAGGCAACCTCTACTGATGGGATGAGGTCAATATCTTTCCAGGATACCCGGGCCAGGACGATTAGAAAGGCTTGCTCGCTGAAATGTTTCAGGGAGCGTTTGACAGTGATGAGTGGAGGTTGTTTGACCGCTGACCCATTACGGATGCAGGCAATGAGGCAGTGATTGCTGAGATCTTGGTTGAAAACAGCAGAGGTGTATTTAGAGGGCAAGTTGGTTAGGATGATATCTATGAGGGGGCCCGTGTTTACAGCTTTGGGGTGGTACCTGGTAGGTTCATTGATTATTTGTGTGGGATTGAGGGCATCAAGCTTAGATTGTAGGATGGCTGGGGTGTTAAGCATGTCCCAGTTTAGGTCACCTAGCAGCACGAGCTCTGAAGATAGATGGGGGGCAATCAGTTCACATATGGTGTCCAGAGCACAGCTGGGGGCAGAGGGTGGTCTATAGCAGGCGGCAACGGTGAGAGACTTGTTTTTAGAGAGATGGATTTTTAAAAGTAGAAGTTCAAATTGTTTGGGTACAGACCTGGATAGTAGGACAGAACTCTGCAGGCTATCTTTGCAGTAGATTGCAACACCGCCCCCTTTGGCCGTTCTATCTTGTCTGAAAATGTTGTAGTTAGGGATGAAGATTTCAGAGTTTTTGGTGGACTTCCTAAGTCAGGATTCAGACACAGCTAGGACATCCGGGTTGGCAGAGTGTGCTAATGTAGTGAATAAAACAAACTTAGGGAGAAGGCTTCTAATGTTAACATGCATGAAATCAAGGCTATTATGGTTACAGAAGTCATCAAAAGAGAGCGCCTGGGGAATAGGAGTGGAGCTAGGCACTGCAGGGCCTGGATTCCCCTCTACATCACCAGAGGAGCAGTGGAGGAGTAGGATAATGGTACGGCTTAAAGCTATGAGAATTGGTCGTCTATGATGCCCGGAATAGAGAGTAAAAGGAGCAGGTTTCTTGGGGCGATAAAATAGCTTCAAGGTATAATGTACAGACAAAGGTATGGTAGGATGTGAATACAGTGGAGGTAAACCTAGGCATTGAGTGATGATGAGAGAGATATTGTCTCTAGAAACATCATTGAAACCAGAAGATGTCATAGCATTTGTGGGTGGTGGAACTGAAAGGTTGGATAAGGTATAATGAGCAGGGCTAGAGGCTCTACAGTGAAATAAGCCAATAAACACTAACAAGAACAGCAATGGACAAGGCATATTGACATTAAGGAGAGGCATGCTTAGCCAAGTGATCATAAGGGTCCCGTGGGATTCAGATAGCTAGCCGGGCCATAGGTAGCAAGCTGGCAGAAGATGGAGGGAGGTCTGTTTTTAGCCACCTCGTGCGTTACAGTCTGTAGATTAGTGGGGTTCCGTGTGGTAGGGGGGACCAGTCCAATTGGCAAAATAGTTATAGTTATAGTGGCCAAAGAAAATTGTCCTATAGACCTATTCAGATAGCAGCCGATAAGACAGCTAACGATTAGCGGGCCGCAGATGGGTGTTCAGGTTACGTCGCGACGGAGGGGCCAGTTGGATAACTCCCTCGAGCAGATAACATCAGTAGTCCAGTCGTGAAGGCCCGATGGGGCTCCGCATCGGCAGTAAAATGGGCCCGGATAGGTGATTGTAGCCCAGGAAGTGGCTGATGGAACTCTTCAGCTGGCTAGCTCCGGAATAATTGAGCTCCGGGACCGACGTTAGCCAATAGTCACTCGGGTAGCAGCTAGCTAGCTGCAAGATCCAGCTGTAAATGTCCAGAGCCTGCGGTAGAAATCCGGGGATATGGAGAGAAAATAGGTCCGGTATGCTCTGGTCTGAGTCGCGCTGTACAAAACTGGCGATAGCTTTTCGAGCTAAGGGATAGCTGATGACCGTCAACCGTGGCTAGCTGAACTCCAACGTTAGCCAGTGAACTGGCCAACCTCTAACCTCTGGCTAGCTTCTGTTGTGGATTTCAGATGTCAGATTTGAGGTAAATAATATATTTTTTTTAATTGGTGAGGCAGGTTGCAGGAGAGTGTTTTAAGGTTGAGTTTATAGAAAAAAATATGTAAAAAGATATGTGAAGAAAAGATGTAAATATATATATATATACACTGCTCAAAAAAATAAAGGGAACACTTAAACAACACAATGTAACTCCAAGTCAGTCACATCAAACTGTCCACTTAGGAAGCAACACTGATTGACAATAAATTTCACATGCTGTTGTGCAAATGGAATTGACAACAGGTAGAAATTATAGGCAATTAGCAAGACACCCCCAATAAAGCAGTGGTTCTGCAGGTGGGGACCACAGACCACTTCTCAGTTCCTATGCTTCCTGGCTGATGTTTTGGTCACTTTGAATGCTGGCGGTGCTTTCACTCTAGCGGTAGCATGAGATGGAGTCTACAACCCACACAAGTGGCTCAGGTAGTGCAGCTCATCCAGGATGGCACATCAATGCAAGCTGTGGCAAGAAGGTTTGCTGTGTCTGTCAGCGTAGTGTCCAGAGCATGGAGGCGCTATCAGGAGACAGGCCAGTACATCAGGAGACATGGAGGAGGCCATAGGAGGGCAACAACCCAGCAGCAGGACCGCTACCTCCGCCTTTGTGCAAGGAGGAACAGGAGAAGCACTGCCAGAGCCCTGCAAAATGACCTCCAGCAGGCCACAAATGTGCATGTGTCTGCTCAAACGGTCAGAAACAGACTCCATGAGGGTGGTATGAGGGCCCGACGTCCACAGGTGGGGGTTGTGCTTACAGCCCAACACCGTGCAGGACGTTTGGCATTTGCCAGAGAACACCAAGATTGGCAAATTCGCCACTGGCGCCCTGTACTCTTCACAGATGAAAGCAGGTTCACACTGAGCACGTGACAGACGTGACAGAGTCTGGAGACGCCGTGGAGAACGTTCTGCTGCCTGCAACATCCTTCAGCATGACCGGTTTGGCGGTGGGTCAGTCATGGTGTGGGGTGGCATTTCTTTGGGGGGCCGCACAGCCCTCCATGTGCTCGCCAGAGGTAGCCTGACTGCCATTAGGTACCAAGATGAGATCCTCAGACCCCTTGTGAGACCATATGCTGGTGCGGTTGGCCCTGGGTTCCTCCTAATGCAAGACAATGCTAGACCTCATATGGCTGGAGTGTGTCAGCAGTTCCTGCAAGAGGAAGGCATTGATGCTATGGACTGGCCCGCCCGTTCCCCAGACCTGAATCCAATTGAGCACATTTGGGACATCATGTCTCGCTCCATCCACCAACGCCACGTTGCACCACAGACTGTCCAGGAGTTGGCGGATGCTTTAGTCCAGGTCTGGGAGAAGATCCCTCAGGAGACCATCCGCCACCTCATCAGGAGCATGCCCAGGCATTGTAGGGAGGTCATACAGGCACGTGGAGGCCACACACACTACTGAGCCTCATTTTGACTTGTTTTAAGGACATTACATCAAAGTTGGATCAGCCTGTAGTGTGGTTTTCCACTTTAATTTTGAGTGTGACTCCAAATCCAGACCTCCATGGGTTGATAAATTGGATTTCCATTGATTATTTTTGTGTGATTTTGTTGTCAGCACATTCAACTATGTAAAGAAAAAAGTATTTAATAAGATTATTTCTTTCATTCAGATCTAGGATGTGTTGTTTAAGTGTTCCCTTTATTTTTTTTGAGCAGTATATATACATGGGACACGACAAGACGAGGGACAAAGACGTCTGACTTCTACGCCATCTTGGATTCCCAAACAAATGCCTACTCCCAATTCAAAACACAGACTGTGCTCTTTTGCATCATGAAAATGTCACCCATCATGGTTAATACATACTGTACATATCATCAAACCAATTACATTTCTTTCACCCTGAAGGCAGAGTACCCTCAGAACAAGATTTAGTAATATCAAGAACACTCCAAAGAACTGTCCATGGTGTCCACCATATCTGTCAATGTAAAACAACATCAAGCACTAATTTTCATTGCTACCAGATAGACAAATAGAGAATGGTTGAGTAAAGATCTGGGGAGACTTTTCTGTGTGAGCGATTGCCTTCAGTCGACAGTAAGACATCCCCAAACACTCATGACGGGGCAGCTGCTTCCTGTCTGGTTGAAAACCTTCCTCCACCCTCAGCCTCGGGTTCCCACAGACAGTAAATCTCAGTGCTTATCCCACCATATAGCTTATACAGTTAACCCATTCTACTACCACATGCACAGGGACTCAGGATTCATTTCCACTGAACTTATAGGACAGGATTTTTCAGAGAAGCACTGGGCAGTTATACATAGAAAGTTGGGTTAGGGATTAGGGACATGGTCAGGAATGAAGTTTACCCTTTCAACTCCCAAACAGTTTAGTGTTCGTTAACTCTTTCATAGGCAATAGGTTTAGGGTTAGGATTAGCGCTAGTATTCATTCAAGTATGAATTTTCACCAAGGTTGAAGAATATTACCCTAAGCATACAGTCAACTCCTTAGAAATGGAACGGCTTGGGACTGCCGTGACAGCATGCACTAAACCAGATTTTTTTCGAAACGAAAAGGGCAGTTATGCAATATCCATAGACAGTAGGTTTACAGCAGTTGGTAGGACGCCAGGATGTTGTGCCCTGGCCGGTGAGACCATGGCTGGACAGGGCAAGTGACCTATTTCTCCACCCAAGAGACAGCTGTTGTTGCTGCAGCAAGAGTGCCCCCTACCGAGTGTGTGGCCCACTCCAAGTGCACAACCTTTCCATCACTCCTAGAGAACACCAAATTATCTGTAGGATTGCCGCATGCATGCACACACACGCACACCAACACAAAACCTCTTGTGTCACAATAGATACACATGCATTCTATGCTCAGTCCCTCACCATCCATAGTGTTGCACCATTCCTTTCTGCCCAAACATTGAATATACGTGAAGTTTTCCTCTCAACCAATACTTCCCACCCCCGCACAGTCAGTATAGGCATACATTGTCCCAGTCACAGTAGAAACACAAATTGTCTCTTTCCTGCGCTATCAAAGAGGCACGTAGTGAGTGCCCGATCAATAGTAGCAGTTCACATCCGACAGCTTTGACATTAGGAAGGATACGTAGTCTACCAGTCCATGATGTCAACAGAGATACAGAGCATGTGTTGGGGTGGTCTGCTGGGGCACCCCAGAGAGACTCAGGCCCCTGCTTTCCTTTTGGTTCAGTAGGGTTGCAATCACCCATGTCCCCATGCCAGTCCCCTGAAGCAGTGAGTCGTGAAGTGATGATGTCACACAAAGAACTTCCTCCTCTCACCCTCCAGCTGAGGGGTGTCCCCCGTTGCCCCCTGGCAATGCCCCCAGCCCCTCCAATGTCCCCCTGTAATCTTGGCATGAGCACCACATGGACGGCTCATGGCTGGCAAACTATGAAGAGCCTCTGCAGAGACTTCCACCATGAGAGAAAGAGCCTTCTCAAAACCCAAACTACTGTATAAAAGTGGCAATGTAATAATAATAAATATTAATACATGGAACTTATATAGCGCTTTCAAGGACCCAAAGTCATTTAAATGTAATAAAATCTCTGAAGTTAATGAGGTGTGTAAGAGACTGAGGTTTTCTGATCTTCAACCTCTCCATGTGTGATGACTGGGATTAAGGACTACTAGAGAAGTAGCACAAGCAAGAGAAGTAGGGCAAGATTTAATGGACAAATGGACAGAAGGAGAGATGCATGACAGAGGATGGATGCAGTGCCACAGAGGGTTATTAGCGTATATCTCTGTGAATGTCTTGTGAAAGAAAGCTAACGCGAAGCAGCTGTTTTCACTCATGTTCATTTACACATGGGAGAACTAACGGCTGCTATAAACTCCCAGAGGAAATTCAGTTAACTCCATCCTGCTGCTCTCTTTTCTTAATCAAACAGCCCTTGCAAGCAAGGCCTGGCGAGATGCTCTGCTACCAGCTGTGTGTGTGTGTGTGTGTGTGTGTGTGTGTGTGTGTGTGTGTGTGTGTGTGTGTGTGTGTGTGTGTGTGTGTGTGTGTGTGTGTGTGTGTGTGTGTGTGTGTGTGTGTGTGTGTGTGTGTGTGTGTGTGTGTGTGCGCGCGCATGTCTGAGTTACGTGTGTGTGTGTGTGTGGGTGGGTAAGGTACAATCTTCAAAACAAATGTAAAAAAAAAAAACTAACGTGATCATAATTCCGAGCAGACCTTGATCACTAGAGCACACATTTCCCCAATGTTCAGTAAGAGAAAAGTATCCCACCTGCCTCATAAAACTGTGCCTGGGATTAGAGACACTATTTAACTTGAGCTGGGGAACAACGTTCAGGGCGGCAGGTAGTCTAGCGGTTAAGAGCATTGGATCAGTAACCGAAAGGTCACTAGGACCAAAAATATAGTTTACAATGCTTTTTTATTTAAAAAAAAATACAACGTAAGAGTAAAGAAAATAAAGCACTGGGCAAAACAAGCTCACATTTTAGGCTCTGACAGGGCAAGAGGAATAAGACATCTACAAGTCACATGCACTAAGAATCAATATGCACACCACCAACCTCAATGTCCTCAGGAAAAAAAACACAAAGCAATGCTCCTCCAACCAGTAAATCACAGGGGTGTCAAATACAGACTTATTTTTGTTTTAATAAGAATGCCATCAGAGGGCGGACTGTTCAAAGTAAGACCGGAATGGAGCCCAAGCATCATAAAACAGTTTGGAGTTCCCACGTGTATTGAATAATTTCAAAGAGCACAGCACATCTCCCACCCAATATTTATAAGATGGAGGAACTGCCATCTTCCAGTTCTGGAGTATTAGCCGTTGTATAAGCAACAGTGTCCGACTGAATTCTTGACAGCGGGGTACCTATGGGCAGTACTCCAAAAAGGGCTGTAAGGAGAGACGGATCTATAACAGTGTCATATATATTAGAGAAACATTTAAATATTAATTCCCTGAAACCAGACCATTTATGACAGTCCCAAAACATATGAAACAGTGTGGCTGGTTCCATTTTACATCGAACACAAGAAGGATCAAAATCAGAGAATATTCTTCAGAGTTTGGCCCCAGATCAGTGGACATGGTGAACCAGCTTGAATTGAATGAGGCTGTGTCTAGTGCTAAAAGAGGAAGAATGCACCCTCTGCAGCACAGATTCCCAGGTGTCATCGCCAAGTTCCTCCCCCAAATAATTTCCCCATTGAGTCTTTAAAGGCAACAAAGAAGGGTTCTGTAAGTCAATAATGATTGCATATACATCTGAAATTGCACCCTTAGGAAGCTTGTTTAGCTCAAAGATGCTCTATATAGCTCTACTCACAGGCCTATTGGGAAATTCAGGAGTGTTAGCTCTAACAAAGGTCCTAGTCTGGAGATAGTGGAAGAAGTGGGATTGGGGGAGTATGAACTTTTCCTGTAGCTGAGCAAAAGAGTCAAATATATCATCAAAGAATAATTGGGCTAGTGAGGAGAGGCCCAGTGAGTGCCAGATGCCAAAAGCCCCATCATTTAAAGATGGAGGAAATAAAATGTTCTGATTGATTGTGCCTGATATAGAAAAGCCTCGAAGGCTAAAGGATAAACGGAACTAATTACACATTTTGATAGACTGTTTTACAATTGGGTTGACACACTTTTTGCCTAGGGACATTGGGAGAGACAAGTGCAGCAGGTTTACATGATTCAGACTCTATCTGGACCCAGAATGGTCTTGGGTGAGTAAGATCAGTCTGTAGCCAGTACAAAAAAGGGCTCTGAAATTTGCAGCCCAATGTCTGAAAATTTGGTAGAGCTAAATCACCCAATGCCTTAAGCTTTTGTAAAGGTTTTCTACCAATCCGTGGTACCTTGCCATCCCAAGTAAAATACATGAATGTTTGATCCAGTGATTAAAAAAAGATTTTGGAATAAAAATGGGTAAACATTGAAATAAATATATATATCTTGGGCAACACATTCATTTTAATGACATTAACCCTTCCAATAAGAGAAAGAGGTAGAAAAAGTGTCTGCCAGAGCAACAATGTTTTCCTTAAACAAATCTGAATATTTCCTTTAACTTTAACTCCCAAGTAGGTGAATTGATCCCGAACAATCCTAAACTGAAAGCTTGTAAAAGAGCACTTTAAAGCAGCCTGATTTACAGGAAAAATCTCACTCTTGCCTAGATTCAGCTTGTAGATTCAGCTTGTAGATAAACAAAAGGAAGTTGTCCGCATATAGCGAGACTTTCTGTTCTAAGCCCGTCATGAGTATACCTGGAATAGCATCATCAAATCTAATCTTATTGGTCACATACACATGGTTAGCAGATGTTATTGCCAGTGTAGCGAAATACTTGTGCTTCTAGTTTTGACAGTGCAGCAATATCTAACAAGTAATCTAACAATTCCACAACAACTACCTAATACACACAAATCTAAGTAAAGGAATGGAATAAGAATATATAAATATAAATATATGGATGAGCAATGACAGAGCGGCAAAGGCAAGATGCAATAGATGGTATAAAATACAATTTAAACATATGAGATGAGAAATGCAAGATATGTAAACATTATTAAAGTGGCATTATTAAAGTGACTAGGGATCCATTTATTAAAGTGGCCAATGATTTCAAGTCTGTATGTAGGCAGCAGCCTGTCAGTGTTAGTGATGGCTGTTTAACAGTCTGATGGCCTTGAGATAGAAGCTGTGTTGATGCACCTGTACTGACCTCACCTTCTGGATGGTAGCAGGGTGAACAGGCAGTGGCTCAGGTGGTTGTTGCCCTTGATGATCTTTTTGGCCTTCCTGTGACATCGGGTGCTGTAGGTGTCCTGGAGGGCAGGTAGTTTGCCCCCAGTGAAGCGTTGTGCAGACCGCACCACCCTCTGGAGAGCCCTGTGGTTGTGGATGGTGCAGTTTCTGTACCAGGCGGTGATACAGCATGACAGGATGAACTCAATTGCGCATCTGTAAAAGTTTGTGAGGGTTTTAGGTGACAAGCAACATTCTTTCAGTCTTCTGAGGTTGAAGAGGCGCTATTGCGCCTTCTACACCACACTGTCTGTGTGGGTGGACCATTTCAGTTTGTCCGTGATGTGTACGCTGAGGAACTTAAAACTTTACACCTTTACACCACTGCTGTCCCATCGATGTGGATAAGGCTGTGCTCACTCTGCTGTTTCCTGAAGTCCATGATCATCTCCTTTGTTTTGTTGACGTTGAGTGAGAAGTTTTCCTGACACCACACTCCGAGTGCCCTCACCTCCTCCTTGTAGGCTGTCTTGTCGTTGTTGGTAATCAAGCCTACTACTGTTGTGTCGTCTGCAAACTTGATGATTGAGTTAGAGGCGCGCATGGCCACACAGTCATGGGTGAACATGGAGTACAGGACGGGGCGGAGCACGCACCCTTGTGGTGCCCCAGTGTTGAGGATCAGCAAAGTGGAGATGTTGTTTCCTACCTTCCCCACCTTGGGGTGGCCCATCAGGAAGTCCAGGACCCAATTGCACAGCGTGGGGTTAAGACCCATGGCCGCTAGCTTATTAATGATGAGCTTGGAGGGTACTTTGGTGTTGAATGCTGAGCTATAGTCAATGAACAGCATTCTTACATAGGTATTCCTCTTGTCCAGATGGGATAGGGCAGTGTGCAGCATTATGGTGATTGCATCGTCTGTGGACCTATTGGGGCGGTAAGCAAATTAAAGTGGGTCTAGGGTGACAGGTAAGGTGATATGATCCTTGACTAGCCTCTCAAAGCACTTCATAATGACAGAAGTGAGTGCTATGGGGTGATAGTCATTTAGATCAGTTACCTTTGCCTTCTTGGGTACAGGAACAATGGTGGCCATCTTGAAGCATATGGGTACAACAGACTGGGATAGGGAGAGATTGAATATGTCCATAAACACACCAGCCAGCTGGTCTGTGCATGCTCTGAGGACGTGGCTAGGGATGTTGTCTGGGCCAGCAGCCTTGCGAGGGTTAACACGTTTAAATGTCTTACTCATGTCAGCCACGGAGAAGGAGAGCCCACAGTCCTTGGTAGCGGGCCGCGTCCATGGCACTGTATTATCCTCAAAGTGGGCAAGGAAGGTGTTTAGTTTGTCTGGAAGCAAGGTGTCCGTGACGTAGCTTGTTTTCTTTTTGTAGTTCGTGATTTTCTGTAGACCCATGTCTGAGCCATTGAATTGCGACTCCCCTTTGTCTCTATACTGGCATTTCTCTTCTTTGATTGCCTTGCGGAGGGAATAACTACACTGTTTGTAATCGGCCATAATCCCAGTCACCTTTCAATGGTTAAATGCAGTGGTTCAGTGGTTTGCGAATGCCGCATCTATCCACAGTTTCTGGTTAGGGTAGGTTTTAATAGTCACAGTGGGAACAACATCTTCTATGCACTTCCTTATAAACTCACTCATCGAATCAGCGTACACGTCGATATTATTCTCTGAGGCTACCTGGAACATGTCCCAGTCCACGTGATCAAAACAATCTTGAAGCGTGGATTCCGATTGGTCAGACCAGCGTTGAATAACTCTTAACAAGGGTGCATCCTGTTTGAGTTTCTGCCTATAGGAAGGGAGGAGCAAAATGGAGTCATGGTCAGATTTGCCAAAAGGAAAGTGGGGGAGGGCCTTACATGCATCGTGGAAGATAGAGTAACAGTAGTCCAGAGTTTTGCCAGCACGAGTACTAGAGTCAATAAGCTGATAGAATCTAGGTAGGCATGTTCTCAAATTTGCTTTGTTAACTTGTTATGGATAGGGGGCAGTATTTTCACGGCCGGATAAAAAACGTACCCGATTTAATCTGATTATTACTCCTGCCCAGAAACTAGAATATGCATATAATTATTAGCTTTGGATAGAAAACACTCCAAAGTTTCTAAAACTGTTTGAATGGTGTCTGTGAGTATAACAGAACTCATTTGGCAGGCCAAAACCTGAGAAGATTCCAAACAGGAAGCGCCCTCTCTGACCATTTCATGGCCTTCTTGATCATCTCTATCCAAAACAGGGGATCTCTGCTGTAACGTGACATTTTCTAACGCTCCCATAGGCTCTCAGAAGGCGCCAGAACGTTGAATGATGACTTTGCAGGCCATGGCTAAAAAACAGTAGCGCATTTGGTAAGTGGTCGAACTGAGAACAATGAGACTGGCGGGCGCATGCACGAGAAGAGTCCATTTTAGGTTTTTAGTCTTTGAACGAAAACAGGGTTTCCCGGTCGGAATAATATTGCTTTTTTATGAGAAAAATCGCATAAAAATTGATTTTAAACAGCGTTTGACATGCTTCGAAGTACGGTAATGGAATATTTTGAAATTTTTTGTCACGAAACGCGCCGGGCGTGTCACCCTTCTTTACCCTTCGGATAGTGTCTTGAACGCACAACAAAACGCCGCTATTTGGATATAACTATGGATTATTTGGAACCAAACCAACATTTGTTATTGAAGTAGAAGTCCTGGGAGTGCATTCTGACGAAGAACAGCAAAGGTAATACAAATTTTCTTATAGTAAATCTGAGTTTGGTGAGTACGAAACTTGGTGGGTGTCAAAATAGCTAGCCCGTGATGGCGAGCTATCTACTCAGAATATTGCAAAATGTGCTTTCACCGAAAAGCTATTTTAAAATCGGACACCGCGATTGCATAAAGGAGTTCTGTATCCATAATTCTTAAAATAATTGTTGTGTTTTTGTGAACGTTTATCGTGAGTAATTTAGTAAATTCACCGGAAGTGTTCGATGGGAATGCTAGTTCTGAACGTCACATGCTAATGTAAAAAGCTGTTTTTTTATATAAATATGAACTTGATTGAACAAGACATGCATGTATTGTATAACATAATGTCCTAGGAGTGTCATCTGATGAAGATCATCAAAGGTTAGTGCTGCATTTAGATGTGGTTTTGTTTTTTGTGACATTATATGCTAGCTTGACAAATGGGTGTCTGATTAAGTCTGGCTGGGTACTCTGCTGACATAATCTAATGTTTTGCTTTCGCTGTAAAGCCTTTTTGAAATTGGACAATGTGGTTAGATTAACGAGAGTCTTGTCTTTAAAATGGTGTAAAATAGTCATATGTTTGAAAAATTGAAGTTTTCAGATTTTTGAGGAATTTGTATTTCGCGCCACGCCCATCATTGGATATTGGAGCAGGTGTTCTGCTAGCGGAACGTCTAGATGTAAGAGGTTGAAATGAATAAAGATTCTATATTTCCATCCCATGGCTTTGGTATGGACTAACAACTTGTCCTCTGACTATTTTCTTTTGCACTGCGGATTCAGACAGGGTTGTCCACTCTCCCCCTTGTTGTTTGCTTTCGCAATCGAGCCCATTAGAGAGCAGTGCGATACCGAAGAGTTCTTTGGTCAAAGCAAACAACAAGGGGGAGAGTGGAAAACCCTGTATGGATCCGTGATGCAAAGGAAAATAGTTGTTGGTCCATACCGAAGCAATGGGAAAGAAATAAAGAATCTTTATCCACCCAATGAATTTGGGACCAAAGCCAAATTATAAAGGGCGGCTGTTAGGTAGTCCCATTGTTAGGTAGTCCCAGCAAAACCACCACCTCTGGGTCCCCCCGATGCTGGGGAGTACAGTATATTCATAAGGCATCTAATATGGAAAAACAAATGCCTATTTCTCATAAAGCCATTCTGGTCAGAGTGTATTACTTGGTGCAGAGAGCCTTCCATATGGATGTCTAAGAGCTTGGCTAGGATTTTGTAATCACAGTTTAAAAGTGAGATTGGGCAATAAGAACCACATTCCAAGGGGTCCTTGTTTTTCTCTAATAGTAATGAAATTGAAGCCTGATAAAGACTAGGTGGTAGCTTTGATGTATTAAGGTACTCTGCAAATAATCGGGACAGGAATGGGCAAAGCAGACTGGAAAACGTTCTGTAAAATTTATTTGGAAAACCGTCCGGACCCGGTGATTTACCACTTTTCATTGCAGACACTGCAGTTGCAATCTTCTCAGGTGTAAATTTGTATTCTAAACCGTCCTGGAGTCTGTATCAATTGAAGGTATATTCAGACCATCGAAGAATTAATCAATCAACAAACGGTCTTGAGGCGATTCAGAGGTGTATAGCGCAGAGTAAAATTGTTTGAATTGATAATTGATCTCTTTATGTATAACTGTGGTAGCACCAGACAGGGTCCTTATTTGTGGGATTAAACGTGAGGCCTCAGATTTACGGATCTGATGTGCAAGGAGTTTACTGGCCTTGTCGCCTTGCTCATACACTCTATATCGAGCTCGTAAGAGTCATTTTTCAGCTTGTCTGGAAGCGAGATCATCATATTCAGATTGGAGTAGCTGGCATTCTTTATATAGATCAGAGGAAGGATATGTAGCATACTTCTCATCCAATGTAGCTATGGCTTTGTTCAGGTCTCGAAGACGCTGAGAGCAAGATTTGTTTTTGTTGACTGCATAATAAATAATTTGTACATGTAGGTATGCTTTGAGGGACTCCCATATGGAAGAGCAGGACATACCTGGGGTTGAATTAATTTCTAGGAATAACATGATTTCAGAATAAATGAAATTGACAAACTACTTATCTGAGAGTAAAATGGGGATAAGATGCCATTGATAACACATAGGAGGGTGCTGGGTAAACTCTAGCTCAAGCACTAATGGTGAATGGTCAGAAATAACAATAAGTACACCTCTGAAGGTTAGGCAGAAATGTTTGGTCCAAAAATAAGTCATCAGTGCGGGAGTATGTTTGATGAACATGAGAAAAAAAGGAATACTGTCTTTCTGTAGGGTGTGGGAAACACCAGGCCTCACACATAGCATATTTCTGAAGAAAATATTGAATAAGAAGTGCACATTTAGATGAGCCTGTAGTTCTTTGTGAGGACTTGTCAAGAACTGCCGATATTGTACAATTGAATCCCCCACTAAAATCAACGAATGGGAATCTAAATTGGGTATAGCAGATAAAAAGGTAGACATGAAACTTGTGTCATCCCAATTGGGAGCGTAAACACTTGCCAAAACAAGAGGGGTAGAATACAGTTTACCAGTTACTATGACGCATCGTCCCTTAGGATCAGCAATATCCTCAGAAGCTACAAAGGGAGTAGATTTATCAACTAAAATGGCAGCACCTCTTGATTTACTATGAAAGTTAGAGAGAAGCAGTTGACCAACCCAGTCCCTGCAAATTCTAAAGTACTTACCAGTCCTCAAGTGAGTCTCTTGTAGAAATGCTAAATTTGCGTTCAAAGCCTTTAAATGTGTCAGCACCCTCTTACGTTTCACAGGGTTGTTAGCCCCTTTGATGTTCCACGAAATGTACTTGATGGGCTTATTTTGGCCACCCTGAGCACTCCCATTGTACAACCCTGCCATTAGAGCACAAAGTGGAAAAGCAATGAATACCCAAAAAACCCAGGATTACTCTCAGAGTAATAATGTATGGTGTAAAATACTTGGAAAAAGTAGGGGGAAATAAATTACTATCCACAGTTAGCAAGCAACAGTTAGACAACATTTCTTTGGTAATGTGATTTGATTGTATCAGAGATTCAGGTGGTCTCTTAGTCCGTAAGAGTAAAACAATAACCCACAAAAGTAAAACAATAAAAGCTAAATCAGGGGAAACCGGGAATGTTGTCAAACACATTTGAATGGGAACTATAAGGGCCCTTATGGACTATTATGCTGCCAGTGACACATCCTGCATACGATTACCATTAATGTGGTAATCGTATGCAGGATGCACTGAGTTTGTGTTTGTGTGTGTGTGTGTGTGTGTGTGTGTGTGTGTGTGTGTGTGTGTGTGTGTGTGTGTGTGTGTGTGTGTGTGTGTGTGTGTGTGTGTGCCTTTTCAGCTTGTGTGTGTTTGAACTAGCATGCCATTGTGTCTGTGTTTGCCACTGTTACATGGGGACAATGGTGTGAAGGGGGTAATATGGGGTGATGTTGACACACACTGGGAGGGGAGAGGGAGAGAGAGGGAGTGATGCAGATTCTAATAGAGAGAGGACAGGGGCTGAGAAGAGATGCTGCCAGTCTGCACGTAGGCCCCTGTCTCTCTGCCTGTCAACCGTTCCAGAGGAGGGGGGCGAGGGGTAGTGGGTGCAAAGGAAAAAGGGTTCTGGTTGGCACAGCTCTCTGCTCCCTGGGCTGATCTCATAGTTCCACTTCAGAAATTTCCGTAATAGAATTCAGTGTGGTTACAGGGTTAATTCTGTGTGGTTACAGGGTTAAAACAGAAACAACTCAATGGGTTAAGTATTATTTCCGAGTGGTTAAAGCTATGGTTTGGGGAAGGCAAAAAAAACAAAAAAAACAATGCACTGTTTTCATTAAGAATCATCAAGTTCTCTCCCTGCTTGCTAGAGAATTGTGAAATGCCGTGGCGCAGTGGTCCTCAGGACCTTTTCAAATGTCTGAAATCGACGGCTCTTTCTTGTGACCAGCCTACAGCTCTCATTGGGTGAAGTCTTACGTCGCTTGCACACAGCAGCCTGTCCAGATCACGTCACAGGAGGGGCATGAAAGCTGATTGTCGATATTTTCATCTTCAATTTGAGTCGAGCTGAATTTGAGTTGATGAGAAAGGGACTCAAAAGGGATTTTCTGGTCTAGGAAGTGGATCTTTCACTTGGCCTAAAGGCTATTTCCACCTCATTTTACAAGAAGGGAGGCTTTCAGGAGGGATCCAAGCAATCGCATCTACTTGATTTCCATGCACACAGTCAATTTAACCATAGCACATCATTGAGTGTTCAGTGCAGTGAGATACAAATAAAAAATCGAATAAAAGTTCCTAGGTCCGAAGCACCTGTCTTAGTCTACAGGGTTTGTTTGAGTTGACCATCAGACATCATCCTAGTAGCAGATCAGGTTGGAGTTACGATCAGACCAAATAGCTACTTACATGTCCCAAACATATCCTAACATGCCCCAAATATGTTGTTACATGTTGTTACATGTCCTAACACTGTTAGTCCAAGCAGGGCAGGGCGAGACAGGGCGAGGCAAGACCCTAACCGCATTCCCCGTCCCTTCTCATTGTGACATTAGAACCAATATGCTCACATTGTTCCTCTCACTCACATTGAAATATCAGGGCCCCTCTTTTCATGAGACAGAAATGTCATCCAATTTCTCCTCTAGCCCTAGTCGTGGGTGCTGTTTGTCTAGCTCCATGTTTCAGTTGAATATCAGAGCGTGAGAATAGCGTGAGAGGATGGCCAGACACTTTAAACCACGTTTTGGGGGATTCTTTCAGGAAATGTGACTGCTAATGTGCGTAAAAAGAGGGAGCGGGCATGGGAACAATGCATGCTTTGTCACAGGGGCTACAGTAATCTACTTTTTTCATTGATACAAAGATTAGAAAAGCAGCCTATTTGCATTTCATTGAACAGTGGCCTCACTCTATTGTCATAGTCTATTAATAAAACATGTAAATGTTTTACTACCCCTTTACTATCCCCCATTCAGGTCAACATTGACAAGTACCACTTGTTCATTCTTTAGCTGTCTTGTTCTTTCTGAAACTTCCCGCACTCTAAGTGAAACAGACCGTATTTTGGAAATTGTAGATTTGATTCTCAAATTCCAAAGAGGGGGAGACATAAAACAATCAAAATATCAATACACCATACAAACATTTCTGATTGCATGTGAGAGAGAAATCAACCCATGATGTTTTCAAAGAGAGCTGATGTCTCCTTCAAGGTTTTTTCTGACACCTGCTCTTGTTTGAAGGCATTGTGTTGTTCTGCAGAAGGTGAGGTGATCCTGCTCTTCAACAAGTCTGGGTTTCACTACGAGTGTCAGAAATCAAAGGAATGTTGTGGACCGGGGGCCAGGGGGCCACAGCCCAGTAATGTACAGGACAGATTTACAAGCAGAGAGGTGACCTCATTGGCTGCTTTCTATGTAAATGTGTTCATGTGAACTCAAACAGAGAGTGAAAGAGTGCTCAAATTAATCCTAAACAATAAAAGTCCCCCTTTATTGGGTCGATTGAGTTGTGACCAACTCGTTTGTTTTGTTCCATTTCAAGATAGGGATGTCACAACTCTGGAGGCTAGACATGTCCACTGTAGCCTTTGGTCAGAGGTCAATGTATGGGTGAACTGTTATACAATTGTTATTACTACCCCTATTATTACCCCTGTGATATAGAGGGACTCATTTGGAGAACATTTGGAGAATATTATATATTGTATAGCCAGTGCTTAATTTGAGCCAGATCCTGCCTGAACAGGATCCGGTATCTCTCAGATTTGACTTTGTTGTTACGGCACCTATTTTCCCAGATCCGGTACCACTCGCGGCATGATTTTTTTATTATTTCTCTGTTTGCATTCTAATAAAAACGATCAGCATTAAATCGAGTTGCCTCCTTGTTATTTCTCCCGCTCCCCAGAAAGACCATGATATAAAAGCGTGGTGATCCTTCTGTCTAATCATCCTATCCTGCCACACTGATTCCAGACCAGCTCTCTTATTTGTACTTAAAGGTTATGGGGAGGGCCAGTGGGGTAAGTACTGATCTTGACACAGGTCTTGATAGTGGTGGTCAGCTAGTGAAGAGGTCCCTAAGTAATCACGTCACATAGCCTAGTCCAGTCATCTCCCTACTGAATTGAATCGTGAGGGAAAGCCAAATAAAAAATGTATAAGAAAAGGCAATTGAGTTTGTAATTTTTCAAGTCCAAAAATCCAGAGAAAGATGGTGAATCAAACCCAGAACGAGCCAGAGAACCGTCAGTGCCAGACGAGAGGAGTGAGGGGCAAACTGTTCCTGATGGCGATACCTTAGTTAGCAGCACTACTAATCCTGCCAGTTCATCATCACCACCGGCACTTCCTCTAGCTAGTAGGCCTACTAGCGAGTCAGACTCAGCGGAAGAGGGAGATGGGGAGCTGGGGGGGAGGGGACAGTGCATCCACCGACAAAGTGCTTAGAGCAGGTGTAATTTGCAGTTCAAGAACAAGCAAACATATAACCCCTGACTTGTCATTCAGAATTCAAAGTTGGGCTGTAAAACATGCAAAAAAGGTAAGGAGCTTGGGTCGAGAAATTACTGGAGGGATTTAACTAGAGTGGGTGGAATGTATAGTAAATTAACATCTTATGCATCAGACGTTAAAAAAAACTACAAAGGGCCTCAGGTTTTTGAACATGCCTGAACCAAGGTGCATTTGGTGGCAGAAAGCCTTGTAGACAAGGCTAAAGAGGACATCCAGGTTAACACTTAAAACGAAAAAAAAAATGTAGTCTTCAGAACAGCCTTAGAAGGAGGCTAAACATCACAGCCACATGCCCGGTCATGGCTTTGAGCGAGAAGTTGACTTTCAGAAGTTAAATGGACTTGCCATGGGGAGAGTCATTGCGGGAGGTTTTGAAAACTAAGTTAAGATGTATTTCTTTCCTTTACAAACTTGTTCTGTGAAGGTAATCTGAATATGTGCTTCATATTATCACATAGGCAGGAGGCCAATATATCATCATTTACATTTTAGCAGACACTCTTATCCAGAGCAACTTACAGTAGTGAATGCATACATTTCATACACTTTTCCGTACTGGTCCCCCCCGTGGGAATCGAACCCACAACCCTGGCATTGCAAACACCATGCTCTACCAACTGAGCCACACAGGACTATCATCATATGTGTGTTCTGCTGTAGCCTACATTGATTCATTTAATTTGAAGTTATATTCCAATATTGTGATATTTGTTCTACTGCTACATTGATGTCTTGACAATTATATGACATTCAGGTCTTGTAAGCCCCACCGCTGAGTATGTGTGCATATAGCGGGTGTTCTGCAGTGTTGTCTCAAAATAATGCTGTACATTGATGTCTTGAAAATTAGACTATAAGAAATTCATACTTGTGTAAGTCCCACAGCTATACTCAAGTATGTGGGCATACTGCAGTGACGTCTAAAATGCTTTGAATTAATTAGTACCTTGGAGAGGCCTGTCAGTTTCACCAAAATAGATAGTAGGCTACTTGGCTGCCACATTGTGTTTGACACTTTTTTTCTCAATTTGTTCCGGTACCACAGAGCAAACTTAATGATGGTGTTGGAGTTGTGCCTGGCTGTGCAGTCCTGAGTGAACAGGGAGTACAGGAGGGGACTGAGCATGCACCCCTGAGGGTCCCCTGTGTTGAGGATCAGCGTTGCGGATGTGTTGTTACCTACCCTTACCACCTGGGGGCGGCCCGTCAGGAAGTCCAGGATCCAGTTGCAGAGGGAGGTGTTTTGTCCCAGGGTCCTTAGCTTAGTGATGAGCTTTGAGGGCACTATGGTGTTGAATGCTGAGCTGTAATCAATAGCATTCTCACATAGGTGTTCCTTTTGTCCTGGTGTTAAAGGGCAGTGTGGAGTGCAATAGAGATTGCATCATCTATGGATCTGCAGGTGCAGTATGCAAATTGGAGTGGGTCTAGGGTTTCTGGGATAATGGTGTTGATGTGAGCAATGACCAGCCTTTCAAAACATTTCATGGCTACAGACGTGAGTGCTACAGGTCGGTAGTCATTTAGGCAGGTTACCTTAGTGTTCTTGGGCACAGGGACTATGGTGGTCTGCTTGAAACATGTTGATATTACAGACACAGACAGGGAGAGGTCAAAAATGTCAGTGAAGACACTTGCCAGTTGGTCAGCATATGCTCGGAGTGCACGTCCTGGTAATCCGTCTGGCCCTGCGGCCTTGTGAGTGTTGACCTGTTTAAAGGTCTTACTCACATCGGCTGCGGAGAGCGTGATAACACAGTTGTCCAGAACAGCTGATGCACTCATGCATGTTTCAGTGTTACTTGCCTCAAAGCGAGCATAGCAGTTATTTAGCTCGTCTGAAAGGCTCGTGTCACTGGGCATCTCTCGGTTGTGCTTCCCTTTGTAGTCTGTAATAGTTTGCAAGCCCTGCCACATCTGGCAAGTGTCAGAGCCGGTGTAGTACGATTTGATTTTAGTCCTGTATTGATGCTTTGCCTATTTGATGGTTCGTTGAAGGGCATAGCGGGATTTCTTATAAGCTTCCAGGTTAGAGTCCCGCTCCTTGAAAGCGGCAGCTCTACCCTTTAGCACAGCGCGAATGTTGCCTGTAATCCATGGCTTCTGGTTGGGGTATGTACGTACAGTCACTGTGGGGACGACGTCCTCGATGCACTTATTGATAAAGCCAGTGACTGATGTGGTGTATTCCTCAATGCCATCGGAAGAATCCCAGAACATATTCCAGTCTGTGCTAGCAAAACAGTCCTGTAGTTTAGCATCTGCTTCATCTGACCACTTTTTTATAGACCGAGTCACTGGTGCTTCCTGCTTAACTTTTTGCTTGTAAGCAGGAATCAGGAGGATAGAATTATGGTCAGATTTGCCAAATGGAGGGAGAGCTTTGTACGCGTCTCTGTGTGTGGAGTAATTGTGGTCTAGAAATGTTTTCCCTCTGGTTGCACATTTAACATGCTGATAGAAATGAGATGAAACTGATTTAAGTTTCCCTGCATTTAAAGTCCCTGGCCACTAGGAGCGCCGCCTCTGGATGAGTGTTTTCCTGTTTGCTTATGGCGGTATAGCTCATTGAGTGCGGTTTTAGTGCCAGCATCGGTCTGTGGTGGTATGTAGATAGCTACGAAAAATACAGAGGAAAACTCTCTAGGTAGTTCTTCAGCTTATCATGAGATACTCTACCTCAGGTGAGCAAAACCTTGAGACTTCCTTAGATATCTTGCACCAGCTGTTGTTTACATAAATACATAGGCCCCCGCCCCGTGTCTTTCCAGAGGCTGCTGTTCTGTCCTGCCGATAGAGTGTATAACCCACCAGCTGTATGTTCTTAATGTCGTCGTTCAGCCACGACTCGGTGAAACAAGATATTACAGTTTTTGATGTCACGTTCGTAGGATAAACGTGCTTTCAGTTCGTCCCATTTATTTTTCAGCAATTGAAAATTAGCTTGTAGGACGGAAGGCAAGGGCAGATTAGCCACTCGTTACCCTGATCCTCATAAGGCACCCTGATCTCTTTCTGCAAAATCTCTGTTTCCTTTTCCAATGAATGAGGGGGATCGGGGCCTGTTTGGGTGTCTATATTATATCCCTACTGTCATTGAAGAACAACTCTTTGTCCAGTTTGAGATGAGCACTCGCAGTTCTGATGTCCAGAAGCAATTTTCCGTCATAAGAGATGGTAGCAGCAACATTATGTACAAAACAAGTTACAAACAACGCAAAAAATGTTTTAAAAATAGCATGGTTGGTTAAGAGCCGATAAGACGGGCAGCCTTCTCCTCTGGCGCCATCACAGTTTCCCATGGCTCTCCCTGTCTTTGTTGTATCTGCACCCATGTCTAGACCAACTCTGACTTCTGTCATGTTTGAGCAGCTTTTTTCTAATGTAAAATTATCCCCAGAGAATTTTAGGGGAGGAATTTGTCAAGAAACCACAAGATCCAGAAAAAAACATAGGAAAGGAGGAATGTTCGGTATAAGACAAGATGACTCCCTCAAACTACCAAGAGCAGAAAACTCTCACAGCATGGAACCGCTCAAACATGTCCTCTGAGTAGTTTGGGTGATTTAGTGAACTAGCTAAATCATTAACCCACTGAGCTCAAAACCCCATCACCACCCTGGCCCTCCCCATCCCATCTCTCTTTCTGAATTTTTATTCCCCCGAAGTACCACAACCTCCCTTTCTTCCCTTCTGTATGGCTATCAACTTCCATCACTCCAGACATTCTTCCACAGCACCGTTTGAAAGGATTTGGTCAAAATACCCGCCCCTGCATTTAAACTAGGATGTGTTGGCTGTCTGGGGAAGGCGGGTAAATGTGTCCATTAGAGCCAACCCAGCATCGACAGTAGTGAGCACTGCATACACACAGGGGCCAGATGCCTATCTCCGGGCGATATGGCCACTGATACAGCTGTTCTCAAAAGTAGGCAAACATTTTTCAAAGAGATTCTGTTGTTGCGCAACAATCTTCCACTTAAGGCCCAGGCCTCTAGATCCAAGCAGGATTTCAGATCTGTGAACTGCATGCACATCTGATGAATGGGACCCCCACTACTCATACCAACCCTACACAGTGAAAAACACATATACTGTACAGAGATATGCAACAATAAATACACGGATATGGCCATGTATTCAATTCACCTATGTGTTTTTAGTCTATCATCAGTACTTTTGTGACCTTTCTCCAGACACCAACAATGTTCAGAAAGCTCCCGTGTTGTACGATTACAACTGGATCGATGAAGCAATGTGCTCATTTACAATTTTGGTAAAAGACAAATTAGCAAATGTGTCACGTTCTGACCTGTAAAGGTGTTATTTAGTGTTTAGTATGGTCAGGACGTGGCAGGGGGTATTTTGTTTATATGTTTTGAGGATTGCTAGTCTATGTGTATAGACAAGGGGGGTTTGATTAGAGTGGTCTAGAGTTTTGGTATATGTTCTATGTTAGGGCATTTTCTATGTTTATTCTAGTCACTCTGTTTCTATGTGCAGTTTTGTTCTTGAACTTCAATTGGAAGCAGTGGCTCCTCGTTGCTTCTGATTGAAGGTCCTATAATTAGGGGTTTGTTTGTATTGTGGATAGTTTTATTCTGTTTTGTGCTTATCACCTGACAGAACTGTTAGTGTCGTTTCCGTTAATTGTATACGTGTTTCATTTGTTTCTCCTTCTTCAATATTAAAAAAAGAAGATGAGTATACACTTCCCTGTTGCGTCTTGGTCCTCCACACACGACACGCGTTACAAAATGTTACATTTTGGACCATCACTGTAGCCTATTGGTGTCTAAATCATTCCGAGCTGGCAGAATCTTCAGTTAGTCTGGAGTGAATATGTTTGCCTGGCCAACTTTGCCTGCTTCTCACTCCCGAAGAATCCGGTAATGATCCATTAGTTTTCTGAATGAAAGATGGAGCTCTGATTACAAAACAAAAGCTTACTGTACTGCGTTTTGGAAGACTGGTTGTTGGAAGACATTTTTTTATTTTATTTTACCTTTATTTAACCAGGTAGTGTCACAAAAAGTGCCGTGTTGAATTGACCAAACTGCAGCGGGTATGTGGATACTCATTCTTTTAATGAAAAAACACAAAGCATCCACAGGAAAAACCAAACAATAAACGATACTCACGACCAAACAGTGTGGCAGGCTAAACAAGCAGTGCTCACAAACAATTACCCACAAACAAACACACCCTACTAATATAGGACTCCCAATCAAAGGCAACACAACACACCTGCCTTCAATTGGGAGTCCACCCCAATTAACTCTACATAGAAAACAAACCTAGAACCTATACCCACAACTAACTAACTAAACCTAGAAATACATAAACACAGAGCAGTGCCCAAAACCCCCGGAATACAAAAATAAAACAACTTACTACCTACACCACCACCCCGAACCATATAAAACAAATACCCTCTGCCACATCCTGACCAAACTACAACTACATATAACCCTTAACTGGTCAGGACGTGACAGTACCCCCCCCCCCCCCCTAAAGGTGCAAACCCCGGATGCACCTCCTATGTAACCAAAAACCCCAAAAACAACAACAACAAAAAATCCCCCCTAAACTAAAGGGAGGGAAGGGAGGGTGGCTGCCGTCAACGACGGCACTGTGCTACACCCCCCCCTCCCCAACCCACCTATATCTGGAGGTGGCTCCGGTTCTGGACGTGGACCTCGCTCCACCTTCGGCGTCGCCCACTTCGGTGGCGCCGATAGCTGCGCCGGGCAGCCGGACCACTCGGGCTGGGCCGGGGGACAGGCGGGCCACTCGGGCTGGGCCGGGGGACAGGCGGGCCACTCGAGCTGGGCCGGAGGACAGGCGGGCCGCTCGAGCTGGGCCGGAGGACAGGCGGGCCACTCGGGCTGGGCCGGAGAACAGGCGGGCCACTCGGGCTGGGCCGGAGGACAGGCGGGCCACTCGGGCTGGGCCGGAGGACAGGCAGGCCACTCGGGCAGACCCGGGCAGTCGGGCCACTCGGTCAGACCCAGGCAGTCGGGCCACTCGGGCAGACCCGGGCAGTCGGGCCACTCGGGCAGACCCGGGCAGTCGGGCCACTCGGGCAGACCCGGGCAGTCGGGCCACTCGGGCAGACCCGGGCAGTCAGCCACTCGGGCAGACCCGGGCAGTCGGGACACTCTGGCAGACCTGGGCAGTCGGGCCACTCTGGCAGACCCTGACTGGTGAGGCTGGGCTGACGCACTAGAAACCTTGTGCGTGGGGCTGGTACTGGACGTGCCTCAAGGCTAGTGCGTGTAACGGGAAATACTGGACCGTAGAGGTGTACTGGCGGTCTCGAGCGCAGGGTTGGCATCACCCCTGCTGGCTCGATGCCCACTTTCCCCTGGCACATGCGGGGTGCTGGTACTGAGCATACTGGCCTGAAAATACCAGGCCTTACCATAGCACCTACCCCAAAGCACAGGACCTGTCCAGTCTGTTTACCTCTAAAAAGGGTACGGGGAGCTGGCCTGGGTTTCCAGTCTCGCCCCGTTAAACATAAGGTTGGAAGGTTCTGCCATCTCCACAGAGGAACTCTAGAGCTCTGTCAGAGTGACCTCCCTGACCCTTCTCCCCGATGACCATTGCCCTTCTCCCCTTTCTCCCCTGAGTTTGTTGGTTCCATACTTCTTCCATTTAAGAATGATGGAGGCCACTGTGTTCTTGGAGACCTTTAATGCTGCATAATTTTTTGATACCCTTCGCCAGATCTGTGCCTCAACACAATCCGGTCTCAGAGCTCTACGGACAATTCCTTCGCCCTCATGGTTTGGTTTTTGCTCTGACATGCACTGTCAACTGTGGGTGTTACGACTTCCGCCGAAGTCGGTTCCTCTCCTTGTTCAGGCGGCGTTCGGCAGTCGACATCACCGGCCTTCTAGCCATCGCCGATCCACATTTCATTTTCCATTTGTTTTGTCTTTGTCTTACACACCTGGTTTCAATTCCCCAATTACTTGTTCATTATTTAACCCTCTGTTCCCCCATGTTTGTTTGTTTGAGTAATTGTTCATTGTATATCGGTCCATTATTGTGGACTCTCGATATTTCTTTGTATTTATGTATTTTGAGAAAAATACGTTGATTACTCATATCTGCTGTCCTGCACGTGACTCTCTACACCAGCTACACACAGGACCATTACAGTGGGACCTTATATAGACAGGTGTGTGCCTGTCCAAATCATGTCCAATCAATTGAATTTACCACAGGTGGACTCCAATCAAGTTGTAAAAACACCATTGATCATCCTTGAGGTGATTTTACAACTTGCTTGGAGTCCACATGTGGTAAATTCCATTGATTGGACATGATTTGGAAAGGCACACACCTGCCTATGTAAGGTCCCACAGTTGACAGTGCATGTCAGAGCAAAAACCAAGCCGTGAGGTAAAAGGAATTGTCCATAGAACTCAGAGACAGGATTGTGTCAAGTAACAGATCTGTTGAAGGGTCCCAAAATATTTCTGCAGCGTTGAAGGTCCCCAAGAACACAGTGGCCTCCATTCTTAAATGAAAGAAGTTTCAAACCACCAAGACTCTTCCAAAAACTGGCTGCCCGGCCAAACTGATCAATCGGGGGAGAAGGGCCTTGATCAGGGAGGTGACCAAGAACCCGATGGTCACTCTGACAGAGCTCCAGAGTTCCTCTGTGGAGATGGGAGAACCTTCCAGAAGGACAACCATCTCTGCAGCACTCCACCAATCAGGCCTTTATGGTAGAGTGGCCAGACAGAAGCCACTCCTCAGTAAAAGGCACATGACAGCATGCTTGGAGTTTTCCAAAAGGCACCTAAATACTCTCAGACCATGAGAAACAAGATTCTCTCGTCTGATGAAACCAAGATTGAACTCTTTGGCCTGAATGCCAAGCATCACATCTGGAGGAAACGTGGCACCATCCACACAATGAAGCATGGTGGTGGCAGCATCATGCTGTGGGGATGTTTTTCAGTTGCAGGGACTGGGAGACTAGTCAGGATCGAGGGAAAGATGAACAGAGCAATGTACAGATATCCTTGATGAAAACCTGCTCCAGAGCGCTCAGGACCTCAGACTTGGGTGAAGGTTCACCCTTCAACAGAACAACAACCCTAAGCACACAGCCAAGAAAATGCAGGAGTGGCTTCGGGACAAGTCTCTGAATGTCCTTGAGTGGCCCAGCCAGACCCTGGACTTGAACCGATCGAACATCTCTGGAGAGACCTGAAAATAGCTGTGCAGCAATGCTCCCCATCCAACCTGACAGAGCTTGAGAGGATCTGCGGAGAAGAATGGGAGAAACTCCCCAAATACAGGTGTACCAAATTTGTAGCGTCATACGCAAGAGGAGTGCTTTAACAACGTACTGTGTAAAGGGTCAGTGTTGTTTAATATTTTTATATATACACTGCTCAAAAAAATAAAGGGAGCACTTAAACAACACAATTTAACTCCAAGTCAATCACACTTCTGTGAAATCAAACTGTCCACTTAGGAAGCAACACTGATTGACAATACATTTCACATGCTGTTGTGCAAATGGAATAGACAACAGGTGGAAATTATAGGTAATTAGCAAAACACCCCCAATAAAGGAGTGGTTCTGCAGGTGGGGACCACAGACCACTTCTCAGTTCCTATGCTCCCTGGCTGATGTTTTGGTCACTTTTGAATGCTGGCGGTGCTTTCACTCTAGTGGTAGCATGAGACGGAGTCTACAACCCACACAAGTGGCTCAGGTAGTGCAGCTCATCCAGGATGGCACATCAATGCGAGCTGTGGCAAGAAGGTTTGCTGTGTCTGTCAGCGTAGTGTCCAGAGCATGGAGGCGCTACCAGGAGACAGGCCAGTACATCAGGAGACGTGGAGGAGGCCGTAGGAGGGCAACAACCCAGCAGCAGGACCGCTACCTCCGCCTTTGTGCAAGGAGGAGCAGAAGAAGCACTGCCAGAGCCCTGCAAAATGACCTCCAGCAGGCCACAAATGTGCAAGTGTCTGCTCAAACGGTCTTAAACAGACTCCATGAGGGTGGTATGAGAGCCTGACGTCCACAGGTGGGGGTTTTGCTTACAGCCCAACACCATGCAGGACGTTTGGCATTTGCCAGAGAACACCAAGATTGGCAAATTCGCCACTGGCGCCCTATGCTCTTCACAGATGAAAGCAGGTTCACACTGAGCACGTGACAGACGTGACAGAGTCTGGAGACGCTGTGGAGAACGTTCTGCTGCCTGCAACATCCTCCAGCATGACCGGTTTGGCGGTGGGTCAGTCATGGTGTGGGGTGGCATTTCTTTGGGGGGCCACACAGCCCTCCATGTGCTTGCCAGAGGTAGCCTGACTGCCATTAGGTACCGAGATGAGATCCTCAGACCCCTTGTGAGACCATATGCTGGTGCGGTTGGCCCTGGGTTCCTCCTAATGCAAGACAATGCTAGACCTCATGTGGCTGGAGTGTATCAGCAGTTCCTGCAAGAGAAAGGCATTGATGCTATGGACTGGCCCGCCCGTTCCCCAGACCTGAATCCAATTGAGCACATCTGGGACATCATGTCTCGCTCTATCCACCAACGCCACATTGCACCACAGACTGTCCAGGAGTTCACGGATGCTTTAGTCCAGGTCTGGGAGGAGATCACTCAGGAGACCATCCACCACCTCATCAGGAGCATGCCCAGGCGTTGTAGGGAGGTCATACAGGCACGTGGAGGCCACACACACTACTGAGCCTCATTTTGACTTGTTTTAAGGACATTACATCAAAGTTGGATCAGCCTGTGGTGTGTTTTCCACTTTAATTTTGAGTGTGACTCCAAATCCAGACCTCCATGGGTTGATAAATTGGATTTCCATTGATTATTTTTGTGTGATTTTGTTGTCAGCACATTCAACTATGTAAAGAAAAAAGTATTTCATAAGATTATTTCTTTCATTCAGATCTAGGATGTGTTGTTTAAGTGTTCCCTTTATTTTTTTGAGCAGTGTATATAAATTAGCTAAAATTTCTAAAACCTGTTTTGGATTTGTCATTATGAGTTATTGTGTGTAGATTGATGAGGGGAAAAAACGATTTAATCAATTTTAGAATAAAGCTGTAACGTAACAAAATGTGGAAAAAGTGAAAGGGTCTGAATAATTTCAAAAGGCACTGTAAGCTACAGCTAGCTTGCACTGCAGTGCATAAAATGTGGTGAGTAGTTGACTCAAAGAGAGAGAAAGACAATAATAGAACAGTTTTGAACAAATACATTTCTTCAAAAATGAAAGGAAGCAAGAGAGAGGGAGAGATAGAGAGAGCAAGCTAAATTGTGTTGTATTTTTTTTCCGATTTCACTAGCGAATGCAGCTGGCCAGTTTAGACTACTTAAATACCCAGCTCAACAGAGAGATGCTATGTTAGCTAGCTGGCTATAGCTATCCAACATTGAAACTCTAAGTTCCAAGTCAAGGTAAGCGTTTTATAAATGTATCTTCACCGGGGCCCACAGGTGTATGTGCTAAACTGCTTGCAGACACGTTAGTTTTAGTAGCTATGTTGACTATGACGTTGGCTAATAATGGTGACATCAATGTAGGCTGTGTGTAGTGGTTATGATATAAAGGTTTGGCTTGGAAAGGTTTTTTCGCCTGGTCACACACAACTGATGTTTTGTGCACTGAAGTCCACAAGCGAAGGGAAAAGGTGAGAGGAGGAGAGCGCGTAGATGCGAGGAGGAATTATAGCTACAATTATCAAAGTGATCAGGCTGTTTGTATGTGGCTGCAATGAAAGTGAACTGTGTTTGCGTATGAAAAAATACATTTTACCAAGAAAAATATGAATCCTTCATGTTCTGAATCATTCAGTGGGGTCTTTCTCTAACATAGCATTAACATTATATCCAAAAACTTTGATTTCGTAAGCACTGAGCTTGTTATCAGTGCTGCTTCTCACAGCAACTTTTGAGGATTTGACATCTTCTGCAAAGTGGTCACAAAAAGCTAAATTAACATGACACAAGTTAAATTATACATAAAAGGCTTTGAAAATAAAAAGCTTGGGGTATGCTCAGTGCTCCGTTGACATTTCACAGAGATACACTTGTTTTTCTGAGACAAGCTTGGCTTGGGTGGGTAAAGGTGGGCAAGGATGGGAGGTTGGGACAAGCTTGGGTGAGTAGGGGTTGGCAAGGCGGTGGAGGGGAGAAGCTTGGGTGGGTAGGGGTTGGCAAGGATGGGGGGAGAAGCTTGATTTTGGTGGGTAAGGCGGTGGGGGAGGAAGCAGGGATACTTGAACTGGGTAGGGAGGAGGGGAAGCTTGGCTTGGGTGGGGTAAAGTGGGGAGGAAAACTGGGAGCGGGAGGTGGAGAGGGAAAAGCTTGGCTTGGGAGGGAGAGAGGTGAAGGAAGTATTATACTACAATGTAATTTATTTATTTTTGTGACTTGCAAACCTGTTGTAAAATGAATAAGAGTTTTGGCCAGATTAGGAGAGGATGTCGAGTCATTAATTTTCCTTGTTTTCCATTATAGCTAAGATCCAATGGTGGTTATTGATAAGATGTGAAGATGGCTGGGAGGGCAGCAGACACTTGAACTATGTGTGATGCTTCTCCACTCATCTCACTTCAGTCTTCAGTGGACCCACTCTCCCCAAGTAGAGCCCCACCAGCCACTATACGTTAATTTAATTTACAAGGTATCACAAACTGACTACAGAACTTAAGTGGCATTTCTTCTCCAATGTATTTTCATTGAATTGGTCCATAGATTTTTGGTACATTAGGAGAGGAGTTGGAGATTAGAAGCCCTAAAAATGCCCTTCAACTCGAACCGCAAAGAAAGATGACGAGTTCAATAATGAGCCTGTCAGTTTGCCTTAATTCTCGCATAGAATCCAGTCAAACTGACGTATTGCTATATTGCAGATTTTTTACCACTTTTTTCTCTGGCCTCCACTGATTTAGTCACGCTTATCTTGCCCATCCTACAAGAGTAAAACTCTGGATTATGATAGAGACATGAGGTTTGGACCATTGGTTTTCTTAGAGGAGTATCTACACAATTAACATATAATTTGACCCATTGGTCAAAATAAGCGTTTTGATTGGACACAAAAATATGCATACACACGTTCACAAACGGGACACCACTGACCTTTGCTTCCTGTTTGGGCCTCTGAAATGCAGCTGAGAAGGAAAATAGACCAAGTGGAATTAGATGCAAGTGGAATGAAATCCTTGACAATGATTTCAGCGTGTAGAATATATTTGTAGTTGTAACAATTTGCAAGTGTGTAACTGATGAGTTGTGATTTTTTTGTAGTTGTAATCGCATTTGCAAACTTGTAACTGAATATTTGCAAGCAATAATTGCATACAATCTATCACTGTGGTATAGCTTCAGACTGATAACATTCAATGAAAATAATACATCGCAGTGGACTGATTTCCACACTATCAGCATTAAACATTCAAACCCACATACAGTATTCAACAGGGCGTAACAAAGTAATTCTCACACTCAGTAACCCTCAATAACCAATACCAAAATAGTTTAACACTAGTTGATGAAATATTCAAACAGCCATCCAACCCACGACCTTGTAGATAATCATCCGTTGAAAGTAAGTCACAATTAAAATGGTCAATAAAATAAAATAATAAAGTTGATTTTGTTTCAACTGAGTCCTGTTTAACAAAATAAACCAGCATCTCAAGCGCTAAAGTGTCAATAACAATGTCCTTTCAGCTCCATTCATGGAACTTTTTTCTCACATGAGAGAATAATGTTCTTTCTCTTACAGTCACTGTAAAATCACAAGTCTGCTTCTCTCATATCGGTTACCAAATGAATGATCTTCAGCTTGAATGAGTTAGTAATCTGCTTCTATAGTCAGGGCTAGCGATATGCTCCAGCTCATGGGTTTACCGAATAGCTGTATTTGAATACGCTGAACTGTCTACTACTGTGGCTAATCATTATTCTTGCCAACTTCACGCCATCACTGTCCGTTCACAAATCAAATCAAATTTATTGGTCACGTACACATGGTTAGCAGATGTTATTGCGAGTGTAGTGAAATGCTTGTGCTTCTAGTTCTGACAGGCAATGCTACCAAATACTAATTTAGTGTATATAAACTTCTGACCCACTGGGAATGTGATGAAAGAAATCAAAGCTGAAATAAATAATTCTCTATACTATTATTCTGACATTTCACATTCTTAAAATAAAGTGGTGATCCTAACTGACCTAAGACAGGGAATTTTTACTAGGATTAAATGTCAGGAATTGTGAAAAACTGAGTTTAAATGTATTTGGCTAAGGTGTATGTAAACTTCAGACTTGAACTGAATATATGGATGAGCAATGACAGAGCGGCATAGGCAAGATGCAATAGATGGTATAAAATACATATGAGATAGGTAAGATGCAATAGATGGTATAAAATACATATGAGATGAGTGAAGATATGTAAACATTATTAAAGTGCCAATATTAAGGTGACTAGTGATCCATTTAAGCAGCCATTGATTTCAAGTTTGTATGTAGGAAGCAGCCTCTGTGTTAGTGATGGCTGTTTCACAGTCTGATGGCCTTGAGATAGAAGCTGTTTTTCAGTCTCTCAGTCCCAGCTTTGATGCACCTGTACTGACCTTGCCTTCTGTATGGTAGCGATGGGTGGTGGAGTTACCATACTAGGCGGTGATGCAGCCCGACAGGATGCGCTCAATTGTGCATCTGTAAATGTTTGTGAAGGTTTTAGGTGGCAAGACACATTTCTTAGAACCAGTACATTGTCATAGCTTTCACAGAGCTCCAGTAACATGTAATCTATGGCCAGGGCTTGATTCAGGGCGCAGACATTGGAACAGGTGAGGGGTGTCTTGTTCTTAGGAAAAACATCACATGCAAGCGTACACCTGCGACACTGCTGGATCCACTTCTGAACATCCTGATTCATTCCAACCCTGTAGTATTTTCTCCGTAGACTCTCAAGCGTACCCTTCAGGTTGAAATGACCTCCGTGATCATGGCATGCTTCAAACACTGCGACTTTCAATGTCTCAGGCACAACCAGTTGCATTGTCTCCCCTCCCTCTTTTGGGTGAATAATAGTTCTGTACAATACCCCCTGTTTTGTGCGTAACCTACACCACTCTCTCTGCAGCCGGGTCCCTGGTGGTGAAACGTCTAACCTCTGATCACTTTGCCTTTACACCACATTTCACAGCTTTGAACAATGGTTCGATGTTGGGATCAACTGGAGCTCATGCTAAGATTTCAAGGGGTAGCCAATCTCCTTCACCTCTGATGCTCAAACTTTGTCACATTACAACCTGGTTGTTGTTGCATTTTCTCTTTGTGGCCACAGACAAGCTCGAACCTCCCTTGGTTGAATTGTGAGGAAATCTTCTCCAGCATCCATGGCCTCAGGCTTCACTGGGTTCTGTAATCTTGACAGTGTGTCTACATTCTGATTGATTCTGCTTGGTTTGTATCGGATCTCAAAATCAAACTCAGCCAGCTGGGCAGCCCATCTCTGTTCGACAGCACTCAGGTTAGCACTGTCTAGATACCTGAGAGGATTGTGATCTGTGTACACCACAAACTTGGAGTACAAGAGGTACTCCCTTAACTTATCAGTCACTGCCCATTTAAGGGCAAGAAGCTCAAGTTTGAATGCACTGTAGTGCTTGTCGTTCCATTCTGATCCGCAGAGTCCCCGACTGGCATATGCCAGCACTCTCTCCACTCCATCTTGCTGTTGGCTTAACACAGCACCCAGGCCATTGAAGCTTGCATCTGTGGTCAAGATAAAAGTCTCTGTGAAGTCAGGGTATGCCAAGATAGGCGCTGAGGTAAGTTTACCTTCGAGTTTGTTGAACGCCTGCTGACAGACCACATCCCATCGGAAAGGGGGTGCCTTTTTTCTTCTTGGGTTTTCCCACCAGCCCATACAAGGGAGCTGAAATCCGAGAAAAGTTTGTGACGGACTTTCGGGAATAGACCATCAACCCCAAAGCCTGGCGGACATCACAAGGGCATTTGTGAGTGGGTCAGTCTCTTACCACTGTGGTTTTTCCTTCAACAACACGGACACCCTTGGCTGCGATGATGTATCCCAGAAACTGCACGTCTTGCTTGATAAGATGGCATTTGCTTGGTTTAAGTTTCAGACCATACTCTCTGAGCTTCAAGAACACTGTTCCAAGCCTTTCCACGTGTGACTCAAAGTCGCTGGAGAAAACCAAGATATCATCGAGGTATATCCTGTTAGGGCTAGGGGGCAGTATTTACACCGCCGGATAAAAAACGTACCCGATTTAATCTGGTTACCACTCCTACCCAGTAACTAGAATATGCATATACTTATTAGATATGGATAGAAAACACCCTAAAGTTTCTAAAACTGTTTGAATGGTGTCTGTGAGTATAACAGAACTCATATGGCAGGCAAAAACCTGAGAGATTCCTTTACAGGAAGTGGCCTGTCTGACCATTTATTGGCTTTCTTTGACATCTCTTTCCAAAACAAAGGATCTCTGCGGTAACGTGACACTTCCCACGGCTCCCATAGGCTCTCAGAGCCCTGGAAAAAACAGAATGTCGTCATTCCAGCCCCAGGCTGAAGCACATTATCGCCTTTGTCAAGTGGCCGATCAGAGGACAAAGGGCTTAGGCTCGTGCACTGGCCGCCCCCGTCTTTCTTTTTTTCCCTCTATTTACCGAAACGCAGATTCCCGGTCAGAATATTATCGCTTTTTTACGAGATAAATTGCATAAAAATGTATTTTAAACAGCGGTTGACATGCTTCGAAGTACGGTAATGGAATATTTAGAAATCTTTTGTCACGAAATGCGCCATGCTCGTAACCCTGATTTACCATTTCGGATAGTGTCTAGAACGCACGAACAAAACGCCGCTGTTTGGATATGACGATGGATTATTTGGGACCAAACCAACATTTGTTATTGAAGTAGAAGTCCTGGGAGTGCATTCTGACGAAGAACAGGAAAGGTAATAACATTTTTGTTATAGTAAATTTGATTTTGGTGAAGGCTAAACTTGCTGGGTGTCTAAATATCTAGCCCGTGATGGCTGGGCTATGTACTTAGAATATTGCAAAATGTGCTTTCACCAAAAAGCTATTTTAAAATCGGACATATCGAGTGCATAGAGGAGTTCTGTATCTATAATTCTTAAAATAATTGTTATGCTTTTTGTGAACGTTTATCGTGAGTAATTTAGTAAATTGTTAGTAAATTCCCCGGAAGTTTGCGGGGGGTATGCTAGTTCTGAACGTCACATGCTAATGTAAAAAGCTGTTTTTTGATATAAATATGAACTTGATTGAACAAAATATGCATGTATTGTATAACATAATGTCCTAGGTGTGTCATCTGATGAAGATCATCAAAGGTTAGTGCTGCATTTAGCTGTCTTCTGGGTGTTTGTGACATTATATGCTAGCTTGAAAAATGGGTGTCTGATTATTTCTGGCTGGGTACTCTGCTGACATAATCTAATGTTTTGCTTTCGTTGTAAAGCCTTTTTGAAATCGGACAGTGTGGTTAGATTAACGAGAGTCTTGTCTTTAAATAGCTGTAAAATAGTCATATGTTTGAGAAATTGAAGTAATAGCATTTCTAAGGTATTTGAAAATCGCGCCACAGGATTCAACTGGCTGTTACGTAGGTGGGACAATTTGGTGCCACCTAGCCCAGAGAGGATATCAACAACATCTCAAACAGGTGATAACCCAGGACTGACTCCATTAACCTTTGGAAGTTCGCTGTGACATTTGACAAACCAAAAGTTGTCCACTAGAATACACCAAATGTGGTGGTAACCACAGACTTTGCCTGGTCACGGGGATCCATTGCAGCTTGGAAGTACCCGGAGGTAAGGTCATTGGTGGAGAACAACTTAGCCTTTCCTAGAACATCCAAAGAGTCTTCAACCCTTGTTAGGGGGTCACAGCGAAATCTTACAATGCAGTCCTTCTTCTTAACAATCACTGCTGGTGATGCCCACACGGGCTGTAGCTCTTCTTGAGGATCGCCTGCACCACAAGGTCTATTACATGTTTCTTAAACTTCCTGGTAAACCTGACGGTGGCGCTGCTTTATTGGCTCTTGGTATCCGATGCTTGACCTGATCTGCATAGCCAAAATCGTTGTCTGTCTTGGAGAACACATCCAAGTTTCTCAGGAGCATATAAATGAACAGATTCCTCTTTTGGTCTGTTAAGTGCTTGAGGTCCACATCCACAGCAACCGGAAGGTCCTGGACGTGGCTGGTTGGGTCTGCCCTTTCATGGGCTGGTAGACAAACATACAGCTCATTTTCTTGTCCTTCAAACACTACAAAGTCTGGGGGCATAATCTCTGCAGGCCACCTTCTCGCTGGTGTTCACAACTCTGACTGGTACGCGTTGGTTCTCGACTTGAGTCAGCACATGTGCCACTAAGACACCTGATGGCAACGAGACATGATGTGGGTGTGACTAAGACCTGACACCGTTCCACCCCCTCTAGAATTAAGCATCTCCCTTGCACAATCTTCTCGCTCCATGGTGGAACAACCACTCTCTGTTGTCCAGCCACCCATAAAAACTGAGATGTCCTGGTCTCTCCAGGGCCTGTCACTGCTGATGTACCTTAGCCCAGATACGAGACATGTGTTTGCTACGACAAGAGTCAGGAATTTCCACGTGGCTGGGGAAAGAACCAAAAATGTCACTGAACTCCTTTAAGACATTCATGCCCAGAATGCCTTGCACCCCAGACTCATCTTGGTGGGGTTCATCAGAGTGTTTGACAACAAAAACACTCTTCCCCGGAAAGACTAATCCCATGCACTCTATATCAGCCTCTATGACAGGGATATCCAATCCATTTGTAGCAGTCAACTTGACCCAACATGCATCAGTGAGAGCTGGCCCTCCAAAGCTGCTGAGGAAGTGAATGGCTGACACTGTTGTAACCTCCGACCAGTGTCAATACAGCACTTGGTCTTCACACCAACGATGCTTACCTCCGCCACTGGGCAGGTTCCAAACACTCTCGCCATCACTTCACTCTTCGCTCTTCAAGCTGCACTTACAGTCTGACTACCGAGGACAGAAGACCTGGACTGCCCCTCCTCGTCACTTTCCTTCAATGACTTTATGCAATTAAAGCTGCACTCTTGCACACAATTGAAGCTGCGCTCTTGAAGGAAGCTGCACTTACAGTCTGACCACCGAGGACGGAAGACCTGGACTGCCCCTCCTCATCGCTTCCCTTCAGTGACTTTATGCAATTTCTCTTCAAGTTGCCGGGCTCCTTACAGAAATAGCATATGTACTTCCCATTCCCATCCATGAGTGGGGGCTTCCACTGTGTTGGTGCTGTACTTTCCCGCTGTGTCTCATTTGGTGCTGTTTCACCCCGAGTCTTCTTGTGAACTCAGTGAAGTCCTCCTGGCGAGTAACCAGCTTATCCAGTGCCCCAGTGAGACACTTTAACATTGCAGACTGGTCAGCTTCCATACCACTTGCCTGTATGGTTGTTACGCTACTGCCTCTGGGTGCACTCTGCTGGTTAGCTCCGAGACCAGCTTTCTCCTATTCGGACCAGTCAATTGCTTCTTCCATAAGTTGAGCATAGTTCAGGTGGGGCTCTTTAGTATTTACCTTTCTCCTTAGCTTCCTAGTGTGTTCATTCCCTAGTCCCGGAACAAGCTGTTCTTTAAAGACGGTTTAATCCAATCCATGACTAGGGTCTCTCTTCACAACAGCATTCCTTAGATCCTTGAGATCATAGGCGAGAATTCTGATTTATCTATTGCTATCTACTGATTCATTTATTGTCTCATTTATCCTCTGTTGACGATTGTAAAACTCCCTAATGCGTGTGCCTGTAGGAGCCTTATCTCCGTACACCTCCTCAAGTGTTTTGAAGATAACTTCAACATCAGTGGCTTCATGGGGTAGGGAGAATTTGATTGTATCTCTAGTTTGGCCATGGTTATGATCTGTGAGGATTTTAATCTGGTGCTCTTTAGGAACTCTCAATACACGCTGCTCTGCTTTAGCCTTTACATGAAGAACCACTGAAGCCTGGACATTTTTTGTCTCTTGGCACATAGAGAGTTGGCTGTAGCTCTACCACTGTTTTGTCTAGTGATAGTGTGCCTCCCTATGATCTTCTCTAGCTTGCAACAAGAACTGTGATTGCTCTACATATCTTTTCTCTTGTTCATCAAGCTTTTTCTGCATTCCTTCATTTTCACTTATGGTTCAATCAAGTAACTTTGCATTGTTAATTTGATCAATTAATTTGCCAAATGTAAGAGAGTATGGTCTCTATTTAATCAATCCAAGCGGTGAGTCCAGATAAACGTTTAGAATTATTTGGTTTAATTCCACCCATTCACATGAAGTGTATCAGTCTCTTCTATTCTTCCGTTAGAATTATAGAATGTTTCACATAAACAATGTTCATCCACTAGGAGTAGTGGTATAGAGTCGAGAGTCTTGATAGTCAACACACCAAAACAAAAGCAACAGTATGGTGCCTCAAAAGTCAATGTATGCAATCTATCACTGTCAGACTGATAACGGTCAATGAAAATAATAAATTGCAGTGGACTGATTTCTCCAACTATCAACATTAATCACTCAAAAAGAAGCAGTAGTTTTAAAACCACGTACAGTATTCAACAGGGCATAACAAAGTATTTCTCACAATCAGTAACTCTCAATAACCAATACCAAAATAGTTCAACACTAGTTGGTGAAATATTCAAACAGCCATCCAACCCATGACCTTGCAGATAATCCTCCGTTGAAAGTAAGTCACATTTGAAACTGTCAATAAAATAAAATAATAAAGTAGATTTTGTTTCAACTCAGTCCCAATTAACTAAATAAACCATTGTCTCAAGTGCTCAAGTGTCATTGACAATGTCCTTTCAGCTCCCTTCATGGAACTCTTTTCTCCCATGAGAGAATAATGTTCTTTCTCTTACAGTCAGGACAGTTGTGTCTCTCTATCACAGGTAAAGGATATTTTAAACAAACAAGAAGAGTTCTACAAGCAGTTACTACAACAAGAAAATAGCTTCAAGTGTTTTGTCCAAATACTGGTGGATTCAACTAATAAAAGAATGGACGACCTGACCAGAGAAGTTCAGGATCTGAAGAACAGCTTGCTGTTCTCCCAGGGTCAGCTCGATGAGTTTAAACAAGATAACGGCAAGATGACAGCAATATGTCATTGAGAGAGGACATCAGTTCTGTCTTTATTTGATTTATTTTACCTTTATTTGTGTGTGAATCCATGATAACAATGATGGATAAATCAGACTTGCGAGACAATCAAGGCGGAATAACACTCAACTCACGCAGCTGAACAATTTGTTTGTTTGTTAAACTTTGTCTTTAAACACGCTGGATGATTCAGAATCCATTGAAGAGCTTGAACGATTCATTGACGAGAGATACTTACGAACTCTTAGAAACATGTCGCTAGCTTCGGAGGACTCAAGCATTGTTAAGGACAACCAACCCAATCAACAAAACAAACCAAAATCAGGTTGGACAATTGGTATCAGCGATGGAACCAAACCATCCCCTAGTAAGTGGGCGCGTGTGGCGAGTGGGGAGAGGTTTACAGATATGGATGTTGACTTGTTAAAATCCATCAATGAAAGGCTTGCCAAACTTGATATCTTGGATATATTACGAGAGGACATCAATGCATTATGTGCTAGTCTAGAATTTAGCCAACGTCAGATTGATGATCTAAGGAAAGAGAACACGGCGCTGAAAGGTACTGTAGACTCTATTCATAGCAAGTTGGAGGTGGTACAAAGGGAGAACAAACAACTTAAAGAAACCTTGCTTGATGTACAGTGTCGATCAATGCGGGACAATCTCATATTTTCAGGGATACCGGAGAATGACAACAGCAGAGGCTGTGAGGACACAGTCCGAGATTTTATGTCAACTCAACTAAAACTGCCCACTGATGTTGTGCGTGATGTAACTTTCTCCAGAGTCCATAGAATAGGTAAGACCTCTGGAAATAGGCCACAGGCTATTATTGCATGTTTTGACAAAATTAAGCAAAAGGAAATGACGAAGAACATGGGCAGAGAACTCAGAAACACTGATTTTGGAATGAATGATCACTTCCCCACCGAGATCAATGAAAGGAGAAAAAAACTATATCCCATCATGAAGGAAAAACGTTGCCTGAATCAACGAGTCTCCATGGTGATGGATAAACTTTATATCAACGGGCAATTGTATCGGGACTCTAGAGTAACTCCCTGGCTATTTTAATTTAATGTTCAAATTTGAGTTTGTATGTTGTAGTGTATCATGACAACTTCAACTATAACGAATACATTCTCTATTGATCTTCACTTGACAAGGAAAGGGTTGCATATAGCTCAGGTTAATGTATGTAGCCTTCCTAACAAAATACATGAGGTTTTTAACTTGGTCAAGATAAATAATATTCATATTTTGGCCTTGACCGAAACGCATTTAGATGCATCTGTAAATGATGGGCAAATTAACATTCATGGATATAGTCTACTTAGAAGGGACAGGAATAGGAATGGTGGGGGTGTAGCACTGTATATTCAGAATCAGATACCTTTTAAGAGGAGGGATGACCTTAATGTATGTCAAGTAGAGGCACTATGGGCTCAAGTACATCTGCCTCACCAGGCAGCCATATTGGTGGGATGTGTGTACAGACCTCCTAGCTCTAAGGTGTCCTATTTGGATGACTTATGCACTGGGTTTGACAAGGCCACAGATAGCAACAGAGATGTATTTATCTTGGGTGATTTTAATATAAATTGGAAGGATCACAATAATTTGAATAGAACAAAATTGATGAGATATGCTATGAACTGTGGTTTGAAACAAATGGTTAATGATACTACTAGATCATCAATTAAGTTGGGTCATCGTTCAGACACATGCATTGATCTGATTTTCTGTAATATACCATCGCAATGCTTAAAAGCCAGATCAATGCCAGTGGGCTGGACAGACCATAATATTGTGACCGTAACCATGAACACCAAGGTTCCAAAGAAACCCCCTAGGATTGTGGTCAAGAGAAATGTTAAAACATTTAATTATGAGCTATTTCTAAATGATTTGGCTGCTGTACCCTGGGAGCTGATTTATCTAGAGGATGATTTAAATCACGCTACAGAATGTTTTATTGATTTGCTCACTGAGGTTATGGACCATCATGCCCCTATAAGAAAGAGTACAGTTGGTGTACGTCCATCTCCATGGATTGATGATGAACTGGGTGAGGCTTTTTCTCAAAGAAATATGTTAAAAGTCTTAGCAGCCAAGTCAAAACTAGAAATTGATGAACAGAATTATAGAACATTTCGTAATTATGCAGTTAAATTGAATCGAAGGAAAAAAAAGTTATTTTTCAACAATGCTTTTATTGATTGTAAAAATGATTCTAAAAAGGTATGGAATACAGTTAAGGGTTTACTTGGTACATCTATCTCATCATGCCCATCTAGTGTGGAGGTTGACGGGAGAATAATAACAAAACCAGTGGATATTGCCAATCATTTTGCAGATTTTTTCACAAAGAAAATTAATTTACTGAGCAACAATGTAAACATACATTCTTCCAAACAAGCTATTGTCCAATGGATTGATGATCATATTATGAGCAACAAGATCTGCTCTTTTAGTCTGCAAACGGTGTCAGTGGAGGAGGTGTTAAACCTTTTGAAGTCATTACCTGATGGGAAATCTACAGGTTATGATCTTATGGACAATTTTTTGCTTCGCTGTGCTGCTCCCCAGATTGCAGTTCCACTGAGATACATATTTAATTGGTCACTGGAAAAGGGGATGTTTGCAAATGTATGGAAGCATGCTAAACTTTGTCCTATTCCAAAAGACTGCAAAGAACCCGCTACTCCTGCCAATAGTCGACCAATTAGTCTACTCCCTACACTCAGTAAGATATTGGAGGGTATTGTGAGTAGACAAATATGGGAGTACATGGAAAATAATGATCTGATTACAGCCAATCAGCATGCTTATCGCAAAAATCATTCCACTACCACTGCATTGGTTGACATGACTGACCAGTGGCTCAATGCTATGGATAATGGCAAGTTTGTGGGGGTACTATTTTTAGATTTCAGTGCAGCATTTGATTTAGTGGATCATGAGATAATTTTGACAAAATTAATGCATTATGGTTTTAATGAGGTAGCATTGAATTGGGTACAGTCATATCTAACTGACAGGAAACAGTCCACCTATATAAATGGTTCATTTTCTTCCCCTCATGCTTTAAATTGTGGAATACCGCAGGGCAGCTGCCTTGGGCCACTTCTTTATTTAATATATACCAACGACCTTTCCTATGCCCTAGCTGAAACTCAAGCTACTGTATTTGCAGATGATACTACAATTTATGCAGCAGGACAATCGGTTCAACAGGTACAGCAAGCTTTACAAGGAGATTTGGAGAATATTAGGGAGTGGGTTTGCCAGAATAAACTTGTTTTAAACACCAAGAAAACCAAAGTTATGTTGGTCTGTTCCACTAGGAAAAGGCCAAAACAGCATGGGATACAATTAAGTATGGGAGGAGTACAAATTGAAGAAGTGTGTCACAGGATCCAACGAAAGTGGCGCCCCTCCTCGGTCGGGCGGCGCTCGCCGGTCGTCGTCGCCGGCCTATTAGCTGCCACCGATCGTTGTTTCAGTTTCGTTTAGTTTGTCTGTCTGTTCCGCACCTGTTTTGTGTATGTCATTAGTGGGGACTTATTTAATGTGTGTTTTCAGTTGGGATTTTGTGCGGGATTGTTTGTTGTCCACTCAGGACGGTGGGCCTGTGAATGTAGTTGCTTCGCTAGTTGTATTTTGGATGTTTTTGTATTTTTGTGTTTTGTGCTGGCTGACGTCTTATTTCTCTCTTCGGACCGTTTTGCCCTGTGTTTTGGGTTGGTCATTATTATTACGCGCCCTTCTGTTTTGGCGTGACCAGTTTGTTGCCGGAGAAAATAAAGACCGTATACTTTACCTCTGCTCTCTGCGCCTGACTCCAACCACCACTCCTAGAATCATCTGACAGAATCCCGCACCAAAACCTATGGAGTCAGCAGGAGCAGAAGCGCCATCCATGGCTGAGCAGGTCTCCCAACATGCCGGCCTCCTCCACCGCCTAGGCTCGGCCATGGATCAGGTGTTGGCCCGGTTGGAGAGCTGGGAGAGAGGTGCCTCCCCAGCCAGACCAGCTCCGGTCCCTCACCCTACGCACCTATCCACACCCACTGAAGCGGATTTCACCGGATTTCACCGCCCAGGGAGTTCGATGGAATGGCCGCTGGGTGCAAGGGGTTCTTGCTCCAACTGGAACTGTACCTGGCGACCGTCCGCCCCCCTCCCTCCGACGAAGAGAGGGTGAGCGTCCTCGTCTCGTGTCTCACGGGTCGAGCCCTGGAATGGGCCAATGCGGTCTGGGAAGGTCCAGACTCGGCCCGGGGTGACTACCCGGAGTTCACCCGCCGCTTCCGGGCGGTTTTCGATCATCCCCCGGAGGGCAGGGCGGCGGGTGAGCTACTGTTCCATTTGAGACAGGAGACGAGGACCGCTCAGGATTTCGCATTGGAATTCCGGACTCTCGCCGCTGGATCGGGGTGGAACGAGCGGGCCCTGATAGACCACTATAGGTGTAGCCTTCGCGAGGACGTCCGCCGGGAGCTGGCATGTAGGGACAACACCTCCACTCTGGACCAACTGGTGGATTTGTCCATCAGATTGGACAACCTGCTAGCTGCCCGGGGACGTTCCAGTCGGGGCCTGTTCGTTCCGCCTACCAGTCCTCCCGCTCCACAGCCCATGGAGATAGGGGGGGCTGCACCGAGGAGGACCGGAGGGAGGGGTCTCTCTTGCACCCGATGTGGACACAGAGGACACACTGTGGACCGGTGCTGGAGAGGTCCCTCCGGGAGTTCGGAGGGCAGGCAGAGCACCGCTTCGGCCCCCCAGGTGAGTCCGCACCAGCCACACCCAGAGCCCCCTGTCGATCACTTGTACACCTCCGTTTGTTTCCCTAATTTTTCCCCTCACTTCCAGTATAAGGCGCTAGTCGATTCAGGTGCAGCTGGGAGTTTTATGGACCATGGGTTAGCGAAGAGGTTAGGGATCCCCCTGGTTCAGCTGGACCACCCCTTCCCCGTGCACGCCCTAGATAGTCGACCGCTAGGGTCAGGCCAAGTAGGGGAGGTCACAGTGCCACTGGTTATGCAGACGTGGGGGGGTCATGTGGAGCGTATCAGCCTGTTCATCATTGACTCCCCAGCGTTCCCAGTGGTACTGGGAATCCCCTGGCTAGCCACTCACAACCCCCAGATTTCGTGGAGACAGAGGGCTCTTACGGGGTGGTCGAGGGAGTGCTCAGGTAGGTGCATAGGAGTTTCCATCGGTGCGACTACGGTGGAGAGTCCAGACCAAGTCTCCACCGTGTACATTCCCTCAGAGTATGCCGATTTGGCTATCGCCTTCAGTAAGACGAAGGCGACTCAATTACCCCCCCATCGACAGGGAGATTGTGCGATAAACCTCCAGGCTGACGCGGTTCTTCCTAGGAGTCACGTGTATCCTCTGTCTCAGGAGGAAACAGTGGCTATGGATACATACGTCACTGAGTCCTTGAGACAGGGATACATTCGGCCCTCTAAATCCCCCGTCTCCTCGAGCTTCTTTTTCGTGAAGAAAAAGGAGGGAGGTCTGCGCCCGTGCATTGACTATACAGGTCTAAATGCTATCACAGTGGGTTTCAGTTACCCGCTACCTCTCATTGCTACGGCAGTGGAGTCATTTCACGGGGCGCGCTTCTTCACGAAATTGGATCTCAGGAGTGCGTATAACTTGGTGCGTATCCGAGAGGGAGACGAGTGGAAAACCGCATTTAGTACCACATCTGGCCATTATGAGTACCTCGTCATGCCGTATGGGTTAAAGAATGCTCCCGCCGTCTTCCAATCCTTTGTGGACGAAGTCCTTAGGGACATGCTCGGGCAGGGTGTGGTGGTGTACATCGATGACATCCTGATCTGCTCCGCCACACGCGCCGAGCATGTGTCCCTGGTGCGTAAAGTGCTTGGGCGGCTGCTGGAGCATAACCTATACGTCAAGGCTGAGAAATGTGAGTTCTTCAAAAGAGCCGTCTCATTTCTAGGATATCGCATTTCCACCTCGGGGGTGGAGGTGGAGTGTGACCGCGTAACGGCTGTGCGTAATTGGCCAACCCCAGCCACTGTGAAGGAGGTGCAGCGGTTCTTGGGGTTCGCTAATTATTATCGGAGGTTTATCCGGGGTTTTGGCCAGGTAGCAGCTCCCATTACCTCACTGATGAAGGGGGGGCCGGTGCGGCTACGATGGTCAGCAGAGGCGGACAGAGCCTTTCATCGTCTGAAGGTTCTGTTTACCAATGCACCTGTCCTAGCGCATCCGGACCCCTCTTTGCCATTCATAGTGGAGGTGGACGCGTCCGAGGCTGGGGTAGGAGCTGTGCTGTCGCAGCGTTCGGGCGTTCCTCCGAAGCTCCGCCCATGCACGTTCTTTTCTAAGAAGCTGAGCCCGGCGGAGCGCAATTATGATGTGGGGGACCGGGAGCTGTTAGCCGTGGTCAGGGCCTTGACGGTGTGGAGACATTGGCTTGAGGGGGCACGTCACCCTTTTCTCATCTGGACCGACCACCGTAACCTGGAGTATATTCGGGCAGCGAGGAGGCTTAATCCCCGTCAGGCGAGGTGGGCCATGTTTTTCACGAGGTTTAACTTCACTCTCTCGTACATTCCAGGTTCCCGGAACCGGAAGGCTGACGCACTGTCGCGTCTCTACGACACCGAGGAGCGGACCATCGATCCTACTCCCATACTTCCCGCCTCCTGTCTGGTGGCACCGGTGGTATGGGAGGTGGATGCGGACATCGAGCGGGCGGTTCGGTCAGAACCTACTCCGTCGCAGTGTCCCGTGGGCCTGAAATACGTTCCGCTTGATGTTCGCGATCGCCTGATCCGATGGTCCCATACTCTACCCTCCTCGGGTCATCCTGGGGTGGAACGGACAGTGCGGGGCCTGAAGGGGAGGTACTGGTGGCCCACCTTGGCTGAGGATGTCCGGCGTTATGTCTCGTCCTGTTCAGTATGCGCTCAGTGTAAGGCTCCTAGGCACCTACCTCGAGGGAAATTACAGCCCCTCCCTGTTCCACAGCGGCCATGGACTCACCTCTCGGTGGATTTCCTTACGGATCTCCCGCCGTCTCAGGGGAACACGGCGATCCTGGTCGTTGTGGACAGGTTCTCTAAGTCCTGCCGTCTGCTCCCTATGCCCGGTCTTCCTACGGCCCTGCAGACCGCGGAGGCCCTGTTCACTCACGTCTTCCGGCACTATGGGGTGCCCGAGGACATCGTATCTGATCGAGGTCCCCAGTTTACGTCCAGGGTATGGAAATCGTTTATGGAGAGGCTGGGGGTCTCGGTCAGCCTGACCTCGGGATTCCACCCCGAGAGTAATGGGCAGGTAGAGCGCATCAACCAGGATGTGGGCAGGTTCCTGCGGTCATATTGCCAGGACCGGCCAGGGGAGTGGGCGCAGTTCGTGCCATGGGCCGAGATGGCCCAGAACTCTCAGCGCCACTCCTCCACTAATCTGTCACCCTTCCAGGTGGTGCTGGGGTATCAGCCGGTCCTGGTGCCATGGCAACAGAGCCAGACGGAGGCTCCTGCGGTGGAGGCATGGGTCAAGCGCTCTCAGGAGACCTGGAACGCGGTCCAGGAATGTTTAAGGAGGGCGAGCGAACGACACAAGGAGAGCGCTGACCGCCACCGCAGTGACGCCCCCGTGTTTAACCCGGGGGATAGAGTCTGGCTCTCGACCCGGAACCTGCCTCTCCGCCTGCCCTGCCGGAAGCTGGGTCCGCGGTTTGTGGGGCCGTTCAAAGTCCTGAGGAGGATAAACGAGGTGTGTTACAGGTTACAACTTCCTTCGTATTACCGTATTAACCCCTCGTTTCATGTGTCTCTCCTCAGGCCGGTGGTAGCTGGTCCGCTGCAGGACAGTGAGGTGCTGGAGGCCCCCCCGCCCCCCCTGGACATCGGGGGGAGCCCGGCGTACACAGTCCGAGCCATCCTGGACTCCCGACGTCGGGTAGGGGGCCTGCAGTACCTCGTGGACTGGGAGGGGTACGGTCCGGAGGAGAGGTGCTGGGTTCCGGCGGCGGACGTTCTGGACCCCCCTATGCTGTTGGACTTCCACCGTCGCCGACCGGATCGGCCGGCGCCTCGCCCTCCGGGCCGTCCCCGAGGCCGGCGTCGGCGCGCGGCTGGAGCCGCGCGTCAGGGGAGGGGTACTGTCACAGGATCCAACGAAAGTGGCGCCCCTCCTCGGTCGGGCGGCGCTCGCCGGTCGTCGTCGCCGGCCTATTAGCTGCCACCGATCGTTGTTTCAGTTTCGTTTAGTTTGTCTGTCTGTTCCGCACCTGTTTTGTGTATGTCATTAGTGGGGACTTATTTAATGTGTGTTTTCAGTTGGGATTTTGTGCGGGATTGTTTGTTGTCCACTCAGGACGGTGGGCCTGTGAATGTAGTTGCTTCGCTAGTTGTATTTTGGATGTTTTTGTATTTTTGTGTTTTGTGCTGGCTGACGTCTTATTTCTCTCTTCGGACCGTTTTGCCCTGTGTTTTGGGTTGGTCATTATTATTACGCGCCCTTCTGTTTTGGCGTGACCAGTTTGTTGCCGGAGAAAATAAAGACCGTATACTTTACCTCTGCTCTCTGCGCCTGACTCCAACCACCACTCCTAGAATCATCTGACAAAGTGGCAGAAACCAAACTATTAGGAGTGCAGCTAGACAACTGCTTATCATGGTCATCTCAAATAACTAATCTATGTAAAAAAAAAATTAAAACAGCATGCATAATCAGAAGGATAGCTAAATATTTACCAGGAAAAATTCTTAAGCAAATAACACAAGCTTTAATTGAGAGTCAAGTGAACTACTGTTCTGTGGTCTGGGGAAATGCATCATCAAGTGAAATTAGGAGGCTGCAGATTGCACAGAACAAAGCAGCAAGGATTGTTTTACGGTGGAGATATGGTTTTTCTGTTGCAGTCATACGCAATGTTCTTGGTTGGTCATCAATCGACAAGATAATTGAAAAAAACATGCTTATTTTATTTCATAATATACATCATTTAAAACGGCCAAGTACAATTCCCAACGGCAATCAGTTGGTAAGAGACAGACATTCCGTAAATACTAGGAATAGATTGTCCACCATCTATGCGTTATCCAGACAGAAAAGAGAAATAGGCAAAAGAACATTTCGATTTAGAGCAATAAAGAAATGGAATAAATTAACTGAGCAAACCAGAAACCTTTCTATATATACATTTAAACATTATTTTAAAACAATTTAAAAATAATACACAGAAATGTTGTGGGATTACAGTAGATGAAGAATTCATATTTTTTAGATTGATTATTTATTTTTATTACGTTAGTATATTATGTATGTTTGTAATAGTGTGTTATATGTGAAAATGTGTTCGTATATAAATTGTATTTTAATATTTAAGGACTCTTGGAAGATTAGTCCAAATGGGGACTAAAAGAGATCCAAATCAAATCAAATCAAATCAAATAACATGGTTGTGGACGGAATTGCAGAATCTCCACGAAACCTGGACGGAGTCTGAGGACAAAATGAAGAAAATTATCTCTGAGAAATTGATGATGGACCACAGGAAGATTGAGGTGGAGCGTGCCCACAGGACTGGAAAACCCACCACCGGCCCAGGTGACAGGCCCAGGTCGATAGTGATCAAGTTCCTGAGGTTCAAGGACAAGGTAACTGTTCTGGAAAGAGCCAAGAACATGAGAGGAACATATACTGTATATACAGCACCAGTACCGAGTCAGTGTGCGGGGGTACAGGTTAGTTGAGGTAATTTGTACATGTAGGTGGAGGTGAAGTGACTATGCAGGCCTTCCAGGCCTTCCCTGTAGCTCAGTTGGTAGAGCATGGTGTTTGCAATGCCAGGGTTGTGGGTTAGATTCCCACTGGGGGCCAGTACGAAAAAAAAAAAAATGTATGCATTCACTGTAAGTTGCTCTGGATAAGAGTGTCTGCTAAATTACTAAAATGTAAAAAATATGCATAGATAATAAACAGTGAGTAGCAGCAGTGTACAAAAGGGAGGGGGGGGTCAATGTAAATTGTCCGGTGGCGATTTTATTAATTGTTCAGCAGTCTTATGGCTTGGGGGTAGAAGCTGTTGAAGAGCCTGTTGGTCCTAGACTTGGCGCTCTGGTACCGCTTGCCGTGCGGTAGCAGAGAAAACTTGGATGACTGGTGTCATGACGTTGCCCTCTTTGGACCTGCGAGCACCATCCCCCGACCTCTATACTTCTGTCACCAGGCTCTGTAAGAGCAGTCGTAAATTCCTACGAGGAAACCCTCACCTCATGGCCCCAGTATAGAGAGAACAAAGGAGTTCTTCCACCTCACAGAACTGGAGAACCGAACGATATTCAGGCTCTGGAGAAGGTAGAAAAGATCGGTGAAGAATCCAGCTACGAACTGGTCCGTTTGGTACAATTTTGTGAAACTCATGAGAGACAACACATTACCATAATCATGTTTATACAATAGCCTCAGCTATGAGACTTACATCTAAATGGTTGTATAAAATGAATGAATAAGGATGGAACTGTTTGTGAAATTGTGTAATGTGATTTTGGACTGTTTAATGAAGGAAACTCCAATTCCCTTTGGAGTCTTAACTAAGTCCTTGGCACACCCCCAGGGACACAGACAGGACCTGGCATAATGAGACAGCCTTTTTCTGCTCTTCCGAATAAAACCCCCAGGAATTCGGTATCATTGAACGCGAAGACCGACAACCGCCGAAAACATCTATTCTATAACGACATTAATGAATGTCACTCTGAACTACCCATTCTAACCACGACAGAGAGAGAAAGGGCGAACAGACTCTCCAACAGAAACAAACTTTTCAACAGAGATCCCGACGACACACTGAGCGTAAATATATATATTGATTGCAATTGTTCCCGAATGAGTGAGCGTTCATGTGCAAAGGGTTAGCATTTCAATTGTTAGAATTATCAACTCTGTAGTGTCTTCTCAGCTGACCCCAACCCCCTTTTGTCTAACAAGCCGCCATGCCGGTTTAGCCCACTAGGGCACATTCCTCTATCATTTCTTTGTAAACATATCTACTGTTTGTTATGCATTTCTGTGAATTACTTAGTTAGTAAATAAAGGATTTTAAGACAATTGATGTATGGATGACTCATAGTGAAGAATGGGTTCGTGCAGATAACCAACAATTTACGACGTTTGGAATGAGACTGACGAGGTAAAGAATACGTCATTAATCAGAAGACTAAGTGATCAGATATTAAAATATCTGAAAGTTATATTAGGAAAATTATAACTTTGTAATCTGAATATTTTCCTTGGTGCCTTGACTTCCTAGTTAATTACAGTTACACAATTAATCAGTTTAATCGCGTAATAATAATTAGAGAGTTATTTGATAAATATGTCTTCAGTTTTAATGATGCCAAAGACACGACACTGGAGTCTCTGACAATTTTATGAGCTTTCCTCTGACACCACCTATTATATGGGTCCTGGGTGGCTGGAAGCTTGGCCCCAGTGATGTACAAGGCCGTTCGCACTACCCTCTGCAGAGCCTTACGGTCAGATGCCGAGCAGTTGCCATACCAGACGGTGATGCAACCGGTCAGGATGCTCTCGATGGTGCAGCTATAGAACCTTTTGAGGATCTGAGGACGCGTGCCAAATATTTTCAGTCTCCTGAGGGGGAAAAGGTTTTGTCGTGCCCTCTTCACGGCTGTCTTGGTATGTTTGGACCATGATAGTTTGTTGGTGATTTGGACACCAAGGAACTTGAAACTCAAAATACTTGTGCTGGTGGAAACATCTCTTTGTCTTCTGCAGCTGTTTGACCTAGTGGTTGAATGAACTAGCAACAAAGATGTATTGGCTGTCTAGACGTGCACCAGGAGCCGGCACCAATCAGTGAAACAGGAGCCGGCACCGAAAACAAGGTAGGCACAGTTCCTATACCTGTATCACTCATTCTGACATCTGGGGGGATGAGAGTCGTAGGCTGAACCAATTCTGGGATATGGACCTAGAAAGCCTGAGCTTATTCAGTAGTCCCATTGTATTACGACCGGTCGTGGATTTATGGTATATGGTAAGTCCCGGAAGGTAAACTCGAGCTGGGTAGTACCTGAAGAGGGTATGTCCTAGGGGGTAAATCTTGATTGGGTTGGTTCCTGCGAGTACCATAAAGTATAGGGTAAGTCCCAGAAGGTAACCCCGAGCAGTGTAGGCCCTGCGGCGTGTAAGTCCTAGGGGGTAAATCCCGAGTGGGTTGGTTCGAACTTTTTATCACGCCGCATTGAAACAATCGCTAAAAGGGTGTACATTTGAGGGTTCTGTGTTGGTACAGTATGTAGATGATTTGTTATTGGTGTCAAAAGACAAACTCATATGCAAGACCTCACCACATTGGTAAACTATTTGGCAGAGCAGGGTCACAAAGCATGATATGAGAAAGCACAACTATCGAAACAAGAGATAATATTTGGGTGTTTCCATTTCAAAAGGCACAAAGCATATTACACATGATCGAGTAGGAACAATGTGTTCCAGTACTGCTGGCAACAAATGAATTACGCTTTGTTGCTGACGTTTACTGACACCGGACATATACAACAGGTGTTGAGCGTTCAAAAATTCCTCAGTTATTCTGCACTCTGGCACACTAAGATGAGAGTCTTTTGTTAAGAAATGTAGCTAGATAGCTAGCTAGGTAAACAATGAATCACAACACATGACGTAACGTTAGATAGCAAGCCAGCCAGCTAACGTTAGCTAGCTAACAGTGCACTTTATCTTGAAATGAAAATACTTTGTCAAAATTAGAAACGTGTAATATCTGAAAATGTAGCTAGCTAGACTATCTTACCCCTGGTCTGAAATTGGAGTAGATAGCCAGAGTGAATTTACCAGCTAGTACGTCTATCAACAGTTGCAGTGACATTCTATTGAAATGGATACTTGCATAGTGGAGTCTTTTGTTAAGACATGTAGCTAGCTAGCTAAACAATGGACCATAATCACAACTCATGATGTTACTACCCTGCATGAATCTGCAGGTAGCTAACCAACCAGTTATATGGCTATAACTAGTCAAGCAAATGTGTCTGATATATGAAGAATAAGATCATGCACATAACGTTAGCTAGCGACCCAGCCAGCTAACGTTAGCTAGCTACCAGTACACTTGAAATGAAACCACTTTCTGTCAAAATTAGAAATGTGTAATATCTGAAAATGTAGCTAGCTAGAATATCTTACCCGTATACATCATGGTTGGACGCGTCTCCTGTCTGATGCCATGCATGGATGCCCTTAGTTTGAAGATGTAATCAAGACTGGTGTTTTCTCCATCTCCTTAGCTATCATACTCAAATTCCTTCAGAAAGTGGAGAGCATACACATAACATTAGCTAGCAAGTCATGCTAGCTAACATAAGCTAGCTAACAGTACACCTTAACTTGACATTAGGTTTATGCAGTTTTACTATGTAACATTTTTTTTTAAAGCCGCATTCGATACGATTACCGAGACATACTGACCAGCTCCAACAGACAGACTGGTGCTATATGGCAGACCAATCCAAACTCATCTCTCGGCATATCCAGCCCACTCATTATCTCAGCCACCCATGGCTAGCGGAAATAGAAACTGGATGGATGGACTGGATGGACATCAGAAATAGAGGGATGCCAGTAATTAAAACAAACAAAATATAACTATTGTAAAATAGATTGTGTCTGTAAAATGTATATAGTATGTATAAGCTGGAAGTAGAAGCCTAAGTGTTCTTGTTTATTAGTTTTACTCCAATTAGGGAAGGGGTGGTAGAGTTTGTGGAAAATAATAAAGGAAAATATATTTTTAAAAGAGATATATATGCATATATATATATATATATACATATATATATATATATATATATATATATGTGTGTGTGTGTGTGTGTGTATGTATGTGTATTTGTATTTATATGTATGTGTATATGTATGCATGTTTATATATGTGGGTATGTGTATGTATGTATATATATATAAATATATTTACCCAAAAAATATATTGGGGATTGGAAATGATGCAGATAATAACATTGATGGAAGCTACAATCTATCCGCAGTATTAAAGCTGATCCACCCCTTAAATTTATTTTGTAATTACCTCACCTGAGACTTGGAGTGTTACAGAAAACAGCTGTCCATTTACGTGGGTGTGTGCTTTTGTACTTGTGTGTGAGGGAGAGAGAGACAGAGACAGAGAGAGATTAAATTGAAATTGAATTGCGAGAAAGAAAGAAAGAAAGAGTTGAGGATGATGATTTGAGCAGTTTATGTGCTGCTGACCCTCTCCGCTTGGGGGCACTGTTAAAATAATTGAACAGCATCAAAGAGCATGACCTTTTTTATTTAATTGCAAAAAAAACAATAAAAAACACAATGTTCCTTTTTGCCATGACTGTGTGTGTGCGTGTGTGTGTGCGCGTGTGTGTGTGTGTATGTGTGTGCATGGACGCATCCATCCATCTGTCTGTTTGCGAAACAGTCATGGCCAAACAGACTGTATTTACTGCACCAAACCCTTTCTCCCATTTCGGATTTTTCAGGGCTTGGCTTCCAGACTATTTCCTGTGCAGGTGTTGTTGTGAGAATTAATCATACACATGCACATGCAGGCGCGCACATACACATACACACATGTCAACCTCTGTCTTGGACAGTCACAAATATCAGGCTTTATTTTTAACAAACCTAACGAAATGGTAAATCTAATTGCTGGCGGTAGAGTTAAAGGTCCAGGGGTGTGTCAGAAATATTTAGGCTATTTTCACAGCCGTTATTGTGAACGCAATAGGTGGCAATTGTCACGACACCGACGGATGGTGGCGCCCCTCCTCGATCGGGCAGCGCTCGGCGGTCGTCGTCGCCGGCCTACTAGCTGCCATCGATCCTTTTTGTTTTCACTTTCTGTTGGTTAGGTCTAGGTAGGCACGCACCTGTTTTGGTTTAGTTATTAGTAGGGTGGCGTTATTTAGTTTAGCGAGGTATGTCTGTGTTTTGTGCGTGATTATATTCCTTGTCAGGTTGTGTGGTATGTTGAGGAACGTGTGTTTTTTTCCCTCTGCCTGTGGTTGTTTTGTGTTTTATCACCGCAGAGGTATTTATGGGCTGCGTCCCTATTTCTGACGTCTATCAGGGTTTTGGAGCGTGGCATCTCTTTGGCGCCCTGCCGTGTTTGGACTGTCTTTATTTTTTGTGCATACGGATTAAAGTGTGTTCAAGAATTTACTGTCTCCTGCGCTTGACTCTACCTCTCCTGCTTCCTTGAGCCAGCCCTGACAGCAATGGCACGAAAGGGCTCCTGTTTTGATGAATAAACAAGTTGTAGGTGTGATGAGGGCTTGTCCACACTGGCCAATCAAGGTGTTCCATTGCTTAATACTGCATGCGTTTGTCTCAAGTTCTGAAGGTTATTGAAGGTCTTTGCGTTGTCATTAACTCCAATTCGAATGGGGGCACGGAATATTCTCCTCCTAGTTGATTGTGGATTGATACTACAGTTTATTAAATAGCATAGTAGGCTACAGTAACAAGTGATAGCAACACAAAAAACAATTTTCAATATGTTTTGAGTGTTGACAGTCAACACAGTTGTAATTGGCTTCAACGAGTATAGGCCTTTACACATCGCACTTCTCCTCAAATATAAAAATATTAGACTCCAGTAAATTATATTATATGTGTGAGGCACGTTCTCAAAAAGCAAGACTTAGCCTAGGCCTACTGTTGATACTGCATTATAGGACTGAATAACTGAAATAGGTTTGGAGGAGTGTGTCTTTGGTAAACGGACAAGAGAAAACGGGGATGGATACAAGCCAAATGGAGTATGCACTGCAGGTAGGCCTATGTGAATTTTGAATAATGCAAAAGCATGTCGGCAAAAGCCTTAAAAGTAGACAATTTAGAAACCTTTTATGGATAGGCTACTTGGCCAATGCATAGTCAGGATAAGAAAGACACTAGAGTCATTGCTGTTGAACCAGCTTTCATTATTGTAGGGTAAGGGGGTAAGGGTAACCTACTAAGGGCTGTTTTTTATCATATACAATGGAAAACAAGCAATTGTTACAGGAAAATAACAAATGTTTCTAAATTCAAATGTCTCCGTATTATCTCATCTCTCATTCCATGATGGGCATATAGCCTACATATCCAAAATAACAACAGGAGTTGGCTAAAATAATATAATAGCCTACATACTGTAGATAAAAAGTGGATGTCCGCTCACTATTTTGCTACTTTTAATAAAACTTTGGTGATTAAGATTTATTTAAAAGCGGTCTCACGTGCCAAACCCTTTTATTGATAGTCTAGACTATTTGGTGAATGCATTGGGCAGGACAAAAAAACTGCCTTCATTAAGAGGAGGTTTGGCTATGCTTGGTTTTTTATCAAATTAAACCGAATCGTATATATGGTTTTTAATTATTATGTTTCTAAATACAAAGTTTTTATGGGCACTGTGTGTCAAGGCTGGATAGGCTGAGCTTCATATGTCAAAATCCATGCTATAACCCAAAGTTTCCCAAATTCGGTCCTGGGGCCCCCTGTTGGGTGCACATTTGGGTTTTTCACCTTAGCACTACACAGCTGATTCAAGTAATCAAAGCTTGATGATGAGTTGGTTGTTTGAATCAGTTGTGTAGTACTTGAGCAAAAACCAAAGCATGCACCCAGGATCGAGTTTGGGAAACCCTGCCAAGACCACCCACTGGGCACAGATGTCAATTCAACGTCTATTCCACATTGGTTCAATGTTATTTTATTGAAATGCCATGGAATCAATGTTGATTCGACCAGTGCGTGCCCAGTGGGCAGCTTTTGGTTGGTCTTAACTATTCCCACCTGTCAGGGTTTTCTTCGTTGTCAGACGATATGGTGAAATCATCGTCGGAAAATGAAGACCAATATGCAGCAGAGTTGAGATAGTTCATTTTGAACATTTAATAAACTCAAAATGAATATACAAAATAACAAAACGCACTCACGATATACTGGACAGTCCTGTTAGGCTCACTCACGCTAAACAAGAAACAATCTCCCACAATTACACAGACAAACACACCCAACTAATATAGGACTTCCAATCAAAGGCAACACCACACAGCTGCCTTCAATTGGAAGTCCACCCCAATTAACCAAACATAGACATACAACTAACTAGATCAACATAGAAATACGTAAACAAGGAACAGTGCCCAAAAACCCCGGAATACTTAAATCAAATGCCCTTTTAGAAAAAACACCACCCCGAACCACATAAACCAAATACCCTCTGCCACGTCCTGACCAAACTACAATAACAATTAATCCTTATACTGGCCAGGACGTGACAGTACCCCCCCCCCCCCTAAAGGTGCTAACCCCGGAAGCACCTCAAAAATAACAAAAACCCCAAACAACAACAAAAAATCCCCCTAACTAAAGGAAGGGAAGGGAGGGTGGCTGCCGTCAACGACAGCACTGTGCTACACCCCCCCCCTCCCCAACCCACCTATATCTGGAGGTGGCTCTGGTTCTGGCAGTTCCGGGCAGACGACCCACCCCGGCAGCTCCGGGTAGACGGGCCACTCGGGCTGGGCCGGAAGACAGTCGGGCCACTCTGGCAGACCCGGAAGACAGTCGGGCCACTCTGGCAGACCCGGAAGACAGTCGGGCCACTCTGGCAGACCCGGAAGACAGTCGGGGCAGTCTGGCATCGCCGGGCAGTCTGACATCTCCGGGCAGTCTGGCCACTCTGACATCTCCGGGCAGTCTGGCCACTCTGACATCTCCGGGCAGTCTGGCCACTCTGACATCTCCGGGCAGTCTGGCCACTCTGACATCTCCAGGCAGTCTGGCCACTCTGACATCTCCGGGCAGTCTGGCCACTCTGGCATCTCCGGGCAGTCTGGCCACTCTGGCAGCTCCTGACTAGTGGGTGGCTCTGGCGACTCTTCACTGACGGGCGGCTCTGGCGATTCTTCACTGATGGGCGGCTCTGGCGACTCTTGACTGACTGGCAGTTCTGGCGACTCTTGACTGACGGGCAGTTCTGGCGACTCTTGACTGACGGGCAGTTGTGGCGACTCTTGACTGACGGGCAGTTCTGGTGACTCTTGACTGACGGGCAGCTCTAGCGACGTCGGACTGGGATGACGCACTTGAAGCCTGGTGCGTGGTGCTGGTAGTACCAGACTGGGAACACGCACCTCCAGGCTAGTGCGAGGAGCGGGAACAGGACGAGTCGGACTGGGCCGACGCACTTCCGGGTCCGCACGAGAGACAGGAGCTGGAAACCCAGGGCTATGGAGGTGCACAGGCGGTCTTGATCTTACCTCCTGCACAACCCGTCCTGGCTGGATGGAACTAGTAGCCCTGTACGAGCAGGGTGCTTGTACAGGGCGGACTGGGCTGTGCAGGGGCCTGATGGTAACCGTGCGTAGAGCGGGAGTTGGGTAGCCTGGTCCTCGGAGGCGTACCGGCGACCAGATGCGCTGTGCAGGCATCCTCCTACCAGGCTGGATGCCCGCTCTAGCATGGCACCTGCGAGGGGCTGGAATAACGCGCACCGGACTGTGCGTGCGTATGGGTGAGAGTGCGCTCCTCAGCGAAACATGGCGCTCTCCACCTCATACGCTCCTCCATATAACCACGGGTAGCTGGCTTCCGGCTCTTCCTAGGCCTAGCCAAACTACCCGTGTACCCCCCCCCAAAAAAATTATTGGGGGTGCCTCTCGTGCTTCAACGCCAGTCGTGATCCTCGGAAACGTTCCCGGTCCTTACCAGCCATTCTCCATGGGCCCTCTCCGGCCATAACTTGCTCCCATGTCCATCTCTCCCGTTTGTCCAATTCAAAATTCCTCTGCTTCTTCCTCTGCTGCTTGGTCCAAGTTTGGTGTTGGGAGATTCTGTCAGGGTTTTCTTCGTCGTCAGACGATATGGCGAAATCATCGTCGGAAAATGAAGACCAATATGCAGCAGAGTTGAGATAGTTCATTTTGAACATTTAATAAACTCAAAATTAATATACAAAATAACAAAACGCACTCACGATATACTGGACAGTCCTGTTAGGCTCACTCACGCTAAACAAGAAACAATCTCCCACAATTACACAGACAAACACACCCAACTAATATAGGACTTCCAATCAAAGGCAACACCACACAGCTGCCTTCAATTGGAAGTCCACCCCAATTAACCAAACATAGACATACAACTAACTAGATCAACATAGAAATACGTAAACAAGGAACAGTGCCCAAAAACCCCGGAATACTTAAATCAAATGCCCTTTTAGAAAAAACACCACCCCGAACCACATAAACCAAATACCCTCTGCCACGTCCTGACCAAACTACAATAACAATTAATCCTTATACTGGCCAGGACGTGGCACCACCAGCGCTTACTGAAATTGGCATTTTGGCGTACGATTTTAAGGACACACCTCAGATATTGCCACACCTCTCACCTCAGCGCAAGTGAGCTCATATAAAATAGGTAAATGACCAATCCTGGTGCTAGGGTTTGAAAATAGAAGAGCGCTGGCTTTATTAACAGGTCAAAATTGCAAATGAGCAAACTAAATTGCTAAATTTGACAATTGCGCTGGCTTGCACCAGACAGAAATAGAGCCCATCATCTTCTCACCATGAACGTACAGTGAGTGTCGGACCAGCCTCTGTCTGAGTACCTTAGCCTTGACCTAAACTCTCTGTGGTATCTGCATTTCCCTCCATCCTGCTCCTCACAGCTTCAGGCTACACATCACCTGGCTGATTAGGACAGAGCTGGAGAGTAACCCCTTCCATCTCTCTTGTACCTTCTCATACAGTCAGCCCCAGCCCCTTCCAGTCCGCTTGGCCGAGATGCAGATATAGATGAGGGTAATCAAATCAAATGGTATTGGTCACATATACATATTTTGCAGATGTTTTTGCGGGTGTAGCGAAATGCTTGTGTTCCTAGCTCCAACAGTGCAGTAGTATCTAACCATTAACAACAATACACACAATCTAAAAGTAAAATAATGGAATTAAGAAATATATAAATATTAAGACAAGCAATGTCGGAGTGGCATTGACTAAAATACAGTAGAATACAGTATATACATACGAAATGAATAAAGCAGTATGTAAACATTATTAAAGTGACTCGTGTTCCATTATTAAAGTGACCAGTGATTCCATGACTATGTACACAGGGCAGCAAACTCTAAGGAGCAGGGTTGAGCAACCGGGTGGTAGCCGGCTAGTGATGGTTATTTCGCAGTCTGACGGCCTTGATATAGAAGTTGTTTTTCAGTCTCTCGGTCACAGCTTTGATGCACATGTACTGGTATTTTAGGTATTTGGTATTTTATTAGGATCCCCATTAGCTGTTGCAAAAGCAGCAGCTACTCCTCCTGGGGTCCACATAAAACATGAAACATAATACAGAATAATATAATACAGAACATCAATAGACAAGAACAGCTCAAGGACAGCACTACAACATTTATTTTAAAGGCACACGTAGCCTACATATCAATGCATACACACAAACTATCTAGGTCAAATAAGGGAGAGGCTTTGTGCCGCAAGGTGTTGCTTTATCTGTTTTTTGAAACCAGGTTTGCTGTTTATTTGAGCAATATGAGATGGAAGGAAGTTCCATTCAATAAGGGCTCTATATAATACTGTACACTTTCTTGAATTTGTTCTGGATTTGGGGACTGGGAAAAGACCCCTGGTGGCATGTCTGGTGGGATAAGTATGTGTGTCAGAGCTGTGTGTAAGTTGACTATGCAAACAATTTGGGATTTTCAACACATTCATGTTTCTTTAAAAAAAAGAAGTGATGCAGTCAGTCTCTCCTCAACTCTTAGCCAAGAGAGACTGGCATGCATAGTATTTATATCAGCCCTCTGATTACAATTACGAGCAAAATATGCCGCTCTGTTCTGGGACAGCTGCAGCTTAACTAGGTCTTTCCTTGCAGCACTGGACCACATGACTGGACAATAATCAATATTAGACAAAACTAGAGCCTGCAGAACTTGCTTTTTAGAGAGTGGTGTCTCTTTATTACGGCCATCTCTTTATTACGGCCTATCATTACAACCATTGAAAATATATGTTTTGACCATGACAGTTTACAATCTAAGGTAACGCCAAGTAATTTAGTCTCCTTAACTTGTTCAACAGCCACACCATTCATTACCAGATTCAGCTGAGGTCTAGAACTTAAGGAATGATTTGTACCAAATACAATGCTCTTAGTTTTAGAGATGTTCAGAACCAGTTTATTACTGGCCACCCATTCCAAAACAGACTGCAACTCTTTGTTAAGGGTTTCAGTGACTTCATTAGCTGTGGTTGCTGATGCATTTATGGTTGAATCATCAGCATACATGGACACACATGCTTTGTTTAATGCCAGTGGCAGGTCATTGGTAAAAATAGAAAAGAGTAGAGGGCCTAGTGAGCTGCCCTGCTGTACACCACACTTCACATGTTTGACATGAGAAGCTTCCATTAAAGAAAACCCTCTGGGTTCTATTAGATAGATAGCTTTGAATCCACAATATGGCAGAGGTTGAAAAAACATACGTTTTTTCAACAACAGGTTATGGTCAATAATATCAAAGGCTGCACTGAAATCTAACAGTACAGCTCCCACAATCTTCTTATGATCAATTTCTTTCAACCAATCATCAGTAATTTGTGTCAATGCAGTACATGTTGAGTGGCCTTCTCTATAAGCATGCTGAAAGTCTGTTGTTAATTTGTTTACAAAGAAATAGCATTGTATTTGGTCAAACACCATTTTTTCCAACAGTTTGCTAAGACCTTACCTTCTGGATGATAACGAACCTTGCCTGCTGGATTATAGCGGGGTGAACAGGCCATGGCCTGGGTGGTTGATGTCCTTGGCCAAGGTTTATTGCACTTTGCATTTCACTGTATATGTGTCCCTCATATTTGACTCACCACCTGGATTCAGTCTTATGTAGCAAAATTTGAAATTTTGTTTTTTACATTGGATAAAAGTAGAAACTCAGAGCTACAAAATGTTATATCATACACTGCATTTTTGAGGAACAATGGGAAAGTAATTCTGCTTTGAAATTTGATAAACTTGTAAACTCACTTTTGAGAAAATGGCCTTTGAATGTTTTGGTGAAGAGCTCTTCTTTGTCTACACCCATTCAGCGTTGTTCACACCTTCTTAAGCTTTAGCCCCACCTACCTTGTTTCGCTCTCGGAGCATTCAGAGCGCACACTTGACACTCTGGCCAATGATTTGTTTACCTCTGGATAACAGGAAAACAGCCTAACCAGGTCTG